>NC_049241.1:37162008-38412008 GCF_011100685.1 Canis lupus familiaris
CAGGGCATTCAGTCTCCCAACCTCACTTGGAGAAGTCATTATGAATCCTTGGCTTTCCTCCCAGGCCTAAAATGTGTTTTGCTGGGCACTTCCCTGTGCACCCTCTGGGGTGAGGGAAGAAGGCAGAGAGCAGATTCTAATGAGTCTCCGCTTGATACTAAACACATCTGAAAGGTAGTAAATGCCACATAAATATCACAGCCTGATGCATGAAAGTCTCTGAAGGATAACTCAGAGCCATTTGCAGAGAATAAAATTGATCTCGGCAAGTAAAATGGCATGTTTAATCTAGTGACTCTTGGTTCTGGAAGGACAAAAGTATCGAATGTATCTAACTTTGAAACACCTGGTGCCCATGCCACCGAGCATCTCACAACACTGCTAGGCTTTGGGGACTTCACCAGTTTCATAATGTGCAGGGCCATACGCTGGTAGTCCATTTGCAATGTTTCTTCTTGGGGTCAGCAAAGATATTTTCAGTTCCTCAGGTCACTAGACAAGAACTCTGAAGACTTCTTTCTGTGCCACATCTCAATGAAAGGGGCTTTGTCCAGTGCCATTTTACAAGTTCACTGGCATGTTTTGGTCTCCACTATAATGGGCCCAAACTTTGGGTAGTAGGGGAGGAGGGGCCAAGTCTCTACCCGAGAGCAAAGGTCATTCATTTTGGAGAAACACCTGCTGTGAAACCGTAGTGTGGTTGGCAGCCGCCTGGGGCGGATGCTGTGAGGCTTGTGTTTCCATCACAGGCAGGAAGGCTCATTAGGAAGCTGGGGAGGCTCGCTGGGGAGGCTCATTAGGAAGCCATTCTTAAGTCCTGTGCAAAGACTGGGCAGTCAACCATTTCACACAGCACTGCCTTCTAGAAAGGTGATCGCCAATGAACAGCCTTTATTGTCACAGTCACAGGACGTGGTTGTGAGAAGGCTGTCCCGTCATTACAGTGTTCACCTGGTGAAGTAATGAGTCCTAGAAAGTATGGAACCTGATAGCTGTGGGCCTTTGGCTCAAGGGAGAGGCTGGTGCCAGCCTTGAGCCTTGGTCGTAGTTATCAGGTACAAGGGTCAGTGTTAGTTGATATCTAAGGTAGTACATTCTATTTCTAAAGCCTTATGTCAGAGCCATTAATAATATTAGACTTAACACGATGAGCACTGAGTAATATATAGAATTGTTGATCACTGTATTGTATACATGAAACTAATATAACACTGTAAAAAAGCAATTTTAGACTCAAAAAGATATTCTCTTGGTATCATCTTCTGAAAGAGAAGAGTCTCAAGAATAGCCTGGTTTCTCAGTTTCTGAAAAGAATGTGCTGTTTGGTGAGCTAGGACCATTGTCATCTTTGCCTGGCCCAGAGCTCCATCAGTGTCACTGTCCCAACAGGGTCTTCTAGCATTCATCTCCTTATTGTAGCTCCCTCGTACTTTGACCAAACTCCCAGTTCTCTGTGAAGCCCATAGTGGCTCCTGGTAGTACATCATCCCTCATTGGCCATTGCTGGCTTTCCTTCCCTCGTTTCCACGCCACCCCACATCTCTTTGCTCTGCTCCTGACTCTTCAGACTAGTGCTGAATGAATTCCCCAATTTCAACCTCTTCCGAAAATGGACTTGAAGCCTTCTCCTTGAATCAGTGTTTCGTGGAAAACTTTATGTTCTCCATGTCTCAAAGTGGTTCTCTTTCTACTTTTAGGTAGACCCACACATGCCATGAGCTTTCAGTTGTGCAGTGAGAGGCACAGGCTGGGAGAGGGGCCCTGCCCCTCTCTGCCAGAGAGAAGAGGGTGGAGGGAACAGGAAGCACAGCCTTGACACACCCTTGGTCCTGCCTACACCACTGGAGCAATCCCCCAGCTGCAGTGGGAGCCAGGCTACTTCCCACAGAGGCTTGGGGGGTGAAGTACAACAGGACCTGATGAAATGTGGGAATCAACAGAGGGGCCTCGGGAAATAGCTTTCTGTTGGGCTTCACAGCTGCCCCATTGGGACTCCGCATGTAATTGTTGACTGCCATAGAGGTATTCAGGGTGCCCCTGGCATGAAGATCTTTCACATTAAGCAGCTTTCATAAACTATGAGTGAGTTCCAGATTCTGGGACTCTGGAGCTTTAGCCCCCCACCCCTTTTCTTTTAATGACTAAGTCTTTCTTGAGGTCTAGTTTACATGAAGTAAAATTCTTTACTCTTAAGGAGTACAGCTTGGTGAGTTTTGACAAATACATACACCCATTACCCCAGAAAGTTCTTTCAGGACTCTTTCCAGTCAACTGCCGATGCTGCCCTCCCGCCCCCCACCCCGCCCCCACCAGAGGCAACCACTGTTCTGATTTTTATCACCATAGATTAGTTTGCTTTTATAATTTTTTAAAAATATTTTATTTATCCATTCACCTGAAAGTGAGAGAGAGAGAACAAGCAGAGAGGAGGGGCAGAGAGAGAGGGACAAGCAGACTCTCTGCTCAGCACAGAGCCCAGACATGGGACTCAGTCCCAGGACCCTGAGATCATGACCTGAGCCATAACAAAGAGGTTGGATGGCTCAACTGTCTGAGCCACTCAGGTGCCCTAGATTAGTATACTTATAAAAGGGACTTTATATCAGTGAAATCATACAGCATGGGACACTTGGCGGTTGGCTTCTTTCTCTCAATATACAGTTTGTGGGTTCTATCCATGTTTTTTACATGGATCAGTATTTTTTTCTTTTTGATTGCTTCTTGAGAAGTATTTTTATATGGATGTCCCACAGTCTGTTTATCCTTTCTGTCGTTGATGGTCAGTTTGGACTATTAACTGCTATGGACATTTTTGTACAAGTGGTTATGTGAACATGTACATTTATTTTGTTGGATGTATATTTAGGAGTGGGATTGCTGGGTCACAGGTTGTTTTATTAGAAGTTGCTTGACTTCCTCTTACTAATGGCCTTCCTAAAATGGGATCAATTCCATTTTTGGGGCTCCCAGTCTTTTGTTAGCAATTTTCCTCAGAGCTTGTTAGTGAGTTATAGGACTGCATCACCATGTTTTAGCAAAAAAACATCATGGTTATTCTGATTCTCTCTGCAGATTTGTGGGTGTGTTCTGTCTCCAGTTTGCTGCTGCTCCCGAGCCCTGGGCTTCTCCCCCATGGTCTTTTCTTCAGCTCAGTTCTCTTAGCATTCAGGGCCACTAGTGCCCTTGGGTGCTCAAACAGCAGAGCTCTTCATGCTGATTTAAAAAGAGAAAAGATTTGCTTACTGGCCAGATAAGCTTTTAGTTGTTAAGCAAGACATTTGTAGACTTACTCCTTTTTTTTTTTTTTTTAAGATTTTATTTATGTACTTGAGAGAGAGTGTGCACAAGCAGGAGGAGGGAGGGAGACAAGCAGACTCCATGCTGAGCACGGAGCCTGATGCAGGGCTTGATCCGAGGACCCCAAGATCATGACCTGAGCTGAAACCAAGAGTTGGCCACTTAACTGACTGAGCCACCCAGGTGCTCCTGTAGATTTAGCCTTTGCCCTTTCTCTCTCTCTCTCTTTTTTTTTTTTTTAAAGATTTTATTTACTTATTTGAGAAGGGAAACACAAGTGGGGTGGTGGGTAGAGGGAGAAGCAGACTCCTTGGTGAGCAGAGAGCTTAACATAGGGCTCAATCCTGAGACTCCAGGATCATGACCTGAGTCAAAGGCAGATAGATGCTCAACCGACTGAGCCAGCAGGTGCCTCAGTTGCCCTTTCTTGTTTAGCATTTTATTTTAATCAGGGCTATGGAATGGTGGACATCATTCCAGATGATTAAGACTTTAGGCTTGAGCATGTATCTGCCCATGTACAATACCAGCAGGGCTCCTGACCCAGTTCTGGTGCATGTGGGCCTCCTGTTTGTGTTCTAGAGTCTTGATGGGTTGTTTCCTTATAGGTCCTGTTTTGCTGCGTTCCTACTGTCTCTATGTCCTCCTGCTTGCCATCAATGGAGTGACGGAGTGTTTCACATTTGCTGCCATGAGCAAAGAGGAGGTTGACAGGTAAGTAAAGACCCTCCTTTAATCATGGCCAAACTGAATAACTTGCCAATCTTCTTTCTTTTCATTCTGAACATGCATTCACAGAAAGCCCTTTTAGAGGTAACGCCTATCCCACTAGTGTAGCACCATCCCTGGACATTCAGCAGTTGCACAGGTTGCCACAGTTAGTCTTCCACGCACCAGGGTGGGGACAGCAACTATCCTGTGCCTCCTTTTGGAGAAGGAAGAAATCTGGAACTGAAGGTTTGCAGAGATGGCACAGCTCTGCACCCCCACCTCCTTGCCCAGTGCCTCAGTGGGTTACCATGGAGCTTCTTTGAGATACAGAGTCCTGTCTCTGAAACTGTGATTTGTAGGCTGTGAGGAAGTTCAGGAATCTGTATCACCTCTCTTCAGAGAAAGGCCCATATGCACATACACATTTTGCCACTATTTTTTCCCATCCATGGACCCCAGATCAGGACCTCTACCCTGGCACCACAAACAGTGGTTCTTAGCATTGGTTATCAATCAAAATCTCCCGTAAAGCTCCTTAGATGTGCAGATTCCTGCCTGCCCTTCTTCCACCACTCTCTCCTAGCACACCTGCAGAACTGGCAGGCCCCTGAGCATTTGTGTGTTTTTTAAAAGCTCCTCAGTGATTCTGACATGAACTAGTTTAGAGCTTCTGACCCACACCCGGGATGTATCCCAAGTGCCAGAAAGTAGCATGGCAATATCTTAAGGCACCACTACAGGATGAGGTTGAGAAGGATGAAATTGATAGGGAGAAAAGGAGAGGAGAGAAGGAAAAGACAGTAGAGGATGGCTGTGGGTAATGGGGCAAGCGGTCTTGGTTATCCCTCTGCCTCCTGACGCATGGATCCTTTGGGGGCTTTTATGCTGCCTGTGTAAGGCCTTGAGTGCTTAGACCAACAGAGCTAGCATTTGAGGGGCTTGGTCCAAGGAATCTGTCATCACACAGCCCCAGGAGATTTCTGAAAATAGAGCTTCAGGAACCACTAGCCCAGACCAGCTTATCAGTAAAATTACGTGGAGCCCTATGACCCTCTACATATTCAGGTGGGTGTGGGTGAGTGAGGCCTTCACGAAGTAGTAAATACCCCAATGATGTGCAAGACACCTGATGGCTTTTAATCCTGTTATATTTCATTTTCAGACTGCCATGTCATGACCTACTCAGCTGATTTTCCCACCTACTTTTAGCTCACAACCCGTAGTTTTCAAATATTGGTCTAGATAGGTTTTTCACTTCAGAGAGTTAAATGTGTAGCTGTAAAACTACTTTGCGGCCATCCTCCTCACCCTTTATTTTTTTCATGGATGAAAAGGTCAATTTAAGTTGATTTTGAGATAATGTGTTTTTGTTTGAAAGGCACCTCAAACATGAAATAATTTTTAGATGTAACGTAAAACATACTGAGGCAGTAAGCCATGATGGAAAGAGCTCTGGACTAGTTATCTCTATCTGTTTGAAGGGAAATTTTGTTGAAATGATTTCAGCATTAGTATGGAAGGGGAGAGTCAGCTCGAAGCCTGCTTAAAATGTTAAAATGTCTCTTACAATCAAATCATGAGGGAATATAATATAGACAGTGGCTAGTTGCTTTCTTTCCTCTTGCGTGGCATTGAATTAAAAGAAACCACTTTTTAAGTTAGTTTAAGTTAGCTGTAATGGGATTTTGATGATATGTAAACGTCTGGAAAATTATTTTCATGATATGAGTAGTCAACATAGAGAAAAGACAGAACCAGAGCACCTTTTTTTTTTTTTAAGTGATTTTATTTACTTATTCATGAGAGAGACACAGAGAGAGAGAGAGGCAGAGACATAGACAGAGGGAGAAGCAGGCTCCCCTTGGGGAGCCCAATGAGGGACTTGTTCCTGGGACCCTGGGATCATGACCTGAGCCAAAGACAGACACTCAACCACTGAGCCACCCAGGTGCCCTGAATTCTAAACTTTTTAACAGAATTCCTAGCACTGGTATGCTAAAAAGTCAGAATCCTAAACAGAACCAGAGCACCTTCTAATGCAGTTCTCATCTGCGGTAACGCACTTCCCTTAAGAGGTGTGACTTCAGGCATGATTTTTCTAGATGTATTAAACACTGCAGCCCAGCCCCCAGCCCTGGTCTGAGCACATGGCATCTGTGTTCATCACAGACCCCAGCATTTTTTCAATTCTGAATTTAACCAGATGTAAAACTCTAGCAGGGATTTTTATGGATGGGATTAGGTAGCTTAGTTAAATGTTATGATTGATTTACATTGGATGTTTCAGATTCTGAATTGGAAAAAAAACACCGTATTGATAAAATCACGGGCTTTTACTTAACAACTTCAGGTCAATCAGTGTTTTTCACTTGATCTTAGCCAAAAGGCCCAGAAGTGATTATCCGAACTTTTTTTTCCCAAATCAGAAAAGGACATTTGGTTGGATGTGAAATATTAGAATATCCTTTGAATTCCAAGTTGCTTTTATGTTAATAATTTCATATATTGAAGATAATTGATGGATTTTTCAATCTGCCCTATTTTTTAAAAAATATTTTATTTATTTATTCATGAGAGACACAGAAAGAGAGGCAGGGACATAGGCAGAGGGAGAAGCAGGCTCCCTGTGGGTAGCCCAGTGTGGGACTCGATCCTAGGACCCTGGGATCGGATCATGACCTGAGCCAAAGGCAGATGCTCAACCACTGAGCTACCTAGGCGCCCCTCAGTCTGCCCTATTGAAGAATTTTTGTTCTGTTTTGTTAATTTTTTCTCAGTTTCTTCTGTTCATTTGACAAGTGTTTTTTGAGCCTCTGTTCTCTAACGGACATTTTAAGTTCCAGGAGTACAGCAGTGAAAAAAACAGACAAGATCCCTGCTCTCCTGGAGCTGATGGTGGGGGAGCAAACAAGTAAATAAATAAATCTTGCACAGTACAGATAACTAAAACAGGGTTATGCAGTGAGAGTGGGGCTCTTTTAGATTGGGAGGCCCTTCTGAGAAGGTGGCATTTTGGCTGGATGACCAAGCAGAGTCTCCTAGGCACAGGGGACGGTGATGCAAAAGCCCAAGACTGTTTTCTTGGCCCTTGAATGTTCACCATGGAGCTGGACTCCATAACTGCTGAGTGAAGGATGAGTGCGATCTTCTCATATTGACACATGAGACACTGGCACCGTCCCTACCATTTGCTGCCGAGGCTGCAATGATGGCTGTGCCTTGAGGTTTTCAGCCAACACCCACGCAGGGGCACTTCAGTTGCTGCCATAGTCAACATCTTTGACTGTCCATCTTCTGATAAGCCTGATTTTAAGCCCAGTATCTTCTTGGGGCAATGGAAAAACTAAGCATTCATAAATAATTGTTATGTTAACCAAACCTTATAGAATAGTCATTATTTTCATTAATTTTGTACTGATTGTAAAAGTGGCTGCTGCTGCTTTTTTTTTTTTTTTAGTTTAATAGACATCCCTTTAGGTGAACAACCTCTACACAAAAAATATATATGGTTTAAGATCTCTTTTTTAGTGGAAGGGAATTTAGGTCCCAAGAGATTTTGAGCCTGCTATGTTTTTTGGAAATCATTTAACTGAGCTTAAGACCCCTGAAAAAAATACAGAAACTGGTTCAAGGAAACCAGCAATTCAATTTTGAAATCATTTTGTGGGTTAAGTCAGCAAATTAGAATTGGGGCAGTTCCTCTTTTGTGTTTCTCACACTCAAATTCACCTTGAGAAACAGAAACTTCATCTACTGGAAGACAGAATGGAAAGGCAATGTGGTGGCCTTGACATCAAGGTTGGACACAATTGATGGGCTGGCAAGTTTATGGAATAGTACGGATTTTGAGGAGTTTGAGCAACGATGAGAAAAGTGACTATAGACAACACATAAGGTTAGATATAAACTGGTATTGACCCAAACTCCATGATTTTTCTCAGTAACCTGTGGGAATGCATAAGGTGGGTTTACCCAAGGTGACTTAAGACTTGGCATGAGCAATGGTGTACTTTTAAATAAAGCCAACCATATTTCTTCCCCTAAGGTGGCTAGTGGGTTCTTAATGTTTACAAATACCACAGATAAAGCATTTAAAATTCTGATCAAAGCCAACTTTAATTTTTTTATCCGTGCACTTAAGGGATTATCTAATGACCACCAGTTTCTTAATCCTGACATTGGTTATTAGCTTACAAATCTTAAGGTAAATCCTTTCCATTTACCTAATGTTCAATTTCCATCAGTTTTAATGTACACCAGTATAAATACCATCACTGACTACTTTGTATGAAATTCAGTATTCTGGGATCCCTGGGTGGCGCAGCGGTTTGGTCCCTGCCTTTGGCCCAGGGCGCGATCCTGGAGACCCGGGATCGAATCCCACATCAGGCTCCCGGTGCATGGAGCCTGCTTCTCCCTCTGCCTATGTCTCTGCCTCTCTCTCTCTCTGTGTGACTATCATAAATAAATAAAAATTAAAAGAAAAAAAAGAAATTCAGTATTCTATAGACTTCATGGAGTCATGGTTAGTACCAGGAGCCCCCACCTTTTATGTGAACTTCAGTGGTACCATGGAGAACAAGGCAGTTTTGCCTAGTTTAAGCAGGATTTATTCTCATTTGTAAGAGAACCTTCTTGCAACAAGTTTATTCAGTTTAAAAAGTGGTATTTTAATTGCATCTTTAATTTTTTTTTTCCTGATGTGGCTTATACCTTTAAGGCTATAGGTTTGTGAGTTCTGGAAAGTTCAACAGCGGCAGCGCCCTATTCTAGTGATAAACAGTGGACCCCTATCATTATCAGCTCTTCCCAAATGGCCACACCAAAGAAGCCACACTGTTGAATTCATCCTTGCTTGAATTAGCATGAATTAGGTACTGATTTCTTTCATTATTGACATTTTACTTAGAGTTGGATGAGGATGACTTTGAAAGTTTGTGAACCTGTAGTCTCAACTCCAAGGATCTGAGATTGTTTCTGGGGAGACAAAAAAGATCATACATCTCTACTTCTTTTTGGAAAAGAGATCAGATAACTAATTGGCCTATGATGGTCTCTACCTTCAATGGCTTGTTATGAAGTTGGCCATTCTGATTATTGATCAGTAGTTAGTGAAAAACACACCTCCCTTGTTGGAGGATTGTGTATGTGTGTGTGTGTGTGTGTGTGTGTGTGTGTGTGTATGTATGTATGGTATTCCTGTTACCCCTCCGATCAGGTATATCTCCATAGCACCTGGGGCTTGGTCCACCTGAGGACCAGTACCTGGGCATTCAACAGACATAGCAGCTTTTTACCACCCTTTGTGTACAGAACCGGAGTGGCCTCTGAGTTCCCTAACTCAGCAGACACAGCTGAGAGACCTCATGGTTTGATTCTCTACAACTATGTACTTAGAATGCCTGCTGCTCGCTAGGCAGAAACCAGTGCTGGACAATTTTGTTTGTGGCCGTACCACAAGCCTCTTTGAAGACCACAGCAGCTGTTTTGTCTTTGCTGAGACTCAGTTTCCCTTGCTCTGAATGGAAGGTAACTAGGCTAAGTAGAAGTTCAGCATAATCCATCCAGTGAGGAGGCCAGAGAGCTCTGGAGATGTGGAGAGCAGAGGGAAGGATGTCTAAGAGTTGGGAACACTGAAGTGATTCAGGCCTACTCCCCCGTGTGCATGTCATTTTGAAGGCTGGTCACTTGCTTTAAGTGAGATCTACTAGCCAAGTTCCCAGGGCTTCTGCATTTCCCAAGGAAAGTGGTGTGCATTTCCCTAAGTTTAGTTGCCAGAGTCAGGTCACTCCTTAGGCAAATTACTCAGCCTCCCCGTGCCTGGTTTCCTGGTCTGTAAAACACATACAAACCTCATAGAGTAAGGGTTATGTGTTTTCACTCATCACTGTATCCCTGTTCCCCTGTCAGTGGCTGTCACAGAGTTTGTATTCATATATAATTATTACCTATGTCATAATTCTTGTGCCTCACATTGAAGACTTGGACTGAACAGGATTTTTATGTGTTTTGGTCACAAAGTGTCACTTAAACTAACCAATTATCCTTAAAAACCATAATATCTTGCGTTGTTTATTTCCTTACTCTTCTCTTCAGGGATGAGGGGGATAGTTATGGATATCCATATAGTGTCCACAGCTATGAAAACCAGCCGGGTTATGGCAACTCAGAGGTACTTTCTGTGATTTCATGTTACGGCCACTTGTTTTGGAACAGTCTTGTTTGGGACAAGGTACCTACTCCTCTGTTTTGTCTCCCTCTCCCCAGGTACAATTTCACAATGCTGGCCCTATCGTCTTCATTCCTGGTGTTATCCTATCTCCTGACCCAGTGGTGTGGCAGTGTGGGCTTCATCTTGGCCAACTGCTTTAACATGGGCATTCGGATCACACAGAGCCTTTGCTTCATCCACCGCTACTACAGAAAGAGCCCTCACAGACCCCTGGCAGGCCTGTACCTATCACCCGCCCTCCTTGGGGCATTTGTCCTCAGTGGCGGGATTACTGGTGTTTCCGAGGTGAGACTCCCTGCAGCCTTCACACTACATGCTTTTGTAGGCTGCTCGCTGTTCCTGGCTCTAGGCTTCCCCTTCTTGCTCTTCCTGACCCACCTAGGCAAATATTTGCTTCCTCTTACCCCTTCCCCAAGCCTCAAGGACAGCATGTTATGATAGATGTGGCAAAACAATGTCACTAGTGGGAACACAGTAGCCCCTTGGTACACAGTTGTCATACCTTTTATCTGACTCGAAGCTGGAACAGCAAGGCCTCCGTTCTCCCTGGCTTAACCCTGAGGTAGGATGTTAAGATGGAGGGGCCATGGCAGTGACAGTGGTTTCTTTCTGCAGGTGTTCCTCTGCTGTGAGCAGGGCTGGCTGGCCAGGCTGGCACACGTGGCTGTGGGGGCCTTCTGTTTGGGAATGACTTTTGGGACAGCATTCCTCACAGAGACCAAGCTGATCCACTTTGTTAGGACTCAGTTACGTGTGTCCAGACTGGCTGACAAAACCTCATGACCTCAGATGCATTGACACCTGTGGCACCTGGACCAGCTGTGGGGCGGTTTTGTGGGTAGAACACATTAACTGTGCACAAGAGCCCTGCTGAGGGGTCTGTGGTAGAAGAGGACCGACCCTGGCAGGCGAGACGTCAGAGAGAATCGCCGCCCCAAACATCATCCATTTGAAGCCTCAAACAGGAAGAAGGAGTTCCACTTTTAAGGGAAGACCAAAAGCTCTTTTAAAATAGACACATTATTTGTGTCACCATTTTGTTCTAATCAACAGTTTTATTTTTTGGTTAACATATCCCCGTTGGGTGTGAGGGACCTAAGGAGCTGCGTAAGCCAACAAACTATATCTTGGATGTGATAGTTAACAGTAATCTGGCCCAGAAAGAGAGATGTAGCCATTTTATACTTCACAGGAATGTGTCACTTACTCTGTAAAAGCAGGAAGGAGGCCTGCTGTTGTGCACCCAGCTAAACCAGAGGTGGCCCTGGAGCGGTGGCTGTCCCAAAGCAAACACTGTGGTCTGGGTTTTTAGAGAGGGAATGATGTTCCTCACTGAAAAATCTGGGAAATGAAAACACAAAGTCTCTCGGGTCACATTCCCCAGAGTCAACTAGGGAGTGTCGTGCCTCTTGCCCTTTTTGCCGTGTGCCTTCCCAGAGCCGGAGCAGGCTGGCCATCGGAGAAAAGGCTCTGAAGGAAGCGGTGATCCTGTGTGAGCTACATTGGCCCCCCAAAGGAAACACTGCTCATGGGAGATTGCACAGGTGGCTGCTGATGGTGAAGTGATGTATATTTTCCCCTCAGAATAAAATGAGGTACATGCTATATGGCACACCCTTCCCACCGCTTCTAGCACTGGTCAGCAAACCTGAATGCCAGCTTCAGGACAAGCATGGCCAGCCCGGGGGTCTGGTGCTCCAGACAACAGTGTGAGCCCAGGCCTAGGCTCATCTCCTTGCATCCCATACCCTGCACCCAGCAGGCAGCATCACTGGGCATTATTTTGAGGTGACAAACCATTTTTCTTCTTTCAATAATATATTAATTCCTTTTGGGTGTGATTGACCTTCGGAGCTACACACAGAAACTGTATTTCAGATAATAATAGTAATCATCTGGCCCTGATGTCCCAGACTTTCTGTTTATACCCAGAGAACAGGGCATCTTGCATCAGATGGTGGTTTGGCTAAAGTGCACACATTTAAATCCACTGGCTGGGAGCCAGAGCAGAAGGACCAAGGATCAAAACCCACCACTGCACTGAGACTAGCACCCAGTCACTTGGACTTTTTATCTATTCAAAGGGGGAATGCTTTGCACTAACTGGGAAAGCAGTTAAACGTAAGATATCACTGACTAATCAGAGACCTCCCAAAAGCATGGTCATGGTTATGCACTTAGGAGGCACGGTCAGGCTAGCTCAGAAGAATTGATTGTTCCATGGGGTGGCAGTGGGGCTACCTCCTTCCCTCGAGTGTACTTTTGTCTCTTGAGTGCACAGAAATGGACCTTTGGTCTGCAGCATGTCCTTCTCTGCTGCCCTTGACCACCACTCCCTCCCCTCGAGCCCCGTTACCCACCCCATGCCCACTTGACCCAGACTCCAAGCATGGCCCTTAAAATACCTGCCTCAGAATTACCTGGTTGCAAGTTAGAAACGTAGGTTCCCAGGACCCACTCCAGACCTCTAGAACCATTGTCTCTAGGGACGGGGCTATGGGATCAGCTTTTTTGGCAAACCAAAGCTGGCACACCTTGTCCACCAGCATCAGGGCTGGAGAACAGTTGTACATGTGTTCGCAATGTCCGTTCTCTGCTCCAGGAAGAGTTGCTGATGCCTGAACATTACTGGCTCCCCAGCTTGTGAGAGGAAGCCCACCCAAGTTTCTGCTGTGCTCTCCAGTGTGGAAGGAGGCTGTGTCTTACAGCCAGTGCTCGATTTCTCTCGTCCCGTGCAGTCCTGCTGGCACTTCTGTCGTCAGCACAGGGCTGCTGCAGGCAGGACCAGCTCCTCTTGCAATATGGTCAGCTAGGCCGGCAGCCCAGTACTCTCCCATGTCCTACTTCCCTGTTTATAGGAAAAGTAGTCCCATGGCCGAATGTTTTCAGGAAGTGGGTGTTTTCTTACTGCTAGCACCTGCCTCCTGGGCTGTCAGCATGGTGGCAGCAGGCCCTTTGCACTTCACTGACCTCTGCCTCCACCCTCTGGCGGCCTCCTGGAAGAACATTGGACCTGGCTGCTGCCTCTGAGGCTTTCCGTTGCTGGCTCCCTAAAGCCACACCAGTGCCTCAGGGTGCTTGCATACACGTGTGCTGAGCTACCTCGATTTACCCAGGAAGGGTTTCTGGGGAGGATTCACATGTTTGGCTTTAAGTACCACTTAAAATATAGTGAGGCTACTTCTCCATGGAAACAAGTCTCTAAAGCACATCCTTTTATGAAATGAAGCGTTTGCTGGTGAGAATAGCAGCATTCCTTCCTTCTGTGCTGCTCTGGCTACATGTATGTGTTGGTGACTTCAGGTTTGGCCTGTCAGGTCCCTTGGTGAGGGGACCCCGCTGCCACACTACTTACTGCCCGCTCGTGGCTCTGGGGGTGCTGTGTGGGCTGTCCCACTCCCAGCCACTTGCCAGCCTGATTCCAGCAGGACACACCCTCCTGCCTGTCTCCTTTCATTGTGAATATGTGTTGCTGGTTTCATGGCAGTCTCCTGATTTTAAAAACAAATCAGTGCTTTTCTTCAGCTCTTTTCCTTCCAAAGAAGAAAAAAAATTCAAAAGGAAGGTGGACCAATAGCTTGAGTACGTGAACCATCTTTATTCCTCATGGGAACTTTTTTCCCCACACGGGTGCTGTGCCTGGGCTGTGGGTCCTGGCTCTGAAGAGGGGCCGTTGCCTGGCCTCTTGGGGAGCCTTCTGTGTCTGGGGCAGAAAGACTTGGCAGCACGCTTCTGCTTTTCCCTTCCCACCCCAAGCACTATTTCCCTTTGCTTACTGTGCATTTTTCTCTCCTGTTTTCTCTGCCTGGTCTGGTTCTCATCTTGGTCATTTTTTTTTTTTTTAATTAACCAGCCATTCTTTGATGGGTGAGGGCTCCTATATTGGACTGGTAGGGCAAGTGTGTTAATTTAGACTGTGATTTTGGGGGAGTCCAGGGTGCCCTCTGCCCTTTATCAGGTGCCATACCATGTATTTGCTCTGGACATTGGACTTGTGAGCCAATCAGCTACCGTTTTGTTCTACCCTGCTTGCTGTCCCTGGGTGAGGGAGCCTTTACTGTCAGTATTTCATTTGCTAATTAACTTTCAAAGGTTAAAAAAAAAAAAAAAAAAGATGCTTTGTTTGAAGAATTTGAGGGGAAGGAAGACTCCTATTGATTTGCCGCATCAGTCTGACCCCAATTACCGTGGCATCATTAGTCCTGCTATTTAGCGTCAGTTCCTTTTTAACCAGAGTCGTCTGGGTCCATCACAGTGAAATTGGAAAACTGGGCTCCTAGTATCCCTCGGCGTCCCTTAGGGGCCTGATGAAGAAGACTTTATAAATACTTGTTAGTTAACAAGTTGCTGGGTACCCCCGTCCCAAAGTGCAGTGGATTCTTTGCCCAGCAGCTTCTCCATTATCCCTGGACAGTGCGGCTTAGGTGGAGGTGAGGTGCAGGGGGTTAGGTCTTCCCTTCGGGACTAGTGCTCCCCAGAGTCAGTGTATCCAGAACCCCGTGCCAGCCTCTGCAGGCTCCAGCACCCTCATGGAGATCCTCCCCACAGTGTGTCAGAGCTAGTGCCCCCCACCCCCAATCGAATGTAACAAGCGTACAGGTGCACAAAAGTTGTAGTTGGCAAATTGGCGTGCTGTTTTGTCCCTGGGTCGGGTTCCTGAGGAGTTGGCCCCTAGATGCTGCCCCCACAAAGCCCAATGAACCAAAGGCCCCAGGAGCTGGGGAAGGAAGGGAGGGGTGCCTGTGAAGCCACCTGGCTGGGAGGCTGGAGGCAGGGCAGCTCCTGGCCCTCGTGCTGGGCTGATCCTCACCTCTCCTAGGGCCCAGACGGTGGACAGTGCCAGGGGTATGCTGCCTCAGGGTAGAGGCCTGGGCTCTCCCACTGAGGAGACCTCCTCTTTCCCCACTTTTAACTCCAGCTCCCGATCCTCTCAGCTTTAATTTCTGTTCCCAAAGCAAAGCCCCTGCAGGAGAAAGGGATCTGGCCCAGAGGCTGTGGGTCATGTTTAAGTGAGCCAGTGGCTGGGCCGCCCTTGAGGCAGCTGAGCCCCCATTCAGTCAGCTCTAACTGGGTTGGGGCCAGGCAGGGTGGCATGCGCCATCCAGGGTTGCCCCTTCAGCCTCAGGAGTGGCATGAGGGCCCATGACGGAAGAGCTGACTTGCGAAAGAATCTAAACCACCATTGGTTTGTCTCATTTCCTCCCTCTGTCCTCCCATAAATGTGTCCCCAAATTAATACCCTCTTGACCCCACTGGCTAGTGTTGCCCTGGCCTGACAAATGCATTTGGCAGAGGCCACCTGGTTTCCAGTGCTTGGTGGGAAAAGAGCCTAAAACACTGGGGGCTCTGGGTCCTTGCATCTCATCTGCACTATCCTGTCGCAACGCGGGGCCTTGAAGCCAGGCTGTGATGCCGTCGGAGCAGGCAGTGAGCAGGGACAGATTAAGACATGACTGCGTTGGTCACATTGGACATGACAGCTGAGCAGTGTGTTTCTGGTTCGTGTCTGAGAGACCCTGACACCCTTTTTCAATTATGTAGGAGTAACAGTGTGTGGCTTCCACACAGCCATATCTGGCAGGGGAGAAGTTCTGGAATGAAAGCATGACTCACTGTGGGCAGCCCGGTTGTCTTCCCAGCTCACCTACCCCTCACTCCCTTGCGCTTGCTTTTGAAAATGACAAGCGGTGACATGAGAGAGAATGGTGTACAGGGTATTAGAGGGCCTCTCCTAGGTGGCCTTTCAACTCTGAGACAACCAGGTGACACAGGGGCCTCCGTCCTTTCCATAGGTGCACGAACCGCCCCCCCAGAGCTGGTTGACTCCAGCCTCCCCAGTCTTGGAGCATGCTCTTGTCCAGCCCTCATCAGGGCCTGGCATGGCCATGGGGGGAGAATGATGAAAACAGGAAAAGCCAAACTCTGCAGCCATGACAAAAATGGGAATGTTTTCCTCCACGAATAATCTCAACCAAACTAGGGAATGTTGCTAAAATAGCTTCTGTATCCCCTAGGGCATTAACAATTTTATTAACAAACCAGATGAGCAGAGTGCATTTTTATATTCCTGAACCAGAGCCCAGGATTCCTTTCTCTCTGTGGCTCATGGGATCTCTGAGTGGCATCTCTCCAATGACAAGAGAATGTCTTGCAGGTGTGCAGATGTCAGGCTGTGGGGGGCAATAGAAGGGACAGAGCTCCTTGCCATTTTTTTCTCTTGTATCCCTGAGTGAAATCATGTGGCTCTCTGGCTCCCCAGCGGGGCTGATGGCATGATGCCCAGGCACTCTGGCGACTTGTCTTCGCCGCCCCTCAGCTCTCCTGCAGCAAACCTGCAAACACAGGCCTGAGAGTTGTGGGGGGACAGGACCCCAGAGGTGTCCTGCCTGTGGTGTTCTTCCATCTGCACTGTCACTGAGGGAACCCACTGGTTCCACATCTGCCTTCAGAAGCACGCGAGTGGGTTTGGCTTGCTAGACGGCATGTGGTGATGCACACGTGCCATCGGTTATACCGCAGCCTGGCTGTCCTCTCCTAACTCACTGGGTGACCTTGAACCCCTCTCTCTGCCAATTACGGAGTACTGAGCCTGTGCCTGGTACTCGGTGACCGCACACCTGAGACGTGTTAGTGGTTAGATTTCCCAGCAGCCCCATCCGTTGTCTGCGTGTTACAGAGGAGGAAGCTGAGGCACAGAGCAGTGGCTTGATTTGCCGTGGACCAGCCAGCTAGGAAGAGGGCGGCAGACCTGGGGGTCGGCCCGAGCCCCACCCATTTACCTCCGCAGGTGCCATCCTCCCTGATCTGAAGGCCCCGGGCTATCTGTGGTGCTAACGCCAGAGCGGGCGCAGCCGCTGTCCTGCTCCTCCTCCTGCTCTTCCTCCTGCTCCTGCTCTGCTCCTCCTGCCCCTCCTCCTGCTCTGCTGCTCCTCCTGCTCCTCCTGCTCCTGCTCTGATCCTCCTCCCGCTCCTCCTGCTCCTCTTCCTGCTCCTCCTTCTGCTCCTGCTCTGCTCCTGTTCCTGTTCTATTCCTGCTCTGCTCTTACTCTGCATCCCCCTCCTGCTTCTGCTTTACTCCTGCTCTTCCTCCGCTCCTGCTTCCAATTCCTGTTCCCACTCCAGCAGGAGCAGGACTGCTTTTATTAAGTTTGAAATTTTGGGGTAAAGAGTTTGCTTGAGGGACACCTGGGTGGCTCAGTGGTTAAGCCTCTGCCTTTGGCTCAAGGCATGATCCCGAAGTCCTGGGATCAAGTTCCACATGGAACTCCCCGTGGGGCACCTGCTTCTCCCTCTGCCTATATCTCTGCCTCCCTCTCCCTATGTCTCTCATGAATAAATAAAATCTTAAAAAAAAGAGTTTGCTTGAAATAAAAGTTATTTTTGTCAAGAACAAAAGCAAAAACACATCGAAATCCACAGTATTAGGTGTCTTAAAGCTCTTCTCTGACCTCCTAGGGCTCCTTTCCCTCTATAACTCCTACCCCGCCTCAGTCTCTCAGTCTTTATTCCATGTTAAAGAATTTGAGGTTATTGCTTTGCACAGGTCCTAGCATTCGCTTGAATGAGAAACATTTGAGAGAAATAAATCTTACCAAAAAATGATGTTGCATTACAAAGAAAAGGCTCCCCCCACTCTGTCTGTGGGTGTCCTGGCCCCAGGTGATACCACCAAGAAGTGGGAAAGTGGCTGACTTCGGGGCTCCCAGGCCACTTCTTCACTTTGCAGGACATCTTGCCATCTGTGTTCAGCTTTCTCATCCGTCACTAGCCACCCTGCCGGGCCCAGGGAAGGGGCGAGAGCAGAGGTGAGCCGGCAGCTCTGAGAGCCGCGGGGAACAGCCCAGAGCAAGGCTTCCTCCACACCCGGTGTGCCCGCCTCCTTCCCACTTTCTCCTCTGCTCCCCATCCCCTGGCTGGTTTCTCTCCTGACACTGCCCCCCCATGTGCGCCGGGGCCCCGCTCTCCCACCCTGTGGACCCAGCTATTTCTGGCTGAGCTAGCAGAGAGGCAAAGGCATTACACACTCGGGAGTTCACCACTTTTCCTTAGCTCTGTCCCCCACGAAGGACATCCACCCAAAGTGCATGGCACTGTACGTCCCCATCCCGTCCCTTCCTCGGCTCCTTCAGGGATGACTCAGGGCGCCCGGGGGAGCTCGGCTGCTGTCCGCACCCGCCATCCGGCCTCCGACCCTCCCACCTCTCCTCACTCCCCAGCTGCTGGGCCCTTGCCCTGTCAGGTTCGGTTGCCTGTGCCTTTGGCCTCCCGGGCTGCTCTGTCCCCGTCCCACCCAGCAGCCCTGTGCTCTTTCTCCCTAGAGAATTAGGAAGGCAGGCTGTGGTGGGGGTTCCTCCAGGGAGGGGCATGGAGGCAGATCCAGCCCCACTTCAAACCGTGTGATCCTGAGCAAGGCATTTTCCCTTCGAGCCTCAGTTTCCTCATCTGAAAATGGAGATAAGAGCACTTGCCTCCTAGGACGTGGCCAGAAATAAAGGAGACGATGTGGGGCCTTGAGCAGGGGGTGCCTAGCACCGGCCTCGTGTTTGCCCCGTGAGCGGAGTTATAATTCCGCCAAACAGAGTTGGTGGGGACCTGTGGCTCTGGGGACATGGGTCTCACCCCTGCCTGCTGCCTCTGCCCCATCCCCAGTCCACAGAAGCTACGTGCACGTGCCTGGGAGTCCTTTCTTCCGTTGCCTTGAGGGCGAAGCTACAACTGAAGAGGCAACGGAAGCTCCTTTCGGCCCAGCCTCCCGGAGGAGCCGACGAGGGTGAGAACATGGGTTGGAAGGCTGTGCAGAGCCAGGCCTGGGCCTCCTGAATCGTGGCAAACTCTGGTGCCAGGCCTGGGAGGCAGAGCCACGGCTTCAGGAGAGGGCCACGGGCGGCCGGCACCCCGAATGAGAGAGGGCCCCTCAGAAGCTGGTTAAGGGATTTTCAGCGATGTCAGAGATGGCCTCGGTTGGTTGTTTAGGTTTCCCCACAGCCTTCGATCAAAGCAGAAAGAAAAGGCCCCGGGTGATGGGCAGAGAGCGCGGCTGTGCCCTCGGAGGGCCGGCGGCCGGCTGCTGCGGGAGAGGAAGGCCCGACTTGCTCCGCCAGCCGCGGCGGGGGGCCCGGGCCCAGCACCCCAGCACAGTTCTCTCACCAGTTTGCCGGCGTCCTCGGCTTGAACCCACTCATCACGGCTGAGACAAAACTCGTGGAGTTCTTCCTCCTTACCCTGAAGACAACCCACCCAAGCACTGTCTCTGTCGTCAGCCTATCAGACTTAACCTCTGTAGACTGTGGTTGCTTCTGTTTTTCCTTCGCTGGACTGGGATGAGGGTGCCGGGTTCAGGTCAACTGGCTGTCTCCTTCAGAAGCAGCTGGGAGGAAGAGAAAGGCCAATTCTTGGGGTACCTGTGGGTGCTGTCTTGGGTGCCACTGTTGAGATGGGGTTTCCTAAGAAGGGACACGTGTCCTGGCCACAGCTAGGACTCCTGGACAGTCCGCAGACACCAGACATGTCTGAGCCTGGCGCTGATCCTAGGGGGAAGGAGTAAGGCTGTTGACATTCAGTATCTGGGGTCATATCTCACTGATGGGGGGTCCGTCAGGCCTTCCTCTTGCTCCTCCTCAAAGAGCTGTAACCTGAGCGTGCCTGGGGTGCTGACCCTCACAGCCCACTGCTCCAGGTTCCCCCATTTCCATCTGCCTCCATGGGCCACTCCTCCAACCTCCGCCAGGGCTCCAGTTGCTTTCATGGCCTGGGAGATGAGGTTTGGGCCCTGGAACCAGCTGGTGATCCAGATAATCAACAGAGCCAGAGAGCTGGAGAACCACATTCTAACTCCAGCCCTGCCTTTGTCTCTACAGAAGACCCTGGGGGTTAACCTGACCTCTTTTCCATCTCCAGAAGATTCTCATCCCTGCTCACTATTACTCTGGCATCATCATGGGAGCCAAGGAAAAGTCACCGAGCAGCAGTTCTTGGGGTCTGGAGAGCGGAGATGCCTGTGTGCTCTGAGGCTGGAGCCGGGGCCATGTTCAGACAGAGGAAGTGGGCCAGAGTCACATGTCTGCATGCACGGTTTCTCCTGACAACAAGTGATTTTATCTCCTGATATTATTTTGCATTTTATAGATTTCTTAATATTAAATTACAAGCTGTAAATTATACAATATATAATTATCCCTGGGCAGGGATACCTGGGTGGCTCAGTCAGTTGAGGGTCTGACTCTTGGTTTTGGCTCAGGTCCTGATCTCAGGGTCGTGAGATCAAGTCCTGCATTGGGCACTATGCTCAGTGGGGAGTCTGCTTGTGCCTCTCCCTCTGCCCCTGCCCCCGTCCTCTGAAATATGTATATATAATATATATATATAAATCCCTGGGCAGCTAGTGCCCTATAGACTGTTTAAAAGGCCACATCCTGTCCATGCCTCTTTTCACTTCACACATGGTACACATACCTTACCCTGCCTATACTGTCCTCTGTAATTTTTTTTTTTAACTACATGGTATACTTTTTAAGGTTGTCTCCAATTTTTTGCTAATTTGTAAACTGCATGATAGTCCCTGACAGGAAGACCTCTAAGTACCAAACCTGCTTCTGCATTTTGCCTACAGATAGAGGCTGATAGCGCAGTTGCTATATCAGAGCAGGTCACTGCCTCTTGGCGCCAGGCTGAGCCCAAAGGAAGCCTGGGATGGAGAGAAGACAGCCTAGGTCTCGCTAAGTTAAAGACTGACTGGCCAACCTGGAGGCCCAGACTCAGGATCTGCTGGCCAGTGGGCCAAACCTCTTCTTTCACTTGGGTTCCACATCTGGAAAGGGCTTCACATGAAGGGCACCCAGCTATGGTCAGCATTAACTGTGGTATCACAGCAGCCTGGCACTTGGTCACTTAACCAACAGCCTTTCTCACTGCTGAGGCCAGGAGAACCCTGGAGGAACAGTGGGCCTCGGAGTCCCTAATGACCACAAGCGGGCAACGAGGACCTGATGCTCCAGGCTCCGCTGGCTCCCTGGCCTCAGAGGGGTGCAGCAGGCTCAGCGTGGAGAGTGTGCGTCTGTCACAAAGGATGGCTTCCCAGAAGTGTCAGGAGCATCATAGATGCCCCAGCTCTCCTCTGATTAATCTGATTAATCAGCCTGACTGCATGGGGCACTTGAGAACAAAAGCCACCAGTCAGCAGAAAGGAAGCGGAACAGCCCACGGAAGGCATCTCTGCCTGCTGCTCCCACTCCACCCCCCAGGATGACGTGCCCTCCACAGGCCGGTGGCTCTGAGCCTTTGTGCCCCTGCCCAAAGGCATGGCGTGCATCCCCGTAAGCTCCAAGCCCATTCTTGCGGCCTTTGTGGGTGCTTGGTGAACCACCAGAGCATAGGTTAAGTCCACGGTCTTGACAAGATCACCCCAAGCTCTCCTGCCTTTGGCCACAGACGTGAGCCCAGATCCCCGCTTGTTCTCTCCTGACTTCACTACCCTGGGTGATTCACTCTTTCTCAAGCCTCAGCCTGCTCTCTATCTAAACCCTACCTGCTTTTATTTTCAATTTTTCTTTTGATCAAAATAATATGTGTGCAAAGTTTTAAAAGTTGAATGATACGACAAGGCTGGTGACACAAACCTGGCAGGTTCTGCTCCCCACCTTGAGCTTCCCTCTCTGTGGCCCCTCCTTTCCATTCTTTTGGCCAATTCTTCTTCCATTTCCCTCCTTATTTCTAAATAATTTACTTATATTGCTATTGCTTGATTTTTTTCCCCTTTATTTAAAAATTTTTTTTTAGATTATACTTATTTTTTCATGAGGGACACAGAAAGAGAGAGAGGCAGAGACACAGGCAGAGGGAGAAGCAGGCTCCACGCAGGGGGCCCGATGCGGGACTCGATCCTGAGACCCCAGGGTCACGCCCTGGGCCGAAGTTGGCGCTAAACTGTTGAGCTGCCCGATTTTCCCCCTTTTGAACATAGAGCTCCTATGTGTGGGAAAATGAGCTCTGATAGCCACTTCTCCACACACATCACTCCGTCCTTTTTTTTAAAAGATTTATTTATTCATAGAGACACAGAGAGAGAATGAGAGTCAGAGACACAGGCAGAGATAGAAGCAGGCTCCATGCAGAGAGCCTGACGTGGGACTCGATCCAGGGACTCGATCCAGGGACTCGATCCAGGGACTCGATCCAGGGTCTCCAGGATCACACCCTGGGCTGCAGGCAGCACTAAACCGCTGTGCCACCGGGGCTGCCCCTCACTCCGTCCTTCTAATGTCACCATCTGGGGCAGATTGATATTCGGTGTTTATGTGTTGAAAACCACGTAAACATTGTTCTCTGCTGGACCCAGTGGTATACAGTTTCCTTTCTGCTACAGTCCGTTGTTTTTCCTCAAGCTATTCATTATCTCTTATCTTTCCATTTGCTTCTTCTGTTTTTTTTTTTCCTCCTGTACTTTATGCTCTCCCCTACAAAACTCCAAGCCCACACCATAAATGCCTAAACCAGGAGACAGCCCCGGGGCTGCCACAGCCCAGGGGGGTGAAAGCCATGTGGAGGGTTTGACGTGCAGCAGGACTGTACATGAGCCCTGAGGGCAGATGGCAGAATGAATGCTCCCCCATGCCCTTTCCATCCCTAGCCGGGCAGACCTGACCACGGTGGGGCCATACCTTTCTCTGATCATGCTCTGGCTACCTCCTCTTAAATGTGTTAAACCAGGCCCCATTCAACTGCCAGGGTGACACTGGGAAGAGTCCTGGCTCCAGACGAGGCACTGAGCATTCATGAACAAGATGGGCCTGCGGGTCCTGGAGGCAGCTGGCATCCAGGGTAGGAGGTGACCAATGACAGCCCAAGCCCTCTGGAGAGGACTCCATGGCCACAATGCCCCCCCTCCCCCAGGGAGGCCCTGCATGCCTCCCAAAGCCACCGGCACCACCACCCCACAATCCCAGACAGGGCCTTCTTCCCCCCTGCCCCAGGTCTCCTTCATTGGGGGGCTGGTCTCCGACCCCACTCCCAGTGAGCTCTGATCTCTGTTGGTCAGAGTTGGCTAAGGTCAGGGAAAGTGCGGAAGTTAAGGTCATTCTGGGGCCTGAGGGGCCCAGTCATCCAGCTGTTCACACAAGGCAACTCTCAGCCATGGTTGCCGGAGCCCCTAAAAGTAGCACACGCCCCTGAAGGGGACAGAGGGAGCCTCCTGAGTCCAGAGCTCTTGCCAGAAACCCCTGTGCCTCACATCAAAGAGGCCCATGCATTGTCTGCCGCCACTGGCGTCCACTGCCCAGCTCACCTGAGAGATGGCACACCAGAGTTCTGTCCAAGGGATGGTGCAGGTGGGAAGCCAGATCTCAGGGGCTCTGACACAGGGCAGGACCACCCCTGGGAGCAGTGCACCAGGGAGCAGTGTGAGGCGCATCCCCTCTGCCCCAGCCATCAGGAAACAAGGAGTGGGCACCAGAAGCACCCGGGAAATTGAGGATGCGTGCATCTCTCCAAGCAGACACATGCTTTCTAACCAGACAACTCACCAGGATTTAATCTGCAACTCAGATTCAATCTGCTAAGTAGGGAGGAAGAAAGTGTGTGGTTGTCATGGCAACACCAAATTGCCCAGGACTGGTTGATCCCTAAGGTGGGGAAGGAGGGGAGCCGAGCCAAGCCTCTGTCTCCCTGGCGGGGATGTTCTGGGGAACGGGCGCCAGGACCGACACACCTGCGCTCTTCCTGTCACCGCAGCTCAGGACGGAGGCCCTGAGCCACTGTGGTGTGGCACAAAGCGGGTTGGTGGCTCCCGGCCCTCGCTCTGGGGGCTGGGTTCAGGCGGCTCGGGCGTATTCCCCACCACCTAGCCGCTTGGACCCGGGGCCCCTCCTACCCCCAGTCCTGGGCCTTCCTGCCAGCGCCCGTGGCCTCAGGCCTGCTCATGGATAGCACATTCCCGGAGACCAGTCTGAGTGATCAAGGGAACAACAGCCTCACCAGGGAGCGCCAACCACAGCTGCACGGAGGAGGAAATTGGGCCGATCCTTCCACTCACAGGCACACCACGCTCCCAGCCTTTTCTCCTCACCAGCAATGACATGGAACCAGCCCAAGGGTTGCCAGTGTGGTCCATACCCAACTGGGCCCAGGCCTGCGTGGGGTGAGTGGTAGAGGAGAGGGCTGCTCCAGTGGAGGAGTTAAGCACCAGGAACCTCCTACCCCGAGGCCCACCTCATCACTGGTCTGCCTCTGACCATCCAGTGCCCTTGGGACGAGGGCCTGGCCCTCAGCAGGCCTTCAAGGCCCTGCTGATGGCTGCATGTCATTTTTGTGGTTGCAGGGCCTGGCCATCTGAGGGGCTCCATGGACACTCAGTGCATGAATGGATGAGTGAAGACGTGAATGGATGGGTGGATATGTGAGGACCGGGAGCAGAAGAAATGAGAGGCCAGGTTGGGGTGAGTAGCTGGTGTGAAGGCCTCAAATGCTAGGCTAAGTGGGGGTTGTGTCAGGCTCCCCATCCCCAACTTCTGCCCTAACCCTGGAGAGGCTCCCATCTTCCAGAGGGACCACTGGGGTCCCTGGCAGATGTGGCCCGTCACTTGATGCCCCTCAGAGAGACAGAGACCCTAGGGCCCGTTCCCCAAAACCTGGCTCACCTGGGCCCTGGTGGGGCCTACCTCCCTGGGACCCTACAGACGTGAGTGCTTTTGTTGCACCGTCCGTGGGTTCTCCCTCTTGTCCAATTAGTGCTAATTGGAAGCAAGATGATGGGGGTGGGGTGGCTGGAGCTGTGATGTCCTTGGCAGAACCTGGAGGCTTCCTGGAACAGGCCTTTCCCCAGAGCTGCAGGGTCTCCTGTAGGACCCAGGTGGGACTGCACTGAGCCACTGTGGCTTGGACTGTCCCGGTCACTTCCTACCCGGGTGCCAGCTGCCCCCAGGGATGGGCAGACACACCGTGTTCATGCTGAATCTTGCACCCGGCAAGAGTTATGACTCTTCACAGTGTCAGACTCTAGAAAGGAAAGCCAGGGGGCTCGGGGTCTGGCATGGAGAGACTGGGGGTCTCCTGAGGCTGAGGTCCTAGCCTCGGGCCATGGCTCAGGAAAGGCAAGGAAAGACTTGCTTGTCTGCCCAGGCACACACTCTTGCCTCCCTGAGAAGGAGGACTTCCCCTTACATTCCCTTCCTCTCCTGTGTCCCCTGCTCCCTTTCTCTTGGGGCTTGGGGCAGAGATGAGGGTGTCCAGAGGCAAAACACCTCTTGTGTCAAGCGCTAGGCCAAGTTCTCAACTCCAGTGATACTTCCCTGCCCCCCCACCCCCCCAAGGTGCACTGGTCACAGCCTGATGTCAGAGGCTGCAGTCAGGGAAGGCCCCGCTCCAGCGGGCCCAAGCACACTCCTCAGTCCAGGCCTAAGGCTCTCCTAAGCCCTAGAGCTGACCTGACTGTGAGCGCCCTCATGCTGGGGCACAGGCAGGCATCCCAACGGCAGACTCAGACCCTGTCACCCTAGGACCACTCAGAGCCTTGGGCTAGGGGACTCACATTTGGAAACAGGGACATCAGAGCTCAAAGGTGCTCCGAGATGAAGATTCCTGGGTGCTGGCTCCAGGGACCACCAGCCTCAGTTTCAGCCCCTGTGAAATGGGCTCGTTCCCGCGCAGCAAGCAGGCCCTGGGAGAAGGCCGAGGGGGAGTGGGAGGCCCGGGAGCTGGGCAGAGGCCTGACCACCAGTGGCCACTAGAGGGCAGATCCCTCCCTTCGTTTCCTCCAGAAGGCTGGCGAGCTGAGCAGCGCGGGGCGGGCCCTGCCTGTGGGCGCCAGCGGGGGCTGAGATGCTGGCGGGAATTCCAGCTGGCTCCCGGCCCCACAGGACCTCCCCGGGGCCTTCAGGCTTTCACTTCCGATGGGCCCAGTCCTGAGCCCGCCCAGTCACTCTCCCTTCTTAGGACCAGCGGGAGAGGCCCTCCAGGCTTCTTTTGGTGCATTAAGGAAACTGAGGCAGGGAAGGAGTCACCTGAGGGCACCCTGTCCATCGGGTTAGTGTAGACATTTCCTGAGGGCTGACCATGAGCCAGGCACACACCGAACTCCTCAGGGCCATTATTCTTGGAATCACCCTGTTTTTGCAGATGAGGAAACTGAGGCTCAGGCAGGCTTTCATTTGCCTCAGGTCCCATAGCAAGAGTGGTACCTGGATTCCAGCCCAGGCAGGGTAATGGCAGAGCGGAGACATCCCCCTGTAACTCTCCTGACAAGAATATGTGTATGCATGCTGGGCCCCTGGTGGCAGGAACGAGGTGCCAGGCATCTGGCATCTGCCCTCATCTGGACCTGACCAACAGTGAGGCCCAGGAGCACTGCCTCTGGGGCACATGCCGTCTGTGAGGATGCCCAGCCCCTCCTCTGGGCAGGAGGAGCCATGTAAGAAATGGCTCCATGCCGTGACCACTCCTCATTTAGGGCCACTTGATGCTAACAGGAAGTGGGTGCCAATGAAGGGAACCAGTGATAGGTTGCTGACCTCATGAGGCTGTGCCTGCAGCCATGGAGATCAAGGACCTGCTTTTGAGCGCTTCACTTGGCCTCATTCCTTCCAAGCAAGCTTGGAGCTCTCTGACCAGGGCGGGGGATGAGTAGCTCCTGGCTCAGACAGCCCCACTTCTACCCTGTGACAGAGAGGGAGAAGGCCTTGGGCCCTGGAACTGCTGGGCCTCATATGCCGAGTGAGGGCTCAGGCATTGGAGGCCGAGCCTGGCTGTCCCAGTGCTGCCGGGGGGCACTGGGGAGTGAGGGTGTCTCGGGAGCCTGTTCATGGAGCTGTGGCTATGCTGTGGCCCATAAGGCTTATGAGGCTGATTTGAATGGAGACTTGGCTTGGCTTGGCTTCTGGGGTGGGGTGTAGGGCCCTGCTAAGGGCCAGGGTCTGATGGGGGAGATAGCCCTGAAACCAGACGTTTCTCTATAGCCCAGACAGGCCCCTGGTGTGTTGAGACCACAGGCATCGGGCAGGCTGGAAGGGTAGCTCCACAGGCAGATACAAACAAGAGACTTAGGGGAACCCTGCTCTCTAGCCAAGTATCAGGGGAATAAACCCCTCAGACTGCAGAACGCACCCCCATTAATTCAAGGGTCCTCTTGGCAGCTTCAGGGCCCATAGGAATCGGTGTACCCATTTTACAGATGAGGACAGCCAGGCTCAGGCCTCACCACGCTTTTGCCAATAGCTTCTCCACCGATCTCCTGGGCTTTAGTTTTCACTTTTTCTTCCTTGTTTTCAGCTTTCAAAAAAAATTTATTTTAACTTCTAAAATTAATTATTTAGTTTTTATTATGTAAAAATACACAAACACATCTTCATTTAAAAAATAGAATGCAAAAAACTAGGGGCACCTGGATGGCTCAGTCACCTACGCATCCAGCTCCTGGTATCACTCAGGGTCTTGAGATCAAGCCCCAGGTCAGGCTCTGTGCTCAGTGCAAACTCTGCTTGAGATTCTCTCTCTCCCTCTTCCTCCTCCTCTGTCCTTCCCTCTGTTTCCACACGTGTGTGATCTCTCTGCCTCGAGTTAATTAATTACATCTTAAAAAAAGAAACAAAAAAAATTTAAATTACAAAATAAATTGTAATACAAAAAAAAAAAAATCAAAAAGTTCCCATGGCCTGTTCCCCCAAGTTCAGGGTTTGCAAGGGTTAGTGTTTTGGTATTTCTCTATAAAATGAGAATAATAATACTTGTGCTACCCAACCAACAAGTTTATTACATAAAAACAGAAAGTGCTTGTTAGTATGTAGGTTTAACATAAATAGCTGATTTATCCAATGTTGTGTGCGCATCTCCCAGGGTTGGTGCTGGGTGGTGCTGAATGCCCCGGTCCTGTAGGCAGCCCATCAGTAAGGACACCGGGTAAGGACACCAGGTAAGGACACTGCCACTCCGTGCCCTGATTCCCTCTCTCCATCCCCTCATGTCGGCTTCAAGGCCCAGTCCTTCTCCTTTAAAAGCTCACATCTCTAACTATTTTTAGAGCTTATTTTCTCCTTTCTCCTCACCTCCTCTATTAGATTTGAGTTGAGATGGGGGCAGATAGGGAGGTGGGAGAAGCCTGTGTCCCCACCTGGGATAAGGGGAGTTGTTGCATGAATACTTTGCCAAAACATCTCCTTTCAATGTGAATTTGCTCATCTTATTATTTATTTAATTGTATATATGGGGCAGCCCCTGTGGCTCAGTGGTTTAGCGCCACCTTCCACCCAGGGCGTAATCCTGGAGACCCAGGATCAAGTCCCACGTCGGGCTCCCTGCATGGAGCCTGCTTCTCCCTCTGCCTGTTTCTCTCTCTCTGTGTCTGTCTGCCTCTCTCTCTGTCTAATAAATAAAAAATCTTAAAAAAAATAATTGTATATATGTATGTAAATTGGTGATTTAATACGCATATTCATTGTGATAACCAATAACCAACAGATCCACTATTTCCCATAGTTACCTTTGGTGGGTGTGTGTGTGTGTGTGTGTGTGTGTGTGGTGAGAACATAGGATCCTCTTTCTTAGCCAAGTTCAAGTATGCAGTACAGTGTTGTTACCCACAGTCACCATATTGCATATTAGCTCTCCAGAACTCCTCTATCTTGCATAACTGAAACTATGCACGGCTTCATCAGTTTCCCAGTTTATCTCTCCCCTGGATCCTGGTGGCCATTCTACGCTTTGCTTCTGTGAGTTTGGGTATTTTAGATTTCATGTGTAATAAGTGAGACCATACAGTACTTGTTTTTCTGTGTCACTTGCCATAATGTCCTCCAGGTCCATTTATGTCACCAGTGGTGGAATTTCCTTCTCTTTTATAGCTAATAATATTCCTCTGTGTGTGAGTGCACGTGTACCATTTTTTCAATTATTCATTTTTCTGCTGATGGACATTTAGTTTGCTTCCATGTCTTGGCTATGGTGAATAATGCTGCAATGAACCTGGGAGTACAGATATCTCTCTGAGATTCCAAATTCAATTTCTTTGGATCAATACTAAAAAGTGGCCTTGCTGGGTCATATGGTAATTCTGTTTTGAATTTTATAAGGAACCTCCATGCTGTTTTTTTGTGATGGTTATATCATTTGCATTCCTACCAGTGGCATGCCAGGGCTCTTTTTTCTCCCCAACCTACCTTACCTCACCAATACTTTTCTTTCTTTCTTCTTTCTTTCTTTCTTTCTTTCTTTCTTTCTTTCTTTCTTTCTTTCTTTCTCTCTTTCTTTCTCTTTCTTTCTTTCTTTCTTTCTTCTTTCTTTCTTTCTTCTTTCTTTCTTCTTTCTTTCTCTTTCTTTCTTTCTTCTTTCTTCTTTCTTCTCTTTCTTTCTTCTTTCTTTCTTCTTCTTTCTTCTTTCTTCTTTCTTCTTTCTTTCTTTCTTCTTTCTTCTTTCTCTTTCTTTCTTTCTTTCTTTCTTTCTTTCTTTCTTTCTCTTTCTTTCTTTCTTCTCTTTCTTTCTTTCTTTCTTTCTTTCTTTCTTTCTTTCTTTCTTTCTTTCTTTCTTTCTCTCAATAATAGCCATCCTAATAAGTGTAAGTGATACCTCATTGTGATTTTGATTAGTGATGCTGAGCACTTCTGCATATATGCCTGTTGGCCTATTTGTCCGCGTGTCTTCTTTGGAAAAACTCATATTCACGTCCATTTCTTCATCAGGTTGTTTTTGTTTTTTGCTGTCAAGTTGTTCTAGTTCCTTCTGTAGTTTGGATATTAACCCGTTGTCAGGTTTGCAAATATTTCCTGCCATTTTGTAGGTTGCTTTTTCATTTTGCTGACTCATCTTTTCTCATTTATCAACCACTTAAAAAAAAAAGATTTTATTTATGAGAGAGCAAGAGCATGAGCAGAGGGGAGGGGGCAGAGGGAAAGGGAGAAGCAAACTCCCCACTGAGCAGGAAACCTGAGGAGGGGCTCCATTCCAGGACCCCAAGATCATGACCTGAGCTAAAGGCAGATGCTCAACCAACTGAGCCATCCAGGTGCCTCTTTTAGCAACCACTTTTATTTCCTCTTCTACGAAGAGTCTATTTATATCCTTGGTCCATCCGCACCACGCTTCTTTCTGTTTCTTACTCATAGCACTCTGTGTGAGGTATTTTACTCCTTTATTACCCATGTGCAAATATTTTTTTCTAGTCTCTCACTTGCATTTTAACTTCATTTATGGTGTCACTTGTCACACACACACATAGACTTTCTAAAACGCATGCCTTGTCTCTTCCTCGCAAAAATTCCCGGTTCTATCCCCAGACAGCAGGACACGACTGCCGCCTGCAGGGGGCGCGCAGGGACTGAGAGCCTGGGGCTCACTGCGTGCTCCCTGCTGCTGCCCTCTCTGAGCCTCGGAGTTGGCTGTAAAAGGGGCTAATGAGCCGCCTCGTGGCCTCGTGCGGCTGCAGTGGGAAGATGGCAGTGCAAATGAGCCCTTGGAACCATCCGTGTCAGTAATCCTCACCATTACCCGCATCCAGGCCCTCTCTGATCAACCCCCCAAATCCTTTCCAGTCCCATCTGCCTCACTCCGGTGGGAGGAGCCTCTCACTGTTCCCTGCACATTTCCATGTCCCCACCTCCAGACCCAGACTTGGCCTGTCTCCTTCTCCTCTGTCCCTTTCCTCCCCAGGCCGGCGCTCACAATTGCCTAGTCTTCCCCCCCTAAATTTCCATCCCCCTGCATTGGCAGAGACCTGGCCCCTTCGCTCCACCTCACTCCTCGACCCCTCTCACCTCTCACTTCTCTCCTGTACCTGAGGCCCACCCCATGCCCTTGATCCTCTGCTGCTGTGATGTGTGGCCTGGCGGTCTTCCCATTGAGGCAGGAGCTGTCTGGGGAGCCCTCTCCTGAAGCACAGCCTGCCAACTGCAGACCTTGGTTCCTTTTCTGAGCCTGGGAGACCCTGGAGATTGGGGTCAGTTGCTAGATGGGCCCCCTTGTCTAGGCTGAACCTGGACTCCACTTGAGCTGGAGTTCTCCTCGATATCTGACAGCAGGGCTGGCTGAACATGGGGCTGGCATGGCCTTTGCGTGGGCCTGCAGTGATCCACTTGGAAAAGGTCAACCTTCCCTGGACCTCTGCCCCTGGAGGAGCAATCTCATTCTCTCTGGCTTTACTAGTTCTGCCTCTAGAAAATGGGGTGAAGGGCGACCGGGGACGGGAGGTAGAGCAGTGATGGGCAGGTGGGTGCTTTGGGCAGCTGGAAGGTGGGGCCAAGGTCGTGGGAGCTCAGTGTGGATTTTGGCATCCACCAGGCTAAGTGCTGGGAGAGGCTGCAGTGTCCTGGACCTGTCTCAAGTGTTTCTCCGGACCCTCCCTGGGCTTCTGTCCCTCTTCCATGCCCCCCAGCACTGGGGATTTCGGGCTAGCCACCAAGCGCTCCAGGTAAGAGAAGGCAAACCTAGTTGATAATGGAAATGGGCTTTTTATTTTTTTATTAAAGATTTTATTTATTTATTCATGAGAGACAGAAAGAGAGGCAGAGACACAGGCAGAGGGAGAAGCAGGCGCCCCATGGGGAGCCTGATGCAGGACTTGATCTCAGGACCCCAGCATCACACCCTAAACCAAAGGCAGACACTCAATCATTGAGCGACCCAGGTGCCCCAGAAATGGGCTTTCAAAGCCCATTCTCAGGAGGCCCTGGGCTCTTTCCTTGACCCAAGAAGGCCCTGCATGGGAGAGGGTGGGCAGGGAGGGAGAGCAGGGGTGAGGGCGGGATGAGCCTTCTGCCTGATGGAGGCACTCTGGAGACTATGTTAGAGAATGTCTGGGTGGATGGATCAGGGGCAGGTGATTTTTCTCTTTAGCTTCTGCTTCGCAATCTGTAAAGGGGGCGAACACTGCCTACCTCACACGGCTGCGGTGAGAACCGAATGAGCCAGCCCATGAACAGACCCCCAGTCCAGTGCTGCACACATATGAGGTGGGCCACAAGCCCTTGCTCATCCAAAATTGCCTGGGGTTTAGTAGATAGATCCCCAAACACGGTGACTGTACGTCCAGTGCCAGCTGTCTGTGGACCCGTGTCTACAGGCATCTGGGCACACCTTTAAGTCCACGCCTTACCTGGAAGGCCCCCTGGGAGGTATGTGTGTGCATGGGTCTGTTTCCACATGAGGAAAACCATGTCTTGGCAAGGGGGTGGGTGTGGGTGTGGGTCCCTGGGGATCATTTCTCCCGCAGAATTGGGGCTTAGGCGGTCACAGGTAGGGGGCAGTCTGCAGAAGGCTGGTGCTCAGGTGGAGGGAAGAGTGGACAGGCCGAGCTTGGGGAAAAACAGGGCAGTAACAAACACAGACAGGTGACCCCAGAGTGGGTGCGGTTGCTGAGGTCTGTTGGGGTCCTGCCCTGTTGCCTCCTATACCAGAGTGGACCCTCGGGAAAGGGTAGCACTGAGCACGCCCTCCCAGCAAGGTTGGTGACAGCTGCCCAGCCAGGCAGTCCTAGGGCCTCAGAAGAGCTCTGGGGTCCTGCGCTGAGAGGCAGTCCCGCTCATTTGAGGGCAGCATGCATGTAGCCCATCAGGCTATGATCTGCGGGTGTGCTGGTGGGAAAAGCCTAGAAGTCTCTATGCTGTAAACTGTACTTACCTGTTAATGAGCTCATTCACCAGCTAGTGGCCTGGGCGCTCGGTTGTGACTGATATCAGGAAGATGAATTCTCAGCCAGGGTCCCACAGGATGCGTTAGACGAAGGGAGTCCCAGTGTGCAGGCGCAAGCCCCTGCCTGCTTCTCCCCACAGCTACGCCTTCCCAAGGGCACACCCTGGAGGTTTATTTTTCCTATTGAAGAATAGCTTACATTCAGTAAAATGCACCAATCACGACTGCACAACTTGACGGCTTTTATGTAGACAGATACCTGTGTAACAGTGGCCTTGAGCAAGGTTCATCATTCCAGAAAATTCCCTCGCATCCCTTGCCAGTCTATATATCCTACCCCAGAATTAACCACTATTTTGACCTCTATCATCAGAGACTGGTTTCACTGTCCCAGAATATCAAGTAAATATAGTCATACAATATGTTCTTCTTTGGGTCTGGTTTCTTTTGATCACTGTCATGTTATTTAGATTTATTCTTGTTGTTCTGTATATAACATTTGTTCATTCCTCCCTATCACAGGGTAGTACTGCATTATATGGGCATACCACAATTTGTTATCTATTCTTCTGTTGGTGGGCATTTGGGTAGTTTCCAGTGTTTGGCTGTAATGAATAAAAGCACTGTGAATATTCTTGTGCAAGTCTCTGTGTGTGGACATGTTTTTATTTCTGCGGTTTTATTTCTCCACCTGAGTGGAGAAACTGGATCACAGGGTAAGTCTGTATTGAACTTTATAAGAAACTGCCAATAGCAATGTATGCAAATTCAGCTGTTTCTCATCCTTGGAAGTACTTTCTGCTCCAGACCCTCAGGTGCCTCAAAGAGCTCACCTCCTTGCCCCATCTGGAGATGGGTCTGGCTTTAGGAGTGGTAGACATCCTCCAAGGACCCAGAATCCTACTGCCATGGAGGGGTCTGGCTGACGTGGGCAGGTGCAGGCTGCATCCTTTGGGAGGGAGAAGGGAACTTGCATTTGGGAATCACCAACTACAAATCAAGCACCACACGAAGGCTTTAGGTACATGTGCTTATCAAATCCTCTGGTCGCTGGGGTCCTGTCAGGAAGGGCACACGAGACAGCTGCTGTTTGAAGACAACTGGCCCCCCAAGGCTGCCTGTCCCTAGCAGCCCTTCCCCCGCCACTATATTGGATCTATCACATAACTCAGCGCAAAGGCGCAGAGAAGGTCTATAATATAGCCTCTCTCCAACCTGCCCACCCCACCCCCCTGCACAGAGGAGGAGCAAGGCCCTGAGAGAGAAGGGATTGTGCCCCCAAAAGTTATACGCAGGCCTGGGCTATGACTCAGATTTCCTCCTTCCTTCTCAGGAGAGGAAATCAAGCCTCCTCCCTTGGAAGGAGGCTTTGTCTATAGCCCTCTGTCATGGAATTAACCCTAGGGAGAGTGTCAACCAGCTGGGAGCACCTCTGGGGGGCAAGGCATACTACAGTCCTGTCTGGGGGCCTCAGTCCAGCCTGCCCAGGCACACAGCAGGTGTCAATAAGAGGAAGGATGGATGAGTGATTTCGTCCTGCTCTGCTGCTTGGAAACGTGCTAGAAAACTCCTTCTCTGAAATATTCACAAGTGTGTTCACAGCTCAATCCTGGATCCTGGAGCCGAAAGAATCTCCAGACATCTTTGAGTGCAGTGCCTGCTTTCAACAGCCCAGGTGCTACTAGCCGCACTTTAAGGATAAAGTAATTGATATCAAGATGTTAAGTGATTGCCTTGGGTTTTGTACTCCAGATCTGACTGGATGAAGACAGTGGAGAGTGAAAATTGAAGGCCTTGGGAGCAAGACCCAGCAGGAATGAAGATCACACATCTCAGGAGCTACAGTAAGTAATGAGAAAATTAGGATTCAATTGGCCACACTTCATTTTGTACAAAGCCACCGGGTAAAGCAAGGTCCATTGGCATCTTCCCTGATTTTGTCTGTATTATGCAGAAACCTCTTTCCTCCCAAATACACCCAGTGCTGACAAACAGGGACCAAATGGGGGCCTAGACGTGGTGTGATGCTTTTGGCTGGGAAGCCCCTCCAGGTCACCGTGAGGCTTTTGTTCAGCAGGGAGATTAAACCGCCCGGTTGTTAGAAGAAGCATCAAGCAAACAAATTAAATGTCCTTGTTAACATTTTATAGATTCACACCAATATGCTAACAGTTATTGTATATAAACTAACCTTAATAAAAAATGGGAAGTGGCAGCATGGGAAGGGGTGGGGAGTGGGACACAAGGTCTGTGACAGGCGGGGACTGTGGTGTCCAATTACAGCAAGCAGGCTGGGTGTGGAAAGGGGACCCCGTGCAGCAGAGGGATTCAGGCTGTTTGCCGGAGCCCCGCAGGTGGCTCTGGGGAGAGACTAGAAGGAACTGCGATCACATCTCCCTTTGCCTTTTCTTCTCCTGGTGGGCTTGAGCTGCCAACTCCTTCCCAAGGACCCCATAGTGAGCAATTTTCACAAACCTCCTAAGTTTGACCCTCCAGGGGGGCCATGACAGGCCTGGAGAATGTTCTATGGCTGAGCTGGCTCTGCTCCCAGCTCTTTCCTGGCTCTTGGGCTGCAAGCAGCCGGAGATAGGAGCCCTTGGCCAGCATAGGGAGACCTGGTGTCCTGGTTTAAATGCCAGTCCCTCAGCCCTAACCTGACCCCAGGTCTTAGAATTTGCCTCTCTGGGGTGAATCCTGGGTGACTGCTTCTTTTCAATGTGCTACCCAGAGCCAATGGGTAGAAGACTGCAAGGGATGAGACTAAATGCCCTATTGAAGACATGCATGTTAAAATAAAAGTGTGTGGGCAGCCTGGGTGGCTCAGCGGTTTAGCGCCGCCTTCAGTCCAGGTCGTGATCCTGGAGACCCGGGATCGAGTCCCACGTCAGGCTCCCTGCATGGAGCCTGCTTCTCCCTCTGCCTGTGTCTCTGCCTCTCTCTGTGTGTGTCTCTCATGATTAAATAAATAAAATCTTAAAAAAAATAAAAGTGTGTGTATATTTATATATTTACATGTATAAGTAGGTGTGCATGTGTATATATATATATACTTTTTGGTATATATGACTGTTAATGAAGCATTTATTGTATATCAAATATATTTAATACATGTTATATAAGTATCATATGTTATACTATATGTTATATAATTACTTTGTACTTTCATTTACACTTTATGTATTTCATTACATGTACATATTCATTTACTATCACATTAAATTTTAATATATAGTGTATTTTCATAAATATGTCATATTACTAATTAATAATTATTTGTTCATAGTAGCCCTATGCTGGGAAGAACCCAAATGCCTATCAACAAGGGAACGGATGGGGGCGTGCCAACAGGTCGACGGCTATGAACTTTGGGTCCAAGACTTGCCAGCCACGGCCCCCGGACAAGGGCAGCTTCCCGCTGGATCACTTCGGGGCCTCGGGTGCTGCGTGTCCTGGGGCGCCGTGCGGCCGGGTGGACCGTGGCGTCCGCCGGCGGTGCAGGTGAATGCAAAAGCTTCAAGGAGAAGTTTATGAAGTGTCTCCGTGACAACAAATTTGAAAATGCTTTGTGCAGAAAGGAATCAAAGGCCTATTTAGAATGCAGAATGGAGGGGATCCCTGGGCGGTGCAGCGGTTTGGCACCTGCCTTTGGCCCAGGGCTCGATCCTGGAGACCCGGGATCGAATCCCACGTCGGGCTCCCGGTGCATGGAGCCTGCTTCTCCCTCCTCCTCCTGTGTCTCTGCCTCTCTCTCTCTCTGTGACTATCATAAATAGAATGCAGAATGGAGAGGCAGCTGATGGCCCAAGAACCACTGGAAAAACTGGGATTTGGAGATTTGACCGATGGAAAACCAAAGGCAGAAACCAACTCTTGAAGGAGAGAAGACCCCCTGCTCCAGGTGGTCCAGAATGGAGCATGTCGAGAGTTTACAGTTAGGTGCTGTGATGGAGAGGATTCCGGAACGCCCTCCTTGACAGACACATCTTGACTTTTTTTTTTTTTTTAATGTGACACATCTTGACTTGATGTTTCCCAGGTTATTTTGAAAACTGACTGGCTTTTAGATCTCATTTCCCCCCAACAGCATTAGGTTTTATCTTTACATGGTGTGTGGCAGAGTTCCTGAGGAGACCATGGTGGGCGGGAGGTGGGAGTGCAGAGTCGCGGCTGCTTGGTGTAGGGACACGCGGTGTACATGACACGTGTGGTACTGTGTGTAGCTTCTCAGTGCTGGTGTGCTGTGTGCTGTCGGCTCCGGCCTCTGCCACAGATGCAGACATTGCCAGAAATCAAGCCTTTCCCTGGCAAACTGGTTTCCTTTTTGTGGTCTTGTGTGCTGGTTCATTTCCAGTTTTTGAACAAAATACAGAATATGAACTTGGAAAGGAAAACAAACAAACAAACAAACCCCCAAGGGAATGGATAAACAAATTGTGGTATATCCATACAAGGAATACTACTCACCAAGAAAAAGGAATCAGCTCTTATTATGAAAGGATCTCAAAATGATGCTATTTTAGAGAAGACGGCAAAAAAAGAGTACCTATTATATAATTCCATTTATATAAGATTCTAGCAATTGCAAACTAATCTGTAGTTTATAAAAGCAGACCAGGGTGCCTGGGTGGCTCAGTGGTTGAGCATCTGCCTTTGGCTCAGGTTGTGATTCCAGGGTCCTGGGATCAAGTCCTGCCTGGGGCTCCCTGCATGGAGCCTGCTTCTCCCTCTGCCCGTGTCTCTGCCTCTCTCTCTGTGTCTCTCACGAATAAATAAATAAATAATCAAAAAAAAAAAAAAAAGGCAGACCAGTGACTACCTGTGGGTGGGGTGGAGGGAGGGAAAGATTGCAAAGAGATGTGAAGACACTTTCTGAGGTGATGAAAATCTTTGTTTTCTTTATTGTACTGACGGTTTCATAGTTATAGTTGTATGTCAAAACTAATCAAGTTCTACAGTTAAGTATGTGTAATTTATTGTATATCTTCATATACTTTGGCAATATAAAAATGTGATTTTCAATCACATTCCTTTCTTTAACAATATCACGGATATCATAGTTTTTTTAATGTCATCATTATATAATCATTTAATGTAATATTTTTGAGGGGCATAATGGTTAGATCCTTTGATAAATAAAATCAAAATTATTTAAAAGTAGTATTTTCTCATCTTCCTTTTAAAGTTTCTATATTTACCATGTGTTTTATAATTTATGTGATATTTTACTAGAATAGTATATATGTATAAAATAATGATTTAAACATTAGTAAACACACTAAAGGATATGTACTCAAAATGTCACTTAGTGGAGGCACAATATTTTGAAGAGCAGTATAAAAAGGAGCAGCTGAACTTCTATTCCTTGGGCATCCTATATGCTTGAAATAATATTATTTACCAAAAACAAAGGAGTGGTTGAATAGTAGAGAGTGAAGAAAAGGAATCATCTGGGCACCTGGCTGACTCAGTCAGTAGAGCATGTGACTCCATCTCAGGGTCATGAGTTCAAGGTTCATGTTGGGCATGGAGCCTACTTAAAAATAAATAAATAAAATAAAAAGGAATCATCTTCTGATACACCTAACAATATGGGTAAATCTTAAAAACAGACACAAAAGAATACTACTCTATGATGAATTAAAATTATTTATTTATTATATATTTGAGAGAGAGAGAAAGAGCACGAGCAGGGTGGGAGGGGCAGAGGGACAGAGGGACAGGAAGAAGCGGATTCCCTGCTGAGCAGAGAACCCACTGACACTGGGCTCCATCCCAGGACTCTGAGATCACAACCTGAGCTGAAGGCAGACACTTAACTGACTGAGCCACCCAGGCGCTCCTATAATGAATTTTTAAAAAACAGACAAAACTTATCTATGGAGATAGAAATCAGGTAAGTGGTTGCCGGTGTGCAGGGGGAGTCCCTGGAAGGGGAGGAGAGGAACTTTCTGGGGTGATGGAATGTTCCGTATCTTGATTGTGTTGGTGGTCACCCTTGTCAGCACTCAGAGAAATGTACACCTATAAAATGAGTGCATTTTATTGTATGCAAATTATACCTAAAAAAATAAAAAAGAGAGAGAGAGTATTGTGAACAACCTCACTGGCTGCCTAAGCAATGCACCCCTTGGGCCACATTGACCCAAGGGTTACCAGTTTCTGCCCTCTGTGACAGTCACTATAGATTTATCTCATAAATTTTTTTAAAATATTTTATTTTTTTATTCATGAGAGACAGATACATAGGCAGAGGGAGAAGCAGGCTCCATGCAAGAAGCCGGATGCAGGACTTGATCCTGGGACCCTGGGATCACAACCTGAGGCAAAGGCAGGTGCTCAACCACTGAGCCATCCAGGTGCCCCATAAATTTTTTTTTCTAGGGAAACTTTATGTTCAACGTGGAGCTTGAACTCACAACCACGAGATCAAGAGTCACATGCTCTACTGACACAGGTGGCCAGGTGCCCCCTCATACTATTTTTTAATTGAGGTCTTAGTCACATACTATAAAACTCACCCCTTAAAAGTGTACAATTTTGTATTTTTTAGTATATCGTGAAGTTGTGCGGCCATGGCCATATCTAATTTTAGAACATTTCACCACTCCAAAGAAGAACCTCAGTGCTGTTGCCCTTGCATTGCTGAGTATCCTTGGTCACCTGTTTGGTACCTGTGAGCTCTTGTTAGCAGATGAGAAATTGAAGGTGTAAAAATGCATAGCCCGATAATATAAAATGGAGAACATTATGACCATTAATTTGTTTTTCCTCCGTCAATTGAGAAAAGAGGGGTGTGGAGGCAGAGAGGGCCCTCCCTGGGAATGAGCCCGGCATGGCCCTGGGCTTGTGGCACTCAAGGTTGGAAAATGGGGTCTGGGGCCTGTGCCTTTCCCAAGATAGGCAACTGGGGAAAACAAGCTAAGTGACTTAGGTAGACAGAGAAAGGAATGGAGAGATGTTGAGAGGTCTCCCAGAGAAGTGGCTTTGGGACAAGGCCAATGATTTCTCATAATTCGGTTGTTTACAGTTTGCAAAGAATATTTACAAACATTATGTCCTTGGATTCTCAGGACCCAGGTAGACAGGTGGCTTCTTCTCCATTTGATAGAGATAAGGGAACTGAGACCCAGAGATGTGAAGGCTCCCATAAAGAAGGTCCTATAAAGAAGCAATGATTAAATCTGGACTCGACCCAAGCCCGTGACCTTTTCCATTCCAACACAGGATAGAAGAGAGGGATGGATGCCTGGCGGGGTCATCTGTAGGAGCTAAGACAAGTGAGGTGGAGCAGGGCAGATGTTAGGGGAGCACATGTCCGTGGCCTGTGCCCCCAAGGCAGCAGGGCTAGCAAGCGGACCAGGCCTCTGTGGAGAGTGGCATGATGTGAGCAGTGACTTGTTGGTGGTAATCACTTGATCACTTGGGTAATTAGCCACAGGGAGTCATTATGTGACTTGTCTCACTTGGGCTGATTAAAGGGAGCTGGCTGCCCAGTAGCAATGGAGGACTGCTGATTGCTGACAGCAGGGCCTGGCAGGCTTCAGAACTTAATTAAGTTTTTCTGGGGTTGAAAACAGCCCCTAGCCCTGGCTGAGGGCTCTACTGGTTCCTAAGGTCTGGGCCTGGTCCTCCTGTTCTCATCCAGAACGAGGTACTGGGCGGATATACCACTGCAGCGAGCAGGCCTACCCGCAGGGATAGGGCGTTCATACGGGATGGTTAAACACTCACCCCTTGGTCAGCGAGGATAGGGAGTATAACCTCTACCCCACAGAACTGGTAGGAAATAGAGGCAGCGTTGGGAACGGCCAAGGTGCCTCATGGTGAGCCAAGCTCCTGTCTTAGATGCCGCCAGCTGACCAGGAGACACCCTCTCCTCCACCCACTGCCTGGCAGTGGGCTAGCTTCATCTCTGCCCTCAGGGGGCCTGATAGCTTTCTGTGGGATTAGATAAGGTGACAACCCAAACAAAAGACAGACACAGATTAAATTATAAATGCTAATTATGAAGAAACAATTAGGAGGGAGGAAAGGAAGGGGGGAGGTTGAGAGAAAGAGAGAGAGAGAGAGAGAATCTGTTTATGTGGGATAGGTAGGGACATTCTTCTCTGAGGGGACTACCTTGTTATACAGATACTGGAACAATGTGAAGGTACCAGGCATGTGAAGGTAGGTGTGGGAGGGCAAATGTACCAGGCATTGGGAACAGTGTGTGCAAAGGCTCTGTGGTGGGTAGAAGGCCCTGGGAGGCTTTGAGGCAGGAGTGTGCCATGGCCAGAAGTCAGTTTTCTCTGTGCTCTTCTGGGGGCATGACTCTCACCTGAATTTCCAAGCAGCAGGAACTGGCATACCCAGTTTGTGGCCTAGCTCTGCCTCTCCCTAAGAGCGGCCTGGAACTTTCCCAGTTTGCTCTTTGGCCACAAGGGAACATCACGATCTACCTTGAGGGATGGTACAAGGGTTAAAGGAGATTTCTTGTGTGTGTATCCACACCCACACCTACACCAGCCAGGCACAAGGCAGACTCTCAAATGGCAGGTTTTTAAATCCCCTCCCCCGCCCCGCCCCCATGAAGATTCCTTTAAATCTCCACTCTTCCTCCTCCTCAGGGGTCATGAAGTAGAGGGAGGTTGGTGTCAACAAGGAATCTGGTTTCTGAGTTTTAAAATATTTGAATAAATTGAAAGATAGCACATGTCCCAGTTGGGGAAAATGACATATTATGGAGTATTTGATCTATTTAAAGTAATTCATAGGTTTAATGCAATTCTGTGCAAAAACATTTTTCCTGAACTAAAAATATCGGTAACAACAGGTGACATTTACTGAGCATTTACTATGTGTCTAGCATTGAGCTTGTGAGGCAGGTGTTACTCTTACCCCCATTTTATATATTCCCTAGGCCTAGACGGAACAAGTAACTTGCTAAGGTAATGGGGGTGGTAAGAATTGGACCTGGATGCTCCCATCTTCAAAGCCAGCATTCTTACTCCCTGTATGTTTACTAGAATATGTATGGTCACAGGAAACTGGTGTGGTTACCAAGTGATATTCTGAATAACAGGAAGCTCTGTGAAAGGCAAGATAGCCCTGTTAGATGTTAGAACCTATTCTAAAGAACCAATATTTAGATCTGTATGGTATCTGCTCCAACTGAGGTCAGTGAAAAGAATTGGAGAAACAGATCGACCGGAATCAAAAGCCTACTGTAAAAATAGATCTTACTAAAAAAAAGCAGGGGAAAAATTATTTAATAAATGATGATTGCATAAGAAATAAAAACTGGTGATGCTGGTGGTGAGTTAAATCCATATTTTATTCCACACAGGAAAATAAACTTGGGATGGATAATCATCAAAGAATTAAGTGTAAAGTGAAATTGCAGAAAATTAGCAGAAGGGACACCTGGGTGGTTCAGCAGTTGAGTGTCTGCCTTTGGCTCAGGGAGTGATCCCAGAGTCTCGGGATTGAGTCCCACACTGGGCTTCCTGCATGGAGCCTGTTTCTCCCTCTGCCTGTGTCTCTGCCTCTCTCCCCCTCTGTCTCTCATGAATAAATAAATAAGATCTTAAAAAAAAAAAAAAAAAGAAAAGAAAAGCAGCAGAAAATAGACCATCAGATGGGTCGAAGAAAGCTCGTTTTATCAGCATTCGAGCGATAAAATCACAAAGGACTAGAATGACAGATTGAACATTAAAATAAGACAAAAAAGACCAACAGACTGGGAAATATCTGCATCATTGATGACACAGGAATAATACAGATGATACAGAAAAATACTTATTCAAAGTCAGAGGAGCTTCAAGTCCCCAGCAGGTGAATGGATATCAACAACCATTCGCAGAAAGGGGAATAGACAGTAAATGATGGAAAAACACTCATTTTTAAAGTCATCTAAGAGAGGTTAAAGTAACCTCAAACTACTCACAGACACTAGTAAAGTAGGAGGGGAAAAAAGATGGTTCCCTCTGCTTAGAGATGTGTCTCACACCTCTCTACAATCGTTCCTGGGAGGCAGCAGCATGAGCCAGGCAGAGCTTTAGGGCAGGTCCTCCCGCACCGCGGAGCAAGACCCCTCTGCCTTCCGCCTGGTAACTCAACTGCCAGGAATTTGCCCTGAGTGCAGAATTAAAGGACATATTAGCAGACGATGGTGAAGAACCCAAACATACCCTATCACGAGACTGAATAAATAAACGCACGAGGATACCCGCACATCTTCAGAATGGATCAAGCGAAGGGAAGAAAACGCGAAGGGATAGCATAGTAGCAAACACAAAAGAAAACTGTGTGGTTGGTTGCAACTATGTAAAGACACGTATATAGGTGGGAGGTTTTACGGCTTCCGCAGTGGTTATGGATACTTTGTACATTTTTTCTTTTCTCTGGTTGTCACGTTGTCTTTAAGTGGTGGCCAAAAAAAAAAAAAAAAAAAAAAAAATCTGGATTCAAATTCGGCCAGCAGCGTAACTCGGGGCAAGTTCGGCCGGAGAGCGGGTCGTGTTCCCCCGCGCGGTGGTGCCGAGGTCGCCGAGGTCGCTGGGGAGCCGCTGAGCCCGCGCTGGCACCTCGGACCTCGCCTCCCTCGCGAAAGGCGGGAGCCATCGGCGCCGGGGGCCGGGAGCGCCGGGCCCTCGCGGGGTCTCCCATCCCGAGGGGCGGGCGGGCGTCCCGCGGACCTCGCGGGGGCGGGGCCGGGCTCCGAAAACCCAGAGCGCCCGCAGCCGCCTCGGGCCCCCGGCGCCCCCGCCCCGCCCCGCCGGCCCGGCCCGGCCCGGCCGCCGTCTTGCGCCCCCTCGCTGCGGCCCCGGGCGGCGGGCGCACTCGCATCTGCGGGCGCCTCCCGCGGAGGCCGGGGCCCCGCGCCGCCCGTTCCCCGGCTCATGCCGCCTTGCCCGGGGCGGTCACGTGCGGACGGCAGCGGCGCGGCCGCCCCGAGCCTCGGGGAACGGGGGGCGGACCGGTGGGCGCTGGGGCCGCGGGGCGCGCGCGTCTCCCTGGCCGGGCCCGTCCGCGCCGTCGGGGGCCCCGCAGGCGCCGCCGCGTGCCCTGCGCCACGGCCTCGGGGGCTCGGCGGCAGTTGGGGCTCGGGGCGCGGGGGCGGGCGCGGGGGGGCGGCTGGCGGGCCGGGGGCCGGGGGCACACGCGCAGCGCGAGGGGCGCGGGCTGCCGGGAGAGCGCGGGTGGGGGGGCGCGGGCGCATGCGCGGTGCGCCCGTGCCATATTGGAATGAGTCGGAGCGCGGAGCGCCGCCGCCGCCGCCGCCGCCGCCGCCTCCGCCGGAGCGCGGGTGGAGGGGGGCGGGGAGAGCTGCCGGCCGCCCGCTCCGCGAGCCCAGCAGGAAGGAGGGCGCGCGCGGGCGGGCGCGGGCGGCGCGAGCGGAGAAAGCGCCCGCGCGGGGAAGCGAAAAGAAGGAAAGAAAGAAAGAAAAGGAGCGCGAGAAGGGGGAAAAGCCAGCGGTCGAGCGAGGGCGCGCGCGAAAACTCCCGGCAGGTAAAAAAGCGGGGCGGCCAGCTGGGCCTTCCCGCGCGCGGCGGCCTGGAGGGGCGGCGGCGGCGGCGGGCGGCGGCGGGCGGCGGGGGGCGGCGGCGGGGGGCGGCGCGGCGCCCCTCCCCTCCCCGCCCGTCCCCTTCCCTCCGAGGCGGGCCGCGCAACTTTGCGAGCGGAGAGCGGCCGGGGCCGGGGCCGGCGGGCGGCGGGCGGCGGGCGCGCGGGCGGAGGCGCCAACGGGCGGCGGCGGCGGCGGCGGCACGTTGGGGCGGGGGCGGGGCGGGGGGAGCGCGGCGCCCGCGCGCGGCCTCGCGCGCCCCCCGCGGCCGCGGCCCCGGCCCCGGCCCGCCCCGGCCCCGGCCCCGGCCCCGCGCACCGGCCGGCCGGGCTGCAGGAGCGCGCCTGGGCGCCTCGGCGCGGCGGAGAGCGGCCCCGGGCGGGCGGGCGGGCGAGCGGGCGGCGCGGTGCGCGGCGGCCCCGCGGGCGTGAAAGGGAAGTGGCGGGGCGGCGGTGCCGGAGGCGCCCAAGTTCCCCGCCGCGCGCCCCTCCCCGCGCTCCCGCCCGCCGAGCCCCCGCGGACCCGCCCCCCGGGCTCGCTCCGGGGCCCGGGCGCGAACCCGCAGCGGGGCCGGGGGCCCGGGGGCGGGGTTCGGGGCCGCGGGCCGCGGTGGGGGGGGGGCGCGCGCTGCCCGCGCCGCGGTGCGAACTTCGGAGGCCCGAGGTGGCCTCTGCGCCGCGGGCGGAGCGGGGAGCGGGGAGCGGGCAGCGGGCAGCGGGGAGCGGGGAGCGGCCGCCGCAACCGGTGGCTTGGGGCCTCCCCGGAGCGGCGCGCCCGCGGGCCGTGGGCTCGCCCGACCCCGGCCGGACCCGCGCGCCCCGAGCCGCGCGCCCCGGAGGGCCGTGACCGTTTCGATTTCTGTTCCCAAGTCTCGGTTCAAGCCGCGAAGAGGAGGCTGCGGAGAGCGCGAGCAGAGAGCGCCGAGAAGCAAGGCCTGCTCTGCCGGGGAGCAGAAACGCCTTGTGAGAACCAGAAATAAATTCCCGCGGAAAGGATGTATGTTAAGTTTCCAGCGAGATGTCAGCTAGCCGTTCCCCGGGGTCTGGACCTAAGCCGCGAGGCACGGGTCCACCCGCTCGCAAGTCCTGTTCCGCGCAGAGAGTTGGCTAGGACACCCCGGCCAGAGACCAGGTTTTTTATTTAGCGCACGCGCGCGCGCGCGCGTGTGTGTGTGTGTGTGTGTGTGTGTGTGTGTGTGTTGGGGGCTTATTCCCAGCGGGTCACTCTAAGCCCTGCTGCTGGTGAACGGCCCCAAGCGATGTCTCCACGAGTCTTAACTTAGTGACATAGTTTTGAGAACCAAGTAACCATCCAAGGGATTTGAAAGGAACTGAGATGCATTTTTGCCCCTCCCTGCAATATACCTTTTCCTCCTTGGAAGCACATTTGAGAGATGTCACACCCGACTGAATCGCAGGACAAATGCCTGCCTGAAAATGTAATTGATCATTTGCCAGCTGTCCTGAGAAGAGGAAAATGAGCGTGTCTTTGTGTGTACGCTTTGGGGGCCGTTGGCCTGGTAGTTTGAGGAGTGTGTTGAATCCTTCTCTGCCTTAGGTAGATCCAGAGTTCATATTTGTTTACAGTGTCACAAAAGTAACGGCCTGGTGGAAACGGGAGTGGCTCAAGATCAGGAAACCCTTCTGTTGCTACTGTTGTCATTGACTAGCTGCCTTATCTCCATAGGGTTCTTAGCCTTAAAGATTTGGTTTTCCTTATTTGCAAAATCAGAGAGTGAGTAGTAGATGATCTTTCTGCAGGCTTTCAGATCTCAATTTGGCAACTTTTTAAAATGAGAGATTAAAAAAAACAAAAACACCGCAGTCTATTTTGACAGGTTCTACATAAAAGTGTTCACAATAAATATACGTCTTTATTAAAATACATTTGGAAAAATCTTATTTGCTACGTCTAGTATTTATGTCACTTATTTGAACAAAGGCATTTATGAATGTATTTCAGTGTGTTTTAAAAATTATGTATATATTTTGTATTTGAGGTCTGATTTACAATAAGACCTTAAATGACTTATATGGCCCAATAACCACACTCAGACCAAGATACAGCATTTTCAGCCTCCCAAAGGGCTCCCTTTACATTTCTCTTGTTCAGTAAACGCCTCTCCCCTCCCCAGGGTGACTTTTGCTTCACAACAGGACCCTTTTGAGGGTGAAGGGCAGTAGTAAGCTGAGGGACAACAGGTGTGTAAACCTGGGGTTATGGTCATTTTTGCCATGACCCTAAATGCTTTTATAACGGTTTTTACTACCTGGAATTCTAAGACTTCTTAGCCAGAAGGCCACTTACCCAGCTGAGACTTTGCAGGGCTTTGCAGGTTTGGATCTGTGGTTGTTGGGCATCCTTGTGGTCACGGGCCTAGTATTGATGTGTTACTTCCCATTATTGGAATACTGGTGTATTTCCAGATAGTAGATTTGGAAGGATGGATCATGAACTTTCCCAACAAGTCAGTGTTTAGGGTTTTAGTAGATGAATCAGTTCCTTAAAGCCTAGAATTTGCTGAGAAAATTGAATGAAAATTGATTTTTTAAAGTTCAGTGAATTAAAGAATGTGGGCATAAAGCTTTAACAACCATTTAAATGACAGCAATTAACTTGATTTATATATGCAGGATATTCGCCTGGTTTATCAAGTCATTAAAGCTCTAGTGATGAAAGCAAAAACAAAAGGTAACTAAAAATTATGTCAGGTGCGATTAATTTTTTTTTATTTCAACCTGATTAGGATACCTTTTTATATTAGCCCTCTAAAAAGATTTTTTTTTTTTAATATTCACTACTGAAAGGAAGTACTTGGAGCGATTTGCTTATTCTCCCCAAATACCTTTTAATGTATTCCTGTACATTTTCTGGTTTCTGCTCCTAAAGGAGTTAGAAATTGTAAGTGAATTCTTGGTAATTCTTCACACTGGCCTGTGTTTTTACTGCAAGGACGTCTGTGATGTAAAGTTAGGAACTGTCTAAGGCCCGTGGTAGGGATTTATGGGGGCATAGTCCACAAAGTTCAAAGATTTTCCTTTGTGAAATGGATTCTGCTGAATAATTCTGTTTTCTATGACTAAGCCAGTCAGTTGACTAGCCAACAATTAAGCTGGATTTGGTTACTGTACTCCCAAGATTCACAGCATCGTTTGCTAAGACAGTAATCCATCACTTAGCGATGATTGATCCACTGGTTTTGTGTGGTGTGTGTGTGTGTGTGTGCGTGCGCGCGCGCATCTTTTTAGGTTTCTTAGTTTTTGTGGTATCAGATATTTAACTTAAAATTTATTGAATTTTGAGAGATGCAACTAAAGGTACAAAATGAGAAGCAAGATACCTATAAAAAGGCATTTCTTCTTTTGATATTTGTTTCTTTGAAAATTTTGATTTTTCTCTTTAAAAATGCTTTTCCTATCCATAACCTTGCTGCTTCGGTAGAGTACTTTTGCTTTCTCAGTGGTCACTAGACTGGGCTTAGCTACAGAATGGGGGTGTGGATGCACATTATCATTTGACTCTGAAGTCTATAGAACAGGTGAACTATCTAAACTTCATTGACCTTTTGTTAAAACTTCATGTTAATGTTTAAAAAACGACTACAAAGCAGAAAATAGACCATTATCTTAGCAGGTATTTTGAATGCAAAATATATATATATATATATTTTTTTTTTCAAAATATATATTTTTAAAAGATTTTATTTATTTATTTATGATAGAGAGAGAGAGGCAGAGACACAGGCAGAGGGAGAAGCAGGCTCCATGCAGGGACCCTCACGTGGAATTCGATTCCCGGACTCCAGGATCATGCCCTGGGCTGAAGGCGGTGCTAAACCACTGAGCCACCCAGGGATTCCCGCCAAATACTTTTATATTAAAAATTTTCTAATAATTTCCTAAAACTTTACTGTCTGGAATTATTTGGCTGTTAACCAATATTTTGGAATGATTTAAATGAGAATAAAAAAACATATAATCAGTAAATGGTATAACTTTATTATTACAGGGTAGTTTTAGTAATTTTTATTATCTAACTGGGATGTTTTGTAATTGAAATAAATATTTCTTTTTATACATAGTTGCTAAATTGGATGAAAGTCCCTAAGGATTTTGTTACTAGGGAGATTTTGAACCATTAGACTTGAGGGAGCAGGATTTCGACGTGACTGTTTTTTCAAGTGGTACTAGCACTATTGGAAAATGATTTAAAATTAAAAGTATGTGATCAGGTTGTTGCAAGTTCATCTTAAAATTTTACAAAAGTGGGAGAGAGGATAAAAACAAAGAAGTATTAATAGAAAAACTATGACTTCACTGCAGAAGTTTTAACAAGTTTGACTGTAAACCTTTGCCTTTAACTCAGAGGCACCTGAAGATTTGTATATAATTAATTTCTAGTCTCTTATTCAAGTGGATGTTTTTGACTGTATTCGGGTCTCTTAATCTTTAGATGATCACTCAAGGACATAATTACGAAGCAAACATGTAGACTGTATGTTGTGCTAAAAGGTACTAAGTTTCAAACTTTGTGGCTTGATAGTTGGTAATTTCAGAGTCAAGCATTTGACTGTGCAGGTAGAGGCTATGAGGTGGCGTTTCTAATAGGTTACAGTGCTGCATGCAGGTTCCTTTTTGACATTTGCTTAATTTGGAGGAAGGTTAGTTGTTAAACTCATTTGGGGTCGATAGGGCAGTTGAGAGTATCTGTTTGGGAAAGTTGGTTCTGGTCAGAGACAACGTTTGGAGAGGGTCTTAGATGAGAGGTCGTTTGTCTGCAGTTGGAAGTGCATGACAGTCATATATTTGGAATGACAACATGAGATGAGTGGAGAAATTTAGCAATTATTAAAATGCCTCAAGAGTTTTTCCTGCTGACAATCAATTTGAAGTGTTAACCAACAAGTATTTTGATTTTTTAAAAAAAGATTTAATTTATTCATGAGAGACACACAGAGAGAGGCAGAAACATAGGCAGAGGGAGAAGAAGGCTCCTGTGGGGAGCCAGAGGCATAACTCGATTCCAGGACTCTGGGATCATGGTCTGAGGCAAAGGCAGATGCTCAACCACTGAGCCCCTAACCAGGTGCCCCTAACAAGTATTTTGATTTGAATTCCAAATTGTTGCTATTATTATTATTATTATTATTATTTACCCTTAATAGTTTTTAAAAGATATTTGAGGTGGCTGCCATGTAATATCTACTGGGTCGTAAGGCTACCTGTGAGTTGCTGCTAGTGTTTCACTCTTTTCACATTAATTTGCTGCCCAGGTAGAGTGCTTTCTGGTCTTGGAGTTTTTGCTAGTGTTTTTCATATGGGTCATTTTCTGTAAAACATGCTTTCTTGGTGTTAAAAAATAGTATATAGTAATTTGGGATCATAATTTTAAGATACGTTTGGCTCATTTTTACTGTGTCAAAATACATAATGTTCTTGGAGTGATGAGATGGTGACAAAACAGAATCACCTAGCATGTCACCTGTCTAGAACATGGTAAACAGTGAGGAATATACATAACATAAAATTTCCCATTTTAAAATGTACAATTCAGGGGCATTAAATACATTCACAGTGTTGTGCAATTGTCACTACTATCTATTGCCAGAACATTTTGATCTTCCCAAACTGAAATTCGGAGCCCACTGAGAGTAACTCCCCATTTCCCTCTTCCTGCCAGCCCCTGGCAGACACCATTGTACTTTCTGTCTTACGACTTTGACAACTCTGGCTGCCCCATGTATGTGGAATCATACTGTATTTGTCTTCTTGTGAGTGGCTTGTTTCAGCATAATGTCCTCAAGGCTCAGCCATAGCATAGCATGTGCATCAGAATTTCCTTTTCAGGAAATACATTTTTAAAAAGATTTTGACAGCAGGTAAAGTAGGGGTCACAGAACCCTGTACAGGAGGACTGGTTTATCTCCTTTGGAAGAACTCTGTGGGTTGCCAGTGAAGCTGTGACAACCAGGTGCCTTTTCCTTAGACACAGTCCTGACACACTTGGTTATTGGAACGAACGTAAGAGAGCTGGAGGCAGAATGTGACAACTGGTGGAAGACGGGAAAGTAAAAAGCAAGGGTTGCTCCAGTCTGGGATCTCTTTTGGGTAGGGACAGAGAGCCTTGTGTGTCATAAGGTTTCACATCTTTGTGTATAATCGCTGATGTTCGCCATGTTCGTCTGGTTCAAAGCATTTATCCAGAACAGTTAACCAAAAAAATTTGTGTGTTCAAAGTTGTACATAAGCCTTTAGCTATCTGAGAGGCAAGATTAGTCAGTGACTCATTCGCCAGCTGTTCCGGTTAGTTGAGGTTTTGCCATATTTAACATCTTATTTCTGTATTAATGGAAAACTTAGTATTTAAAGAGGCTCAATAACCTACATAATAATGATACTGCATAATTAAAGCTTTATATTTTAAATTTATTCTATTACTTTCACTTTGCATTTGTGTAATGCAGATATCCAGTCACAGAGGGAAAGCAGGTCTGACAAAGCTAAGGATTAGGAGTCAAGTAGTTAGCATTCTCAGAATGGCTAAAGAGGTGTACATACGTTTTTGCTTTCATTATTGTTTTAACTCTTTATTTTTTAATGCATATATTAGTATAGTAGACATGGGGGTGAGTTTTCTGAATACTGTTACTGGAGAGAACAGGTATTTTGGGGCACCTCTTGATCACCATTCCCATCACTACCCTCTAGACGAGGCTGCTTTTGACTTTCTTGAAATCCTTGAAAAATTGACAATGTTAGGAAGCCTGATTTTTTTGTGTGTCTGTGCCTTAACTTCTCAGTTTTTAAATCAGAGTGGTTTAGTTGTTAGTAAGATTTTTCTGAAAGTGTCAGTTTCTTTGGTAAATACTGTCCCAAGGACACTAGTGAGGCACCTCTTTTATTCCATTCTTTCCCTCTTGTGTATCACTGATTCTCCTAAATTGTCAGTTAAGTACTGTGAAAAGTCCAGTTTATATATGAGTCAGTTTGTTAATTTTTAAAATAAGCATTGGAGTTTCTAAGTAAACTATTAGACGAGACTTCTTTTCCTTTCTTTTCTCTTTTTCTTTCTTTTTCTTTTTCTTTTCTCCCTCCCTCCTTCCCTCCTCCCCAGTGAGGGGCTTGAACTCACACCCTTGAGATCAGAGTTGCATGCTCTACTGACTGAGCCAGCCCTGTGCCCCCATACTTTTCTTTCTAAAAAAATTAGCAGGTGTTCTTTCCAGGAACACCTGGTTTCCTTTTGATTAGTTTTACTTATTTATTTTTTGAGCAAAATGGGCAAGGGTTGGTGGTCTAGTAACTAAAGCTAGAAATTTGGAAAAACTGGATGTTTTATAGTTGTTGTTATGATCACTTATTTATCTAAGCCCTTTAAACTCTTAATGTAATTGATGTTTATTATTTTCATTTTGTTCCCCCCCCCCTTTTTTTTTAAAGATTTTATTTATTTATTCATAGAGACAGAGAGAGGCAGAGACACAGGCAGAGGGAGAAGCAGGCTCCATGCAGAGAGCCTGACGTGGGACTCGATCCAGGGTCTCCAGGATCACGCCCTGGGCTGCAGGCGGCGCTAAACCGCTGCGCCACCCGGGCTACCCCCTCATTTTATTTCCCTTAAAAATTTTTTTTTAAAGATTTTTATTTATTCATGAGAGAGACACAGAGAGAGGCAGAGACACAGGCAGAGGAAGGAGCAGGCTCCCCACAAGGAGCCTGATGTAGGACTTGATCCCAGATCCTGGGATCATGCCCTGGGTCAAAAGCAGATGCCCGACCACTGAGCCACTCAGGTGTCCACCCCAAATTTTTTTTTTTTTTTTTTTTTTTTTTATGATAGGCACACAGTGAGAGAGAGAGAGAGGCAGAGACACAGGCAGAAGGGAGAAGCAGGCTCCATGCACTGGGAGCCCGACGTGGGATTCGATCCCGGGTCTCCAGGATCGCGCCCTGGGCCAAAGGCAGGCGTCAAACCGCTGCGCCACCCAGGGATCCCTCAAATTTTTTTAAGTAGGCTCCACACCCACTGTGTGTCTTGACGAACTCATGACCAGAAGATCAAGAGTTGCATGCTCTACTGATTGACCCAGTCAGGCACCCCCATTTTGTTTCCTTTTAAAAGCCAGTTTCCCAGTCCTCAATCATTAGTTCTATTTGCATTTAAAATATGCATAGTTTATATTATTATTAACACAGGTAACTTTTGTTTTTAAGATTTTTTTATTTATTTGGGAGGGAGAGGGAGAGAGTGAGAGCACATGCCCAAGTGAGCACACACAGCTGGTGCAGGGCAGAGGGAAAGGGAGGAGCAGCCTCCCCGCTGAGCATGGATCCAGAGACTGGGGCTCTATCCCAAGACCCTGGGATCATGACCTGAGAGGAAGGCAGATGCTTAAGTGGCTGAGCCACCCAGGAGCCCCAATACAAGTAACATTTTACACAAATTGGGAAACAGAGCTTCTTCTAGATGTTATTGGAGCCCTGTTTTCCTTAAGGGCAGATAGAGGCTCCAGGGTGAACTGAAAGCAGCTTTAAATGACTGTTGCCAGGCCTTTATTGCCAATAGTAGTTGCAACAAGGGAATGGAGGGGCTGGGCAGGCTCTTCTGGCCTTCCCTTTTAGAGTGGGTGTCCCTTCTCTGCAATGAGTGAGAGGGGGCGTTGCATGACTTCTGCTGCCAGACCCAGGGCCGTAAGGCATTGGCCCAACCCTTTACACTGATTTTGGCTTCCTATCAACTTACCTAAAAGGAGCTCTTTCCAGAACACCCCTGCTAGTGAAATCTTAGGTTCTGGTGTGGTATTCTTCTATAGTCTCCTCAAGGGGCTTCCATACCCGTGGCTGATGTTGCAGCTCATTGTGATCTCCTTTTTCTCTCAGAGTTCCAGCCCCTTCAGACCTGGACCCATTGTCCAGTCTTTCACTTGCTTCCTAGCCCTTCTGCAGCCTCTGCTTTGTAGAGCACCACCCGCAACCAGTCTTAGCCTATGCTCTCTCTGTTCCCGGACACAGGCTATCCCAAATTCAGAGTCACCTGCTGAGGTGGCCCTGGGTGTGGGTGGCCCCACAGGGTCCTGCCTTGAGGAAGACCCTTTTCTTTTTGCCTTCTGTGACCTTTTCGACCCTCCCTTGTTTCACTGTTTACGTCTCTCTCTTGGTGGATTCATCCGCATTTAGACTTCACCTGGCCCTTGTGCCCTCCTTTCTGCTAAGCTTTCCTTCCACATGACCTTTGCTATCTGGACCTCCAGTTTTGATGCCTCACCAGCCCCTCAAAATCCACAGGTCCCAGACAACCCCTCGTTTTATCCCAAAGCTGCTGCTCCTCTGGTAGGCCTGTCTGCCGAGGTCTCTTTCTTTACATTCCTCTTCAGTGTTGGTGTTCGTTTCGTGTTCCCCGGCAGCTCTCCTGGGGAACTCAAAATCTTCTTGGATTTCCAGCCTCTGCCTGAAGAATATTCGTGCAGTTCTGACTCCTTGGCTTTCAAACATTTTTAAAGCCGTGGATCCCTTTGTTCAAATGAAATCTTTCTAGGAAGCCCAATATGTAACATAAATAAAACTAGAGGTCTTTTTGGGGAAGGGAGTGAAGGGCCAGCCTCCCAGCGCTGCCCAACTCCTCCTCCTTGAGGCAGATTTGGCATCTGGCCCCTGGACTCTGTACATGGAGCTCCTGGAGTTACTGCCAGTACTGTCCTGAGGGCACTCTGTGTATTTGAAAATCACTTTATCTGTTTTGCACCCTGCCTCTTTCCCATTGGTTTTCCTTTGGAAATTTTTAATTGTGACTGATAAACATAAAATTAGTGCCAGTGATGAATCTTGCCAAGGAAAAGGAAAGCCACTTTGGAAAGTGAAACTGGGTATTAAAAAGCCAGTTCCATTAAATGCTGAAACCTTCAGAAGTGCCCAAGGGCTCCTTTCAAAATTTACGTCTCTTCTGACTATACTTTTCTGTCTTTAAAGCTGCATTTCTAGAACATGAACATTCAAGATAAGCTTAGTTTAATTTTACATTTTTGTTTTGTCCCTTTACTAATGTAGGTTTATTCAACCTATAATGTAACTAAAACATTAAATACTTGCAGAGAAAAATATAAACCTCGTTCTCTTGACTCCAAGTGGTTCCCCCCCCCCCCCCCCCCCCCCGTTCTCCAGTCCATCTGACATACTGTGGCCAGATAGAGCTTTCCAAACAAACCTGATTGTATCATGTAAAACTCCCTTTGCCAGTAGGGTGAAGGGCTCAGAATTCTGAAAGAGCTTTCCTTCAGTGACCTGTCCCACTCATCTCCCTCTCGCTCACGTGCTTTCCTCACCAGTTACACCAGGACCCTGCTCTTCTGCATATCCTTTTCTGTGGAGGTCCCTTTGTCTAGAGTGTCCTTTCATAAACACAGCACTTACAAAATGTCAATCTTGCATGTACCACTTTCACACTTTTTGCCATATTTGATCATCATACTCCTTTTAATATTTAATAAATTGACTTTTAAAAATTAGGCTTTTTTTAAAAAGGATTTTACTTACTTGAGAGAGTGTGCACCTGAGTGGGGGGCAAAGGGAGAGGGAGAAGCAGACTCCCTACTGAGCAGGGAACCTGATGTGGGGGCTCTATTCCAGGACTCTAAGATCAAGACCTGAGCCAAAGGCAGATGTTTAACTGACTGAGCCACTTATGTGCCCCTAAAAATTGGACTTTTAACTTAAATTTTATAAAGTATTATTACGTTTAGAAATGAAAAATAATGAAATACAAATAATAGTAAATCTAATCAGTTTGTTGGAACAATTCCTTCAGTTAGGTTCTCAACAAAGCCCCTTCTTTGTACTTAGCAATAATCGCGCCTCGGATAAACCTCATTGGCTACGATACTGCCACTGCGCAAAGCTTCCCTTCTTTGTACTTAAAATTTTAAAACTGTGTACCTGATGATAGATGATATTAAAGAGATGTTGAATTTTTTTTTTAAGGTGTGCTAATGGTGTTGTAATTATATAAGAGAATGTCCTTATTCCTAGGGGACAGCAGCTGAAGAGTTTAGAGGTAAGATGTCATGTCTCTAACACTTCCAAGTAGCTCAGGAAGTATATGTGTATGTTCATGTATATACACACATAAAGCTAACTGGGAAATTGTTAATCAGTTTTTTTTTTCTAAGATTTTACTTATTTATTCATGAGGGACACACAGAGAGAGAGAGAGGCAGAGACAGGCGGAGGGAGAAGCAGGCTCCACGCAGGGAGCCCGACATGGGACTCCATCCTGGGTCTCCAGGATCACGCCCTGGGCTGGCACTAAACTGCTGAGCCACTGGGGCTGCCCTGTTAATCAGTTTTTAATCTAAGTGCAGAGTATTTGGAATTTTTCCTACATCTCTGTTTGAAAACTTTGATGAAAGCCTATTTTTTTGGTGGGAGAAGGGGGCTCATAAAAATGGCTGCATGAAAGTTGGTATTGAAAAAATATTTATTTATTCATTCATTCATTCATTTATTTTAATTTATGATAGTCACACAGAGAGAGAGAGAGAGAGAGAGAGAGGCAGAGACATAGGTGAGGGAGAAGCAGGCTCCATGCACCGGGAGCCCGATGTGGGACTCGATCCCGGGTCTCCAGGATCGCGCCCTGGGCCAAAGGCAGGCACCAAACCGCTGCGCCACCCAGGGATCCCTCAAAAAATTTTTAACCGTAGCTCATTATGGGTAACACACACACACAGAGCATAGGCCCACTTGTTGAAGTGATGTGTAGACTACCACATTTTCAGTGTGGTGAGAACAGCAAATAATTGAAGTTCTTTTAAAAAGATAATTTTTAAATTGAGGTACAGGTGACATACAACATTATATTGGCTTCAGGTGTCTGGCATAATGATTCAGTATTTGTATATATTGGGGGATGGCCACTGCAGTAAGTCTAGTTAACATGTGTCACCACACACAGTTAACAAAGCTTTTTTTTTTTTTCTTGTGATGAGAACTTTAAAAAATCTGCTTTCTTAGCAAATATGCAATACAGTGTTACTAACCGTAGTTGCCGTGCTGTATGTTAACCTCCAGGACTTAATTTATTTTATAACTGGAATTTTGTGCTTTTGAAGTTCTTAATAAAATTTTATTTAACCAAAAAAATTTTTTTAAATTTAACCAATATCTGTGAAGTTGCAGTTGCAAGTTATATATGTTAGCTTTTCTCTCCCATTCCACCATAAAAATCTTACATGACACACTTTAAAAGAGGAGTCTAAAAAAAAAAAAAGAGTCTTTGTAGCTCATACGTCTTCTTGTGTCCCACCAGTGGTGTGGGTATTGCACAGAGAGGAGTGCACTCAGGAAATCTCTGCTTGCCCTTTGTAGGGCTCTGACTCTGCTCTTGTGTGAGGTCTTCCTTCCTGGACTCCTCCAGGGCAGTTAACTACCCTTGGCCCTGGGTGCTCAAGGAATTCTACATATTCCACTCTTACAAAGATTACAGTTGTAATTATTCAGTGTTTCTCACCTCTACCAGAGTTTGTGCTCAAGGTCAGGGACCCTGTGTATAGTACCCTGCACACAACCTAGCAGAGAGTGAAGCGTAGATAAACTATAGCTGATGAAGGCACAGAAGCAATATTACAGCACTACCATTTATGACATTCTTTCTTCTTGAAGATGTGTTCTAAACAAGAAGCTATTATGTTTAATTAGATTCCCTCTTGTCACTCCCAGGCTTAGAGCCTGCCAGTGACTTTCCATAGTCTTTAGAATAAAATCCAAACTCCTTTTGTGGCCTATAATGCCCTTTGTGATTTGTCCCCTGTCCATTTCTCCCACTTTTCCACCACTTCCCCACAATACCACCCACATGTGTTTTCTGTCCCTCCAAGCATAACAAGTTAGTTCCTTACCCCCCACTCCAGGCACTACTTTCTCATTACTGTTTGGTTTTCTTTATGGCACTTATCACTATATGAAATTATCTTATTTTCAGCTCATTTTAAGATTTAAATTGAAAATTTTTAATTTATTATATATACTTTGAAGCCACATTGTAGAGAATATTAAAATCGACTCCAAGGATGTTTTTCCTTATTGTTCCTTGTGAGAGAACTAGAGTGCCCTGATGCGTTGTTCTTGTGTTTACTCTTGTAAATTTCATGAAGACAGGAACTAGGTCTTTTTTTTTTTTTTTGAAATTAAAGTTTTAATTTTAATTCCAGTGTAGTTAACAGTCTTATATTTATTAGTTTCAGGTATACAATATAGTGATTCAACTCTTCATACATCACCTAGTGCTCATCATGACACATGCACTCCTTAATCCCCATCACCTATTTTACCCATCCTGTCACCCAATTCCCCTCTGGTGACCATGAGTTCTTAATAGTTAAGAGACTTTCTTGGTGTGCTTTTCTCTCTCTCTCTCTTTTGCTTGTTTGCTTCTTAAATTCCACATATTAGTGAAATCGTACGGTATTTGTCTTTCTCTGACTGGCTTATTTAACTTAGTGTAATTATTCTCTAGCTCCATCCATGTTGTTAGAAATGGCAAAATTTCCTTTTTATGACTGAATAATATTCCACTGTGTATGTGTGTACACACACACACACACACTACATCTTCTTTACCCATTCATCTGTCAATGTACACTTGAGCTGCTTCCATAATTTGGTTATTGTAAATAATGCTGCAATAAACATAGGGATGCATCTATCAATTTCAATTAGTTAATACCACAGTACAATTGCTGGATCATAGGGTAGTTCTATTTTTTTTTTTTTTTTTTTTTTTAGCATTTTATTTGTTTATTCGTGAGAGACACAGAGAGAGGCAGAGACACAGGCAGAGGGAGAAGCAGGCTCCATGCAGGGAGCCTGAGGGGGGACTCGATCCCGGGTCTCCAGGATCAGGCCCTGGGCTGAAGGTGGCGCTAAACCGCTGAGCCACCTGGGCTGCCTGGTAGTTCTATTTTTAACATTTTGAGAAACTTCTATGCCTGTCTTCCACAGTGGCTATACCAATTGGCATTCCTACCAGCAGTGCATGAGGGAGGACTGGGTCTATCTTAATCAGCATGGCATGCCTGGTACTTGAGAAAAGTGCATGACAAATATTTTTTTTAAAGATTTTATTTATTCATGAAAGACAGAGAGGCAGAGACACAGGCAGAGGGAGAAGCAGGCTCCATGTAGGGAGCCTGGTGTGGGATTCGATCCCGGAACTCCAGGACCACACCCTGAGCTGAAGGCAGACACTCAGGCGTCCCCAAATATGTATATGTTAAATGGAGGTGTGAATAAACCAAATTGTAAATGATCTAAGAGGTATTTTTTCTTTTTTTAATTTTAATAAATTTTTTTTTTAATTTTTTTTTTTTTTTTATTTATTCATGATAGGCACACAGTGAGAGAGAGAGAGGCAGAGACACAGGCAGAGGGAGAAGCAGGCTCCATGCACCGGGAGCCCGACGTGGGATTCGATCCCGGATCTCCAGGATCGCGCCCTGGGCCAAAGGCAGGCGCCAAACCGCTGCGCCACCCAGGGATCCCTCTTTTTTTAATTTTAAAATTATATATATATATATATATTTAAAGACTCTTTGTATTCATTTGAGATAGAGCATGAGGGGTCGGGGGAGAGGCAGAGGGAATGGGAGAAGCAGACTTCCCACTGAGCGGGGAACCCGATGTGAGGCCTGAACCCAGGACCTGAAGATCATAACCTGAGCCGAAGGCAGACATTTAATCATCTGAGCCCCAGGCACCCCAGGATTTTTTTTTTCTAAGCCTGGAGATTTTTGTACAGTGTTACAATTTTAGTTCTGGATGTTCAGAAATTTTTTTATGAGAAGTCAGTATTTTATCATATTTTGCTTCTTAGAGTATCTGTTTTAGGTAATATTTTAGGTTAGCAAAATTTCATTTTCATTAGCATATTATATCATTTTTTCCAAGACACTTGCACATCTATAGATCTTCAAGAGATCTATTTCTGTTAGTAAAAATCCAATTCGAAGGGCATTAGCTCCAGTCATTTTCTTTACTTTTCATGGCGGTAGTTGCAGAGAGTACTGTCAGCAGTCTGGTTCTGTGTGGGTGTAGGGTGGGGCAATGCCACTTGCAACTTCATTCGCCCAGGTGTGACTGAGGTGAGCCTGTTACTCGCAGGTGCATGAATCAGAGCTTCAGAATCAGATCCAGTGATCTGTTGTTAAGTGTTCTGGGGTCCCTGAGATCAGGGGAGGCATCTATAGAGGTGGAAAGAAGATTGGACACACTTACTTAGGCTTTCCCTGCCTAGTTCTGTTTAGAAATGGAGAAGTCTTGGAAATTTTGAAACTATGGGAGGAAACCCTCTTGTTTATTACTGAAGTGACTTTTGGCTGGGGAGGGTTTAAGAAATTTGGACTCTTTTTTTTTTTTTTTTTAAGATTTTTTTTTTTTTTTTTTATTTATGATAGACAGAGAGAGAGAGAGAGAGAGAGACAGGCAGAGACATAGGCAGAGGGAGAAGCAGGCTCCATGCTGGGAGCCCTACGTGGGACTCGATCCCGGACTCCAGGATCGTGCCCTGGGCCAAAGGCAGGCGTGAAACCGCTGAGCCACCCAGGGATCCCCCAAGAAATTTGGACTCTTGAGTAATTCTAAAGTTCTTTGTTAGTTCAGAGACAAGAACATCTTATGTGAAAATGTTTCCTCATAAAATATGATTTTTTTTTAAGATTTTATTTATGTATTCATAGAGAAGAGACACACACAGAGAGAGAGGCAGAGACACAGGCAGAGGGAGAAGCAGGCTCCATGCAGGGAGCCTGACGTGGGACTCGATTCCAGGTCTCCAGGATCACGCCCTGGGCTGCAGGCGGCGGCGCTAAACCGCTTCGCCACCGGGGCTGTCCCATAAAATATGATTAGAACACAGTATTAACATATGTAATGTAACTGAACTTTAGTTATAGATTTATTAATATATTTGAATCATTTAAACTTTGGTTACAACAAAGGCAGACATTTAAGAGATTTTTGCATCTTGGTTCAAGAAGCAAGTGTAATTTATTTTTTTAGCATTATGGCACGTAATGGAAAGTTACTGTGGCATTGGAGGAGGGTAGAGTGGACCGCTTTATATTCACCCTTGTTTAAATAAATTCACATATTTGCCACAAAGAATTTAGAGATAGATAAGAAAGGTAAGATTGCGTTTATTATTTTTTTATTTTATTGATTTATTTATTAATTTTTTATTTTTTATTTATTTATGATAGTCACACAGAGAGAGAGAGAGAGGCAGAGACATAGGCAGAGGGAGAAGCAGGCTCCATGCACTGGGAGCCCGACGTGGGATTCGATCCCGGGTCTCCAGGATCGCGCCCTGGGCCAAAGGCAGGTGCCAAACCGCTGTGCCACCCAGGGATCCCCGTTTATTATTTTTTATTTTTATTATTTATTTTATTTTATTTTTTAAAAATAAAAATAAAAATATTTTATTTATTTATTCATGAGAGACAGAGACAGAGAAAGAGAGGCAGAGACACAGGCAGAGGGAGAAGCAGGCTCCATGCAGGGAGCCCGATGTGGGACTCCATCCCAGGTCTCCAGGATCAGGCCCTGGGCTGAAGGCAACACTAAACCGCTGACCCACCTGGGCTGCCCTATAAGATTGCGTTTAATAGGCAACACTTTTTCTTCCATTGCTTTAATTTTATCATAATCACAGACTTAAGTACTTCTTCATTTTTTTTAACAGAGTTACGTGTACATAGTAAAATGTTTTCAAATTGTGAAAAAGAGTATATTCCTTTACTGAGACTCCCAGTCCCTCAGCCCCTTCTGTAGGTCACTATTACTGCTCGTTTCTTTTTTTTTCCCCCCAGAAAAATTCTACTTGTATTAAAACCTATTTGCCACCCACTTAAAACAAATTGGTAGGGGATCCCTAGGTGGCGCAGCGGTTTGGCGCCTGCCTTTGGCCCAGGGCACGATCCTGGAGACCTGGGATCGAATCCCACATCGGGCTCCCGGTGCATGGAGCCTGCTTCGTCTTCTGCCTCTCTCTCTCTCTCTCTCTCTCTCTCTCTCTCTGTGTGTGACTATCATAAATAAATAAAAATTAAAAAAAAAAAAACAAATTGGTAGTACTCTTTTCATTTAAAATACCTTAGATATATCCAAGTACACAAAGCTCGGCCTCGTTTTATTCAGTGATTGCCTAGTAGTCTGTTACATGGATGCACCTTTTTCTTTCTTTTTTTAAAGTAGGCTGGGGCTTGTACTTAAAACTCTGAGATCAAGAGTTGCGTGCTCTACCTTAGTAGGTAGGTGCCAAGTGTCTCCAGGATGCTACCTTAATTTATTCAGTCAATTTCCCGTTGGTATGCATTTTGAGTTATTTCCAGTTTTTTTTTTTTAATTTTTATTTATTTATGATAGTCACACAGAGAGAGAGAGGCAGAGACACAGGCAGAAGGAGAGGCAGAGACACAGGCAGAGGGAGAAGCAGGCTCCATGCACCGGGAGCCTGACGTGGGATTCGATCCCAGGTCTCCAGGATCGCGCTCTGGGCCAAAGGCGCAGGCGCTAAACCGCTGCGCCACCCAGGGATCCCTATTTCCAGTTTTTTAATGCTACAAACAATATCATGGACTGATGATAACTGAATGTGCTTGGATTAAGACAAGCTTTCTAATACTTTTTTTTTTTTTTTTCTGAGTTAGTGTTTTTGTAGAGACCATTCTCCAACCTCCACCTGACCCCCTGTGTGTAAAGAGAGGAAGTGGGTGCAGTGGAGTTGGAGTCAGAGAGTCTCTCAGGGGCCTTCTGCCTGCCCCGCCATTCTCTCCACTTCCCCTGCAGGCAAAGTTCCTGAAGCATCTGCAGATGCACCTAGACTACTGAGGTGTGGACCAGACCTTTAAAACCCAAGCCCTGAGTGCATGCTGCTTGTTACAGATTGAGATAATTTATTTTGTATTTTGGTTTTGAGAAAACTGCAGCACCATGGGTTGGCTAACAAATTATATCACTTTCAAAAAATTTTTTTTCTTTTGATTGTTTGGCAGATATATAGCTAGATTAAAAAATAAAAACCAGTTGCTTTTTTTTTTTTTTTTAAAATTTTTATTTATTTATGATAGTCACAGAGAGAGAGAGAGAGGCAGAGACACAGGCAGAGGGAGAAGCAGGCTCCATGCACCGGGAGCCCGATGTGGGATTCGATCCTGGGTCTCCAGGATCGCGCCCTGGGCCAAAGGCAGGCGCCAAACCGCTGCGCCACCCAGGGATCCCCCAGTTGCTTTTTTTTTTTTTTTTTTAATTTTTATTTATTTACTTATGATAGTCACAGAGAGAGAGAGAGAGAGAGGCAGAGACACAGGCAGAGGGAGAAGCAGGCTCCATGCATCGGAAGCCTGATATGGGATTCGATCCCGGGTCTCCAGGATCGCGCCCTGGGCCAAAGGCAGGCGCCAAACCGCTGCGCCACCCAGGGATCCCCCCCCAGTTGCTTTTTATTTGAGCTACTTGGTAAGGAATTTTAAACATGATGCTGTGGTTCCAGTGCAGTGATTTCTGAAGAAACTGAATTTGGAATTTTGATGCATTCTGTAGTTGAACCCCACGGTGTTAATATATCTCAGTGGTCCAAGTTCTTAGTCATTACCCTTTATTAGAAGAACTTGAGAACCCTACTCAGACCATATATTCATATCCCCATCAGTATCTCCTCTGTGTACTAATATCACTTCTGAAATGCTTTCCTCAGAATGTGTGGTAGTTCCTGAGGGTGTATTTTTCTTTGTGGTCGTATATTCCTAACCAGTAGCCGATGCTGCATGCTCAGAGGACATGCACACTGAGCCAGAGGTGGGTCTGGGAACAGCAGTGCTCTGCCCCAGAGGGGCATGTAACCATTGATGGTGCTGGTGGGTCTTCCTGAGCCACGTGTATTTGCTCTGCTCTTGCTGCCTTTCTGCTATGTATTTTGTATTCTAGGGAGTAGTTTTGACCGATGAAAGCAGGCAAAAGGATGTGACTTGTAGACTTGGGCTTGTGGCAAAGAGAGTGTCACACAGTATTACACACTATGTCAGAAAGCAAGTTTTAAGGTTTGATAAGGTGCTTAAAGAAGGGATATAAGAACAAGTATAGAAGTCAGCAGGCATTAGGATTAGCCAGATTCTTTTTCTTGTGAAACAGTTACAAGACCACAGGATAGCCTGGCAAGTTGGACCATCCAGTGTTTAAAGAACAGGTGGAAGAAGCAGTGGCTTGGAGGCATGTTTAACATTAGGAACCTGAAGTGCATGCGGTTTGCCTGTGGATGATGCCTGATACCTTTATAGAGGGACTCTGCTCTAATGACCTCTCAGGTTCTTCCAGTCATTTTTGTTGAGAAAGGTGCTCCTGATTGGCTAGTGTGCACACTAGGACTAATCAGAGGAACTGACTTGAAGCGGTTGATAGGCGTTGGATTGCTTTCCCTTGTCTTCATAGGGTAGCAGTACCCTTCCCTGGTGGCAGTAGTGTTATTGCTGCATTAGAAAGTTGTATTTTTTTCCTCAATAATGAATTGGAGGTATCATGATCTAATATCACAGAAATTCATTTAGCAAACACTAAGTAACTTTGAAGTGAAGCATTAGTGCCAGAGGTTTAAGGAATACAAAGTAGAGTGAGCTCCCTGCCCTGGAGAAGCTTACAGTACTGTGGTAAGATTTGCCATGAAATAGCTCCGGTGTAAGTGCTATCAGAAAGGTACAAAGTACTTACTATGGAAGATATTTTGACAGAGGTGTGGGAAGGAGCTAATATCTTGTAAGGTATGGTTTTTGGGAAATAATTTTTGTGGGAGTAAAGGTCAGAAGTGAGTGATCGGTGAATACTTACTTATATATTGTATAGTTAGTGTAGACTTTCAATTAAGCTAAAATATTTTGGTTTTTAATGGAGAAAAGACCCAATGTAAAATAAGAAAATAACCATGAATTTTTTCTTTGCAAATCCCTTTCCAATCCTTTATCTTTAGTGCTGCTTCCTCCTAAAGCTGTTTAAACCTGGTGGGGTTCCTTCCAGCTATTTCTCTTTGAGAGCAACAGAGGAAGCAAAGAGCTAGCTCTAATGATCCCTGGGCTATTAACATCTGGAACTGGAGGAGTGTGTAGTAGTCAGACACAGGGATGGAGGGAAAACAGTCCACCTCTGGCCATAAGCATGCAGCTCGGCAAGAGTTATAGAATATCCTCAGTAGGCCTCAAACTTTTTACTTTTTATTATCTGTTGAGCTCCCATATTTGCTGTTTAATTACTGAGGGAGCTTATTATATTGAGTGCTTACATGTGAGTCATTTGCTATTTTGATTTATGGTTCTTTGTTTTTGTGAAACTTTCCGATACAGATTAACTTTAAACTTTTTTTATTGTTAATTTTTAAAATAAACTAGTTTTGGTAGAATGGTAGTAAAGGGACCAGAAACGTAAGTTTATGTCCGCCTATGGAGAATTTTGGTGGGGTAGGTTGTAGAAGAAATGAAGTGCCCTTTTATTAAAGTTTGTTACTTTTCTTTTTTTTTTAAATTTTTATTTCTTTATGATAGTCACAGAGAGAGAGAGAGAGAGAGAGAGAGAGGCAGAGACATAGGCAGAGGGAGAAGCAGGCTCCATGCACCGGGAGCCCGACGTGGTATTCGATCCCGGGTCTGCAGGATCGCGCCCTGGGCCAAAGGCAGGCGCTAAACCGCTGCACCAACCAGGGATCCCATACTTTTCTATTTATACTTTAAAGCTGTTGTTTGAGAAATAGATATTACCTTAGCAATTTTCTTTTCTTTTCTTTTTTTTTTTAATTAAAGTATACTCTATGCCCAGTGTGGGGCTTGAACTCGAGACCCTGAGATCAATAACTGAGCTGAGATCAAGAGTTGGATGCTTAACCTAAGATTGAGCCACCAGGGTGGCCTGGCAATTTGCTATTTTATGTGGTGATATTTATAGTGTTAATGGTCAGAAAGTTAATATCTCTTTAAGTAATTTTAAACTTTATGCTTTCCTAGAACTGATGAGTTGCATTTGGGGCAGAACTAAAAGACAGCACATATATCACCTCCCCAGCCCTCCTTTTTGGGGGCAAAATCCATTTGTAAGTGCTGGCAATAATTGTTGTAAGGCTCATGTACCAAAGCTGATTGTTTTTCTTTTTTTATTTTTATCTAGTTTCTTTCTTTTTTTTTTTTTTTTTTTAGGATGGTTCCTAACTCTTTTCCAGTCTTGTGTAGAATAGACCCCATTAGCTGGGAAGGAGATGAGTGGAGATTGTCAGGGATGCATAATGGTGGCAGCAGTTAGCAAAGCCCAGCATTACCTTGGTGCTGGATGTAAGGATTCTTTCGAGTTATCAGAGTTATCAAGAAAAACTTAAAGTTTGTTCAGGATGCTCACTCTTACAGAGATAAGGAAGTGAAAATATATTTCAGAAATATTTCCATCCACTGTTAAAATTATGTTCTGATGCTTGAAGAAGGACCAAGCTTCATTTATATCGGGACTTTATTCATCCCAAAATGAAGAGAATGGGACTTTCAGATTTCTGCTAGGTTTAAAATTCCTCATTGCTCTCTAGGAAATTTACATATGATAATTTCATTCTTAGAAATATAGTTAGGGTAATACTTTATCTCCAATCTAGTCAGCTAAGTAAAAATAGAATTTATAAATACATTAAATTCTATATTTCTTTATTGATTCTTTAATATTTCTATGAAAATGTAAAATTTTTATAAACCTGGCATGTGTTATACATTAGTTTTTTCCTATATTGACTATTACAGAATGTTAATTTATAATTATTTAATTTTCTTGGCAAAAGCCATTATATTCTCACTGGGTAGGAGTCCTTTAGAAATTTCTGTTGAGGGCAGCCTGCGTGGCTCAGTGGTTTAGTGCCGCCTTCAGCCTGGGTGGGGCGTGATCCTGGAGATCTGGGATCGAGTCCCACGTTGGGCTCCCTGCATGGAGCCTGCTTCTCCCTCTGCCTATGTCTCTGCCCACTCCCCCCATGTGTCTCTCATGAATCAATAAACAAAATCTTAAAAAAAAGAAATTTCTATTGATGTGAATTCCATCAAGATTCAGGGACCAGCCCCTGACTTTGTAAGGACCAGATAGGAGGAGTTCACGGTCTATTCTGGATTTGCTCAGCATCCTCATTGTCACCACTTGGTCCTTGCTAACATCCAGTCTCATTTGGACTTATTTTAGTAGCCTCCTAACTGGTCCTCTTCTTCTGCCCTTGCCCCCTCCAGTCTGCCCTTGACTCTTGGGATCCTGTTGACAGGTAGTCATATGTTGTCATGTCTGTGCTCAGAATCTACTGCTGAGCTAATGTCTTTATTGTATCCCATAAGGCTCCCATGGCCTAGCCTCCCCACTCCTCAGACTTCCTCTCCTTATCTGTTCTGGTGACATAGGACTCTTGCTTTCCTCTGGCATGCAAAGGTCTCCTTCCATGGTGTTCACTCTGCCTGGAATGCTCTTCCTGTAGATATGTATACGACTGGCTCCCTTGCATCCTTGGACTCTTTTTTCCAAATATCACCTCAGTGACCCATGTATCTAAAATCTCAGCCCTCTCCCAGTATTTCATATCCCTGCCTCTGCCTAGTTTTTTTTTCCCTCCTTAGCATTAATGCTAACACTGTGTATTTTATTTATCTGTGTATTATCTCTATTTTCCACTAGAATGTTAGCTCTTTGAGAAGAGGGATTTTTGTCCATGTTGTTTACTATATCTCTAGCACTTGGAACAGGGTCTGGCCTATGGTAGGTGCACAGTAAAAATTTGTTGAATGAATGAGTATTTCATAGCACAGAAATAGCATGGATTCATCCTGGCCTGTGAATTATATAAATTCTGAATTTGGTGGAATGTCAGCCAGTATCTAGTCAGGAAACCACTCCAGGTGCTTCAGTCAAAAAGGATTCTAATTTGGGGTGCCTGGGTGGCTCAATCAGTTAGGCATCCTGACTCTTGATCTCAGCTCAGGTCTTGATTTCAGGATTAAAAAAAAAAAAGAGTAGGTATAATTTGAGGAATTAGATACAAAAGGAAGTGCTGGAGGAGTAAATGGGGAATGTGGTATTATTCAGAGCCTGCACAACCCCATTTTGCACCGATGCTGCTGGAGTTGACTGCCACCAGGCAGGAACCTATACTCCTGTTAGGGCTGCTACTAGAGCCTCCTGGGAGCCCAGCTACAAGGAGGTTGGGAACGTAGATTTCAGGCCTGATGATTCAGGGACTAAGAACTGACATAAACTGTCTAGCGCAAGGGCTATTTATTTAATTCATTTGGGGAGATGAACTTAGATGTAGGACAAACAAAATTGAGTGTTTTGTGCTGTGATGTTCAATTAATAGCACAAGGTGAGATCTGAGATCATGAGTGAAACATTAGAAAGCTAAGAATTAAATCCCAACTTAGCCTAGTCACATCCATGTGTTGAACCACAAAACTGAACTCAGCTCTAGAAATGGAACACGACAGGAAACATATCTTCACTGTGGCCATGATCTCTTAGCGTGATTAAGTGCTCATTTCCGTGAGTTCAGTAAATCTGTGTTTAGGCCCAATTGTGTCCCAGATTAGATCTCTGTCACCTAAAGGATCATACTGGCTTCTCCTAATCTGATTAGAGAGTCGTTACTCAGAGTCCTGTTGTCATTTACAGGCCTAGGATGTGACAGGCTTATATTTATGGTACCTCTGACCAAGTGCTCCTTTTTCTGCTTCTGAGATCATCCCTGGCTCCCCACTCCCCCAAGATGAATTGCCAGTATCTAGTCGTTCCTCTTCTCCCTTCCTTTCTCTTCTGACTTTATGAACAAGGGCAACAAAGTCTAAATATACTTGATTACTAACCATATTCTTGTTCAGTACTCATCAATATTTATGACATCGATCTATCAATAATAAGCTTATTTTTATTAGGGATGACAGCCATTTTAATCTCTCACGGAGGGCGAAAATGGTGGAAATGGTTGGAATTGGTGGAACTCCCATTCCTCCCTTTGTCCTTTCCTCACTTCCCTAGACCCCAGTTAAGACTGGCCCAGAATCTAGGTTGAAGGTATGATTCTTGGATGTGAAGTATATCATCGATAGATCAAGAAATGACTTACTTCATCCTCCCCGCCCCACAACAAAATGAAATCCTGTGCAGTGATTATAGATTTAGAATTCTACCGTGATTTATTTTTTATAATATTCACATCCTTTTTTCCTTAAAAACTGAAATTCTAAGGGCTATTAATATTAAAAAGTCTCTTCAGAGAGTAATTTACTATGTTTTTGATGAATTAAATAATTTATGTTCACGTACCAGCTTATTTCATTCATCAGTAATGCTGATTACTTTTATTTAAGGATAATCCTATGCTACTTATAACCATAAATTAAAAGATTTTTCTTGTGCTGGTTTGGACCCATCTCATTATGTTCATGGATTCACTTGTAAGGATATAATCGATTTCTTTTCTTTTTTTTTTGGATATAATTGATTTCTTAAAATTGTACCAGTATCTTAGTTTTCTAATAGGATTTAAAAATTATTTTCTTCATCCAAACAAACTGAAAATAAACTTCTTTATTTTAGTAGTAGTTTCTATAGCAAAAAAATTAACTGCCAGAGCAGCTTAGATTCTTCTGTTTTTTTTTTATGCCCCTGAATAAATGAGGCTTAATATTTGTGTTTTTACTACTGACAGCTATAACATTTTATTTAATGCTATAGAGAAGGAATCCTTGAGAGGACGGGCCATACTGCATGGGGAGGGATGGCCTCTAGTGTATTTGCCTTTTTAGTCTTCTGAAAGTACCTTTCTGAAATTGAAACACCATGTTAGAAATACTCCCTTATCAAAATTTGATGAGAAAAATGTTCTATTTGAATATAAGCAAAAATCATTTATTCTACATGCTTCCACTATTTCCCCCCTTTCTTTTTTTTTAAAGATTTATTTATTTATGATAGAGAGAGAGAGAGAGAGGCAGACACAGGAGGAGGGAGAAGCAGGCTCCATGCAGGGAGCCCGACGCGGGACTCGATCCTGGGACTCCAGGATCGCGCCCTGGGCCAAAGGCAGGCGCTAAACCGCTGAGCCACCCAGGGATCCCCTATTTCCCCTTTTAAAATGATTTTATTTTACCCTGAAGTTGCTCTGTTTTTGAGCTTATTGGAGGATCTCATCCTAGGAAGGTGCTGGGCAGACGGTGTTGGGGCTGGGAGGCTGCAACCTGGAGCAGGTGAGAAGTCAGTCTTGTTTTCCTGTATCCTCAGATGCTCCTAAGGAGCTGATGTCTTACAAAATACCTTTAGACTTTAAAAAGAAACTGGGTGTGTGTGCGTCTGGGTGGCTCAGTTGTTAGACCTCTGCCTTCAGCTCAGGTCATGATCCCAGGACCCTGGGATCAACCCTGCACTGGGCTCCCTGCTTAGCATGGAGTCTGCTTCTCCCTCTGCCTCTCTTCCTCCCCATGAGCCCCGTGCATATTCTCTCAAATAAATAAATAAAATCTTAAACAAAAAAAAAAAGAAGGAAATGCCTTTAGAAACTGTTATGTGTTTTTTTTAAATCTCCATAAGTGGGGTACACTAGAGCTAGGAAAATGTCTGTGACCCGGAGACCCTTGATCTTAACTTCTTAGAAGCATTTGCTTTTATTTATTTTATTATGGGACGTTTCAATATATACAAATGAAGAGATAGTAACATAGTGTATCCCCATTTACAGATTATCCCACATTAATGTTTTGTTATTTTAGAGGTACTTTGTAATGAATTTTGGCATAAAACACTTGGATTTTATATTATCTTTTTTTCTTTTTGGCATTATGTTTTAAGCATATTTTTCTCAATTTGCATCACAAGTTTAAGTGTGCCCTAGTAACTCCTCAGACTAGTTGTAGAAAAGCATTAACTGAGTTTTGCCTTTGAATAGAAATGCACTGAGTATGAGATAGGTTGCTGCTAGAGTGATACTTTATAAGAGGTTAAGTCATATATAGAATATCACTGATAGGCTCAGCTTAGCCAATGAAGACCCTCTGCTTTCACTTACAGGATAGTCAGATCTAAGTTATAAAACTGGTGGAAGCTAGATAAAGTTTGGAAATGACTTCTTCCATTCTCTTTCAATGTCCTTCCTCCATTCTCAATTTGTTTCTCCTTTCTGCCAGCCATCCTACAGATATTCATCAGTACTGCATGTACAACCCAAACAAGCTGGGAGCTTTTACTGTGGGAGGGTTGGGAGATGCTAAACCAATTGGGACACAAATCGAATCTAGTATTTGCAACAGGTACTTGGCAGGTAGACTTAGTGATATGCTAGAGAGTAAAAGGGGGATGTGCTCAACAGGGCGATTAGAAAAAATAATCTTCCTATGCTGGTGATATCAGATGTGGGAAACAACTGTGAGGAGAGCACTTTGGGCAAGGGAATAGAACTTGCAGAGGCCCTAAGGTAGAAAAGAGTCTGCGGTGAAGTAGGAACCCATAGAGGGAGTATGGATGGAAGGAAGGTGGAGTGGTGTAAGTAGGGGACTAGATCTTGCAGGGCTTTGTAGATCTTTTTTTTTTTTTTTTTTTTTTTTTTTTTTTTTAAATTTTTATTTATTTATGATAGTCACAGAGAGAGAGAGAGAGAGGCAGAGACACAGGCAGAGGCAGAAGCAGGCTCCATGCACCGGGAGCCCGACGTGGGATTCGATCCCGGGTCTCCAGGATCGCACCCTGGGCCAAAGGCCTGCACCAAACCGCTGCGCCACCCAGGGATCCCCTTTGTAGATCTTGATAAGAGGTTTGGAGTTTATTATTTAATAAGCTACTGAAAGGCTTTAAGCAGGATTGTGACAGAATATGCTTTGCCTTTTCAAAGGTATCTATCTGCTCTTTTGAGAACTCTTTTATTTAAAGATATTTATTTGAGGAGAGAGTGTACAAGTAAGGGGGTGGGGGAAGCAGAGGGAGAGGAGAAGCAGGCTCCCTGCTCAGCAGGGACACCCTCCCCCACCCCCACATGGGGCTCCATCCTAGGACCCTGGGATCATGACCTAAGCTGCAGGCAGGCACTTAACTGATTGAGCCACCCAGGCACCCCTAAAATTTTGAAAATTCTTTAAAAAAAAAAAGAAAAAAGATACCTGCTTCGTGGTGAATGGACTTCAGGAGTGAGAGGGGAGGCGGTTTGAATGCTATTGCAGTAGTCCAGCTTGAATTAGGGTGATGGCAGCAGGAATGGAGAGAAGTGGTTGATTTTAAGGAATGTGGGGATGGTAGACTCAATAGGATTTGCTAATGGCTGGGGTGATGGTTGGTATTGGGGCTTGGTTGATTGTGTAGTACTGAGGTGGGGAAGCCAGGGAGAGTTGAGTTGGGGAGTAAATTGGAGCTCACCTTTGGTTTTGTGGAACATTGAAGTGGAGATTCTGAATGAGTACTTGGACATACATGTCTTGAGCTCATACATGTCTTCATAATATTGGTAATGCTCATTGCCACAAATTTGCATGACATCACCTCGGAAGAGAACGTCAGATGCATGTGGGGAGAAAAGTACTCAGTACCTGGTTCAAGGAAATCCTGGTAGTTTAGTTGATGTGGTTCTGGAGGAGCCAGAAGACTAGGAAGGACTGAATTGAGGGGAGGAAGGAGAACCAGGAGAGTGTCACATTTGCTGAGGGAAGAAAACACTCAGAGGATGAGGGACAGTTTACTGAGTCAGCGGGGGCCTAGATTGGGTTAGGCGATCGGAAGGTCGCAGTTGCCTGGCCAAGAGGCCTATGTTAGGATAGACGGTAGCCAAATCGGGGAAGAAGGGAGGAGTAGCATGTGTGGACCAGCGTCTGAGATGAGACATATTACTGTGAAGGGAGCAGAAAAGGGCTTGAGGGGTGATTAGAAATTTTCTTTTCTTTTTAATATTTAAATTCAGTTTGCCAACATATAGTATAACACCGAATGCTCATCCCATCACATGCCTTCCTTAGTGCCTGTCACCCAGTCACCTCATCCTCCCACCCTCTCTCCTCCCACAACCCTTTGTTTGTTTCCCAGAGTTAGGAATCTCTCATGGTTTGTCTTCCTCTCTAATTTTTCTCCACTCAGTTTCCCTGGAACTTTTCTTACTGGTGTGCAGCATTAGAACATGTTTGCATGCTGCTCAGAAGGGATGTAGTACCGAAGGAATGCTGAAGGTTTTGTGTTATTAAATGGGTGTTGGCGGGGAATCGAGAGCCTCAGGAAAGGGAGTTGTCTGAAGGATGGAAGCAGATGCCAGCAGGTGGTGGGAAAATAAAGGAAGTTCCTTGGCACCCTCACCTGGCTCTGCATAATTAACTTTGTTCTCTCCTGGCTCTTGGATTCTTCAGTTTTCTGAATATGAGTAGATATCTAATTTGTATTAAAGAAGTGAAGAAGCAGGAGTTTATTGCTACTTCTTGTACATTGAGTTGTGTCTTCTTTAAGGAGAGGAGAAGGATTTAGAAATAGCACAAGATGGGGGCACCTGGGTAGCTCAGTTGGTTAAGCGTCTGCCTTCAGCTCACATCATGATCTCAGGGCCTGGGGATCTGCACCTCGGGCTCTCTGCTCAGTGGGGAGCCTGCTTCCCCCTCTGTGCCGCCTCATTCCGACTTGTATTTTTTTCTCTCTCTTCTCTCAGTCAAATAAATAAAAATCTTAATAAGAAAAGAAATAGCATAGGATGTACACAGATACTTACAAGAAGTCACACTCATTTTGTCAAGGATATTACTTTAGAAATACTGTTAATATTTTTTGAAAAGTGGAGGTATAAGCTGCGAGAGAAGGAAAGAGGCATGGGGATGCTTATTTCATGAGGTCGTCTCCTGTGAATGCTGGAACTACTCCCAAGTTGCTATTTAGGTTCAGCCTTGGACTTGACAGTGTAACATGTTGCAGTCCTTTCCCTCTGCTCTTTGAGGGGGTTTTCTTTATTAAGTGTGTAAGACTGAGTCACTTGGAGGGGATGTGGGAGATTGCCGTAAGCAGGTTAGATTGTGGTCCCATAAGACCACAGGGACTTTATTTTGTTCGCCACTTTAAGTGTGGGTGAATAAGTGAGGTATTAAAGTAAGTATCACTATATTAGTAGCCATGGACAGTAAAATCACTCCAGCATTTTCAGAATTTTCAAGAATTTCCTTTTTTGTCCAGAGACCAAATTCTTATATAAAAGATGCAAATTAGAATACAGTAGGATACCATTACATACTCACTAGATTTCCAATAGTGTCTAAATCTCACTGTAGGAAGTAGGTATGTGGAGCCACAGGAGCTTTCCACACCAATTCTGGGCGTGAGACAGTACACCCACTTGGTGAAAGTTCAACACTGCCTGCTTTATGCCACCCCCCCCCCCCACCTGACCTCTGCTGGGACTGTGCCGAGGAAGCTGGCATCGTCCAGGCTGTGGCCATGAGGTTCCTGAAGTCCAGGGGGGCCGTGAGGTCTGATGCTGAGTGAGCAGGTGGTTCCTACTTTGGAGTGAGGAGTGTAAACTTCGAGTTTTAGTACTTTTTCTTCCTTTGCCCTTTAACTTGTTAAAGACTGTGTTCTGGATCTTAGAATGCTCTATATATTTTCTCTTCTCTTGCTGTTAAAGGTAAGGTACCCCCCCCCCTCAAAAAAAAAGCAGCAATCTAACTAAGACAGAAGCGGTTATGTGGTCTTTGATGAAATAATTCTTCCCTAGGTATACCTGGCCATCTGAGGCAGAAAATTGACAATAGTTGTATACTTTATTTTCTCTCTCATTTTTATTTTATTTATTATTATTTTAAGGGAGAGAGAGAGAGAGCAGGGTGGGGAGTGGGTAGAAGCAGAGGTAGAGAGACGATCTTAAGCAGGCCCCACACTTAGTGCAGAGCCTGATGGGGACTCCCATCTCCCCACCCTGAGATCATGACCTAAGCCAAAATCAAAGGTCAGATGCTTAACTGACTGCACCACCCAAGTGCCCCTCTATGTTTAACTTTTTGAGAAATTTCCAAACTATCCAAAATGGTTGTGTCATTTTACATTCCCACTAGCAGTGTATGACAATTTTAGTTTCTTAACATCTTTCCTGACACTTGTTATTGTTTGTCTCTTCTTGTTTTGTAGCCATACTTGTGGTTTTAACTGGGGAAGTAGACATTAAAACAGTGAAATGCAAAGAAAAAAAAAAGACTACACAAAGAAAAACCACAGTGAGTTGCCATTACACAGTCACCAGTCATGCCAGTATTTCACAGTTGACTCTAGAAAACGGGTAGATGGAGGTCTATTAGTTTTTATGATACAGAGATGATTTTGGCTTTTTAATTTATTTTTATTGAGGTGAGGCTGCCTTATTTAAAAAAAAACAACACAACAGTTTTTTTTTTTTCAAGTAATCCCTACCCACCCCCCAACATGGGGCTCAAATTTACCACCCCAAGATCAAGATTCACATGCTCTACTGAGTGAGCCAGCCAGACACCCCAGATGAGTTTGCTTTATATTTTCATTTTGGGATCTTCCAACTTCATAATTTCTCTCTGTTGTATTGAAGTTCATGCCAGCTGTGTTCACTCTATCAATTCACTCTATCAATACTCATTGAAGGCCTGTCTGTTCTCAAGAGTCCTGAATGAATTTAGATTTTGGATTTGGCTGTCATTTATTGGTTGTGTAATCTTGGGCAAGTTAAAAACTCCTTTAAGCCTCATTTCCTTACCTCTAAAATGGGAATATTTCAAAGGGTGGTTGAATGGATGAGGCATCATTTAGCATCGTGCCTGGCACCATGAGTGTTCAGGTGTCAGCTCTCTTCCTCTTTCACCTTAAGACAGTTTTTGTAGAAAATAATCCTTCATAAATAAGCCATGTTCCTTTATGAAATATTCTAATTAACTGGTTTTTGTCTAATAGAAACAAAATTATGTGAACATTTTGGCAAAGATAAAACCCAAAGTAAACATAGTAATATACCGAGTTATAAGCATTTCCTAGATTGTGACAAAAAATATGATTTTAAATCACTCTTAATTCTTAGGAGTCACACTATTTTTTGTTAATTCTAGATTCTTCTACTTTAAGGTATAAGTCATTTAAAATTCTTCCAGAAGGGGCTTCTGGATGGCTCAGTCAGTTAGGTGTCCAGCCATTGGTTTCAACTTGGGTTCTGGTCTTAGCGTTGTGGGATTGAACCCTGCCTTGAGCTCCTCGTTTAGAGAGGAGTCTGCTTGTCCCTCTCCCTTGCCACTTCCCACCACCACAGGTTCTTTCTCTGTCTCTAAAATAAAGTTTTAAAATTCTTCACAGAAGATTTTTAGAAGTCACGAGTATAATCTAAAATCAAATGTAGGGACACCTGGGTGGCTCAGCAAGTTTAGCGCCTGCCTTCGGTCCAGGGTGTGATCCTGGGGTCCCAGGATCGAGTCCCACATCAGGCTCCCTGCATGGAGCCTGCTTCTCCCTCTGCCTGTGTCTCTACCTCTTTCTCTGTGTGTGTGTGTCTCTCGTGAATTAATGAATAAAATCTTAAAAAAGTAAAAAAAAAAATCAAATGTATTTTTTGCAACTAATTTGTAAAAATGTTTCTGATAAAAGGTAGAGGGAAATGATTGTAATTTTTTTTTCTTTTTGTTGAAAATCATGAACATATTTTTGAGAAAATGTCTCTTATGTAAGGTAAGATCAAGTCATGTTCTGTAACAAGTGAGGTTTGTATCCTGAGTTAATGACTCATTAAGGATAGTGAATGTTACAGTTTGAATGAATTTAAGAATCTGTAAGGAATCTGTTGCCTGAAATTCTTTTATCTGGAATAAAGTTCTTACATTGTGTTCAGTATTATAAAATTTTGAAGCAGTGGTGGGTAGAAAGATGAATTTAGCAGAAGACTTGCCTCGGTCAGCTTTGAACAGCTCAATCATGTGTGCCACCAAGAGGTGTACCCATGATGCCATATTCTTCCCATTCTAGGTTTATTTGTTACTTACGGTCCCTTTGTAACAGTTTATCCTTTAGGTAAAGTGTTGAAGAATGAGTACTTTTATTATATGGAGTACAAATTAATGCATAAGTTGTAACTAGGTGTGTTTTGTGAATGGGTCAGACTGTCTATCACTGTTTAGGGTTCTGCACTGAGAGCAGATGGAAGGATATTTTCCACTGAACCAGTGAGTGTTTTTGCCAACATTATAATCGAATCCCATAGCAAACTTTTTGGATGATTTTTTTTTTTTTAAGATTTTACTTTTAAGTAATCTCTACACCCCGTTTGGGGCTCAGACTTACAACTTTGAGATGAAGAGTCTCCTATTCCACTGACTGAGCTAGCCAGATGCCCCAGCAAGTTTCTAGATGATTTTGATTAGGTTTTTTGGATGTTTAATTTATAAAAACATGATTTAGGATTTAGGAAAGATAGCATAAAATATTTAAATTTTTTTTTAGAATTTTATTTATTTATTCATGACAGAAAGAGAGAGAGCAAGAGACCCAGGCAGAGGGAGAAGCAGGCTCCGTGCAGGGAGCCCGACGTGGAACTCGATCCCAGGTCTCCAGGATCACACCCCGGGCTGAAGGCGGTGCTAAACCGCTGGGCCACCGGGACTGCCCAATATTTAATTTCTTAGTAGCATATAACAATCTCTGTGTTTTTGTTTAGTCTCTTTAGCGTGCGGTTTTGAGAGATGTTAGCTTTTCAAATGTAAAGCAGATGGAATATGCTCTAATCAGTATTATGTCAATTTATTATATTGATAGCTGAATTGGAATTGAGCTTGCAAAAACAGAAGTGTACCTTTCGCTTTATTTTTAGTTCGAGCACCTTGAATAATATGAAGGATGGGCCCTAATTCTTGACCTTTGTGTTTATTGGTCAGTGTTTTCCTAATTACTAAGATAAACGGGATTGCGAGAACTGCACTGTGTTGCTGTCCTTTTTAAGTGGCTGTTAAATCTTGTTCATCTGCCACCCAGAATATCCAAATACTGACTTCCATTCATTGCATTCACTTTGTATTGAGCCATTCTCTTCTCAGCCACCCACACCACAGTCCCTGCTCCTGCTGCCCAGCGGAGCTTCCCAGTACTTGCCAGTGGCCTTCATGCGGGCCACACCAGTGCCCTTTTGTGAATCTTGGTTCTCCCTTGTACTTAACTCCCTTTCCTACTTTGCTTTGTTGGTGGTTCACTCTTTGTAAGAGGAGACTTTCTTGCTTCTGACCTCTGGATTTCTTTGTATAAGGTACACAAAGTGAGTTGCCTCTTGGCTCACAGAAAGTGTTCCTTCTTTCCCCCCTTACGATTCCGCCTTCCCTGAGTTTCTGATATGCAGCTCTCTGCACAGTGCTGCCCACACGGTGCTGCCCACATGGTGCCTGTGGCCTTCTCACCCACAGTGCTGCTGAGTCCTCTGTCCTTCCCCTGCTGGCGGCCTACCTTTCAGCTGCTCCTGGGACTCTTCATCTCAGGTAGCATCCCAGTAGGATGCACCCTACTCGCAGATCTCAGTTCTTCACTGTCTGGCCTTTGACATGATAGCATTTGGAGTCATCTTTGATTTTTCTCTTATTTCCTCCTTTGAAATGTCTCTCCGACTTAGTCTTTCCTTACCACTGCTTGTCTGCCCCAAGAGCTCATCTGTGGGCTAGTTGGCACCTTCCTGCTTGTCAGCTTTTAGTCTGCACTGTCCTATAATTGGCGTGTATGGCAGGTGACAAATAAACTTCACAACGTAGTACTGCTTGGGTCTTTCCTACTCAGCGCCTTCTGTGGAGTATAATATAATTCCTGCATGTTATTTACACTCTCTTGGCCTTACCTTTCTGTACACTGAGAGCTTGAGCTCTCCTGCCACCTTACATGCAAGCGTATAGCACCCTGGCCACCCTCCCCCCGCACACCTGGTGCCAGCCTCATCCCTGCCTTGCTGGCTTTTGCACACTGCTTGCTCTGGTGGGAATGTCTCCCGCTCTCCTCTGGCTTTCTGAGGGTCTTTCCATCTTTCAAGATAAGGCTCCTGCTTTGACTTTGATGAGGCTGTTTGCAGCTCCCTTGACTTACAGTTAACTCTCTTTTCTCTGTGCAGCAACTTTTCTAATGCCTTGCCTTTCCAAAATTCCCTCAGTGGTGGCTCTGTCCCTAATTGTAAAATCCTTTAGGGTAAGGCAAGACTGAGCTTTGTGGCATGCTTGGCCGTCCCTGGGATCCTGCCCAGAACAAAGGAGTGTCTGTGCTCAGTAGTGGTCGGAGGTGAATTGTGAGAATGGTCAAGCACACATTATAAATATGTTGGTTTCTAACTGTTGGTAAATACTGGGAAACGGCTCTAAAGATAAAGATATGAAATAGATGTTATAAGGTTAGTGGTCTCTGCCTGGATGGTTTCATCTTTTACCTGGTGTCTTTTTGTTGATAGGGTATAGATATTATGGAATTAAAATTCATTGGGGGAAGCCTTGAACAAATTACCTTATTTAAACATCTTGTTTTATGAGTTAGGTTCTACTTATACAGAGAGAGGCCCATTTGCCACTTCCAGAGGCAGCTACTGTAAAGCAAATACTATGCTATAAATATAATGTCATTAGATAGACATACTATATTTTGGTTGTACAAATTAAGTGAATGTCATCTTACTTTGAAATATGGCTCCATTTACCCCTGTGCACATTTTTTCCTACTTACTTTATGTAAAGAAAAGCAAATTTCTTGTATAATTTCCTTTCCCAAAAGCATTTCAGGAATAGAAAGGGCCTACCGGCTCGATAGAGGGTTAAATCAGGACCAATGAGCCATTTCCCCTGGCTGGACCACGGCTCTCCCTTGATACCTGTTTCCCTTGGCCTTCTCCCCTGCGCTCCAGGCTATAGGAGCAACAGAGGGCTAGAACAGTTTTCAGATTCTTCTCTCCTTCCCAAATGTGCCTTGTTTGTTTGGTAAGAATGAGAGAATCCACTGTTTGAGTTAAAAGGTTCCTATTGTCCTTCTCTTTTAGTATGTATGTTATTCTACCTTGCTACTTACTTTGGTCTTCTTTCCCACTAGTTTGAGGCAAAAGGATGTTTTATCTTTGTAGCTGCTATGCAGTAGAGCATAGTCTAGGAACCAGAAAATATTTGCTGAATGAAATGCTCATGTGTTTAAAAGCCAGATTTACTCACAGAGTAAAGGATTATATTATCTGGCATCAAGCTTTTTTCCCTGTGTTCTCTCAAATTCTCAGCAGATTAACAACTTTGTTGTTCAAAACCAGGGGTTCTTCAACTTTCTTGTATTGCATGTACCTCTTTGGTAAACTAGTGAAGGCTGTAGACCTGTTCTCAGATTAATGGTTTTAAATAAATGCAATACATAGGATTACAAAGGAAATTAGTTCTATATATTTGCACTATCTGTAATATGATATGAAAATATGTTCTTTCTGTGGTGACAGAGTAACAGTTATTGTTAATGTTGCTGTGATTTGTTGCTTACATTCGTGTTTGAAGGCAATCTTAAATTTCACTTTGAGGTTAATGAAAACAAGTGTCATAACTTCCTCTCATTTAAATTCATGGACCCCTGAGTTCTCTTCATGGACCCTAGGACTCCAGGTTAAGAATCTTGTTCTAAAACAGTGGGAATAGTGGGCTCCTGGCTGGCTCATCTGGAAGAGCATGTGACTCTTGATCTCTAGGTTGTGAGTTTGAACTTCACGTTGGCTTGTAGAGATTAGTAAAAATATAAATTTAAAAAGTGGGAATAAGAGAAACTACTGAAGGCAGGAAGACATTTTAAGAAATTTACTTTATTTAGCACTGTTGCTGATTCTCCTAAACAAGTCTGGGATAGGGGAGTGAATAAGATTATTGTAAATCACTGAGGATGTTGATGGACAAAGATTTAGGGCTTAAGTAATTTCTGTTTTACAGTGATAACATTTTGGGAACCATGGGAGTAAGGGACTCATATCTCAAGTGCATAGGATACAGAAAAGCTTTTAAACATATTCATGTGTTGTCTTTCTTAAGCATGTTTGGAAATAATGACAGTATTTAGTGGGAAATTCATGAATTTTGGAGTTAGAAAGACCTGAATTCTGAGTAAATTTCTTAATCTTGCTTGAGCCTTGGTTTCCTCGCCTTTTCAGTTTTATAATATTTGCATCAGAGTTCTGTGAAGGTGAAAGGAGTGCATGTGCCAGTGCTCAAAGCTGCAGACCAACGCTGGTTTCTCTGGGATGGCAAGTGGCTTGCCTCTGCCAGTAGGTGTCCAGGGTCTCATCTGATCCAGAAAGTATGGGTATTGGATTAAAGGGATCTTTCATATTCCTGTAGCTGGAAAAGCTGTAAGCCCTACTTCTCAGGCTTCCTGAGATGCACACTTCCCAACTAGACACAAGCTGTGAATACATTGCTTGGAGCAGCAGATAACTAATTTTGAATGCTTATTAACCTTTCAAACATTTTCAAACACACCATTTCATGTCATCCTCATAGCTACTCTGCACAAAAAGCTGGCATTCCCACTTTATAGATTGAGATTTTGAGACCCAGAAGGGTGAAAAGTCTTCCGAGGTCATGAATTTGTATGTGATGAACTAGAGTTTGAAGTCAGTATTACAATGCATAAAGCTTGGTTTTTGTTTGTTTTTTGTTATGCAATGCTGTTTCACACTGCTTCCCTAGTACTCCAATGGGAGATTCCTTTCATACTCTTGCTACAAAAAGAGCACTGCATCGGAAAGAATATATATGTATGTATATTATTATGTTCACTTTGGAGAGATACTAAATATTTTTAGAAGATTTAAAAAAAAAATTGAAACAGTGAAAAACGGAGCAAATTTGGAAGTACAGGAGAGCTGTCCCCTATCCCTCCAGCCTTTGTCAGTAGGTTGCCCTTCTGATGCTCCATCTCTCCGGGATACCCTGGTGTGTGTGTCCTATAGTAGGGACATTCTCCCGTAGTAAGTACAGTATAGCCATCAAATACTCCTCAGACCACAGTCCGGTTTGACCAGTTGCCCCAGTGAAGCTCCCCTCTCCAGCCTTACCACCTTTCGCCTTTTGGGGGGGGGCAGAAAGAACCAGTTAGGAATCATGCTTTGCGATTGAATTGCTGAGTGTTCTTCAGCATTTCTTTTGATTTTCACAGTCTCAGGGATATTGATGTGTTTAGAAGTTAGGCCTGGTATTTTGTTTGGAAACATTAGGCCTGTTATTTTGTAGATTGTCCTTCAGTTTGGGTTTAATGTTTTCTCAAGAGTAAACTTAAGGTTATGAATCTTTGGCGGGAATATCACAAAAATGGTGTCGTGTCTCATTGTATCTTGTTTGTAATTAGTATTTTGTGAGTAGATACTTTGAAATTATCCCCTTCCTCATCAAGTTTTCAGTTTATTAGTTTACTATAGATCTATGTCAATATAGACTCATTTTTTTCTATTTTATTCTATGAGTTATAATTTTGTTATTCTCATTGATTATATTGATGTGTGAATTATCCCAGATTTGGCCAGTGGAGCCCTGTCAAAGCTCACTTTTTTGTTCTTTTGACACACCTCCATTTTCTTGCTTTTTGGCACAAGCCTTCTAGGCCAGGGTTTTTTACCTCTACACTATAGATGTTCATGTGCATGGTTATTTATCTCTCTCCAATTTGTTCTGCAAGAAAATAGAACATTTCAATAGAACATTGAAAAAGTAACTACCAGATGTTAACCTTTTTTGTATCCTTAATAATATATCACTTGGAATGAATTTCTGATAACCACAGTGGAGGTGGCAGGGAACCTGCCATTCCCTTTTGTGCATTTCTTCTTTTTCCCTGAGGTAGGAAAAGAAATCTAGGTAGCTCCAAAAAAAAAAAAAAAAAGTGTTATTGTGAAGGCCTTTTCATTGTCAGAAAACAAAGCAAAACAAAATAAAAAATATTTTTGGTTGAAAAAGTATTTTCATATCATTCAAACAAGAGTGGAAGAAGCAATGTGCTCTTCATTTGCTGGCTCATCTGTCACATATGTAATGAATATCTCCCAGATACAGGAAGTATTACAGGGCTCATTGCAAGGCAGCAGGGATACTGGGGCAAACAAAAATCAACATGGTCCCTGCAGTACTCTCACAGAGCTTACTATCCAGTGGACAAATAGTCATGAAAGGAGATGCCCTGAGTTGTGGTTCTTATATGTAGAATGACAGATGTTCTACTTTACAAATTATTCTTAAGCAAAAGTCCTTTGTGAACTGTAGATGTGTTCTATAAATGAAGGATTTCTTTCCTGTTACTTCCTCTTTTAGTATTTCCAGTCTTTTTAGAATTACTAAAGAAGCATCCCCTGAACTAGCTTCCAGGCTCCTCTTCTCCATCCTGAACATCACTGCCCATCTCTCTATATGTACACTACATTTATTTTCAGATCACTTAGCCCTGTTCACAGACCTTCAGTGTGCCCATATTTCCTTCAGGTTGAAGTTCAAACCCTTGATAAATGATATCTTTAGGCTACCCCCAACCTAATGTCCCAGTCTTGTCTCATGACTTGTCTTGAAGCCCTCAACCCAAACCAAAATGGCCTACTCCTGTGTCTGAGACACACATTGCACTTTCCCATTCCTATGCCTTTGCTCTTATCCTTTGCCTGGAACTGTCTTCATCTTCCCTGTTTTGCAAAATAACATCTTCATTCTGAAACCTGCTTTTTTTTTTAATTTTTATTTATTTATGATAGTCACACTCAGAGAGAGAGAGAGAGAGAGAGAGAGAGAGAGAGAGGCAGAGACACAGGCAGAGGGAGAAGCAGGCTCCATGCACCGGGAGCCCGATGTGGGATTCGATCCCGGGTCTCCAGGATCGCGCCCTGGGCCAAAGGCAGGCGCTAAACCGCTGCGCCACCCAGGGATCCCTGAAACCTGCTTTTAAACCCAGGCCTCCCTGTACTTTTACTCCCATCGTGGCTGCAGTCTCCAGAGTATTTAATAGTCATCATTTGCCCTCTTATGTCGCTTTGAGGTTTTTTTTTTTTAAGTTTTATTTATTTATTCATCAGAGAGAGAGAGAGAGAGGCAGAGACACAGGCTGAGGGAGGAACAGGCTCAATGCCGGGAGCCTGATGTGGGACTCGATCCCGGGTCTCCAGGATCACACCCTGGGCTGAAGGTGGTGCTAAACCCCTGAGCCACCAGGGCTGCCCTCTGTGAGGTTTTCTTAACTGACATTCAGGCCCTCAGAGCGTGGTACCATATTCAGTAAGTTTTTTCTGGTTGATAAGAAAAGTGACCTGACTACATTCAACCCTACTCCCAAGGATTTAGGAAAAACAAAACAAAACAAAAATCTGAATATGCGCTGAAAGAAAATAAGTTACTTCTCTGTACCAGTATTGTATTTTGTTAAGTCACAGTGCATCTGATTTAACTGTCTCTTGCCTCAGCAAAAGGTAAGCACTTTTGTGATTTTGAGGATCTTGTTATCAAGGAGACTTCAGACTGAAACAGTTGCATCCCCTTTTGTCCTTCCCTTTGACCCATTTTGGTACCAGGGATGGGCTGCTTCAGCTTAGCAGGTGCATGTATTGGCTGTGTCAATATGAATGTTCAAGGTGGTACAAATGAATGATCATGCTACTGAAAGCTTGAGGGACTTAAGATCCAATATTTAGGGGCGCCTGGGTGGCTCAGTGGTTGAGCATTTGCCTTTGGCTCAGGTCATGATCTTGGGGTCCTGGGATTGAGTCTCGCATTGGGCTCCCCGAGGGGTGCCTGCTTCTTCCTCCTCTGCCTATGTCTCTGCCCCTTTCTCTGAATAAATAAAATCTTTTTAAAAAGTCCATTTGTTTCTTTTTTGTACATGAGTGATAAGGAAGCTTGTCTCAAAATTTCAGGATTCTGCCACTTGATTATCTATTATAATTAAAAATGAAAATCAAGATAAAACCACCTAAGTCATTAAAAGCAATTCACTAAAAAGAGAAGAAAGAAATGCCCCTGAGTGCTAGTGAATGAAAAATGAATGTATCATGCTATGAGAGCATAAAACAGGAGGAACCACAACTTTGTTTCATTACCTGACTGTGATCTAGCAGTTGGTGATAGCGCTCCTTTTTCAGTTAGAATCCCGTATGATAACTTCAAGAGATGGATTTACAGTGATAGACCAGGTTTTTTTTTCTCTTATTTTTCTAGCTTCAACGGTCATTATTGAAAGAATAGATGTGTCAATAAAAGAATTGTCAGGAATTGGAAATATTCAGGTAACAGTGATGATCTTTTAATCAGTGCATACTTGTTAAATATCATTGATTTTTCTGGAAAGATCTTTACAATACCAACTGTGTTTTGGATGTAGTACAATGTAATTTTGGATATTTGTCATGAGAATCAGCTCTCTTGCTCAGAATGGATAAATTCTCCAATTGAGTAGCCCTGTGAATATCGTTGATGTGACTAACCATGCACTCTATTATGTCTTTAAGACAATTAATGGTCTGCCACTGCCTCTTTGTTATAATCTTTGAGAAGGCTGATTTATCACTATAGTTTTATTTCATGGTTTACTTCTTATTATGACAATGTTCAAACATATGCAGAAACAAAATCTCATTACTTGTTTTCTACAATTATCAACATGTGGCTGGCTTATTTTGTCTGTACTTTCCTCTCTGGCAGGTATATACAATTTTGTTTCCCTCACTGCATCATTTTATAGCAAATCTTGAGTATTATGTCCTTCATAAATAATTTAGTATTTAAAGTTATGATTTTTTAACCATAATACCTTTATGGCATGTAAAAATCAGTTAATTTTTAAAATATTATTAAATATCCCATAGGTATTACCAGTATTTTAAGTTCTTTAATATGTGAAGATTACAGTTTGATTTATGGTATTGGCTGTTCTGCAGAACCTGTAGAGGTTTTTTTTGTTTGTTTGTTTTTTGTTTTTGAAACTATGATATAAAAAGAATAGTTCTGTTTCTGGAATGAAAATGTAATACCATATTTTTGTAAAACATTTTGAGCCAAGACCCCAAAAAACTAAACACACATACACACAAAAACAGCCAACCATTGGAAATCTATATATAAATATCAATCCTGATCAAATTACACTGGAATGATTTTATTTTCCTGTTGTTTGTATACTTAATACCAGATTTCTTGGGGAAGAGAGGAGGCTCCTTTGAAAATTGCTGCTCCAAGTTTAGCAACCTGGTGCTGACTAGGTGAAGAGTTTGTGGGCTCTTGAGCCCAGTGGCTATCAGATTCTCAGTGGCTCAGTGGCCTTATTAGGGCCCTCATGACAGGTATCCAGGTTTTGCTCCAATTATTGAGTGTGGGCAGTTTCAGCAGGTGCTTAAATGAGCACTTACTCTATGCAAATAAAGTACTGAATGTGGAGTTAATTTGAAATAGTAATTCTCTTGCTTTTGCTGTAATTCAGAAATAGCACAATACGTAGTGAAAGTAATATTTGAACTTTTCAAAGAATAAACTGGGCAGTGACACAGAAAACAAAGTTTAAAACAGGTAGTACTCTTCTGTTCTACGCTCCTTTCCTTCCTTTGCTAGAGCAGTAGTGTGGTTCCTGTATTAGAAATGAGGAGCTACGCACTGGCAAGAGCACAGGGAGTATGAGTTGCCATCCACATTCTGTTGAATTCAGGATGTTGAAAGTGAGTTTTTTTCCACTCAGGATCACCTGAGGATTTAAGAAAAATTGAGGTTTCTGGAACCTTGATTATATGCACCTGTTTAGGTGGTATGGAACCCCTTTCCCTCTGTTGATGTTATTGAGGTTTAGTAAGTTGATACAATCATGCAACTATTTCCACAATTTAGTTTTAGAATACTTCCATCACCTCCCACCCTCAATTACCAAAAATAACCAGCCTCTGCCCTAGCCTCAGGCAACCACTGATGGCTTTTTTTTTTTAAGATTTTATTTTATTTTATTTTTTATTTTTTATTTTTTTTAAGATTTTATTTTTTTATATAATCTCTACATTCAATTTGGAGCTTGAACTCAAAACCCCGAGATCAAGAGTTGCATGCTCTACCGACTGAGCCGGCACTCCTGCTGGCTTTTTTCTCTACAGTTTTGCCTTTCTACAAATTTCATGTAAATAGAATCATTCAGTATGTAATCTTTTCCACCTGGCATATTTCATTTTGTATGATGTTTTTGAAATTTATCCCTGTTATAGCATGTATCAGTTCATTTTTATTGCTGAGAATTATTCTGTTGTGTAGATAACACCATATTTTGTTTATCCATTCACTAATTGATGGACATTTGGGTTGTTTCTTTTCATAGTGGTGAACACTTGTGTAAACATCTTTGTATGGATATGTTTTCATCCCTCTTTGGTAGATACCCAAGAGTGGAATTACTGGGTTGTATGATAACTGTATTTAAACATACAGCTCTTAAGAAGTTCTTAAGGAACTGCCAAACTGTTTTCAGAGTGGCTGTACCATCTTCCATTTGCACCAGCATTGTGTGAGAACTGTAGTCTCTTTACATCCTTGTGAACACTTGCTGTTGCTAGTGTTTGACTTCACCTATTTTTGTTAGTATGTAATGATATATCCTTGAGGTTTTAATTTGCTTCCTTATCTTTTCATGTGCTTATTTGCCATTCATACATTCTCTTTGTGGAAGTATCTATTTATAGCTTTTGCCTGTTTAAAAAAATTAGATTGTTTACTGAGTTGTAAGAGTTTTTTCTTTATTTTATTTATTTGGAGAGAACGAGGGAGAGATCGCCCAGGGTGGGGCAGGGGTGGGGGGGGGAGAAGGGTTGAGGGAGACAGAAGGGAAGCCTACTCTGCATTGAGCAGGGAGTGCATCATGACCTTGAGATCATGACCTGAGCCTAAACCAAGAGTTGGAGGCTTACCTGACTGAGCCATCCTGGCACCCCTGTAAGAGTTTTTATATACAGATCCTTTATCTGATAAATGTTTTGCAGGTTTTTCCCCCCTAGTTTGTGACTTATCTTTTCTTTTTCTAAATAGAATCTTTTAAGAGCAGAAAGGCTTTAAACTTTGAATAAATCTCAGTTTGTTGATTTTTTAATTATTGTTTGTGCCTTTTTGGGGTCATATCTAAAAAAATCTTTGCCAATCCCAGGCCAAGAAAATTTTCTCTTTTTTTCTAGATGTTTTATCATTTTAGCTTTTTTTTTTTTTTTTTGTAATTTTAGCTTTCACATTTAGGTTTATGCTTCATTTTGAGTTTTTATGTATGGTGTGAAGTAAAAGTTGAGGTCACCATAGTGATGTTTATCTTGTTCCTCTGACTTCTCTATTGAATAGAAGTTCCATCCAGTTCTGGTTTGATTCCCTCCTCCCCTCCCCTCCCCCTCCCCAAGACTTTTTCATAGTTGATGTTATATTCTTCCATCAGGGAACACATAATGTTTTGGGTTGTCTTTTTTTTTTTTTTTTTAAGATTTTATTTATTTGCAGAGAGAGAGCATAAACAGGGAGAGGGACAGAGGAAGAGGGAGAAGCAGACTCCCCGCTGAGCACAGAGCCAGATGCAAGGCTCAATCCCAAGACTCTAGGACCCTGAGACCATGACCTGGGTTACGAAGTCAGACACTTAACTGATTGAGCCACCTTGGTGCCCCTCAGATTGTCTTTTGTTTTGTGATTGATGTAAGCTGTTATTGATGGTCAACAGATCCATTAATTTTATTAGAGATCCTGTCATTCCCTCATAATTTATTTTTAGCTGGATTACTTTTGTTAAAAGAAACATCTCTTTCTCTTCTATTTTGTTATCCAGTGCTATAGTTGTGTATGATCTCTTTAGTTGCAAATGCAGTGACTCTGTTAACAAGTTGTTTGTGGTAGGTATTTTTTCTAATGCACCATTTCCCAGTTGAATTGGCAGACAAACAGTTTCAACTAATTAGCAAATTGAGGGTTTTTTCCTTCTCTCTGCATTAATGTCTTATGAACAAACCCTTCTGTTGGAAACTCTGCTTAAGAGTGTTCTTGGCTTCTTTGTAGGCAGAGACTGTATGTATGGTGAATTATTGCTTTATAAGAGCAAATTACAATCTCGACTCTATTTTTTTCCAGCATAGTATTTTGTAATGAGCACAGAATAATTGCTTACTTCATTTTTTACAGCTTTGATTTATGATGCTGCTTTCTCTTATACTGCTTTATTGTTATGAAATGGTTTTCTGTTCTTTCCTTGATCTTAACTATAAATAAGAAAAGTTACAAAGTTGATGTAAATTTGATTGTGCTTTTACTATTATTACTTTTTTCACTTTTTGTATCTTAGTCGTTTACTTCATTTTCACAATTCTTCCCAAGTGGGATGATATTTTTCTTTGTTTGGCTGTCATTGTATCTGTTTTAAACACTAAACTAATGTCACAGTAACTTGGTAACATGTCATAAAAGTAGATATACCTCAGTAAAAGGAGTTCTATGTAGTAGATGCTAAGAATGGTCAGAGCTAAATGAATGGAGGGCGAGGGTGGAGGTTTGTGTACTAATTGATCAGCCTAGAATTAGCCCTTGGAGGTTAGACATTTAGTGCCAGCACATAAAGATCATGTGTTTTGTAGGTAACTGCTGTGAATGTAGCAGCTATTTAAATAGTGTAGCAGAATAGCTAATCTGTGTCACATATGTAATAGGTCAGATTTTAAAGTAATTTCTTTTAAAATGGACTTTTATTTATTATGTATCAGATATAACAGCTGTGCCACAAATACAAAGTACTGCTAAAGCTGAGAGCCTGGCTGGTTTAGTCAACAGAGCATGCGACTCTTGATCTCAGAGTTCTGAGCCCAGGTTGGGTATAGAGATTACTTAAAAAAAAAAAAAAAAAAAATACTGCCAAAGATACCTATGACTAACCATGTCTACTTAGCATATGGATTAAAGTGCAAAAGCTACAGGTTCTTAGTAGTTTTTAGTTGGAGTTTATAAATGTTAAGTCTTTTGTTTAGAAAAGAATTTTTCGTCTCTTATTTTATGTGATATTTTGTACATTATATTTTTCTAAACTTGTAAAACATGGCATCAGATTTTCAGAGTTGAGATGCTTTTCAATGATTATTTTAGTTTTTTGGCATTCCTTTAAATTAAAGGATGATTATGAAAAGTATTGAAAGTTGAGACTCCAATTCTATCTGAAGAGATGACAGAACTATCTCCACTAATTTCATTCTGCAGACCATAGATTGCCTGCTTACTGCAGCCAGGCAGGGCGCCAAGTCCTAGAGACTGAGGCAGGGCTGGGCCTGGAGGCTCGGTGGGTTGGAGTGCTCCTCTGGAAGGTGCTGCAAGGTGCTGTAGTCATTTTCAAGGAGAATTGAATTCTGCTTGGGAATGTGTGTTTAGTTACCTTTCCCTTTATGTTGTAGGGTATGTGGATCTACCTGTCATTTTTCTTAGTTTATCCTGAAAGGTACTCTGCTTTTGCAAAATGATTAGTTTTTTTTTTTTTTTTTTTTTCTTGAAAGGCAGCCTCAGACTTGAGAATCTGATCATTTAAAAATCACAAACCAAGCTGCAACCAACTTAGATCACCTGAGAATTGACTCCTTTTCCTTCTGTGGCCTTTGTCATTTTCATCCAGCTATCCACTTCTACAGTTATAACCTCATTTGCTTACTGAGATCCTGGTAAGAGAGCCAGCTTCTTCCCAGACTCTGGGAATAATCTTTAACCCGAAGGAGATACAGACATGAATTGCTTAAGTGTGGCAATAACTCACTAGTGCAGCCTTAAGGTCAGTCCTAGTGTTGAGTCTTTTTGACCTTGGTAATAAGGTTTCCAATAACTGGATCCTTGCTGTTTCCCCCAATTATGTAATGATTAAGTTGGTGCCTTGAACTCCTGAATACCTGTGGCTAGATTTCATCCTTGAAACTTAATTTCCCCAGGATTTGTTCTGAGTTTCTACGTAGGCCACCATCTTGTTTGCTTGTAACTGTTTATTATTACTCTGCATTCTGCATTATCTTGACCTGCGTAGATTTTCCTTTCTCACAGAAACAAATCTCTCAGCTTTAGAGTTAGGTTCTCATTCCTTTTTCTCTTCTTTCCAAACATTATTGAATGTCTATTTGGAACTGAGACTACAGAGAGAAAATAACCAAGTCCCTGACTTTAAGAGTAATTATGGGTATCAACATCAAAATTCCTTTTTCCTACCAGTTTTATTGAGATACATTTGGCATATAACATTGTATTAGTCCAAGGTGTGCAACTGAGTGATTTATGTATGTTTATATTGCAAAATGATGATCACAATAAGTTTAATTAACATCTGTCACCTCACATATGTACACATTTTTGTTTCTTATGATAACTTTTAAGATCTACTCTCAGCAGCTTTCAGATATACAATATAGCATTTTTAAAAAAGATTTATTGATTTATTCATGAAAGACGCAGAGAGAGAGGCAGAGACATAGGCAGAGGGAGAAGCAGGCTTCCTGCAGGGAGCCCAATGTGGGGCTCAGTCCCGGATCCTGAGATCATGCCCTGAGCTGAAGGCAGATGCTGAACCACTGAGCCACCCAGGCGTCCCTCAATACAGCATTGTTAACTGCAGTTACCATGCTGTACATTACATCCCCAGGACTTATTTATCCTATAACTAGGAGTTTGTACCTTTTAACCACCTTTATCCATTTGGCTACCTCCCCATCTCTCGCAACCACTAATCCGAATCTATGAATTTGATTTTTTTTAGATTCCACATGTAAGTGAGATCATACAACATTTGTCTTTTTCTTATTTCCATTAGCACAGCGCTCTCAAGGCCCATCCATGTTGTTGCAAATGGCAGGATTTCCTTACTTTCTGAGGCTATTTGAAGAATATATATATTTTTTTCAGATCAACACACTTTATTTTATTAAGCACCAATGGCCAGTCAGGCTCTGCAGCAGGAACACAGAGATGGACGAGACACAGTTCCTGCCCTCGAGTGGCTTACAGTGTAGGAGAGATCAACCAGCTTTTGGCTGATTACAGTTCTGTGGGTTAAACTAAAACACGGAGGGAGTAGTCCCCAGGGCACCTGACCCAGTCTGGGGCTTCGGGTGGTGCTTAAGCTGGGAGTTACCCAGCTGTAGAAAAACTAAAGGTATTCTAGGTGAGGGAACAGCACACCGAAGGCACAGAGGGAGAAACAGCCTGGTGCATGTGGACTACTGAGTTCAGGGCGCAGAGGACACAGAGTGGGAGGCAACTGGTGGCAGGTGGTGAGTGGGTGTGGGGAACGCTAGAGAAATGCTACGGTTGGGGGCAGTGGGTCAGCCCACAGGAGGCCCTGCCACAGCAGTACTTACAACGGGGGCCTCACTGCATCCTGCAGAGGGCTTCAACCTGGGGGAGAATGCTGTCCCAAGGTGGTAGCCCTTGGTCCAAAATGATTTCTCCAGTTCAGGAAGCAGGTGTGGGTCATGATGGGGCATGGGCTTGGAGAGGGTTCAAGTCCAGGGAGCCGCCCAGCTTTGAACAGTACCGTTGGCCACTCTGACGTGTTCCTCACCTACCCCCCCAAGAAGTTTACGACAATTTCCTACCACTGCTTTCATGCCCCATTGTGGATACCATTCTGTGGGTGGCTCCAGAGGGAGGAGCCCTAGGAAAGGTGGGGACGAGTGCCACTGACAGGGCTGTTCCTCTGCCTCAGACAGGATACACTCCAAAGAAGGGTCAGCCCAGTATCATGCTCAGCCCAGAGTTAGAGAGAGAGAGAGAGAGAGAGAGAGAGAGTTGACAGGCTTGTGCCTCAGCCTCTAAGATTGAAGCCCGGGGCCTCCTGCATTGGGAGAGGCCAGCTAGGGGGAAGGCAGGAGGTAGCGGGTAAGCAGGTGTAGAGGAGGCTGGCAATGCCCACTAGACCGATCAGGACCCTGAGCCGCAGTGGCAGGTAGTCCAGGGAGCGCTCCAGCGTGGCATGCAGGAACAGGACCTGGCGTTTGGTGGTGCTCCACTCCCCCGAGTTGTCCAGGACGTGGCGTCCCTTGTGGACTTTGTCCTTCAGGGGCAGCTGGGCCTAGATCCGGACCTCCACATCCTTCCAGGTCAGGCTGTTCCGCCGCATCAGCCGCGCCAGCTGGGTGTCTTGGTCACAGTACACCACCACGGTGTGCTTCATGTACTTGAGCACTTCTTGGTCTCAAACAGCAGGGGAATATCCAGAATCACATAGCGGTATCCTCGGAGGAAATACTTGAAGGTCTCCTTCATCATTTCTTTGCGGATCTCAGGTGGGTGATGGTGTTGAGCAGATGCCGCCAGTCAGGCTAGTTAAAGATCAGGTCCCCCAGGACCTTGCGATTGATGTCACCGTTCTCCAGTAAGACCTTGGTGCCAAAGGCCTCCATGATGCACCGGTGGGTGGGGTATCCTGGCTGGACGACATGCCAGGCGATGACATCAACATCAATCACTGCACAGCTCAGCTCCTGGAACACGTGAATCACTGAGCTCTTGCTCGAGGCAATACCCCCTGTGAGGCCCACCAGGAACATCTTCCCAGGAAAGAGGTGGCCAGTGAGAATGCCAAACCAGGAGCCGGGGAATCACTGGAGTAGGGCACACTTGGCTGGATGGGACGGCCCACCCTGGGAATGCCAGCAGGACCTGCCTGGGGCCTCTGACCCAGCCTGCGCTGCCGCCGCTTGCCCCGAGGCTGAAGAATATTCTGTTGTATATGTATATACCGCATTTTCTTGATCCATTGGTCCATTGATGCCTCCATGTCTTGGTTATTGAAATAATGCTGCAGTGAACTTTGCAGTGCAGATATCTTTTGAGGTGGTGGTTTTGTTTCAGATACTTAGAAGTGGAGTTGCTGGATCATATGGTAGTTTTATTTTGATTTTTTGAGAAACCTCCCTACTTTCCATAGTGGCGGCACCAGTTTGCATTCCCACTAACAGTGCATGAGGGTTCCCTTTTCTCCACACCTTTGCCAACACTTGTTTTCTCTTGTCCTTTTGGTAATAGCCATTCTAACACATGTGAGGTAATATCTCACTGTGGTTTTGATTTTCACTTCCCTGAAGATTCATGATGTTGAGTTACCTTTTCATGTATCTGTTGGCTATTGTTTTTCTTTTTTGGAAAGTTGTCCATGTAGTTTTATGATTGGTTGACTTTAAAGGAACACAGTGAAAAAGGTAATCAAGCCTGATTACCATGATCCCAGGATCAAAGTCTAATTAACTGAGCAGCAGACTTAGCTCTGAAATATTTTGCCTGGCCCACATAAGTAGCAGGCTATTTCAAGTGAAATCAAAATCATTTTAAGGCTTTAATTTATTCTTTTGTGTTCTGTTGGTATAATGCAGGCAAACTGAAATGTGTTTCACAGGAAGACTAGGATGGTGAAGGAACTTACGACCTGTCTTTGGAAGAACTGTTACTTCCCTCAGTTGTGTGAAGTTCTTTCTTGTGTGAACAAAGGTGCAGACTCCTTTGAGTGGGAAACACCTATGGGTAGAAGCCTTTGGAACTTGGGGCAGTTTAAGGATAAACTTTGTGGTGAAGCAACTCAGAAGTGGAATAGATTATCCCAGAAGGTATTCATGGGAGCTTTCCATCATTGTATCATTGATGGTGTTTGACATAGAATGGACAGCTTCCTCAAGGATGCATGGGGAAGAATGTGCTAGAGAAGTACCCAGGTTAATGGAGAGGTGTTCCTTGTGGAAATGTTGGGGCATTGAGCATAGTGGATAACCACAAAACTATGAGAGCCATTGGACTAGGTGCCACCTATTAAAGTTTCTTCCAACTTTTAGATCCACCAATCTCCATTATTTAGTGAAACAGATTTTTTTTTTTTTAAGACTTCATCTATTCATGAGAGAGAGACAGAGGCAGAGACACAGGCAGAGGGAGAAGGAGGCTCCATGCAGGGAGCCTGATGTGGGGCTCGATCCTGATACTCTGGGAACAAGCCTTGAGCTGAAGGCAGACGCTCAACCGCTGAGCCACCCAGGCGTCCCTGAAGCAAAGATTAAAAAAAAAAAAATTCATCCAGGCAGTTGAGTTCATGTACATAAAAGTGCAGTTTAGGGTGTAGTTCCTTTTTTTTTTTTTTTAAGATTTTATTTATTTATTCATAAGAGGCAGAGGGAGAAGTAGGCTCCATGTGGGAAGCCCAATGTGGGACTTGATCCCAGGACTCCAGGATCGCGCCCTGAGCTGAAGGCAAACGCTCAACCGGTGAGCTATCCAGGCATCCCTGGAATGTAGTTCCTGATGGCAATAAGCAAATGTTTGAAAATGGAAGTGATAGTATAAAGTACTTAATTATTTGGGGAGAAATGAGCAAAAGGCAAAATTTTTGTTAAAGTTCATCACTCACCATTTGAGTAAAATAGAAAAATTATTTTCTCCTCATACTTCACCCCAGTCCTCCTTCAGTTTCACCCTCTGAAATTACATAATTGGCTGGGCAGCCCCATGGCAATGATGTCTGGTGTAGGTTTATTCATTTGCTTTACAGGTGTCTGCATTTCCAAGGCCCAAATTCCATGATATTTAGTTCTCACCACAGTATTTGTTAAAGTCAGGAAAACTTCCTTGACCAGACTTTGTCATTAAGGTGGCTCTTGAAGTCTAAGTAACTGGCAGTCTGAATTGGACATTTTTTTTTTTAAGATTTTATCTATTTATTCATGAGAGACACACACAGAGGCAGAGACACAGGCAGAGGGAGAAGCAGGCTGCATGCAGGAAGCCCGATGTGGGACTCCATCCTGAGACTCTGGGATCACACCCTGAGCCAAAGGCAGACGCCCAACTGCTGAGCCACCCAGGCATCCCAAGAATTGGATATTTATTAAATATTAAATTAAAGATTTGGGTAAGAGTAGGACTCTGCTGTTTGAATGGCTTCCTGATTTTTTTTTTTTCCTTAAAAGATTGCTTTTAGAGGAATTTGAAGTAAGCTCATGACTTTTGGTAGTTAGATTTGACATTAGGCCTCTGAAAGCATTGGGTTTCCTGATCAGCAAGGACTGACTTGGTATCTTGTCTCATCATCATCTGGTTGAGCCCATGCAGGTCCAAATGATGTAGCTGAGCTTGTGCTTATCTGCAAATGATTGTTTGGAGGGATTTAATGTGAGTTTAGAAAAGTAAATTGAGTTCTCTTTTATACTTTATGCTTTAGTAGAGAATAGTACTGCACTTATAATCTCACTTAAAATTGTTAGAAAATATTGAAGAAAAACATTAATGATATAGTGTGTGCTTTGAGTTGTTCTCTTGCTGGTGATGTTTTTCCTGAGTGTGTGTGTTAACCAGCTAGCTCATTTATTTTCTCAACAGTTTATTTTTTTAAAAGATTTATTTATTTATTCATGAGAGCTACAGAGAGAGAGAGGCAGAGACACAGGCAGAGGGAGAAGCAGGCTCCTTGAAGGAGCCCGATGTGGGACTCAATGTGGGACTCGTCCTGGATCCTGGGATCACTCCCTGAGCTGAAGGTAGACACTCAACCACTGAGCCACCCAGGTGCCCCTCAACAGTTTAAATACAACAATTAAAATAACAACCTTCTTCTGCCCTTGCCCCCATCTCACACTTTAGAATATAAATCAGAGCAGTTTTCAGAGATGATGCTGGAAATTTTGCCCCTCTGAAAGAGACATTAGTAACTGTTTACTAGCCTCCAGCTTACCTTGTGGTGTTAATTTGCAAATAAAGTTTTTAATTCTTATCAGTCAGCTTTGATGACTTCAGGCACCTGTTGCAGTTAGAGTTTTATCCAAGACTAAAAGAAGTTTTATATTTTGTAAAAACTATTTTTTCTTATACAATATGAAAATTAGTGTAGCGTAGCATAGCGTTATTAAGAATTGAAAATTATGTAGATATTTTTGTAGTCACTAGAAAGTAGAATTTATAAATGCTAATCTTGGAAAACTGGCAATCTTTGTAATACTCTATTTAAATTAACTTAATAATTTAATGGTAGGAAAAAACATTGTTTTTAGAGGAAGAATAGGAAAGTGGAAGAGGGGGCATTCATTGTTTTTTGTTGTATAAAAGGAGCAGAGATTTAACCAAATATTTCTGTGCGTTTAACATAAGCACTTCTAGTTTTCAGAGAAAGTTTACTTAGATTAATATGTGTGGGTATTGCAATCTGCAAAAGCAAACAACAAGCTGCAACTAAATTCTAATACCAAATAGACAACAAGCTGCCAGGCATCCCACTGAGTTCTAGAATAGCAGGTAGTAGACTGTTCTGCCAGTTGGGCTTTTGGTTTTACATCTTACTTACGAGTTTAATTAGTTTCCTAATTAGCATAACAGGCTCTCTTTTTTTTTTTTTCTTTATGCCTATTTAACGTTTTGCACTGGATTATTGTACAGATGTAGCATGTGTCCCAACCTATCTCTGGGAGTAACCAGAGACTTACTCCTTTCCAGGAAGCACTTATTTTAAAAGCTACTGATGAGTTGTTTTCTAAATAATTTATTCTTTTTCTAAATAACTTACCCTTCTTCCTTGTATCATTGTTACTAAATGTTCAGCATGCTTCTTAGGTTTTTGGGCCGTGACATGATGGCTCGAAGTTTCAGTAGACGGTCACCACAGGCAGTTTCCCACGGATGCCTCAGAGGGTAGCAGCATTGCCCAGGAGTTGGGAGGTGTTCCTCAGGGACTGGTTTTTACTTGATGATGCTGTTCAGGTGCTTATAGTGATTTTGAGGGGTAGAGCCTATCCAGGGGTCCTTGACATTTACAACTGATAATCTGCTGCTGTTAGGGCCTTAAAGTCTTTTTTTTTTTTTTTTAAGATTTTATTTATTTATTCATAGAGACGCAGAGAGAGAGAGAGAGGGGCAGAGACACAGGCAGAGGGAGAAGCAGGCACCATGCAGAGAGCCGACATGGGACTTGATCCAGGATCACGCCCTGGGCTGCAGGCGGCACTAAACCGCTGCGCCACCTGGGGCTGCCCAGGGCCTTAAGGTCTTAAAACGTCCTAATGAATTAATTGTACAGCACGTGTGATTATAGTCAAGGAGTCTTCAACGTCTGACATAAAGCTTTAAAAAACGCCTGTGTGCTTACTATAGCAAAATAAAGCAGCAAAACCCCCAAAGCATCCAGCCTTAAGATCACACCTTCGGTTGAAGGCTTTGAGGAGACTGGATGGAAGTTCAAGTTTGGTGACTGATGCACAAAAGGCAGCCTCCCTGGGGTCCGGAGACATTAGTCACTACAGCTTGCCAGCCACCCTTCTCCAGGCCTCTGGGGGAAAGGAAGAAGACTCTTCACTCCCTTGGGGGACAAAGGCTATGTTTATGTGCCTTCCTGCTGATTCTAAAGTTTCTCATGGTGGCTCTTCATCACACTGATTCTTTCTTAGCCTTTTGATTGTTCTCTAAACTCAATGTCCTTCCATTCCATCAAATATTTTTTTAAAAGATTTTATTTATTTATTCATGACAGACACAGAGAGAGAGAGAGACAGAGACACAGGCAGAGGGAGAAGAAGGCTCCATGGAGGGAGCCCGAACTGGAACTTGATCCCAGGTCTCCAGGATCATACCCCGGGCTGAAGGCGGCACTAAACCACTGGGCCACTGGGGCTGCCCCCATCAAATAATTATTTTTTTTCCCCATCAAATAATTATTAAAGGAATAGACTTTAATTAAAGAAAAGTTACTGTATAACTTTGCTAGGAGGGGTTAGAAGGGTATTTGGTAAGAAAAATGAGTGTTTCAAGTACTGAAGGGCTGGGAATCATCCTTGTGGCAGTAAGAATCCTCAGTCTACTAAGAGGTTTATTAAAGCAATAATAACGACTATGCTTTGAGGTCTACTGTACTATAAACTTTTACATGCATTAATTGATTGAATAATCAAAGTTACTTTATGGGATAGGTGCAGTTGTTAACATCTCCATTTTTTAGATGACACTGAGGCATAAATTGGTTCTATAACTTGCCCAAGCTAGCTATGTACCTGGGACTCACACTTAGCAGTCTGGCTTCTGAGGCCACATGCTTCCTTCTTAGGACTAGTTATTTTCGATAAAGTGTTGATCATTCATACGCCTTAATTTTCTCCCCTTAGGAAGGCTCAGTTAGTCCCTGAAATTTTTTTATTTTGTGTGGTGCCCTATTTTATGTACATTATCATTTCATCTTCACAACAAGCCCTCACTCAATCTTTGTATATTCCCTATTTAACAGATAAGGAAGTAGAGCTAGCAAGCAGTGGCCTGGGAAATTTTAGCCAAGTCTCCTTTTTGTGGTTTGTCTGGTCCATTCTATTCTCACTGTTAGCCATTCCCCAACTGTGAGTCTTCTTTTCTGTTTTCAAAGACTTTATTTATTTACTTGAGAGAGAGCGAGAGAGAGAACACAAGAAGGGAGAAGAGGCAGAAGGAGAGGGAGAAGCAGATTCCCTGCTGAGCAGGGAGCCCAATGTGGGACTTGATCCCAGGACCATGGGATCATGACAGCTGAAGGCAGACCCTTAACCGACTGAGCCACCTAGGCGCCCCTCTCAGCTGTGAGTCTTGTTCACTGTTCAGAGAAGCATTTGGTTAACCAGTGAAGACAAAAACAGAGTCTGAGACCTGAATTCCCTTCTGAACACCTCTATTGGTTTTGCTGAGTGACCTTTTTCAAGGCATTTACTGTGCTGAACTTTGTGTAGAGTAATTTTAGTTCTGCTCATTATTCAGCTTCTGTTTTTTCCTTTTCTTCAAGAGAATAGTCTGCTTTTAATAAAATATAATCGGCTTTTATGTTACTTCCAACACTATATGTATCAGAGAATTTGCATATATAATATCACATATGAGGCCACTAGGAGTTTAATGGGGAGAGAACAGCATGGACTGTCAAATTGAGGTGTGTTTGGTCCCATCTGATGGAGGCTTTTCTCTCGTGTGTGTATGTGTACTTTGTATCTCCTCTAACTGACCTGCCCTTCTGATTTCTACTGTAGTTATCAGGAAGTTTGCAGACCCTCCCTCTTCTCTTCCCAGGGGGCTTCCTTTTCCAGGGGCTGCCTATAATGAGATGAGCACCAGTAGCCAGTTTGGGAGGTAGAGACAATTAAGTAACTTTCTAGGCCTGATTTGAACTTCTGGGTCTTTTTGGTTTGAGGTCAGTTTCTTAATCTTGAGCTAAGAACTTCAAAAACGTGTGGAGGCCTTTATTTCAGGTTTCTGTTCATTCTGTCTGTAGCTAGCTCTTACAGTTAAACTATATTAGTATCTCTGGTCTCTCGATGATCTCTTTTAAGTATTAATCTTTCCCACTGCCAGACTCTCTTGTAGGCTAATGTAAATTTGATCAAATGTCTGGGAGTTTTAGGCCACTCTTACCAGATGTCCAAATTACAGTCATGTGACTCATTCTTCTTGGTCATGGTAATTGGAGGGAGAATAGGGGAATAAGGATATCAAAATTCATGAATAATTAAAAATACTCATTGTTTTGTTTCCAGCTCTGACTTCCCTTTTTTACCTTTCACAATAGTTTTTGTGGCCGGGATGGGGGGAGGGAGCAAAAATCAGATTTTGAATTTTGATTTAAATTTTCATTGACTACTTCTCTGTATTTAGTGTACTCTTTAAACATATTCCTTAGAGGTACAGCAAATTTAATACCGAAGGGGTACTTTCTCTTATAGTTAGCATACATATATTTTTTAATGAGACATCAGAAATTCTCCAGTTTGTTTATAATAAGTATGATTGATTGCCAGGGCTTTTCTTTTTTTTTTTTTTTAAGATTTTATTTATTCATGAGAGAGAGAGAGAGAGAGAGAGAGGCAAAGACACAGGCAGAGGGAGAAGCAGGCTCCATGCAGGGAGCCCGATGTGGGACTCGATCCCAGGACTCCAGGATCACACCCTGGGCCGAAGGCAGGCGCTAAACCACTGAGCCACCCAAGGATCCCCTTGGCAGTGCTCTTCGCATTAAATATTCTCTGGTATCAAAAAAAGAAGTGTATGTGTGTGTGTGTGTGTGTGTGTGTGTGTGTTGTGTATTCAGGCCTTTAGCAAAAACTGCTTGGTCTAGAGATACAAGGTATAAAATTATCTGAATACTAGTTTCAGTTAAACTTACAAGTTTTACAATTTAAAAATAGTTTGTTTTACCATATTTTTGTTCGGTAATTATTTGAAGTTGCAGTTCATTAATTCAGCAGGTATTAATTGAGTTCCAACTATGTTTTAGGAGCAGGGACATTAGTCTACCTTGTTGCCCAGCACAAAGCCTGGCACATAATAGACATTCAGTAATATTGGTTGAATGAAATAGTGCATGTCCTCATGGAGTTTACATGTTGGTTTATACCCACATCTAACACTGGAAGTTTTCTGGCCCCCAAGAGAAGTAGTACATAGTCTGTATACATTTTAATGCAGTGTATTTACTGACCTGAATTCTGGGTGAACATTTCGTGGTATTAACAAGACTCAGGATATTTTGAAACTATCTTGCCTTTCTTATTGGGAATGAGAGTGTTTCTCAGAAGTTTCCAACAGACTTTGTCTTCTCTTGTAGCCAGGACTGAGTCACATAGTTGCACAGAAGGCCCAGAACACAGTTACCTGACTGACTGGGTGTGTGCAGTCTATTATGTGGAACAGAGTTTTGCCATGCAGATCAGATCCGGGATTCAGGACGAGGGGAAGAGAGGGAAGGACAGAACAGGCTAGTAGGAGTGACTGTAGTGAATTTGAGAGTGGAATGTGGACTGGGCTTAGTTAATCTTGTGCAGTGCTGTGAAGAAAGTGGTTTCTAGGTGTGTACAGAGGTAAACTGGAATTTTAACCTATTCAAGGATCAACTTTAATCTTAATACTTGAATCAGTAATGTTATAAATTAAATTCTTTTAAATCCTTTTATCTGGAAACAGATTAATTTGATTATCATTTCATTTAAAGAATAAGGACCTTCTATTTCTTTTTACAAGTATTTAGTAATTCAGAGATTTTTTTAAAAAGATGATTTATTTTAGAGAGAGAACATGAGTGTGGGTGAGGAGGGACAGAGGGAGAGAGAGAATCTCAAGGGAACTCCTTGTTGAGCAAGGAGCCTAATAACATGGGGCTCAATCCTGTGACTCTTGAGATCATGACCTTGAGCCAAAATCAAGAGTCGACACTTAAACTGACGGAGCCACCCAGGCACCCCAAGAGATTTTGTTTTAATTAGGCTTTTATTCTTTCATATGAATTAATCTAGTTTAAGGACCTACTAAAATAACATTTTTTAATTTTTATTTATTTTTTTAAAGATTCTATTTATTTATTCATGAGAGACAGAGAGAGAGAGAGAGAGAGAGAGAGAGAGGCAGAGACACAGGCAGAGGGAGAAGCAGGCTCTGTGCAGGGAGCCTGACGTGGGACTGGATCCCGGGTCTCCAGAATCAGGCCCTGGGCTGAAGACTGCTAAACCGCTGAGCCACCTGGGCTGCCCTAAAATAACATTTTAGAAGAAGTTCATAGATGGTAACAGTTAGATGCCATCTAGACTCCTGGTTACTCACCATTCTATTAGAACAATACAGAACCTTGATGTTGGATAAATAATTAAGAACTAGAGTGTAAATCCTGTAAAGCCATAACTTTCTGTTATAGGAGACATACCTCACAGTCATCCTTAAAGCCTGAGCTCTGAGAAAAGCCTGGAAGCCTAGGGGAGTTCAGGCTTTGGAATTAGACTGGAGTTCAAGTGCCGCCCCTGCTCTTTGCTTACTAAATGAACTGACAGGTTATTTAGTTTCTCTGAACCTCAGTTTCCTCATTTGTAAAATGGAGGAATCATATATGGGATAAGTAGAATGGTTACGTTTAAATAAGATAATTTGAAAATAGTTCACACTTATGTTATACTTAACATATACTGTCAGGCAGTATTTTATTTATTATATAACATGCAAAAAGTGCTAGGTACATACAGAGTAGGTACTCAAATACTCTTTTTTTTTTTTGGTAAATGGTTAACAAGCATCTGTTGAATAGGAATGAAGTTTCTGATCTGTCATTTGATGTGAGGAGGCAGAGAAACAGCTACTAGGAGATCACAGAATAGTTTCAAGGCTTTTCATAACTGCACATGGTCTATTCATGTAATCATTTTATAATATTATTGAAATAGGTGCATTTTTGGCAGTGTTTATATTGGTGAATCAGATGCCTCCTTATTTAATCAGAACAAGACCTATTGACTATTTCTATATGTGCTCATGTACCTGACTCCTATAAATACAGCCCATAATCGTTGAAAAATGTGGTATTTGAACTCTTAAAAGATCTGCCATTTCTCCAGCTTATAAGATAACACAAGGATAAAGAGATGATTTTTAAATGCTGCTGTCATATCTGGGTACAATGAAAGATAATTTCAAAACCATGATTTAGTGACCTTGGTATCTGGTGTAGAGTTAGTGCTTGGTACTCTGGTACTAGTTAGCAATTGCTAAGGAAACAGGGCTGTGAAATGGTCATACTTACTGTGAATTAGGGATTTATAAATTGGTTGGCATGAGATTTCCAACTTCATTATACTATGAATCAGTTCTTAAGAATTATTCATGCTTGACATTTTTGAAGGACATGTAAAGAAGGGTTAGAAAAATTGACCTTAAAGTGCTTTTAATGGGAAGTTTATGGGTTTTGAAATTAGGATTTTAAATAGTAAAACAGCATAAATTACTGAATTATTGTGATGAAATGCCTTCGTGGATGATCAGTAAACCTAGAAAAGAAGGTGAAATGTGAGAACAGAACTGACAAGAAGGTTCCCAATGTGCGAATTCAGGATAGAAGCCATTCCAGCTATTCTAAAGTTTTTATTAGGCTTGAATGAAGTATAGCATATGGAAATAGCTTATAAATTGGGAACACTATTCATATAAAGAATGTAATAATTATACTTTTGTTGATGGAAAAAGTTTTCCTTAAAACTCAAAGAGCAAACCTTTGATAATGAAGAAATTAATCATGGTCAATTTTCTATAGAAACTCCTGCATTTTCTTCTTCAGACCACTACTCCTTCAGACTTTACCCCTCAAGTGGCAGTTTCATCCTTTCTGTTGTTTTGGCCAAAAGCCTGGAGTCAGCCCAGACCCTGCTCTTTTTCTCACATCCCACATCCAGTTTCCCTTCGACCCTTGTCACCCCCTTTTACCACTGGACCTGGCTGCTAGGACGCTTACTGAGATTGTTCTAGGATCTTGTCTATTGGTCTTCCTGCTTCTGCTCTTGCTTACTTAACAGTCTATTCTCAACATAGTTGCTGAGTGATCCTTTGGAAAGATAGGTCAGATTACATCCCTCTTCTCAGAATCCTCCAGAGGCTTCCTCAAAACCAAAATCTTCACAGCAGCCTACACGTTTGTACATAATCTGGTGCCTGGTACCTTTGTGAGTTCATTTCCTAGCATCTTTGCTGATCATTCTGCTTGAACAGCAGTGGCCTTGAAAGTGCCACACAAGCTCCCACTTCAGGATCTTTGCACTTTCTCTCTGGAATGTTATTCCCCTGGTCCCACTTCCTTATTTCCGTTAGATGTCAGCCAATGTCACCTCATCACTGAGGCCTGGGTTACCCTTTTGAAAGTAACTCCATGTCCTCCTTCCTTGCCTCATTTTTGCCCTTTCATTTTTGTTCAGCATACTTTATTATCTAGCTTCCCACACTAAATTGTGAGATTCATGAAAGCAGGTTTTCCTCCCCTCTGTTTACTTAAACAGTATGTAGTATATCGTATGCACTCAGTAGGTATTTATTAACTAATTGCAATTCCGTGGCAGTTCATTAGTATCACTACTGTTGACTCATAGAGCCTTCTTTAAACAAAATCACTGATATTATCTAGTAATGTAAGTTCTAAAAAAATGGTAATATTAATTCTAAATGCTCATATTTAATGGTGGTAAGTACTACATTATAGTTCCCAGCTTCCCTTGTAGTCAGATGGGGTCATGTGACTGAGTTTTAACAGTAAAATGTGGGTGGAAGGCCTGGATCAAGGAAACCTCCATGAATGATCCCCTTGTACTCAATGATTTGGGGAGCCTCTGTTAAAGATGCAGAGCTATGAGGTGGAACGGGCTTGGCCTGATGAATTACTATGTGGAGGAGAGGTGTCTACTCATCAGGAACACCCTTTTGAACTTTCTCAGAGTGAAAAATATCTTTTGGATTCAGCAACTGTAATTTATCAGTTGGAACATAGCATTCCCTTAACTAATACAAACCAATGACAGCTAGATTATCCTTGTTTTGTTGCATATCCTAATGGTACTTGGATTTCTTGTCTCATTTTTGTCCTTGGCTTCTGTACTTGAAAATGGAAAAAATATTATTTTGAAGATTTTATTTATTTAATTTAGAGAGAGGGCGGGGGGTGGAGTGTGGAATGGAGGTGGAGGGAGAAGGACAAGCAGACTGTGATAAGTGCAGAGCCTGAGTCAAGTCTCAATCTCATGACCCTGAGATCATGACCCGAGCCAATACGATATTGAGAGTCAGACGCTTATCAGTTGTGCCTCCCAGATACTACAGAAATGATATTATTTTATTTTATTTTATAAGATTTTATCTATTTATTCATGAGAGGCACAGAGAGAGAGGCAGAGACATAGAGGGAGAAGCAGACTCCCTGTGGGGAGCCCCATGTGGGACTTGATCCCAGGACCCTGAGATCATGACCTGAGCCAGAGGCAGACACTCAATCATGGAGCCACCCACGTGGCCCAGTGATGTCCAGTTATGTTCTTAATACAGATGACCTTATTTTTTTATTACAGCTTGATCAAGATATATTTCATATCCCATAAAACTCACCCATTTAAAGTGTATGGTAGTACAAAGTGTTTTTTTAATTGATGAAGCATAGTTGATATAGAATGTTATACTAGTTTCAGGTGTACAGTACAGCTGAATGGCTTTTATTCAGAGTTGTAGGGCTGTCATGACAATCTAATTTTAGAATGTTTCAGTGCCCCCAAAAGAAACTGCATGCATTAGAAGTCTCCATCCATCCATCCATCCATCCATCCATCCATTCACTCATTCATGAGAGGCCCAGAGAGAGAGAGAGAGAGAGGCAGAGACATAGGGAGAGGGAGAAGCAGGCTCCATGCAGGGAGCCTGAAGCGGGACTCGATCCCTGGTCTCCAGGATCACACCCTGGGCTGAAGGTGGCGCTAAACTGCTAAGCCACCCGGGCTGCCCTCCAGACTCTTTTAAAGGCATCTGCACTGGCCCCTGGTGGTTCAGTCAGTGAAATGTCTGCTTTCGGCTCAGGTCATGATCCCAGGGTCCTGGTATCAAGTCCCGCATCTGTCTCCCTGCTCACGGGAGAGTCTGCTTTTCCCTCTCTCCACCCCTCCTCCTGCTTGTGTGCTCGCTCTCAAATAAATAAATAAAATCTTTAAAAGTAAAAAGGCCTCTGCACATATATATGTGTACCTGTAGAAATATATAGTTTTGTGTGTTTTAGTATACCTACATATACGAAAGTCTTCAGGCATATCTTGGAGACTGCACAGTTGGGTTGGTTCCAGACCACCCCAATAAAGTAAATATTGCAGTAAAGTGAGTTATATGAATTTTTTGGTTTCCTAGTGCATATAAAACTTATGCTTACAGCATATGATAGCCTAGTAAGTGTGCAATAGCATGATGTCTCCAAAAAAACATGTACATACCTTACTTTAAAAATATTGCTAGAAAATGCTAACCATCATCTGAGTTTTCAGCAAGTCATAATCACTTGATTATAGTGATCGTAGGTCACTATAACTAATATCACAAAGTTTGAAATATTGCCAGAATTACCAAAATGTGACACAGAGACACAAAGTAAGTAAGTGTATGTTATTGGAAAAAGTGGTGCTGATAGACTTGTTCCACATAGGATTGCTACAGCCATTCAATCTGTAAAAACTACAGTATCTGCACAGCAAAATAAAGTGAAATGCAATTAAATGATATGTATATGTATAAACTGCTGTATATGTATAAACTGCTGTCTGTTCCCCAAACTGTGGAACATCCCATCCCCGACATAAATTCTGTCCCCATTAAACTATTTTATTCTTTTTAAGCCTCATTTTAGGTGCCCTGATTTACTTATTGATGTTGAGATCTTTATGTCCTCCTTAGTGCAACAGTGTTCAAGCACACATTTAGGCCCTTACATTTGTACACATGGGGGTGTTTCTCTGTGTATGCCCTGGAAATGACAACAGTTTAATCTCTTTCTTTGAAAATGTTATGCTACTTATTTTTTAATTTTCTTTCAGTATTTTTCTGAAATAGATATTGGAAATGGAATTGTGTGGTTGTAAAGAATGTGAGATAAATTTTTTGACGGAATAAAATTTCTAACAGGGTTGTAGGCATTTATACTCTTCAGTTAGTAATGATAGCATCCATTTTTCTCTGCATTTTCCCTTATATTGGATGTTATCAATCTTTTATTTTTGTCAATCTGAATAACTCATTTTAGTTTTTGACATTGAACATATTTTCATATGCTTATTGATCATTCACATTTCTTCTCTAAAATTCCTGTTCATACCTGACTTTTTTTTCTCCATTAGGTTTGGCCTTTTTTCTTTATGATTTATAGCTGCTTTCTGCAATTATGATGTTAATTCTTTGTGTATTATATATACTGGAAATATTTTCTAGCCTGTGGCTTGGTTTTTAAAGTTGTTTATGGTGTCTTTCTGCCAATCAGAAGTTTTAAATGTTCCATTTTATGGCCTCCTTGCTTACGGATGTCTGTGCTGTCACAGGATTTAAAACCATATTCCCTTATGTTTTCTTTTAATTTGTCTGGAGTCTTGTTTTTCGTGTTTTGCTCTTTTAATTCACCTGGAATTTATTTATGTGGCAGTGTGAAGCAAGGATCCAGTGCTTTTCCTCTTAGAATGGATAGCTAGCTCTTTAACACTGTGTGGGTGTTTGTCCTTTCACAACTGATATGGGATGCGATTTTATGACTCACTGTATCCTCATGTGGATGCCTCTCTCAGCCTCATTCTGCTTTATTGGTGTATTTGTCGTTTCTTGCACTAATACTCTACTATCTACATATTTTGGTAGAAGGAACTACCCTCATCACATATCATCTTTTGCAAAAATGTAGCTGGGTTGTACATTTTCTCTTGTAAATGGTATTTTATTTTTATTTTTTTTTAATTTTCTTTTTATTTATTTATGATAGAGAGAGAGAGGCAGAGACACAGGCAGAGGGAGAAGCAGGCTCCACGCACCGGGAGCCCAACGTGGGATTCGATCCTGGGTCTCCAGGATCGCGCCCCGGGCCAAAAGCAGGTGCCAAACCGCTGCGCCACCCAGGGGTCCCATAAATGGTATTTTTAAATTAGTGTTTTATGTCTTATTTTTAAAAAGATTTATTTATTTATTTTGGAGAAAGAGCACTTGGGGGGAGGAGCGGAGGGAGAGGCAGGTTCCTCACTGAGTGTGGAGCCGGACATAAGGCTTATTATTCCCACGACCCTGATATCATGACCTGAGCTGAAACCAAGAGTTGGACGCTTAACTGACTGAGCCACCCAAGTGCTCCTTAAATTAGCATTTTAAAATAAAATACCTTCTTGGGATTTTTATTGGAAAGAAAAACATTTATCTAACACAGTTTTTATTTTTTTTTATTATTTTTTTTAAAAGATTTTATTTATTTATTCATGAGAGACACAGAGAGAGAGGCAGAGACACAGGCAGAGAGAGAAGCAGGCTCCATGCAGGGAGCCCGACGTGGGACTCGATCCAGGGTCTCGAGGATCAGGCCCTGGGCTGAAGGCGGTGCTAAACTGCTGAGCCACCTGGGCTGCCTTCTAACACAGTTTTTAATGGCCATGTAGTATTACAATGTATACTTATGCTATATTTTGCTTAAAAATTTCTCATGTTCAAAACAGCCCTTTTGAAATATTGCCTCATCATTTAACTTCTTAAATTGAGATATGATTGACATAGAACATTGTATTAATCCAAGGTTTTCAGCATAATGATTTAATATATGAATGTATTGCAAAGCAATGACCACAGTAAATTTTGGTAACATTCATCACCACATATGGTTACACAAACTTTTTTCCTTAGGATGAGAACCTTTAAGATAATCCTTATCTTAAAGATACTTTCAAATATACAGTATACAGTATTATTAACTGTAGTCATCGTGCTACACTTTACATCTTCAGGACATATTTATTTTATAATTGCAATTATAAAATAATTCCTTTTGACCACCATCACCCATTTTTCCCACCCCTCACCTCTGGCAACCACCAATCTGTTCTCTAGGAGTTTGAGATTTTTTTTGTTTTGTTTTAATTTTTTTTTTTTTTAATTCCATGTGTGAGATCATATAGCATTTGTCTTTCTCTGTTTGACTTATTTCACTTGGCATACTGCTCTCAAGGTCCATCCATGTTGTTGCAAGTGGCAGGATTTTCTTCTTTTTTAATGGCTGAATAATATTCCATTGTGTATATATCCATCAGTGAACACTTAAGTTGCTTCCATGCCTTAGCTATTGTAAATAATACTGCAGTGAATAGGAGAAGTATAGATATCTTTTTGAGTTCATGATTTTGTTTCCTTTGAGTAAGTACCCAGAAGAGGAATTGCTGGATTGTATGTTATTTCTATTTCTAATTTTCTGAGGCAACCCCACACTGTTTTCCACAGCGGCTACACCAATTTCCATTCCCACTAACAGTGCATGAGGGTTCCCTTTTCCCACACCCTCACCAACGTTTGTTATCTGGTCTTTCTGATAACAACATCCTAAGAGATGTGAGGTGATATCTCATCGTGGTTTTGATTTGCATTTTCCTGATGATTAGTGATGTTGAACACCTTTAAAAAAATTCAGGGTTTTCTTGAATTCTGGGTTTTGTTTAAAAGTTTTATCGGTTTTATAAATTCATTAGTACTGATTTGTTCAAATGAGATAGGTGTGCCTTGTGTTGGGTTTACATAATCATAGAAAAGTTGTGTTAGGGTCAGTTTTAATTAGGTGATGTGAGTGGCTAAGATTGACTTTATTAAACTTAATTTGTTAGTCTTCCTAGTTAGATATGGAGCAGTGTGTTTAAAACAAGAGCAATAAACAACTTAATGAAACAATAGAAGATTTCTGTCCTCAATAATAAGATTACTTTGACATTTGACAGATGGAAGCAAAACATTTAATTTAGGTAGCCTCTCAGATAGGATGTGTACAAGGTCAGGTAGTAATGATTGACTATTGGAGAGAGTGAAAAGCCAACAGGATCTACATCTGTTGGGGAATGAAAAAATACAGTGACTCTACCACTAGCATTTGCTGTCAAGGGCACTTATTTTGGAAATATGCCCCCAATAGAACATCTGATTTGATGAATTGTTTGCATTTACCGTATTTCACAGCATACTTGAAATTATTACTGGATTTCCATCTGTTAAGTTGAGGGATAGGAGTGAAAATTTAAACATTTCAATGGGAACTTTCCTTTTATAACTACCTGTTAAATACTTAACTGCATTTAAAGTATTTTCTTTCAACTACTATAGCTATTGGATACATATCTCTAGAGCCACAGAGTTGCTTTCCTTCTTCCTAAGTGCTTTAAAAGTTATTTCTCTGTGACCTGTTAAATGATTTTGGCTGAGGATCTATCCTACAGAAATCTCTCTTACAATATTGTAACTTTTCCATGTAATAAATGCTCTCAGTGTTTAATCTTAGCCTTGAAAACAAAGTTCATTAACATGAAGCCTGCTAGTAGAGGTTTAGGGTGTGGACTGCATGTGTAAGCTAAAACAAGATGAAGGCTTTTTGCTCTTTTACTTTTAGGTCTTTTAAAAGAGCTGTTAAAAGGGAATTGTTCCATATTTTATACTGCTGTATCTCCAAAAATAGTGAATTTAGTTTCGTTTTATTCTACCTGGGTTTCATTTTCATTTTTGTTTTCTGTGTGTGTGTGTGAAGTTGTGTGTGTGTGTGTATGTGTGTGTGTGTGTTTGACCTCAAGGCTTATTTTGTATGCTTAGCTTTTAGTATGGCTCATACTGGCTTTACTAGGTCTTATTAGAATGCTTTATAAATATTTAGGCACTGTTTATTTCACTAAAATATTCTAAATAAGATGAGCGGGGTTCAGATCAGGTAGTTCATGAGAACATATTTAAATGAATAACTAATGTGTTCTATTCACCACAAGAGGAATTGTAATACTGAAATCAATGATAAAAAAGTAAAAACTGTAATACAAATAGGAAATATATGAAAAATGAATTAAATTTCCATATTCTAAGCTCCTGTATATTTTACTGGGGTTTTTCCCCCTCATTGCATAGAAAGAGAGCAGTAAAGAGATCTGACAGATGTTCCACAACAAAAGGCTTCATCAGTTTATTTCTCATAATCCAATTAAGATGATGAGCTGATTGTTCATTGGTTAAAATTTAGTGATGCTGTAAGATTGAAAAAGTATCACAGCCTTAGCTCTCAGCTTCATAAGACTTATGGTTTTCCCAATTCTCTCTTGTCCTTTGAAGCTTCACTTATTATATATATTTTGTGTGGTGTGTGTGTGTGTGTGTGTGTGTGTGTGTGTGTATAAAACCATTTGGCACTAGGTGGCTCTCTGCACAAAATATGGTGGCATATCCCAAGAGTTTATGAACATAAGCAGTGGATGACATCTTGAAACCTAGTGAACCAACAGATATTTATGTAGCATTGGCTTTGCTACATCAAACCCATGATGAAGTGACAAGATATTCTCTATAGAGATGATATACTTAGTGCTGTAGGAACTTTAATAAGTCAGCATTGTGTATAGAGTTAACATTAACTTAGCATTTACCATGTAGCCAGCTGTATGCTATGTGCTCTTCATGGATTATCTTACCTTCATTAGCAGTCCTCTGAAGTAGGTACAGTACTGTTATTTGCTCTTTTACAAATGATGCCATTGGCCCAAATGAGTTAAGTCATTTGTTAAAAATTACAAATGTAGGGGCACCTGGGCAGCTCAGTTGGTTGGACATTTGGCTTTGGCTCAGGTCTTGATGTCAGAGTCCTGGAATCTAGCCCCACATCAGGCTCTGCACTCAAAGGAGGGGGGTGTCTGCCCCCACCCTTCCCTGCTCTCTCTCTCAAATAAATGAATAAAATCTTTTTTAAAGGTCACAAATGTAGGGCAGCTCGGGTGGCTCGGCAGTTTAGCGCCGCCTCTGCCAGGGCATGATTCTGGAGTGTTGGGATCGAGTCCTGCATCAGGCTCCCTGCATGGAGCCTGCTTCTCCCTCTCCCTCCCTATGTCTGTCTCTGTCTCTGTCTCTGTCTCTCATGAATAAATAAATAAAATCTTAAAAAAAAAAAAGAGTCACAAATGTAATCAAATAAACAGTGGACATGGGATTTTAAAAAGTTAATATAAATTAAATCCTTCATTTGCTTTTTCCACTCAGCAGTATAGACAGCATTCCCATGTGCTTTTATGAATCTACTTAAATTCTTCTAATGATTGCAGAATATTTCCTAAATAGGTATATCATAATGTATGTGGCCATCCTATTCTTATTTGGTAGACATGTAGGTTGTCTCTGGTTTCTTTCCACTAAAGATGATACTACGGCAAGCATCACTGGTTATGAAGCCTTCCACACATGTTTTGTATGAAAGATTCTTAATACCAGAATTACTGCTCAAAGAATTTGTGTCTTTTAAATCTTTATAAGTTAAATTATTTTCCGTTGAATTCTCCAAAAAGGTGGTAAAAATCTGTACTTCTAAGTTCTCCCATTTGTCCACCTTCCTTGCCAACACTGGACTTTTTTAGTTTAAAAATTTTACCAATCTGAAAGGTGAAAAAGTCATATATAATTAAAAATTATTTTCCTTACTCCTAATGAGATTGAACACATTTTTATAAGCTTTAACTCTGATATATATATATATATATATCCGGGATCACGCCCTGGGCTGAAGGCAGCGTTAAACTGCTGAGCCACCCGGGCTGCCCCTTTAACTCTGATTTTTAAATGTGGATCAGTTACATATTTTTGCCCATTTTTCTTTGTTGTTGTTGTTGAATTACAGGAGCTTTATATGGAAACAAATCCATTATATTTGCTAATATTTTCACCTATCTCCTTTGTCTTATTCATTTATTTTTAGTAAAGTATAATTGACAGATAATATTGTTAGTTTCAGGTGTACAACATAATGATCTGATGTTTGTATGCATTGCAAAATGGCCAGCAAAATCAGTCTAGTTAATATCCATTACTATACATAGTTAAAAAAATCTCTTGTGATGAGAACTTTTAAGTTCTTGTGATGAGAACTTTCAAGATATATTCTGACCTTTAAATTTTATTTATGGTGTCTTTTGCCACGTAGGAGTTTAATGCTTGTATGTTGTCTTTGCTGTCACTCCCTTATGGTTTCTCTATTTGGGTCCAGAGTGATCTTTTTTAAAACACAGATTTGATCATTTCCTTTCTATGCTTAAAGAAATCCTCAGTTGCTTCCCATTGAGGGACAGTAAAATACAGTGCTTGAGGACATGGAATACAGACAATTTGCTTGGTTTAAAACCTGCTTCTCTTACTTCCTTGCTGTGGAGCACTGCAAAGGTCAAGTACCTACCTGTTTTGTGCCTCGACAGAATGAGGAGGAACTACAAGTGGGAATGAAGTATTTTTTTTTCCGGGTAATGGAAATATTCTAAAACTGGGTATAGTGGTGGTGACACAACTTTGTAAATTTACTCAAAACTATGGATTTATACACTTTTTAAAGTGGGAAATTTTGGTATGTGAATTATAATAAAGCTGTTTAAAAAATAAATGGTTTTAGAGTTTATTTTGGAGAGGTTTCCTTTATAATTGTAGACTAATGTACTTGATACTTTTTGGTTCTGCATTATATTTTAGATAAATGGAATGAAAAACTAGATAAAGTAATATATTCTTAATCTTATTCATTGGATAAGACAGCATTGAAAGCTACCTTTTCCCTTCAGGAATTCATTTGGAGTTAGAACTTTTATGGGTAGGAGTCATGGCGCTAAATATTACAATCTAAGGTTAAAGAATGGTGATTCATACAATGTTAGTCTTCGTGATTTTTAGCTACCAGGATTTTGATAGTGCTGTGTCTGCATATACACACACACTCACACTTATATTCATAGTCTCCAAAATTAGGAAAAGTATCCATCTTTTCTCTAATCCCCTCTATTCTGCCAATGTGTTTTTGTTTCATGTGCCCTCCCAATTCACTGAAGTGACAGGTCTTATGAATCAGTAAGCACGCTTGGACTTCAGGCTGTTTATGTGTTATTTTTGATTTTCCAGCACTTTCATTTGGACCCCTGGATGCCCATTGAACAGATGCTTGATAATCTTCAGATCATAGCAGAACCATAACGCCTGTCCTTTGTGTGGGGAGAAGACAGCCCATGTTCTGTGGAAATGAACGGGGAGCAGCAGCTTGATGCAGGTATTGGTTTTGCTGAACAGAATTCATTTTTCATAGTGTAGAACTCTTTACTTACCTGTGTTCTGTTATTTGACTTGTCTTTCTACCACTGAATGGGAAGGAAGCTCTTTGAAGATGTGAGTTCTTTCTCTGTTCCTATGAGAACCTTGCACCAGGGGTATCAAAATATTTGTTGAAGAAGCAAATAACTTTTATGAACAGACATCTTAAAAATTTTTTAAATTTTGATAGTTACTTTTGAATTATTTTGAAATAATTATAGATTCATGAGAAGTTGCAAAGATGGTACTGACAGGTCCTGTGTACCCTTCATCCAGTTTCTAGACTAACTGGTTACATCTCATGTAAGTATAGTACGATATGAAAGCCAGGAAATTGACAGATGTATGAAGTGTATGTAGTAGATTCCTGTAACCATCACCTCAGTCAAGATACAGAACTGTTCATTACCAGAAAGAGCTATTCTCTCCTACCCCTTCATCTACCCCACACTTTCCCCCAACCTTCTCTTACCTCAGACAGCTGTTAGTCTATTCTCCATGTCATTTCAAGAATATTACATATATAGAATCACATAGTGTATGACTTTTCAAGATTTGCTTTTTTCACTCAAGATAATGCCCTTGAGAGCTATCCCAATTCTTGAATGCATCAGCAGTTCCCTTTTATTGCTCAGTAGTATTCCATGGGTGTCCTACAGTTTGGTTAACCATTCATCTGTTGTACGTTTTGGTTGCTTCCAGTTTTTAGCTATTACAAATAAAGCTGCTCTTTATTATATACATTTATTATATTTATACATAATATTATGATTATGTATTATATAAATTTATTATATAAATATATATTATATATACATGTATATTATATACATATATTTATTATATACTTATTTTATGTAAAATTTCATTTTTCTGGGGTTAACGCCCAGGAGCACAATTGCTGGATTATATGTTTAATAAAGAAATGGCCAAACTACTTTCCAGAGTACATTCTTACAAGCAGTGGATGAGAGATTCAGTATCTTCACATCTCCTCTGCCTTTTGGTGTTGTCACTCTTTTTCAAGTCATTTTTTTATTTGTATATAGTGTTTTTGAATGTATCTCTTTGTATGGCTGTTTAGTGGTTGCCCTAAAACTATCTATTTAGGTATAACACTACCTATTTATGACTTATCATACTTTACTGGTGTCATCATTTTATTAATTTGAGCCAAGTGTGGAAATTTTACCTACTTTTATATCTCTTTACCTTTATAATTGGCTTAAATATTTCCTCTACAGATTTTGAGAACCACATTAGACACTGTTAATATTTTGCCTCAATTGTCAAACATAATTTAAAGTTAGGAGGAGAAGGAAAATGTATTCTTTCAATATTTTTACTCTTGATATTGTCCCTTTCCTGATTTTCTAAGATTCCTTCTTCTATCATTCCATTTCTGTTTTATAGAATTTTTTCAGCCTTTTTTTTTGGGGGGGGGGTTGATCTGCTGGTGATAAAGTATTTTACTTTCCTATGATAGTGCCTTAATTTCCCTATTCATTATTGAAGTATATTTTTGCTGGAAATGGAATTCTGGGTAGAAAATTCTTTTCTTTCATCTCTTGAAAAATACTGTGCCTTCTGGGCTCCATGGCTTCCAATGAGAAGTCTGCTGTCATTGGAATCACACATATTCACCTTAAGAGAGGTATTGTTTCTCTTGCTGCTTTCAAGTTTTTTTTCTTTGTCTTCAGTTTTCAGAAGTTTGACTCTTGGTGTAACTATGCACATATTTCCTTGGGTTTATCTTGTTTGGAGTTTTCTTAGTTTCTTGAATCTTACATCTTTTGTCAAAATTGGAAAATTTTCAGCCATTATTTCTTCAAATACTTTTTCAGCCCTGTTCTCTTTCTCTTTTTCTGGGACTCTGCTGACACTAGTGTTAGATCTTTTATTGCTGTTCCATAGCTCCTTGAAGCTTTTTAAATTTTTTTCAATGTTTTCTTTTTTTTTTTAAATAATAAATTTATTTTTTATTGGTGTTCAATTTGCCAACATACAGAATAACACCCAGTGCTCATCCCGTCAAGTGCCCCCTTCAGTGCTCGTCACCGATTCACCCCCACCCCCTGCCCTCCTCCCCTTCCACCACCCCTAGTTCGTTTCCCAGAGTTAGGAGTCTTTATGTTCTGTATCCCTTTCTGATATTTCCTACCTGTTTTCTTTTTTTTTTTCAATGTTTTCTTTCTGTTGTTTAGATTGGGTGTTTTCTTTTGCTCTGTCTTTAATTTTAGTTGTTCTTTCCTGTCTTTCTTATTCTGCCAAGGAGCTTACCATGGAGTTTTCTTAAGGTTACCATATTTTCAATTACAAAATTTCTATTTTGAGCAAAGAGGGATGAGGAATGGGAATAGCCCCAACTTAAGCCACAACCCTGCTCTTCTAACCAAGTCCAGTGGCTTGTCTTGAACAATTAACTTTTCAGTTTGTTGTGTGCCTTCAGGTAATTTGACAACTTTGAAATGCTTGATTTTCATCGTTTTTAGCCAGTGTTTTGCTATTTTTCTGGGAAAGTGGGTTCACTGAGGTATTCACTCTGCCATTTAAGAAGTTGATTTGTTTTGTTTTTAAAGATTTTATTTATTTATTTATTTATTTATTTATTTATTTATTTATGAGAGAGGCAGAGACACAGGCAGAGGGAGAAGCAGGCTTCATGCAGAGAACCTGATGCGGGACTTGATCCTGGGACTCCAGGATCACGTCCTGGGCCGAAGGCAGGTGCTAAACCACTGAGCCACCCAAGGATCCCCGATTTGTTTTGTTTTAAATATTATTGTTAATTCGTAGATTTAAAGTGCATGCATGCACGTGCACAAACACACGTACAATACACACACACACACACACACACTTGATGAGTTTGGTTCCATCACTGTTTTCATTCATTTGATGATCAAACTGCCCCATTCTAGAGCAACGAGAGTTCTCTCAGATTGGTTCCCTGTTCTTTTGGTGTGATGTCATGTATCTTTGATAGTTCTAGTCCTTGCTTTCTAGTGTAGTAAGATTCCTAGGTACTTCTTGCATATTTTCTGTCCCAAACTTACAATATACCATTTCTCTGGGAAACTGTGTATTTTTTCCTTTTTAACAGTGGATGTAATATTTCAAGATCTCAGTCTGGGTGCTGGGATGCTCATTGATACTAGGTTGTCATTTCTTAAAGGCCTTATCCATAGACATAGCTAGAAACTATCTTCAAGATCTTCAAGATCTTCAGTCTTCAAGAGAAAAGAAAATTAGATGGCTTCATTTTATATTTATAATTTTAATTTAAAATTACAAGGCTTTTACTTCTTTGGTTTATACTTGTATCTCTTTCCTTTTGGAACTGTGTTGTTTCATAATGTTAATATCATCCCTTTCTTTTTTTTTACCCTATAATATTTCTGTAATTTTTTTCAACATTACTAACATTCCAAGTATTAATAAGATAACAGTGTGAGGTTTAAAATTTCTTTATGGTTTTTGCCTTTAAGTATATTCCACTGGGATTTGTAGATATTATATTTTTAATATGACATGAAGTACTTGTTTTCCTTGTGGTTATGTCACCAACAGGCAAGTTTGTTTCAGTTCATTTTTAGTTGGAATTTTTTTCTTTTGATTTAAAGTTGTTTAAAGTATCTATATAGTCAAAAAGTCAAAATTATGTAACAACATTCCCATTTTTCAACTGATACTGTTCATCCTTTTTATTCTTCTCCATATACACAATTTGTTTCTATTATTTTATTCTTCTGTTTTTCATTTAAAAATTATAAACAAGTATGTGTGTGAGTGTATACACTTATATTCATATTCATATCTCTTATATACTGGAGATTATCCCACACCAATATGTAGTAATCCTTCTCTCCTTTTTATAGCTGTATAAATGTATATACCATATTTTATTCAGCCAGTTCCTTATGATGGACATTTGGATTGTTTCCAATTTTGGTATTACAAATAGTGCTACAATGAATAGCTTTGTACATGTGTCTTTTTGTATTTTTGCCAACATATCTTTGGGATAGATTCCTATAAGTGGGATTGCTGGATCAAAAGGTAAATACATATGTATTTTGCTAGATATTGCCAAGTTCTCTTTCCCTAGGGTTGTGTCATTATGTTTTACCTGCTTAACTACAGCCTTACCATAGAGTATGTTGCAAACTTTGAAATTTTTTTCTAATCTGATACTTCAGTGTATTTTCATTTCATTTTCTTTTAAAATGAGTAAATTTGCATCTTTCCATATATTTATTTATTTATTTATTTATTTTTTTTTTTTAAATTTATTTATTTTATTTATAATAGTCACACACAGAGAGAGAGAGAGAGGCAGAGACACAGGCAGAGGGAGAAGCAGGCCCCATGCACCGGGAGCCCGACGTGGGATTCGATCCCGGGTCTCCAGGATCGCGCCCTGGGCCAAAGGCAGGCGCTAAACCGCTGCGCCACCCAGGGATCCCTATTTATTTATTTATTTATTTTTCTTTCCATATATTTAAGGACCATTTGCATTTCTTTTTGATAAATTCTTTTTTCAGGTACTTTGCTCATTTTTCTAACAGATTATTTGCTGCTTCTTGGTTTTTTAATAGTTTTTTTTTTTAAGATTTTATTTATTTATTCATAGAGACAGAGAGAGAGAGAGGCAGAGACACAGGTAGAGGGAGAAGCAGGCTCCATGCAGGGAGCCAGATGTGGGACTTGATCCCGGGACTCCAGGATCACACCTCGGGCTGCAGGCGGCGCTAAACCGCTGTGCCACCGGGGCTGCCCCTTTAGTACTAAGTTTTTAATTTATGAGAGATTTTAGTTCTTTAATTCATTCTTTTTAATGGTGGTGGTATTTATTTTTTAATTGTAAATTAGCATGCTGTTTGAGGGAGAAGATTCCTAGCTAAGGACCATGAATGTTCATTCCTAGCTAAGGCCCACGAATGTTCAGCCTTATCATGTGCTAGTAACGGAAATTGCCCCATACCTCCAGGATGCTCCCAATGTAGTCTCTGAGGGCTTGTTACATTTCTGGTGAAAAATTTCAAATGCATGAAAACAACTGGAAAACAATATAATAAACACATGTATAAAATTGAATAGAAAACAATATAACAAATACTTGTGTGTGGTACCTACGTGAAGAATTGATTTTAATCTGGTCTAGTATTTGTTTCTATTTTTTTATTCCTGTAAAATATCCTTAACACAAAGTTTACCATTTTAACCTTTTTTTAGTTGTACAGTTCAGTAGCATAAAGTACATTCACGTTGTACAACCATCACCACAGTGATCTCCAGCACTTTTTCATCTTCCCAAACTGAAACTTTGTAGCTATTACACAATAATAACTCCCCATCTCCCTTTCTCCCCAGTCCTGGGGAGCCACCATTCTCTTTTCCATCTTGGTGGATTTGATAGCTCTAGCTCTTGCATATATATGTAATCATACAGTATCTGTCCTTTTGCAAATGGCTCACTTCACTTAGCATCATGTCCTTTGGTTTATCCATGTTGTCATATGGTCCAGATTTCCTTCCTTTTTAAGGCTGAGTAATATTCCATTGTATGTATACACCACCTTTTATTTATCCATTTATCTTTTTATGGGCACTTGGGTTACTTCCACCTTTTGGCTATTGTGACTGTTACTGCTACAAACATTTGTGTACAAGTATCTGAGTCCTTGCTTTCAATTCTTTGGGGTATATACCCGGAAGTGAAATTGCTGGATCATAGGGTAATTGTATTTTTAATTGTCTGAGAAACTACCATATAGTTTTCCACCATATAGTTTACCATATAGTGGCTACACCATTTTACATTCCTAGACCAGCAGTGCACATCCGTGTCACACTTACATTCTGCTTTTCTGGATAATGGTCATTCTAGTGGGTGTGAGGTGTGTCTTACTGTGATCTTGATTTGCATGTCCCTTATGATTTTGAACATCTTTTCATGTGTTGTTACCTCCCCCCCCCCTTTTTTTGAAAGAAATAAAACCTAATAGAGTTTAAGCCTCTTTTGTACTTCTCTCCTTTTTTTTTTGTATTTCTCTTCTAATCCTGTTTTCTCCTCTCATCTTCAAAGGTAGCACTGTTGAAGTTGATGTATATTGTTTCCACCATTGTTTTTATACTCTTATTAATATGCATGCATTTATAAACATGATAGTGCAAAGTTTGCTTTGAAATCTAAACTGTATCGTCTTATGCCCTTCATTCTGCACCTGCTGTTTTTATTCAATGTGGGTTGGTTGTTTTTTGAGATTTATCTATGTCAATACTCATTCATTCATTTCAACTGCTATATACTACTACTTTATTGTAGAATTGCTGTAATTTATCTCTTTTCCTATGGATTGCTTTTGTCTGGTGCTATTACAATCAGTGCTGTGGCGAGCATCCTCCTTGTGTTGTGTGAAGCATAGGCTCCTCTAAGGTGTACTCATTCAGCAACTGTTTATCGTGAACTTGCTACTGCCAGGCATTGTTTTGAACAGTGGGGATACATCAGTAAAAAAAAAAACAAAACAACAACAACAAAAAAAACAACAAAAAACCTACTCTTAAGAGAGTTTATGTAAATTGGGATTATTGGATTCTGGAATATTTGAGTCTTTGCCCACTCAACAAAAATTTATTGAGTCTTCTGTGACAGTTATAGTAGTTACCAAAACAAAGTCCTGCCTTGATAGAGTTTACTTTCTAATGGGGAGGATAAAATGATGTATGGCATACTGTCAAGTAGGACTGAATGTCTTTAAGATAATGAAAGCGGAGTCTGGGGTTTCTGCTTTAGATAAGTACTGATTGAAGGCTTTTCTGGAGAGAAGACGTTTGAGAAGCTTGAATGAAATGAAGCTGGGAATGACACTAGGGAATGAGTCTTTGAGCTAAGAAAATAAATGCAGAGGAGGCTTTGAGGAAAGAACTTGATTAGAGAAGAATAGTAAGAATCCCAGGGTCACTTGAGTGCAGGGAACAAAGAAGGGGCTGGTTGGAGATGAGGTGGCAGGGAAGGTAGCCAGAGGTCAGACCATGTTGGGCCTTTGCAATTCCAAAGAGTTTAGATTTTATTATAATTGGGATTAAAAGGTGAAAGATATAGTAGTTAGGTCTTGGATTAGAGAGAGAGAGTAATAGAAATGGTAGAAAGTGGTTAGATTTGAGATATATTTTAAAGGTATAGTACCTACAGAATTTTCTAGTGGTTTTGATGCAAGATGTGAAAGAAAAGTTAGAAAACAAGGATAACCCCACATTTTTGGATTGAGCCAAAATATAGGCTGGTGATGTCTTTTACTTACTTGGAGAGTACTAAGAAAGAGTCAGGTTGAAAATTTAAGTTTGAAATGCCTATTAAGTATCTTAAATAGTTAGTAGTAGATACCAAATTGTAGTCCAAAGTGATTATAATAGTTACACTCTCACCAGCTTTATAGAATCCCATTTGGGTGAATTCCTGATGGATTCCAGCAGGAGACAGCATGTCACACTTCTGTGTTGTTGGGATTCATTGATACTCAATATAGTAAAGGATCCTGCCATTTAAAAAGAACACATGATTATTTTGTATGTAAAATCAATTAACTTGTGAAGTAAATTGTATAAGTTAGGGCTACTAAGTTTATGTTTTTATACCTTAATTTTTTTTTTTTTAATTGGGGCTCATCTGTTTCCTTTTGTTTTGATATTAATTCTAGATGCTGGATCTGGTGTGGAAGAAGTGGAATTAAGCTGGGAAGATTATCTAGAAGAGACAGGATCCACTGCAGTTCCCTATGGATCTTTTAAACATGTAAGCCAGTAACTATTTGTTTTACTAACTATATCCTATTCCTTTGACTCACTGTACCATCAGAGAATTTAGAGTTATTTTAAGTTGGGGCACTTGAAAGGATTTGAGTGCTTCTTCCTTTTCCTTCCTGTTGCCACCCTCATTAAGAAAACTGGATGTATTTTATTTCTTTTAATATTATTTTTAAGTAATCTCTACACTCAACTTGGGGCCTGAATTTACAGTCCTGAGATCAAGAGTTGCATGCCCTACTGACTGAGCCAGCCAGACGCCCCTAGACATATTTTAAAATCCTTTTTGGTTTTGTGTATTTTCTGCCACTTAATGCAGGACTTGTCTTTTTGAGAAGTCATGAATATTCCTTATTTTTGTCAAGAAAAACCCTCATTAATTGAAGAAAGTGGTTTATTTTCTTGCACTTTGTTTTATGACCATTGGTTTGCACATTGAAAGGAATTTCAGTAACATGTTGAGCAGAAACACAAGCAATATCATACAGTGGATCATATTAGTGGCCAGTGCAGCATAGTTTTATGCTCTAATAGCCCAGTTTAATTCTTCAGCCTTTGACAACTTATTTGCCCTGTGTAATGCTGGTAGAACATAAGAAAATACTCCAATTCAGACCTAGTTTTTTAACCTGTTCACTTACACTCCCTCTTAAGACACAGAGTTATTGATTCTATTGATTTCATGTTTGTCTTAGTCTTTTCAGGCTGCCATAATGAAATACCATAGACTGGGTGACTTAAACAACAGAAATTTGTTTTCTCAAGTTTTGGAGACTAGAAGTCTGAGATCAGGTTGCCATTATGGTTAGGTTCTGGTGAGGGCTCTCTTCCTGGTTTGCCTCCTCATTGTGTCCTCACATGGTAGAGAGTGAGAGAACATGCTCTCTGGTGTCTCTTCTTATAAGCACACTAATCTTACTGGATCAGGGCTCCACTCTTAGGGGCTCATTGATCCTTTACTACCTCCATAAAGATGCTATCTTCAAATACAATCACATTGGGAGTTAGGATTTGAAATAGCAATTTTGGGGAGAGACATTTCAGTCCCAAAGCAGTGTTCAACAGGGCATAGTTCCTTTGTTCTAGGATTTGGGAAGGCACAAATGCTCACTTAGAATTGTTTGATTTTGTGAAGTTGAACCATATTCTTTTTTTTTTTTTTTTTTTTTTAATGATTTATTGATTCATGAGAGATACAGCGAGAGAGAGACAGAGACACAGGCAGAGGGAGAAGCAGGCTCCATGCACGGAGCCTGATGTGGGACTCCATCCTGGGTCTCCAGGATCAGGCCCTGGGCTAAAGGTGGTGCTAAACTGCTGAGCCACCCGGGCTGCCCTGAACCATATTCTTATAGGTGTTTTTATAAGCTGAAGAGTTATGCTATTTTCAGTTTGTTTTATAAAAACTCAGTCATAATAGTTGTCCTTTCTAATTTTTAGTTCACTTATGTCTTTGTTAAATTGAAGTGGTGAGAATTATGTATTTTAAGTAAGAATTTCATTTTATATTGTATTGACTAACCTTTTATAATCGTTTTCAGTATTTTTTAACATAGTCTCTTTGTGATCATGTAATATCTTTGAATTCTTTTTTTAATGTTATTACTAATATAATATGTATTTATACAAGCTTGTTTTTTTATACCAAAATGAAAATAGAGGACGAATTTTCTGACTAAAACTCTAGATCTAAAAAGACATCATTTTAAAGAGATAGATTCCACCTCTTTGAATGACAAAGCAACAAGGAGAATGAAAAGTAGATGTATACTCTCTCATCATCAAAGGTAGAAAATATTTGTAAGCTTGAATCAGTATATGGTGAAGGGCTGCCAAATACAGTGAAAATCAGGCACTACTATAGGAAGATGCTGAGAAGGGGTGTTGGTGGATAGCTGATCACGGGCAATATTGGTAGTACTCAGATCTCCAGGAAAATGAAGGTGGATGTGCAGACTACTGGCAAGAGTTGTATAGGACCCAATTTGGAATAAAGGAGGGAGGGAAGAGAGGGCTAAAGAAGAAATAAGAGGTAAAACCACATTTGCAAAGAGGACAGGTCTAAGATAGTAAAACAATTTTCCTTATGGTATGTGTCTTATGGAGAAAATAGCACCAGCTTTGGAAAAGGCACTATGCTTTACCTGGGTCTTCTAGAACAAAAGCTTTAAGCTGCTAGGGGAAGGGATGCAAACCCTGTTAACCCCAGGGTGCAGGTCAAGATCCACTGCAGACTGGAGATAGAACAGAAGAAATAAAAGCCTTCTGTCCCTGAGAGAAGGGTAGAAATATGTATTGAAGCATTGGAGGTCCTCTACAGTTGGGTGAGGGGTAAGATCACTGAGAAGTTCCCACTCCTAAGACTCAGGACACAGAACTTGACTGAGACTGAGGCTGAATCTCAGAGAATGTCCTTTTCTGCTTATCCTCAACCACCAAGTTAGGAAATGCTGGGTAACAGAGGTCTATTTGTAGGAGAGAGGCAAGAGTGTGGAGAGAGTGGTCTCTGAGATGCAGTCACAAAGAGAAGACCTCAGTCTTCTGTGGGCAGTAAATATTGAGGAAAAAAGCACTTTGGCAAATGAGTCTTAAATAGAAAATTATCTTTTTTTTTTTTTTTAAGAAAATTATCTTAAATAGAAAATGCTACTATATATTTTGGAGCCTCTGGTATACTGTGAATAAACAACAACAAAACCCAAATCCAGTTCCACTCCTAACTACATTGACTTGACTTTCTCCCTCAAACTTAAGGCCAAAAAAGAAATATGCCCATTTCCAGGCATAAATCCTATTTGCCTCAATCTGTTTTTTTTTTTTTTTTCTCAATCTGTTTTTTAAAAGATTTTATTTATTTATTTGAGAGAGAGAGAGAGTGCGCAAGGAGGGGGAGCCGTAGGCAGAGGGAGAGGAAGAAGCGGGTTCCCCCGCTAAACAGAGAGCTTGACATGGGGCTCTATCCCAGGACCATGACCTGAGCCGAAGGCAGATGCCTATTAACCAACTGAGCCACCCAGTGCCCCTCTTTGCCTCAGTCTTGATTATTCTATACAGGATATCTGGCTTTTAACCAAAAATTATGAGACACATGAAGAAGCAACAGAAAAACAGCAAACTGTCAAGAGACAAAGCACTTAACAGAACCAGACTCATAAGGCCCAGGTATTGAAACTATTAGACTGACAATTTTAAATAACTATGAGTAGTAGGTTAAAGGCTCTAGTAGAATAGGTGGACAACATGTGTGAATAGAAAAGGAATTTCAGTAGTGACAATCACTATTAGAAAAAACCAAGTGGAGGGACACCTGAGTGATTCAGTGGTTGAGCATCTGCCTTAGGCTCAGGGCGTGATCCCGGACCCTGGGATTGAGTCCTGCATTAGGCTCCCCACAAGGAGCCTGCTTCTCTCTTTGCCTATGTCTTTTCCTCTTTCTCTGTGTCTCTCATGAATAAATAAATAAAATATTTAAAAATAAATAAATAAAAAAGTCTAATGCTTGTGTGATTGGAATCTCAGGAGAAAAGAGAAAGTGAGTAAGATATATTTAAAAAGCATAATTCATCACAGTAGCAGAATAAAGGAAAAAATCACATTATCAACTCCATATATAGAGAAAAATATTTGGTAAAATTCCATACCCACTCGTGATATAAAAACTCTCAGTAAACTATAGATGGGAATTTCTTTAATTTGCTAAAGGATAGACTTTTTTACAAAAAGTCTACAGCAAACTTTATTAATAGTAGTATGATGCATACTTTCTTTTAAATATGTAACAAGATAAAAATGTTGCTTAACATGACTTCTATTTGATATTAGAGGTTCTGGCCAATATAATAAGCTAAGAAAAACAATTAAAATGTATAAGACTAAGAAGAAAAGAAAAAATGTCATTTATAGAGGAGTAAAATAATTTACAGATACAAAGTTAATGACTAACTTTAGCAAAATTATTAATTACAAGGTAGCATAAAAAATCTATTATATTTACCCAGGGGCACCTGGGTGGCTCAGTCGGTTGAGCCAACTCTTGATTTCAGCTCAGATCATGATCTCAGGATTTGTGAGTTGTGAGATTGAGCCCCACGTTGGGCTCCATGCAGGTGTGGAGCCTGCTTAAGATCCTCTCCCTCTCCCTCTCCTTCTGCCTCTCTCTTGCCCCCTCTCTAATACATATATCCATCTCTCCTTTGTTATTTATTTTTTACAATATAGACTCATGGATATTGTTTAAATCTATGGGTTATAATCCATTAGTCTTACTATTTATTTTATTGCTCAAATTGTCCCTAATGTGACCATTGGGGGATCTTTCTAGTCATCTCCCGTTCCCTTCCAATCGCCCCCATGATTTTTGGAGCATTTTCTTACTTCCTAACATCATAAGATATTCCATGCACTTACTGTTTTCCCTACCCTAGAATTGGGATCACTTATTTCTCCATGGAGCCCATGTTCTTTTTTCGTTGGAGGATGGCATTTATAAATCAAGATTTCTACACTAAGTTTGCTTATTGCTGATAAGTATCATTACTTATAGTCCCTGTCAATTCACAGAGCTAGGAAATGTATTAACACACATGTACGTCCACATTTCTACTATTTTTCTATCAGTCATTGTGACCTCATTCTGACACCACTGATTCCAGTTCAGCACCGCAAGGTTCATTCTGGTCTTCTCTGCCACAGTGAGAAACATGGTTCTCATTTCCCACTATGTGTGTGTGTGTGTGTGTGTGTGTGTGTGTGTGTGTGTATTTAATCTTAGCATTCACTGAAGTAGTTCCAGAATTGCTCACCTTTGGCTTTGTGGTCATACAATGTATCCTCTGAGTTAGGACCGTTTGAGAGAGAAACAAGGCATTATTTTTATTCAAGGATAGTAAACATAGACTGTTTCAGGGAAACTGGGAGGTGTGGCCCCCTACATATAGTACATACTATACTAATTCATTATCATCATAGCTTCTTTTGTCCTTACCCTTTTCTAGCTTTATGAATTTTTTTTGAAGGGTGTAGAAATTGCTCTTGAAAACATAATGTGTTGAAGGCTATTAAAATGGTGAACATTTAGTGATTTATGTGCTTAATAGAAAACATTTTCTATAATCATAGTAGGCTGCTTTGGTGAAAATACTGAGTTCTATTAAAATTCCTTTGGCTGTTCCCTGTTTTGTTTGGATCACTGCTGTGAGTTAGAATTGGACTTTCTCAGGTTTCCCTTGAGAAAGTTTTATTTCATTTAGTGCCTCAGCATTGTAAGTCTTAAAAAAGAATTTTGGCTAAAGAAAATACTCATTTGAGATACTTTTCTGGTGGTTAGTAACATTTCCCTGTTCAGGTGGACACACGTTTGCAAAATGGATTTGCTCCTGGGATGAAACTGGAAGTGGCTGTGAAAACAGACCCTGAAACCTACTGGGTTGCCACCATCATCACCACCTGTGAGCAGTTGCTGCTCCTTCGCTATGATGGCTATGGCGAGGACCGGAGGGCCGACTTCTGGTGTGACATCAGGAAGGCTGACCTTTACCCCATTGGGTGGTGTGAGCAGAATAAGAAGACTCTTGAAGCCCCAGAAGGTAATAAGATAGTTGCTGTTGAGACATGATGTGTCCACAACCTTGAGGTTTTCAATTCTGCCATCAAATAGGTTTTTCTAACTTTCTGGGGTTAGCATTTTGAATGAAAATATCTATAAGGAGTAATGCACATTTCCCTCTCTTTGAAAATTATTTTTTGGGCTTCATAAAGCCTTGGGTTTTTACGATACTCTTAGGGAACATGAGTTGCTTATCATCCTGTAAAGCTGTGAGGCTCTCTGAGTTTGGCACTTGTGGGTCTGTTTGTCTTTAAGTACGCTGGGCCAGATTGCTATGCTGTTAGTTCTCTTCTGATTTGACTGTCCTCTTTTCACCTCTAGGTGATCTGAGACCTATGAACTCTTAAAATGAGTTTACTGAAGTTCCCTTCCAGGAAAGAGCCTTACTGGGAATAGAATCCAAATTAAACAGGACAGAGACAGTAGGACAGAAGGAGAGGGAAGATCACATAAAGATGGAGAAAGGGAAAGAAGGCTTCAGGTTTAAGAAAATATCAGAGTTTGTTTGTTTTCTTTCAGCTCCTTATTTTGCTAGGATTTCAGATTTACAGAAAAGTTGCAAAAATAGCCTAGAAAATTCTTAGAGACTTTTTGCCAAGTTTACCTAAATGTTGTTTTACCAAATTTATAGTATCCCTCCTTCTCCCTCCTTCCCTCTTCATACACAAACACATGTGTGACTTTTTAATAAACCATTTGAGAATCCGTTGTAGGCATGATGCCTTTTACTCATACCTTAATGTACTTATCAGGACATTGGTTAACACCGGAAAATAGCAAAATAAGGAAATTAACTTTGACGTAATGCTATTATTTCACCTGTATATCTTAATTTTTACCCATAGTGATTTATTTATTTATTTAAAGATTTTATTTAGTTATTCATAAGAGACACACACACAGAGAGAGAAGAGAGGCAGAGACATAGGCGGAGGGAGAAGCAGGCTCCATGCAGGAAGCCTGATGCAGGACTTGATCCTGGGACTCCAGGATCACGCCCTGGGCTGAAGGCAGGCACTAAACCGCTGAGCCACTCAGGTATCTCCCCATAATGTTTTTATAGTAAAAGGGAATCCCAGATCATGTGTTGCATCCAGTTGTCATGTCTCATAAGATTCCTTTAATCTGGAACAGTTTCTCAGACTTTCTTTGTCTCTCATGACTTTGACATTTTTGAAAGTTATGGGCCAATTTTCCCAGTAATATTGATCATGCCTTGTTTCTTTTCCTGGATCACATTGCATTTGATTGTCATGTCTCTTTAGTGTCCTTAACCTAACTCTGTGTTTCTTGGTGTTGATGTTGAAGAGTACAAGCCAGTTATTCTCTTAGAAGGTCCCACACTTTGGGTTTGTCTGATGTTTCCTTAGACTCCAATTGTGCACTTTTGGTTGGAAAAGTGCAGAAGTGACTCAGTTCTTCTAAGGCACCAGTCATTATTAGGACATGTAACTGGTGATATTAACTTTTATCACTTGATTAATTGGGTGTATGCCAGGTTTTTCCACCATAAGATTACTTTTATACCTTCAAATTACTAAGTATCTTATAGGAAGATACTTTGAGTTAATGTAAGTATCTCATCACTCTTCAAACTTCAACCCACTATTTTTATTTTATTTTTTTTTATAATTTTTTTAATTTTTATTTATGATAGTCACAGAGAGAGAGAGGCAGAGACATAGGCAGAGGGAGAAGCAGGCTCCATGCACCGGGAGCCCGACGTGGGACTCGATCCCGGGTCTCCAGGATCGCGCCCTGGGCCAAAGGCAGGCGCCAAACCGCTGCGCCACCCAGGGATCCCCGAGCACTTGATTATTTTTGTCTGAAATGGTTATTACTCTAATGATTACCAAATGGTATTTTCTGTCTACATTTCATAATAGGCTTTCTACAATAGAAAGAGCTTTCCTTTTCCCCATTTACATACATATATGTATGTGTGTTTGTCAGTGTAGACTTGTGATTCTTATTTTACTCGATAAGTTATAGTCCGTTACTGTCATTATTTATTTTGATGTTCACATTGTCCTCGAATTGGGAAGTGGGTACCCCTTTAAGCTGGCTAATATGTACTTTGTTAAGTTCCCATCATTCTTTGAGTAATTTCTTATGCTGTAGCCCAAGAAGCTTTTCCTTGAAATCAGCCATTTCTCCAAGGAATTCTGGCTTCTTTTGGTGAAAAATGGTATTTTGAAATGAAGATTTAGGTGTTAGGGTCCTTGGGAGTCTGTGGTCTTCTAGCTGCCTTTTTATTTTTTTAAGATTTATTTATTTACTTAGAGCAGGGGAGGGGATAGAGGGAGAAGGAGAGAGAATCCTAAACTGAGCATGAAGCCTGTCATGGGGCTCTATCCCAGGACCCTGAGATGAAGACCTGAGCTGAAACCAAGAGTCAGATGCTGAACTGACTGAACCACCCAGGCGCCCCTAGCTGCCATATTTTTAAGCATTTTGTGAAAAAACATTGTAAGAGGAAGCTCTAGAGACATGAAGCTCTGACTGGCCTACCATTTCATCCTAGGAGTCTAGGAAAATTCATTTCATTTAAATGATTTTCATGGAGTATAAGGTTATTATAACAAAAGAGCAAGAGGGAGAGAGAGGAGAGAAGGATGGAATAAAATCATTCCAGAGAAATGTAACCACAAAAGAGATATGAACATTATGTCACATAAAAACATTTGAAAATCAGCAAAGAGATAGGATGCCTGGGTGGCTCAGCGGTTGAGCAGCTGCCTTCCGCTCAGGGCATGATCCCGGAGTCCTGGGATCGAGTCCCATTTTGGGCTCCCTGCAGACAGCCCTGTCTATGTCTCTGCCTCTTTCTCTGTGTCTTTCATGAATAAATAAAATCTTTTAAAAAAATCAGCTAAGAGAAAGTAGTAACTTTCTGATAGAAGCAGTGAGAAAAAGTATAAATTCATAAAAATTCAGAAATGAAAGAGAAAAGGGATATTTGAAAAGAGAAAAAGTTGGGGATCTCTGGGTGGCTCAATGGTTTAGCGCCTGCCTTTGGCCCAAATGATCCTGGAGTCCCGGGATCGAGTCCCACATTGGGCTCCCTGCATGGAGCCTGCTTCTCCCTCTGCCTGTGTCTCTCTCTGCCTCTCTCTCTCTCTCTCTCTCTCTCTCTCTCTGTGTCTCTCATGAATAAATAAATAAAATCTTAAGAAAAAAGAAAAAGTAAAAGTTAGGCAAGAACTAGAAATAAAAAGATATTAGGAAGGAAGACTAAGTTAAACAGGAACAAATCTACCATGAATAATATCTGAAGAGAAATGGAAGATGAAAAGGAAGAAAAAAATTAAAATAAAAAGAAAGTAGGAAAGAAAAAAGACTTAGGATAAAGTCCCCAAAGAAAACCATGACAATAAAATAATAAAATACTATAAACTTTCACTCAAATAAACTTGACTGAAATAAAATAGGACTGAAACACATATGGAAAGGGCTCACTTTGTACATGGGAAAATCAAGTGAGAGCAGCTCTATCAAGGTGTGTTCTAATGACGCTTGAACTTTAAAAATATAATCCCTTGGTTATTCAGGCAAAGGGTCTAAATTTCTTGAAAAGGGAGGAAAACCAGATTATCATCAGATTGACAATAATGCTTTATGACAAAAGATAGTGGGGTAACATCGTTAAGAGACAAGGGTTTGCATCTGGCCACACTGAACTTCAGGTATAAAGGCCATAAGCAGACAGGAAGGTGTGAAGACTCAGGAATAGTGTTCCTGTGAGCCCTTCCTAACACATCCACTGGGGACTGAGCATTAAAAAACCAAGTGAATGAAGAGACATTAGTATAAGAACTGTTAATGAGACGTTATAAATATATGTGTAGCTGTAGAACTTGGAACTCAATGAAGATTACAAAGGAGACAGTATAGTATGTAATGGCTACCTCGTCTGATGGTATAGATACAGTGTAACTATAAAAATGTGAGGCAGCAAGAGGGAGGGGACATGTGCATAGTGGTAAAGCTCACTCACTGCCTTTTCAAAAAACCAGCTTTACTGCAGAGTAATTAAACTAATTACCTTTTAAATGTTAATCGAGTATAAAAGACTATTACCTGAAATGAGATTGTGAAGAAGAGGAGAAAAAGAAGTTTTGGCTAATGTTAGTATTGTTTATAGAACAATGAAATAGAAAATAGTCCAAAAATAGAACTAAAGTGTTATATAAAGGTGTTAGTATATACTGAGATAACCAGAAGAAAAAAAACACAAACTTTTCTAAACACCAAAAGATAGATTTTAAAAAGAAAAAGTATATGTTCAAATGAAATAGATCACATAGTGAGAGACTGTGCATACACACACACTAATGTATAATATTTAACAACATGACAGAATTGAGGCCATACTTCTTGATAATATCAATAAATGTTAATAGGGTTAGTCTTCTATTAAAAGTAAAAGAACAGTTCAGATTGGTTCAGAAAGCAAAACCTACTTCTGTGCTACGTTCAGGAGACCCACCTAAATGGAGAGATTCTGAAAGGGTTAAAATATAAGGATAGACAAAAATACGTAAAAATCAAATCACATGGAAAAGAAAGTAGTGTCAGTCTTGGTATTTCGCAAAGGTAGAATTCAGATCAGAAAGCATTATATGAGACAAAAGGGTACTTTATGATGATGAAAGCTGCAGTGCATGGTAAAAGAAAATGGGGACCATCTATGGGGACCAACACTACAGCTAGGGAGTGTTCTCCAGGATATCTTGTTTTATGAAAAGAGAAAAATGTGTATAGAATGAAGGAGAGGGAGAGCGTATGAATGTATATATGTGAAGTTCATTTTTAAAAAATAAAAGAATAAATCTATTTTTTAAAAAAAGATTTATTTTTTAAACTTTTTATTTTACACATGAGAGACACACAGAGAGAGGCAGAGACATAGGCAGAGGGAGAAGCAGGCTTCCTGTGGGGAACCCAATGCAGGCCTCAATCCTAGGACACTGAGATCATGCCCTGAGCTAAAGGCAGTTGCTCAACCACTGAGCCACGCAGGCGTCCCCCCAAATAAATCTATTTAAAAAGTTACCTATGGGGACACCTGAATTGGCTCAGTGGTTAAGTGTCTGCCTTCAGCTGGGGTCATGATCGCAGGGTCCTGGGATCGAGTCCCACATCAGGCTCTTTGTAGGGAGTCTGCTTCTCCCTCTGCCTATGTCTCTGCCTCTGTGTGTGTGTGTGTGTGTGTGTGTCTCATGAATAAATAAATAAAATCTTAAAAAAAATGCTATTTGAACCTTGCTCCCATTTAAAAAAAAAAAAAAGTTACCTGTGAGGAAGGAAGGGAATGGAATTGGGGGCAGGGGGAGGGAAAGAAGCTAGATTTTCTAATTGTACCTATTTTGTAGATTTGAATTTGCACTATGTAAGTGTTTTATATAACTACAAAATTAAATTTTAAAGAAATTTCTGAAAAACAAAAACAAAAGCAGCATAAGAGTATAACTGTATATAGAGATTGTGAAGTGATACTCAGAGAACTATTTCATTGACTCTCATATACAGTAATTTAAACGCACATCCCTAATAGGCATATAACATAGCAACAACAAAAGTAAGCTATTTTCAGTAATCATTGTTGATGACAAAGGTGATGTTATTTTGAAGTACTATTCGGGTATTATGGGGTGAAGTCATAATGAAATGTGTAATTGAGAGCTAGGGCTTTCAGCAGGAAAAAAAGGAAATAGAACTTGTATAGGGATCCCTGGGTGGCGCAGCGGTTTGGTGCCTGCCTTTAGCCCAGGGCGCGATCCTGGAGACCTGGGATCGAATCCCACGTCGGGCTCTCGGTGCATGGAGCCTGCTTCTCCCTCTGCCTATGTCTCTGCCTCTCTCTCTGTGTGTGACTATCATAAATAAAAAAAAAAAAAAAAAAAAAAAAAAGAACTTGTATAAATGAAGTCAAGTAGAAACAACATCTTTGTGAATTTGTATTGGAAGTATCAGTACGAACTCCTGATGTGATTTATGTCTTAAAAAAAGAGAAAATATTTCTTAGTTCTAGATACTGAGAAGGCCTTAGAAACACAAACTTAGTATAAAGAATATTTAAAAATGAGCACTCTCAGCACCCTAATTATGATCTCTAAATGCCATTTGACTTGAATAAATTAGAGCTCCTTGGAGATGAAGCTGATTCCTGGACTGGGGCAGGAAAGGTACAAGCTGAGCCTGGGGCACCATTCATACCAAAAGTAAGAAAGATGTCAGTGACTGTTTACTAGGGTCATGTCAGAAGAGATTCCTTCTGGTTAAAGACAAGACAGTTTGAGCATCAGTAGAATAATAGCTGCGATAGGCTGAAACATGTCATATATGATCTAGTCATTAATTTCCTAGTGAGACTTGTCAACAGAACTCATTGATTTCTTTTGGAAGATGCTAGGGAAGCCACTGATGATTTTGTAGGCCAGTAAATATGGGGAAGGTAAAGAGAGTCAAACATGTATCCTGGCTTTTTTTGTACCTGAAGGTAATGAAGTAGTTGAAGAAGTGAAATTTTTCTTTAAAAGATATTTTGGTTAGTAAACAAAAAAGGGATGATAGAAAAATCACCTTATTGATTGATTGATTTTATTTATTCATGAGAGACACAGAGAAGCAGAGACATAGGCAGAGGGAGAAGCAGCCTCCCTGCGGGGAACCTGATGTGGGCTCAATCCCAGGACCCCCGGATCACGACCTGAGCCAAAGGCAGACGCTCAACCACTGAGCCACCCAAGTGCCCCTAGGAATTGGCTTCTAAATATTCTGTGGTTGGGTGAGGTGGACTGTGTGAGAGTATAGATCATCAGGGATTGGCAAAATATCTGCAAAGTGCCAAACAGTAAATATTTTAGGCTTTACAGGCCATGTGATCCCTCTTAATAGCTACCTAATGCTATCTTTGTAGTGTGAAAGCAGCCACAGACAATGAGTAAACAAATGGGCATACTGTGTTTCAATAAAACGTTATTAATTACAAAAATAGACAGTAGGCCAGAATTAGCCCACAAGTTGTAGTTTGCTAACAACTCCTGGAAAGACTGACCGTGAAATGACAGTTGTTGAAGCTAGTGTATATGGGGGTCATCATATCCCTTTTTCTACCTTTATATATGTTTGAGGATTCCCATCCTAAAAAATAAAGTAGTTAACTTTTGGATAAATTGGGCCCAACTCCCTGTTACTGTATTCTCTTTGTTTTGTGTACACTTCTTATTAAACTAATCAGGAAGTAGGTCTATCTAGAGGGGGATTTTTTTTTAATCTCTGAAAGAAGTTAATATGTTGGACTCAGATATTAAAAGTACAAATACATCTCTAAATCATTTTCACTGGTGGTTTAACTTCTCTGTATTAGGTTGAGTTTCGTTTCTCTGTGTTCTGTAGCTGACATTATGAGTAATCACTTATTTTTCTCATCTAGGCATCAGAGATAAAGTGTCTGATTGGAACGAGTTTCTACGGCAGACCCTTATGGGAGCATGTAGCCCTCCTGTTCCGCTGCTAGAAGGCGTGAGTATTACTGCTTGCAGAATCAGGTGGAAAACCCTTTTCATCTTCGGTGGTATTTCCTGTCTAAGAAATCTTAAAATTGGTTGTTCATTTATCACTCTACAGCAAATAAGCATTGTTACTACAGACATAGACAATGGGTACCGGCAGGTTTAAACTTCTCCTCAGAGGTTGCCAACTGGTGCCTTTCTTAGTACCTAAAATGTTCTGAATTAGTTGCTAACACATAAAAATCTAGTTTTCCAGATTCTTTTGTGAAGTTGGAAGATAATGGCCTTTTTTGGGCTCTAGAGCTGAGCAGGTGTTGATTCTACTTCAGGAATTTTAACTCCCACCCCAGGTGACTTGAGACCCCCGTTTCTGTAGCTCGGAAGACATTGGACCTATTGAATTCTTAACCGCTATGTGCATTCAGCAGTCCTTTTAAATTAGTGGAGCTTTTTAGCTTGTTAGTGAATATAATATAGATTTCTTGTTTTTGTGAAATCAGTTTATTGGTTTTGACATTTCTAAGTTATATTTTGTCACTTTCTGTCATACCAGTTATATTCTTTGTGGCATATGTGGAATGCAATGTATGAACGTTCCAATTTCTCTACATTTTTGCCAACACTTGTTACTCTCTTTTGGTTATAGCTATGCTAGTGAATATGAAGCAGTTTCTCCTTTTGATTTGCATTTTCCTAATGCCTAATGATGTTGAGCATCTTTTTCTGTACTGTTTGCTATTTGTGAATCTTCTTTGGGGAAATGTCTCTGCCCATTTTTAAAATGGATTGTCTTTTTATTATAGAATTGTAAGAGTTCTTATATTCCGATAACAAGTCCAGGTCAGATACATGATTTCCAAATACATTGTGTGGATTGTCTTTTCACTTTCATAATGATACTGTATGCAGCACAAAAGCTTATTTTGATGTAGTTTAGCTTATCTATTTTGTTGTTATTTGCACTTTTGGTGTTATGTAAGAAGGCTTTGTTTAATGCAAGGTCACAAAGATTTAGTCTTTTTTTTTTCTTCTATAAGTTTTATGGTTTTGACTCTTACATCTCATTCTGTGATTCATTCACATTCACCTTTAAAACTTGATTGGTAAATACTCAATTTCCAGTTGATCTTTTTATTTTATCCTCTGACTCATTTCATTATGTTTAGCCAGTGTCTGGCACACACTAAACAAACCATAAAATTTTAATGAATGAATGAAATCATGAACAAATGAATTACTAGATATCCAGCTCTACATTGACCTTGATTCTCCCATCCTGATTTTTAGCTGTGAACGTGTTCCTTCATTTCTTCATATGTTCTTTTGCATTTATATAAATCTATAAGTGTTGCAGACCAATTCTTATTAGGAAAAAAATGGGAGTTTGACTAATAAATAGTTAAGTGATGATATTGGAATCAGCATTCCCTTTTATTCTTTATTGTAGCTTTTAATATGTATCTAGAGTGATAGCTAAACTTTTCCGTTCCATCAGCATAATCAAAACAACTGTGTTTGTAGGAACATTATTGTGAAATGAATAAAAAATCAGAAACAACTGAAATGCCATCAGTAGATAAGTGGATAAATTACTACCCATTTAGAACACAGAATATCAATAAAAACAGTATAAAAGAATAAAGATTTATATGTGCTATAATAGAAAGATAGCTGTGATGTATTAAGTGATAAACACAAATTGAAAAAGAGTATACAATGCTCCCGTTTTTCAAAAAATGTGAGACAGATATAGGTAGATGTGTTGACTTGTGTGTAGGAAATCCGGTCTAGAGTGGGTGTGAAAGTATTTTTTGTGGTTCTTTCTTAGAGGTGATTTTGACTTTTGTTGTTATTTTTCATTTAATGGTGATCATATTTGCTTTCATAATCAGACTAAGTAATGATAATTTAAAAGTTTTTACTAGATTAAACTATACAACATAATTTTAGAGACAGAGGTCTGTTAGAATAGTTTCATTGCATTATAAGTAGAATTTTCTTTAAGATAAACATTTTCATATCATCTAGAAATAATATTATGGAGACTTGTATGAGATTAGGCCTTTCAGTGTCATGGCTTTGAGTGGGTAGAAATATAAAGGCTCATTTGAGATCCTTTATAACTTGACTTTTTAAAATGCCATCTGAACTTCTTGTAATCATTTCACCTCTTGTACCCACAGCTCCGCAATGGGAGGAATCCTTTAGATCTCATTGCTCCAGGCTCCAGGCTAGAATGTCAAGCTTTCCGTGACTCGTTAAGCACTTGGATTGTTACTGTAGTAGAAAACATTGGGGGAAGGCTGAAGCTGCGTTATGAAGGACTTGCAAGTTCTGACAGTTTTGAGCTTTGGTTGTATTACTTGGATCCGTTTCTTCATCACGTTGGTTGGGCTGCTCAGCATGGATATGAACTGCAGCCCCCATTAGGTGAAGAGTAATCTAACATTTTTCTTTTAACTTTACATTATTGTTATATTATGCTTTTATTAATGTTGATGAGACTGAAAAATGTATTATTCTGCATATTACAAAAGCATAATAGAGATGTTTCTTTTGGTTTGCTAATTTAGCAATTTGCCACACATATTGATGTACCTTATGGACTCCTGCCTCAACTCATACTGAATCCTTACCAAAGTTGAAGAAAAATTCTCTAGGTAGTATTTAGATAGGTGTAGGAATAGGATAGGTCTTAGTTCAAAGTGAACTGTTGATTGGAAGAAATAACAATGATCTCAAAACTGGAGTTACTGTTTAAAGCAATTTGCACTTATGTGCCTTTGTTTGGGTGTTATATGATTTTGTGGCCTACAGCAGTCCTTATGATCTTGCTACAGGTTTAAAAAAAATTTTTTTTAGAAAGATTTTATTTATCTGCAAAAGAGAGAGCACGAGCAGGGGGAGCTGCAAAGGGAGAGGGTTAGAAGCAGACTTCCCAGTGAGCAGGAAGCCCCATGTGGGGCTCAGTCCCAGGACTCTGAGATCATGACCTGAGCCAGAGGCAGACCCTTTACCGACTGAGCCACCCAGACGCCCCATTGCTGCGGGTTTTTTCACCAGGCCTAATACCCAGGCTCTGAACAGAGGGGCAAACTACTGAAGTTAAGGTACAGGCTCTGTGAATGAAGATGGTGTAAGTGGGCTGGAGCCCTTTCTTTTCTCCATGGAAAGTGACTTTTTTGTTTGTGTTGGATGTCTTCAGAACAGTTATAAAGTGTGTAAATTTTCCTCATTTAAAATATCCTGTCTTAAAAGTAAATAAATTAATAAATAAATTAATTAATTAATTAAAATAAAATAAAATATCCTGTCTTGTTTTACAAAAGCCATCCGGCATCTGAAAACTGAAGCTGAGTGGCAAGAGATCTTGGCCAAAGTGAAAGAGGAGGAGGAAGAGCCATTGCCATCCTACTTATTTAAGGTAAAAACCAAATGTGATGGATCGGTTCTTCCCTTCTCACAGCAGAGTAAGGCAGCTGGGGGTGGCAGGGTGCACAGTAATCCCCAGGGTCAGTGAGAGTGCTGGGATGTCTGAAGGAGGAAAGAGGTTGGAAGGCTGGAGTGATGAGTGTCCTGTTTTTCTTCTAAAAAGTAGCCTAGGTCTTCTCCCAACATTTTCTTACAGCATTTGAGTCTTTTCTTTTCCACTCTTAACTCCATAGCCCTAACTCGTTATAAAATAAACTTGTTTTTCCTCCAGATGGCTTTTGTGTGCCAAATATAGAGAGTAGGAGTACTTCCTATGTTTTTGTTTCTGAATAATTTTTTCCAGGAAAGAAAATATAGGATTAAATTATTTATCAGAAACTGGACAGTTCTATTTTAATTAATTAAGAGTAGTATTCAGCTATATATGAGTATAAAATTAATGTGAAAATACTATCTTTTTATTCCCTCTTGGTGTTTGCATTTCAGGACAAACAAGTGATTAGCACTCACTCATTCTTTGTAAATATGAAGTTAGAAGCTGTGGACCCCTGGTCTCCTTTTGGGATCTCTCCTGCTACAGTTGTTAAGGTAACATGGGGGCAGCTCTTCTGCTAAGAATTCCTGTCAGGGTGACTGGTTTAGAAAAGTGGTTTGAGTTTTTTGGTCTTCAGGCTCTGCTAATGCAAGCCATGTTTCTCCTAAGCTGTGAGGCTAGAATGACTTCTGTGCACATTTTGTATTTATACTGTCCAGTTTTCTGTGGCCCATTCGCCTGGTCACCCCAGCCAACCAAAGCTTGGATGCCAGAGGTGTGGGGCCTGGTCTTTGGGGCAGGTCTCACTGTATACAGCTAGAGAGAGGATATACCCAGCAGGCAGGCTGCAGTGTCTGAGAAATATGGGCGCAGGTGACAGTGTCTATAAGGTTCAGGGCTCAGTGGGTGAGGGGATGTGTTGGGGTGGGAGGCAGATGGTCTGTATCATGAGATCTGTCTAGGATTTCTCCAGCATGGAGTCCACACTCAGACTCCAGTCTTTTGGAAGGCTGACAAAAGTAAGGCTCATTCTGAGAGTAACCACAGGAGCTGGGCAGGTTGTCAGGCCTTAGGGACTCTGTTACTGGTACTGAGGCACAAGAGAAGAGATCAGTTAGGACTAGAGCAGAGGCCCACTTACCGAGTAGAGCCAGAAGACAAGTGTGGCTAGGGGAGTGGTCACTTGGATCCTGAATTTTCTGACCTGTTGAGATTTAAATTTGTTTTGCCTTAGGAGAAGATTATTCTAAGGGAGGAATTCTGAACCTGCAGTGGGGTCAGAAGGCCCTTTCTGGAGTCTGAAGGGCCATGGGGAGGGAAAGAGCCAGAGCAGGTTAATAAAACCTTATTGGTATTTGAAACTAGGCTAGGATCCAAAAATCTAATATGCAAATGTGGTGAACTCCTCACTCAGCCTAAACTAAATTTTATTTGGAGCCCAAATACTTATATTTGAACGTACGTTCCGCTTCTTTCTTGCTGAGTAAAATGGGGCAATTTGTTTATCCTCTTTTTAAATCAGTTTCCTTATCTGCAAAGTGGAGTTGAGAATGGTACCTACCTTACTGCATTGCATTTTCAAGTTAATGCTTGAAAAGCATTTAAAGCAATGCCTGATGCATAGGTAACATTTATTGAGTACTACTGTTATTTTTTTTATTTTTATTTTTTTTAAAGATTTTATTTATTCATAGACACAGAGAGAGAGAGAGAGAGAGAGAGAGAGAGGGGCAGAGACACAGGCAGAGGGAGAGGGAGAAGCAGGGTCCATGTAGGGAGCCTGACATGGGACTCGATCCTGGGCCTCCAGGATCACACCCAGGCTGCAGGCGGCGCCAAACCTCTGCGCCATTGGGGCTGCCCAGTACTTAGTGTTATTATTCATACTCACTGTAGCTATGAAGTTTTGTAACATGTTTGTCTATGTCAGGGAAATGACAGACACATAAGTGTGTGTATACATGCATGTAAAACCATTTGTCTCTGTTGTCCAATTGTATGTGCAGGTTTTTGATGAGAAGTACTTTCTGGTAGAAATGGATGATTTGCGACCAGAGAATCATGCACGACGATGTTTTGTGTGTCATGCCGACAGTCCTGGTATTTTCCCTGTGCAGTGGAGTCTAAAGAATGGTTTACACATCAGCCCCCCTCCTGGTAGGTAGTTGTTCTGTTCTGAATTGTTCCTCAGGGTCTTCTTTTTAAGAAATGGGATTTATCGGGGCACCTGGGTGGCTCAGTTGATTAAGCGTCCAACTCTTAGTTTTGGCTCAGGTTGTGATCTCAGGATTGTGAGATCGATCCCCACATCAGGCTCTGTGTTCAGTGTAGAGTCTGCTTGACGTTCTCTCTCTCTCTGCCCCTCCTGCTTGTGTTCACTCACTCTCTATCTAAAATAAATAAATCTTAAAAGAAAGAAAGAAAGGAAAGAAAGAAAAAGAAAAAAGAAGAGGATTTATCAGATGGCATCACCTGGATCTTTTGTCTGTCTGTCTCTCCTTGTGCCCCAGCCTGTCCTTAACATTTTTGGGTCCCAAGACAAGTATAAATGAAGGCCTTGATTCCATTGTTTACATATTTGCAAATTACAAATTAAGCTAAAAAACTATTAAAGATTAAGTATGTTCTGTCCTCTTACCTTGACAAATATATCTTCATAACAGCCTGAGCTTTCATGCAGGTTCCTAGTTTGCTCTCTCCTGTGTCTGTCGTGAGGGTACAGAGAAGTGAAGGTAAAGTACACAGGGAATGTCAGGAGCTGGCATATGGGAAAAGACCTCCGTACCAGAGCTGGGTGGTAGGAGGCAGATGACTGATTTTTAGGTTTCTGAGCATCCCCTTGGAGTGAGGCTTGTCAGACTTGGGAAGAAGGTTTATGATTAAGAGCAGGACTCAGAGAAGCTTTAGGTAGGAAAGCAACAACTCATTTTCCTGGTGTTTGAGACTTTGCAAAATATAACCTTTTTTTTCTCTTTTTTTTTAAGATTTATTGAGAGAGAGTGTATGAGCAGGGGCTGAGGGTGCGGGGACGGGGCAGAGGGAGAGAAAGAATCTCTAGTTGGCTCCATGCTCAGTGCGAAGCCCAACCTGGGGTTTGATCTCATGACTCTGAGATCATAACCTGAGCCGAAATCAAGAGTCAGATGCTTAACTGACTTAGCCACCCAGGTGCTCCTGCAAAATATAATCTTTGGTCCTTAAATATGACATTAATTGAGCTTGACTGAAATTTTTAATAAATTTTAATATTTTTAAATTTAGACTGTCTAGACATGTCAAATGTTTTATATCAGCAATCAGATTATTTGATTGGCAGTCTATATCTTTTATTTTGGCTTTTGGTGAACACAGCTTCACTTTCTAAATGGTGAATGCTGGAACACTGGGCTAGAAGTACTCTGCTGTGTTAACAAGAGTCAAAAACTCAGAACCTTTTGCTGTTTATTCAGCCTTCATTCATCCAACAAACATCTACGGAATGTTTGCTATGAGCTAGACATTGGGCTTGTTTGTCACCGGGGGAAAAGTGAGTAGCACAGTCTTTCAAGGAACAAGTAGGGGAAAACAGTAATGGAGCCTCCCAGGTTCTCCATCAGGGAACAGAGTAAGCACACCTGCCTGGTGGTGGCGGGGTGGGGAGGGTGCACACCTACAGGAGGAAGTTCTTGCTTTGCTAGAAGGCTCTGGACATTCCAAATGCTTATCTTGCCTGCTCCCTTTCCGTGAAAAGGAAAAACAATTTATTAAAGATATTGGAGTTTTCTGCATTGTTATAGACAATACATCTGTCTCAGTAAAGAGGAGGAGAGTAGTGGACTATGTAACTGAAAATGGCAGCTAATTTACTGTGAGGTAGAGAGGTGGAGGTGGCTGGGGAGCATGGTGCCAGTCTGAGCTGGGGAGAGGAGGGACCGCAGGGGCGGTTTGGCTGTTGGGTGGTATAGTGTGGTAGCCTGCTGTGTGTCTGTGAGGTGCTTAGTTCAATGCAGGGGAGAGCTGCTCAGAAACGGTGGGGCAGTGGGGCCTCCAGGCAGACAGTGGAGCCAGGGCGTCAGGTCTCAGAGGCCTCTACCAGGGACTATGGTGGACTTAAGCAGGCAGTTAAGCCCAACTCTGTTTTCTGAGATGAATTCATGATTGAGGTTATAAGAGTATTGTGATCCTGTAGAACATGAATCTGAAAACAGCACTGAGAGCATTGTGTCAGGTGTGGCTAAGATGTGTAAGGGCATAGCTTCATGAGAGGAAAAAGATTATTTGCTGTCTCTTCCTTTAGAGCCTAACTTGGAATAGAATGGATAGTAAGACTGGATTTATTACTACAAATCAAATCTAGTCATAAGCGTCTTAAATTCTTTCGGTAAACTGCCAGCAGCGAATCATATAAAATACTGTTGAAAATAAATGCGTAATTTGAAACTTGAAAGTTTAAAAATTTTATTCAAAGAATTTTAGTATATTGCTATGATTTGAGCAGAGTTGCTCTGTTTTATAACATGAAAAATGCTTTTGTTTTATAGGTTGTTTTTCCTCCTCCCTAAAATCAACAAAGTCCTCAAATTAGCAAATGAGAAGTTGTGGGTGGACACCTTGCAGAATGGAAAAGCTGGGCAGGCATGTGTGGTGTGAATTATTGTTCTTATGTCCTTACCTAGGCTACCCGGGCCAGGACTTTGATTGGGCCGACTACCTCAAACAGTGTGGTGCTGAAGCTGCTCCCCAGAGGTGCTTCCCTCCGGTGAGAACCCCTGGTCCCCTCATCACCATGCTCTGGGGCTACCAGGGACTGCTATGCCTCCTGTCCTCATATGGTTATTACTCAGCCCTCTCACTCAAACCAAATAAGCATCTTGTTGGATATAATAAAATGGTCCAAGGAAAAAATTCATTTACTATGGAAGTTAATTTGTTAATTTAATTGGTTTTTAAAGTTTTATCAATTTTTTTACTTAGTTGAAATCATGTTAATTTTTTGTTTGCATTATTATATTTGGTTGTTTAAAAATATGAAAAAATGCTTAAATACTAGGTGGAAAAAATCATTAAACTTAATTAAAAAAAAAACTTAATTAAAAATACTTCTGTGAAAATATTATATGCATTTGGTTTACAATGCCAAATAGCAGTAGAAAGCTTAAAACATAAAACAACAATTCCCTGCCCTATCCCTTTCGGTGGTCTCCCTTTCCAGGAGTACTCAATCCTCTTGTTCTCACTGTTGTTTTGATATTGTTTATACTTAAATCATTTTCAAAATAGTATGCTGCGATCTTTTGAGTCATTAATTTTATTTTATTTTATTTTATTTTTTATTTATTTATTTTTTTTTGAGTCATTAATTTTAGAGATGTCTATTGGTTGTATGTTATGGTAAATGAGCACTTAGCTATTTTACATACCTTTCTCTGTCTAACCCACCTCTTCTTTCTATAAGAGGCCTATTGCAATTTTGGGTTAAAATGAATTGAATATTCACACTATGATATGCATTCAGATACTATTCACAGCTGAACACTGCATTATTTTATGATTTTTTTTATTTGTCCTCAAGTTAATAATAATTACCATGTTTTTCATGACTTCATTTTCTTTTTCTTTTTTTTTAAGATTTATTTATTTGAGAGAGAGAACGCGAATAGGGGAAGGGCACAGGAAGGAAAAAGTGAGGATCCTCAAGCAGATTCCCCATTGAGCATGGAGCCCGATGTGGGGCTCCATCTCATGACCTCGAGATCATGACCTGAGCCAAAATCAAGAGTCAGGCGCTCAACCGACTGAGCCACACAGGCATCCCTTCATAGCTTAATTTTCTTGTTTCTATTGCTAGTTCTTCCCATATCTTCCAGTAGCTTCTGTCTGTTTCCGCAAAGGCAATCACATCAGGAAATCTATGATTCCCATCCCCCCCCACATACCTTTATGAAACTTAGAGTTTATTTGAGGGGTGGGGAGACACTAATAATATATGCTGCAGAAGTTCCCTTTCCTGACTCAGTGTATTACTGGGTTAATTGAAAGTCATCATCTAAATAAGGGAATCCTCTTTGGATGAACCAGTCTATTTTAACTTAAGATGTGTTAATATGTATTCATTTGCTAATCCTTTGGTAAGGCTTTTCCTTTGTATGTGGATTGTTAACTGGTGTTCTCTTGAGTGTTAACATAGAGTTAACACATACTCTTGTATGCCTGTATACATAACATGCACTTTATCTTTCAGTTCTTCTTTAGAGTTTTTAATACCACATTTTTTAATTTTCCAGAACTGTTTCTGTTCTCTGAGTATTTACTTTAAATAACATACTACTCTTGTTTTGAAGATGTGATAGTGTTTCTTTAACTCAGGGGATGTTAATTACCCATGCCTTCTGGGAAATTTTCTTCTTGCATAAAGTCTTCTCCACTCTGTTTGTTTTGTCTACTTTGGTCCCTAGCTTTCATGTTTTTAGATGTCTAGTGATGCTCGGTGGTTTGCTCATATTTAAGAATGGAGAGACTAAAAGATGAAGCCGATTGGAAGCTCTGAGGCTGGGGGGGGCGGGGGGCTTGTGCATCTTGAATTTCTTTTTAGGGTGGAATGTGTCTGGCAATCCATATGTTCCCATGTTTCTTCCTGGGCTTGTCATATGACCACATATTTCCAGTCTGCTTGGAGGGTAGAGGCAAGGACTGGACAGACCTCTCAGCATTCCAGGTGCATGCTGTTTGGGGCATTGTGTGTATGCCCTCAGCAGTTCCTGTGTCGTCCTGCCCAGGGATCTTCTTCTGTCTTACCTTTCTGGAGGATAAATCTTTTGTAGGAAAGGGATGGGATAGTTGCCCTGGGGTGTGGAGTAGAGGAGCCAGTGGTATGACCTAAATGCTTCTTAAATGTTTTCAACAAATCTTTTCGTTCTTTTTTTATGTTAAAAAAAACAAAGCACTCAGTTTTAGGGTGCTATCAGAAAGAAGAGAGAATAATCAAATATAGTTCAATTCTCCATTTTGACTCAGAAGTTGCAAATTTTTCAATGTGTATTTTCTCTTGTTCATAAGCATTATTTATCCTGACTGCCTTTTTTATACATAGAACTAGGAACCAGACAGCTAATTGTGTGATGGAGCCCTTTATGGGAAGAGAACAAACCAACAGTGGGTGAGAGCCAGTTGGTTCAGGGCACAGAACCTTAGGTACTTTATTTTATGAAAACTCAAAGTAACCCAGTAAAGTCAGTGTTCTCAAGGTCATCTGCAGATGAAGTAAACTAAGGCAAAAGAGGTTATACAACTTGAGCAGGGTCACACAGGTAGCATAATGCAAGTGTACCTGACCTCATAAACTGCTTATAATACCAAGAGAGACAGACATTTGACTTTGCTTCATTAAGAAAGAAAACAAAGCAAAATAAATTTGTAGCTTTAAAGTGTTACTCTAGGGTTAAATATTACTTAGAATAGGTCTTTCAGATGAGCACATGAGTTAATACTGAGTATGAGTTTGGATTTGATTCATTTTCCAGTCCATTTCTGAGCATGAATTTAAGGAGAATATGAAGCTTGAAGCAGTGAACCCTCTTCTCCCTGAAGAAGTGTGTGTTGCCACTATTACTGCAGTGAGAGGCTCCTACCTGTGGCTCCAGCTGGAGGGTAAGTGCTGTACCCCTAAGAAGCCTTCCTGTGGCCGCTGCTCTATCCTGTCTGCTTATCCCTATGATGTGGCTTGTTAGACTTCATCAAATAGCTAAATAGGGGTCTTGCTAAGACACTTGTAATTTGTAATGCAAGATTCTTAGCTAAAAATTTATCTTCCTGTCCTTGACTTTCAAATTTTAGGAAATGAATGTAAATAAAAAGCCTTTACTGCAGTCTCCTGTTTTCTGAAGGGCAAGTATAAGTCAAATGGCATATATTTTAATGTGACCAGAATGTATGAGCAAGAACATTAACACATGGTTCATTTAAGAGAGAATATTTTGTTTGCCCCCCCCAACCAATAGAACCAAAATGTATGTAAAATAGAAAAGATGTAATAAAAATAATGTTCAATGATTGGACAGATTTATGGATAGAAAGCATTTTGTGAGCACTCAGCACTGCAGTTACTGAATACGGCCTGGGTTTCTTTTTTATTTGGCTACCAAACAGACTAGGTACCTACTCTTTCCAGTTTGTAGAATTGGCATTTAATTCAGATGTCAAGGACCATATTTTACACAATCCCTGCTGAGCAACATCACATCCTGAGTTAAATTCACTGGTCTACCTTCTGGCTTGTTCCCAAATACCAGAACTAATATCTCATTGAGAAGAACTGTCACTGTTGCCTTTTGTTTTCTAGTTAGTTCATGAAATTGACTATATTTGTCAGCCATCTAAATAATACTACTGGAAGTTCCAGTTGTTTATTTGCAGTTCTGTAACTAGGGATCACCCTGTATACCTACTACCCATTTTCCTTTTTTTTTTTTTTTAAGATTTTATTTATTTATTTGAGAGAGAAAGAGCATGATGAAGGAAGAAGGGTAGAGGGAAGGGGGGAGGTAGAGAGACAATCTCTTAAGCAGATTCCCCGCTGAGCCTGGAGCCTGACCCCACAACTCTGAGATCATGACCTGAGCTAAAACCAAGAGTCAAATGCTTACCTGACTGAGCCACCCAGGTGCCCCCATTTTCGTTTATGTACAGGTATGCATAGGGAATAGTTTACTTTTATTTCCTTGATGTTTGCCATATATGAAAAAATATGACTTACATGTGAAAGGAACTTGCTCAAGAGATTTTGTGTCTGCATTATAGAATACTGTCTCAGAAGGAGTCTGTGAAGAAGGCTGTTTAACTGTCTAAAACTTTTTTTAAATCTAAACAGGTTCAAAGAAGCCCATACCTGAATGTATTGTGAGTGTGGAATCCATGGATATATTTCCTTTGGGCTGGTGTGAAACCAATGGCCATCCCCTCAGTGCCCCTCGCCGAGCACGAGGTAGCTGTCTGTTTCTGGGCCAAGGGGCTGATCCTTAAATAATCTGTTGAGTGGTTACTACCAATTAGGATGAATCTGGACATTTCAGAGAAAAACAAAGTGGTGTTCTGATTGTTCCTACATAGCAAATCACTTACTGCCTCAAGTGTGGCTTATATTAATAATTTCTGTGGGTCAGGAATCTGGGTGCTCTAGATCTGAGCCCTCAGGAGCCTGCAGGCAAGGTGTCAGCCAGACTTAGCCATCTTAAGGCCCGAGACGGGAGATCTGCCACCATGTGTACTCATGATGGTTTACAAGATTCATTCCCTTGTGGCTTTTGGTCGGGGGGCCTCAGTTTCTTGCTGGCTGTTGGTGGGAGGCTTCCCTCAGTTTCTTGCCATGTGGGCCTCTTTATAGGGAGCCCCCAACATGGCAGTTGGCTTCCATCAGAGTCAGCCAGGAAGAGATTAGGAGAGGTTGAAGAAGGTGGAAGCCAGAGGGTTGTTGTAACCTAACCTTAGAAGTGTCATCCCACTCTACTCTCCCTTTTTAAAACAGCTTTACTGAAATATCATATAACATAAAATTTGATCTTATAATTCAGTTGTTTTTAGTATGTTCTAGGAGTTGTGCAAATATCACCAAACTGCATTTGAAAACATTTGCATTGTCTCAAAAAGAAACCCTGTACCCCTTGGCAGTCGCCTCTTCACCTTCTCCAGCCCCAGACAACTACTTCTCTACTTTTTTCCTACTATGTAGATTTGCCTGTTCTTGACATCTCCTATGGAATCATGCAATATGTGGTCTTTTGTGACTGTAATGTTTTCACAGTTCATCCATGTGCTGGTGTATATCAGTACTTTGTTCCTGTATATTTTTAGTGCTATCACATTGTAGTGATAGGCCATATTTTCCTTATCCGCATATCAGTTGATGAACATTTGGGTTGTTTCCGTTCCTTAATGCTTATATATTATTCCGTTATGAATAATGCTGCTGTGAACATTGTCTGCAGGTTTTTATGTGGACTTATGTTTTCATTCCTCGAGTATAACTCTATGTTGAATACATTGAGGAACTGTTAAACCATTTTCCACAGTAGTTGCACCATCTTACATTCCCACCAGCAGTGTATGAGGATTCCATTTTCTTTACATTCTCCCCAACACTTGTTTTTTTGTTGGTTTGTTTGTTTTTTTGGGTTTGTTGTTTGTTGGGAGGTTTTTTGTTTGTTTCTTTTTTATAATAACCATACTGGTGGGCATAGGGTGGTCTCTTACTATGATCCTGATTTGCATTTTCCTAATCATTAGCTATGTTGAGCACCTTTTCATATGCCTAGTGGATGTTGGTATATTTTCTTTAGAGAAATGTTTATTCAAGTGTTTTGCACATTTCTTTAATTGGGTACTTTTTAATTTTATTGTTGAATTGAAGGATTTTGTTATATATTCTAGATATTAATCCCTTCCTTATCAGATATATGATTTCCAAATATTTCCTCCCATTCTTTGGGTTGCCTTTTCTCTTTCTTGATAGTGTCCTTTGATGCAGAGAAGTTTTATTTTATTTATTTATTTATTTTTTTTAATTTTTATTTATTTATGATAGTCACACAGAGAGAGAGAGAGAGAGAGAGAGGCAGAGATACAGGCAGAGGGAGAAGCAGGCTCCATGCACCGGGAGCCTGATGTGGGATTCGATCCCGGGTCTCCAGGATCGTGCCCCAGGCCAAAGGCAGGCGCTAAACCGCTGTGCCACCCAGGGATCCCCAGAGAAGTTTTAAATCTTGATGTAGTCCAATTTATTTTTTCTTTTGTTGCCTTTGCTTTTGGTGTCCTAACTAAGAAATGGTTGTTAAATCTGATGTCATGAAGATTTTTCCTTATATTGTCTTCTAAGAGTTTTATAGTTTTATTTTTTTTTATTTATTTATTTTATTTTATTTTATTTTTATTTATTTATGATAGTCACACAGAGAGAGAGAGAGAGAGAGAGAGAGGCAGAGACACAGGCAGAGGGAGAAGCAGGCTCCATGCACCGGGAGCCTGACATGGGATTCGATCCTGGGTCTCCAGGATCAGCCCTGGGCCAAAGGCAGGCGCCAAACCGCTGCGCCACCCAGGGATCCCGAGTTTTATAGTTTTAACCTTTATGTTTAGGTCTCTTTCTTTTTAAAGATTTTATTTATTTGAAAGAGCAAGAATGAGAAGAGAGCATGAGGGAGAGAGGCAAGGGGGAGGAGCAGAGGGAGAGGGAGAAGTAGGCTCCCCACTGAGCAGGGAGCCTACTATGGGTCTCAGTCCCAGGACTCTGGGATCATGACCTGAGCTGAAGGCAAACACTTAACTGACTGGGCCACCCAGGTACCCCTTTAGATCTTCTTTTTTAAAACTCTTTTTTTTTTTTTCCTTAGAAAGAGTAGGGGAGGGGCAAAGGAGAGGGATAGAAAGAATCTTAAGCAAGCTTCTCACCTAGCACAAAGCTCAACATAGGGCTTTATCTCATGACCCTGAGATCATGACCTGAGCCAAAAGTAAGAGTTAGACGCTTAACCTACTGAGCCACCCAGGCACCTCTATATTTAGGCCTTTGATCTATTTGGAGTTAATTTTTGTATGTGGTATAAGGTAAGAGTCCAACTTAATTTAATGTGAGTAGTCTGTTTTCCCCAGTACTATTTGTTGAAAAGGCTGTACCTGCCCCATTGAATGGTCCTAGCATCCTTGCCAGAATCAGTTTTTCTTTTGAATATCTTTTCCTGCTTAGAAAATATTCATAGGAATTGACAGAGATAAGAGCCTTGAAATTATTTTTGATCATTGTGTAAAGACTCCTCCTACCCGGAAAATGTCCCTCAGTCTAGATATTCAGACATATCAGCACTTAATTCCTAATACTTACTAGTTAAATATATACATGCCTAGGTTTTAAATATGCTAATATTATCTTAGTACCTATATAGCTTTTCTTTTATTTTTCTTAACATTTGTAGTTTTATTTTCTTCTTTCAGTACACAAACAGAGGAAAATTGCAGTGGTTCAACCAGAAAAACAGTAAGTAATATACTAGTATGTTTGAACAGTTGACATTTGAAAGTTAGAATATCTAGGGAAAAAAAATTAGTATTTCAGAGAGTATATCTCATATGTTATCTTCTCAGGTGGAAGCATAATTCTTTAATTCAGCTTTTGATAGGTTACATACTTTTCCTTATAGCATATGTATTTTCTGAAATGGCGTTATATAGAAAGTATAAAATGCCTTCTTAAGATGTTCCCCTAATTGAGTTTTCTTTGGCTTTGAGAGCCTGAAAACATTTGAATAAGAGAGGAAATAGAATTTCTGCGCTATTATTTATTAAGGAAGAGCAAAACTTTAAATTAGATTATATGATTTTTTATAGTGAAAAAAACTTGAGGTGAAAGACAGCAGCTCTAAAAGAAAAGGTGCACTCAAAGGGGTGCCTTTGTGTTCCATTCGGAAACCCTTTGTAGCATACCTTCATACATAGCTTTTGAGAAGCAGTTAATTAGTGGTGCCTTATAAATACATGTACATGTGTGTTTCTAAACACTGGGTTTTCAATTCTGTACTAGTTTGCACAAGCTGCCGTAACAAAATACCACTGACTGGGTGGCTCAAACAACAGAAATTTATTTTCTCCCAGTTCTACAGGCTGGGAAGTCTGAGATCAAAGTACCAGCCCAATTTGGTTTCTGGCCGGGCTCTCTTCCTGCAGACTGTCAGCTTCTGCATCCTCACGTGGTGGGACCAGCTGGAAGGGAGAGCCAACACTCCTAGATCAGAGCCATACCTTTATTTACCTCATAAGAGCTCTGTCTCCAGATGTAGTCATGGTAGAGTTCAATGAATGAATTTTAAGGTGACACAATTCAGTCTATAGCAAATTCTGTGTAAGTTATGGCTGCTTCTCAGGTTGTGTAATAAAACTGACAGCAGAAGTAGAAAGAGAGGCCACAAAATTCAGTCCCAGGTAGAAAAGTGAGATAGCAATGCCAAAAATGTGGTCTTGGATTTCTCCTTGACTTTATTGTCAAAATGGATTCAAAGTTTTAGTCAGAAAGTGTTCTAAAAAAAAGCCTATTTTAGTGTTCTAAAAATTATCCTATTGCATTTATTGCTGCATAGAGAATAATTCTCTGATTTTTAAAACATGATATGTCTTTAATTTTGAAACCAATAGAAGAAGAAAACAGACCCTTATAAGAGATATTTTTGTTCTTGGACTATTGAAAAAGATGAAAACCTTACTTATGGTTTGAGAGTCCCAGAAGGAATTCTATAATTTGTTGCTCACATGAATGAAAGTAAGTTGATTTGAATATGAAGTATTACAGCGCTGTCTACAGACTGTCTGTTGGCTCATTAAACCATGTACATAGTTTTAAAAACAATTGTTTAAAAAAAAGTATGATCAGCGAAGCACCTTCTGTTACACAGTTTGCAATCTGCCACATTTGCTTTCTTCTTAGATTTGAAGGAAACTAACCTTCACATTTTACTGACCTTGAGGATTATCTCACTATTTTGTTGTGTTATCTTGACCCAGAATACCATCCTCCAGGACTGTCCATGAGGGCCTGAAGAATCAGGAGCTGAACTCCACAGACTCAGGTATAAATAAGTATATACAGTTCTCTTTATAGAAAAGAGAACCTTTAGTTTCTTGTAATGGACTATATCTTAAACAATACATTTGATTTATAGGATGTGGCTTCACAGGATTGTTTCTTAATTTGACTTTAAAGACTTATAATTGTTGGGATCCCTGGGTGGCGCAGCGGTTTGGCGCCTGCCTTTGGCCCAGGGCGTGATCCTGGAGACCCGGGATCGAATCCCACGTCGGGCTCCCGGTGCATGGAGCCTGCTTCTCCCTCTGCCTATGTCTCTGCCTCTCTCTCTCTCTCTCTCTGTGTGACGATCATAAATAAATAAAAATTAAGAAAAAAAGACTTATAAATGTCTAAGTTGTATGTAGTTTAATAAGTATCTCTAGGATAATATTTCTGTCCATTTATTCTCTACTGATCACTTGTTGGGTGCTAAGGGCTCTGGAGATCAATATTCTCATCCCTGAGTTTAGATGAAGAGCCAGGGACTTTCTATGCGTGCACTTTCCTAAGCTGGGTGGTTGAGAGGTGGATGTTTATTGTTCTTTGAATATTTTATGTGATGTATACACATTGTGTGTATATATTTCACAATTAAAAAAATAAACCACTGGAAAAACAGATTGTCACAGAGGCACTGCCTGATAAATGAAGCAAGAATCATAGCTGGAGGCCAAAGCCTTTTGTCAGGAAGTCTCCCTGGAACTGCTCTTCGCTCTATTTTTGCTGGTTGTATACTTAGCATGTTGGCTATGTGTATTCTAGCTCAGATGATGCATTTATATGTCATTTAGTAAACGCCTAGAAAAGAAAAGAAATCAAAGCTCGGAGAGCCCACATAGCTTTATGAGTAGATGGGTCAAAAATGTAACTCAAGTTCAAAATTCAAATTCTTGTCTTTTCCAATCACTGCCTTTTCATGATATCACTTACAGGTGGAGGATCACGGCCTTTTCAAAACAGTAATTACCTTTATTATAATAACCAATTTTTTAAAAGATTATTATTTATTTATTCATGAGAGACACACACACACAGAGGCAGAGACACAGGCAGAGAGAGAAGCAGGCTCCATGCAGGGAGCCCGATGCGGGACTTGATCCCGGGTCTCCAGGATCACGCCCTGGGCCGAAGGTGGCGCTAAACTGCTGAGCCACCAGAGCTGCCGTGTAATAACCAATTTGCTATACTTGTTTACTTCTGTCCTAATAGCTCTCTAGAACTTTTCCCTGTATTTAACAGGCATGATGATAGTGGCACCATTGTTCTATTCACGATATCAAAAGGAAGGTATTTAAACTCTCTCTATTCAATAAATGACTGGCATATAACTGCTAAGAAGTTCCTTTCTATTTCTTGTTTTCTAGGAACCTTGTTCATAAACATATGTTCACCCTGACAAAATAATTTTCCTTAGCATTGGATGATCATATGATTTTTCTATCTAAGCTTATTAATGTGGTGAATTTCAGCGATAGATTTTTTTTCCAGTGTTGAATCATCCTTACATTGCTAGGATAACTCTCACTTGACCATAATGGTATCTTTTGAGTACCCAGCAGAATAGCATTATTAGTAAATACCTTTTTAAAAATTTCTTGTTTTTTTAAATTGAGATATAATTGACATATAACATTATATTAGTTTCAGGTGTATACCATAGTGATTTGATATTTATATATGTTGCAAAATGATCACTATAGTAAATCTGGTTAACATCTACTACCACATAGTTATAAATTTGTTTTCTTGTGATGAGAACTTTTATGCTCTACTAGCAGTGTTCAGAAGCACAATATATTAGTAGTATTACTACACTCAGCATGCTGCACATTACATCCCCAGGACTTATTTTGTAGCTGGAGGTTTATACCTTTTGACTACCTTTACCCATTTTGCCCACTACTCTACCCCTGCCTCTGGCAACTACCAGCCTGTTTTCTGTATCTGTGAATTGGAGTCTTTTTGTTGTTTTTTAAATCTCACGTATAAGTGAGATCCTATGATATTTGTCTTTCTCTCTCTGATTTGTTTCACTTAGTAAATGAACTCAGGGTCCATTCAGTGGTGTCACAAATAACAGTATTTATTTATTTTTTTAAATGGCTGAGTAATATTCCATCCTTTATCTATTCACCTATCCATGGACACTTAGGTTGCTTCTATGTCTTGACTATTATGAGTACTGCTGCAATGAACATGGCAGGGGGTAGGTGCAGATACCTTTTCAGGTTAGTATTTTTATTTCCTTCAGATAAATTCCACCTGAAGTGGAATTACTAGATAACAAGATAGTTCTATTTTTAACTTTTTGAGGAACCTCCATACTGTTTTCCATAGTGGCTGCACTAGTTTACATTCTAATGGTGTACCAGTGTTCTCTTTTCTCCACCTCTTCATCAACACTTGTTATTGCTTGTCTTTTTTATATATATATTTTTTTAATTTATTTATGATAGTCACAGAGAGAGAGAGAGAGAGAGGCAGAGACACAGGCAGAGGGAGAAGCAGGCTCCATGCACCGGGAGCCCGATGTGGGATTCGATCCTGGGTCTCCAGGATCGCGCCCTGGGCCAAAGGCAGGCGCCAAACCGCTGCGCCACCCAGGGATCCCTCTTTTTTATAATAGCCATTCTAACAGGTGTGAGGTGATAATCTCATTGTGGTTTTGATTTGGTATCAAAAGGTAAGGTAAATTTAAAAAATAAGGCAACTCTAATTTTGATGTATTATTGGCTATTCTAATATCGACTAAAACTATAGAATTAAGACACTAATATTTTCCAAGTGACCTCAGCCATGTTCTTTGTGATTTTTGTTTTGTCATAGTTCTGGTTACCTTGGAAAGAGTCTGAGAGTGCACTTGCATACAGGAATTTCACTGGGAAGTGCTTTTTGGGAACAGCTGCAGGGGGCGGGGGTGGCAGTAAAGGAAGCAGGATTGGGCAGAGCGAGAAGTTGAGTTGCAGTGCTCTTTGTGACAGAAATTTCTTCTGGTCCACAAGAGAGCCTTTTAGCTGGTGTGGCTACTCAGAATCATCCCTAATGGAGGTACAGTGTGTACTCCCTCTTTGGTCCGTTATTGGAAGTAGGCTGTTGCTCCCTGCCTACTCACAAAGGGTGGGATCATGGGCAAGGTGTCTCTCTTTTAGTGAGAGGGTAGGCTGAGGCTAACTCCAGGATAACTTACAGTTGAGAGCCTTAAACTGCCAATTCTGCCAGTAGGAGGGAGCATACTGGACCTTAATCCTGAAGAGGGGGATCTGGGTGGCAGAGTTCAAATGGAGAAGTGGTCACAGACATGCTGTCCTCCCTCTGTGCTGAGACTGTATTCTTAGTTCCAGACTGAACATTCTGTGCTTCAGAATCCTATCAGCAGTGGGCAGTGCACACATTTCTTTTCCTAAAACAGTGTCCATCAGTAGGATTTCTCTCTGCTTTATATGGAAAGGAAGATGCTTTAGTGTCTTTGAATTTCATATATTTATGAGTGGAATTGCTAACTATAATGAAGGAATAAAAAAACATTACATTGAAGTATAGCTTTCACACAGAAAAATAGTTGAAGAGAGGGGTCTCTGTGCCCACTTTTACCCCATGGTACTTAACTTAGAGATGTATTCATAGCATACTTTCAGCCTTCTGAGGAATCCCAGACACAGGAGGGTGCCTACTTCATAGAGCACTATCAGCATGTTAGTTTGGTGGTTTCTAAGGGGATAAACTGTAGTTCTGGAAAATATTTACCCTCACTGCCTAGAAACATTCCAGAATAGATTATTGAATAATTGACCATCAAGAATCATCTTGGGTTCTCATGGGATGCCTGGGCACTCAGTCAATTAAACATCGACTCTTGATTTCAGCTCAGGTCATAATATCAGGGTTTTGAGATCAAGCCCCATGTGGGGCTCCACATTGAGTGGGGAAGCTGCTTAAGATTCTCTTTCCCTCTTCCTCTGCCCTGCCCTGACTCGTGTATACGTGCAAACTCTGTCTTTCTTTTTTTTTTTTTTTAAGATTTTATTTATTTATTTATTCATGAAAGACTGAGAGACAGAGAGAGAGAGAGAGGCAGAGACATAGGCAGAGGGAGAAGCAGGCTCCATGCACCGGGAGCCCGACGTGGGATTTGATCCCGGGTCTCCAGGATCGCGCCCTGGTCCAAAGGCAGGCGCTAAACCGCTGCGCCACCCAGGGATCCCCAAACTCTGTCTTTCTAAAAAATAAATCATCATGGGTTTTTTTTTAATTCATTTTTTAATAGTTGTTTTAGATTTTATTTATTTGAGAGAGTGTGTACGTGCATGTGCTACCTGGGGGAGGGGCAGAGGGAATCTCAAGCATACTCTGTGCAGAGTGCAGAGCAACCCCCAGATCATGAGCCAAAATCATGAGCTGCATGCTCAACCAACTGAGCCACCCAAGGTACCCCATCCTCATGAGTTCTTAAAGTCAATCCTTAACTTCCTTTATTGATATAAGTGTGGAACTCTGAAACAGCATCACATTAACCCCGAAGTCAATCTACATGTAATTCAGGCTGTTGTTTGATTTGAGTGATGATCTCTGTAATAGAATTGTTATAAGTCTAAGGTATTTCACGGGCACTCTCAGGCAGTGTATTAAGCTTCAAATATGTAATTTATAACTTTATATAATGGTGGATATGCTTGCCACACATACCCCCACCCCCTGCCCTGGTAATCCACTTTGGAAATACAGAATGGAAAATGACTGTTCTGAATATTTGTTTCTCTTCATTTCCCAGTTATGATTAATGGAAAATATTGCTGTCCAAAGATATACTTCAACCACCGTTGCTTCTCAGGGCCATATCTTAACAAAGGAAGAATCGCTGAGCTGCCTCAGTGTGTAGGACCTGGGAACTGTGTTCTGGTCCTCAGAGAGGTAAGGTTGTTGCCTAGGGCAAAAGAACTTGGAAATTTCACAGCAGTCTCATAGACTCATTCATACAAGGATCTACATGTCATATGTTTGATAATGCTAAGTTTTATCAGAAATCAGTCACTTTTCTCATATATTGTTCTGAGAACCACACACGTCATTATGTGTGCTCCTTAGGAAACATTCACCTAAGTAGTACTTCATATAGCATGTTCACCTCTGCCAGTGTAGAAAGGGCTTTTGTCAGAGGTTTCCTGAACGCGGTGCTAGGATGAATGGGAGCGTAGTCTAGGAGTCAGAGGCTGTGTGGCACTCACAGGGGCCATGATAAAGCTACAGGTCAGCTGGACTTGCCCAGCTGCTCAGCCAGGCTGCCATGCACTGGGCATACCAGATACAAGGACTGTTGGGGCTTTCACTCCATAGGGTGGCAAGGCAGGGTCTGGGGAGGCCGAGCTTCTGTGTCTACCATGACTGGCAATGGATTCAGAAGCTTATACACCAGAGTAATTTTTAAGTCATTTCTTCCTGACCATAATGTTTTGAATGTCTAAGAGGGTCTGATTATTGTCTTATTTGCAACTTCGGTCAGTGGTCATATCTTGAATATTATTATTTTGTTAGTATTTGTTAATGAATATGACTAGAATTAATCTCCTAAATGACATTCTGCAAGATAACAAATTCTGATGGTCTGCTCTTCTCATTCCCAATTCCTATTTTTGCTTTAAAAATGGGATGCAGGTCCTCACTTTACTTATCAATGCAGCCTATAAACCCAGTCGTGTCCTTCGAGAGTTGCAGCTGGACAAAGACTCCGTATGGCATGGATGTGGGGAGGTCCTAAAAGCCAAGTGAGTAGCCTCCTCTGCCCTTTATTCTTCCCTGTGTTTAACAGGCCACAGAGCCCATTCTGCCACACATCATGTTAGAATATTATATCCCCTCGGCCTGTTCTTCTTCAGCTATTGTGGTGAAGGACTAGATTAATTTTCTTTTGTAAGTTTCCATCCTGTCTTGAGCCAATACTATTATAAAATATGGTAAAAATGAGTTACAAGAAATTTGAAACTTATAAGACATAAAATGCAAGAATATTTTTTTTGTTTTTAGATTTTAAGATCCATAAAATTACCTTTGCAAATTACTGTGTAAGTTTATAAACATTTACTCTTATATTCTGACCCTGTCAGCATGACCATTGACAGGTTAACATGACCCATGACCATACTCTGAGGATCACTGCCCATGGATAAAGGAAAGCCTTAGTGCAAGTCACTTTTCTTTCAGTAGTTAGTGTAGGAGTTCCTATTTGAAAACCTTAAACTGAGAAACCAGAAAGCAAGAGGCTTACTTGCTAATATAAAAAACTCAACGTTTATCTGTCATAGCTTAAGAGATAAATTTAAGTACAATATGCATAAACTCATTATTTTTAGAATTCTTAAACTATAAACGACATAGACTGATCTGAGAAGCAAAGATATTTTTCAGGTCTGTGAATGCACTTGATTTTCTCTGGGTAATCACTAGCCCAGTAAACTTGGTCTCTGGCGTCTTCCACGGCAGATACAAAGGAAAGAGTTACCGGGCTACTGTTGAAGGTAGTGAAGACAGCAGATCGGGTGACTGAGTTCTGCCGGCAAACCTGCATCAAGCTGGAGTGCTGTCCGAATCTCTTCGGCCCACGGATGGTTCTGGACAAATGTTCTGAGAACTGCTCTGTGCTTACAAAGACCAAATATAGTGAGTCAGCTTTTTCAAATTTGTTAACTATGACAGCTGACCATACTTTATATCTTGGAAAGTTTTTATTTTGCAGATACTCACCTATAACAGAGGTATACAGACTGTTTCTGTAAGGACCAGATAATGAATATTTTAGGCTGTTAGACATAGGATCTTTGCTGCATATTCTACTCTGTTTTATTTGCTGTCTTTTATTTTCACTTTCTTTAAAGAACACTTTTAAAGATTAAAAGCCATTTTAGCTTGAGGGCCATACCATATTTGGCCCACAGACTCATGTGCTAATAATTTGCACATATAGAATGTATACAAATTACCTGTTGCATATGATAAGGATATGTGATTCTTTCATACAGGCTGCAAGTATTTATTATGTGTCCACTGTGTGCCACCACTGTTCTATCATTGAGATGCTACAGTAAAGAAAAATAAATTCCTGTACTCATGGAGTTTACATTTTAATGTGGAAACAGTTAATACATAAGTGAACACATAGGGACAGGTACTATGGATAAATACAAAGCAAGATAAGCAAAGTAGGGGAGTGGGGAGTAAGGAAGGCTAGGAGGTGGGGTAGTTCAGAGGTAGTTAGGGAAGTCTTCCTGCCTGCTCCTGAAGGAAGCAAGAGAGCCAGCCAGAGAGAACCAAGGTGAGAGTGTTCTGGGCAGGGGGCAGCAAGAGTACAGGCAGGAGCAGAAGCTTGCTTTGTGTCTGGAAGGAGCAGCAAAGAAGCCTTGGTGGTTGGGAGGCATCAACAGTAGGAGAGAGGGTAGTTGTGGGCCTCACAGACTGTCACAGCAACACCTGTTCCCTCATTGCTTATCTTCTCCCATGTGAGTGCGCGTGCGTGTGCGCACACACACACACACACACACACACACACAGTCATACAAGATGAAATTTCCAATTCGGAATCCTTGTCCAGGCATTGTTGCCCACAGACAAAATTCTGATCCTACTTCCTTAAATTTTACAAGCCCTGATGTCATTTGGGAGAATTAATACAGAGGAAGATTTTACCTTGTTAAATTTGAAGATTTCTTTTAGGGATCTCTAATCCTGTGCCTCTTAAACTTTATCATGCATGCAGATCAGCTGAGGATCTTGTTAAAATGAAAGTTCTGATTCATCAGGTCTGTGGGTATCTGGGGTCTAAATGCATCTGCTTTTCCAACAAATTCCTAGACACTGTTGATGCTACTGATCTGAGGTCATTTAGCATGATCAGCTTGCTAATCAGTGTTTGAATCGCAAAATCATATAGGAGTCTAACAACCTTGTAGTTTCTATTTATATTTGTTGGGTTGTAAACTCCTTAAGGCAGGGATTGGTGTTAGCTTATTATAGTGTCAGATTCAGTACTTAGTTTAGCAAATTGCAAGTATTAGTAGCTAAGTGAAATATACTCTAAATACGTGTATATCACTTTTGAGCCTGTGGAGGATATGCAGATTTTATTAGCTTTTTGACTACATTTATTTTTCACAATGATATAAGCCTAGACTTTAGGAGAGTGTGTTTACAATTTTTCTCAGTAATTTGAGTGATATCAAATGGATTTATATCCTGTAGAATTCATTTTTTTTGCCAAAAAGTTATATTTCATTTTCATCTTAATATATAACTAGTATATATATTTAGAGGCTAGAATGTATATGGTTCCTTTTTGGAATTGTGTTTATATTCTCAAATTTATATGAAAATGCACAGGATCTAGAATAGCCAAAACAATCCTGAGAAAGAAGAATAAAGTTGGAGAACTTACTCTCTGACTTTGAGTTTTACAATAAAGATAGCGTAATCAGTAGTGGGGTGATTGAAATAGTCACACAGAGTGATGGGACAGAACAGAGGGGCCAGAAATAGACCAAAGTTTATATGGTTAAGTGATTTTTAGCAAAGATAAAAAACTTAACAGGAAAAGGAAGTTCTTTCAATAAATGTTACTGGTATAATTAGATTTCTAAATCAAAAAACTCCTTGGCTCCTACCCCACTATATATGAAAATTAATTCAAGGTGCATCAGAGGCCTAAGGTAAAAGCTAAAACTTTAAAGCTCCTCGAAAACAAGAAGGATATCCTCAAGATCTCTAGGAGGTCATAGAATACACTAACATAAAGAGGAAAAAAAAACAAAATTAAAAACTTCTCAGAAAGTTCCCTCCCCTCCCCTGAATAAATAAAATCTTTTTTTTTTTTAAATAAAGACTTTATTTACTCACGAGAGACACAGAGAGAGAGACAGAGACATAAGCAGAGGGAGAAACAGGCTTCTCTCAGGGAGTCCAATGTGGGACTCAATCCTGGAACCCCCGGATCACGCCCTAGGCCAAAGGCAGACTCCCAACCGCTGAGCCACCCAGGCGTCCCAGAATTTCTCTCCGGGATATAGTAAACACTCCCACAGCTCAGTAATAAGAGAAATTTGGAAGCTAGAGAAAGCTGGTAGTTATACAACATTGTGAATATGCTAAAAATCACTGAATTGTACATTTGAAAATGGTTAATTGTATATTATGTGATTTTTTTTACCTCAATTTTTAAAAAATTAAAAAGGAAAAAAAAATGTTCTGATAGATAATGGTGATTGTTGCAAACATACTGAATATCCTAAAAAAAAATCACTGGATATGTACACTTTAAAATGATGAATTTTATTTTGTGAATTATATCTCAATAAATAATTAAAGAAGGAGAAAGAGAAAACCATTTTTAAAATAAACAAAGAGTAGATGCTGCATAAAAAAGATACATACATGTCCGATAAGCACATGAAAATATGTTCAGTATCGTTAGTCATCAGGGAAATGCAAATCTAAACTATAATGAGAAATTACTAGACATTCACTAAATTAGCTAAAATGAAAAAGATGGACAGTCCCACAAATTGGCAGCTAGCTCTCTTATACATTACCGTTGGGAGGAGCATCAAAACTATGTAACCCTTTTAGAAAACTGTTTGGAAGTTTCTTTAAAAGTTAATCCTCCATCTACCATATGACCCAGCAATTCCATCACTAAGTGTTTATCCAAGGAAAATGAAAATATGCCCACTAAAAGCCTTGGGCAAAAATGTTCATTGACAGATAGTAACAGCCAAAACCTGGAAATGGCCCAGGTGCCTGTCAACAGGAGAGTAGTTAAAATAGTATATTCTATACAAGGAAATGCTATTCATCAGTAAAAGAGAATGACGTATTGATACACACAGCAGAGGGGAAACTCAAAAACATTATGCTGAATGAAAGAAACCTTGTCCAAAGAGTATCTACTGAATGTTGCAAAGATGAGGCAAAACTGACCTATATTGATGGAAATTAGAATCCAGTTGTGGTTGCCTCTGGTGAGGGGGACTGATGGGGAAGGGAGACGTTCTATATCTCAATAGAGGGAAGGTTATTCAAGTTTATGCATTTGTCAGTACTAAGTATACTGCACATTTGAGAGCTGGACAGTTAAGATTGTTTCATGGTTATATAATTTAAACCTTAATCAAACACAGTGTACCTGTTTTCTCCTGTGCTAGTAGGATCTCTTGTGTGAGGTGTACAGAAACCATGAAGCTACTTCATTGTTCTTTGTCATTCCCATTTAGCACACTATTACGGAAAGAAGAAAAATAAAAGAATTGGGAGGCCACCTGGTGGGCATAGCAACTTAGCATGTGCCCTGAAAAAAGCCAGTAAGAGGAGGAAGAGGCGGAAAAATGTTTTTGTCCATAAGAAGAAACGCTCCTCTGCATCTGTTGATAACACCCCAGCAGGCTCGCCCCAGGTACGAGATTTGTGATGGACCCATCCTGTCTAGAAGCTGAGAGATCACTGCCATACACTACAGACACAGATCCCTGCCCAATGAAGGTGGTTTTGTGGCACAGAGCTGGTTTGTTAGAAATATCAGTGAGACTTTTCTCTGTTTGCTCTAGGGAAGTGGAGGTGAAGATGAGGAGGACCCAGATGAAGGAGATGACGATTCCCTCAGTGAGGGCAGTACATCTGAGCAACAGGACGAGCTACAGGAAGAGTCAGAAATGTCAGAGAAGAAGTCATGCTCTTCCTCACCTACCCAAAGTGAGATCTCTGCATCACTGCCTCCAGACAGACAACGGAGAAAAAGAGAGCTTCGCACTTTCTCATTTTCTGATGATGAGAATAAACCTCCTTCACCAAAGGTACCCATTTAAAAAATATGATGCCTTTTATTTCTGTCTCTAGAGTTTTCTAAAATCTGATTGTTAATGATGTCAGCATTCCATTTTTTTTTTTTTTTAAGATTTTATTTATGTGAGAGAGGATGAGTGAGAGAGCATGAGCTGGGTGGGGGATAGAGGGAGAAGCAGAGTCCCCTCTGAAGAGGGAGCCTGATGCGGGGCTAGATCTCAGGACCCTGGGATTGTAACCTGAAGTGAAGGCAGACGCTCAGCCAACTGAGCCACCCAAATCTCCCCATTCATTTCAGTACAGGCTTCAGTTGAATTTCTCAGGTCTCTTTTTAAAGAATTCCAAATTCAGTTGCAAGGATTATTTGGAGATCAACTATTTTGTTCTATTTTTTAATGTATTTATATTTAATACATACATATTATATACATATATGCGTATTATAGAACATACACATTACAAGAGTGGCAGTTAAGTCACTGTTTTAAAACTGGGTTGCATTTTACATGTATTGCCATAACTGAAGCAGTAAATTATTTCTCCTGATGATTTAATTAAGCATTCTTCCTTCCAAAGTAGCATCCTGTTCATTGGAGCACCTTACCAGACAGTGAGTCAAAATAGACCAGGGAACAAATGGGGAGGTTAAAAACCATTTTCCTCTGTTAAATTGTCCACATTATTTGTGCTGAAAGTTTGAGATACATTCTTCCCCCATTGATATTTCTTATTATAAAAGCCAATCATTTCCTGAGTACCTAGCGTTTATGGACCTTGGCCATCTCTGTTGGGAGAAATCATGCCCTAAAGCCACTTAAAGCCTGCCTCAAAGGATTATGAATTTATATAGAGAGACTTTTTAAGAATAAACTAGCTCTGACACCATTTGGTTTGCTTTGTTGTGGGCAATGAAGGAAATAAGAATTGAAGTTGCTGAGAGGCTTCACCTGGACAGTAACCCCTTGAAGTGGAGTGTGGCAGATGTTGTCCGGTTCATCAGATCCACTGACTGTGCGCCTTTAGCGAGAATATTTCTAGACCAGGTAATTATAGAGACCTTTGATTTTTAGTAATTTGTCTCTTTAGCAAAGGACTGTGGATGTAATAGCAATTTATTTACAAGTCTGAAGAAAAATATTTCTATCCAAAAGAAAAGAAATGTAGTTCTAGAACATTTTAGGAATCGAAATAAAAGGATTGTAAAAGATTGTGATTCCCGACTTCCCTCACAATTGAAGCAGATGATCATTGTGTTGCCATTTTCTTTAAGACTTTGTTTTCATCCCCCAGATATTTAAATGGCTTAAAATTAAACATGCCATGCTTAATTGTGCTCTTCTTTTCCAAAATAATGATTTGCTTGCTTTTAAAAGTAATTAACATCTGTAATGTGTTAGGTTCTAAACTGATTGGTGATCAGTTTTAAGGCAAGTTTTCTGAAACAGTCTGTGACCTTAAACAAATATTAAAATAAAATTTTTTTGATGATTGGGGGATTCCAAGCTGAACATCTTTGAAGAGCTCATTAGGCTTTTATGAATGTTACAGAGTAGGAAATTGTGAAGTTTATAGTTAATATTATCTTTCAGATTTAGAAAGCATTCTCTAAGAGATGTTTCTTTTGGCACATTTGATTGCCAATTACAAAGCTGGTTCGTTTACTGCATTTTTGCATAGCAGAAACTGTAGAATGGATTTTTAATCCTCAGTAAAAGTTTATCATTAACCTAAAGATTCATTAATGTGGAGGACTGCATGGGGCACTTAGAAGAATCTATGTGATACTTGTGTAAAGGGGAAAAGTAAGTCAGGGAAAGCACAGGGACTCTGATTTTGACACAAGCCAAAGGGAACAGGGGTCTCTTGATTGACCAGCCATCCATGGGCACATCATAGATAATGTGTATTTTATGCTTTAACAGGAAATTGACGGGCAGGCCCTGTTGCTCCTTACCCTTCCCACTGTTCAAGAGTGCATGGACTTAAAATTGGGCCCTGCCATCAAACTCTGCCACCACATAGAGAGAATCAAGTTTGCTTTCTATGAGCAGTTTGCCAACTGAGAAGGACAACCAAAGTGAGCTGTGTCTTTGAAGCACAAATGCAGCAAATCCTTCTCCCCGCTCTACCAGTGGAGCTGAAACAGCCCTGGGGCTCTGGGCCCAACAGAGGTCGGCTTGCTCTCTTTGCACTTTCAGGGAAGGAGGACCCACACTGAGGAAGCAAAAACTACACAGAAGTGGCTCTTCTGCCAGTGGAAATGTGGGCATCTCTTGGTCAGCAGATTGCAGTTAAAAAAAAAATAAAGGTTGTGAAGAAAAGACTCCTGTAAGAAGAATAAGCATTTCTAGTGGTGTGGCCTGAAAACGAAGAATAATCTAGGCTGCTGGAAAGCACCCTTATGGTTGTTTCCTTTCTGTTCTGTTCCTTCCCATTGTAGATTGAACTTTGTTCTCTACTTTCTCTTTCTTGGAAAGAGAGGACATAGCTTTAAGTCAGCACTGATTTGGGACTGTGCCTAAGGCATATCAGTGCTTCATTGTCATTGTGTTTTTAAGCTTTTTTAAATTAAAACAGTTCATTTTGGGGATGATTACGTGGCTCTAGGGTTTTGAATGTACAGTCACACTTTGATCCATTTTAAAATCTATTCTTAGGAGTTCCTTTGTTTACTACCTCTGTTGATGATTGAGCTTACAGCCATGTATAAGATTTTTTTGTATGATGCCATTTTTAAGCTACATGAACACTAAAACTATGACAGAAGCTGGAGGGAAGAAAACACTGTTTGCTTTCTTAAAAATACCATGTAAGCACTTATACCAGTTCCTGGCCTGACATGAAAACCCTGCTGTTATTGTTTCCCATCTGGACCCAGTTTGGGCTCCCTGTTTTAGGTGGTCTCTCAAAAGATTGTGGGGTTTTTTTTGTTTAGTTGCTTTCTCCCCATCAGTCCTCAGAGGGACTTCAGTGGCTCTTATTTTATGTTTACTTTCCTCTACATTTGTCTGTTTCATTTCTAGAGTCCTCACTTTGGGTAAGACTCAGTAGGTGTTCCTTGGACCCATAGGAAAACCGATTTAACTTTCTTTCTCGATGTCTCCAGGCAGAGAAGGTAGAAGCACAATAGAACGTTTCTGGGGGTGATGCAGAGCATGGAGTTTCTGTAACATTGTGTCCTCAGAGGCTGCATAAAGATTGAGAGGTGGTTAAGGATTCTGGAAATCTCTTTGCCTAGTCACATTTACTCATCTTCTTGGTTAAATCTTTAAATTGAAAGTAATCTGCAGGCTGAGGATTCCCGCTCAACAGTGCAACAACTTGGTTTTCTTATAGGTGTTTCTTTTGGCCCAGCTCAAGTTGACATGAAACTACAGGTGAATTTTCACTTAGGATTGCACGGCTAGGTACTATAGGAAATAAATAGCATCTGCTGTGCTGTTCCAGCCAGGAGGAAAGAGGAAAGACATGCATATAGATTGCTTCCTTTAAATGGTTTGCATTGCTGAGTGTTTTTTTTTTTTTTTTAATCATCCTAGTTACCTGCAAATTTTAACCTAATCACTCATCTTCAAGATTTGAAAATGTTTTAAAACTACAAACCTGGTGAATTCTAAACAGCTATAGAAATATAAGGTAATATTATTACAAATTTAAACTGATTGTTGATTTTTTCACTTTTCTTCCTCTCCTCCACTCCAACAGTTTATGGACATTGGCAGACATTCTGTAGTCTGCACCTTCTCTTCGTTAGATCATTTACAACTCAAGCCCTCCAACCAAACCACATATGAGAAAGCCTCAGTTCTTTGCCCAGGTTACCACCAGATAGACCTGGAAAGAAGCTTCATTTAAGTTAAAGTTAATATGTTTGAATTTACTCAGAGATCCAGTTTTTTAAAATGTAAATAATTCTATGCCTATGCCTATGCTTGGGAACAATTAGTGTTATGTACATGGACTTGGGCAGGGGGCGTATCTTTTACATAATTAAAGTTCCTGAGAACTCAGCAGTTAAGGCACTAAGGCAAAGAGAGTTCCTTCAAGAAGATCAAGGGGAAAAAAAACATCTAGACTTAATTAACGTTTTATTTAAGGAAATGAGATTTACTTCCTATGAGAGGAAATTGACCAATTGAATACCTTATATTGTCTCTCTTTTACCTTCTCCAAAATCATAGGTAAAGGGGGCGCCTGGAAAGGTGAAACTCACAGCCCTGAGTAGTCTTGACTCTGGATATAGTCAGGGCTCAGCTGGCTTCTCTGTCTATATGGTGATTGTTCAAGCTTAGCTTTCTCCTAGAGAGTAGCTGACTCTAAGTTGCTTAGAGTCAGCTAATATTAATATTAATATTAATTTAATATTAATATTATAATATTAATATTAAATTAATATTTCTTGCATTTTCATGGTAAGATACAGTTTCTCAGGCAACTTTAAAAAATTATATACCCCTACCCTCACTCCCAGTATTAAATAAGAGAAGGTAATTGTTTGAGAATTTGGCACAGGGCAGCCTTTTTTTTTTTTTTTTTTTTTTTTAAGTATAAAATTTAGACTCCATTTCCCTCATAAAGCCACTGGGCCCTGACTGGACAACAGTGACAGTCTGATTCCTCTGATTCTAAAACAGATTTTAAACCTGATAGTAACTCACCATGTTGGGGTAAAATGTATATTACACATGGTTACATGAACTTTGTTTTTTAAAGGTTGATACCCTCTTTAGTTTATGAGAGGTACATTGTAAGGGGCTGCATTTATCTGAATTTCACCTTCAGCTGGTCCCACAGCTGCCCGAGGTCAGAAAGTTTCCCATGATCCATTTTTTGATTCTGAATTGACAAACTTGGAAGCAGGTGAATGAACTGTATCAGCCTCCTGGACCTTGAAGTTGACCGACCACTAATAGCCTATGTTAGTACGTTAGGGAAACCTTTTAATTGTACATGAAGATTTGCTGTTACATTTTGACTGTATTTTGGGGGCTTCTGGAAACCATGCTATTTTCCTTGTAAACTGCCCTTGTCTTCCTCAGTGGAAGGAGAGTTGAGGTGTCTATGTAGGGGATGTGTTACTGGGACTTTATCTATCTGCCTCTCTTTAGCAGTGTAGGTGGCTCCCAGCATCTGTGTTGTGGGTACATGAGGTCAGGGAAGGATACTTAGCAGCCTCTGGAAGAGATGGACTTCTTGGCAAATATTTATTGAATTATGATAGAGGCAGACATGGAAAACCAGTTCAGAGCTTGGCCTTTAGATGCCTCTTATCCTGGAAATAAAATTATTTTCACTGTGAGAGAGAGGGCCTTGGACCAAAGCTTCCTGAGGACTTGAATATATTTTTTCTCACTCTCTTTTATTAATCCTGTCACTAATGCAGTACCTGAATACAGATTAAAAGCTTTAGGAGGCCTTCAATAGGCAGGACTCAGAACCATTCCCCCTCTCGCAAGCCAAAAAGTATTTCTGGGGGACAGAATATCAGGAAATTGTTAACAGTAGGTAAGCATTATCTAGATGGGAATTTTGGGAAAGCTCACAGACACATTTACTTGGCACCTATGACCAAAGACTTATATTGAAGACCCCATTCACTGGTTTGATTGACCTCAGAAGCTCTGAGAAAGATGTTAGGAGCTCAGTATCAACAGTGGAAACAGGTATTGGGTTTGAGCAATGGTCCTCTATACTAGGGATGATTTGTGTGTGTGTGTGTGTTTGTGTGTGTGTGTAAACTCAAAAATGTTCTGTGTTATCATTTGGCCTAAGGAAGATAAAGGAAAAGACGTCACTAACAAGTATAAATCTTGGTGGGAACAAGGGGACCCCCTTTTAAAATTTGAATGTCTCTGGTCCTGGGTCCACTATAAATAACCATATGTCATGGTCATGGTTGTGGTGCTGTCTCACACAGAAACTCTGTAGAGCAAAGTCTCCTGCAAAGCCAAAAAGAAATCAGTCCCTTTCATGCAACTGTAATTCTTCCATGACTTGATTCACTTTATAATGTTCTGTTTGTGAATTATGATGGTTCTCACTCCTTGTGTGAGAATGTATGAACTTTGGAAATTTGAATCTATCCAAGTAAGCCACCTGTGGATTTGGAGTTTTTGCAGAAGAGTTCTAAACTCAAAGCCCAGTCCACAGATCTGGTTCTAAGCCTTCTTACTTGGGGTTTCCTCTGTACTTGTTCCAGACCACATAGGTAATAGCCTCGTTTCTGAGGGCAGCCTTCAGGGTGAAGGTGGAGAAGGTGGTGGGCAGTAAATGCACAGATTTTCTTGCTTCTGGTGTTTCAGAACTCTTAGATTTTTCACAAGAACCAGCAAAACCAGGAGAGGGGGAATGGAGAAATAGGCCTAAAACTTCTTCCCCTTATATCTTTTCTGACTTACCATACTATTTCGGTCTGTCCTGGTGCTATGGCCTATCACAAAGGACTGTTTTAAAAGAGAAACAATCTACAGCCTTGGTGGACAAGTCCTCAACACCAGCAGTCAAGTGTGAACCCTGAGTCATAGGAAGCAAGAGTCTCTATTTGGGGGGACAAAGGATGACACTGCCTAGTGAGATGATGCCACTATTGCTGATGGGGGTGCCTGTTCTCAGGATGTGTGGAAACTCAGTCATGACAGGTTTCTACATGATTTAGTCAACCTAACTGCATTCCTCGCTTGGCAGAATGGAGGTTAGCAAATAGTGCTGGAAGGATGAGGATTTACCTTTGGAGTAAATCAAATCACGCAGCAGATGACTCAAGGACCCCCATACAAAGTTCAGACAAAGTTAAAACTGGACAGTTCCTTATCTCCTTTTGTAAGAAGGCTCTACGGAATTGTAGTTTGAATGCTTCTTTTGAGATTTTAAGTGCTCATTTCTTCTTCCTTTCTTCCCTTTTTTGGTTGAATATTCTCTAAAGACAATCAGAGGCCTGCCAGGGTGGGACTTCTGGCTGGTTCCAGCACTGTCCTTAGGCCTTTTTCTAATACTAACTTATTGGAACTGATGCACTTTGTTTATGCTTTTTTTTTTTTTTTTAAAGCTGCTTGTTTGGAATGAAACAAAATGCATATTGCATTGTATCCTTCCTGCTTGCTGTTCTTCTTTTAATTTTAAAAGTTATGCATTGAGGATAAAGTATAACTAAGGAGAAATATGCACAAGAATACCTATTAAAATAACTCCCATCAAGTTTGATGGGTATAACTTCAAGGGATTAAAAAATAATTATTTTGGATGAATATTTTGCGTGGGGTTTTTTGTAAATAAGAGTGTATAATAACTTGTGGTATATTATGACAGTTTTAAGTGGTTGTAAGAGAATTAAAACAGGTCTTAAGCTATGTTTAACTTCATTTGACAGCAAAGAAGACATCTTGGCCAGAGTAAATTCTTCAAAACTCTTTCCATTGGGGCCTCAGAATCATCTCTGAAGAGAGGAGAAAGTTCCTTTTTACTTCAAAAAAAATGAAACTTTCCAGAATTCTCCCCCCTCTCCTGCTGTCTGATCTTTACCCTTTGGATTTAGGTACTTTTGAATTGCATTTTAGGAAAGGTAGGAAGAGCAGAATATCCCCACAGCGACATTGCTCCTGGCATTGGGGAATCTGCCCTGATCTCGGAAGAATGCTTCTTGTTTGCCTACATTTGCCTTGGTACAGCAGCAACGGGCCTTAAGGATCCCTTCACATCTGGATGAGCAAAGCAGTGCTTTGCAAAAACTTCATTCTTCAGCTCTGTGTGCAACTTTCCTTAAGCTGCCTGTATCTACAAGCAATTAACAGTCTCCTTATACTCAGCCCACAATCTCTTCTGCTTTAAGTACATATCCTCTCGTTTGGTTCCCTCTGAACCCGAACTGTAACTGTTGAGCATCCCCATAAGACACCTTCTTAGACTTAAAGACAGTAATGCAATTTTCCCTTACCTATTTATTTTCTTAACCTGATTTTCTGTATTTTCCCATGGTCAATACTTGTGGAGAGTTTTAAATTTTATAAATTAAAATTCAGTTTAATTTAAAAAAGTGTTGCCATGTTCTCTGTGCCAGGCACTATGCTGGATTCATGGGTGAATTAAAAACCAGTTCCCACCCTCAAGAGGCTCATGCTCAGCTGTGAGAGAGAGAGATGTCTAATGTAGCAGTGTGAAACGTTGTAGTGGAGCAGTATACACCAGGTGATGTGGAAGCCCACTGGGGAGACGGAGGTCAGGCAGGCTCAAAGCACCAGTAGTGAGTTAGCGGTTCATTCAGTAGGGAAAGGGGAACAGTAGTATATGCAGCTAGAATGCCATTTATGACACACAGAGGTGCAAAGCGCATTGTAAGAGAAGGGCTAGAGAATTGGCTCTCGGGAGCCAATACCATTTTTGTTCTCTGGATAATCAGGCTGATATTCCTGTTAACCCATAAAGCTTTTGTATGGCATTTAGCCTTTTTGTTGGAATTCCTTGGTGGCTGTCCTTTGGGGGAAATTTCCCTAAATACGTATTTATTCCACAAATTGTAGTGCAGTGTCTACTGGAATAATACCATGCATACACTGTCATTAAGTGGATGCAGCAGGAAGGCTAGGGACTGGAGAGCACCAATAGGAGGTGTCTGGACAAGAGCCACAGGGGCTGGGAGGGCAGATGGGAGAATAGGGACTAACCCCTAGTAGAGGTAGAGAGCTGGTTCCAAGGAGTCAAAGGGTTCAGGTGGGAGTAAAAGTGCATGGTGGAGGGGGATGTTAGAGACACTGGCAGTTGCCAACAATTGGACTTTATGAAGCACGTTCAAAATGGACGAGATGGGGCTAGGTTCACGTTTTCAGTATAAACCTTGCATATTTCTAAAAGACGGCGACTGGATTAAAGCGATCATTTACATAATGTTTAGGGAAGAAAAATCGACTCGGGCCTGATTGACGAATCTAAAATGAGCTTTTGGATACAATATTCGTTCCAACAAGGAAAGTAGAAGGACGCCAAACGTCTGGATTAGAAGGAATATGCCTGTGTGCAGAGTCTTGTTTTCCTCACCGCCTCCTGCAGAATAATCTAGGCTGCTTGCTGAAAATGCGGATTATCCTGCCCTGCTTGCCTCAGAACTACTGAGTCGGAATCTGAGGGTGGACCCCAGGCGTATTTTTAATAAATCCTGCAGGACATGAAGTCTTCATCTTAGAAAGGAAAAGCATTTAGGCGTCCCGGCCCGGAGCTCAGGGTCCCGGCGCCCACCTGCTCCGCTCTACCTGTGGCCGGGTCGCACGGCCCCGCCCCCGCCCCCGCCCCCGCCCCCGCCCGGAGCCCCGCCCAGGGGCGGGGCGAGCGGGAGCGGCCGAGCCCCGCCCCCGCGCCCGGCCGAGCCAATCAGGCGCCGCGGTCTCGGACGTCGGGTTACGCGCGGCGGCGAGTGGGCCGCGGGGCGGAGGCACCGGCTCCCGGCTCGGACTCCCGGCCTCGAGCTCGGCGGCGCGGCCCCCGCAGGCAGCGAGGCCGGGCGGGCGGGTGGCCGCGGCGCCCCGCGCCCCTCCGCCGGGCCCGCCATGCAGGGCGCCGCCGGGAACGCGAGCCGCGGGCTGCCGGGCGGGCCGGCCTCCACCGTCGCGTCCGGGGCGGGCCGCTGCGAGAGCGGCGCGCTCATGCACAGTTTCGGCATCTTCCTGCAGGGGCTGCTCGGCGTCGTGGCCTTCAGCACGTTGATGCGTGAGTCCCGGACCCCGCCGCCCCACAGGCCCTGTGCGCCCCCCGGCCCCGGCCCCCGGCCCCGCAGGCCCGGCCCCGCCTCGCGGAGCCTCCTGCCGGAAGAGCCGAGGCCTGGGGCCCCGGGCCGGTCGGCGGGGGCGGGGGCGGGGGGGCCTCCTGGCCGCGAGCGCGGGCCGGGCGTTCCCGGACGGGTCCTGAGCCCCTCGCCCGGTTCCGGCGGCCTCCTGCCCTACAGCCCACACTCGCCGCTCCTCCGGGAGAACTGCCCGGGACTCGCCCCCTGCTACCCTGTCATCGCAGATTCAGGCCACCGCACTTTCCAGCCTGGGGCCCGGAACCCTCAGCTGGAACAATCCTTTGTGCCTCCTCACGGAGTCTCCTCCTGCCCGCCCCTTCACACTTTGAACCCGCATCCCTAAATCCCCGGTCTGACGCTGGGCTTTTTCCTGCCTCTTCACTCCGCGAAGATCGGCACCTCCCCTCGGCTTTTAAATCCCTCTACTTTGCAATACCTGGATCGTAAGGCCATGCGTCGGGTTCCCGGTACTACTTCCTCCTGCCCCGCCCCCCCCCTGCTTTCTCCCAGCTTTATTTTCTGTTTTGGTTGGAGCAGGACCCACGTGTCCTCCTTCCCCTCCTTTCTTCCTGAACTGGTCCACCTGTTCCATCTCTGTCCCAGGCTTTCCTAAATAAGTTGCACCTCAAGCCTCGCCTCCCCTGGCTGTTACCCTGCCCTTCCCACCCCATTACTTGTATTTCAAGTTTCCTTCCTTTGCATGAGACTCAGACAACCTAGTGGCTTAATGGAGAAGGCAACTCAGAGGGTTTGGGGAGACAGCAGAATCCCTGTGCTAAGCTCTTCCCCCCCACCCCCCCAGGAGCCCTTTCTTGAGAGTTTCCTGCTGGAGAAGACAGCCCCAGATGGCCTTTCTGGAAAACTGGAAGTTTCACCCTGTTGCAATGTGTGCCATGCGTCGTGGGGTTGTGTTAATTGGTGCACATCCTTCCCTTTATTACAGTGTCAGGAGGCTTCAGTTGGCTGTGGGCCTGGGAGTGCCCCTGCGATCGCATTTTGGGGGAGGAAGGGTTATAACCATCCGTACAGAGGCGTTATTAATTCCAAAATGACTGGTTCTCAGAACTTCCCCATAGTGCTCACATGGGCAGAGTGGAAAGTTTCTGCAGAAAAGTAGCTCCTTAGCCTCAGGAACGGATGCTGCAGCTGTGGGCATTTGTCTTGTTGGGTGGGGCTGCTGGGGTCACAGTGTTGCCTGTTAGAACACCAGGCTTGTTTGAGTGAATTATCCCAGGCTTCGGATAACCCCGAAGAGGCTGTTCTTGGATTCCACTTTCTTCTGGTTGCCTGGCCTTGATAAATCTCACCACAAGTGTCCAACTGTATATGTATGCCACCTTTTCTTTCCTTTTTAGTCTCTACTTGCCTTACTGTTTTCCCAGCTGAACAAATGCCCACTTGTTCCCACAGTAATAATTTGTGACGACGTAGCCAAAATCAGCTGCTGACTTGGGAGCATGAACTGTACGTGTGTGTTTCCAAGACATTGTGTGTGGGTCTCCACTCCCGTCCCACTTCTGTCTCCTACAGCTGGCCTTCCTTCCTCTCTGAAGGAACCACAGTCTTACCTTGTATTTTGTTCCCTGACTTAAGATTTCCTCGCCCAGCTCTGCCTCTTTCCGTGGTTTGATTGCTGCTGGTGGCCTGGTGTATTCCTGAGGGCTTGATACTCATGGATCAGAGAGGGAGATGCGGTTTTAACGGGGCAGAGTTGCTCGCTGCCGAGAAGTGTGCCGGGTTGTCTGTGTTCAGAGTGACGGCTCTGGAGTCTTCAGGGACACACTCACTTTGCTTAATCTTCCGTGTGAGCACATGGGCAAACCCCGCTGTGGTTGGTGCTTTCTGTATGCAAAGATCAGACTACAGAGTGGCCTTTTGCTCAGTGTAAGTCTAGACATGGAGGGAGCTTGTGGATGGGCACCGGTTCCTGGGACAGTGATGAGGAGGAGTGACAGAGAGAAGGGGTGGCAACAACCGTGTCTGCCTTGCTTACCTCTTAAACTTGTCATGGGGACGAGGAGGGAATCTCTCAGGGCTGCAGTTAAGTTCTGCTGTGACTCTGCTGGGGACGAGTGAAGGGGTTGGTGGTGCTCTCAGGAAGTGCCTCTGAGCAGTTTGGTTTGCCTGGGCTTTGTCCTCCCGGACACAGCATCGATTCCCCGGGGAGGCAGAGCTGCTGGCAAGAGTGCCAGACCCCCAGGACAAGTGTCCACCTTGCTGCCCCTGAGGGACTCCTCAGTTTAAGATGAGACCACTTCATCTTTCATCAGTTCCAGTGTTTTCTTTGCCGAGTATATTTTAAATAGCAGTCCCCTCTCCTGAGCTGTTTAAATTAACAGGCTCTACCCTCTTTGGGGTCACAGTCTTTTCTCTCCTGGGTGCTTTTGTCCCCCTCAGTGATGGGCTCGTTGGCTGTCTTCTCTGACACTTCTCCAGTTCTTTGGGGAGGTCCTGCTCAATTTTCCTGTCAGACCAGCTCTGGGGAGGATTTTGATTCTCACAAGGATTTTGATTCTCACAAGGATTTCTCATCCTGGTGCTAGACTCTGTATGGGGATTTTCAGACAGTCTCAGCCCAGACGGTCCAGAGTTAAGAATGCCAGGTGATGTATGTAGCCTGTATTCACGCTGCAGACGTACACGGCTTGTACCGGTCACCATCCACAGGCATGTCTCAGTGTCGGCTAAGACATGTCGGCGTATCTCACGCTGCCCTCAGTGGCTCCACCTGAGCTACCTGCTCGGTACTTGAGGAAAGCTGAACACCCTCAGAGGCAAGCTTATAAAGAGATTTCCCAATCTGGGTTCTCTGGGACATCATCGAGAAGCATTGGTGTCTGAGTAGAACACAGTGCTTTCAACGAGGGGGCTTGTCATGACCCACCTGCTCAACCGTTCGTCTTGCTCTGGTAGCTTTATCTCTAGTCTGTGACTCGATGAAGTCACTCAGACCAGAGTCACAGCAGAACAGAGCTCAGCAGGCCAGGAGCTAGCATACTGTTGCACAGTGGCGCTGTGGCCCAGCTGTCAGCCAGAGGTCAGTGTCAGCCAGTGTGTATGTTGGCATTTGGGAGTGTTGACTCTCGGGATGTGTGATGCCCAGCAAACACAAGCCTCCTTCACCATGCACAAAGTTCTGGGCCGAAGTATAGACGGAATTGGTTTTTAACACAACCAGTGTTTTGAGAGCTTGGATAAGCCTACCTGCCTATTTCTGTGTTACAGATCTGGGGACTACTAGCCAGTTGGGAGAGGGTGTCAGTGTTTTATAGAAACACTGCCAGCATTGAGAAACGATAGTTTTCCTTGAGACCCAGAGTAATATCACAAACCAGTCTGCCCAGCTTTGTAATCTTAATCTCATACAGGAGTCCCTGGTGTTTTGTCACATGGTGAACTGGCCTTCCTTTGTGTTCTGTAGGCACAGAGACCTACTGGGACCACCCTCCCTGGTATCCCCTCTTCCCACCCTATCCCAGTCTTTATCTTACGAAATGTCAAACATACAGGAAAGATGAAAAATAATACAGTGAGTACAATATTAGCTCTCCACCTAGATTCAGAAATTGTGTTTTGTGTTTTGCCACATTTGTGTGTGCCCCCCTCTCTCTCTCTATATATATATATGTATATATGTATATATATATATATATATATATATTTTTTTTTTTTTTTTTTTGCCAAGCCATTTGAAGATAATTTTTTACTCCTGAAAACTTCAATTGAGTCTCCTTAGAGTAAGGACAATCTTCTACATAATCAGAGTTTCACGGTCATGCCTAAGGAAATTTATAACTCCCCAGTATCACCTAACAGCCAGTTCATAGCACACTTCCCCACATGTCACAAGTCTCTCAGCAGTTTTTCAAAACTGTGAGCCAGCCAAGGTCCACACAGTTGTGTTTTGAAGTCATTTTTACTGTAGAAAAATCTCACCCTATACGCACCTTTTTTTTCTTCTTTTTTTAATGACAGCCGTTTTTGAAGAGTGCTGGCCAGTTGTTGTGTGTGGTGTCCCATGTTCTGGAGTTGTCTGAGTGTTTCCTTGTTGTGGTGTTTGAGCTGCTTCACTGACCCCTGTGTTACCTGAGTTTGGCCTGGAGGAATTTTTTTTTTATTATTTTTTTAAGGATTTTATTTATTCATGAGACAAAGAGAGGCAGAGACACAGGCAGAGGGAGAAGCAGGCTCCGTGCAGTGAGCCCGATGCAGGACTCGATCCCAGGTCTCCAGGATCACGCCTTAGGCGGAAGGCAAGTGTTCAACTGCTGAGCCACCCAGGGATCCCCTGGAGGAGGTTTTAGATTCAAGTAACCTTTTTTTTTTTTTACAGCAAGAACACTCTATAGGCAGTGCTGTGTGCTTCATATTACATTGTGCCAGGAAGCGCATGACATGAGGCAGTCCTGCTATTTAGTAATCGTAGGGTCGATTACTTGGTGGAGGGGTGAGGTCCCTGGATCTCTCCCTTGTAAAAGGTATGTTTTCCCCTTTGCAATGAATAAATGATCTCTGTGATGGTGATACTTTGAGATCATGTGAATATCCTGTTCCTCAGTAACTTTTCCCTCAGTGGTTACTTGGTAATATAATGGAACATAGTGATGGCCGGAGTGGCGCTAGAGCTCAGGAGAGAAGGCCCCTGTCTCTGGGCCGGGCACCCAACACTCACTCAATAAACGTCAATTTCCTTTGCTCCCTCCAGAGTGCCAGCCGAGGCAAAGGCAGAAGAACATCTTTTTTTTCTGTCCCAGGCTGGTATTGTGCCCACAGGGAAAAGGAGCGCGGCCAACATTATCGTGGCAGCTGGTTAGGAATCTTTATTTTTAGAAAGTTTTCAGGGTTTCTGAACACTGATTTATCTAGTAGCATGTATCCATGATAGTGATCTCCTTTATTTATAGTAAAACTTAATTAATTTGGAGTAAAATCAGGGCCAGAGGGAGTTGTCTGAATTGGAGGACAGTCTGAGTTGTAGAATAATTTAATGAAATGCATTTTTTAGCCTTTTAAATACCTCTGTCAAGCGTTGCCCTATAGGGGCCTATCAAGCCTCCACTGCTTTAATGATCTGTTTAAAATCCTTTGCAATTAGTATAATATTTGCATGAAGATGAAGTCTCTTTGAAGGAATTTTACAGGTGATTAAAAATAGCAGGATCCCTGGCTCTGGAACCAATCTGACCTGGCTTCCATTTCTGCTTCTGCCTCACTGTGCCCTTGAGCAGCCTACCTGATATTTCCCGAAGGTTCTCTTTGCTCTCCAGTAGGATGGAAATGCTAACTTTCCTGGGACTGTGGGGATTAGGAAGAACGTCTGTAAGGAAGCCACATTAGTATCAGACGGATGTTAGGCCCTCCGTAAGGGGCATGGGTGAAATCATCCTCATTGTGGTTACAGTATTTGCATTATGAGAGTCCATTGAAGAGCATTTCACAAGTGCTTGAGTAACTTGTTTTCTGAATCAGGTTAAACATTTCTCCTGCTATCTTGTTGGCACATCTTTACCTCTCGCCCTCTTTTCATAGACTGCATACTAGTAGAAAACTTGAACACAACCAGCACTGGTGCTGGTAAAATCCAAATTAGCATGTAGAGGTGATGCTCTCCTTCCTTCCTTCTCCTACCCCTGACCTGTGTTTTCACCTGCAGAGTCTCACGCGGACCTTGAGAGGGCAGCGGGTAGACTGGGGTGGCTTGGTTACAGGTGATTAATCTGGGTCCCGTGGAGGCGAGTAGGGGCGCTGGCCCCGAGAGCCGGTGTCTTTCCTGAAGCGTGCTCTGTACCGATTTCCCATTGTACTGGTTCTTGTTCCCGGCACTTGATGTACTTCCCAGGCACCCTGGAAGGAACAAGGATAGCGAACAACATCCTGTTAGTAGGTGTAGAGCTGAAATGTAAGCCAGGTCCAGCTAAGCCCCTTCTCCTGACTCCTGCCTGCCTTCTTTGGGCCCCTTTCCGCACACGTGCACTTTGTGAGGACCCTACCCCCTGGCTACTTCACCTCATTTTTTCCAGCTTAAACTACTCTGATTTTCTTTCTTAATAATTCTTTTTTATGTCCAAAGTGGTATCTGGAACTTCAGACTGTTTTATGGCTATTGATATCATGAAACTATGCATTTGAAGTGACTTACCAGTCATTTTGTGCATATATGAGTGACCTCTGAGGTTTGCTTTCCCAGTCTAGGCTTTGTGCAGGTTCTCCCTGGCTGTGTGAGGGTGGCGACCCTACCTGGGGACTAAGCCATCTGGGGCACTGGGGACGGAGTACAGCTGAGTCCATTCAGTAACTGGTGAGGAGGGCTCTTTCGGGTTACCTGCTGGTTTTCACAAAATTTGTTTCCCTGGTGCTGCAGGGAGTGTAGTTAATAACCTCAAGTTAGGGAGAAACTTGAAGTTATCCTTTCCCTCATGTATGTGTGGAAGTGGTCTGTGAGCCTCTCAACTTGCTCCACTACTGGGAAGTTTTCCATCTAACCCAAACTTTTTCAACTTGGCACTGTTGGCATTTGGGGCCAGATAGTTCTTTGCTGCGGGTGCTGTCCTGTGCATTGTTGGGTGTTTAGCAGCACCCCTGGCCTCTACCCACTAGATGTCAGATCTGCCCCCCTCCCTCGGGCTGAGACAGATAAAAATGTCTCCAGACACTGCCCAGTCCCTGTTGAGAACTGCCTTTATTCAGTTTGGAGGTCACTCAGTGAACTCTCAGGGGGAGCCCTAGAGAACAGATATGGTCAGTATGTGGTCCCTGAAGGATGAGAACAGTGCCCTGGCAGGGCTTGTTAAGGGCCTGGGTGCTGCATTGACATGGACCTGCTGAGACCTGCACCTGGTCCTCCAGGGGCTCTTGGCTGGAATGGGCTGTAGCCTGGACAGTGCGGAGGTGATCGTGGAAGCCTGGATGGGAAGGGTGAGGGGTTCTGGTTGCGGCCAGGGAAGTGTCCATGGGGAAGCCTTCTGTGAGCACAGCACCGGGAGTGGAAGCAACTCAAAGGGGACATGGAATGGTGAGAGCCAAGGCCCAGAGGAGGTTGTGAGCAGGGCCATCATCCTGGGGGCTGGAGAGCATGCGACAGAAGCTTCTAGACAGCCTTCCTGTTCAGTGTAGGCCTCTTTTCCTACAGCTTGCGCTTAAAAAGGAAGATGAGTTAAATTATTGGGGCGCAGATCAGGTTCTGCTTTACCCTGTGCTCCATTTGGATTATTTCCCTGAGAAGGTTTCCTTTGAAGCAGCTTTTTTTTTTTTTTTTTAAGATTTTATTACTTTATTCATGAGAGACACACACACAGAGAGAGAGAGAGAGAGAGAGGGGCAGAGACACAGGCAGAGGGAGAAGCATTCTCCATGCAGGGAGCCTGATATGGGACTCAATCCTGGGACTCCAGGATCACACCCTGGGCTGAAAGGAGGCGCTCAACCGCTGAACCACCCAGGTGTCCCTCCTTTGAAGCAGCTTTATCACATCCCTTGTGGATCTTAGGGGGTCCGTTCCCCCCCACCCCCACCCCGGAATAGACTGTCCAGCTCCTGAGACATTGCTTTTAGCTAGTAAACAAAGCAGCTCATTATTGCTAATTAGCTTTCACTGGTGGCCCATCACATTACACATGGGTATAGAGGAGGCAGGGATGCTTCCAGCCTCAATTCTGGACAGCTGCTGGAGGTGGCCACAAGACTGCTGCCGGGGTGGTGAGCGCGGTCCCAGGCTTTGATGGGCTTGGGCTCTGCTAAAGAACATCTCTTATGAGAAAACCAGGTGTCAGCATATCCTAGAAATCCTGTACCTACCACAGGATTGTCAACCACTGAAATCACTTTTGTGCCTATGATGAAAAGACTTCTAACTTGAGTTACTGCAACCCTATCTTAGCGTCTGACACACCCTCCCACATTTCCTTTGATTTCGTGTCCCCTTCATCCTAAAGGGTGTGTTATGCCGCTGTCAGGCCACACTTGAGCCGCTTTGTATGAGGCTGGGCCTTACTTGGGGTGTGCTTTCATGGGGGGGCCGTGGAGTGGCACACAGGATAGGGGAAGTAGGATCACTTGGCTGGCTGGGGCACTCAACCATTGTTTTTCTTTTTTTTTTTTTTTTTGGCTCTAACATTTCTTTGAAAGACTTGGTGTTGAGTATATGGCTTTTCCTATTCCCAGTCAGTGCTAGAAGTCAAGAGCTTTCATGCGTTGTCTTTAGTTTTCTCTTCCATGGACAAATTTGTATGCATAGTAGTTTAGGACACAAGCAGGACCAACCTTATATTTTTTTTATATGTTCACCTCTCTCAAAATGCTTTTCTCCATTCCCCACCCCCACCCCCAGCTTTTGTTCTAGACCCTGGGCTAGCTTCTTTTAAATTTTTTAAATTTTTTAAAGATTTAAAATTTATTTGAGAGAGAGCAAGAACAGGGAACCCAAGACGGGGCTTTATCCCAGGATCTGAGCATCCAGGGATCATGACCTGAGCTGAAGAGAGATGCTTAACTGACTGAGCCACCCAGGTGTCTCTCCTCTAACCTCTTAAGCTCATTAGTTTTCTTTATGAGCTTTTCCATTTTCTTAGAAGACATTTTCACTTAATAACATGGAAAATGATGTAGAGATGCTGGCATCGCTCCAGTTACATGATAAGCCCAAGATGCCATCCTGCAGGCAGGAGGTACACCGCCTCTTACCTTGAGGACTTGAGGGCCACGTGAGCATCTTGGCCAGGGTGCAGTCAGAGCATGAGAGCAGGTTTTCTATTTGGGTGGTGAGTTTGAGCCCCAAATATTTGCAGGCCGTTCCGACACAGCAGATCTGCTGTTTTCACTGCTGCTCCGACCCTCATTCTGAGCTCTGCAGGGAACTGGGGTCCAGAAGTCTGGGAAAGAGAGGCCAATGATGAGGGGCAGGTGCTGGGGTCCTACAGGCACAGTGGAGGAGGCCTACATGAATGTATTTTCTCTGTCAAGATCCCTGGTTGGTATTCCCATTTCTCTGTGAGAAATCTGATCAATTGCTGGCAAAAAAATAAAAAAATAAAAAAATAAAAATAAAATAAATAAATTGGCTATGTGAAAGGAGAGTTAACAAGAATGTTAGATTGCCTCTCAGACCAATGAGCAGATTACATATGGATTTGGTTTTTTTCCCAACATGTTTAAGTAAATAACTTACAAATACTCCAGATAGGTTTAAAAAAAAAAAAAAAAAAGCCAGCAAACACACTGTGGTCTTGCTATGGACCACCAAAGCTGCTACGGTGGCATGATATGCTGGGTGGCAGTTGTTTAATAATGATCTTGTTCCCCCAAAATGGAGATTTTCAGTTTGGGCCAGTGTGGACATGGCTTAGGCTGAACTTTGGTCTGCAGTAATGTGAGGCACGAGGGTGAGGAGAGGTGGTGATGGGAGGGTTGCTTTCTGAAGGTGTTCATACCTGGTGAGCCAGCGAACCATACCGAGGAGCTTCTCTGTTCTCACTCACACTGGCCATAGCTGCCGGTGCTGTTATGTGGCAGGTCCTTCTTTGCCTTGAACTAAGGAGGTGTCCTGGTGTCTTGCAGGACAGCCAGGCTCCTGGCCCTGGTGCCCCAGCCCTCCTTCCTGAACTCTTTCCGTGCTGCAGACAGTGCAGTCACTGTGGTCTGCCTCATAGCCTAGCCCAAGAACAGCCATGTTATTGGACACTGGACGTGGCAAGATGCCCTAGGGCTGCTCTCTCCTATTTCCCTCACCTGTCTGACCCGTTCCTGCCTCTTCCCCTTACCCATGTTCCCTTCCCACCTAGCCACATCCTCCCCAGCTTCCAAGAAACTTCCCCTACCTGAGCCCATACTGTTCAGTTGCAGGATAGATAGTCCGTACTGTACCCGTATGACCTCTGCCTCCCATTGGGCCTGGTCTGGCTTACTGGCCAGGCTGGTGCTCTGGCTGGATGGCCCCCACCTGGAAGCTGGTCAGGAGGACAGCAGTGACACTTAAAAGACTTAATCTCATCTTGGAATGGGTCCTCAGCCTTTCTTTGTCTTTGTTGGCCGCATGCACCACTTTTGAAGAGTACAGACCAATGTTTTTGTAGAATGTCCCAGATGGGGTTGTCCGATGTTTCCTCATGATTACGTTCAGGTTATGTGTTTTGGGCCAGGATGCTGCGTAAGTGATGTTGTGACCTCCTCCGTGTGCCAGAGCCTAAGTTACCTGATGCGAGTTTATCACACTATTGGCATAGTTCTCTTGAGGACTATAGTAAGCTAGTTCCTCCAGGTCTCTCCACTGTGAAGTTTACATTTTTCTCTTTGTAATTAATAAGTAAATTGGGGGAGGGGCAGATATTTTGAGACTGTAAATGTAGGATGTGTTTTTGTCTTTCTGTAAAGCCTCCCCTGGTTGGGAGGTCAGAACCACAGGCTCTGAGGTATTTTGGCTGAAGGCACTTTGGCCAATGTTTGATCTGGTGACAGTCCTGAGTCACATTGGATAATGCTTATTATGTATCAAGCCCTGTAAGCACCTTACACATGTTAACTCGTTTATTTCTCACATTACCCTCCTGAAGCGGGTACCCCTATTATCATATACCTGGTGAAGCTAGGCACGGTTCAGGTTAGAGGTTAAGTGAAACACCTAAGATTGTGGCAGCCACTAAGTGGAATACTGGGATTCAAAGTGGTGGTCTCATTCCAGTGCTGGGGCTTTCCACTGCTCTACCAGCCTGCATTGAGCAGGGTTCACATGTAGTTCATGACATAGAGACACTGCTACTCTAACCTCGGTGGACTTCCTGCTGCCCCTGCACATGGACTGCTTTGACACCATCTGGTTGCATTGTCTCTCAGCTGCTTGGTTTTTCACTGAGAGCACCGTTGCGGCAATTTTTGTAGGCATGATGGGTACACCAGGAGATTGGAATGCAGGACCTGTTGTTGAATGAGAGGAACCTGCCTTCTGTGGATCAACCTAATATTTGAGCCTGTACAAAAGTAAATGAAGAGACTTTTGCCAACGAAGGAGTCACTGGTCTAGAACTTGCCCTTCTATAAACAACCAGAAAACAGACCAAAACATACAAAACAACTCTTTGCAGACATCAGGCAACAGGCAACTCAGGGTAGTGGTCCCTGAGGGACAGCAAATAATGAGGTAAGTCCTGTGGTCTCTCCCACAACTTTCTGCCGGAGGCGATTTCCAGATCTCATAGCAGTGAGGAGAAACCCAAGCAGAGCCCAGCAGCCTTGCCAAGTTGAGACAGAGTTGAAGAAGCCAAAGCAGTTGGAATTTCCAGAGATAATATAGAGGAAAGGGAGCTACATGGAGGAAAAGTGCTAGACATTTGCGCAGGGGTTTCCTCAAGTCTGTTTCTGCACAGGAGTCTGTGCATGTGTGGGGTGAAACTCAGGGGGCAAAACAGCTGCTGGGAAGCTGGAGGCTGAACTGCTTCTAGGGCTAGGAGATGTTGTTCTGTCCGGTTGGTTGAGAGACTGTTGAATACCGGGGGCATTGGGGAGACACCTCTGAAGATCCCACCTTATCTGAGAAGGCCACTCTGCAAACTGCACTGCTCACCCCAGCAGGAAGGGCACACAGCTTAAAAACAGGCCTGATGCCATACGCAAAAACTGAGCACAACGACAACACAGATCTGAATGTAGAAGTGAAAACTATAATGCTTCCAGAAGGAGACATAGGACCTTGGGAAAGGCAGAGGTTTCTTAGGACATGGAAAGCTTGAACTGTTACAAAAAAGGAAAGTCAGACTTCCATCTAAATTAAGCATTTCTGACCTTCAAAACATACTTTAAGGAAAACGAAAAGGTAAGCCACAGACTGGGAAAGAAATATCTGACAGAAGACTTGCATCCAGAGTAGGTAAAGAATTCTAACAACTCCGTTAAAAGACAATGTAATTTAATAATAGGCAAAGGATCAGAATAGACATTTCTCTAAAGAAGATTTACAGTTGGCCAGTAAGCACATGAAAAGCTGTTCTATATCATTAGTGATCAGGGACATGCACATTAAACAGTGATACTGCTAGGTACCCATAGGGTGGCTAAAATTAAAAAGACTGACAACACCAAAAGTTGAATATGAACTTTGGGACTATTATATATCGACAGCAGAAACGTAAATGATACAACCATTTTTGGAAAACTGAGAGTTTCTTATAAAAAAAATTATACCTGAGGCACCTGGCTGGCTCTTCGGAGCAGGCGGTCTCAGGGTTGTAAGTTTGAGCCCCATGATGGGCCACAAAAGGACTTGCATGTGAATATTCATAGCAATTCTATTCACGATTACCCCAAACTGGAAACAATCCAAATTGTTCACCACATTAATGGATAAACAGATTGTGGTATATCCGAATGAAGGAATACATGTCAGCAACAGAAAGGAATGAACTAGTGATATATGCCACGACGTGCATGAACATGCTGAACAAAAGAATCCATTTTAAGAGGGTACATACTATGTGACTCCAGTTATATGAAATTCTAGAAACAGGGAATCTGTAGTGACAGCAGATTGCCTTGGAGTGGTAGGCATGAGACCAGCTGCAAAGGAACAGGAGATAATTTGGGGGGTGATGGAAGTGAGTATATTGGTGGTAACAGGGGGGTCACATCAGCGTACACATTTCTCTTAACTCTTCCACTATGTTTAACATGGGTGCGTTTTGGTACGTAAATTATACCTCAGATGTGATTTAAAAGAGAAGGGGGAAAAGCCTGAGGACAAACTGTTTCATAGACTTAACTGCTCACTTCAAACATCAGTGCTCATTAAAGGAAGACAACCAAATCCAAATAAATACTTCACAATGCAGCAATCATAATGTATAGCCTCTAATAAAAAATTTCAGGTGATGGGATGCCTGGGTGGCTCAGTGGTTGAGCATCTGTCTTTGACTCAGGTTGTGATCCTGGGATTGAGTCCCGCATCGGGCTCCCCACAGGCAGCCTACTTCTCCCTCTGCCTATGTCTCTGCCTCCCTCTCTGTGTCTCCCATGAATAAATAAATAAAATCTTAAAAAATTACAGGTGAAGAAGTAGAAAATTATGGCCTATAATCAGGAGAAAAGTGAGTCAATATAAATGAACCAAAAATAAAACACAAAGAAAGACCAATAACAAACGGAGCCCCAGTGACCCGTGAGAAAGTATCAGAGTCCAACATGTAATTAGATTTCTGGAAGAGTCAGGAGAAGAAAGGGCAGAAAAGAATATTTGAAGACTAGTGGCTGAACATTTTCCGAAGTTGATGAAAACTATAAACACACAGATCTGAGAAGCTTCATAAGCCCCAAGCAGATGAACACAAGGTAAATGACTCTAAGCCACACCATAATCAGATTGCTGGCAAACAACGATAAAAAGAAAATCATGAAAGCATCAAGAGAAAAAAGACACTACATATAGAGAAATAAACGTAAGAACTGACACCAACTTTTCATCAAATTATTCAAGCCAGAAGACAGTGGAACATCTTTAAAGTGTTGAAAAGAAAAGCCTGTTAACCCACCATTCTGTATCCAGGGAGAAATATCTTTCATAAACAAAGGTAGAAAAAAAAAGGATGAAGATACTTTGATACTTTCTTACCCAAAGCAAGTGGCTCCCGTCCTTACGCGCTAGCCTTACCAACTCAGCTCCTAGGCCCTTTTTACAAGTTTTGTCAACTCTAGTTATAATCTCAGGGGTTATGTCTGGTGCTAGGACTTAAACGTTGGGGAGAAATCGAGTTCCTTTCCTAACTTAAAGAATTACTGCCTCCGTACTAACAAGCAGCAGAGCAACTGTGTGACTCTGGGCTCTGACAGATTGTGTGATCCTGGTGCCTCCTTTCTGTTGTCAGATCACCTGCCAAAGCAGGCCATCAGCACCAGGCCCTTGGCCCTTCCCGGTGCCCCTCCATGACGACATTCGGGTACCTGCTGCCCTGGTTGGCAGACCTCATCGCACTGATGACGATGCCCCTTTGTTTGGGTGATTGAGAAGCTGAATCTAGCTGAAAACACTTTTTTGATTGTTGAAGTAAAATAGGGGAAGCTCCCTTGGGGTTGGACAGAAACACTGGTGGCTGCTCCTAGTGCCTTGTTCACTCTTCCTGCCTTGGAGGGTGGTAGCCAGCCAGGTCGGCAGAGCATGTGAGTGTCTTAGCTAAGACGGAACTGAAGAGCAAAGGAACAACTTCAGGTTCCCTCTCTGGAAAGCATAATCTGTTCCACATTCAGTACAAATTCCCGTGAACATAGAAGGGCACAGGACAGTTAGCCTCTGTGACCAACCCCAGTGATTGTGATCCCCACTACTGCTATTCACACACTTGTGTAGTCCTCTCCCACGTCACCTCAGGGTTAGTCTGTGTGACCAACAGAGTGTGGCAGAAACCTGCCTGTGTGTTGCTTCAGAGATTAAGTTCTTTAAAAACTGCAACTCTTGTCTTGGGTGTGCTCCCTCTTGGCTCACTTGCTCTGGGAAAAGCCAGCTGCCATGTGTTGAGGACGCTCAGGTTCTTTGTGAACTTTGGTTCACACTGAGGAGCTGAGGAGTCCACCCAGCAGCTGTGTGTGAAGCTTCTCAGAAGTGGCTCTTCCAGCCCGAGCCAAGGCTTCCCATGGTTCATAAGTTTGCAGCCTTACAAGAGACCATGAGCCAGAACTACCCAGCTAAGCTAATAATAAATGTTCAGGGTTTTAAGCCACTGAGTTGTGGAGCACGTTAAGACTTGATCATTCTTCTCGGAGAGTCTGTGATCTATTTATGAAGACAGATCACTTGAATCAGTAACTCATGATTCCAGGCTTGTATGCTGAGTGGTCAAAGAGGATTGATTCAGGTATATCTATGTATTGAGTAGACAAGTGAGAGCTTGTTGATTGGATTTCACCTTGGTGAGTGGGCTGAGTCCTCACAGGTGATTGAAACAGGCTCAGAGTTGCCAGTGAACATCTCCCCCAACATGAGAGTTGGCTGCTGCTTGGGTCCTAAGGGCCTCAGAGGGACAGTTTGTCATATTCTATTTGCCAACCCAACCTCATTGCTCACTGCTTGTATTTTAACTGGTAGGAAATCAGTTTCTACAGTCTATACTAGATTGTTGAACGAGATAAATTTCAGACTAATTTGTATAATGAACATTTGACTTATGCGTAGGAGGAAAACAAGGACGAATAATTGAAATGGAGCCCACTCATTCTTTGCACAGTGACTTTTTACACGTGTTTGGTCGTCTTACTACCTTTTTTATTAGGATGCAGTTGATCTTCCTTTTCACACCTCTTTCAAAGATACCAGCCGCCCAAGGAGCTTATATTTCAATGCTGAGAGAAAGGAATTGCTGAAGTTCTGGCTCGTATATAGTGTATAGCTTTGTTCTATAGAGTCTTTGTTTGTATAGAGTCTGTTCAGTGCCCAGAGCATCAGTCTCTCCCTAGCCACCTGCTCTTCCCTTATCCCTAGCATATACGTAGGCATGGCCACTTCTCTCCTGATTCCTGTGTTAGATTATTTTGGTCATTTCCTGACAGAGTGCTCTGCTTTCTTTGGGTTCTGTACTTGCCCACCCACATAAGTGGTACAGCGTCTGGCTTCTCTTGCATGGCATCAGGTGTGGTGAGAAGCTTATTACGTAAGTGTCCTGCAGGTAGCTTAGTGGATCAGCAAGCCCAGAGGAAGCATGTTCCCTGGCACTGATCCTGCATTGGAGGGTCTGAGGACAGGTAGAGCCTACGCCTCCTTTTCTCCCAGGGCCTCATGAGTTGTGTCTGGCCTTTCTCATCAAGAGCTGGCAAAGGCAGGCCTGTTTGAAATGGTAAATAGCAGGGCCAGGGTATTGGGATTTTCTGAGACTAATTTATGTCCATTTTAGACTTCTGAGAAGGCTGGAACCAAGGAGGACACGGTTATTAGTCAGTTCCAAAGCAGCACCCAGCAGGTCCTTCTCCAAAGCCCAGGATGCCCGGGCAGCTTTCCCTCAGTAGCCGTAGCTGTGGTTTTCGGCGCCCTCAAGGAAAGATGGAGGCAGACCTCCTCTGCCTTGCTCTTCTGCCAAGCTGTCTGCCTAACCTTCATCCCTGTAGCCGCTCACTCTGCAGTTTGGGTCACGGGACAAGGGATGCAGAAAAAAATTGGAAATGCTTCTTGTGACCACTGTGCCATACACTGGCAGTTTGTTAGTGCTCTCACAGAAGGAGGATTGGAGGGATCATAGCGGGGGACAGAGGGAGTACTGGGAGGTGAGGAATCCTAATGTGACTCAGACCCGCCTTTCCTAGGGCAGCCTGGGGCTCCCAGTCTGGAGTCGTGGCCCCTTGACATCGTTCCTCCTCCTCTACTGGTGTTCACACTGGTCACTTGTTCTCTCCCCTTCCACCTGTTTGTAGAGAAGAAGAGAAATTGCTATGAGCAGAACTTGAGGCACCTGAAGTATCCACCAGACCACTCTGGTTAGGACTCCCCCTGCCTGCCAAGGAGGACTTCAGATGTTGTAGCTCCTAGGGGCCTGATGATCCGGGCACTTAAGGTCCCAAGAGCCCTTGGGGTCAGCTTGCTATTGAAGAGTGAGGGCTTCCTCAGCTGCTCTGTGCTGCCCCCTGATTCCCAGGTCGGGTCTAAGGAAATGAAGTCTGTCGCTTCTCTTCTGCTAAGGTTCTGGCTTGTTACGCACCTGGGATTGTTGGAAGGGAGAAGACTGTGTGCTAACTGCCTTGGGTTTGAGAAGCTAGGGAAAAAAGTCTTAAATGTAGTTTTCTGACTCTCATATTAAGAGAAGAACAAGTCTTCTATTAATTTTTCTGCTGAGGATGCTTATTAATTCACTTCCACTAATAAGATTCAAAGGTTAAGCACCCCCCCCCCCAACCATGCCCTGTCCCAGATGAAGTTTTCTGGTGAGTGAATGCGTGATTCTCTCACAGGAGACTGGGTGCTGCCTCATGACCACCGACCGAGTCATGTTACCACTGGGTGCTTCAGCCCAGGTGACTTGTGAACACTCTGAGATTATTTCTTGTGCTCCAAATAAGGGAGGTTATTACCTGTCTTAACAGGTTAGTATGAGCATAAGTGAGATGGTAAGGTGCTTCACCTGGTGCATGGCAGCTGCTGAATAGATGTGAGCTCTCTGAGGCCCACCTTGGTGCACTGGCCTCATAACAGGTGAGCCTGAGGAGGTAGGACAGTTCACACCATACTGTCGCTTATTAGAATTGGAAAAACACAAGTGACTTAAGTGCAGACTCCTGTATAGGGTGGAACTGGAGGGTTTCGCAGCAGGTCAAAGGCGGAGTCAGGGCTCGAACCCAGTGCCCTGCTTCCAAGGCCTCTGTTCTTTCCCCACCACCGCCCAGTCCTGCTGCTAGATCCTTGCCTCCTCTCCACACCACCCAAACACATTCACAGAGGTTCATTGGTTTATTCAGGGAATTTGTTCCAGACTATGGCCTGAGAAAGGGAACCCTTCTCTGCTGTGAACTGACCTTTTCAACTAACTGTGCCACTTAGCCGTGACAGCCCAGGAGCACAGAGCCTGGAGCAGTGACCAGTGGAAGGTGGCAGAGGAATGTGGTGATGGAGGAGGGGGTTTCACAGTATTGGGAGATGCAGGGCTTTTCTCCTCCCCACCGCTTGGGTTGACCTGAGGTGTGGGGTTGCCCAAGAGCCTGATCAGTACTGAGGGAGGCCAAGCGATGGCAGGAACAGCCTCGGGCAAGACTTGACAGAGGAGACCTGGGATGGCCTCAGCCAGTATGGCTTCTTCCCCATACTGATGAACTTGGACAGCCAAACCTTCCCAACATTAACCTGATGAGTTAAGACTTGACTTCTTACCCCAAGCCTTGAAATTTTGGACCATGTGTGCTTTGTAGACAAACACACTGCTAGCTATCCTCAGTGGAGGATAAAGTTCTTGAATTGTTTATCTATATTTACATTTTCTCAGCTAATTCTCTTTGGGAGGTTGTTTTTGACTTTTGATAATGCACGTAGAGTTTTTTGTTTCACAAGCTGTATGTTTTTGTATCAAGAAGCCCAGGGCAGTCAGACCAATGCCAGAACCTGTTCAATGGGGAGTAGGGGTGGGGGACTGTTGAAGATCAGCAGTACGGCCTGGGTTCTGGTCTGGACTAGCATTCGCCACCTGTTGGGACTTTGGAAAGTTCCTTAACTGCATTGAAATCCAGTTTCTTCATCCAAAAGTTGGGGTGGTACTGTCTACCTCCTAGGGTAGGTGTCGTGAGTGGCTGGGTCAATTTACATCCAGAGCTTTCAGTATTCACCATGGTGAAGCTTTATCTGATCCGGTTTTTCTCAGACATCCTCCCAGAACATCCTTGAATAAGTTACGTGCTTTGAGTGTGGGTAGTAAACAAGGCTGTTTTTCTTCAAAGGTGAAGCAGGGTACGGTTGGGGATCTTTTGGTGTCCTCAACCTATCACCCTCACATTGCTTCCCAGAGTGTTCACCGGGGCTGTCACCTGAGTGAGGTGGGTGGCTGGGTGGCTCTTTCACCACTGCTTGGGAATGGCATTTAAAGTATATGGCCTGCAAGAGGTCAGAGGGCCAGTGTGGTCATCTTTATGAATGAAACATAGTACATTAGGGGTTTTCCCCTGGTGAAATTCTTGCAGTTGAATGACCCAGTTAAGTGAGTTGGCAACTTTGTGTCCAGTCCTTTGGCTTCTGCGTTTAACTCTTTTTTTTTTTTTTTAATTTTTATTTATTTATGATAGTCACAGAGAGAGAGAGAGAGAGGCAGAGACACAGGCAGAGGGAGAAGCAGGCTCCATGCACCGGGAGCCCGACGTGGGATTCGATCCCGGGTCTCCAGGATCGCGCCCTGGGCCAAAGGCAGGCGCCAAACCGCTGCGCCACCCAGGGATCCCTGCGTTTAACTCTTGATAGGTAGATGTATGGCTACCTATCAAGAGGTACAAAGGATCTGTATCCTTTCCATCCAGGTTCCAGGTGTGAAAACTACGTCAAGAGAGCTCTCCCTGTACCCATTATATGATCTTTGCTGAGTTTGGATCACCCTAAGCAGCTAGAATCACTTCAAGGATGAAAATCCATCTTGCAATGTGTAGCTTATCTCTGCACAATGGGGGTGGGGGGTGTCTTCTCTGACCAAAGGAAGCAAGTGCCCAGACCACCTTCCGGCTACCTGAGTTATGGGGGTTACCCTCCATGGCAGAGCTGGGCCAAAGGATGCGCAGGTTACCTTTGAGCAATGCTGGCTCTGGGGCTTTTTCTGTTTGATTAGCTATGAGGTTGTAGAAGCTGAGGTGTTTTCTGTCTCCAGTGAGTTCTGCTTGCTGGAAGCTTTTCTCTCAGAAGGAGATTTGTTAATGAGTTAGGTTTGAGGAAGGCTTTTAATAATGTAATGTGCAAAATTGTAATTTTGTCATTTTTAAAATTATTGTCTTTAGCAGCAGCAGGTTTTTTCCCCCAAGTAACTGCTTTTTAAGACCTTTTTTTAGCTATAAAAGTAATACATGCTCCATGTAAACAACTAAAGCTTTATGGAAATATATAGCATAGAAAGTGAAAGTTCTCCATATCCATCCTCTAGAGGGCTAATTGTGGTGATCCCTTAGTGTGTGTGCCTTAAAATTTCTATTGGTATATATCATTAAAAATAAAAGTAGGCTCACGTGACACATTACTATTTTGGTGACTTGCTTTTTTTCCCATTTAACGTGGGTGTTTCTCCATATCAATGCAGATAGATTCACCCCACTTTTTAAAGTTTTGTTGAGGTGTAAGGTACGTGCCATAAAATCCACCCATTCCAAGGGTACCTTTTCTGCTTCACTTTTTAACAGTGACTTCCACTGGATGATAACTTACATGTGAGCCCTCCTCCACTGATGGACAGTTAGGTGATTTTTAAATTCTCCATGCTCATAAACAATGCTACAGTACACTCTTTTACCCAGATTTTGGGGTAAATGCAATTAAAGAAGAAAATCCTAGGAGTGGGGTTTCTGGGTCATGGGATTTAAATAGTTAAAATCATAATAAATAGTTCCAAAATCCCATTGCCAACTTTCCAAGTGGTCTGTGGGTCAGTAGGGAAAAAAACCATACCTGTCTCCATCCTCTGTGAGATCAAAGGAAATGCCTCAGTTTACATTTTACAGTTTGGGAGCATGGGTCAGCAGTGCAGGGGTACCACAGGGCGGGAGCAGGTGCTGTGTGTCTCAGAGCTCCCCAGATCCAGAGGGTCCCTGGCTGCTCAGGGACACTGTCCTTCTAGGACAGCTTGACTATACTTGGTGCCTCCATCAGTATGAAGGAAGAAGTTATACTGACAAGGCCTCCCTTTTTAGGAATATTTGCATGTCTCCCGTTCCTCCTGTTCTTCCTGTTCTCCAGACTCTGTGTGCTGGAGGCCTCGTTCGTCCCATCTCCAGTGTGTCCCTGGGTCCCAGAAGGCTCTGTTCACTGTGGCCACCCTGACACCAACCGAATTTCCCTCTCACCTGGAGGCTCTGAGGACAAGATCACAGATCCACTCCTCCACACATCCTCAGCATTTGTACCATTTACTTGTCCACCAGTTTAAGAGCCCCTGTTTCCTAATCTCGCCCAGGGTTTGCATCTTTGCTAATCTGGCCAAGAAGAATTATTAATTTGCATCTTTAAAACCCACCTTATTGAGATTGCCTATTTTTTTCTTGTGTGTTTATCAGCCATTCACATTTCTTCCCAACAGACAGAGCCCCATGCACAGTGACAGTGCCCCTCAGCCCTGCCGAGGTCATCATCGTCAGCAGATGGCACCGCTGCCCCGCTCCCAGGGGAAGCTGCAGTCCTAAGGACACCCTGTGTTTAGAGAGCTAAACATATTTATTTGCTAGACAGTTGGGGTTTTTTTTCTTATTTCTTTCTCAGCCTTTGGCAGAACCTCCGTGTAGGAGGATTAAAGCTGGTTAACTGTGAACCTTGGCTTCATCTGGTCCTTACCAAAAAATGTTCATGAGCACTTCAGCTGTTTACAAACCCAAATTGTCTGGTTCTTGCATCTAAGGCCAAATGTGGTGAGGGAGACCTTGACTGGCCAGTTCTCCCTGCCCTGTGGCTGGCAAGGAAGAAGAGAGGTTTTGGGTGGCTGTCCTTTTGGCAGTCTTGCTGGCAGATTATTTTGTCCAAAACCAAAGAGCTAAGCAACTTTGCCCTGTTAGAGGACTGAGGGCTTGCAAGCTAAGCTTCTGGGAGAACCCATCGTGGAAATTCAGACTTTATTGAATTAAAAATAAATACCTGGACAGAACTCGATAAATATGTCTGAAGTGATACTGAATGAATTCCTTTGTTCAATAAATATTATTTAGCTACCTGTTAAGAGCCAGGGACCCTCTAGATGCTAAGACTGTGGGGGTAAAAGTTCCTGGTCTTGCAGAGCTTACTTTCTAGGGGGAGAAAACAGATAGTAGTCAAGGAAGCACATAAGAATTTCTGAGATGAGGGGCCCCTGGGTGGCTCAGTCAGTTGAATGACTGCCGTTAGCTCTGGTCATGATCCCGGAGTCCTGGGATCAAGCCTTGCATCAGGCTCCCTGCTCAGTGGGGAGTCTGCTTCTCTTTCTCCCACTGCCTCTCCCCCACTCATGTGCATGCTCTTGCTCTCTCTCTCTCTTTCTTTCATAAACACAAATAAGTAAAATCTTTTTTAAAAAATTTCTGAGATGAAAGGGGTAGTTGTGGAGAAGAAAATAGAATGGGGAAATGTGAATGAGGGACGGAAGCAGGGCAGGATATGCACACCTGGGGCTGTGGGCCTCCAGAGAGGCCTCCAAGGAGATGAGCTGGGACCTGCATCAAGAATAGAAAGGAGGAGCCGCCACTTGGCAAACTAGAAGTGTCCAGACAGGAAGTGCCATGTGATCCAGGGTGCTAAGGCAGGATGAAGCTTGGACAGAAGGCCCGTGTGGCAGGAAGGAAGGAGGGGACAAGGCCAGAGAAGTGGGCAGAGCCCTAAGTCATGTGGTCCCTTGGCTGCAAGAAGGAGCCTACATTTTATTCTAGCCATTGTGGAAAGGCATGGGGAGGGTTTTGTGTCTGTTTTGTTGTTTTTAAAATTTTTATGGAGGTATTGACATAAAGTAAAATGTACATGTCTTCAGTGTAAAGTTTGTCTTTTGACACAATTGTGTGTCATGGAAGTTTTCAGTGGAGTGGTGGGTGACATAATTTTATTTGCCTTTTGAGACCTCCACCAGCAGCTGTGTAGAGGGTGGATGGAGAGAGGTAGGTGAACAAATGAAGGGATAGTCGTGTCTTATTACATAAAACAGTGACTCTGAGTGGGATGTTTTGTGGCGAAGAACCGTTGCAGGTGGCCTCTGAAGCTCTTCCTCTGCAGGCTCTGCCCCAGGAAAAGGGTAAGAGGCAAAGCAGGTGTCAAGTGGGTAGTCCACTGTCCCATGTGGGCTCAATGCAGGCTCTAGGCTGTGGGCTCTCCGGTTCCCTAGTGGCTTTCACAGTTGTTTCTGGTCAGACAAGGTGCTTGTTGAGTGTAGTGAGCAAATGCAGCCTGCTCTCTACTCTCCAACTAGCTGACTTAGCCTTCTCTGCCTGGGGTAAATGTCAGCCCTGTGATCAAAAGGGCAGTGGTATTGACCCATGGGGTATGATTTTTGAAGGGTCACTAGAAAGGTCTCTCTTCAAAGATAGCTTTTTCATCAACCTTTTTGGTTACGAAATTCCACCATTAAAAAGTTTCGATTTTAGAAACAAGTGTCCATGAGGATGTGGAGAGAGGGGAACCCTTTGTGTACTGTTGGTGGGATGCAGCCACGGTGGAAAACTATAGAGAGGCTCCTCAAAAAGCTAGAAATAGAACTACCCTATGTTCCAGTAATTCTGTTTATAGGTATTTACCCAAAGAATACAAAAATACTGATTCAAAGGAATGCCTGCACCCCAGGGTTTATAGCAGCATTATCTACAATAGCCAAATTATGGAAACAGCTCAAGTGTCCATTGATTGATGAATGGATAAAGAATTGGTATATACACATACAATGGAATATTATTCAGCCATAGAAAAAGAATGAAATCTTGCCGTTTGCAATAACATGGATAGAGCCAGAGCATAGTCTGAAATAAGTCAGAGAAAGTCAAATACCATATAATTTCACTCATACAGAATTTAAGAAACAAAGGGGAAAAAAGAGAGAGAAACCAAGAAATAAACTCATAACTATACAGAGAACCAATTGATAGTTAACAGAGGGGCGGGGGTGGGAGGATGGGTCAAATAGGTGATGGGGTGTCGTGATGAGCACCAGGTGATGTATGGAAGTGCAGAATCACTATATTGTACTCCTGAAACTAATTGGGATTTAAATTAAAACTTTAAAAAATATATCTACCATTTTAAAAAATAATAAAGTGTCTTGATTTTGAGTGTGTGAAGCCACCAGGAGCACTGTCCTAGCTGACAGGATGGTGGTAGTTTATCGATTTGCTTCCCAGTGTAATAGCGGAAGGGAGCAGGGGGCAGTGCAGGTCAGAAAGGTGGCTGGGGACTGAGAAGGACCTGGGGCCTGCAGCACTCTGTCCTGGTGGACAGGCCCAAGCAAGGGGCTGGCACAAAGGCCAGGATGCCCAGAGTGGGCAGGAGTGCTGAAAGGTGCTGAATTCGGGGTGCCCATCAGCCTGCCCACATGGGCAGCAGCTCCGACCTGCTCCTCCTTCTGGATTGCAGTCTGGGGATAGGTGTCTTGTCTCATGGTGTTTCTTGAATCAGTGCTATATTAGTTCTAGTCTTTTCCTGACTCTCAGTGATTATAGAAGAAATTCTGTGCCCACAGACTTTATTTCACAGTGGATCTCCTCTCATCAGCTGAGAGTAGCAGGAGGCAGAATGGGACAGGACCTCAGAAGGTCCTCTGAGCCTTCACAGTTGGTGTTGGGCATCTGTCCTGCCAGTCCCTTGGCAGTTCTGCACCACCCATGTGTCCTGCCCTGGGGATGACAAGGCTCTCCTGCTCCTCCTGCCCACCCCCCTACCCTTCCTGCCACTGCAGCCTAGGGCATGCCCTGCCACCCTTCGTGAGTCATGCCTGTCACTGCTCTTGTGTGCTCACCTCACAGAGCCCCTGCATTTGGAGAATTTTCTGAGCGACCAGCCTTTGGCGAGAGCTGATGGAGGCTGACAGCCAGGGTACAGGGCTTGGTCCTGGACCCATCTGGAATGTACAGGCCAGAAAGAGCTTGGGAACCAGAATGAAGGCATTGTAACAACCAACAGGTTTGGTTGTATTCAGATGGTTACATGTTAGATAACTTCTCCTTAGTTTCCAAACTTGTTACAGTGTTTTATAACATAAAAGGAAAGAAAAACTCAAGATGCACAGCTTATACTCAGATATAATACTCTCTGCTGCTGGGCTTTGTGCCTGAGGATTGGCTCTTCCTCCAGCAGTTAAGAGCCCTGCTACTTCCTGCTGAAATGTGGCCAGTGCTTCCTGAGTATGGTAATATATTATCTTATTACCACTTGCAGGAGGTAGCTACTGAAATTCCTCCCATTTCCACAGGGGCAGATGAATGCCCAGAGAGGTTAAACAACCTTCCCTGGCCCACAGTAAGTGTTGCAGAGAGGTATAGGACCAAAGGTTGCACCCTGTGCACTAAGATCTTGCCTCCCCTGACTTGAGTGCTCTTCCAGTGTGTTCTCCATTTGTTCTGGTTAGTAGTTAAGTGCCTGCTTCATGCCAGGTACGAGGCCAGGTGCTAAGGTTATAAACATGAATAAGACAAGGTCTCTGTCTGCTTCCTTAACTAACTGCCTGGTGGAGGAGACAGATCCTTGTATTGCACATGAAATGTAAATCCAAAGGTATGCGTTCGTAGCCAGACAGAAGGATGCTTAGCTCCACTGCAGAGGAGGCAGGTCATAGAACTGCCTGAACTAAATGTGGAGGGATGCCTAAGAGTTGAACGTGGGGGCCCTCCCAAGCCAAAATGACCAATCTGGGTAATAGGACCGAGATGAACGGTGCCAGGCGAGGGGGAGGGCCCCAGTGTGCCAACCCAAAAAGCCTGAATTGTGTTCCCTGAGGAGGGGGAGGTGGGGCACACGCTGGAAGGCTTGACTGAGGCATGTCATGCTCTGTTCACTCCAGCTCATGTGCAGGGTTGCTTAAGGGGAAGAAGACTGGAATCCGGGGGCCTGATCTTCTGGCCTTATGGTACACTCTTACCACAACTTTTGTTGCCTTTGGACTAGATTTCCTCAGGACAGCGGGGGAAATATGGGCTTTACGGTCAGAGAGACCTGGATGTAGGTCTTGCTTATGTCATTTATAGCTTCAAGGCAAACCCTTTGGCCTTACCCGTAAAATGAGAATGATACCTTTCAGTGTTGTCATAAAGGTTAGAAATAATTCTGTAAAGTACCTGTAATAAGTACCTAGTGATGGTGGCCACAGCTACTTTTCTCCCCATGCTGACCCTCTTAAGTAGACAGTCAAGGAAACTTAGACCCGAAAAAGTGACTTGCTTAAAATAATAACTATTTTGATAAAGCGGGGACTAAACTTCAGGCTAACCCCAGCTTGACTTCCACTAGTTCCTTGCCGTAAGAATCACTGGGCTCGGGCAGCCCTGGTGGCGCAGCGGTTTAGCGCCGCCTCCAGCCCAGGGCGTGATCCTGGAGACCCGGGATCGAGTCCCACGTCGGGCTCCCGGTGCATGGAGCCTGCTTCTCCCTCTGCCTGTGTCTCTGCGCCTCTCTCTCTCTCTGTCTCTATGAATAAAAAAAAAAAAAAAAAAAAAAGAATCACTGGGCCCTTCATTTCTCCTTGAAAAGGAGCCCACCCTGGGCTTCACACTCTCTTCGACTAGAACATAGTCCTGTGGCCACCCCCAGTTGCAAGGGTGTCTGGGAATGTGGTCTGTCAGCTGTGCAGCTAAGTTCTTAGGAAGAAAGGGGATGGGTGGATTTGGGGAAGGCCACCAGTTGTCTGCCTCAGTGGCTTTTCTGGGGTCTTTTCCTGCCCTAAAGAAACTGGTACCTCTGGGCTTTTCCCACTACTAGTGGGCATTAAGGAGGTTTGGGATAGCGCTTGACTGTTTATAATTTAAGGAAAATGCAGAAACATTTTCCTTGATTGCTGCTTCTACAGTGAGGGTGTATTTGCTCACCCCTGTCCCCAGGACCATTTCTGTCCTTTTTGTGCACTGGGAGCCCTGGGCTTATAGAACCAGCAAGGTGTGGCTTGATGTCTCTGGCCCAGCCAGGGCCAGTTGGAGGAAGAGACTGGCTCAGGTGACTTGATTTTATCCCAGGCCCACTACTAACTGTGACCCTGGACAAATACTCCTTCCCCACCATTTTCACCACTCTTTACACTGAGGGGATTAGACTCTGCTTCTCTCACACTACGCCTGGCATTGATCAAACAGCTCTCTTAAATTGTATGGTTTAATTTCAAAACAGTTGTGCTTTTTTATGACTCAGTTTCTAAATAGGACTGCATGGTAATTGTTCCCCTTCTAAGCCCTGTGATTTTTTTAAGATAGTATTTTTTAAGCAGTTTCCAACGCTCAACATGGGGCTTGAACTCACAGCCCCCGAGATCAAGTGTCTCATGCTCCACTGACTAAGCCAGCCAGACACCCCTATCAGCCCATGATTTTTTGATACCACCTCTCCTGTCTTCCTCCTTGTGACATAAAAGGAAATGCCTGTATGTAAAACTCAGCTCTCTTCAGTCATGCAGCAAGTCTCACAGCAGGTGAGGCTCTGAAAGGGAGAGTGAAGGGGTGCCTGGTCCCCACCCTGTAGATGCTGACTTGGAGAGATGTATGCAAAGCCAAGTGACAGCTGTATGTAAGCAGTCAGTGACATGGCTGCTGGTGTGGGACAGACAGAATCAGATAAGCCATAGCTGTCTTCCTGTTGTGTGGCACTCACAGCGCAGAACTTCTAGAGCATTGTGCACTGTGCTTTGTGCCATCGGGGGAGGCTGTGAGCTGAGAGTACACATGACAGAGGTGGTGGGTGGTGGTGAGCCCTGTGGGTGCTTAGGCACCCAAGTGACCCAGTGAGTACATATATTACAGCCATGAAGAGGCAACCTCTCTGTTGATGGAATTGTCAGGGTTTGCTCCTGCTCCTTGCTGGCAGGGATGTGGGCAAGTGGGCGGTCATGCGAATCGCAGCAACCCCTGGAGAGGTGGTATGACAGAGTTAGTTTGCTGCGCGTGTGTAGCCTTTGATGTGGCGAGTCTACCACTAGGCATTCACCCACACCGGCTCAGATGACATGTGGCAGGGATGTTCACTGCGTGGTGCACTGCCACTCCGTGGGATGCCACAGAGCCTCTAACAAAAGCAGTAGAGCCATGTGGACAGTAGGTGAAATCTAGGCAGGGGGCCATTCAGTGAGAGCAGCAGGGGTCCAACAGTGTGTAGAGCATGTGACCAGCTGTCTCTCTTTGAAGAGAAATCTGTCTATCCTTTGGACTCACCTGGTGTGTCTCTGGAAGGCCACGCAAGATCTGGGTGATAGTGGTTGGCTCTGAAAAGGGAAACAAGGCTGGGATTTCAGATGGAAGGGGGACTTTTCACTCAGTATGTTTGTATTCTGTTTAAATATTTTTTTGGGGGGGAATCCCTGGGTGGCTCAGTGGTTTAGCGCCTGCCTTCAGCCCAGGGCGTGATCCTGGAGACCCGGAGTCCCACGTTGGGCTCCCTGCATGGAGCCTGCTTCTCTTCTGCCTGTGTCTCTGCCTCTCTTTCTCTCTGTGTCTCTCATGAATAAATAAATAAAATCTTTAAAAAAAAAATATATATATATATATATATATTTTTTTTTTTTTGTAAGAAAAAGGAAAGAAATGCTTTATTAGTTTACTAGGGATGCCATACAAATAGTCACAAACTTCTTGGCTTAACACAACAGAAATTCTCTCCATAATGAAAGCCTGAAGTCCAGAATCAAGCTGTTGGCAGGGCCATACACCTAGCCTGGGGGTGAATCCTTCCCCATCCCCTCCTCTTCAGGGGTTCTCTGGCTTGTGGCTGCAAGGCTCGTCTCTGCCTCTATCTTTACAAAGCCTTTTCCTTCCCATGTGCCTTCTACTCTCTCAGAGGACACTTGTAATTAGATTTAGGCCCACCTCATTAATCCAGGATGATCTGGTCTCAAGTTCTTTAACTTAATCACACCTGCAAAGATCCTTTTTCCAGGTAAGGTCACATCCGCAGGAATTGGGGAGGGGAGCGCGGCAAGATTTGGATGTATCTTTTCAGAGGCCACCGTTCAACCCACTACTACAATTGCAAAGCCAGACTTTTGGGAAAAGCTCACCTATATGCTGCTTACAGTAGACCTATCTTAAATATAATGTTGAAAAAAAAGGGATTAAAAAGGAAATACTGTCCAAACACCAAGCAAAAGAATGTACTCTGAATTTTATATACTCTCCATATGTTCATCTCTTCCAAAAAAAATGTATTTTAATTCAAAAATGTGTAAGATTAGGAAAGAAGGGGAGCAGTGTTTTAGGCAAGTGAAATGATGTGTAGAGTAATGGATGGAGAGTTCCCTGAGCACAAGGACCAGGCTGTTTTGATGGATGCTGGGTCCCCAGCATAGCTAGTGCTCATTGTAACTGAAAGGAAGTGCAAGTGAGTTGCTGGGGCAGTTGGGGAGCCAGGGGTAGGGAAGCCTGTTAGAAGGCAGTCTTCCTTAGCATAGGAAAGCAGTCATGAGGCCTGGACTAGTTTGGTGGTAGAAATGGGGAAAGGGACACATCTAGAAGACAAGTTGTAGGGTTGGCAGGGGAGATTGACAGTTAAATGTGGGAGGAAAGTAAGGAGCCCCAGAAGGGATGACACTTCCCTTCTATGAAGCAGTGGTGAGGCCAGGCAGGATTGGGGGGGGAGGGGTGAGTGGGGAGGAGGCTGGAGAGCCCTAGCATAGAAGCTAGGAAGAAGGCGAGCCTGTGCAGGGAGGACAGAACCTTGGGGAGGCAGAAGAGAAACACAAAGGAGCACAAGGAGTCAGCCCAGGGAGGACAGCAGGGTTGGGGAATCCTGGGACCCTCCTAGCATTTAGGCCCCATGGAGAAGTCAGTTTGCAGATGACAGAGACCTAGAGACCAAGACAGGGTGTCTCAGTGCCGGACCTAAGGAGAGTAGACGCTGAGAGGAGGAATGGGAAGGCAGGGACTGCTGAGTGCAGGTCACTTTCCTGAACACATGTTCTGTGCCAGCCCCTGCCACCTGTTTGTTCTCATTTAATCCTGATGCCAACCTGGCAGCACCCTTTTCTTTTCTTTTCTTTTCTTTTCTTTTCTTTTCTTTTCTTTTCTTTTCTTTTCTTTTCTTTTCTTTTCTTTTCTTTCTGTCTTCTCTCTTTCTCTCTCTCTCTTTTTACCCAAAGTCAAATGGCTAGATAGTAGCAAAGACAGGACTCAAAAGCTGTATCTGCCTGGTTCATGGCCACTGCTCCTTTTTAGGGGTGACAGGACCCTATGCCTCTCTTCAGGACACGAGCATAAATAGCACCTGCTTAGGAGCCCATCACGGCCTGGAGATGGCCAAGCACAGAGTCATTGAAGGAATGGAATGGGGTCCGTGTGCCAGGTGTCAGGGACCGCTGAGTACTGCACACCCCTGCAGCCCCTCCCCTGTCCCCACTCTCCATCCTTCACTCTGCTGTTTCCTTTTCCTCCTAAGGGCTCTTTCAGGCTGTCAGCATGGGATTCTGGGTCTGTTGTCCTGCCTTTAGAGACCTGACCTACACTTGAGTTGAGCCTTCTGCCCCAGCCTCCTGCCTCAGGCTATGCAGTGGATATGTTAGAAAGGATTGCATCTTGCTTTGGCCTCTGGCTCCATCTGAGTTCTCTGCATCCTGCAGAAACACCATTAATTGAGGAAAGATCAGCTGTCTTAGTGCTGTGCCTGAGCCACTCTCTGCATGAGCCTTTTTGTTCATGGCTTCCAGGGAGCAGCTGCCAGGTTCCTGCATGGAACAGACTTGTTTCCATGGGACTGGGTGCCTGGCTCACCATCCATGAAGGACTCAGGAGCAGCTCCTTGTTTCTTGTGCACAGATGTCTCGTGTCTTCCAGTTTACCACACCCCTCCCCCAGCCACCATCACCAAAACAAAACTAGAAATGAGCAGAACTGTGTCAGTCCCCACCTCTGGAGTCATCCTGGATGCACAGCCATATCCACCTTGTTAGCAAATCCTGTGAGCTCACCGCTGAAGGTACAGCCAGGCTCCCACCTCTAATCGCTCACCCTCTCCTGCCACCACCTGGGCTGGGCACCCACTCCCCCAGGGTTTTTGCAGCGGCCTGATCTGCCTCCCTGCTTCTACTGTGGTGTCCTTAGGCCACTCTGAGCACAACTACTGTGGGCCACAGTCCTCCTGCCCCATGGCTGCCCCCAGGTCACCCTGGCCATGAGGCTGAGGAGATCTGACCTCATGCCCATACTCCTGCTGCTCAAAGGCCCAGCCCCTCCACCTGAGAGCTCTTCCACCGACTCCTGTGACTCTCCCCTCCCTTTCCGTGGGTCTTGGCTCACCTTTAGACCTCTCTCCTTTCCCGCTTTAGTGTCACAGTCGCCGTCTTCACACTCTCCACATATTTTCTTCCCTCTCCCCACCCCGAGAATGCAAGGAAGGCAAAAGGATTTTGTCTGTTTTGTCCCTGGAACAGGGCCTGTCACACCACAGGCCCTTTAGTACGGTGCAACTGCGTAGGTGAATGAAGTTTCCTGAGTTTTCCTGCCTTGTTAGATAGATCTGGAGGAGCTCCTTTAATGTTTCTTCTGCCTTTTTTTTTTTTTTTTAAAGATTTTTAAATTTATTCATAGAAATGCAGAGAGAGAGAGAGGCAGAGACACAGGCAGAGGGGGAAGCAGACTCCACGCAGAGAGCCCGACGCGGGACTCGACCCAGGGTCTCCAGGATCATGCCCTGGGCTGCAGGCGGCGCTAAACCGCTGTGCCACTGGGGCTGCCCCTGTTTCTTCTGCCTTTAATTAAAAAATAAAAAGATTTTAGACACTGAAATATTCTAGGGAGAGGGGCTGGCAGATGGAGAGGAAGAAGGCAGGAGTCACACTCCTTCATTTAGGAGAATCTGAATGCATTCTGAATCTTCTCTTAGGTACTCCTTTGTGAAGCCAGGCCCCAAGCATGGACAGCATGTGCACACATTCTTCTCCCTTCTTATCCCAGAGCCCCCTTAACCCACATGGTGTCCCCCATGTTCCACTTTGCTATATTAGCACAGGTCTCTGACACAGGTTGTCTTTTGTTCATTAATTGTTTGAAATAAAAGCAATGTGAATATAGAAGAATGTTTTAAACCATTCAGAATGATACAGAAGTTCTACTCCCTTGAACCATAATTCCTTTCATCAGAAGCAACCCTTGTTAATAGTTACGTATCCTTCTAGGGAAAAAAATGCATGCATAACACCAACATAAATACATATCCTTAAAAAATGAACATGAACTGGGCACTCAGTTAAGTGTCTGCTTTTGGCTCAGGTCATGATCCCAAGGGTCTTGGAATTGAGCCCCACATCAGGCTCCCTGACCAGTTGGTAGCCTGCTTCTCCCTCTATAGCTCCCCCTGCTTGTGCACTCATTGTCTCTCAATCTCTCTTTCTCTCTGTGTCAAATAAATAAAATCTTTAAAAAAAAAATGGATATGAATAGAATCATGGAAGACACATTATTTTGCAATTGATGAATATAATTTGGAAACCTTTCCGCATGAACCCATGCAGATTACCTTGTTTCCAGTGACAGCTTAATGCTGCATCATACCGTGATGTGAATCCCCAACCCCCCATTGACAGACATTGGTTTCTTTCTGGGTTTTTGTTAGGACAACATTACAGTGAAGAGCCATGTACGTGTTAGCACATGTTGCAGTAATGCCTGTAGAACACCTACATGGCAGTGCATTGCAGGTTAAAGGGGCCTGGGCACTGAAAATTTTGATTGATGTTGCCAGATGGGTCCATCTGTTGTACTAGTTGTACTAGTGCATGCTTTTACAGTATGTTTTCCTCCCAACTTTTTATTTTGAAAAAATATTAAACCTACAGAAAAGTCTTAAGTAGCAATTTAATGAATGAATACTCAAATATCCCCTCATCTAGGCTCTCTGATTATCATATTGCCACACACATTAGTTTGCTAGGGCTGCCATAAAATACCACAGATTGAGTGGCTCGAACACCAGAAATTTCTTTTCTCCCAGGTCTGGAGACTGGAAGTCCCAGGTGAAGGTATGGGCAGGGCTGGATTCTTCCAATTCTTTTGACCCTTGGCTTGTGGATGCCGCCTTCTCCCTGGGTCCTCATCTGGTTGCCCCTCAGTCTGTGTGGCTCCTAATCTCTTCTAAGGACACCAGTTGTGTTGGATTAGAACCCACCCATTTGACCTCATTTTACCTTAATGACCTTTCTTAAGACTTGTCTTCAACTACAGCCGCATTCTGAGGTATTGGGGGTCAGGGCCTCAACAAGTGAGTTGGAGTGTCAACACGATTTGGCCCACACCACCACATTTGCTTCTCTTTATATGTCTTATATTAATACAAATAACAGGTTTATTTTATAGTAGCTTATGTTACATTTATTGCTTCCAATGTATTATAATTATGCCATTTATCATGTAGTTACTTTATATGATTTATAGCGGGTAATTTTTTTCCCCTAAACCAATTGCCAGTGAATTGTAGTCATTCTGGTACTGCAGCATGTGTTTGCTTAGAATGAGAGCATTCTCCTCAGGAGGTGTTTATTTTATACTGATGGGGACAGATTCCCCTAAGGCAGAAGCACAAATGGGCATGACGTGGCTCTGGTTCTAACTGGGAGCTTTCCCTCCAGATGGTTGTCCTGGCCCACTTTCATGTGCATCTCCTTCGCGAGTACCCAGTGAGACTAGCATACTTGTGGGGAGGAGGTCCCCTGCCTTTGGGAACCATTTGGGTGAGCAGAACCTCTTGGCCCCACCTCCAGATCCTTTGACGTTGTTGATATATTGGCTGTATGATGTATCAACAGAATGACAGAGCTCCTTACAGTTAGTTCCTCCTGCTTTTTTAGTCTATCCCAAATGTGTCTCTGAACACAAGACCTGTTGTTTCTGTGTATAGAAGTCCTTGCTTTGCAAACTGCAGGCCGCTTGTATTCATTTAGAGAAGTAGGGTCAATCGATTTGGGCACCAAGTTCTCCCTCCTTGTCTACCCCTCCTCCTCCTGCACCCTCATTGGCAGCTCGGGGCTCCGCCAGAAGTTGGTTCTCGCCGCCCACGTGACAAGGAGTCCTCCGTTGGGTTTGCACTGGTGTGTCTTTTCCTTGGTACTTCTGTGAGGAGCAGCATCACACATGCAGCACTTTCAAGGCTGGTGTTAGTGGCTAGACTCATGGAGACAGTCTGCCTGAAGTTGTGTCTGCAGACCTGAGGTGAAGGTGTCTGGGTGGCCCCTCTGTCATCTGAGGTTAGCCTGTTGCTGAATGAGCACCCCACACCCCCCAGCTATTCTGTAGCGGTGTGCACCCCTGCCTGGTGCTAGGGCTCAGCCAGTGTGTTCTCCAGCCCCAGAAACCCACCATCTACCCAATCCAGAGCCATTTTTCTAAAACACAATTCCAGCCATGTCTTTGACTCTGCTTAGCCCTCTGCCCTGGCTTTTCCTTCCCCACAGAATTCATTCCAGACTCCTTAGCCTGGCATTTAAGACCCTCCATCATGTGGCTCCAGCTCAGTTTGTCTGCTGTGTTATGTCCCTGTACCTCTGAGCTCGTGGTGTGTGCTCTGTCCCCTCCCACCAATGAAGCCTTTCCTGAGCAATGCTTTTCTAGGCAGACGGGGGTGGTTCTCCTTCCCTTGTGCCCTCACTCCACCTCAGACAGACCTGTCCTTTGGCACTTGCCTCCCTGGATGGTTACATGCCTGCTCTCCTGCTGGACAGCTGCCTTTGTCTTTGTTTTCTCAGTGCCTGCTTGGGGTGGGCACCAAGTGAATACTTGGCGGGGCAGATGGGTGGCCAAATGGATCTCTCATTGGGTGTAGAATATATCCTGAAACTGGAAGTAACTGCATTCCACTTTGTGGGCTCCAGGTGCTTTCTGAGAGAACCTCGTCACAAAGGAGACAAAAATACACTCTTCCACGTGCTGTGAGGAGCCGTTCTTCCTAAGTGTCCAGTTCTGAAGAGTGTACTGGTCATCAGCAGGGCAGGGCCTCTGTGACTTTCACAGCTTATTGTATTTTGTCACACGTTGAAAGAGCAAGTACCTTAACTTACAGGGTCAAACCCCAAGTGTACTACTGATAATGTCACTTGTATGCGTTTTGCTTTGGTGTCACGCTGGCAAGCTACTCAATGTGTGTATTTTCTTTCAGTCAAGCGCTTCAGAGAACCAAAGCATGAGAGACGGCCGTGGAGGATATGGTGCGTATTGAAATATTAACACCCTTCTAGAATGCTGTTGACTTTGGAGTTTGCGGTAGGGGGTGGGGAGCAGGGGGTGCAGTGTGAGCGATTCTGCATGACAAAGTGCTGGACTCCCTTAGTTGAATTAATCATCAGGAACTATGTCGAATATGAAAACTTCTGTTCCTCCAGATAACGTTGAGCTCTGCCTTTATCCTGTCATCACACAGCCGCCCAATTTTAGAAAACAGGAGGTTGGACAGAAACATCAGTGTGTGCTGCAAGCTCCTTTAATTATGTATCCTTGTTGTTAGATTTCGAGAAATCCTTGGGTTCTGTAGTCCGTATGTGTAAGCAAAACATTATCTCAGTGTGGAGATTAGTCACATATACCATATCAATACTCCTCCCCCTGGAACCAGTCTTTCTGGTCCCAGGATGACCCCTCAGTGGCAGTTTCTCCTTCATAAAAGGGTGCTAGAACCTCAGACACCACCTTGAAAGACAAAACTCCAGGAAAAAGGAGACAGCCAGCTGTTCAGGACATCATGTCCACAAGGAGCTGACTCTCCTGGGCTGTCTTAGGCTTGCAGCTCTGCTAACAAAACAGCCACTTCCCTTCCAGAGAAGACCAGATAAATCAGTGTGTTGAAGGCGCCTTTCCAGCATTTGGAGCACATGCTCGATTGACCTTCAGTGTGTTATTTGTGAATTTGGTCTTTCTTATTTTCATTTTCCCCAATCAGTTTCTCTCGAGTCTAGATATCTCGCTTGGGCTGGGGGACCCGGGGAACATCTGGAATTGGGGTGCTCCATGGAGCACACGTTGCCCTCTGGAGACTTCTACTTTGCCATTATTTTAGGAAATGATTTTCAAGCTTCAGTCCCAGGGTTGATCTGGATAATCTCTAGGGTCTCTTCAGTCCTGAGACTCTGTGGCTGATGCCCCATGCCTGTGTACCCCTTCTTCATCCCCTTTAGTGCCCCAGCCCAACCCTGGATGCCCAGGCTGGGAGGCTGAGAGAGACATCCCTCAGCCACAGAGCACCAGCGGTCTCCAGGTGTTCATGGCAGAGGAGAAACTAAAGGCCAGCTATAGACAGGACAGCGGGGTGTCCCCAGAACTAACATGGTTGTTTTTGTTCTTTATTGAAACTCCTGCCATCAAGCCCAAGGGTTGGCAGACTACCACCCACGGACCCAGTGTGGCCCGCTGTCCATTTTCACCACTGATGTGTCACAGGACTGTCAGGGCGTGTGGCCACTTTCACACTACACTGACAGGATAAGCAGTGGCTGCAGAGCCTAAGATACCTACTCTCTGGCCCTTTACCAAAGCAGTTTGCCCACCTCGATCTAGCCCAGCGCTTGAGTGGCTGCAGCCAGAAATCTCTAGGGCTTTAGCACAGTGCTGGATCTGTGTATCTTGTTAGGCTTGGACCATGTTTAGCTCTGAGGGACGTGGAACTGGGGCTCTTTAAAATAGAGGCGCCTTGGACTTCATCGCAAAGCCGTGATCCAGCATTTCATTTTGAAGTGACAAAAAATGAAAAAGTAAATGCACCTAATTTAAATATGTGTTCTAAATCAGTGGCGTCTTAGGGATTTCAGATGCAGTGTGTTATCAAAGGTTTCGAAAGGTAGCTGAGATGCCAAGCCTGAGTTAGTACTGACGCCCCAGAAAGAGGTGACTAGGAATGGGAAGGTTGGGTCTCCCCAGTGGCTTTCTTCCTGTTTCAGACTTCTCATTTTCCCCAAATTGGATATAACCCTCCTGTCAGTGTGATAACAAGTGCTAATCCTCTTTTGTACAGGTTTTTAGACACTTCCAAACAAGCCATAGGAATGCTGTTCATCCACTTTGCAAATGTGTACCTAGCAGATCTTACTGAAGAGGACCCTTGCTCACTGTAAGTGGCCCATACTGGAGGACAGACATCACCCACCCCTCCACTGAAATGTAGACTGACCTCGCTTTCTGCCGTCAGTCACGTTCCCTCTGGCTCTGTGCTCCCCTAAGAGACCATCCTCTGTGTGCTGCCCATGGGCTCAAATACACAGCTGTCAGTGGGCCTTTAGGGCTTTGCTGGCTGACAGTCGCCCTGCGCACTGGCTTTCTGCTCATCCGAGCTCTGGCCCTTGGTGTTCTAGTGCCCTTATGCCTCCCAGCAGGGAGCAGCCCCTGGCAGGGCACCGTAGTGCCGTGAAGGAGTGTCCCTGATAGAACGGGAGACATGGGGGTTTTTCTGTGGTGCCAGCCACCCCGGGTCACAGCCATAGTTAGCCACCATTGACCTCTTTGACCTTCAAACTGGGTTCTGGCTCATTGCTGCAGTGCGCCTTCCACACAGCCCCTCACCCTGCGCAGTCTGACTAAAACCCCAAGTGGTGCCTCTCTCAGCAGATTTAGTGGGAAAGGAGACTCACTGGCCTTCTGGCTCCATCTCCTACCCTCCTGGCTCGGACTTGTTGCTCCAGTCCTACTGTGCTGGTGGCCTTCAACCCCACCAGCTGCCCTCTGCCTGGAACCCCACACACACACACCCCTGTCCAGTCCTGATCTGCCCTGTCTTTAAGAGAGTGGGGCAGAGGGCTGATGAGTCCCTTGCCAAGAGGCTTTGTGTATATTTAAGATCATTTGGACTGGAAGGTTCTTTGAAGCCTCCTTTTTTGGTGACTGTATAGATATAGTCCAGGCCTGGATTTCAGAAGGAAGTTATAAAGTCTCCCTGCTTAGGGTCTTTCTCTAAGACCTAAATAGGTTGTGATCTGTTTGGATGTTTGGGTGTAGTCCCAAAGTAGGGAACTAAAGAGGTGATCCTCCTATAGGGGGGATGGTTAGGAGAGATCGTTGTCCTTCCAACTCTCGATCCCCCCAGCAGGCTGGAGTCATCCTCTGGTGAATTGTCTTGATGTTGTTGATCAGGATAGACTAAGAGGCAGCGGCTGGCGCCGAAGGCACTAACCTAACTCCTGGCAGCCACACTAACCTAACTCCTCGGCCACATGGCTCTCCCCTGCAGCACCTCCATTGCCTGTCTACAAAAAGAAGATGAAACAGCTCTAAGGTCACTGACAAACTGAATCACAGCCAGGATAGAGAAGGGGCTATTGACAGATCTTAAGTGCTCAGCCTGGATGAGAAAAGGCCCTAGTGGAGCTTGGTATGGTGAAGACACTTGACTGAGAGGCCAGACTCAGCCCACTTTGTTCCCCTGTCCTGTGTGCCCCACCAGATCCCCAGGATGCCTGTGAAAGTTTCAGAAGTTGATGATATAAGCACCACTGGAAACCCTAGGGTCACTTCTCTGGGAGTTAACGGTTCAGTTGGAGATGTTGTTAAAAGTTAGGAAAGGTGTAAGAGCCCCAGCACTGGGTAGAAGAGCAGGTGATGCTGGGGGAGTAGAGGTGGCCCCAGCCCTGAGGAAGAGTGAGTAGGCCCTGGGATCTGTTCCAGGTCCTGCCATTCTTGTCTGCCCTGTGACTTTTTACAGGTGGAGGACAGGCTGGCCTGGGCTGGCCTGGAGGCATCCTGGGAATCTGCAGACCAGGAAAGGAAACCAGCTTCAGCTCAGGAGAACAGAAACTTAGAGAGGGGGATGAGCTGCTCCCTTTGGCTGCTGGGGTCCTATGGGCTGGGTGCTCTGTTCCTTGTTCCATCTGGACAGCTTTGGGAGGGAGTTAAGTTTTTATGACATCCAGGGTCCTGTGACTCTGAGGGGTAATGATTCAAACACATTTGTATAGTACCTACTATGTGGCAAGTGTTGTTCACATGTATTATTTGATTCTGATAACAGCCCTATCATTTAGATACTTTGGTGATCCTCATTTTACAGCTTGGGGAATCGAGGCAGAGAGAGCGCATAACTTAAATTCACACATCTCAATAGTGATGGAGCTGGGGCCTGAAGCTGGCCAGCCCACCAGTCTCATCTATTTTGGGTAGAGCCTATAGAGCTTTCTGTCTTTAGTCCCAGGGTCTGGCGCACAGTAGGTGTAAATATTTGGTGAGGAAATGAATGAACTGATGTGTGTTTATATCAGGTGTTCTTGTTACTTTCAGGGTGAGCCTTAGATGTGAGAACCACTTGAAACCAATTAGATATGAGAGTCTGAGAGCAGCTTAGCCCAGGGCCAGCTGTGAGCCTGGCGAAACTGCCTGGAAGCAGTTTCTATGCCTTGGTCTCTGGTCTGAGAGTGACCCCTTGTGATGTTAAAGAGGAAGGGCAGGCGGGGGAAACCGCTGTCCGCCCAGCTGGTTCTCTGCCATTCCAGAGCAGGGACTTGCTCCCTCCAGTGACTGTGTTGCTGTGCATGTTGCCAAAGCCTCTGTCTTTGGCTGGGGGCTCTGAGTCTGCATGAAGTGTCTCAAGCCTCAGCAACTGGAAGGCATCACAGTTGGTCTTTGGCATCTGGAACTACTCGAGCTTTCTGAGCCACCTGGCATCCTGAAGGCTGGTATCTGACCCAGTGACTGCCTGTCTCCTGCTTTGTCTGGAGAACTGGTGCTTATGGTCAAGATGCCCAGCAAGTTCTGGGGACAGGGCCCTTGAGGGAGGGCCTTTCCTTGGTGAGGCAAGAGGTGTGTGTCAGACTCATGGAATTAGGCCTTACAAGAACACATGATCAAGGTGGGACGTGCTCTACTGACACTTCTCTCCTTCCATCATCCTGCCTTTTCCATGGGAGTAAAGCTCTCTCCAGAAATACTCACACTTGCCTCCAGGGCAGGCTCTGAAACACAGGGATGAGCAAGGGCCACAAGGCCCTTCCCTCTTTGGTCTAAGAAACCTCAGAAGCTGTGTCCTGAACTACCCTGGAGCAGCACTTCTTGGGGCTGTGGTTGTAAACAGCGTCATGGAGCAGATTTCTCTTAATGAACTAAGATCTGTTTCCATATTGACTTTTTGGCTGTTTCCAGGTGCTCTGTCTTGTGTCAAGGCTTCATTTGGTAGGACCCTTTGAGATCTTTATGCCTTGTTTGCTCCTCCCTTAAGTTCTTTGACCCCGATGAGTGTCAGCACGCTAACATGGGGAGGCCTTGCTGGGGCTCCTGGGAGTGAGCCTTGCAGGCTCTTGCACAGCCGCCCGCCCCCCGCCCCGCCCCGAACAGGCCCAAGTGCTAGGTCATCAGGCTTGAAGTTGGCCCTGGTAAGCACACAGGGCCGGGCTTAGGGGCCCTTGCTCCCTGGAGGGTGCTTCCTGACAGTGCTGCTGTGTCCTCTTCTCCCAGGTACCTCATCAACTTCCTCCTGGATGCCACCGTGGGCATGCTGCTCATCTACGTGGGTGTGCGTGCTGTCAGTGTCTTGGTGGAGTGGCAGCAGTGGGAGTCCCTGCGCTTTGGCGAATATGGTAATATAGCATGGACATTGGATGGGGCTGTGGAGGGGCCTTCCAAGGGCTCTGCTCCTTGTCCCATTCAGTTCTCCAGGCCTAGGAATTTGAAGGTTCAGAATTCAATGGTGGCTGTCTCCTCTGTGTAGTGGTGGGGCTGGTTCTGGGGCCTGAAAACCATCCCCCTGCTGGTGTCAGAATGCCACACATCTGAAGTATGTAGGTGTACATTTCACTGCCATTTGATGGCAGGAGCCAAGAGACCCTAGACGCAGAGAGGGGCACAGCATTTGCCTCTGCCAGCAGAGGGCACTGAGGGCCCCACCTACAGGCTGTTAAGGCACCTCACTCTGCGAAGCTTCTCCCCAAGCTCCCACGACCTGCCCAACTCATTAGAGAAATGGAGATGGCTCTCAGTTTGGGAGATGCTCAGTAGGGATGTGGCCCTCTTTCTGCTGCGTGTCTCTGCTTGTCTTGTCATTGGGCCATCTCACTACAGGGGCTGCAAGTCAAGACTGGAGGGTCCATCCCCCACTCCGGGGCTCTTTACTGTCTCCTGACTAGAAGCTGGCCTCACCAGCATCGGGCACATACAGTCACCAGGAATACCATGTCTATCCTCACTTGCAGAGATATGCCTTAAAACAGGTGTCCTGTGGGTGTAGGCTCATCTTTGACCCACTCCCCTCTCTTCAGACCCCTGGGACAACAGCCTAATTAGGAAGCTTCCCTCACACTCTCAGAGCCACAAGTGCATTGCCCCTTTACTTTGTACTCCCAGAGAAGCGGCTGGCTGTAGCCTCCACAGGGCTGTGGTGGGAGTGCCTTCTTTAGGCCTTGCCATGCCCTGGGGTAAGGGGCAACGGCAGGTCTCTCCCACCTTCACACCTGGCCCCTGCTGTCTGGGAGCAGGAGCTCCTGGTCTCAGTGGGAACATCAGTGGGGTCTCAGCCACAGAAGGACACACAGGACAGGAGGGAGGGAATTCTAGGTCTGCACCTCCTTTCCTGGTCACACCTTCACAGAGTTCATGCCTCTGGGTCAAAGGGCTGCTCACTCCTGGATGATTTAAGACTCACAAGACACTAATGTAGAAAGGGAGCTGATCAGTGGAGCTGGCTATGAGTGCCTTGGGTATTTCTAGAAATCTTAAGTAACTGTCTCCTTTGAAGGGAGATGAACTCAGGGGAGGGCTTTTCTTAGTCTTGTTATTTGATGCCCGATGAGTCACAGACTTAAGATAGTGTCTGACACACAGTGTGTGCTCATGTGGCTCGAGGGGAGGCTTCTGAGAAACCCCGAGTCATGAGCCGTCAGCTTGGAGGACACATGGGGACCACAGCGGTGTCATCCTCACTTACAGGCTAGGTACCCAGAGGGGTTAAGTGACACTGGAAGCCAGTGCACAGCTGAGGGTGGGGGTGGGCATGGCCTTATCTGCTTCCACCTCTAAGACCAGTGCTTCTCATGCTTGCTATTGAGGTCTGTCCTGGAAGCCAGTGCTCTCGACTCAGCTATAGTGACTGGTGCTACAGGAGATCCATCCACAGCCAGTTACCTGGCAGCCAGAGGGAGGGCACATCTAGTCCTGGAGCACCACCCATTCCCACCATACTGGGTCTGCATCCCCAAGAGTACATTAGGAGGAAGAGGCAGTGGTAGTTTGAGCCTCTTGCTTCTGTGCCACCCTCATCTTCCCACCACTGCATTTAGGAACCATAGTCTTCAAACCAGGGTGTCTCCGGATGTCCATCCTGAGTCCCCCCTTACCGGGCTAAGGAAAAACAGCACACTGATTTCTGTTTCTATCTGTGTTCTTCTTTCCTGTCGCTGCTACAACAAATTTCCACAAAATTAGTGGCTTCAAACAACAGGTTTCTTACCGTAGAGCTGCATAGTTCTGATATCCCACATGGATCTCACTGGCTAAAATCAAGGTATCGGCAGGACTGGCTCCTTCTGGAGTCTCTCACTCCTAGAGACTGCCTGCACTTCCTGGTCATGGCCCCTTCCTCCCCCTGAAGGTCCAGCAGGCAGTCAGGCTCCTGTCACATGGTATCATACTGACCCTCCAGCACCTCCTTCCAGTGCCCTCGTGAGTACGCTGGTCCAGCTGGATACCGCAGGATACTCTCCATTAGAGGCAGCTAGTTAGCAGCCATACTTCTCCTGGGCCATGTTACCTAACGTATTCACAGGTTCCTGGGACTAGAATGTAGATGTCTCTGGGGGGCCATTATTCTACCTACCACACCTGTTAACTGGCCTGTCTTCTTGAGGCAATATTTCCATTTAGGGCCCCATAGCTCTCTTCTCAGCTAAGTAAAGAAGAAGGGCTTGTTTTCTAGGTGCTTCCTTTGTCCTTAGAGGAGAGGGTTAATTTGCCAACAAGCCCATGGGACTTGGGGAATAAGCCACACAGCTCTGAGGGGTGAGACATATCCAGGTGATAGGTGTGTTTGCAGTCTGGTGACCAGAAAGCTTTTCGCTACTCATAAGCCCAGAAAGTAGGGTCTGTGTCCCATAGGCACCAGTGGTCTCTAGACTTTGCTCTCTTCCTGAAGCCTTGGGAGACAGACATGTACCATCTGTCATCCCCCATCCCTGCGATTTCCCCTGAGAAAGTTATTCAACACAAACAAAACCCCCATCTACCTAAGGTGGTGCAATGTGGTAAGGAGCAGGACACGTTGGGAATGCCTGTGATGATGAGACAGTGGGAAGGTCTGAAAGGTTCTCCAGTGAGACAGACCTGAAAAGCAAAGCAGCTGACACATTCACCCCGCAGGGGCTGCCAGCGGTCTGGATGGTCTCTGGATGCAGCAGAGGGAGCTAGTGTGGGAGCACATTTACAGAGGACTTTTCTTCTTTTTTTTCACCATGTTTTTTTTACCTTATTAAAGCACGTAAATGAAAGAGGACGCAGCTGCAGCTGAGCTGAGGCGCTGATACTCAGCCATGCATTGGGCAGCACAGGGGGTGCGGACAGCCTGTCCCCCTTCATCAGTCATTTTCAAACCTAAGGACCGATGTAGCAAACACTTGGAGCAGACAGGTTTTCTTTTGACATGCAGTATGGACCCTTGGTCTCTTGCCTTGAAACACACCAGTCCCCATTCAGAGATTTTCCTACTAATACATTCTGTTTGTCTCCAATCTTAATGATTTTTAACAAATACTTTAATCTGTTATTTTTGAGAACTTTTCTCAGTAACGTCACGTAGTGAACTGAAAGGATTCCAGCACTCCCTTAAAAATCTGGCTAGGAGAGATAGTGCTTCTGAAGTGGTTTTTTTGGCTCAGATGTGTCCAATCGAGAAGTGAAAGTAGACAGGACAAGCTTAGAAGAAGCCCTGATGGCTTTCTGCATGCTTTCTGCACCCTTCTCCCGAGGTTTTCCAGAAAAGGGAATGGCCTGGTGGTGTGTCCATTACAGCTGCATGAAGGCATTCACTTGCACTTCCACTGCGTAGAGTTGGCAGGCTCTGGCTGGGCTGGGGCCTCCTCTGACACCCATGTCTGGGCAGGGATGGCTACAGAAACCGTAGCATCAGAGCCCTCTCTCTGGGCCAAGTTCTCTTCTCACAGCCTAGATTGGGGTCTTTACCTCCCCTGAAATGCTGCCCTCCGCCCTCTTTCCTGGCCAGCAATGGTCAGACAACTCCAGTAGGGCTTCCAGAGCAGGCCACCGGGGCGTCCCCACTATCAGCCCTTCCCTCAATCTCCCACTTTGGGGAGGCATGTGTGTCTCCCTGGGGGCCCATCCCATACATTCTGCCTGTCTCTGAGGATATAGATCTGTCCCTGGGGTTGGTCTTCCACCCTGCCTCTAGTCCCTTTTGAAACATTCTGGAGCCCCTCCAGGGCCTGCATGTGCCCCAGCCTGGACTATTAGGTTTCTCCATTTCTCAAGCACAGTGACTGATAGGGTCACAGATGGACCTCTGTCACAGCCCCAAGGCACAGTGCCTCCCCTCCTGCCTCTGCCATGAGGGCTTCCTGTTTACCTTCCCTGTCCCCAGCTGAAGCTGTTTTGGGCTACCCCATATAGACACAATCGGGATTCTGCTGTCAGGGCTGAGGGCAGCAAGAGCAGCCGGGGAGGGTGGTTCGGGGTAGCAGATGAGCAGAGAGGTGGTGTGCTGCCTTTGTAGTCACAGACATCAGCCAGCCCATGGTCAGAGGAGAGGATGGATAGCTTCACAGTCACTGGAAAAATCAACAACCGATAATAATAGCACTCACTTCACACAGCTCTGCCAGTGGACGGAAAGAGCCAGCTCTCTGAGCCCCAGCAGTGAGCACTTACTAACTTTAGTCTTTTTAATTATATCTTAGAATCTCTTGAAAGAAACACCACTGTGCTATCTCCAAATTAGGCTGATTTTGTCTGAAACACCCGCATGTGTCTATTTGGGTTGAAGTGATTCTGGGTGCATCAGGGGTCCATGAAGTGGCTTTAGAGCCAGGGCTCTGGTGTGGGCTGGGAGCCCGAGGGCTTACGGGAGGGCGTGGGGCAGGGACATGGAATCGGATCTTGGTGTCTGCACCCCGCGTGACTGCGCACCCACTGTCCCTGCAGGAGACCCTCTGCAGTGCGGAGCCTGGGTTGGGCAGTGTGCTCTTTACATCGTGATCATGATTTTTGAAAAGTCTGTCGTCTTCATCGTCCTCCTTATACTTCAGTGGAAAAAGGTTTGCTCTTGTCCCTTCTTTAGCAGCTCCCTGGGATGCTAAACAAGACAGTACTTAGTACTTGTTCCCTTACCACTCACACACCCCAGCTTTACCGGAAAACCAGATTCCTTCTTTCTTTTTCTTCTTCTTTTTTTTTCTCCCTCCACCTCCACGAATACAGTCTGGATTCTCTGTGGCATGGCAGCCTATTGAGAGCAAGAACTTGGTTTTTCACTTAGCATCCATCTACTTGAATCATGCAAATGCCTGCTCTAGGTTAGGCTTTGGGATACATAAAGGCAATGGAAATAAGAGTCCTTCCTCGCAGGTTGCATACTAGCTGCTATAGTCTTTAGGCCTCATGACTATAACTGTCAGGAGGGTGTTTTCCTCATCTGCATATGTCCTCACACACCTCTCTTGGCCAGTGGTTTAATGGAGCCTTTTGCTGCTGCAGGAAGCAGCTGGTCACACATTCCCAGGGTTTCCTTGGCCCTGCCCTCTGGCCATGGTGCTGTGTAGATAGAAGCCTCCACTGCCCATTTCCTCCTAATGGTCACATGAAACCAACCAAAGAGCCTTTGAGTAGCTCAGAACGTGGCTTTCTTGGGTTTTATTTGTGTCTGAGATTTATTTATTTATTTATTTATTTATTTATTTATTTATTTATTTATTTATTTATTTAATTTGAGTTTTATTTTTTAAGAAAATAAACCAAGGCTTTTCAGGGCTGTCATCCTTCGGGAGGTGGTTGAGATACAGGATTTGTGTTAGAACATGGCCTGGCACCTCATTGCTAGCGTCTATAATGAACATCCATTGACTTCATTCCCCTCAACTCCCTGAAACCATACCAGCCCTGCCCTCTGCGCCTCCTGGTGGGTGGGCCCTGCTCTGCTCGGTGGTTGTAAGTGCACTACACTTCCCACGTGCACGGCACTGGGAAAGCCACTAAAGCTCTCACTGTTCCAAGTGCTCTCTCCAGGTCTGTCCCTTGTTAGCAGTCACACCTGGGGGTGGGCTATGTGGCCCTGGGTGTGAGGTGCTGTTCCCATCAGGATTCTGGGGAGGTGTCGTCTAAGCTAAGCTACATTGCCCAGGGCCTCGTGGGTGATTTGTGTTGCTGCCCCCCGACCCCCAAGCACCTTCTCTGTGATCTCTCCCTACCTCACGGAGTCTGCTTCTCTTTACAGGTGGCCCTATTGAATCCCATTGAAAACCCAGACCTGAAACTGGCCATCGTCATGCTGATCGTCCCCTTCTTTGTCAATGTCAGTGCCATGTTGCATTTTACCCCCGTGTGCTCTCTGCCTTCCAGTGTCCTGTTTAAAGTTCTGAGTCTGACAGAGAAAGTTCCTCATAGCCCCCAGGCCCCTCCCCACCCCAGGCCTGGAAATGGTAGGATTGCTTCCTCAGCAGGCAGGTCACTGCTCTAGGCCTCCTGTGCAAGATGGAGGATCCTAGGAACTTTGTCTTGCCCTCCCTGCCAGGGGACCTCCCACCCAGGAGGCTCTCCACATGCACCACGAGCGACTTCTAGATCAGGATGTTAGGAATTCACTCCTTTTATCCCTGACCCCAGAGCTCCAAGAGAAACCCCTGAGTACACTGGCTAGAAGGAAGTAAGAAATAGTAAGAAGGAACAATAAAGTCACTTAACGCTGACCATCATGGTAGTGTATGGGCCAGCTGCTCAGCCTGTGCCAGGAGCCCAGAAACCTTGCCAGCAGCTAAGGCAAAAGCCCAAGACAGGCTGTCCCTGTCAGTTACCAGCACTCAGGGTGAAGAGGGTCAGGATTTTCCTGCTGGTTCTCTTTGATAGGAAAGCGGAAGCAAAGGACATAGATGGTGGGAATCTCTTTGTAAGCTTGTTAGAGAGCAGGGGGGCTGGATGAAGTTTTTCTTCCCCTTGTTCTGGGCATGGTAAATCTGGAGCATGTGGGAAGGATGGCAGTGGGGTCTGCTCTGCTTTGACGAATGGCATATCCCAGAGTAACATGCACATTTCCTCCCCACAGGCTTTGATGTTTTGGGTAGTGGATAATTTCCTCATGAGAAAAGGGAGGACGAAAGCTAAACTAGAAGAAAGGGGAGCCAACCAGGACTCGAGGAATGGGAGCAAAGTCCGCTATCGAAGGGCTGCATCCCACGAGGAGTCAGAGTCTGAGGTAGGGCCGAGCCCTTCTGCTGCACCCCGACCTGAGGACGTCTCTGGCCTCCGTTTACCTCTAGTCCTCTTAGCACTCAGCGGTGGGGGAAGAAGAGGCTGACTGCCTCCATCCAGCAGGGATGCATTCCTGCGGGCCCTGGCCATCCCACAACAGGGAGGTGGAACACCCAGTGGGGTAGCAGGGACTTGCCTCCGACAGTATGGACCTCTGCCAGTGGAGGAGGACAGAGAAAGGAGGGGCTGCTGTGTTCCAGGGAAGCTGACAAGGATTCTCATGAGCCTGATCGTTGCCTTTAAGCGTTAAGGTGTTTAAATCCCTGCCTACCACTGCAGAGCAGCAGAAGTGTTGGCTAAGCCCGCTAGAAACTTCTAAAACATAGGTAACCTCACCTCCCCTTATTGTCAGCTCTCCTGAGTTCAAAGGTTGGGACCTCAGAGAGACAGGAGGTCATAAATCGGAGTGTGGAGGCAAAGTTATGCTCTCTGGGCAGCCTGTACCTCCTTCATGCTGCAAGGTGAGGCCAAGCTGCCTCCTGAGAGGCGACCTCAGCTTTCATGGTGTGCCGAGCTCTGCAGTCAGGATGGGGCTGCAGAAATGGCTGAGGTAATGTCTTCCCTGAAAGACCTTCAGACTGGATGAAGGTGTCTGAATAGCTCCTTATAACATTGTGTAATCATTCTGACATTGAGGCGTTAACAAAGCCCTGTGAGGACCCTGAAACAGCCTGTTTGACTCCTGGGGGCACCCTGGAGGGAGTTTTGAAAGCTGAATAGAGGAGCAGGACAGAGGGTAAACCCATAACTTCTCTATATGTCCCTGAGATCTGGCGCGGGGCCCATCCTGTCATAAGAGCCTGGCAAATGTTAGATGAATGACAAATAGCAGTACAGGAAGAAGCAGCCACTCAGCAGTCATGGCCACATGGGGTGACATCTGGGTTATGTGAAACACATCATAGCCATAGCAGCATGTGTCCCATAGGGTAGGATGAAATGACATGAAAAGAGGTACCAGCTCTGGGCAAGGTGCTTTGTGATTGAGGTGTGCCTATATAGGCGGTAGATAGGGAGCCAGAGAGAAAGTTTAATCAGGGATCCACCCAGGGAGTGGTCCAGGAAGAGGTGGTACAGCCATCTTGCCCCTGAGAAAGAATGAGCTCATGTTCCCCTGCACAGATACCCCGTCCCTGTCCTTCCCTGATGCTCAGAGGTCTGCAGAGCCAGGCAAGTGGTGCAGCAGGTCGGCAGTATGAGTCTTTGCCCTGGATGCCCTTGCTCCACAGCTGAGTCATTCCAGGGGATCAGAAAAGTGCAGGGCTCCCATGTGTCTTCACAGGTTGCAGAGTTGGTTCATAGCAGCTGCTCTGAAATCTGCCTGCCTCGTGTATGCTCTACAGGTGTTTTCTTTTCCTTTCGAAAGAAGCTCTTCAGTTTGCTTTTGCTGTCTGTAGGGCAACCTCAAGGACCTGTATCACCCTGTGTCCAGATGGGGTTCTTTGCCAGGATGACTTAGGGTGTGGCTCGTTGCTGAGTCTCTTCTAACTGGGGTTGCATCGCAGCTGGAGGTTGGATGGAGAAGCGGGGAGCACTACAGAGGGGCGGGTATGTCAACTTGGTGCTGGCTTCAGTAGCCCGTGAATATCCTGGGAGTGAGTGATGTCTGGGTGGTCTCACTCTGTAAAGTGGCCTCCCCTTCACCCTCTCCTAAAGAAACCTGAGGCTCTGAGACCTTCTAGAGGCATTAGCACCCTGTTGCTGGGGTGGAGGGAGGGCAGAGGAAGAAGGCCCCACTGGGGGTGACTCAGGCCATGTCTCTCCACCACCCCAGATCCTGATCTCAGCCGATGACGAGATGGAGGAGTCCGATGTGGAGGAGGACCTGCGCAGACTGACCCCTCTGAAGCCTGCGAAGAAAAAGAAACACCGTTTTGGGCTGCCCGTATGACACACTCCTGTGTCGGGGTCAGGTTTGGGGGCCCAGCCAGCTGCTGGGTCAGCACGTGGCGGCTCCGCAGTGTCCTTCCTTCCCTCCTCTCTGCCCCTCCTCTTCTACCTCCACCCCTCTTGCTGTCTCTGCCCACTCCCAGACGACTGTGACTTGACAGAGGGAGGACGGGCCAGCGCCGAGGGGTTCAAGGCAGCCGGAGGTCCCCACTCAGTTGCACTACAAACACTGACCAAATATGCAAGCGAGGCGTTTTGTTTGTCTGTCATTGTCCCAAACAGTGTTGCAAGGGACACAGAGGCCCCGTCCCGTGTCTGGCTGGGTGACATTGAGGAGGAAAACCGAACGCACACGCAGACCGGGTAGAGCCTTCCCCTCAGGCTCTGGGAGCGTGAAGATGTAACACATTTTGGGCTAAAAGTCACTCATTGACCAAGTTGGAACCGCAATGCTTTCTTACTCAAAATGGCTTTGTAACTACTGATTTCTAAAGCCGGTTTTATGAGCTGTCACAGTGTTAATGTTTTTTGAGTATGTGTTTATTTCCTATGGGACTAATGGGCAAAACATAGATTTTTAAGTCTTCCGTATGCTGTTGACTTTTATATTTTTAAGTTATATTTTCATACTATTGTATTTAAGAACTCTTTTTAATCCCCAAAGAAATGGGTCTGTCTGCCTTCTGTGGGATGTGAACTGGCGGGAAGAAAAAGTCGGGAGTTTTTTATTTGGAATATTTTTAGGTAACCTGTGATGAGGGAAATGGTCCCAACAGGAAGGGAGATAAGCCCTTACCTGAAAGGAACAAACCCAGTGGCTCTGTAAAGGTCAGGCCTGAGCAGTAGGCAGCTGGTCCGAAGGCCAATCCTTAGGGCCCTGGTGCAAGTGGGACAGGAAGCACTCTGTCCAGACGCTTGGATTTTCTGCTGGCAGGTTAAAGGTCTTAGACATGCCCAAGAAAAGAGCCTAGAGCTCTGTGTCCAGAGAAACTGAGACCGTGAATCTACCCCTATGTGTTCCCTGACCCTCTTCAGTCTCCAGATCTGAAGTTTAGAATTCAGTCTGAGCCTCCTTGGCTCTTGGCACAAAGTGGAGCCTTCTGGACTAGCTGCCAGACCAGCACCGGACACCTCCTCTCAGGCTGCCCCCTGTCTGCCGGCTTAGTGTTGTCCCCCTGTTATGCATAGCAGTCTGAGAACCACCTGCCTGGCCTGGTGGTCCTGTCTCTTGTATCCTCCAAAGCTGCAGGGCAGCTGGATATGGGACGGGTCAAGGCGAGAGCTCGCTGTCTGCATCCACAGGCAGGGAAGATGCTTCTAAGCCTGGGCCCCCTCCCCAGGGAGAGGCACTCACTCCTCTGCATGGCCACAGGCCCCTGTAGCTTTGGGAGTCTGCTGACCACAGTGGAGTGGGTTGGCCTGGGCACTCACCCTGCTGTGGAAGTGGAGCAGCCAGTGTTTTATCATGGCCCAGAGGCAGCCACAGAAGTTAAGGAACAGAAAACTACACCACTAAGGTGCAAGCTAGAAGTGAGACAGGTGCAGGGAGGCCACCAGGCCCAGAACCTTCCTTTTAGACCTGTATACAAAGGTGCTGCCCTTAAGTAGATTGGGTCTGAATTGTGGCATGAGAGTCAAGTTGTTAAGCTCTGGACCTGTCTTCCCTCTCACAATCCCACCTGGCCATGGGCAGGGGCGGGGAGCCTTCTCAGCCCATCTTCCCCTAGCAGTCCAGAACCAGAAGGCTGAAAGGAGCTGGGCCCTGTTGCTACCCTGGATGGTTACTCTGCCCTCATGGGCGTCTGCGGCAGGAGGGAAGACTACGTGCAAGACCGGAGGCCATGACCACTTCTGCCCTCATTTCTGGTCTTCACCCCTCCTGTCCTCTAGCCATGGTGAGATGTCTCCCCTGAGAATCGGTGCTGGGGAAGACCAGAACTGACGTGCCTGCTCCGTGTTAGCCCCTCGTGGCATCACTGGCTCTCCCTACTTTTCCTTCCTATTTCATTATTTTTTATGAACCACCTGTGCCCACCACTATTTCCTGCACCTTCCTAAGCTCAGAATCAGAGCTGTGCTTCCAGTCTTGAGCTCAAGGCACAGCGGATCAGGGAACCACAGACCCTGGAAGGTGGAAGGTGGGGGTTACATAGGTCCCAAACAATCTACTCATCCCAAGGCCTGTCCCAGGGCCTACTGGCCAGTGGGTTTGGGGAACGAAGTGGTGGCTAGTGAGGGGTGGTTTTTCCCTGTATCCTGAGTTTCAATAAGGGCTTTAGTCTCTGAGCCACATAGAGCTGGCTGACCAGGAGACGAGTATCTAATTATAGAGGACCCTGTGGTGTTTAGGACTGGACAGCGTGGCCTCACCGGTTAGGCCTTCCCTACCCTTCCTGTGTGTGTGTGTGTGTGTGTGTGTGTGTGCGCGCGCACATGTTCCACTTGCCCATGTACCTACACACATGCACAGAGTTTGTATTCCCTGGAATGATTCCTGCAGTCACTGGGGGTTTTCTGTGGTGCACAATTGTCCCAAGAGACCATATGCAGAGGGTCATGGTCAGAACTTCCTCCCGAGCTGTCCTCCTCCCCTGGGATGAGTCTCCTCACCACCTGCCCCTAGGTGCCTTATGAGGTACAGCTCTTTACCCAAGCCACATGGCAAGTGGCACAGTGCTTGAGAAACCATGGGACACCAACTGGATGTTGTGTGCTGTCCATCTGATCTGTCCAGATGTGGACCTTGGCCAGGCCACCCATGGCGGAAGCTTGTAAGTCATGAACAAGTTTCCTGTACCTAATGGAACTAACCTGATGAGGTATAACCATCATGTCTGAATGGAAGGACTCATTGGCCTTATTTCCTTTTGCTGCAGTGGGATGTTGACAATGGCAAGCGGGGATGTTGGTGAGATCTTGGGCGGCAGTGGCTTTTTGGTCTGCTCAGAAGACCTTTGAGGTGAAGGTCTGGCCCCTCAGTTAACCCTCCTGCCTCAAGCTTTAACTCATGCCTCTTCCTGGCAACTGAGAGTCCTAGGCAAATGGTGACCTGTCATGCCTTTAAAGGGAAAACCTATAAAGGTTCAATTCCTAGGCAATCTAGTCCTTAGCCCGCAGCTCAGAGTCCCCAACGGAAGGCTGCCCAGGAGCCCACTCTGCCCTCCAGATAGTAACTTACTGGCTTTTTTGCAGCCAGGGATAGACAGCTCTGAGAACTTCTCATTGGCGAAAGCAGCCACCTTATTGGATGTAGGGCTGGCTTTTAGAAGTTGCACACACTTCTGACCAGGAGTGGCGAGCTTTCTGTTTTACCCTGTGAAACACTGGCAGCTGTGAAGGGCAAGGGACTTCCAGTCCAACAGTTGTCAGCACCCTGAGCTCCGGGGTGGGTGGGTGGGTTGGTCTTACTTGATTTCTCTTTCCATGATGATTATTAGAACTCAGAACTGTGTGAGCAAACAATGGCCTATTTCCACTGCCCTTCCGGTGGGGGTGTTTCATCAGTGGTGTTAAGATTCACAGAAACGCATTTTTGAAATGAAAGAGAAGAGACTGTGTACTTACATTGTAAAATGGTTTACAATAAAGTTTCACATCTTAATACAGCTTTTTTAAAAAAAAAAAAAAAAGAAAGAAAAGAAAGCTTCACTTGTGGTTCTTAGTTGTGTGTTGTCTGGAGTTGAAACAGCTTCGTGGGGTCAAGAAAATTTCCCCATTTCCCCAGTGAGTTAGAAGATTCTCCCCAGGGGAGCCTGAGTGGCTCAGTCAGTTAAGCGTTTCCTTTGGCTCTCAGCTCCGTGCTCCTCAGCCATGGTGGGTTCTCAACCTTTCTCTGGGGTCTGCCCCAGGGCCCTTCCTGCAACACCCCTCCCCACCCCCACTCCCTACCACACCCCTGCACTTTCAGCAGCTGCAGGGGTGATTGATTACCTCAAAGTGCTTGACCAGTTGCTTGGGTTGGACTTTAAGGTACATCTCGTACTTTCCCTTGCGCCTCTTCAGCAACTCCTCATAGGTCAGCTCAAAGGTGACCTTGCTGCCCGCAGCCACGTTGACGGAGACTGTGAATTTCTCCAGCTTCCTCCCAGAGGCCCTGGAGGGGATACCACACTGCCCTGCAGACTGTGCGAGCCTGCCCTTCCTGGGCCTTCGGCTCAGATCCAGCCCCTAGGAGAATCCCTCCCCACTCCGAGCCTTGCCTGCCTCCACTCCTAAGTGGGACAGTGCTGTAAGCATTACAGACACATTTTGCTACAACCATGAAATATTCTGAGTGACCATGACAGTGGCTGTCGCCGTCTGCATCCCTGAGAGCCCTTGAGCCCCTGCATTCTTCGCAAGGCTGAGGGGGCACCGCGCTTACTTGACCAGGCCGGCTGTCTTGCCCTGGGACACAGCCTTCTCATACTGCTTCTTGGCGACTTCCTTCTCCTTGACATTCCCGGGGTAGGTCACACCATCGATGGTCCTGCAAGGAAGGAGAGTAGACTTGGGGGCTGATGCTGAGCCAGACCACTCCCACCCCGCCCCTCTGGCCTGGAGCCAGCAGCCATGGTGACACCCACAAGGTGAAGTTGGTGATGAAGGCCGTCTTAGGCAGCTCCACGTCAAAGGACACCTCCTTGGCGGTGTCTGCGCGGTAGACAGCCCTGGTGGTGACGACATTGTGAGCAAAACGGGAGGTCACCTTGCAGCTGATCTTGGTGCTGTAGACCTCGATGCCATTGCTGACCTGCAGGAGAGGACAGTGCTCGACCAGCCTCTGGGAAAGCAGCCCCTACACCTGGCTGCTCTCCTTCTGGGTGCCCCTTGCAGAGTCCAGGGCCTCTGCCTGGTGAGTGGCCCTTTCAGTTTCCTCGGTCTTCCCATTCAGTTGGCCACCTGGTTCTGGAAGACTCTGGCCTTTCTGAGCGCCTCCTTCCCCATCAGAGACCAGGGGCTTCTTGGAGGACAGGACCCTCTCAGCTGGCCTTAGAGCTCAGCACCCAGAAGCCAATCAGGGAGGGGTTTTGCACCATGAGAAGGAACTTCATGCTGGATGGTATTGTACATGTTGGTGCCAAGATGAGGGGAGGGGGACAAGGAGAGGGAGGGGCCCTGCTCTGCCTCCTTAACTCTGGATGTGTTTCTGTGCAGCTAGCTGTAGCCAGGGGAAGTCTTCTAAAAATCCAGTCTGACTGTCCATTTCCCACTTAAACCCTCTTGTGCTCCCCATCACCCTCTGGACAGTCATCCTCAGGGCTCCAAGGTCCTCCAGACAGGTCCTGCCTTTCTGATCAGCTGTGTGCCAGCTGCACCACATCCCTGGCCGGGGAGCACCTGCCCTAGCTCTTCGGCTCACCTCCACTTTGAAAGCAATCACATTCACACACACTCCGGCTCTCCTCCTCTGCTTTGGTAATTGCTTGATTCTGTCCCCAAACTGGCACTTATTTCCTGTGCCAAGGAGAATGTGTGGGGAGGGCCTTCAAGTCCCCAACACCTCCTCTCCAGTGGGGGCAGTGGACTGAGGAAAGGTCTAGGGAGCATCTGCGTGGAGCAGGATATAAAGATGCTTCACGAGGATGTGTGTCCCCAGCCTGGTGCTCAGGGCCTGCTCCGAGCAAGTGCTAGGTATGTTTGTGAGACGAAGGGCTGGTGGAAGAACGGCCACGGGCTGCATCCAGAGAGGTCTGAGGGCATGTTCTTTCCCAGAGTTGGTGAGTTGCATGGGGGTCGGTCAGGGCAGGGCTGGGAGCTGTGTGCCAACTGGGAGGGCCCTTTCATTATGGCCCACCCCTTCTGCTATTGGGCAAGCAGCTCCATCCTGCACTGCCTCACCCACCCACCCCCATCCCTGGTGAAAGTTCTCACCCCTTCTGGGAGGATCCATTCTGCAAAAACAAAGACAAACACAGGAATCAGGCCAAGGCCAAGGCCACCATAGCCTGGGAGCAGGCTCTGGGCTGAGGCCAGGGTCCAGCAGATCCCCTATACACATACCCCTTGAGGGGCCTCTGGACATAGGACCCACACAGAACCACTTCAGACTAAGGAGGACTCCGAGTATATAGGGAAACTGAGGCCCAGATAGGGCAGGTCTCCAGGTGTCCCAGGAGAGTAGGGCTGGGAGAACCAAACTACCTCTGACCCTGCCCCCACACACCCTGACTCCCTCTGCCTTTCCCTGGGCCCCAAACCCCAGAACGCCCCCACCAACGGCTCAGCCTTTCTTGGAGTCGTCTGTCCTTGTCTCAGATGTGGACCTGCACAGCCCCTCAGCGAGGGGAGCTGTTTCTGGTGCATCACCAGTTGACAGGTGGGGAAATGCAGGTCACGGGAGATTTAAGAGCCCGACACCCAACGCTGTCCCCTGCAGCTCACTGCCTAGCCCTCTGCCTCCTCCTCTCCCCACATAGAGGACTGTCCATCCTGTCGCTTCTGCCGATGTGACACACTTAGAGGGTGAAGACGGGGCTACTTACCCCCAGTGGCCGGGAGGGGCTTCTCAGAAAGCCAGAGGCCGCCAAGCCAGAGAGCAGGGCCAAGATGAGGCAGGGCCACCATGCAGATGCCACCGCTGAGCACACAGGTCCGGCCTATGCTCCTTATATGGTGAGCCTGGTGTTTTCCAACTGGGGTCAATGACCTGCAGTGTAGGACGGGAAGAGCAGAAGGCGGGGGGCTCCCCTGGGGAAGCTGGGGAGTGGGTGGAATAACAGGTCCTGGATCTGTCTGTACCAAGGGGGCCAATGGGTACTGTCAACAGTGTTGGGACATGGAGGCTCCCGGGGAAAGCAGACGCTGTGTGCTGGCCACTGGGCCCTCAGCTCCCTGGGGGGCGGGGGTGCTCATAGGGTGTGGCGTCCTGCTGAAAGCCACGGGCATCTCAGCACTATTGCCTGTTACCTGCACCACTGACATGGCCTGGGGTCTGGCCTCCTGGATGGAAGCCCTCCAGCCTTCTCCAGGCAGCCAGGGCACATAGCGGGCCTGTCGCCCTGAGGCTCAGATCTCCACAGCTGCACCCCTTGCTCACGACCCTCGTTGGGTCCTCGAGGCCCCAGGGGAACGACAAAGCCCAGGTCCTTCGCTCCAGCCCTCTCTGTGAGCTGGCTCCAGCTTGCTTTTCTGAACTCACTCTTTCCCCCTGGCACACCCCTTTGTCTGCACCTCGTGCCTCTCTTCCTGCCAGGCCTGAGTCCAGCCTCCAGAAGCCTTCCTGTTTTGTCCCCTCTCTGACCCAGACAGCCCCGCTCCGGGCTCTCAGTTCTCGAGGGCCTGCTCCATCACTACCTTTCATTGAGACTTGCATGTTTGGGTCTGGCCGTCCATCCAGACTGAGCTCCCAGAGAGCCAGGCCGCATCACATTCATCCCTGTGTTCCAAGGGCCTGGTCAGGGACTCAGCTGCCCTCACCTCCTGGACACTCCTTCCCCTAGAGTCTCCCTTGAGGCTGGAGCCCTGCCTTCCCGGACAATGGCAGCGGCTGAGGCAGAGCCCAGCCTCTCCTGGGCCACCCCACAGCCCTGACAGTCCCCAGACCTTCCACATGGCTGCCATGTGCCTGCCATACACATGCTCTTCTGAGCAAAGTGACCCGGTGATCCTCCCACGGAGCCACCACTGATTGGTGTGGATGGGGCTGCCTGAGCAGAGGGCAGCTAATTGATGGTGTCCTATGTCCTTGGCTAAAAAGCTCCACATCCAACTATGAGTTGGACAGAGAGAGTTGACTGCTGGGAGCAGAGAAAGGCTGAAAAGGCAGAAAGAAGACTCCATGAGGCAGCAGGAGCCATGAGGAAGAAGTGGATTAGTGGCGGGAAGTGGCTGGAGCCACAGAAGCAATGACAGAGAGTTGCCGAGTCAACGAGACAACGTTGGTCCAAATGAAGCAGACACTGAGGTGGCCACCACCCGTGTGGCAGACTGGCTGGGGTCCCGTGCTCCCCAGGCCTCTGGAATCCTTATACACCCCTGCTGCCGGCTGGCACCAAGCTCAGGACAGACAGGGACCGGACCCTGCAGCTCTTGGAGCTGGAGCACACAGCCCTGCAGCCTGGTCCCGGGATTCCTGGCTCCTGGGAATCTCGTTTGTGCAGTCATTTTCAGCATCTGTGGTCACTGACCACTGGGTGATGGGGGGGGGGGCGGGGGGCGTTGGGTGTGTGTCTCTGGCAGGACTATTGTCCTCCCAACAGTTGTCCAGCAGCCCCTCGGAGCCCCGTGGCTGCCTGTGGAGCTTCCCTGGCCCTTTCCTCTACGTGCCTCCTCGTCCCCGATTACTTGGAGTTTGGTGGGAGAGACAACTCTACCCAGGGCTTCTGCGGCTGCTCAACAGGCACTGGAGGGACAGCTGGGGACTCGGAGGGACCCAGAGTCACGTGCACGGTGGCGAGTGAGATGGAATCTAAGAGCTCTTCGGGCTCACAGCCTTTCCGCTCTGCAGGAGGGAAGGCCTGTCTCTCGGGGCAGCAACCAGCCATCCCGCAGTCCCAGGCTCTCCCTCCCTTACAACGCCCAGGAGGCTCCAGTGGGTGCTTGGGCTCTGAAACGCTGTTCTTCCCCCCTCTTTACACCCCCCCTCCCCCAGAGCTCTGTGTTCCGGGGCCCAGGGCAGCCCTGGAGCTCAAGATTTGTGTTACTGATCTGGGTCCTCCTGGGCCTCCGTTGTAGTGGGAACCTCATGGAAACCAGCGGAGAAAAAGTAGAAACCTTTGGAAAAGAGGCCCATGAACCTTCACCAGAGGGCCAGTGCTTCTCAAGACACCGGTTCATCTCCCTTCACCCTGTGACCCTGCACTTTAACGGCCGCAGGGCGACGCCAGGGAAGGAGCCCCGAGGGGATCATTTTCAGGCCTCAGCATGAGCCAGGGGCTGCTCTTGCTAGCTCCCTGAAATCACCACTTTTGGGCAAGGCTGTCTTTGCCTTTGGGAAATGTCCTGGCTCTCAGGGCTCGCAAACCCAAGCTGGAATGTTGAGCTGAGGGGGAAGGCCCCGGAACTGCCTCCAGGGACCGCGTGCCAGTGGGTGTAGCATCCGGCTCCCACAGGACTTTTTGGGACCCCCGATTGTATGTACTTTCTATGCTCCTTTCATATGTTTATTTTAAGTGATGCTTTGGCATCTCTAGAGCGGAATCCCAACAGGCTGTGATCCGCTGCCCAGCCTGGCGGGAAGAACCACATAGGGGATTAAGCTCACAGATGCTGATACCACACAGCATGGGTTCAAAGCCCGGCTCTGGCACTTACAGGTGACTTTGGACAAGTCCCCTAACCTCCGTTTCCTCGGCTATAACTGGGTGTGGCACAGGCATCCCTGAGGGCTGTTGGGATTCGGTTCTAGATGCATTTAGTTAATTCCACAAAGACTTAGAACGGTGCCGGTATAAAGAGCCAGTGTCCCTGAGGGGAGCTGTGTGCAGGGGGCACTCCAGGTGCTCAGCGGGCGTGGAATGGGGCAGCTGCAGTGAATGGGGGGGGTGGGGGCAGAGTAGGTCCCTGGCGGCCTCCAGGTGTGCTCTGACCTCAGAGTCCTCTGAGGGGCAATATCTTGGGTTGCCTCCCTGCCACTCTCCCTCCCCAAAAGCAGCCAGCCTGGGCTAGACTCAGCCTCCCTTTAATGGAAGTCATGGGGCCTTTGACACATGGATCAGCTTGACCAGAGAGGTGTGGCACCGGGAGCCGGTCAGGATGCTGTCCTCTGCCACGGTCCCGAGAAAGGACAGCTGTGCCGGCGAGGGGGCTCAGAAGATGTCAGGGACGATGTAGTCAGTGTAAACGCCGTCGATCAGCCCCGCCCCATTGTTGTGGACGAACCAGCATGTCACCTCAGCCCCGTGCCGGGGGTTCTTGCTGTAGTCTTTCTGCAAGCCCCTGGGGAGATACAGAAAGCTGGGGTTACCTTCGGGACCCCCCAGAGGAAGCCCACTCCACCCCTGTGACACCTGGAGGAAGGCCCCGACCAATGACGGGAATGCCAAGGGCAGACATACTGGGAGAGCAGCCACCTACCTGGTGACCGTCAGTTGGTGGCTCTTTACCAGCATCGTGGCATCTGTCTTTGTGGGGTCGGAGCCCGGGTGGGGGTCAGAGACTGTATAATCAATGGGGTGGAAGAACTGTCCTGGAAGGGCACATTGGAAGCAGCAGTTATCCTGGGAGGCCCGGGGCTCAGCAGGTGCTCACTGGGGGGTCACAGACTGGCCTGAATGCTTGTCTTTTTAAGAGCGGGACTGTATCTGATACGGTTTGGCATCGGAAGCCACCCCTTTGGCATTGAAAGCAGATTTATTGGCAGCCGGTTATACCTCCCACCTTCTTGGACTAATTCGGCAAGAACCTGGCTGGGGAGAGAGTCCTAGGGGTAGGTGCCCCCAGACAGCAAGTGCTACAGGAAGGCCACCAGGAGAAGCAGTGGGCCAGTGAGTCACCCCACCCAGGAGGCCTCGGGGATCTGGTCTGTTTGGACCTTGCTGCTAATCGGACCTCTCCCTGCTCGTCCCCAGGCCCACTTAAGGTGAAGTTTCACCTTGTGTTTGATCACAGCCTTTCTGAGGGACGAGACCCTGAGCAGGACCAGCCTTGTTTGGAGCTCTGAGCCTGGATGGCCGAGTTGGAGAAGGGCCTGCCCTGGTGACCAGCTGCAAGTCTGAGCCATGGTGAGCCCCCTGGCTGCCACAGTGCACCCCACTACCTCTGCCTGCCCAGCTGGTTACCTAGCAGCCCGTGTGTCCGAGCCGACATCCGGTGACTATCCAGCACGTAGAAGCCCAAGAAGTCCTGGTGGACGGCACTGCCCTTCCACACCCGGTGCAGGACAACCTCAAACGTGCCCCCATCTTCCACAGCCACCACCAGGTTCCTCTTCCTGTTGATGGTCACTACCACCCTGCAGGGCAAGGTGGCCGTGAGGGCAGGTGCAGCTACACCACACGCCTCTCCGTGCAGCTGCCCTGCTCCTCTTGGATCCAGCTGTCATGAGCACCACGCCCCCGCTCCCAGATGGAGGGCTGTTGCCTGCTACATGCTGCTATGGGGGCGGGGGGGGGGCTTACAATGTGCTGGGCACTGTGCCAAGCCCTCCATACAAACTGCATCATTTGTTCTCACTCTGATCCTGTGAAGCTCAGAGAGGGTCAGGGACTTGCCCAGGTCCAGGCCACACGGTTGCTAAGCAGTAAAGGCAGGACTTGGACTCCAGCTTCTCTAATATCAAAGTCCGTGTTCTCTGACTGCCACTCATCATCTGTGTCCCCCACACTGGACTCTGCTCTCTCCTTCCTAAAGCTCTGCTGCCCAGCATCAGCTCTGGTACTTGGCAGAGTTTGGAGAATGAGCGAGTGGAGGAAGGAACAAACAAAAGCACAAGCTGTGCTAAGATAAGTGCTGAAAGAGAAGCCCAGAGAGCTCGAGTCCAGCGGAAAAGAGATGAGGTGGGTTTCAGGGAATAGGTGGCCTTGGCGCTGGGCCCCGGACGTGGGTTGGCTTTGTTTGGTGGTGATGAAAATGGACCGCTGGGCAAGGGCACGCAGGCAGCCCGGCCTGGAGCGAGGGTCCAGGAGCGGAGGGAAACGGGTGGGGTGGTCCAAGGGCCCAACAGGTCTGCCCAGCCCACACGGAGGCCACACGGATGACATTCACTGACGTAGCTCAGGGGACGAGGGCCCGGCAAGCTCAGGCAGCTGAGCTGGCTCTGGGGCTTCCTGCCTTATCCCTCCCCAGGCTTCCCCCCACCTGCCTCCCCCCGCCTTCCCCCCACCAGGCTCAGGCCCCAGCCTGGTTACTCATGCTGCCGCAGTGAAGCCTGGTCCTTCCAGGAGAACACGGGTCCACCCGAGCCAGGGTTCAGCGTAATGTTGTGAGGGGTCACCTCCAGCTGAAAGCCTGTCGTGGGGTTCACAATCCCCAGCCGCCCAAAGTACGTGCCCTGGTGCTGCCCAGGGCTCCCAGCTCTGTTGCCGATGAGCTGCCCATTCACAGAGAAGCCTGCAGGAGGGTGAGGGGCCATCCGGGTCAGGGAGGGGCCAGCTCTCGCTACGTGCCTGCCAGCCTGCCTTTGCTCATGCCGTGCCCCCCTCCTGGGAGACACCCACACTCCACACTGGCTTTGAGGCTCCCCCCTCGCCAGGGGGCCTTCAGCATGAGTGGAGGCCACACAGCACTTCTCCCTCCCCACTCCTACAGGGCTAACTACCTACTGCTTAGCCCTTGCTTCTGGGCCCCCAGGGCAGGGGTCTTGTCTCCCCGAGGATAGGACTTGGGCGTGCTCCTTCTCTGTCGCCCTGATCCCTGACCCAGGAGCAGGGCACAGAGGCCTCCTCCCAACTGAGCAGCCCTCAGCCCCCTTCTTGCCTTCACTATCCCAACACGGCATGTCTCATGCTCTCAAATGGTCATCTGAGAATTTGTTTGCCTGTCTGTCTCCCTTGGCCAAACTGCAGGAGCACAGGGACTTTGGCTCAGTCCCTACTGCACCTGTAGCCCCTAGGAGGTGCTCAACAAATCCTTGCAGACCGCCTGATCGGACTGGGAGGGAGGCAGGGAGAGAGTGGCCCACAGACAGTCGGACAGGGAGCACTGCTGGAGGAGGGACTCGGGCTCCCTCAGCCAAGCTGAGGGGGAAGGCAGGGCAGGATTCCTCCAGAATTTGCAGAACTCGGTACAAAATGAAAGTGAGGGGACTTCGCTCAAAATCTGTTAAGAACTTCAAGACAACTAGAGCAGAGCATTAAACCGAGCATGGGCCCTTCTGAGCACAGGGTCCTGGGTGCCTGCAGGGGTCACACGTCCAAGAGCAGGTGCCATCTAGGGCCCAGGCAGGTCGATGGGAGAGAAGGAGGAGGGTTGAGCTCAGCCAGGTGACCGGGGCCCAGGCTGTGGGAAGTGGAGGCCATGGACACTGTCGTGTCGGTGGCTACCAGCGAGGGCGCAGGAGTGCAGCCCCACCCTGTCTGGCAGAGGCCGTGAGGTCACGAGTACCTGTGTCCGGGTCCTGCACCAGGCTGAGGATCACACCGGGCTCCTCATTGATATTGAAGCACAGGGTATCCTCCTTCTGGGGCACGTGGATGAGGAAGTGGGGGTCCGTGTCCACTGGGGGCATAGCATGGAGTCCGTTAGATTGGGCATCGGGCAGGTGGGCTGGGCCCGGCCAGGAGCAGGGCAGGGGTGTCCCTCACGCCCTCCCCAGAACTCGCCTCCGGTCACTTGGTTTGGCAACTGCTGGATGTCGGCACTGGGTCCAGTCGGGGAAGGCTGTGAAGCCGGCAGCTTGAACGCTGGCGGGAGGGAATGGCACTTAGGAGGATGGTACCCCACTTCCCTGGGGCTGCGGGCTCCCTTTCCCAGCCCCCCCAGGCGGCAGGCCTGAAGCCCCAGAGCAGGAGGGCCCCGAGCCCCTGATGCCTGCCGGTGAGCCAGCCCCCCCGTCTGTCCCCTCCGTGGGGCCCTGGCGGAGCTGGTGGCATAAGGGGACCCAGGCCGGGTCAGGGGGCTGTCGCGAGGGTCCCGGGGGGGAGGCGGTGAGCGAGCCTCCTGCTGTCCGTCGTTTCGTCCTCAGGCCAACGCGGCGGCTCAGGGCTGAACGGGCCGCCCCAGGGGCGCCGGGAGAGGTAGAGACGCGTGGCGGTGGGGCGCTGCCACTTACTCTTTCTGTGTCCCACCATCTCTGCGGAGGACACGCGTGGGCCAGCGTCACCCCCACCACGCCCTGCAGGCCCGGGCCTCGCTCCCCGCTCCCCGAGGCACCCTGGGCCCGGAGCCGCCGCGGCCTCGCCGACCCTCCCCTGGGCACCCGGCCCGGCCGCGCAGACGCAGGCTCCCGGAGGCGCGCACGAAGCTGCGTGAGGGCTCCCGGCTCCCGGCTCCCGGGGCAGCGCCGAGGTTGGGGGCCGAGCTGCCTGCAGGGCCCCAGGAGCCCCTCCCGAAGACCAGCCCGGTTTAAAAACTCACCCAAGGGCAGGGCATCTGGAAGGGAGAGAAAGGGAAGAGTTAAAGGCCCGGAGGACTGGGGCCCCCAGAGCCTCCCGCGCGCGCCCGGCCGAGCCCTACCCTCGGGGGGCTTGTCCACGACGGGCTCCAGGCCGTCCTCGTCCGCCACGCCCCTGATGGTCATGGAGGTCAGCGGGGTCACGAACTGGTAAGCCAGCGACATCTGCAGCGCCTTGGCCGCCGCGTCGGCCTTCTCCTTCCCCTCCAGCTTCGTCCTGAGAGACGTGCACCGGCTCCAAGCCCCGCGGCCAGCCCACGGCAGCCTGGCCTCCTGGCCCGCTCGCTCGCTTGTTCGCTCCCTCCCTCGGCGGGCACCTGTGGGGTGGCCTTGGGGATCACCGAATGTCAGTGCCTGGTGGGGTTCCGTCTGCTTGCAGCCTCCAAGGATAAAAATAATCTCCATCACAAACTGACAAAGAACTTAGGGGTGGCTGACACCCCCCCATCCACTCCCCACACCCACTGCAGGTGGAGAGCGCTGCCAGGCACCCCGATGGTCTCCCCTTCAAGGATGGATATTAGTAGGTAGCAGAGAGCAAAGTGACCTCCAGGGGAAACCTTGGACCCTTCGCTCTCTCCACAGCTCAGTGGCTAGAATGGGCTCAGATGTCACTCACCCTCTTTCGGCAACCTCAGGCCTGGTACCTGTGGGTGCCTTCAGCCAGCCAGACTCTGCGCCCTCCCTGGCCCTTCCTGGGCACTTGACCCTCTGCCTCTTTGTCCCTTGCTAAACTTGCACTGCGAGCCAGACTGTGGTCAGACACAAGAGCACACACAGATGGAGCAGCTGTCCGGCTGTCCCTCGGGACGGGTGCTCACCTATGAACTGTGGGGGGCTGTGCTCCCTGTGAGCAAATGCTTCTGAGATTCAGACGCAGGAAGCTCCTGCCCTGCTGCTGTGCAGAGATGGAAAGTCTCTTTCCTCTGGAATCTGAGGGGGGCGGGAGGGTGGGGGTGGCGGATAGAAGAGAGTAGAAAACAAGCTCAGAATGGCCCAGCCTGGCTCAGGGCCCTCACTTCCCTCGGGGACACCCACTACATCGGGATGGACTATCCCAGGTGGACAGCTCAGGCTGCCACACTCGTTCCAAGATCCGCATTCATCAACACACCCCTTGCTCGCTGCCAGGCTCGGCACCTCCTGCCTGCATAGAGCAGCTGTTCCCAAGGGCACAGGGTCCCCCCGGCGGTCTGCCATCCCCAGGCAGCAGCGCTTAGCCAGCCCTCTCATCTCTAAGAATAAACTCTGAAGCTACAGGCAGTACGGACCTGAATCATCAGGAAGCCCGTCAAGGAGGGGAGTGGCTTTCCGGACCGGCAAGTGGACCATATAAGCCCCGGAGGGCCGGCGCTGCTCTGATCCCTTCCACTGGCTTCTGCCTGCCAGAGGAGCACCTTCAAACAGCTCTCGTACAGCACCCACCATGTCGCAGGTAGGAGGGTCCAGCGCAGGCTGGGTGGGTGCCAGGGTGGGGCTGGAAACCTGGACGCTGTCCTCTCTTGACAGTTGTGTCCTGAGCTGAACTCCAGGTGTAAAGAGGAGTGTCTGCAGCCCCTGAAAGGCCAGGGCCCAGGGAGGGCAAGCCTGGGCCCCAGCTTGCTGACAAATCCCTATTTATCTTGGGTTTGGTGGTATCGTCCGGTTTGCCAGTAGGGTAGAGACAACATGTATGATACTTTGAATCTCTGTGTATGCTTGTGTGTGTGAGGAAGCTGACTGCATGTAGCTCCATGTGTAGCCAGTGTGTGTATGTACACATCCATGTGAGGCTGGGTCTGTAGGTACGCAGCTCTGCTCGGGTGTCTCCCCAGCAGGATAGGTCTCCGTGTACAGTGTGTAGTGTGTTGCCCCAGCAGCCCAGCCCAGGCTCGGGGACCAGGGATTCCCTGCACCTGTCCCCAGGGCTTAGGAAGAAATGAGGCCTCAGACTCGTGGGCGCCTGGGGGTGATGGGTTGGATAAGCGCTGAGCCTGCGTATGCCTAGTACTGGAGGGACAGAGCGACCAGCATGCTAAGTGGAGGGTTCTCCTTGCTGCCTGCTCCGTGGGTGGGGCTGACTTCACGGGCATCTAGCTCTACCCTATTGCCTCCCCAAAACACACAAGGTAAACACTGGCAATATGGGGGAGAGAAAGGCAATCCCTAAGGGACCCCTTGCCACCCAGCGAGCAGGTCTTGGAATTCAGCCCTTAAAACTCCACCTCAAACCAGTCCCTCTCCCCTTTGCCCTTTGTGCCCAGGCCTGAGCCTGGCCAGGCAGGCTAACAGTGTGAGGCCACAGCAGCCACACTCCCCAAGTTCCCAGTTTGTGGGAGAAGGACAGAGAGACTTGCAGGTGGTGGATGGAATACGTTTGGGAAAATTTCCTGGAAGAGGAGTGGGGCCTTAAACTGACTTGAGTTCAGTGACTGGTGAAGAGGGATCTCAGGGCCAAGGCACAGAGGTGGGAAGGGGCTTTGAGCCTCAAGGCCTGGGGTTGTAAGATGAAGCTCTGGGCTCTCCAAGGCTGGTGCTCCGGATGCCCCCATCAAGAAGAAGCGCCCCCCTGTGAAGGAGGAAGATCTGAAGGGGGCCCGTGGGAACCTAGCCAAGAACCAGGAGATCAAGTCCAAGACCTACCAGGTCATGCGGGAGTGTGGTGAGTATCCCCCTGGGTGGTGGGGGTGGAGGGTGTGGATGGGTGTCATTGGGGGTGGGCGACAGGGCAAAGGGTCCGAGGTCATTCCCTGAGAATCCAGAGCTCCTGAGCTCAGGGGACACCCCCTCCCCCGGTAAAAGGAGACCCCATGCCCACATCTCTGTGTCCTCCCCACAGAACTAGCCGGCTCCACCGCCCCGTCAGTGTTCAGCGGCAGCCGGACCGGCTCGGAGACTGTCTTTGAGAAGCCCAAAGCTGGACCTGCCAAGAGTGTCTTTGGCTAAGAAGTACATGCCATTCCCCTCACCGCTGTCAACTCCCAGACGCAGGATCCTTTCCCCAAAACTTTTTATGCCAGAATGCACCTTCTCGTCTACTGTCTGTGGGACTGCCACCTGCCCCTCACAGCCCGGGGCCCTCGGCCCAGGGACTCTACGCCAGCACCTGGAGAACAGCAATAAAGAGGACACCCAAGTGGCTCCAGCGTTTGGAGGGTGTTGGTTGGTCACCGGCCATAGCCACTAAGTGTAGGGGAGGAGCAGCTGGGGTAGGGCATGGGGCGTGTTCTGTGCCCTTGGCAGGCTTTTGGGAGGTCCCAGGGTAGATAAGGCAGGTGCTGTTATGGCTGCTGCCACATGCCAGAAAGAGCCTGGGACATGGAGACCTGGTGTTGAACTTCTGTGTGACTTCAAACCAGTCTTTCCTTTTCTGGGCCTCAGTTTCCCCTTCTGTCTGACAAGGGACTAGAGCTGGGGCCTGTTGCATTAGACAGCCCACAGTAACACTGCTCAGAGTGAAGCAAGTGGGGGGCCCAAGGCTCACCCATCCCCCTGATCTCCACAGAAACCACTGAGATGCTTCCAAGGACTCCAAGGCTCTGCAGGACCAGGGGCCTCAAAGCCCCCCCCCCCCCGCCCCTGCACCCTGTTTGCACTCCCTCCTTGCCAGCTCACACCCCCCCCCAAAGCAAAGCCAGGCCGAGGCCGCTCTCTGGCCAGTGGTGGTCCACCTCCTTAGCTGCTCTTCTCCCAGACTCAGGGCGAGCCTCCTAGCCACTCTCACAGCTCTGCCTGCATCCTGGGAGCTCCCAAGTCCTCTGCTCACGAGCAGTGTTTCCCTCCCCAGACCTCAGGGTCCCTTGTGTGCATGGAGTGGTCATATCCAGGGGGGCTGCAGAGGCCTATCCCCCCATCATGGCAAAACCACAGGCTGTCCGGGGCGGGACCAGCAGGGCCCGGGCTTGAGGCACTTGACTCGGGCTGCAGCCTGCAGGGAAGCCGGGCGGTCCCCTGGGCAGGTCGGGCTGGCTGCTCAGAGCCTTTCCCACGTCCTCAGCCAGCCTGTCCTCCCTGGTATAGCTGTTTCTAGACTGGACCTGTGCTCTCTGCTCTGTGGAGCAGGCCTTGTATGGGACAGGGCTGGGCCTGCTCACTGTGCTCCTCGGGGAAGCTCCTTTCTCAGACCACTGAGGAGGTGTGAAGCCCGTATTATCCCAAACATACTCAGAGCCACACGGCAGGCAGCACAGACGTGCATACAGGTGCTTCTGGCTGTAGTCGTGCCAAGAAAGGGGAACATTTATGGGCAGCCAGAGACAGCTCCAGGGACTCTACGCCCTTTACTCAGGGCTGGATGCTGCGGGTCTGATGGAGGAGACCCCTGGGGGCCAGTCACTGCCTCAGAACCTTGTGTGGGCCCCCCAAATGGCGGCTGCACCCCACCCCATGCCAACCAGTGTCGCCAAGACATCTTCCTCCTTTGACCCAGGGTTTGGCACCTGGCCACACTCCTGCAGCAACCCCACCCCATCCATGGCCAGACTCGGGAGCTGGGCTTCCCCAGAGCCGCCAGGGACACAAGCACCAGCTGCGTCCGAATCCCTCAAAATGTATTCACTTCATTGCTATTTGTTATAAAAGCAGTATTGCAACTTTATTAAAGGATAATTGAAAAAAGTTACTGGTAATCCTACCCTAGGCCCTCCGGGGCACTCTCAAGGGTCTGGGCTCAGGACAGTGGCACTGCCTTGGCCAGCCAAAGGCCCGGCCTTCTCACGCAAGCCATGACTCAGGGGCTCCCTCTGCCTGGCTGACCCCATTATGCACCCCCCCCCCCCCCCCGCCCCGAGCTCGCACACCACCACACTGAACCACCACCTTCCGGGTTCTGTTCCCTGCTCTCCTCTCAATACATTCCCCGGGGGAGACCTCCACAGGCCACAAGATGCCAACATCTTTATGGCTCTCAGATTGTCTTGCCAAAGTGCGAGTCTTGTTCTAGGGACCTTGGAAGTGAACCAAGAGCCCCAGCTAGATGAATGGGGTCCAACAGCAACCTGACCCAAGGACAGAGAAGGGGTCTCCGTCCTGCCCTGGCCCCAGCAGATCTACCCCAGTGGCCACCCAGTTCTTCTAGGGCCCCCACTGCCCAGCCACACTAGGCTGGACATCCAGGCCACTTTCCTCCTAGAAGCCACTGCCTAGCCCACCCCCTACCCCCTAACCCAGTCCCCCGTTTTGAGCCATCCCTGTTTCTCCCAGGCTGGGCCAGGCTGCTTCACTGTTGTGGCTCCCAGACCCAGGGAGCCTGCTGGCGGAATGGCTGGTACAAGGGGTGGTAGCAGCCTGGGATGATTCTGGACCTTTCAGAAAGGGTGCCATGCCCAATTCCCATCTGAGCCTGACTCAGTACATGTTCCTGTCCCCAGCCAAGGTCCACGGGACATTCACAGTTTGCTTATCTGAGGCCACTGCAGTTTTTGGCTTGGAGATCCCGATTTCCCAGAAACCGCCCCCAGAGGGGTGGGACAGCAAGCATGTACTAATTCATTCCCCACTTCCTCTGAAGTTCAGAAGCAACCTGCTAGCCCCTGGGGCCAAGATGAAGGCTTCGGGCCTTGGCTGCACCTGTGGCATCACGCTGGTCCTACTCTCGCTGCTGGCTGTCCTCCACGCGACCACTGCCCAAAAGGTAACGGGTGTCCACGGGTGCCTGAGCGGGAGTGGTGTGAGCTGATTCACAAGAAGGTCCTCTGTGTGCAAGTGTGCAGACAAGTGAGCGTGGATCAGTGTGTGTGCAAAGAAGCGGTGCCGACCGTCCACCAGGCCCTAGCCTGGGGCTGTATGGCTACTCTCCCACTTGATAGAAGGGAGACCTTTTATCTTTTTTTTTTTTTTTTAAGATTTTATTTATTCATTCATGAGAGACACACACACAGAGAGAGAGAGAGAGAGAGAGAGAGAGACAGGCAGAGGGAGAAGCAGGCTCCATGCAGGGAGCCCGATACGGGATTCGATCCCTGGTCTCCAGGATCATACCCTGGGCTGAAGGCGGCGCTAAACCACTGAGCCACCCAGGGATCCCACCTTATTTCCATTTTACAGGGTGGGGGTTGGGTGTTGGGAGTGCAGCTCAGCCAGTTGCTGCTGGGAGCCGGTGGTGGGTGGGGTGGGAGAGAATGGGCTTCATGAGCCCAGCTCTACCTCTCCTGGCCCAGTGGCCTCCGGGGAATTATTTACACTCTCTGTGTCTGCTTCCTCATCTGTAAAATGGTAAAAAGCTCTGAAGAGCTTTTTTGTGAGGATCAAACCTGTAATATCTAGAGAGAACTTAATACAGTGTCTGACACCAAGCAGAGACAGGCCACAGGCCACCCGTCCCGTCCCACGCCTCGGTGCTAAGCTGCGTGTGCAGCTGGACATACCATGTGCAGGCAGCAGGTGTGCAAGGCTGCCTGGGTGCACACGTCCTTCCTGGGGGGACCGCAGGCCTACAGGAAGAGGGCGTGGGGCCAGGGAGGGGCCACGGCTGTGGGGCCAAGGGCGGCAAAGAGGAAGGCAGTTATGAGACGGGGCCTCGTCGCCTGCAAGTTTCACAGTTCCTGGAAGCACCTGGTGGGAGAGGGGCAAGTCCCAGTTTCCATGGAGGCCAAGGTCACCAGAAATCACAGAACGTGTTCACTCCTCTTGCACGGGGCAGAGCTAAGATCAAATGTGAAGCTGTCTGACCCCTCCAGGCCCCCCGCCCAAGGAGAACGTGAGAGTCGCCTCGCAGACACAGGGCTCAGGCTGCAGAGCCACGGCCTGGCCCCCGAAGCGGGGGAAGCAGCACTCACAGCGCCCTCTGCTGTGAGACGAGTGTTCACATGTGAAACACCTCACTGGGTTTGGCCTGGTCATTGGTTCAGTTGGGGTCAGGGGCCAAGGGCAGGGCCCCCTCTGAAAGAGCGCTGTCTCACGCTGAGGTGGCATTGAAACAACCCCATCCCCTCCCCCTTCACGGTCCAGAATGACATCAGCATCTACAGCTTCACCGTGGACTCCAAGGTCTCGTCCAGATTTGCCCACACAGTCGTCACCAGCAGGGTGGTCAACAGGGCCGAAACTGTGCAGGAGGCCACCTTCCAGGTGGAGCTGCCCAAGAGAGCCTTCATCACCAACTTCTCCATGTAGGTGCCTTCCTGCCCTCTCTCCTGTTGCCCTCCTCCAGCCCAGCACCATGGCACCATCCTCCCTGGAGACATCCTGCCAGGAAGAGGAGCCCTCTTCCTGATGTAAAGTGTGCAGGGATGGATGCCTTAGGTGTGTGTGCTGTGCCTGTAGACGGTACAAGGAACCAGAGGCTTCACCCATGAACTTCATGTGTTCTCAGAGATGTCCCACCCCTCCACCCTTCCCTTCATCCCTCCCTCCCTCCTTCCATTCATGCCTCCTGCCATCCATCCCTCTATCCACCATCACCAAATGCTGCCCGGTTGACAGATGGAGAAGCACAGCATCTTGGTATCTTTGCTTCTGAAGAGTATAGAGCTGGGGCATCCTGAAGCCAGACGCAGGCAGGAGGGAGTCACAAAGGCAGAGCCAGCTCAGAATACAGAAGCCTTCCTGACTCCCGGGCTGCCCCACAATGGAGCAATGCCTCAAGGAGGGGGATCTCCTTGTCACAGGAAGTTCTAAGCCAGGCTAGTCCCCTCCCTCTTACCTGGGACGCTGCAGAGGGTGTTTCTGCTCTGGGTCAGAGGCTGCACTGGGAGGCCCCTGGGATTTCTGTTTGACTCTGTGGCTCACTGCTGATCCTCACCTTGTCCTCCCCCACCCTTCCTGGGCTGTTTTGCAATGTTTGCCAGATGCATGAAAACCCTCTCCATCTGTCCCTGGCCCCACAGGAAAGGTGGGGATAGAGTGCCGGCCAGAGAGACACCGATCCCAGCAACTCAATAGAGGGGCAGAAAGCAAGCTTCTCTCAGCTGGGGTCCCTAAACTACCCTGAGACCTCTGAAAAAGTGCAGTGGGGCCTGGGTCCTTGTGGTTGGCTCCTTCCTCACTTCCTACCACCCCCTTCAGCATTCCCTGCTTCTCCTAACCCTGCAGCCAGGGCCTGTGCTGCCCAACTTGCAGTGTGAGCACTGCAGGGTATACCCAGCCTCCCACATGGGTGCCAAGGCCAGTAGGTGGCCAGGTTCCGGGCACAATGCGTGTGCTGAGAGCCCAGGGCCAGCACCCCTCTCTGGGTCCAGATGGTGTTGTTGAGGGAGATAGGGAAGTGGGGGGCAGGGTGCTCTCCTCTCTGACCTGGCAGGGCGCCCCAGCTGGGCGTCTGGGAGGAGGAGCCCCATCTCTGGCCCAGAGTTCAATTATGACCAGGAAGGTCAGGAAGGTGAGGAGGAGAGACACTGGGTCCTAATGCCTTGGCTGCACCTCCCCGCCCACCCCTGCTCACTCTCACTCGTTCATGCCACTTCCAGTGGGACAGGCGTGTATGCTCACTGACATCCCTACTCACCTCACAAGGAGGATCTGGAGCAGTTCTTTTCCTTCCAGAGGAAAAGCCCAGGCAGTTCTTTCTAACCCCAAAGAACAGCCATTAGGATTGTGTCTACAGCCCGGGAGACCCGTCCACCAGTTGTCCAAAGCCTATTCCTCCAGAGGCCAAGCTCTGTGCAGAGTGCCCTGGCCGTGCCGGCAGGAAGAGGGGGCAGCTGCAGGGGAGAGGGATCCAAGCCTTTCAGACCCGAGTTTCCTGCTGGCCTGGGAGCCCAGCACCCCCTCCCGCTCCTCCACCTGCCCCACACAGCTGCACACAAGGCTGGGCGCACTGGTGACTGACCCGTTCCTCTGGGAGCGAGCTGACGGAGCGGGCAAGCTGGAGTGCGGGGCCCGACCGCCGGGGCGGAGGCCAGGGCTTACCCGTCCCGTGTCCTCTGCGGCCGTCCTCCCCCGTCTGTCCAGTGAGTGGGTGTCTACCAGCCTGCGCACGCCTCAGGGTAGGGGAAGCCTGGCGTAGCTTGCAGAGGCCCACCAGCCTTCAGCCGGGGCCCTGCACGGAGCCTGGCCCACAGTAAGTACCTTCCGGGGACAGGCTCCGGCAAAGACAGGAGTCAGTCTGTTGAGAGGCGCAGCGAGTCCAGAGAGGCTCCGAGGAGGGGATGGGATTGGAGTGGGCTGCCCCCATCAGGCCCTCCACAACTGCCGCCCTCCCTCCTGCCCCAGGATCATCGAAGGTGTGACCTACCCAGGGAACATCAAGGAGAAGGCTGCGGCCCAGGAGCAGTACAGTGCAGCTGTGGCCAGGGGAGAGAGTGCTGGCCTCGTCAAGTGAGCCACGGATGGGGTGGGAGGGAGCCCCGCTGCGGGGGCGGAGGCTGCCCTGCCTTCAGCCTCCAGTGGCCATGCCCTGCCTGGCCTGGAGGGACAGACCTGATGCTCCCCTCCCCCAGGGCCACTGGAAGAAAGACGGAGCAGTTCCAGGTGTCGGTCAACGTGGCTCCAGCTGCCAAGGTCACCTTCGAGCTGGTGTATGAAGAGCTGCTCAAGCGGCAATTGGGAGTGTATGAGCTGCTGCTCAAAGTCCAGCCCCAGCAGCTGGTCAAGCACCTGCAGGTACTGCCTCCTCCCGGAAGGCCTCCAGGAAGACACCTGCTCTGCTGGGAGCAGCCCCTCCTTCCCGCTCTGCCTCCTGTGAGGCCCACAGCCCCAGCTCCCAGCCGACCCAGCGCCTCCCTTCTTGCCTCCAGATGGACATTCACATCTTCGAGCCTCAGGGCATCAGCTTTCTGGAGACCGAGAGCACCTTCATGACCAGCGAACTGGCAAATGCCCTCACCATCTCGCAGAACAAGACCAAGGTAGGCTGCCACCGTCGGCGGGCAGTGGTCCTGAGAGGCCTGTTGTCGGGCCAGCCTTAGGAGTCTGTCCAGAGAGCGGGACTGTGGGCAGAATGTCTGAGCTGGAGGGACTTTGGAGGGCTGTGTCCGTGCTGCCACTTGGCAGAGCTGGAGGATGAGGCCTGGTGGGTGCTGGTGTGAAGCCTGAGATGGAGAGAAGGCCATGGGCAGGAGCCTGAGGGAGGGCCCCAGGGTGGGGAGGGACAGCCAGCTGGATCCTGCACATCTTGAGCCCAGATGGGGATGAGGATGACCATGGGGCTCCTCCCAACTCTGGCCCATCCCTCCCCAGGCTCACATCCAATTCAAGCCGCAAAAGACAGCGGGACAGCTGGACAAAGTCCTGGATGGCAACTTCATTGTCCGCTATGACGTGAACCGGACCCTCTCTGGAGGCTCCATTCAGGTGTGTGGGCTCTAAGGCGAGAGTGGGGCAACCAGAAAATCCATCCGTGCTCAAAGGCCTGACCTTGCATGTTCTAGAAGGAAAGGCAAAATAACTGCCCCTATGTATCAGGGTGAACCAGTGGCATCACAGACTAAAAACAAGTAATTTTGTTAAGTGGTCCTGAGTCAATTTTCTTTTGGAGGCACAGAAGTTTCACCTCTGCCAAAGAGATGCCTGCACAATTTCCCTTATTGTCTTGGCAGCCAGGAGGCTCACAGTTCAGTTTTATGCTCAATGGCAGTAGCTTCTTTCACATAAGTTTCTGGCATCATTAGGCTTTACCTTTACACTTTTGATGGACCTTGTTTTTAAAGTTTTTATTCTTTTGGTGGATCTCAGGTTTATTACATCTGAACTTTTTAGGGTAAGTTGCCTCAAATGCTAAAACAAATAGGGGTAAAGTGGAGTAAAGTTCTAGTGGGCCATACGTGAGCAGGGAAGGCAAGAGAGTGGATGGACTGAGCTGTAGAAGATGGTGAGGATTTGGGGAGGTCAGCAGTGGGTCAGAGTCAAAGGGGGCTGCGTGAAGAGAGGAACCCAAGGATTAGGGTGAGAAGGCTGGTCTGGGGCAGGGCAGGGCTGCCCCTCTTACTACCTGGGTTTATTTTGCTCTGATCACAGATCGAGAATGGCTACTTTGTGCACTACTTTGCTCCCGAGGGCCTGCCCACGATACCCAAGAATGTGATCTTTGTCATTGACAAAAGCGGCTCCATGAGTGGCAGGAAGATCCAGCAGGTGAGTCCCACTAGCCAAGGGCATGGCCCTGGGAACTCGCACATGCCTCGCGCCATTGGCTCTGGTCCAGTAGGCAGACTCTCCCTCCTCCATCTTCCTGGGGACGGGGCACCCAGAGAGTGAGATTGGTCAGAGTGTGGGCAGGGCCTGCCCCCAGAGCAGGGACCATGGGAGCCCGGGAATGCCAGCCCAAGTCCCAGGAGCCCCAGGGAGGCCCTATTCACACACCCACCCTGTCTCCCACCCTCCTGTCCAGACCCGAGAAGCCTTAATCAAGATCCTGGATGACCTCAAGCCCAACGACCAGTTCAATCTCATCAGCTTCAGTGGGGATGTGACTCACTGGAAGCCACTGCTGGTGCCAGCCTCGCCTGAGAACGTGGACCAGGCCAAGAGATATGCTGCCAACATTGAGGCCCATGGAGGTCAGTGCCTTCGTAGCCCTGCAGCATGGGGGGTTCCGGGGCAGTGAGCCTAGCCTGGGGAGCTGGGCTGGAAGCCACCCTGAGAATATGTGCCCCCCCCCGCCAGGGACCAACATCAACGATGCAATGCTGACGGCCGTGCGGCTGCTGCAGAGTGCCAACCAGAAGGAGCTACTGTCAGATGGGAGTGTCTCCCTTATTATCCTGCTCACCGATGGTGACCCCACCGTGGGTGAGGACACTGCTAGCAACCCCAGAGCACACCGCCCGGGGAGGGGTCGCTGGGGTTCTCGCCCGGCTTGTATGGGACCTGAGGTGGGGGTGGTTATCTGAGGCCCCTCTGGCTGTGAGATCCTAGAAATGTCATTGAACAAATCACTGTTTTCTCACTTCCCCTTCCCACACTGCTGGGTCCAGGGGAGACCAGCCCTGCAAGGATCCAGAAGAACGTGCAGAAAGCTATAGATGGTCAGTACAGCCTTTTCTGCCTGGGCTTTGGCTTCGATGTCAGCTATGTCTTCCTGGAAAAGCTGGCACTGGACAATGGTGGCCTGGCTCGGCGTATCTATGAGGACTCGGACTCTGCCCTGCAGCTCCAGGTGCCAGAACACCCCTGGCGGGCTGCATGGGTGAGGCGGGCAGACCCCGCCCGGCGCTCCTGACACCCCCAACCTTGCAGGACTTCTACCAGGAAGTGGCCAACCCATTGCTGACAGCGGTGACCTTTGAGTACCCAGACAATGCTGTGGACAAGGTCTCACAGGACAATTTCCGGCTCCTCTTCAAAGGCTCCGAGATCGTCGTGGTCGGGAAGCTCCGGGACCAGAGCCCTGATGTGCTCTCAGCCAAAGTCAGAGGGCAGCTGGTGAGGGTGGCTGCCATCCTGCAGGGGAAGGGCAGCCGGGGCCGGCGGGCCGAGGGCTGGGTCTAGAGCGCAGCCCTGCCGGGCTCCAGTTGACCTCAATGCAAGTCACAGTGCTCCCTGCCACTTAGAGATGACAGTTGTCAGTCTGCACTGTTACTGGGCCTGAGGACACTAGTGCCTGGCACTCCCTCCTGTCCTCACACTGGCCCTCCGAGGCTGTGGTTGGGCAGGGAGGCCTGTTCCCATTTCACAGATGAGCGGGCTGAGACCCAGGCAGGGCAGGCAACTTGCCTCGGGCCCCCTGCAGCCGGGGCAGGAGCCTGGCTCCCCAGGTGATGCGCCGTCCCTGCTCAGCCCTCCTTGCCTCTGTGCCACAGGAGGCCCTCTCATTGCACAGACAGAAACGGCACCTGCTCAGTGCCAGGTCCTTCTCTGGGCCCTGGGGTACGATCCTCACAGGAGAGGCGTGCGGGTAAATCATCACACGAACAAGGAGCTGCAGGCTGTGATGGCCGTGACTGATAAGCCTGGGGACTTGGGGGGCAGCCCTGGGAACCCAGACCTGGTCTGGGAATCGGGGAGGGCTACCCGGAGGAGGCCCAGCTGAGATCGAAGGATGATGAGGAGGTGATAGAGGCCAGATGGTGGGGTGACAGAGGAACGTTCTGGGCTTGCAGGGCCAGCAGGCAGTGTGTGTGGGAAGAACAGCGGGTGGGTGAGTCCGAGGGGCCTGGGGGGCGCGGGCGCCCCACCTCAGAGGAAGTAGCAAGCCGTGTGGCCAGCCTACTGGATTCAGGCCTAGCTGCTACCTCCCAGAGGTGAGGCCTGGGGCAGATCACTTAACCTCCCTGTGCCTCAATCTCCTCTTGTGTAAACATCAGAATAGGTCACCCTACCCACCTTGTAAGGCTGCTGTGGGGATTAACGTCTGGCCCCATGTAAACACTCCATTCACGTTAGCTGCTAATATGAACCTGAAGGCCAGGGGTTCCCCAAGTGCAGAACTCAAGGTGACTCAGGTGGTTTACACAGACGTCTTTGTTTTAGTAGTTGTGTATTTATTTTAATGTGTCTCCTGAAAAATAGAACTTGAACGCCAGACCTAAGATTTTACAGGTATGATTGCTCGGGACAAGGCCAAGTAAATCATATTCATCTATTTAAAGTTCGTTTAAGGAAAACCGTCAAATAGCTGTATGTGTGGACAGGGCAAAATTCGTGCAGGTGGCCTGCATGTGTCAGTTTTGGGAGACCAGGCTCTGGGTGAGACAGAGGAGGTGGCTCCAGCAGGGGTAGTGGGATCTGATCCATAATAAGGTCTTCGGCTGCTCTGGGGAGCGGTGGTGAGAGAGGGCAGGGTTCCTCTGTCCCCAGACCCCACTTCCCAGACTGCGGGCTGGGCAGCCCGAGGCCAGAAGGCGCCTCCCTGGGGAAGGAAGCAGCAGTCCCCCCAGAGCTTGGCACCATCCCACAGAGCCCAGCCCCAGCAGAGGGCACCGGCTTGGGCAGGGGGCAGCTGGTTGGGGCGGGTGGGGCCTCAAGCCCTATCAGGGCCGTTGATACCTGCGTTCTCTTCTAACTCTGCTGCTGACTGCAGGAGGAGGCTCTTCCCTCTTTGTCCCCAGGGTGTCTGTTTTGGGGATGAGCATGGAATGCATCTGGGCCCCCTTTCTGCCTCCATACTGCACTTGCACTTCCTTCCTGCTACTGTTTCTACACTGGCCAGGGGTTCAGATCCCATTCTTATTTCCCTTTCTCTGGAAAGGCCAGTCTGCCCTGAGCTCCCGGCTCTGTGACTGCCATGTTGCCCTTGGAGAGTTTGCTGCCTTTTATCCCACATTCTTCCCATCTTGGGGGGCTCTGTGGCTGAGCCTCTCATGCCCCAGACTCCCTCCCCAGCCCTAGCCTACTCCGAGGAAATGCGGTCCTTGCAACCAGCCCATGGAAGCTGTCCCAGTCCGAGCAAGTTCCGGTGGGAGCGCTCGGGAATGGCAGGCCCTCACTACTCCTGCCCGGGCTGGGCCCCTCTTTTCAGCACATGCAGAACATCACCTTCCAAACGGAGTCCAGTGTTGCAGAGCAGGAGAAGGAGTTCCAGAGCCCCAAGTACATCTTCCACAGCTTCATGGAGAGACTCTGGGCATACCTGACCATCCAGCAACTGCTAGAGCAAATGTGGGTAGCCCACACCCTCGAGGGCCTGCCAGGGCAGCCACACACAGCCTGAGCACCTTCCCAAGCTTTCCTGGGGAGGGGACGGCGGTGGGGGCAGCTGGCATGGGGTATCTCCTAGGCACGGAGAGAGGAGGGTGTTGGCACCTATGTGTGAGGTTCAGACTTTCCCAGTGGGAACCTTCCAGAAGGTTCTGGAAGGGAGGGAGGACCTGACTAGGCATCCAGGGAGGACCTGCTGAGCCTCTGATGCCTTCAACCTACAGGGTTTCAGCGTCCGGTGCTGAGAAGCAGGCCCTTGAGACACGAGCTCTGAACTTGTCACTCAGCTACAGTTTTGTCACTCCCCTCACATCCATGGTGGTCACCAAACCTGAAGGTGAACAACGGTCTGAAGTTGCTGAGAAGCCTGTGGAAACAAGTAGGTGTTAAGAGTAGGACCTCAGCCTCTTGGGAAAACCAGTTTCTTTTTTTTTTTTTTTTTAAGATTTTGTTTATTCATTTGAGGCACAGAGAGAGGCAGGAGAGAGAGAGAGAGAGAGGCAGAGGTAGAGGGAGGAGAAGCAGGCTCCATGCAAGGAACCCAATGTGGGACTCGATCCCAGGACTTCGGGATCACACCCTGAGCCAAAGGCAGATGCTCAACCACTGAGGCACCCAGGCATCCCGGCAACCCAGTTTTGATCCAGTGTTCTCCAGAGCCTCCCTCCCTCCCTGGCCATATCCCAACCTAGACTCGGACCCTAATCTCCCAGGAACCCCAGGACACTCATCCCATTTCACTGATGAGGAAGCTGAGACCAGGGCTCCTGACCTGAGTTCACCTCACCTATTCAGTGCTGGGGCTGAGAAGCAAGGTTAAATAGAAGTACTTTACATTTATTGAAATCACTCCAACAGTGTATTTGCTTTTCTTTCTTTTTGCTTTATCCAGGAAACAAACACAAGAACTTTTATACCAGTAAGAGCCTAATTCCCTCAAAGGCTGGGCTGGGGGATGGTTGGCTGACACAGGGCCTAAGGCACCGGCCCCTGAAGTCGCTGGCCAGGGCCTCTCCAGCCCAGCCCTGCTGCCAGGAGGGGGCATCGTCTGCACTCAGGTCCTGTCCTGGGTGCTTAGGAACACAATCCCTGTTCCGCTGGGGACCCCAGAAAGGTATATCCAAGAAACAAATCCGCATTCCTCTGATTTCCAGGTCATCATTCTTTCTCTAGATTTCCTGTGGGAGACACAATGCACAGAAAAACAGGTGACAAAGGAGGAAAGGGATGGGGGTGGGGGTAGATTGACAGAACCCCAGTCACATACAAGACTCTGCCCTGATTGTTGGGAGAGTGATTTGCCTGGTTCTCTAGCCCGGTTGGCAGGGCTGGAACTCAAGTCTAGTTATATCTGATTAGGAGGCATCTATGCAGACTCTGTCCTCACTGAAAGAAGAGGCTATAGAGGACAAGGTACTTTGACTTGGGGGCTGGCGGGCGGGGGCTTATGTCCCAGTGGCAGGGGGTGCGGGAATTCAAGAAGGGTCCATTGTTCCCACTTTGAATTTCTCCTGGCCATGGAGGGAAAGGCTCCCAGAATGATGAGTGTAGGGAGGGGAGCCATGTGCCCTCTCCACATCCCTCTCCTGGACTGGGCCCCAGAACCCCAGTTTTGGGGACCCATGACACTACTTGAGAGAAGACTGCATGTGTCAACTTTTCCAAAGCTGGACCTTCCAGGAGGATACCTAGTGACCCATGGAGAGACTCCAGACTCCGAGGACCTCCTAATGCTCCTCTTTATCCACTCTACCATACGCCTGGGGAACCAGACATGATGTTGGGTAAGCCGCTTTCTGACCCTCTGAGGGTCTACTTTCCCCAAGATGATCATTTAACAGGGCCATAGAGTTGGAGAGGTAAAGCACAAAGCACACAGCTGGACACAAACCAGGGAGAGTCGCTGTGGGGCCTGACATGACATAACGTGCCTTTATTTTCACTGAATTGGATTTATTACACTCTGGAGGCTGGCTCAGGATGGAACCTTCTAGAAAGGGAAGGCTTCCTCCATTTCCAAAGTCAACCGTGAACCCTTGAGCTGTTTCTGATTTCCAAATCTGGACTCAGAAACAGTGCAGAGCAAGGCAAGGCCCTGTGTCCCCTCCATCTTCCCTTATAGCATGTGCTTTTGTTTGCAAATCTCATTACAGAGACTCTTCTAGTGTGGCAGGGGTTGCGGGGCTGGGTGGGTGGCGTGCTCATTGCTCTCAATCCTCATTGTCCCCTTCCTTTCTGTTTCTGGCTGTCCCTGCACTAATGCCTGCTTTGGCGCCACCAGCCCCCTCCATTCCCGGTGAAGTGCTTCAAGGTGAGGATTTAAGAGCCAGAGATGTCGCTCCGGCCAGAGTCCCTGCAGTAGCTTCTGACCCTGTAACAGGGAGACTCTGGGAGAGGAAAGCTTCGGGGAACTCTGCAGACTTGTCACGTGGGTTTCCCAGTGTTGAAGTTGAGAGACCCCTGGCCACACGCATCCGGGTCTCTATCTTTCAGTAGCCCCCCCACCCCGGGGAAGGGGCTCCCTTAACCTCGACTTCTTCTTCTTTCAGAACGAGCCAAGGTAACCTCATCTCCAGGTAAGTTGCCAGCTTCCCTCAACGCCCCCTCCTTGTCCTTGCCTCCTAGCCCACCCTACCTGCCTTAGGAAGCACACCTGTTGTCCCAGCCCCCATCCAGGCGCCTCCGGTCATTCTGATGCTGCCTGGACAGAGTGTGAACCGCCTCTGTGTGGACATCAAGCACTCTCAGGGGCCAATGAAGCTGCTCTCAGACCCTGACCAAGGTGAGAGGTGCATGTCCGGTCATCCCCCCAGAGAGTCCCAGACACCACTCATGCCCAGCTTACTACCCCAGAGATAATGATGGGACATCTGCCCATGGAGACACACCTTGCCCTGTGCAGGCCTGTCCCAGATCCTGGCATGGCCACGCCCCTGAGCACCGACACTGGCCCTCATACATCCACCCTGCAGACTCCTCCCTGAGCACGAGACTGTCTGCAGGGCTGGGTAGCCTGGGCACTCTGAGGTGACCAGACGTGGACTTGCCCCCAGGCACTGCCATACTTTGGGAGTGGGGAGACAGACTTGGGCATAGGCGAGCTCAGTGGTTTATAGTCAGTGCCTAGAGTGACATGGAAGCAAACCCAGAGGAGGAGACAAGAGCTATCTGGGGGACAGGAGGGGCTGCACGGGGTCATATAGGAATGACTGGGCCTTGGCAGACAAGTAGGGACCCACTGGGTGGAGGAGGGGAAGGCAGAAGCAGAGCCCTAGAAGGTGCTGGAGGAGGGTGTGGAGGCGGCAAATGGTGAGGAGGTAGGTGTGTGCTGGCCAAGCCTGCACCCCCGGCCTCTAGAAAGGTCTTACTGGTTGAACTGAGCGTCAGGTCAGATGCAAGGAGGCACAGCGCTCAGGGATGCTCACACACACCTGCAGAGCCAGCCAGAATCAATGAGCATCTATGGCTCCCTCGCTCCTCCCAGGTCCCCACAGTCTGTCACTCATCCCGCCTGGCCCATAGTCTGTTTGCTCACAGAGGAGGGGGGATACCACCCCTCTTCATCTTGCTCTTGGCTGTAGCACCTCATCAGACCAAGCACACCAGAGGCTTTACACACATTCGTCGATTTCAGACACGATCTCCCTTTTCAGAGGGCTCATCCGAAGGCGGTCATCACTGATGATTTGGGGGCGCTTTCACAGCCATCTGAAACCAAGGGAGGAGGGGAGAGGTCGTGGGAGCCTGCTCCCAGTGTGAGGGAGTGTTGGGGAAAGGGAACCGAAGAGGTCAGCTGGTGAGAAGGGGTCTGGGCGGATCTCGGTTCAGCTGGGACCACAGCTTTGACCTCTCTGCTCCCGGCCTGCTCAGGGATTGAGGTGACCGGCCAGTATGAGACAGAGAAGGAACCAGTTCTCATGGATCGAGGTGACCCTCAAGAACCTCCAGCTGCAGGTCCGCGCCTCCCCTGAGCACGTGGTAGTGACTCAGAACCGAAGAAACTCTGCCTACAAGTGGAAGGAAACGCTGTTCTCCATGATGCCTGGGTATGCCCCTGTCTGGGGCCCCTTGAGTCCCCCACCCCAGGCTGGGTACCTCTCTGGCCACATCAGTTAGCTGGTGACAGTGCAGACAGGTGACCTGAGCCACGGACCTGGGAATGAAGTGGCTGGGCAGGAGTTTTCTGCAGTGGGCTGCGCCTGCAGATAGAGATGCAGAGATGCAGAGAGCCCTGCACCATACCCTCCTGCTCGGAAGGGTACTGAGCCGTTATGCTAGGACCTGGCTGTCCCCATACCTAACCTAGGTCACTGTCCCACATGGGGCACAGCGTGGTTTAGAGCCAGCTCTCCCGCTAATCCTGTGTGACCCTGGGCAGGCTGCTTAGCCCCTCTGAGCCTATTTCCTCACTCATCACCTGAAATAATCACCTGGCTCTGAGTCAGAGGGCTGAGCAGAAGATCCAATGAGAGGATGCGGTCTGGGAGTACTTTGCCCATTAGACAGCATGGTGCCCGCTGGGCACGGTGGAGGGCAGTGCTGTCAATGTGGTGAAGTAATGACAATAATGAGAAGCTGGAGAGCACTGCCTCCTGCGGAAGGTTATGAATGTCATCCTTAGCATACTCTGATGAGCTCTGATGAGGGACGACAAGTCCATCTGGCATCAAACACTGGGCAGCTGGTGGGTAATGCAGGAGGACTGTGACCTTTTCTGGGTGGGGCTGCCCTACCATAGGGCCTTCCAGAGGCAACTGTCCAGCTCTAGAGGTCACAAGAGGTCTGGGAGTGGGGCTGAGGACCCTGTCCCTCTTTGAGCAGCACCCTGCAGTCCCATGGCCTGCACCGAATACAGAGAGCCTTGTCCTCTGCCCTCCAGAGACGGGTTGCCACTTGAGAAATGAGTGCATGCCTGGAAAAATCCAAGGGCTTAACCTGAAAATCGCCCAATTTCATAAGAGTTCTTAAAGTTTACTATTATCTGATAAATGCACAAAGAATGACAGTCTTTCTGTGCCCCAGACATGAACACTACAAGATAAAATAAAGGGACACCTGGGTGGCTCAGTGGTTGAGCATCTACCTTGGCCTGGGGCGTGATCCAAAATCCGGATCGAGTCCTGCATCAGTCTCCCTGCATGGAGCCTGCTTCTCCCTCTTCCTCTGCCCTTCCCCTGCTTGTGGTGGCTCTCTCTCTCTCTCTCTGTCTCTCTCTCTATCAAATAAATAAATGAAATATTAAAAAAAAAAAACTCAGAGTAACAGCAGGGGTCTATTCAACATGCTTAAAAGAGCCTGACATTCCTAAGAAAACCAAAAAGGTAAGAATTTCAAAGATTATCTTAAGTTAAAAAGGACAGGATAGAATGAAAAGGGACTTGCTCTTCTAGATGTAAATAACAATAATCATCAGAAGAAAGCGACACTGGCCATTAACACAAAAGGGACAGAGTAAATGTGTCAGAGAACTGCCTAAATCATATAAGAGGAATTTATGGAGAAACCAAATCTAAGGAGACCAGGGAGGGAAAGGAAGCACTGTCTCATTTTACAAGGAATGCGCCAGATCTCACTAAGTTAATGTCGTCCCAGTTTCCCAGTGAGGGGATCGGGCCTGAGGCCGCAGCAGGAAGGCCCGAGCCCAGAGGGCAGCCCCCCTCCCCGCTCCCACCCAGACTGCACAGGACATTCGGTTTCCCCGCAGCCTCAATATGACCATGGACAAGACGGGGCTCCTGCTGCTCAGCAGCGCAGACAAAGTGACCGTTGGTCTGCTACCCTGGGACGGCCCTGGAGAGGGGCTCCGGCTCCTTCTGCGGGACACCGACCGATTCTCCAGCCACGTCAATGGGACCCTTGGTATGCTGCCCGGGGCTCTGGGCATCCTCAGAGGCCACCTCTGCCGGCGAACAGGCGGTGCCCTTCACCTCTGTCTCCCAGGCTCCCTCCGTCTTTATTCCTTGCTGACCAGCCCTTTGTCTCTCAGGCCAGTTTTACCAGGATGTGCTCTGGGGGCCCCCAACAGAGGCCGATGACAGCAAGCGAACACTGAGGGTTCAGGGCCGTGACTACTCTGCCACCAGGTGAGCCTGGCCAGGGGCTGAGAGGCTGGGAGCTGGGCTCTGGGGACCCTGAGACTCTCTGTGGTCCCCGTATCGAACCCGAGCTGTCTCTGTCTCTTCCCATCACACCTGAGATTTGCTGACCACCTATCTTTTTGTCTGTCTATCCATCCCAGATTGGTCAAGCTGGATTACCAAGAAGGATCCCCAGGAACAGAGATTTCCTGCTGGTCTGTGGAGCTGTAGTTATGTGGGAGGGGTTAAGCCCACCCCCCATGCCACATGACTATGACCAGAGGGCCGCCCGTGGGGCCTGGGCTGGGACAGGGAGCAATATTTTAACTCATTACAAATAAAGAAAGGTGCTGTAATCCCAGGCAGTGGGCATCTCTGGTTGCATCTGGCTAAATCCCACATTAGAATTAGAATCTTAGAATCTTCCACCGTGACCCCCTCAAGGGCCTGTGACCAATAAAACCTGTGGAGAACTTTCAGTCCAGTCTTTACAAGTAGAGAAACTTAAGATTTAGGGAGATTAAACCACCTATTTAAAATGTTGCTCCAGCCTCCAGCTGGAGGTCTAGGACAGGAGAACATCAAAGGTTTCATCTGCTTTATGGTCACTCAGTCCATGAAAACCAGTTTTGACTTTAAAAAAAAAAAAAGAGGAAGCGTGAACTGGGTCGAGGTTCTTATCAGAAATAAATATCCTCAGGTGGGCACAAACTGGGCAGACGTTCTTTAGAGGCCAACTCCCCGAGGTTCTCAGCAAGCTCCTGGGCCCCTTAGCCATGGGATTTGCATGACACAGTTTGATTCTCACACCTGTACTCAGGGCCAGGCCTGTCTGCTCATTGCCTTGTCAAGAGGCTAGTACTGGAACAGAAGATACAGAGGGGAGGCCCCGGGCCCAGGAAGGAAGCCAGCGTCTGTCCCCAGGAGCCTCTAAGCCCATGGATGCACTCCCAGATCCTGGGCTGCTAGGGGTCTGCTCTCCCATCTGGGCCCTGGGTTTAAGCACCCCAAAGATTCCAGCCAACTCCTGCATAGCCAAAGCATATTAAAAAAAAAAAAAAAAAACCCTTTATAGTTAATCTACACCTATTTTAAAAATGACACATGTCTTTGGCTTACAAATTAAAAGCATAAAGAAAACAAAGCAAAAACCAAGAGAATGAGATAGAAGAGAAAAGGCAAGCAGGGGAAGACTGAGCTCAGAGGCACGGGGCAGGACAAGGAGCCTCAGCACAGAGCTGAGTCCCCCGCATCCTGGAAGCCAGGAGACGGCAAGAAATGAGCTTGTCAGCTCGCTCTCACGGAGCAAACTTGATCACCAGAGAAAAACATTCTTTCTCTGCTCCAGAGCTTTACAGAATGTTTGCAGAGTGACTCTAGAAGGGGCAGAGGAGAGCCCAGCGGGAGGGATCTCTAGCAGCAGGTTTCCAAACACACAGGACCACTGCGCTGCCCTGCCCCTCTCCATCAAGCCTGGTCGGCAGGCGGGGGTCACAGGCTGAGTCCCCTGTGAAGGCTGCTGGGAGGGGCTCAGGCCTGAGCTCCTGTGAGGCAAGGGAGCAGCCTCAGGGGCTCTGTCAGACTTGCCGTGGGTCTGGCTCTAACATAGCGTGATGAGATGAGTGCCTACCCCAAATTCACCCCTGCGGGGACCTGCAAGCTGGCTGTGGAATTGGAGCCGTAGCAGAGGGGTGATGGGTCACCATCTGGCCCAGCAGCACTTGGAGGGCAGGTGTTCTCTGTGAAGACAATAGCTGCATGCCCTTCACTGTCTTGTTCACTGAGTGCCTCCCAGCACCTGGGCCAGGCCCTAGGCTGAGTGCTGCAGGTACACTGGGTACCCCGGGAAGCACGGTGCCTGTTGTTGGGACAGCTGCCACCCAGAGAACAACCTGATGCCAAGAAGAGCCGGGGGGGGGGGGGCGGTTGGGACATTTTGCCCGACCTGGGTATTATCAGGGAAGGCTACCTGGAAGTGGTGTGGTTGGTGTGGAATTTTGAAGAATGAGGAGAAGTTAGCCCAGTGGAAACAGAGGGCAGAGACAGCAGGCCTAGAGCCAGAGCACGGTGCACTGAATTCAGAGGCGAGGGAAAGCTGTGCCGTGAGGTGCAGGTGGCAAAGCAGGGCCAGGCCGGCCAGGGCTGTGCGCCCCTTGCCATGGAGTCTGCCTTCGAGCCTGGAGGCTGGGGGAGGCATCAGAGGCTACAAGCAGGGGCAGACATAGCCAGGATGATGTGGGACTGGGGAGAGGACAGGGCCCACCCGGTTTTTGCCTGCATGGAGGGCCTCCCTAACATAACCGTGCATTGGTATTGGGGGAAAGGGGCAGAATTTTGTCTGGGACCCTCCTCCTGCCTTTCTCCCAGCTCACTGGGCATGGCGGCAAGCTGGAGGGCCAAGGCAAAGATGCTTCAGGGGGACCAGAAACCATAATGATGAGGAGTCTTTATACCATCTGGCAAGATCTTCCTCCCCATTTTATAGATGTGAAAACTGCCTGGTTTAAGTCCCACTTCCTCAGCACGGGGCTGGATGGGCTGCAGGGCCTGGCCACTTATGTTTTCCCCCAGACAGGCCTCCCCAGCAGCCCCAGGCCCTGGGAAACCCTGACTCAGGCAGTTGGGCCCCTGGAGTGGGAGGAGGGGAACTTCCCAGTACCCATCGCCAGATCCCATGCCCGCGCCTACCGGCAGGAGTGGCCATTCCCAATCTAACCCCCACCTCTCCCAGGAGGTGGTGGCCCCTGCCCTGGCATAAGCAGAGCTGCCTCTGCTTCCTGCTGGCGGTGCCCTCTGCACAGCTCGCCCATAGCCCCTCATAGCTCCTCAGGCAGAGAGGACAGCAGAGGCAGAGGATCTGGGGCATGAGGGGTTAGGTTTGCAGAACCGGAAGCAGTCTGTGTGTCTGGAACTCTGGAAGTGAGGGGAAACACCTGGTGTGTGGGGCTGGTGAAGCTCGAGAGGCCACAGGTAGGACTCAGGCCTTTGTCCCAACATCAGTGGGAGGCAGGTGTTTATAGGGTTTTAGGCAGGGATCAGTGGTCAGTTCTGCTCTACATAACCCTTCTGTGGCAGCAGGGAGACCCAGGAAGGGATGTTGCAGTTGCCCCGGTGGGAGAGAGCAGTCCAGGCCCAGAGAGCTCAGAGCCCCTCCTCTGGGAATCTCCGTCTGACCTCCCAACTCCACCCAGGACTTATTGTGGGGGTAGAGCAGGTCACCATGAGTTGTGATTGAAGGATCAAAGGAATTCCCAGACTAGCTCACAGCAAACTTGGGGCACCCAGGCAAAGAGGAACCAGTTACTAAGCTGTGCGCCCCTAGATTCTGGCCCAGAATCAGAATGTTGGTCTATCTGCTAAATGGATGAATGAGAGACACCTGGGTGGCTCAGCAGTTGGGCGGTCTGCCTTCAGCTCAGGACATGATCCCAGGGTTCTGGGATCGAGTCCCACATTGGGCTCCTGCGTGGAGCCTGCTTCTCCCCCCTCTGCCTGTGTCTCTGCCTCACTCGGTGTCTCTCATGAATAAATAAATGAAATCTTTAAAAAAAAAGGGGGGGGATGGATGGATGGATGATGGATTGGAGGATGGATAGATGTATGGATAGGGGATGGGGGGATAGATGGCTGGTAGATGGGTGAGGGGGTGGCTGGCTAGATAATGGGGAGATGGAGGGATGAATCACATCCACAATGAACTGCAGGATCCGTCTGCTCCCGAGCACTCTCTGCTTCTGCATCATCACAAGATCTTCAAGGGCCTGATAGGAGCTACTGAGCCATGACCCCTGACTTTCCTTATGACCCTGCTGGACTCTGGAATGCACTCAACCCTTCTTGACTTCTCAGAGCCCCTTCACACCAGAGTCAATTCTTGGTTTTTCCTTCCCAAGCCATCATACATTTGGCTCCCCAACGTGCTACCCCAGCCAACCCCGTCTTTCACCAGCCTCAGTGGAGAGGCCCAGAGAGTTACTGTCGCAGCACCCAGCCCCCGCTTGGAGCCACCTGCCTATTCCCTGGAGCAGGGGTTCACAGAAGCATGCAGAGCCTGGTGGCAGTGTCCCCCTGGGCTTTATTGTCACAGCCCTCCCTCGGATGCCAGGAGAGCTTGGCCGGCCGTTTCCACAGGAGCTGACATGTCTACTCAGAACAGGTCTGGGATGATGTAGTCCCTGTGGACACCATCAATCAGCCCTTGCCCATTGTTGTGGACAAACCAGCAGGCGACCTTAGTGCCAATGTTGACGTCCTTTCTGTAGTCTTTCTGGGAGCCCCTGGGGACAAGGAAAGAGACGCCGTGATACACAAGTGTGGACAAGACGGTTGCTATGCTCATGGACTTAAGGCTGGAAAAGGGTGTGAAGTTGCCAATTCTAAGCATCCAGAACTCTTTGGACAAGAGATCAGATGATTAACTCCTTCTAAAGGGCCAAGTTTGGTGTTTTCCTGATTAAAAGAGTCATAGAGGGGGGCCAGGACCCCAGAGGGAAATGAGGTAGGTGCCCCACAGGAGACAAGAGCCTGCCGGGCTGATGTGTGTGGGTCCTCCTGCCTTGTTCCTGGTCAGGGTGAGGATGTCAGAGGAATCCCCTCACCTGGTAACCGTCAGCCGATGGTTCTTCACCACCATCGTGGCATCTGGCTTTGTGGGGTCAGAGCCTGGGTGGATGTCAGACACTTTAAAGTCAAAGGGTTGGAAGAATTGTCCTGGGAACAAGAACATTCATGCTGTCAGCCCCTGCACGCTGGAAGCCCTTGCCACCGTCAGAGGTAGCACGGCCATGGGCCTTCTGTGGTTGATGCAGAGGCTGACTGGGTGCTGTGTGCTGGGTCCCGAGTGACTAGGATGATCTTCCCTGTGGGTTTTCCCCTCTGCCATGTGTCCTGAGCAATCTGAAGCTTGAACATTCAACCCATACCCAGCAGCCCATGGGTCTGTGCTGACATCCGGTGACTGTCCACCACGTAGAAGCCCAGAAAGTCCTGGTGGACAGGGTGCTTCTTCCACACCTGGTGCAGGACAACCACGAAAGTAACCCCATCTCCAAAGGAGATCACCATGTTCTTTTTCCTGTTGATTGTCACAGACAGCCTAGGAGGGAAGAGGAGGTCAGCAGGTAGGACCCAGTGGTGGCCATGATACCGGGCATCTTGGGAGGGCCTCCTCCGTACACGGCACCTAGGCACACATAGATTCTGGAAACTCTCTCAGAGGTGTTGGAGAGAAGATGCCTCGTGCGTGTTGACTATACACTCTACTGAGTGGATCCTTGTTCTCCCGTAAGCAGAAACAGGGCTGTCCTGGGAGTCTGGAGACCTGATAGATCCTCAGCTCAGCCACTGGCTTCCTGTGTGACCTAGGGTACGTTCCACCCCTCTCAGCTCTTCCTTGGGAGTAACAACCCTGCCCTGACCTAGTAGGTAGACTCTGGGCTACTTGAGGACATAGGAGAAGCTGAGCAGTTTGAGAAGGTTCAGTGAACAGGCTCAGCCAGAGAAGGTAAAAATGGGGATTAGTGTGTCATCAGACTGCAGATCCAGCTAATGCTTATGTCTGCACAGCCCTTCCCTCGAGACCAGCCCTGTAGCTGTCCAGGTAGCATTTCTGGCTGGGGCCTCGAGGTCACCCTTCCCTGGGCAGGAGCTGAACTCTGAGGCCACTAGTCTCTCCCATGACCCCCATGGATCTTCTGTCCTAGGATATGTCCACCTCCCTCAAAGGCTCCTTCGGCCAGAAGTGCTCCTCAGAGACCCAGTAGCGGGGCTTTACCCATCCTGCGTGATTGTGACCGTATCCAGCCAGGTGAAGGTGCTCTGTGCAGCTCCATTCCACAGGGCGATCTTCTCCGGTGTCACCTCCATCCGGAAGTCCATGTGAGCATTGGCAATGCCCAGTTTGCCAAAGTAAGTCTTTCTGGTCTTGGAGTTAGAGTCGCCTCCCTTCTCACCAATGATCTGCCCATTAACTGTGAGGCCTGCCAGAGGGATGGGGCAGTGAGAGGCCAGTGAGGCCTTCTTCTTTTTTTTTTTTTTTTTAAAGATTTCATTTATTTATTCATGAGAGACACACACACAGAGAGGCAGAGACATAGGCAGAGGGAGAAGCAGGCTCCATGCAGGGAGCCCAATGTGGGACTCGATCCCGGGACTCCAGGATCACACCCTGGGCCGAAGGTGGTGCTAAATCACTGAGCCACCCAGGGATCCCCAGCCACCCAGGGATCCCCCGTGAGGCCTTCTGAGTCCAGGCTGGTCTTTAGGATGTGCCTTCTCTTCCACCCAGCCTGGCTGAGGGGCAGCAGGGTAGGGACCCCAAGTGAGACCAGGACTTCAGAGCCAACCCTCTCTGGTCCTAGACCCTCCTGAGTCACACTGGTGGTGAAGGGACCATGCTGCAGACCTGCCCCCTGTCTGGACCAGGCAGTGGTGTTCAAAGAAAACTTTCCCAGACATAGGCTGCTCCTGGGCCACCCTCAGCCCTAACCACCTCTCTAACACCACTGGGTCCTGGGTCGGTGGTGAGCCTGTGGCTCTAAACAGCCCCCTTGGGGTATAAGCTACACAGAAAGGTGGTACAGTTGGGCAGAGTGAGGACCTGGTCCCAGCCCTGCCCCCAGCCCCAGCCCCAGCTCCCACCTGTGATGGGGTCCTGAATGAGGCGCAGCACCGTGCCTGGGTCTTCATCGATGTTGAAGCAGATGGCATCATCTTTCTGCGGAACTTGGATGATGAAGTGGGGGTCCCCATCCACTGAAGGCACATCACAGAAAGGGCTGGCTCATAGTTCCAGGGGGGCCTCCCCTCACCTCTTGGCCCCTGCGGGTAGACTCCCAATGGTAGGAGGCGCTGGGCTTTGGGGCCTGGGTCTCACCCCAGAAGGAGCGGGGACACTCACCATAGTAGTAGGGGTTTTGAGGAGGCTGGTAGCTGGCTGTGGAAGCAAAGAGAGAGGCTGAACTTAACAAGCAGGCTTGCGGAGGCGCCAGGACCCAGAGCCAGAGTTTGGTTCATCCCCTTCCCTTTCCTGCTTCCCCGGAGCTCCCAACCCCCCCACCCCATTTCCTCAGGACTCCAGCCATCTGTCTGTTCCAGAGAGCTGACTCAGGAAAGACACCAGAAGAAAGCGTGGCCCAGGGTCACTCTCTGGGCAGTGCCCTCGGGGTACGGGGCTGTGGCCACCGCGCATACTCACTCAGGTAAGCCATGGAGCGTGCAGCTGCAAAAAGAAGCCAAAGGGCAGGCATGAGCAGGTCTAAGGGTTCCCTCTTCCCCAACCCTATGCCTTCTGCCTGTCTTGAGACTACCAGTCTCCAGTGTGGCCCAACCCAACAGGTGGAGGCTCAGGATGTGACTCTTAATTCAAGCTTTAGAAATGGGAGGTGCCCAGGGAACTCCTTTCTAGGACTGGTGGTAATACGGATGTAACTATTTTTTTTTTTTAAGATTTTACTTATTTATTCATGAGAGACACAGAGAGAGAAGCAAAAGACACAGGCAAAGGGAGAAGCAGGCTCCCCACGGGAAGCCTGATGTGGAACTGCATCTCAGGACCCCGGGATCACGCCCTGAGCCAAAGGCAGATGCTCAACCACAGAGGCACCCAGGTGCCCCAAGAGAGATATAAATTTTATGCCAGGGACATGGCATTGTGATGTGGCTAAAATGCACACCATGAGATCATCTGCTTCTCTGTCATGAATCATGTTCACAACAGACCATCCCATGCCCCTAAACTCCCTCTCCCTAGAAGCTTACAGCCATCTGTTTTCCTTGATAGTAATACCCCCCGCCCCACAGATACATAGTCATGCCCACATGTATGCACACCAGTGACTGCATCTGACAGACCCGTGTTAAGGGGAAAGCAGTGAGCCCGGCCAGATGTGCTGCTCAGATGGAACCATCTGTTGATGGAGGCAGGAGCAGGCAGGTAGGGGGTGGGAGGTCCTGCCTGGTGAGTGGGGTGCTTACTGGGGCGAGGATGCGATTGGATCATGAGAGAGGCCCAGAGTTCTGTGAATCCCAGTGAGGGCACATGAGCCAGGCTGCCTGGGCTGAAGTCCCAGCTTGGCCACCTGCTCACTAAGTCCTCCAATGAATAGACTTAGCCTCTCTGTGCCTCAGTTTCCTCATTATAAAATGAGAACCACGAGAGGACTCCTTTAGAGGATTGCTGTGGAATTAATGTAGCATCATTTCCTGACATGAGAATTTGCTAAGTTTTGTAGGTCATCATGCTTTGCTACTGATTGTCCCTCCTTAGTTGGAGGAAGCCACCTCCAAACAACCGACGAGGGCCTGATGAGGCTCGGAGAAGGCAGAGCCCAGACCATGGTGGCTCATGAGTTGGCAGCAGAGCTGTGACCTGAGTGCAGGTATCCTAAGGGCCCTTCTCTGGGCTGGGCACTTGGAAAAGCCTCATTGGTTCTCTCTTGTCCCCCTCCTGGGACACCCGCCCAACTGCCGGCTGAAGCTCACCTTCCGTGTCCACAGGCCCTGTGAGGGAGGAGGAAGAGAAATGTGTCAGCAGCAACCAACTGCCGGTGTCAGCACCAATGTCATCAACTTGCTGCCTGTCCACGAAGCCCCAAGCTGTGGGCCCCCTAACACACTGCTCCTCCCCACCAGAGCCAGGGGCTCCTAGAGACCCGGAGCCTGGCCTGGGCCAGCTCTTTGCCTCCTGTGCTTCTCCATGTCAATCCCCCAATCCCCACATCAGGTACAGGGACACTTAGGAGTCCCCTCTCGGGGTCAGGTTGGGCCTGGTCAAGCTCCAGCTCTGGAGGTCTGCTCCTCTCACAATCCCTAGGCACATGCTCTGGGCCTAACTTTCAAGCTGGAAGTGCTTTCCTAACTGAACACTTCCATGCTGTAGCCAAAGTCCCTTTCTGTGAAATGACCCTGGGCAAGGTGTCCCTTGATTCCTATCCCTTGAGAGATTCAGAGGCTCCTCTTCACCCCCTATCCATTGTCCATGCTGGTGGCCTCACTCCCTCCATAACATCCTCCCCAACTCTTGGCCAGATTTCCTTCTATGCCCCCTGGACCTGCCCATCTTCAGTAAGTCTGGGTCTTGTCAGCCTGGCCCGTTCTTCTTCTGGGCACCCAAGGCCTGGGGGCTGGACGGCCTTCGAGTTCTGGCCTCCATGCCCACCTTCCTGCCAGGCCCACCTTCTCCAGGCTTGTCAGCAATGGCTGTCTGGTCCTCATTGTCCTCGGGCTTGGTCACCACCATGGAGGTCAGTGGAGTCACAAAGTGGTACTTGAGGGACAGGTCCAGAGCCTGGGCTGTGAGTTTCTCCTTCTCCTCACCATGGGCATTCTTTCTGTTGGGGAGGGCAGGGGTGTCAGCTCCAGTGCTCTGACTCCCAGCACTAGGCCAAGAGCCCCAGAAGTAGCCTGGGACTGCCTTTTCCCTGGGGTAGAACCCTCTAGTGCTCAGAAAAGACTGGTTCACCAGTTCCCTGGGACAGATGGACGGGCTGCATCGGAATCTGGGCCTCAGCTATAAGGGACTTGAAATGGCATCACAGCAATCCCTCACGATCGCGTCCATGTCCTGAGCACTCAGAACATGCCAGCCCCTGCTCCAGAGGCTTTATAGGCTTATCCCACCTAAAGGAAGGCTGGCGCAATGCTCTCAAATGGGCCTGCCTTCCGGGGGCTGAGGGCCTAGGTCTCCAGCCATCGGTTATAATCAGCCTCACCATCATTATGGGCCCATGCTGGGTATGGGGTAAGGGCTGCTGAGACCTTCCCCTGCCCTTGACGTGCTCCTAGGCTGCTGCTTGAGCCCCAGATGTCAGACTGGGCTCTGCCCCTGGAAAAACACATGCTGGGGGCTGGGCCAAGAAGAGGAGAAGGCAGCAAGGAGTGTACATGGAGGGGCACATTCCGGGGTGTGGCTCCCCTCACAGCATAGCCAGCTCAGGGGCAAAAGTACAGGCAGGTGGTGGGGCAGTGTCCGGGGCCCAGCTGTGGGGGCTGGCTATGGGAGGGGTCACCAGGATCACCGTTTCTCCAGCAGCTGCTCAATGGTGAGGTAGGCCCAGAGCCGCTCGATGTAGTTCCCAAAAATGTAGTCCTGCTCCTTCAGAGCCTTTTCCATTTCCTTCATGTCTACCTCCTCTGTGAAGGTCAGATCATTGGTGGCCTGAGGTGAGGGTGAGAGGAGGCCAGAGGTTGGAGCGCTGGAGGCCTAGACAAGGCGGGCCCAATTTGAGGGCTACCACCGCTGGACCATCAGCCGGGAGGCCAGAGCCCCATTGGCACCGGTCCCCCGTCCACAGCACACATCCTGGCCCTGGCCCAGCTCACCCCGTGGCCTTTTACATCCGCCTTGAAGTTGTTCATGTCCTCGTCCAGCAGGCGCCCAGCTACCACGATCTCAGAGCCATCATAGAAGTGCTGGTAAGCATTCTGGGTGAGGTCCTGGATGGCGTTCTCAGGGTACTCCACCTCCACACCAGTCAGCAGTGGGTTGGCCACCTCCTCATAGAAGCCCTGGAGCCCAGAAGGGGGACCTGGTCATCTCAGGTCCTCAGGCAGACATGGAGAGGATGGAGTGGGCAGGTGCCCACTGGTGCCTCCCCAGGTGTTGAGTCCCCCAGGCTGGGCCAGTCCTGGCTCTCAATCTCCATTTCCTTGTGGTCCTGACTGTGCCCTTCAGTTTGTGGGAGCCTTCCCTGCTGCACCCCCTACCAGCTAGAGCCTGGGAAGAAGAGGAAGGTAAGCACAGAGTTCTTGGCACACAGAACGTGCTTGAGAAATGTTTGTTGGAATGAAACTAAGAAAGAGAAGAGGAAAGGAGGAGGGGCAGAGCAGAGGATGTGACATGGGGCACGGGCCCCAGGAGAGGAGGAAAGACCTTCGGGCTCCATTGCAGAGGTGCAGGCACTGTCACCTGCGCCGGGAGGGGATGCGGTTGCCAGGCCTAGCAAATGAAAACACAGGACGTGCAGCTGAATTTGAAGATTGGGTAAACAACAAATCCCATTTTAGTATAAGTATGTCTGTTATGGGATGAATGCATACCCCCAAAGTACATACGTTCAAATCCTTTGCCCCAGTATCTCAAGACGTGACCTCTTTTGGGTTTAGGGTGGTTACAGGGGTGATTCAGTTAAAATGAGGACTTTGGAGTGGGTTCCAATCAATGTAACCTGTGTCCTTCTGAAAAGGGAGCAATTTAGACCCAGGGATAGATACGCACGCAGGCCAGGCGATGTGAAGAGACAAGGAGAAGGTGACCATCCACAAGCCAAGGAGAGACACCCGGAACAGACCCTGCCTTCATAGCCCTCGGAGCAAAGCAACCTTGCTGACACCTGGATCTCGGGCTTCTAGGCTCAACTGTGAGGCAATATATTTCTGTTGTGGGTGCCCCCCAGCATCTGGTACTTTGTTATAGCCGCAGAGCAAGCGAACACAGCGTGCCAGGCAACACGGAGAGCATGCTTACACTAAAGAACTCTTCATGGTCTTTCAGAAACTCATATTTGACCAGATGTCCTGTATTTGATCTGGCACTCCTGGGGAGGAAGCAGGTGTGCTCTGTGTAGCCCGAGGACAAAATCAAGCACCACTGATGGATAAGAGGGAGCTAGGGGTCGATGTGAGCCCAAGAGGAGGCTCCTTCTAACAGGTGAAACTGTCACTCAATGGAACAGCTGCCTGAGGAAGTAACGAGAGCCCCATTCCTGCAGGTGTGCAAGGCCAGGCATACCTGCAACTGCAGGTTGGCATCGGAATCCTCATAAATGCGCCGGGCCAGCCCGTGGTTCTCCAGAGCCATGCTCTCCAGGAAGTTATAATTCAGATTATTGCCAAAGCCCAGGTTATACAAGGGGAACTTGCCCCCAATGGCGTTGCGTACATTCTCTTGGATTTTTTCGGGTCTGCTCTCCCCTGCAGGAGAAAGGTGCATTTACACTCCAGCCCCAGCCCAGCAACCAGCTGGAGCAGCTCTGTCTAGAGATACCTGACTCCTGCACATGCCAGGTGGGGGAGTCACAGCCACGAGCCCTTGATGGGGCAGGGGCTTAGTCCTCAGCAGGGGGAGGGAGGGCCCTCCCTTGCAGGGCTCACAGGGCACGGGGGCCCCTGCGGAGAGAGCCACCCCGACCCCTCAGCACACCGGCTCCAGAGCGCGGGAGGCGAGAGGCAGCCCGGCACCCTGGCTCTGGTTCCGAGCCACGCCGCCTGCCTCACCAACATTGGCGTCCCCGTCCGTCAGCATGATGATGATGGAGGTGCTCCTCTCCGGGACTCTGTGCTCCTCCCGGGCCCTGTTCAGCATGCTGATGCCCCTGAGCAGCCCGTCGTTGATGTTGGTCACTGGCACACACACAACAGACAGCGCTGTGAGAGGGTGTCCTCAGGGTGCAGGGGTGGGGGAGGTGGGGACAGCAGGCCCTGCTCTGGGCCCAAGGACCCTGCTGGCCGACGTGCGGCAGTGCTCAGTAGACACCAACCGAGCAAGTCAGCGAAGGATGGGTGAATGACTTACTCTTTCAATGGGGACAAAAGGACCAGCCTCCTGGGGCTGCCAGAAGATGGCTGCAAAAGCAGTTTGGAAAACTGCCAGATGGACAGCCAGGCCCGCTCACTGGGAGGAGAGGGGAGCAGTATTGATGGCATTTGTCATTGTCCCTAAGAAACAGCCCAGGATAAGGCCCCTCTGCAGTGTTCGCCTGCTGGGACTGGCGGGGCACCGGCATCATGGGTGAGAGAAAGGAAGAGTGGGTTCCCTAAGCCCACAAAGAAGACACCCCAATATTAAGCCTGAGAGCCCCCTCATCCCACCGTGACCCCCAACTAGGGTCTGCAGAGCTTGGACCAGCAGCGTCTCTGCCCCAAGGCACGAAGAAGGCAGGCTGCTCAGGCCAAGAGGAGCAGTCAGATGAGTCTGCTCTTCCCTCTCTCTCCTTACATCCTCGATCATGAATATTCTTCACGAATATCCTGGCCTCCTCGATGTTCTCAGGAGTGGCTTGAACTAAGTCGTCTTTCCAGGTGATCACATCCCCACTGAACAGGATGAAATTCAAGTAGTCCTCCCCTTTCATATCACCCAGGATCTTGAGGAGGGCGTCCTTTGTCTGGGAAAGAGACAGAGCAGCAGACAAGAGGCTGGGAGGGAGCCGCAGACAGCCAGCTCTCTGGCGCAGGGGCCTGGGCTCTCTGCAACAAAGTGGGCAGAGGCTCTCTGCCCTTTCTTTTATCTTGTCCGCCTTCTTCCTCTTCCACTGGAAATGTCAGCTCTGTCCACTTACAAATAAACCTGTCTCCCTCCCTACCTCACCCCCACTTGCAGTGAGGACAGTACCTGTTCCATTTTCCGACCGTGCATGGAGCCGCTGACATCAATCACAAAGACCACATTCTTAGGTACCACTGGAAGGCCTTGAGGTGCGAAGAAGTGCACAAAGTAGCCGTTGACTATCTGGGAAGGGGAGAGAGAGACTGGAGGCAACGTGCCTTTGGCAACTCTTGCAAACAGAAGCCAGGCTTTTATTAGCTCCAGAAAAAAGCTGTTCTTTCCCACCCACCATAGGATGACACATGAAGGCTCTGGACTCTCTGTCATCCCCAGGCCATGCAGGAAACCCGGCCTTGAGCTGAGGACTAGGAGTCCGGGCACTAGATGCAGCTGCAGCCCCTCCTCTACCAGTCCTCACCACATCCGGGTGCTGGAGAATCAGCCGGCCCAGCAGAGCCACTTGGTAGGTACCTGTACATTGGCTGGAGACTCTCTGTTCACATCATAGGTGATGATAAAATCCCCGTTGAGGAGGGAGTCTGTACAGGTTGGGCACGAGCGCTGTTGGTCCAAGCTGGGTTTGAAGGACACGCGGCCCTGGGGGAGGTGATGAGGGAGGGCCTCGCTCAGCGTGGCCAGGGCGGTCTACCGTGCTGCGCCCTGGGGGTGAGGCAAAGCCCCACAGCGGGAGACCGGGGGCGCCTGGGCAGTCCGGCTGCTGCCTGGCATGCTCTGGCCTTCCTGAGCACCTCTCCCCCTCAGAGGAGACCAGGGGCTCCTTGGCAGCCAGGGCCCTTGTCCGACTCAGCCTCTGTCTCTCCTCGTTCCCTGGGCCCTCAGGCTCTTTAGTGCAGCCCACTTTGGGGCTCAGCACAAAGAAACCACTCAGGGAGGGGTTCTGCACCCTGAAGGGACTTTGACGTTTGCACGGACAGCCCCAGTGGTGATGACATTGTGAGCAAAGCGGGAGGTCACCTTGCAGCTGATCTTGGTGCTGTAGACCTTGATGCCGATAATTTGTGTGATGGGCACCTGGTGATGGGTGCCAAGAGGACAGGGGGTAGGTGGAGGGGAATAGAGGGGGGCAGGGAAAGGGCAGGGTGTCCAGGGCAAAGGCACTGCCCTGCAGAAGCCACCAACCCTCTGAGCAGATGCTCCTCAGGCTTTGACTTGGAAATCCTGAATGACTAAGATTTACTATTCAAGTAACATGTATTCACTCACTACCCATGACAAACAAGGTGCCCGGAACAGCTGGGAACCAGAGCCAGCCAGCATCACCAAGAGATTCCCTTTCATCCGTCTCCCCTCAATGTGGAGTCGGCAGATCTAAATGACTCCCTCTGGCCTCAGTGTCCTTATCTGTAAAATGGACAATAATCTGCCTTGCTCACTTCCCAAGGTAGAACGAGACCAGGCCTTATAAATGGTTCTCCTGTCCCCACCCTGCACCCCTGGTCACTGGGACCCCAGTCCCTCTGGCAGATCATTGACAGCGAGCAGCTCTGGCCTCCAGCACCCTTATTCCTGAGCTGGGGGCCCAAGAGAATGGATGGCTGTGGACATTTCCTCCTTCCCTTCTCATACATGTACTCTGGCCTCAGCCAAGCCTCAGTGTTCACACTTGTCCTATTAGTGTCGGGGTTCCTGCCCCCCACCTCGGGTCTGAGAACACCACCTTTTTCCCTGAGAAGGACTTGGTGAGGGCGCTGCCCAAGAGGTCATTGGTGATGAACGAGGCCTCGGCGTCCAGTGTGCTGATGCCCTGGGGCTCGTAGATGTCTGCCTCTATCTGGAATGGACAAGAGTAAGGAGGGGTCACTCGGTGACAGTGCAGACGCCAGCCTCCAGCATGAGGCCCAGGGAATGGAGAGGGTCAGTGGGGGCGCAGGGACAGCCTCCAGACAACTCCTGATGGCTAAGCCTGGTGTCTCCCAGCAAGAACACAGCCTCAAAGTCTTGTAGACAAGTTGGTGACCCCGAAGCTCTCCCACCACCTGCCGTACAGTCCCCCACATTCCAGCACTAAAGCATTTCCTTTGGCTCTCAGCTCCGATGCTCCTCAGCCATGGTGGGTTCTCAACCTTTCTCTGGGGTCTGCCCCAGGGCCCTTCCTGCAACACCCCTCCCCACCCCCACTCCCTACCACACCCCTGCACTTTCAGCAGCTGCAGGGGTGATTGATTACCTCGAAGTGCTTGACCAGTTGCTTGGGTTGGACTTTAAGGTACATCTCGTACTTTCCCTTGCGCCTCTTCAGCAACTCCTCATAGGTCAGCTCAAAGGTGACCTTGCTGCCCGCAGCCACGTTGACGGAGACTGTGAATTTCTCCAGCTTCCTCCCAGAGGCCCTGGAGAGGATACCACACTGCCCTGCAGACTGTGCGAGCCTGCCCTTCCTGGGCCTTCGGCTCAGATCCAGCCCCTAGGAGAATCCCTCCCCACTCCGAGCCTTGCCTGCCTCCACTCCTAAGTGGGACAGTGCTGTAAGCATTACAGACACATTTTGCTACAACCATGAAATATTCTGAGTGACCATGACAGTGGCTGTCGCCGTCTGCATCCCTGAGAGCCCTTGAGCCCCTGCATTCTTCGCAAGGCCGAGGGGGCACCGCGCTTACTTGACCAGGCCGGCTGTCTTGCCCTGGGACACAGCCTTCTCATACTGCTTCTTGGCGACTTCCTTCTCCTTGACATTCCCGGGGTAGGTCACACCGTCGATGGTCCTGCAAGGAAGGAGAGTAGACTTGGGGGCTGATGCTGAGCCAGACCACTCCCACCCCGCCCCTCTGGCCTGGAGCCAGCAGCCATGGCGACACCCACAAGGTGAAGTTGGTGATGAAGGCCGTCTTAGGCAGCTCCACGTCAAAGGACACCTCCTTGGCGGTGTCTGCGCGGTTGACAGCCCTGGTGGTGACGACATTGTGAGCAAAACGGGAGGTCACCTTGCAGCTGATCTTGGTGCTGTAGACCTCGATGCCATTGCTGACCTGCAGGAGAGGACAGTGCTCGACCAGCCTCTGGGAAAGCAGCCCCTACACCTGGCTGCTCTCCTTCTGGGTGCCCCTTGCAGAGTCCAGGGCCTCTGCCTGGTGAGTGGCCCTTTCAGTTTCCTCGGTCTTCCCATTCAGTTGGCCACCTGGTTCTGGAAGACTCTGGCCTTTCTGAGCGCCTCCTTCCCCATCAGAGACCAGAGGGTATTGGTGCCAAGAGGAGGAGAAGGAAACAAGGAGAGAGAGGGGCCCTGCTCTGCCTCCTTAACTCTGGATGTGTTTCTGTGCAGCTAGCTGTAGCCAGGGGAAGTCTTCTAAAAATCCAGTCTGACTCTCCATTTCCCACTTAAACCCTCTTGTGCTCCCCATCACCCTCTGGACAGTCATCCTCAGGGCTCCAAGGTCCTCCAGACAGGTCCTGCCTTTCTGATCAGCTGTGTGCCAGCTGCACCACATCTCTGGCCGGGGAGCACCTGCCCTAGCTCTTCGGCTCACCTCCACTTTGAAAGCAATCACATTCACACACACTCCGGCTCTCCTCCTCTGCTTTGGTAATTGCTTGATTCTGTCCCCAAACTGGCACTTATTTCCTGTGCCAAGGAGAATGTGTGGGGAGGGCCTTCAGGTCCCCAACACCTCCTGCCTGGTGGGGGCAGTGGACTGAGGGAAGGTCTAGGGAGCATCTGCGTGGAGCAGGATATAAAGGTGCTTCACGAGGATGTGTGTCCCCAGCCTGGTGCTCAGGGCCTGCTCCGAGCAAGTGCTAGGTATGTTTGTGAGACGAAGGGCTGGTGGAAGAACGGCCACGGGCTGCATCCAGAGAGGTCTGAGGGCATGTTCTTTCCCAGAGTTGGTGAGTCGCATGGGGGTCGGTCAGGGCAGGGCTGGGAGCTGTGTGCCAACTGGGAGGGCCCTTTCATTATGGCCCACCCCTTCTGCTATTGGGCAAGCAGCTCCATCCTGCACTGCCTCACCCACCCACCCCCATCCCTGGTGAAAGTTCTCACCCCTTCCGGGAGGCTCCGTTTCTGCAAAAACAAAGACAAACACAGGAATCAGGCCAAGGCCAAGGCCACCATAGCCTGGGAGCAGGCTCTGGGCTGAGGCCAGGGTCCAGCAGATCCCCTATACACATACCCCTTGAGGGGCCTCTGGACATAGGACCCACCCAGAGCCACTTCAGATTAGGAAGGACTCCGAGTATATGGGGAAACTGAGGCCCAGATAGGGCAGGTCTCCAGGTGTCCCAGGAGAGTAGGGCTGGGAGAACCAAACTACCTCTGACCCTGCCCCCACACACCCTGACTCCCTCTGCCTTTCCCTGGGCCCCAAACCCCAGAACGCCCCCACCAATGGCTCAGCCTTTCTTGGAGTCGTCTGTCCTTGTCTCAGATGTGGACCTGCACAGCCCCTCAGCGAGGGGAGCTGTTTCTGGTGCATCACCAGTTGACAGGTGGGGAAATGCAGGTCACGGGAGATTTAAGAGCCCGACACCCAACGCTGTCCCCGGCAGCTCACTGCCTAGCCCTCTGCCTCCTCCTCTCCCCACATAGAGGACTGTCCATCCTGTCGCTTCTGCCAATGTGACACATTTAGAGGGTGAAGACGGGGCTACTTACCCCCAGTGGCCGGGAGGGGCTTCTCAGGAAGCCAGAGGCCGCCAAGCCAGAGAGCAGGGCCAAGATGAGGCAGGGCCACCATGCAGATGCCATCGCTGAGCACACAGGTCCGGCCTATGCTCCTTATATGGTGAGCCTGATGTTTTCCAACTGGGGTCAATGACCTGCAGTGTAGGACGGGAAGAGCAGAAGGCGGGGGGCTCCCCTGGGGAAGCTGGGGAGTGGGTGGAATAACAGGTTCTGGATCTGTCTGTACCAAGGGGGCCAATGGGTACTGTCAACAGTGTTGGGACATGGAGGCTCCCGGGGAAAGCAGACGCTGTGTGCTGGCCACTGGGCCCTCAGCTCCCTGGGGGGCGGGGGTGCTCATAGGGTGTGGCGTCCTGCTGAAAGCCACGGGCATCTCAGCACTATTGCCTGTTACCTGCACCACTGACATGGCCTGGGGTCTGGCCTCCTGGATGGAAGCCCTCCAGCCTTCTCCAGGCAGCCAGGGCACATAGCGGGCCTGTCGCCCTGAGGCTCAGATCTCCACAGCTGCACCCCTTGCTCACGACCCTCGTTGGGTCCTCGAGGCCCCAGGGGAACGACAAAGCCCAGGTCCTTCGCTCCAGCCCTCTCTGTGAGCTGGCTCCAGCTTGCTTTTCTGAACTCACTCTTTCCCCCTGGCACACCCCTTTGTCTGCACCTCGTGCCTCTCTTCCTGCCAGACCTGAGTCCAGCCTCCAGAAGCCTTCCTGTTTTGTCCCCTCTCTGACCCAGACAGCCCCGCTCCGGGCTCTCAGTTCCCGAGGGCCTGCTCCATCACTACCTTTCATTGAGACTTGCATGTTTGGGTCTGGCCGTCCATCCAGACTGAGCTCCCAGAGAGCCAGGCCGCATCGCATTCATCCTTGTGTTCCAAGGGCCTGGCCAGGGACTCGGTTGCCCTCACCTCCTGGACACTCCTTCCCCTAGAGTCTCCCTTGAGGCTGGAGCCCTGCCTTCCCGGACAATGGCAGCGTCTGAGGCAGAGCCCAGCCTCTCCTGGGCCACCCCACGGCCCTGCCAGTCCCCAGACCTTCCACATGGCTGCCATGTGCCTGCCATACACATGCTCTTCTGAGCAAAGTGACCCGGTGATCCTCCCACGGAGCCACCACTGATTGGTGTGGATGGGGCTGCCTGAGCAGAGGGCAGCTAATTGATGGTGTCCTATGTCCTTGGCTAAAAAGCTCCACATCCAACTATGAGTTGGACAGAGAGAGTTGACTGCTGGGAGCAGAGAAAGGCTGAAAAGGCAGAAAGAAGACTCCATGAGGCAGCAGGAGCCATGAGGAAGAAGTGGATTAGTGGCGGGAAGTGGCTGGAGCCACAGAAGCAATGACAGAGAGTTGCCGAGTCAACGAGACAACGTTGGTCCAAATGAAGCAGACACTGAGGTGGCCACCACCCGTGTGGCAGACTGGCTGGGGTCCCGTGCTCCCCAGGCCTCTGGAATCCTTATACACCCCTGCTGCCGGCTGGCACCAAGCTCAGGACAGACAGGGACCGGACCCTGCAGCTCTTGGAGCTGGAGCACACAGCCCTGCAGCCTGGTCCCGGGATTCCTGGCTCCTGGGAATCTCGTTTGTGCAGTCATTTTCAGCATCTGTGGTCACTGACCACTGGGTGATGGGGGGGGGGCGGGGGGCGTTGGGTGTGTGTCTCTGGCAGGACTATTGTCCTCCCAACAGTTGTCCAGCAGCCCCTCGGAGCCCCGTGGCTGCCTGTGGAGCTTCCCTGGCCCTTTCCTCTACGTGCCTCCTCGTCCCCGATTACTTGGAGTTTGGTGGGAGAGACAACTCTACCCAGGGCTTCTGCGGCTGCTCAACAGGCACTGGAGGGACAGCTGGGGACTCGGAGGGACCTAGAGTCACGTGCAGGGTGGCAAGTGAGATGGAATCTAAGAGCTCTTCGGGCTCACAGCCTTTCCGCTCTGCAGGAGGGAAGGCCTGTCTCTCGGGGCAGCAACCAGCCATCCCGCAGTCCCGGGCTCTCCCTCCCTTACAACGCCCAGGAGGCTCCAGTGGGTGCTTGGGCTCTGAAACGCTGTTCTTCCCCCCTCTTTACACCCCCCCTCCCCCAGAGCTCTGTGTTCCGGGGCCCAGGGCAGCCCTGGAGCTCAAGATTTGTGTTACTGATCTGGGTCCTCCTGGGCCTCCGTTGTAGTGGGAACTGCATGGAAACCAGCGGAGAAAAAGTAGAAACCTTTGGAAAAGAGGCCCATGAACCTTCACCAGAGGGCCAGTGCTTCTCAAGACACCGGTTCATCTCCCTTCACCCTGTGACCCTGCACTTTAACGGCCGCAGGGCGACGCCAGGGAAGGAGCCCCGAGGGGATCATTTTCAGGCCTCAGCATGAGCCAGGGGCTGCTCTTGCTAGCTCCCTGAAATCACCACTTTTGGGCAAGGCTGTCTTTGCCTTTGGGAAATGTCCCGGCTCTCAGGGCTCGCAAACCCAAGCTGGAATGTTGAGCTGAGGGGGAAGGCCCCGGAACTGCCTCCAGGGACCGCGTGCCAGTGGGTGTAGCATCCGGCTCCCACAGGACTTTTTGGGACCCCCGATTGTATGTACTTTCTATGCTCCTTTCATATGTTTATTTTAAGTGATGCTTTGGCATCTCTAGAGCGGAATCCCAACAGGCTGTGATCCGCTGCCCAGCCTGGCGGGAAGAACCACATAGGGGATTAAGCTCACAGATGCTGACACCACGCAGCATGGGTTCAAAGCCCGGCTCTGGCACTTACAGGTGACTTTGGACAAGTCCCCTAACCTCCGTTTCCTCGGCTATAACTGGGTGTGGCACAGGCATCCCTGAGGGCTGTTGGGATTTGGTTCTAGATGCATTTAGTTAATTCCACAAAGACTTAGAACGGTGCCGGTATAAAGAGCCAGTGTCCCTGAGGGGAGCTGTGTGCAGGGGGCACTCCAGGTGCTCAGCGGGCGTGGAATGGGGCAGCTGCAGTGAATAGGGGGGTGTGGCGGCAGAGTAGGTCCCTGGCGGCCTCCAGGTGTGCTCTGACCTCAGAGTCCTCTGAGGGGCAATATCTTGGGTTGCCTCCCTGCCACTCTCCCTCCCCAAAAGCAGCCAGCCTGGGCTAGACTCAGCCTCCCTTTAATGGAAGTCATGGGGCCTTTGACACATGGATCAGCTTGACCAGAGAGGTGTGGCACCGGGAGCCGGTCAGGATGCTGTCCTCTGCCACGGTCCCGAGAAAGGACAGCTGTGCCGGCGAGGGGGCTCAGAAGATGTCAGGGACGATGTAGTCAGTGTAAACGCCGTCGATCAGCCCCGCCCCATTGTTGTGGACGAACCAGCATGTCACCTCAGCCCCGTGCCGGGGGTTCTTGCTGTAGTCTTTCTGCAAGCCCCTGGGGAGATACAGAAAGCTGGGGTTACCTTCGGGACCCCCCAGAGGAAGCCCACTCCACCCCTGTGACACCTGGAGGAAGGCCCCGACCAATGACGGGAATGCCAAGGGCAGACATACTGGGAGAGCAGCCACCTACCTGGTGACCGTCAGTTGGTGGCTCTTTACCAGCATCGTGGCATCTGTCTTTGTGGGGTCGGAGCCCGGGTGGGGGTCAGAGACTGTATAATCAATGGGGTGGAAGAACTGTCCTGGAAGGGCACATTGGAAGCAGCAGTTATCCTGGGGGGCCCGGGGCTCAGCAGGTGCTCACTGGGGGGGTCACAGACTGGCCTGAATGCTTGTCTTTTTAAGGGCGGGACTGTATCTGATACGGTTTGGCATCGGAAGCCACCCCTTTGGCATCGAAAGCAGATTTATTGGCAGCCGGTTATACCTCCCACCTTCTTGGACTAATTCGGCAAGAACCTGGCTGGGGAGAGAGTCCTAGGGGTAGGTGCCCCCAGACAGCAAGTGCGACAGGAAGGCCACCAGGAGAAGCAGTGGGCCAGTGAGTCACCCCACCCAGGAGGCCTCGGGGATCTGGTCTGTTTGGACCTTGCTGCTAATCGGACCTCTCCCTGCTCGCCCCCAGGCCCACTTAAGGTGAAGTTTCACCTTGTGTTTGATCATAGCCTTTCTGAGGGACGAGACCCTGAGCAGGACCAGCCTTGTTTGGAGCTCTGAGCCTGGATGGCCGAGTTGGAGAAGGGCCTGCCCTGGTGACCAGCTGCAAGTCTGAGCCATGGTGAGCCCCCTGGCTGCCACAGTGCACCCCACTACCTCTGCCTGCCCAGCTGGTTACCTAGCAGCCCGTGTGTCCGAGCCGACATCCGGTGACTATCCAGCACGTAGAAGCCCAAGAAGTCCTGGTGGACGGCACTGCCCTTCCACACCCGGTGCAGGACAACTTCAAACGTGCCCCCATCTTCCACAGCCACCACCAGGTTCCTCTTCCTGTTGATGGTCACTACCACCCTGCAGGGCAAGGTGGCCGTGAGGGCAGGTGCAGCTACACCACACGCCTCTCCGTGCAGCTGCCCTGCTCCTCTTGGATCCAGCTGTCATGAGCACCACGCCCCCACTCCCAGATGGAGGGCTGTTGCCTGCTACATGCTGCTATGGGGGCGGGGGGGGCTTACAATGTGCTGGGCACTGTGCCAAGCCCTCCATACAAACTGCATCATTTGTTCTCACTCTGATCCTGTGAAGCTCAGAGAGGGTCAGGGACTTGCCCAGGTCCAGGCCACACAGTTGCTAAGCAGTAAAGGCAGGACTTGGACTCCAGCTTCTCTAATATCAAAGTCCGTGTTCTCTGACTGCCACTCATCATCTGTGTCCTCCACACTGGACTCTGCTCTCTCCTTCCTAAAGCTCTGCTGCCCAGCATCAGCTCTGGTACTTGGCAGAGTTTGGAGAATGAGCGAGTGGAGGAAGGAACAAACAAAAGCACAAGCTGTGCTAAGATAGTGCTGAAAGAGAAGCCCAGAGAGCTCGAGTCCAGCGGAAAAGAGATGAGGTGGGTTTCAGGGAATAGGTGGCCTTGGCGCTGGGCCCCGGACGTGGGTTGGCTTTGTTTGGTGGTGATGAAAATGGACCGCTGGGCAAGGGCACGCAGGCAGCCCGGCCTGGAGCGAGGGTCCAGGAGCGGAGGGAAACGGGTGGGGTGGTCCAAGGGCCCAACAGGTCTGCCCAGCCCACACGGAGGCCACACGGATGACATTCACTGACGTAGCTCAGGGGACGAGGGCCCGGCAAGCTCAGGCAGCTGAGCTGGCTCTGGGGCTTCCTGCCTTATCCCTCCCCAGGCCTCCCCCCACCTGCCTCCCCCCGCCTCCCCCCCCCACCAGGCTCAGGCCCCAGCCTGGTTACTCATGCTGCCGCAGTGAAGCCTGGTCCTTCCAGGAGAACACGGGTCCACCCGAGTCAGGGTTCAGCGTAATGTTGTGAGGGGTCACCTCCAGCTGAAAGCCTGTCGTGGGGTTCACAATCCCCAGCCGCCCAAAGTACGTGCCCTGGTGCTGCCCAGGGCTCCCAGCTCTGTTGCCGATGAGCTGCCCATTCACAGAGAAGCCTGCAGGAGGGTGAGGGGCCATCCGGGTCAGGGAGGGGCCAGCTCTCGCTACGTGCCTGCCAGCCTGCCTTTGCTCATGCCGTGCCCCCCTCCTGGGAGACACCCACACTCCACACTGGCTTTGAGGCTCCCCCCTCGCCAGGGGGCCTTCAGCATGAGTGGAGGCCACACAGCACTTCTCCCTCCCCACTCCTACAGGGCTAACTACCTACTGCTTAGCCCTTGCTTCTGGGCCCCCAGGGCAGGGGTCTTGTCTCCCCGAGGATAGGACTTGGGCGTGCTCCTTCTCTGTCGCCCTGATCCCTGACCCAGGAGCAGGGCACAGAGGCCTCCTCCCAACTGAGCAGCCCTCAGCCCCCTTCTTGCCTTCACTATCCCAACACGGCATGTCTCATGCTCTCAAATGGTCATCTGAGAATTTGTTTGCCTGTCTGTCTCCCTTGGCCAAACTGCAGGAGCACAGGGACTTTGGCTCAGTCCCTACTGCACCTGTAGCCCCTAGGAGGTGCTCAACAAATCCTTGCAGACCGCCTGATCGGACTGGGAGGGAGGCAGGGAGAGAGTGGCCCACAGACAGTCGGACAGGGAGCACTGCTGGAGGAGGGACTCGGGCTCCCTCAGCCAAGCTGAGGGGGAAGGCAGGGCAGGATTCCTCCAGAATTTGCAGAACTCGGTACAAAATGAAAGTGAGGGGACTTCGCTCAAAATCTGTTAAGAACTTCAAGACAACTAGAGCAGAGCATTAAACCGAGCATGGGCCCTTCTGAGCACAGGGTCCTGGGTGCCTGCAGGGGTCACACGTCCAAGAGCAGGTGCCATCTAGGGCCCAGGCAGGTCGATGGGAGAGAAGGAGGAGGGTTGAGCTCAGCCAGGTGACCGGGGCCCAGGCTGTGGGAAGTGGAGGCCATGGACACTGTCGTGTCGGTGGCTACCAGCGAAGGCGCAGGAGTGCAGCCCCACCCTGTCTGGCAGAGGCCGTGAGGTCACGAGTACCTGTGTCCGGGTCCTGCACCAGGCTGAGGATCACACCGGGCTCCTCATTGATATTGAAGCACAGGGTATCCTCCTTCTGGGGCACGTGGATGAGGAAGTGGGGGTCCGTGTCCACTGGGGGCATAGCATGGAGTCCGTTAGATTGGGCATCGGGCAGGTGGGCTGGGGCCGGCCAGGAGCAGGGCAGGGGTGTCCCTCACGCCCTCCCCAGAACTCGCCTCCGGTCACTTGGTTTGGCAACTGCTGGATGTCGGCACTGGATCCAGTCGGGGAAGGCTGTGAAGCCGGCAGCTTGAACGCTGGCGGGAGGGAATGGCACTTAGGAGGATGGTACCCCACTTCCCTGGGGCTGCGGGCTCCCTTTCCCAGCCCCCCCAGGCGGCGGGCCTGAAGCCCCAGAGCAGGAGGGCCCCGAGCCCCTGATGCCTGCCGGTGAGCCAGCCCCCCCGTCTGTCCCCTCCGTGGGGCCCTGGCGGAGCTGGTGGCATAAGGGGACTCAGGCCGGGTCAGGGGGCTGTCGCGAGGGTCCCGGGGGGGAGGCGGTGAGCGAGCCTCCTGCTGTCCGTCGTTTCGTCCTCAGGCCAACGCGGCGGCTCAGGGCTGAACGGGCCGCCCCAGGGGCGCCGGGAGAGGTAGAGACGCGTGGCGGTGGGGCGCTGCCACTTACTCTTTCTGTGTCCCACCATCTCTGCGGAGGACACGCGTGGGCCAGCGTCACCCCCACCACGCCCTGCAGGCCCGGGCCTCGCTCCCCGCTCCCCGAGGCACCCTGGGCCCGGAGCCGCCGCGGCCTCGCCGACCCTCCCCTGGGCACCCGGCCCGGCCGCGCAGACGCAGGCTCCCGGAGGCGCGCACGAAGCTGCGTGAGGGCTCCCGGCTCCCGGCTCCCGGGGCAGCGCCGAGGTTGGGGGCCGAGCTGCCTGCAGGGCCCCAGGAGCCCCTCCCGAAGACCAGCCCGGTTTAAAAACTCACCCAAGGGCAGGGCATCTGGAAGGGAGAGAAAGGGAAGAGTTAAAGGCCCGGAGGACTGGGGCCCCCAGAGCCGCCCCGCGCGCGCCCGGCCGAGCCCTACCCTCGGGGGGCTTGTCCACGACGGGCTCCAGGCCGTCCTCGTCCGCCACGCCCCTGATGGTCATGGAGGTCAGCGGGGTCACGAACTGGTAAGCCAGCGACATCTGCAGCGCCTTGGCCGCCGCGTCGGCCTTCTCCTTCCCCTCCAGCTTCGTCCTGAGAGACGTGCACCGGCTCCAAGCCCCGCGGCCAGCCCACGGCAGCCTGGCCTCCTGGCCCGCTCGCTCGCTTGTTCGCTCCCTCCCTCGGCGGGCACCTGTGGGGCCCCTCCGTGCCTCTGTCCCGTGGCTGCCTTCAAGGGCCTCATGACCTAAAGCCCTCCCACCGGGGATACCTGGAGATCTATCGGGGTTGGCGAATGTGCCTCAGAAAGACACAGACAACCGAATGGCTGTGAGATTCTGGGCAAGTGGTCTAACTTCCCTGAGCCTCCACATGCTCATCTTTGAAATGGACATAATGAGGAGCCTCCCCTGCAGGTTGTGCGGACTAACCAAGCATGTCTGTACACTGGAGCCCATGGAAAGGGCGGCGTCCTGCTGCCCTGCGGCTCCTGGCGGGGGTGGGTGGGGTGGCAAACTGTGACCTGCCCACACTGTTGACTAACTGGTTGATATTAACTCAGTGAGCAAAGCCAAAAGCCAGTAAATCTGACCTGCCCCCAACCTCCAAGGCCCAGATATGCCCCTTCTCCGTTCACCTCACTGGTTCAGAGGCCCTGGGGTCCACCCCTACTGCAGGGGTCATACCGCTTGGCCAGGAGCTCCTGGATGGTGAGGTAGGCCCAGAGCCGTTCAATGTGGTTCTCCAGCATGTGGCCCCGCTCCCGGAGCAGGTTCTTCATCTTTTCCTCATCCACCAGGCAGGTCATCTTGAATTCTTGGCCCTCCTGAAGGTCACGATGGGGAGGCCGTGTGACCGTGAGGAGCACAGCCCCAGTATATCTGGGCTCTGCAGTTCATCCCCTATGCCACCCTTCCCTGAGCCTTCTCTCCTCACCCTCTGTCCTCCCTTCATCCTGCAAACATGGCTAAGCACTCTCATGGGGCTAATAGGCCTTGGCTCTGGGGATGCCAGGGATGGGAGGACCAGGCCCGCCCTCCTGAAGTTACTCTCTCTGGGAGAGGCCATCAGGCAGCCAGCTGTTTCCACCATGTTCCACTTCTCCAAATTCCCACCACATACCCACACACAAATGCTACTCTCTCCCCAGCCTTAGTAACTGGGATTCACTCACTGAGGGCATCCCACATACCAGGCACCACGCAGCACAGTGCAGAGATTATTTTGTTTGCTCCACACAACTCACCAGTGCTACAGACAGGGAAACTGAGGCCTGGAGAGGAGGACCCATTCGCTTAAGGTCACCTAGCTGGTCAGGGTGGAGCCAGGGTCCAGCTCAGCTTTCCTTACCCAAAGTCCCGGTTCTGAACCTTTGACCACACAACAAGATGTGAATCCACCCCTGCAGTCAGGGTCCAGGTCTCCTCTGCATATGACCCATGGCGTGCACACACGCACACACACGCATCCCACTCTGGCACAAAGCTGGGTGTAGTCAGGAAGTGTTTAGAAAAAGGCTGATGAGTGAAGAGGCTGGCCTCTTGCTGTCTCATGCCTTGGATGGGGCATCATGTAAGGGGTAACAGGTGATCCATTTTTGGTCAAGGGACTACAACTAATCAAGGCCATTTGGGTCCCATTCCAGCCCAACCAGGGATGCCAGCATGTGTGGGAATGTTCAGGCCTGGGGGTGGGGGAGGGGGAGACGGGCATGGTGCTGGAGGGGAGGCACTGCTCTGCAGAAAGAGAGGCCTGGGTCAAGGGGAACAGGGGTGGAGAACAAGTGTGGATTTGGAGCCTCTGGGCACTGCCTGACCTCTCCACCCACCGCCGCCCACCGTTTACCCCATGGGCCAGCACGTCAGCCTTGAAACTGCTCAGTTTGTGGTCAGCGATGCGCCCAGCTACCATGATCTCGGAGCCTTCGTAGTACTGTTTATGGCGGTGCTGGGTCAGATCTGAGATGGTGTCCTGGGGGTAGAGCAGCTCCACGTCCACCAGTAGGGGGTTGGCGACCTGGTCGTAGAAACCCTGCAGGCGGAGGTGGGGCACAGCCTCAGAGCTGATGGGTCACCCTGGGCACCCAATGGGGAAACCCACTCACGAAGTGGGGTGTTGGGATCCCCACTTTGCAGATGGAATTGCAGGCTCATAGAGTTAAGCCAACTGGTTTGAGGTCACGCAGCTGATTCAAACTGCATTCTAGAGCTTTATCTGCTCCTTTGCATGGATGGGCAAAAAGCTGCCAAGGCCGAGCTCCCCATAGCATGCCGTTGGTGGTACACTGTGGGACGAAGGGGGTAGGAGGAGACCTGCAGCTGCTGGGCGGCGTCGTGGTCTTCATAAATTCTCTGGGCCCGTCCGTTGTTCTCCATGGACATGACATCCAGGAAGTTAAAATCCACGTTGTCACCAAAGCCCAAGTTGTAGAGCGGGAACTTGCCCCGGATGGCGTTGCGGACGTTCTTGAGGATTTGGGAACGGTCTGTCACCCCTGCAGCCATACACCCAGGCAGTGACAGAATACTGACTCACATGTAGGCCAAAAGGGGTCTTTGGAGCCCACTCCCTGAGCCCGAGTGTCCAAGTGTCTGTGGCTCAGACCCCCGATCTCCTGTCTCCACCAGCATCTTGAGGCAAAGTCTCCCATTGGCTCACTGGGCAAATGCAATAGCTCCTGATAGCCCCTCGTGAACTTGCCAATCTATATGGATCCATCATAAGCAGGTGGTATTCCGCCCTAAACCCTCCCATAAGTCATTGCCGTGGCCTGCGGGGCCCTGCCGACCTTCCCACCGTTGCTTCACTCATTCTGCATATGCCTGCTGTTCTTAGGCAGGCCCTGCCATTGTACACACCTTTTGCTTTTTTGCTCAAGCTGCTCCCTCTGCCAGAGATCCCTTCCTACTTCTCTTCTCCTCCTTCCAGCCTGAGCTCAAGGGTCACCTCCTCCAGAAAGCCTGCTGGGACCCTTATCCTGCAGCCTCCTGGCACCCTGTTCTTTCAGGGCCCTCAACAGAGTGACTGCTCCTGGAGACCTCCCCCAGTGGACCCTATGCTCCTTAACGACAGAGGTGAATCTTGTTCTCTTGGTTTCTCTTCTTGGTTCCTAGCCCTATGCTTGGCACGCTGTTGGTGCTGAATACATAGTTCATTAAATTCAACCTAGGAATCCTGCCTAACATCCTGGGATCTGTGCAATGCTGTGTCATACAGATACTTCCCCAGTTACCCAATTCAGCATAGAAGTATACCTTGTAACTCCTGCAGACTTTATGGTCTGGACTCTGTCTTTAGATCAGGGCTTGACTTTGCCCAGAGCCTCTTGCCCCCCTACAGCATCTGCAGTGGTTGGATTTCCAAGCTCAGCTTGAATGCCTTCAGCAACAAAGATATCACCGCCTCCCAACACAGGCCTCAAGGTGCTTACCCTCTGTGGGCTCGCCGTCTGTCAACATGATGAGAACTGAGGCATGGTTGCTGAGTTTGGGAAGGTTCTTTTGAGCTTGGTTCAAGATTTCAATTCCCCGGAGCAAACCTCCATTCAGGTTTGTGGCTGCAAAGGAAGGACAGTAGGCCAGTGTATGCCCTCATTCTAAGGGGACAGAAGTGACACCAAAGCGGCTCAAGACCCCTGCCATTACCCCCAGCCAGGAAGAAGTGCTTCACGAAGTCTTGAGCCGCTCGCAGATTGGCAGGGGATGCCTGCACCAGTGAGCCTTTCCATGATTGCACTTCAGACCCAAAGAGGACCAGATCAAAGTAGTCCCCTGGCCGCATGTCCCCCAGGATTTTAAGGAGCGCCTCCTTGGTCTGTAATGACAGGATAGTCAGTGGAGGGACATGGCTCCAGGAAAGTGCCTCCGGTCAGCTCCAGATACCCATTGGAGAGATCCACAGGACAGAGGTGCACAGTGGACAAGTGGGAGGGGATGGACGGGACAGCCAGGTGGTGCCAGGAGAGGAGTGTCTTATGGAGCTCTGGGGTTGGAGGAGGGGACAGAGAAGGCAAGGGGACCCAGCATGGGGGGAAAAGATGACCAGGACCTCAAACAGGGCAACTTCAAGAAAGAGGATCATAGGGGACTCAATTTCTAAAACTCTGCTGGTGGAGCCATAGCATTCAGAGCACTGTGGACAGTGGGCTGTACCTGTGGCCAGATGGCTCTCTGTGGACAGCCACGATTGTCCCTGGCATGGTCAGTGTACAGCTTCAATCTTTAAGCACCCCCATCACTAGACCCACAACCCCACGGGCACTGTGTATCATTCCCATTGTGCTATTGAGGAAAAGCGAATCCATTTGCCATGGTTGTACGGTAAAGAAGCGGCTGATGCCAGAGCCTGACTTCTGGGGTTTCCTGTCAAATCACCCTGCCTCTGACCAGGAGCAGAAGTCCCAAACCCAGACTCTGACAACAACACCAGCGTGGTATGGGGGTGGGGGGTGGGGGCTGGAGTGCTGGGGCTGAAGAAGCTATTTCTGGGGGAACTATCTAAAGCCACAGTTTACCTGTTTCACTTTCTGGCCTTCCATGGAGGTGCTAATGTCAATCACAAAAACCACGTTCTTGTTCATGTTCGTCAGGTTTTGGGGAGCAAAGAAGTGGGCAAAGTGGTTATTGGCAACCTGAAACACAAGGGAGCAGGTGAGGCCCTTGTTATAAGCACCCTTGCCTGTCCTCTGAGTCTCGGGACTGGAAGCTTCAGGCTCACCAGGAGGTCACAGAGTTGGTCTCGATTGACATCGTAGGTCACCTTGAAGTCCCCATTCAGCAAAGATGTGGAGCATGTGGGGCAGGATTGCTGCTGACTCACAGTAGGGTGGAAAAGGACACGACCCTGGGAGGGCGGAGGGTGTGAGGCATTACTGGATCCTGTGGCTGCAATCAGGGTGTTTGCAAAGTCAACATAAGAGATGTGTGTGTGTGTGTGTGTGTGTGTGTGTGTGTGTGTGTGTGTTGCCTGGGCATAGAAATGAGTCTGGCGGGCCCTTCACCCAGCTGCTGAGAGCACACACCCATAAGGTGGTAGGAGAGAAGACCCGTCCCTTTGCTTATATGCTTCTGAATCATTGGGCTTTTCTACAATAAGCATCACCACTTTGGGTACAAAATAGTAGCAGTATGAGAACAAGAGACATCGGTCAACTTAACTGTGGAGTGAAAAACCAAGGCCACAACAGTGCTGGCAGACAGACCCCGTGACCACCCCTGCTGGCAGACAAAGAGCAGAGGCATGGAGGGACTCAGGATGGAAGCTAAGGTCTGGTTTGACTTGGTGTTGGTGCTCGAGAAATTAGGGATGGTTTTTACTCCATACTTTTTTAGACTTTTGTGACTTTCTACTTTTTCCTTAAATACTTTTTAATTTTTACTTTTCATTCAATTGTTATAAAAGTAAGATATACCAGGGGCACCTGAGTGGCTCAGCAGTTGGGCGTTTGCCTATCACTCAGGTTGCGATCCTGAGGTCCTGGGATTGAGTCTTGCATTGGGCTCCCCGCAGGAAGCCTGCTTCTCCCTCTGCCTATGTCTCGGCCTCTCTCTGTGTGTCTCTCATGAATAAATAGATAAAATCTTTTTTAAAAAGTAAGATATAGGGATCCCTGGGTGGCTCAGTGGTTTAGCACCTGCCTCCGGCCCAGGGCATGGTGCTGGAGACCCGGGATTGAGTCCTACATCAGGTTCCCAGCATGGAGCCTATTTCTCCTTCTGCCTGTGTCTCTGCCTCTCTCTCTGTGTGTCTATCATGAAAATAAATAAATAAAATCTTTTAGAAAAAAAAGTAAGATATACTCATCAAAAACCCCTCACCAAAAAAAAAAAAAAAAAAGTATTATTAGGAAGACACAGATCCATCCCTTGGTCCCCTACTAAAAGCAAACATGTTTGCAAACACTCTGGGTATCCTATTTTGTTTTGAAAGGAGCCCCTCCAAAACTGTAAGAAGCATTTCCTTCACATGAATTATGAAGGAATCACTACCAAAGGTAGGTGGGAACCAAAGAGTTTGTGTGTAGCTCCAGCTGAGGGCAAGTTAGGGAGCAGGGCACTAGCTGGGTATCACCCCCCCATATGCCACACTCCTCCAGGACCTGGGCATGGGGTAAGCAGGTGACTTTGGGAATTCCTGCAAATGAGAGGTATGTGACAACTGGTAGGTGTCCAGGTAGACCAAAGGCCTTCCCAAACTTAGTTCTGTTTCCTAGAGCCCTGAGGCTTAAGATCCAAACTGCAACAGCATCTCAGGTTTCTTTGTGTGCCCTATATTTCCCTGAATGCTATCCCAAGGGTGTGACATGCCAAAGAGGAAACTGGGACTCAAGCAAGTCAGCAGCTCACCCCAGACCACACAACCAGCATGGGTGCTTCCCCAGCCTTGGCACACAGGGTTTTGCTAAGTAGCTCTGAGAACCAGGAGTGCTGAGTTCCCTGGGATACCAACCAAAAAATGCCTACATCCCTCACTAGGGCAGCCTGTAGCCCCTGCCTGGTTTCGAGGCCAAGCCTGGGCACTCCGTGAGGGGTTGGGCCAGGCTGAGAAGTCCAGGGGCCTGCCACCACCCCCAGCCATCCCCACACACCTGTTTTCCTGAGAAGGACTTCTTGACGAGTTGGCTTGCCAGGTCATTGGAGAGGAAGGAGGCATGGGCGTCCAGCTTGCTGATCCCTTGAGGCTCAAAGATGTCCACGTCGATCTGTATCATTGAAGTCCCCAGGCTCTCATTGAGGCCACCATCAAGACTCAGCCAAGAACCAACCTGTGTTCTGGCCACCTAACTATGTGCTGTACCCACCTAGCCCTCAGCACAGGGCCTGGCATGTTGTACACACTCCAAAAATATAGGCCAAATGAGAGTGTGCATGCCTGGGTCCCTCAACTCGGCCACCACTGAGGTGCCAGTGACAATCACACCACCTTGGGCTGCTCAGGACTTCCTGGTCTACCAACTACCTGGACATTCAGTATCTCTCTTGATCCTTGGGGCAGCTCTGGGATATGCAAGAAGCCCCCATTTAAGATGAGCAAGCCAAGGCTCAGAGAGGAAGAAGAGGCTGGAGGGTCCAGGTAGCTCCCTAATCACGAAGAGCCCGCTAGAGCCCATCCAAGGAGTCAGTCCCCTTCCTGTGCACTCAGGCCTGGGATGGCACATGGTGCGCTCCAAGCCAGGGTTCAGAGCCATGGCAAAAGAGAGGCAGGAGCCCTGATCCCAAGATGGCTCCTTTGCAAACCATCACCCACAATCTACCTCAAAATGGTGCACCAGCTGCTTGGGCTTGACTTTGATGACAATGTCATACTGCATGAGTCTTCGCTTCAGCACCTCCTCATAGGTCAGCCGGAAGGTGGCCTTGCTCCGGGGCCCAATGGTGAGGTGGATGGTGAATTGCTCCATCGTTCTCCCCGAGGCCCTAGACATACCACCAGTGGCCACAACAGATAGACAAATGATGAGTGACATGTGGGTCCTTGTCACCTAAAGCATGGCCCTCAGAATCAATCTCTTTCTGCTAGTCCTCAGTTTCCTTGCTCCTCACCCTTGTCTTAGCTGGTCAGTCAGGGTCAGGGCCCGAGGACAGGGCCCCCTGCTCCCAGAGGCTGGTCCAGGTGATAGGCAGGTCAGCACCAGCCTTGCCCAGGGCACCTGCACCAGCATTTGAGTTATGGAAGTTTGCACATTTCGTATCAGCCTGGGGCTATTGCCCAGCCAGGACCACCTTGCAGCCCTCACCTCTGCCTCGGCTGGGGAAGGCATCACCAGAGTCTGGCCCAGCAGGGCCCAGGGACTCACCTGACAAGGCCAGCATTCTCTCCAGAGATGGCGGCTTTTCGGTACTGCTTCCATGCGGTCACTTTGTCCTTTATGTCTCCAATGAATGCGCTTCCATCTGCTGTGCTACAGGGAGTGGGGGGAGCCCTCAGGGGGAGTGCCCTGCCCCCACCACTCAGGTCCTACATGTTGGAGGTGCTCCTAGCCCAGACCCTGAGAAGGCCCTGTGCTGCTGAGCACTCGCAGGAGGCATCTCCCGCCACCTCCCACTGCCCACAGAGTTGTCCAGGGACCCCACGGCAAGGTGGGCAGCCACAGCCACAGAATCCAACAAGAGATCTCGGTGCAGGCCTTTGCTCCTCTGGCCCTGTGCTGAAAGGATACTGTTGGAGGCCCCACTCTGTTCTCCAAGACAGGAGCCCAGACAGACCTAAGTGGCTTCCCCATCCCCTCTGAGCCAGAGCCTATGGCCCTTAGGAATGAAAGAGATAGTCTGCCCTGTCTGGCCACCCTGAGCCATGATTTGGGTCTGGGTCTGGTGAAAGGACAGCTCTGGGTGTGGGAGAGTCAGGCAGGGCACACACATGGCAAAGTCGCTGATGAAGGCCGTCTTGGGGATTTCCACATCGAAACTTATTTCCTTGGCTTCATCAGCATTGTTGACCACCTGGCTGGTGATGACATAGTGGGCGAAGCGAGAGGTGACTTTGCAGTTGACTTTCAAACTCCGGATGGTCACACCATCGACAGCCTAGAGTGAGATGTGAGGGGGCTGTGGGTGGGAGGAGGAAGGGGGGCCTCTGAGCCAGTGAAAGACCCCCGTGTTGTGTGGAGGCTCAGCACCCAGCTCAGAGGTCAGGTGCCCAAAGAACAGACCAGATGTCCCAGGAAGACTCATTCTTTCCTCTCTGTGGGAGACCAAAGCAGTGGGGTGTGAAAGCCCCCATTTCTGGGAAATGGAATCCCTCTGCCCAGGGCACCGATAGAAGGGCACCCTCTGAAGCCCTGGGGGGAAAGCAGGTTGTAGCGCGGCCCCACTGCAGACCCCTTTGCAGAGACTCTCACTCACTGTGTCCAAAGTCTGTCGCTTCTGTAAAACAAAACCAGGACAAGTGTGAGTGGGAATGGATGCAGGGGACCATAGCTTATCTGGTGGTGGTGGTGGGGGTAGTGGGACACAGTCTGTGTCCTCTGGTCCCCAACCTCACCTCCCCTACACTGTGTGGATGTCACCTCTCCAGTCCGCGGTGGTCAAGGTGGGGATAGGGGTGGGCCCGGCCCCCGGGGTGAGAGTCTTGTGTCCCTTCTGAGCCCACTCCAGCCCAGCTGCCTGATTCTGGCCTGAGGGTTTACCCACGTACCTTGTTGACTTTGGGCCTGCCTGTGGGTGAACCCTGAGTGGGCATGCCCTGCAGGACGAGGAGGGAGGCCAGGTACACGCACAGTAGCGCCCGCAGCCCCATGGCGCCGTCCATGGTCCCAAGACTCCTGCTACCTCGTCACTTTGCTCAGACTGTTAATCAATAAAGTGCTGGATAAACATGGATTAAACATTAGACAAGGTGAAGGCAAATATTACAATTGGGGGGATCAAAATTTAGCCGTGGAATCCTACTCCTTGGGGGGATTCCCAGCTGTGTAAACTCATGACTCAGACTGTGCCCCTTTGTATGCGGCCGCACTCAGCCGACGCGGACGGCGAAGACCCCGATGGCTCATCTGATCCTGGGTCTGACCCAGGTGACACCCGTAATATGGCGACATGTGTCAAGAAGCCACAGTTGAAAGTGGACTTCTAAAGTTTGTTAGGTGTTAGTTTCAAAATTCCTTCGGTATCAGCAAACTTTTCACAGTCCCACTCGCGGGCGGGGGGCAGGTGGTGCCGCTTACCAAGTGTCTGCCCACGCCCACATTTCTGGCAGTGCCAACCCCAGCGGTAGCTCTGCCAGAGGCAGTGTGGGCAGTCCTGGGGATACGTAATGGGCCACCTGTGCTTTAGGACAGTTGCTTCACCCCTCTGGACCATCTCATCCAGATTTGGAAAGAATACAAGTAAGCCTCATTGTTCCTCCACCTGGGCAGGGATGCCTGGCAGGTAAAGGGGAGGCAAAGACGAATACTGAGTTTTCATAATGGATGGCTGAGTAGGTGCCACTCATTGATCTAAGCCCTTTGCTGTCTGATTTTCTCCTCGTGGTGTCCCTGGGACATTTGTCCCACAGCAGGCGACAGAACAGGTATTCAAACCCAGATCTTTCAGACTCCAAAGCCGAAGCCTATCACGTAATGATGGAAATGCCCTCCGTGTTATTAGGAAGAAAGGAGAAGCAGAGTTGAAAACCCCAGGGACCCTTTCTGGATTTTCAATTTTTTAATTTTTCTGCCCAAACTCTCCCTGTTTCCCACAAGCCACTGCACACAGGGCAGACATGGCCCCAGTCAATCGACTCTGTGGGTGGGATGTGCTGGCTGCCGTGACCCTGACAGGGTGAGGGGGCCCAGAAGCCACTTTGATCTCTGTTTGCTTGTCTTGGACTTTGTCTCACAGAGCAGCTTCTGGGAAAAAGTTTATCCTCCCCAGGCCAGAATGACCTTCTGGTCTGTTTTCTGGCCTTTGTGGAAGATGAGATGGATCAACATTGCATTTGAGGTTCTGTTGATTTCCCTGCGCGAGAATCAGCCAAGCCCTGAGGCAGGTTGGGCATGGTGCCAGGCACCAGGACACCACAGTGATGAACTCCAGTGCCTCGCTGTGTTTAGCAACCTGGTGCATTGGGAAAAGGAGCCGAGAACTCAAAGGAAGCCCAGTGAGTGTCAGGAGTGTCAGAAGCTAAAAGAGCACGAAGGAGCCGAAGTTAAAAAAAAAAAAAAAACGGAAGGAGCCGTAGTAATCTGGAAATGGCGGAGCTCACTCCCGTAGGGCTTAGAGGAAGGCTCCTGGAGAAGGGGCCTGGGAAATAGAGCAGCCCTTGGGCAGGGGGGGAGGAAGGAGAGGGAGAGAAAGCAGATGGGTGGGTGTGAAGTATGCTTGGAGAAGTCGTGGTTGTCTGCACGATGGAAGCAGGAGTTGATGAAGAGGGTGGCGAAGGCGGCCTGGAAGTCCTTTGGGACCAGTCTGTCACAGAGGTCTGAAAGTGGCCAATTTTTCACTTGGAAAACACTAAAGATCTTTTGGGCAGGGGTGTGATAAGATCAAGACTGGACTGTTGGGAGATGGCCAGGACCAAGCTTGGTTCATAGAAGGATCGAGAAATACATTTGTGTGGCTTGGGGAGAAGAGAGAGGGTCTGGGGAAAGTTAAAGGTGACTAGTGCCTGGCCAGCTTCTCAACATCTTTTGTGTCCTACCTCATGTACTGCTCACAACTACCCCCAAGAGATGGATACCATTACTGCTCCCATGTTAAAGATGGAGAGGTTGACTTGCCCCGTGGATGTGGAAGGTGGTGGATGGGTGGACAGAGAGCAGGTGAGGTTGCTGAAGATTGAGCCTGAGGGCCTGGCTGGTGCTGTTGGTGCAAACGGATGACACATAAGACATAGCCCGCTCTGAGTTCCATCCATATAGCAAACTGCCTGCTTGATTTGTTCATGGCTCCTCAATCTGCTATGTCCAAACTGAACTCCTGACTTTCCGTCCCCCTCACACACTCCACCACCAACCGTGGTCTTCCCCTCTTGTTGTCCACCCCCGTAAAGGCCATCACTGTCCATCTAGACATCCAAGCCAGAAAGCTGGGTGACATTCTGGGTGGCTTCTTCCCCTAGGTTCTCCACCCTTCACCCTCCACCTCTGACTCCCTTAAACATCTTTCTAATCCATTCACTTCTCTCCAAATCCCCAGTCACCACCAAGGCCAAGCCACCCTCATCTCTCACCTACATGGTTGTTCCCCGTACTTCCACTCTACTCCTACAGTTTAATCTCTGGCAGCAGCCAGAGTCATCATTTTAAAATGTTGATCTGCTTGAGACCTTTCCCTATCTTACACATTTCCTGTCCTGAGTAGTCCGGCTCCTGCTGACCCCTCCATCTCACCCGGCCACGCCTCCCTGGGGTCGCTCAGCTTCAACCACAGAGACTTTTTCCCAATTTTCCAATACTTGGAGCCAAGTAACTACAGGGGTTTTAGGAGTGAGCAAGCCATAAGCCTTCCAGAACGTTGTTTTGGTGTTGACCAATGAAAGACAAAATTGCAAGCTGCAAAATAAAACATGTGCATTTATTTGGGGTCTTAGGGAATGCAATCCGAGAGACACAGATTCCACCAAAATCAAAAACAAGCTCTGGAGAGACAGAGGAGTTTAGAGTTTTTAAGGAAGAAAGAGAGCATTTACATAAGTTGCTTTGAACAAAATGTTATTGGTGCTGATATAGCTTTAGTTACGCTAATCTATATGGGATTGATTGCCAGGGCTAGTGTTAGGCAGAAAGTCCATTCATGTCCATTTTACCACGTAGCAGATGCCTTGGCTTTTAGCGGAATTTAGCAAAAATTCTGAGAATTTCAGAGAGAAGACATGCATAGGCTCTACTTCCTCAACATCCTCAATGTCCCCCTGGCTCCTTAAATAACCCTGTTAGCAATGTTGACTCCAATTTATTCTCTCCATTAGCAGGAGTTTCTTAACTTCCCAAAGATTTGATTTTCTTAACTGTAAAATGAGGATGATAATAGTACCAGTCTCACAGGGTGGATAGAAGGATTAAAGGAGCTAATGTTCTTGTCTCTAAGAAGGAAGTGGGGATTAACTGGGAAAAAGCATGAATTAACTTTCTGGGGGCAATAGTATTATTAAAAATGAAACAACAAGCCCCAGATGGAGTCATATACCCCCTCACCCAGGCCCCCCAAACATCAAACCCAGACTTTATTACAGTTTCAACCAAACCCAAGAATGTGACCTTCTAATGGTCAACCTGAAATTTCCTGATCAGCACTAGTGAGATAATCTGTACAATTAAAATCCCTGCCACTTTCTACACCCCCCCCCCCCCAAAAAAAGAAGATGCCCTGGCCTGAAACTTTCAGGAGTAACTGAAAGCTATTTCTTCTCTCTCTCTTTTCTTGCAGTAATCACTTCCTTCTTCTATCTTCCTTCCAGTAAAAACTTTTCCATCTTGAATAACCCCTTAGAGTATCTCTCTACTTGCTAAATACGATGCAGCTCTATTCACAAATGGCTTAATGGAGTCATGTAGATCTTCACATTTACTTGGTTGAATTTCTATTCTTTAAACTTCCCCATTCTCAACAAACAGGGGCGATATTGCCCCCAACTGGGCAAAAATTGGTTCTTGGATGTAGCAAAATGTTCCATTGCAAGGGGGATGGATTCCAAGTCCTTGAGAAAGAAGCTCCAGTGTCACAGGAGACACACATGTATTTATTTGATTGGGACAAAGGGAGTTTAGGCAAATGCTCTAGAAAAGAACAGGGAAATGTCAGTTGGATCAAACAACAAATTCTCTGGGCAGCTTTGAACTTTCACACACGGGTCTTTTAAGGAGGGTCCTCTGACAGACACTACATTCAGCTGTTAAACCGTGCCAGAATCTGATCAAGTTACAGTGCAAGGGGGTTGGATGATGATGAGAGTTCTTGGGATAATGATGAGAGAGTTCTTTGGTTGGGATGATGATGATGAGAGTTCTTTGGTTGGGATGATGATGAGAGTTGTTGGGATGATGATGCTGAGAGTTCTTTGGTTGGGATGATGATGATGATAATTCTTTGGTTGGGATGATGATGAGAGTTGTTGGGGTGATGATGATGAGAGTTCTTTGGTTGGGATGATGAGAGTTTTTGGTTTGGATAATGATGAGAGTTCTTCTTTGCATTTAATGCGCAAGCTGAAGCGGTTAGGGGTGAAGGGTACGGATATCTTGAGTTGTTTTTGTTTGTTTTTAATATTTTATTTATTTATTCATGAGAGACACAACACACACACACAGAGGCAGAGACACAGGCAGAGGGAGAAGCAGGCTCCATGCAGGGAGCGGGACGCGGGACTCGATCCCGGGTCTCCAGGATCACACCCCGGGCTGCAGGCAGGCGCTAAACCGCTGCGCCACCGGGGCTGCCCTTGGGTTGTTTTTGAAATGCATGCAAATAAGCTGGATTCCTAGATGCACACATTAACCGTTGTGTGACGTTACTTGTGGAATCGAGTCTGTCATCCCTCCATCAGAACGGGAGACTCAGGAGGAGAGGGACGTTGTCGGCCCGGCACACGGTAGGCGCACGGCCAATAAAACGGCTTGTACAATGAATGACCAATACTTCCAAAGCGCTTAGATCTATACGTGGAATCAAGCTTCCGGGATTTCATTGTCCCGGCCACCGGAAGTTCCCGGTGGGGGAACTGAGCCGCTCTGGCCGCGGCGAGCCTGGACTCTATGGCGGGTCCTCCCGGCCGGCGGAACCCCTCTGGCCGCCCGGCGCTGAGGCTCGGTGGCGGGTGCTTCCGGGCGGCGGGAGCATGCGCGGTGCGGCGCTGGCCGGGATCGCTATGGCAGCGGCGTTGCTGTGGGCCCAGCCTCCGCGCTCCGGTCGGGGCCCGACAGTCTCAGCGGCGGCCGGCACCGCGGCCCCTTGGGCATGAGCGCGGTGTCCCGCCACGGCCCGCGACTCTGGCCGCCGCTGTCGCCGCATCTCAGCTTTGGGCCGGCGCCGGGAATATGCCCCTGGCCGCCTACTGCTACCTGCGAGTCGTGGGCAGGGGCAGCTACGGGGAGGTGACGCTCGTGAGGCACCGGCGGGACGGCAGGCAGGTCGGCGGGGTTGGGGCCCGCAGCGGGTGGAGGGCCGCCGTCCGCAGGCTAGGCCCCGGGTGGCCTGAAGGGGACACACCTCGGATGTCACTTCTTCAGGGAAGCCGCCCATACCACCGAGAGTAGGCCAGGCCGTACTGTAAGACGCGCCCCAAACTCCCTGTAATACCTTTACGGCATTAACTGTTGGGCTTGGTCTACACGCCTTCCCCACTCTTGACAATGCCGTGAGCTGGTTCATTCCCACGACCCAACACAGCGCCTGGCAGGTATTACTCTTTGTGTGAAGGGCCCCCTTCACACAGGGTCTGACCTGCAGACTCCCTTAAACCTCGGCCCATCACCTTCCCGCCAAAGCTTTCAGGGTCTGCGTGTCAGTGATTAGCACCACCAACCATCCACATGCCTAGGCTGGACATGCCCCAGGGTCATTCTGGACACACACTACTACCCCCCACCCCACCCGCATTCATCTATCCAAGAAGCCAGCAGGCCTCTTTATCTCCACTGGTACCACCCCCAATCCAGGACTTGGCCTCCAGGATCCTTCCTGCCTCATGGCTTGCTCTTCATCACTTTCATTGCCATCTCATTGATTCTTCTAAAAGTTAGAGCTAATGTTGTCACTCCTTTCTTCCAAGCACTTTATCCTATGACCCTCAGGGTAATGACCCAGTTCTTTAAAGTGATTTATAAGAAGTGTGACCATATAATGTTATGATCCAAACTGGGACAATTTAGAAACTGGAGGCACTATTTTTTTTTTAAAAGATTGATTGATTGATTGATTGACTGATTATAGACATAGAGAGAGAGAGAGAGAGAGAGAGAGAGAGAGGCAGAGACACAGGCTGAGGGAGAAGCAGGCTCCATGCTGGGATCCCTACATGGGACTCAATCCCGGGACTCCAGGATCAGGCCCTGGGCCAAAGGTGGCACTAAACCCCTGAGCCACCCAGGAATCCCCTAGAAACTGGAGGCACTATTAATAATTACACCGGGGGGACGGTGGCAGTGCCCCGGGCAAGCTGAAAGATGTTTCTCCAAGTATAAGGCCCTCTAGCCTCTTGTGCCTGGTGTTCGGTGCAGGTAGCTCTGCCTAGAACACAAGCTCAGTCAAATAAGAGATTTATTCAGTAACAATAAGGGGATGAGATGGATTTTTTTGAGTAGATGGTGGGGTATTAATTGTAACAAGGTGGTAATAATAGCCCCTCACATTTGAGCAGTAGTTTACAAAGCACATTTATATATATGCTTGTTGATTAATGAATTGTATGGACCGTTAATTGGTGGTGGGGCAGTGTATTAGGTGTCAAAGGATACTGACCTTTTTTGAAGTGGGAATAATTTTTAATGTTGACAATCAGTGATTTTTAACCTTATTAGGCCATGGATCCCTTTGAATGTCTAATGCAATCTATGGACCCATTCTGTCTACAGATGTATTTTCAAACCATATATTCTAAAACTTTGTAGGGGGAATTTAGAGTTGAAGGAATCTTTACCACTGGTTTAATGGTCTATCCAGTTGTATGCTAATATGGACTCATTTTTTAGCCATTAATGGAATTGTATACTGTAGATGGAAAGTATAGTAAATTGATTGTGGCCCTTCAGCCTAAATCTAACCTGTTGAAACTATCAGTAAATTATAGCAAATCTCTTCTCCAGTTTTGTGAATAACAAAATGAGTAGGTTATTTGGTAGGCTCCAGGAGGTTGGTTTTGAGAATAGTCAGGAGAACCCTTAAAAATTCCGAACCTTTAAACTGTATGCTTATTTGCACGTTGAAAAATCATGTGTTTTTTCTATAGTATGTCATCAAAAAGCTGAACCTCCGAAATGCCTCCAGCCGAGAGCGGCGAGCTGCTGAACAGGAAGCTCAGCTTTTGTCTCAGTTGAAGCACCCTAATATTGTCACCTACAAGGAGTCGTGGGAGGGAGGGGACGGTCTGCTGTACATTGTCATGGGCTTCTGCGAAGGAGGTGATCTGTACCGAAAGCTCAAAGAACGGAAGGGGCAGCTTCTGCCTGAGAGTCAGGTGGTGGAATGGTTTGTTCAGATCGCCATGGCTCTGCAGGTACTGTCCAGACTCACAGCATTCCACTTGCTCCAAGGTGACAGGGGGATGGCAGGTGAATTTTAGGAAAATGCTTCCTCAAATGCTTACATGAAAAAAAAATGTGTTTAAAAAAAAAATCCATTCATGAAGTAGACCCAGCCCCTCTTGCTGTAGCATTAGTGTTTCTGAATAAATGATGTCTATTTTGAAGTAAACATGGATTTCAGTTTGCAGGGGATGCCAGTTTCTGTTCATTTAATATTTATAGCAAAATCAATTTTAAGAGTCCTGAGTCGACAAAGAGCAAAAATTGACCATGTTTGTTATCAGCTGGTCAGCTATATCATACACTAAGTGGTTGGGCTAATTAATATGCTTAAATTGTGGGGATATGGGCTTTAACTCTCCTGTGGCAGAGAGAGTGGAAACACAAAACATGCCTGTGTTGGAATGTACACATATTCAAACTTGAGACTGTTTAAAAATTACCACTCTGGAACTGGGCAGATTTGTCCAGAATAGATTGACCGTGTTTAAATTTTAAGATACTCTGTCTAAATAAAAGTGATCTTGTTATATTTGAGAATATTATTAAGCTAAAGATTTCATGAGTCTGAGGAGAATGTGCATCTGACCCTGTGTGAGTTGTCCTTCTCCCTTCAGTGGGAGTTTGTAAGCATATTGTTAGCTGGATCCATTTAATGCTAAATTTATATGGTAAAATTTTCAAAGTACCAGGGGACAGTTTTGAAGGATACTGGGCAAATTAATGTGTGGAACTTAATTTCTTGCTTTGGAAAGTTATAAATCAGACTTTTTATTTAGAGATGATAAGATAGTAGCATTTTGTTATTTAGGTGACTGAGACTCTTTAACTCTTGCAATTGTTTTTTTTTTTTTTTTTAAGATTTTATTTATTTATTCATGAGAGACACAGAGAGAGGCAGAGATAGGCAGAGAGAGAAGCAGGCTCCTTGTGGGGAGCCCAATGTGGGACTTGATTCCTGAGATTCCAGGATCACACCCTGAGCCAAAGGCAGACGCTCAGCCATTGAGCCACTCAGTCTTCCCAACTCCTGCAATTGTTGATGATAATGTAAGAAGTCAGGAATAAGTAAGTAGATAAGTATATTTATATTTAATGAAGTTTTATTTTTTCCTCAGTATTTACATGAAAAACATATCCTTCATCGAGATCTGAAAACTCAAAATGTCTTCCTAACAAGAACAAATATCATCAAAGTAGGTGACCTAGGAATTGCACGAGTGTTAGAGAACAATGGTGACATGGCTAACACTCTCATCGGCACACCCTACTACATGAGCCCTGAATTGTTTTCAAACAAACCTTACAACTATAAGGTAGGATTGGGCTGTGTATTCCAGCTCACTTTTTCTCTAGGACAGAATTTGTAACTTCAGAACCCATCAGATAGAAAATCAGAGGAATACTCTGTGAATTGGCTTAAGGAAAATATTTTCTATTTTGTTTTGTCAGTAAGGTATTCTGACATTTGACTATTTACTATTTTCCTTTTCTAGTCGGATGTTTGGGCTCTGGGATGCTGTGTTTATGAAATGGCTACCCTGAAGCATGCTTTCAATGCAAAAGACATGAATTCTTTAGTTTATCGGATTATTGAAGGAAAGGTAAAGAATATTCTGGAACTGATTGTTTTTAATATTAGAAGCAAGATTAATCTGATGTAGCATTGTAAGTAGCTATTGGCAAAAATAAAATCATTGATATTGGATGGATAGGTAAGAATGGAAGGTCCTTTCTATGGGGTGGTTGAACTAGAAAGAGGAGGGGGTTGATCGTATTTTAATATTAATTTGTAAGAGTGGCTTAACGGTTCTGAAGAATTGGCTTTTTGAAAACTACCACCTTGTAACCACAGGATGTGCCGGTGCCCTGAGAGGATATTAGCTCCTAAGCAGCTATGGTTAAATTAGCCCCATCTGAAATTAGTCCACTCTGGGCAGAGTACCCATTTCATTCCCAGCTTGCTTAGTACCTGGTGATTGTAAGGCACTTTGCAACAATGTAAAATAATAATAAAAAACAAAAATAAAATGAGCCTACTCTTTGAGATGTTGCTCCTTTGATAGTCATCACAATTACAAATAGCCAATTAAAAACTGCAGAAAGCAATGTGTACGACATAGGCACCAAAGTGACCACCTTTATATGTTACTTCCATGAGGCTAGTTGTCCTCCACACACTATTAAGTTTTAAAGCTGTAAACCATCTACTGATTTCAATATTATGCCACGACTCACTTTCATTTTAATTTCAAAATATTGAAAAACACAAAAAAAGTAAAATGTGCCCCTAATTCTACTACTTATAGAATCAAACAAGAAAGGAGTGAAATTCCCCTCTCCTTCTATTCTTTTCTATCTTCTGGAGATCCACCATTGCTAAAAATTTTGTGCACAGCCTTCTTAGCATTTTCCTGTCTATAAATATACCTCAGTCTGTGTGTATATATGCACATATACACACAGGCACTTTTAAAAGAGTAACTGAAATGGAATCAGGCAGTACATACTGGTATACAACTTGTTCTCTGAAGTTAATATATGAGGACATCTTTTGAGGTCAGTACCTGTCTCATATTTTAAGAAGCTGCCTAGCATTTTATTAGAAGGGTGTACCATAAGCTATGTTCTGGATAGACATTTAAGTTTCCAGTTGTTTACTGCTGCAAGAACAATGCTGCAGTGAATATCCTGGTACATAAGTCTTTAGGAACTCATGTTCTTATTTCTGAAGGAGAGAGTCCTCAAATGGGACTGCTGGTTTGAAAAATATACTTTTATAGTCTCACAACGTGCTGCCATGACCAGGATACTAGTAAACTTCCTGTATACTGGCTCTTTTCTGCTTCTGTGGATAATGACTTTAAAAAAAATTTTTTTTTTTTGATGGGCCACAAAGCAAAGTTTGTTGAGCGATAGTACAAAGCTCCTGAAGAGGGAGGGGACCCCGAGAGGGTTGCCCTGTGGATAATGACTTTAAAGAAATATTGGGAAATCTTTACTTTTTCCTTATACTGTGCTCTCTAAGACCATAGTCATAATCATATTATTTCTCTTTGTAGCTGCCACCAATGCCAAAAGATTATAGCCCAGAGCTATCAGAACTGATAAGAACAATGCTGAGCAAGAGGCCTGAAGAAAGACCCTCTGTGAGGAGCATCCTGAGGCAGCCTTACATAAAGCACCAAATCTCTTTGTTTTTGGAGGCCACAAAGGCGTAAGATACTTCCCTTGCAAATAGGTGGCTAAACAAATGAATACAAGAAGGTAGCTTCTATAATTTTCATATGTAAGAATTTATGGTGAGGTTATATTTATTTATTTATTTATTTTTGAGAGAGAGAGAGAGAAGGGAGGAGGAGCAGGGGCAGAGGAGAGAGAATCTTAAGCAGGCTCCATACCTAGTGCAGCGCCTGATGCAGGGCTTGATCTCACAACCCTGAGACCTGTAGCCTGAGCTGAAATTCAAGAGTCAGATACTTAACCAACTGAGCCACCCAGGCACCCCTGTGGTGAGTTTTTTTAAACATGAAGGAAAATTGCATGATTAGGGCATATGTTGAGATTTACTTAATTGCTAAAATCAAAAATCTAGAAAATCATTTAGAGAATCACTTTAACATTCCTCAGGGTTCCAAGATATATCATGTATGATTCTTTCAAAAGGATATATGTTTAAGAAACCATATGAAAACGAGATTATCTAAGAAGTCTGTTGTATGTGAGAGTCACAGTCTCTGCCTTGTGACATGTTTTGAGAGCAATACTAGAGAGGCCCCAGGGGATAAAGAAAAACCACCACTTTATTTACATTGTCTGTTTGATACAAACAGACCTTTGGCCTTCAGCAGCACTAGTCTTGTGCTCCCATTAAATTCTCCAGAGGGCTAGTAGGTGTAGAAATGTCACACTATAAGAGTTAGGGAGGGGTCTTTGGGTGGCTTAGTCAGATAGCATCTGCTTCAGCTCAGGTCATAATCTCAGGATCGTGGTTTCGAGTCCCACTTCAGGCTCCCTACTCAGCAAGGAGCCTGCTTCTCTCTCTCTCCCTCTGCCCCTCCCCCTGTTTGTGTTTGTGTTCTCTCTCTGAGAACACATACATACATACATAAATCTTTAAAAAAAAAAGATTTAAAAGAGTCGGAGATATTAATCCTGTACATTTTTATTCTGCAAGGCCAGGCTGAGCACACCTGTCCTTCTTACCCTCAAACTTGGCAAAGCAGTTGTAGTATAGTTATGTGAAACTTGAAAATTCCATACATGAGGTAGTTTCTCATAGATTTCTGATGGTGAATAATCTTGTATTTATAGACACCAGTATTTCTACTAACACCCTTTTTCTGTTCCAGGATCCAATTCAGGATTCCATATTGCATTTAGTCCTCTTGTCTCCTTAGTCAACTTGTGTCTGTGACAGTTTCTCACCTTCTTTGTTTTTCATGACCTTGATTAATTTTGAAGAGTACTGGTCAAGTATTTTGCTGAATGCCCTCTGGTTTTTAGATGACTCTTCTAAATGGGGCAGTTTTTGTACTACATACACATATTTCCTTATATATGTAAAAACCTTTAATCTTCACTATACTGATAATAATTTTCTTCCTTCCTCATAAAGAAAAACATCCAAAAGTAATATTAAAAGCAGTGACTCTAAATCGAAGCCTGTTGCCACAGTGGTCTCTGGAAATGCTGAATCGAGTCATAAAGTAGTTCCCCTCCAGCCACAGTCTTCTGAGGGCTCCAAGACATATGTAATGGTATGTTTCTTTTTAAAGGGTATATATTTTAGAAACTATTAAAACGATAGGTTATTGGGGCTCCTGGGTGGCTCGGCTGTGTAAGTGTCTGCCTTCGGCTTAGGTCATGATCCCAGGGTGCTGGGATTGAGCCCCAAGTGGGGCTCCTTGCTCAGCAGGGAGCCTGCTTCTCCCTGTCCCTCTGCTGCTCTCCCTGCTTGTGTTCTCTTGCTCTCTCAAATAAATAAAATCTTTAAAAACCAACAAACAGTAAGTTATCTAAGCAGGTTATATAACATGAAGTTAATCACTTTCTAGTGAACCATTAATTACATTTAGTGCATTCACAGTGTTGTGCAACCACCACCTCTGTCTAGTTTCAAAACATTCCACATCACCCCAAAAGGAAATCCCAGACCCATTAAGTAATCATCCTTATTCCCTCCTCCATCTGGCCCCTGGAAACCACCAGTGTGTGTATTCTGTCTCTATGGATTTGCCTATTCCGAGTATTTCATATAAATGAAATCATATAATATGTAACCCCTCGTGTCTGGCTTCTTTTACTGAGCGTGATGTTTTCTAGGTAGCATGTATCAGTACTCCATCTATTTTTATGTCTGAGTAATATTCCACTGTATGTATGTACCACAGTTTGCTTATCCATTCATTCATTGTTGGATATTGAATTGTTTTTGCCTTTTGGCTGTTGACATGAACATTTGGGTACAAGTCTTTGAGTCCCTGTTTTCAGTTCTTTTGGGTATATAACTAGAAGTGCAATTGCTGTGCTATATGGTAGTTCTATATTTACTTTCTGAGGAACCAGCACACTGCTTTCCATAGTGGTTGCGTTTTACTTTTACTGCATGTTTTTACTGCGTGCAGCAATGCACAAGAGTTCCAGTTTCTTCACAACTTCACTAAACCTTGTGATTTTCTACTTTTCTGATTCTAACCGTCCTAGTGCATGTGAAGTGGTATCTCAGTGTAGTTTTGAGTTGCGTTTCCCTAATGACTAATGACTAATGACAGAGCATCTTCCCACAAGCTTCTTGGCCATTTGTATTCCTTCTCTTGAGAAATGCCTAGTAAGCACTTTGCCCATTTTTTAATTGGGTTTTTTGTATTTTTGTGGTTGAGTTCTAAGAGTTCTTTCTGTATTATGGGCACTGGATCCTTATCAGATACATGATTTACAAATATTTCTTCCCATGCTATAGATTGGCCTGTCACTTTCTTGATAATATCCCTTTATACACAAAAGTTTTTAATTTTGAGGAAGCCTGGTTTATGTTTTTTCTTATGTTGCTTGTACTTTTAGTGTCATATCTAAGAATTTCTTGTTAAATCCAAGCTCATGACAGTGTATGCCTGTGTTTTAGGAGTTTTATAATTTTATCTCTTTTATTTAGTTTTTTTTTTTAAGATTTTATTTATTTATTCATGATAGAGAGAGGCAGAGAAACAGGCAGAGGGAGAAGCAGCCTCCATGCAGGGAGCCCGACGCGGGACTCGATCCCGGGACTCCAGGGTCACGCCCTGGGCCAAAGGCAGGCGCTAAACTGCTGAGCCATCCAGGGATCCCCTTATATTTAGGTTGTTGATTCATTTTTAAATTTTTAAATTTATGTTTATTGTGGTGAAATAAACATGACATAGAATTTGCCATTTTTGTAAAAGATTATTAGAGAGAGAGAGAGAGAGGACATGAGCAGGAAGGGGCAGAGGGAGAGAAAATCTCAAGCAGACTTCACGCTGAGTGCAGAGTCCATTGCGTGGCTCGATCCCATGACCTTGAGATCACAACCTGAGCCAAAACCAAGAGTTGGACTCTTACCTAACCATGCCACCCAGGCATCCCAGAACTTACCATTTTGAAACACCTCTAAGCCTACAATTTAGTGGCCTTAACTACACTCACAATATTGTGTAACCATTACCACTATCTTCCAAATCCTTTTCATTACTCCAAGCAAACTGTACTCATTAAACAATAGTTCCCCATTCCTTCTGTTCCCAGGCCCACTGGGACCTCTAATCTACTTTCTGTATCTATGAGTTTACCTATTCTAGATGAATAGAATCATACAATATTTGTGCTTTTGTGTCTGGCTTATTTTATTATGTTTTTACGATTCATCCATATTGTAGCATGTGTCAGTACTTCATTCCTTTTCATGACTGAGTAATATTCCATTGTTATGTGTGTATAATATTTTGTTTATCTCTTTATCTGCTAATGGACATGTTGGTTGTTCCACCTTTTGGCCAGTGTGAATAACGCTGCTGTAAACATTGGTGAGCAAATATCTGTTTGAGTCCCTACTCTCAGTTCTTTGGGATATTTACCTAGAAATGAGATTTCTGGGTTATATAGTGATTCTATGTTTAACTTTCTAAGGAACTTGCTGTACCTTTTTTGAGTTATTTTATGTGGTATGAGGAATGCTGTAATAAGTTGGAAGCATATTTTCACCAGGGTGAAGACAAATGTTTGTCCCAGGAGAAACCCATAGTCATTGACCCCTTGAAGACACCAGCAAGCCTGAAAGGCCACAACTGCAAACCAGACGTGAGCGATACCTCAGAATCACTAGCCACAATCAGTAAAGTGAATATTGACATCCTACCTGCAGAAAGAAGAGATTCATTGAGTGATGGCTTAGTTCGGGAGAATCAGCCAAGACACTTAGACACCTCTAATGAGCTAGAAGGTAAATGCAGTATTTCTCAAGTGAAGGAGAAGCTGCAGGATGGCACTGAGCCCAGCGCTCAACCCAGAAACGTAATTCCCGCATGGTTCTCTAATGATGTCACTGGGGAAAGGAGTGACCCAGCGAGACCTCTGCAGCCCCTAAACAAAGACCAAAAGCCAAAAGACCAGGTGAGTGATATGCATGAGGTGCTGGTTTCAGAGAGAGAGAGAGAAATGGAAAGTGTAGTCACAAAGATGTGAGTTGTGTTGTTTATTGTGTTCTAGTTGGCATTTTAGGAAAATCAGTTATTTTGTGTACCAGCTTAAGCATTACAGAAACTAAAGAATAGGACTCACAGAATTCTTAGATGCGTTATGCCCTGGCATAGGGTATTTGGTGGAAGCATGCTATTTGTATGTTTTTTCCCATTTATTTGTCACTCTTTCTTAGGCCTCCACCATGGATGGGTATGGAATTCCACCAAGTAGGTAACATCACATTTCTTCTTGCGCTTGGCAAGTTAGTGATTGATCTGATTTCTTAAGGAATAGAAAAAAAGTATTTTATGTGTTGGAACCAAAGGGGAAGGAAGAGGCAAAAAGAAAGTGGCAAAAGGATTTTGATACTAAGAGACTATTCTGAGTAAATTTAATGGTTAACTTCTACTTGAACTTGGAAAGAAGCCCGAGTTAGATGAAGCATGGCAATGGCTGAGGATTAGAGAGAAAGCCAGAACGTTTGGTGAACTTTTGATTTTTATATGGAAAATATTCTAAAAATATATTTAAGATGTATCTTAATTATTTTTATAGTCTGTGTTAAAGTATTCAAATTTTATATATTAAATATATTTTCATATTTGATATCTTTTATGTAGATATATAAAAACTAATACACTTATATTCAAATGTTTTAAATTTTTATTCTTACGGGAAAGTCCAAGTATAATGCTTTTGTCATTTAAAGTCATTGGATTGAAGTCTTAAGCTTTCTTTGGACACTGGAATTCTTAGTACTTTATGGATAAATCTGTATGTGTCCTGCTTGTTCTGCCTGGCTCTCAAATTATATTCAGGTTTACTTGTTTCATTTTTTCTGTTTATTTATCTAATGGTTAAAGTACCGACTCATTGGTTTTTAGTACATTTGTAGAATTGTACAGTCATCCTTGTCTAATTCCAGAACATTTCCATAACCTCAAAAAAAAAATAGTGTGTTTCTTATAATAGTCACTGTCCGTTGCTCCTGGCCCCAGCCCCTGGCAACCATTGTCTGTATGGATTTGCCTATAATGAGCATTTCATGTACAGGCATACCTTACCTCAGAGATATTGCCAGTTTAATTCCAGATCACCGTAAATAGAACGAATATTGCATTATTAAAGGGTGTCAAATTTAACCAGTGGATGTAAAAGTTACATTTACACTATGATCTAACCATTGTATGAGCTTTCAGCAAGTCATAATCTGTTTGCTGGTGGTGGAAGGTCTTGCCTCAGTGTTGATGGCTGCTGATTGATCAGCGTGGTGGTTGCTGAAGATTGGGGTGGCTGTGGCAATTTCTTTCAATAAGACAACGGTAAAGTTTGCCACATCTGTTGACTTTTCCTTTCATTTAAACACTTAGAAGCCATCGCAGGGTTATTAATTGGCCTGTTTTTAATATTATCATGTCTCAGGTTATAAGAAGGCCCAAGGATTAAAAAAAAAAAAAAAAAAAAAAGAAGGCCCAAGGAGAGGTAGAGGGATGGGGGGTGGGGGGAAAGCCAGTCAGTAAAGCAGTCAGAACACACACTTTTGTCAATTAAATTCTCCATCTCTTATGGGCACAGTTTGTGATGCCCCAAAACAATTACAATAGTAACATCAGAAATCACTGGTTACAGATCACCATAACGCACATAATACTATTGATAGTGTTTGAAATATTGTGAGAATTACTAAGATGTGACACAGAGACATAAAGTGAGCAGATGCTGCTGGAAAAATGATGCCAATAGATTTGCTTGTCGCAGGGTCACAAACTTTCCATTTGTAAAAAAAACACAATTATCAATGAAGCACAATAAAGTGGAGCATAATAAAATGAGATATGCCTATAAATAGAATCATAATACAATTTATGGCCTAAGTAAAAGCTTCTTTTACTTAGCATGATGTTTTCAAGGTTTTCCTTTTAATTTTTTAAATTAAAAAAATTTTTTTGAGCAATTTTATTTTTTTAAAGAATGTATTTATCTGAAGGGGGAGAGAGTGTGTGCATGAGCAGTGAGGAAGGGTAGAAGGAGAGGGAGAAATAGACTCCCCGCTGAGCTGGGAGCTGATGTAGGACTCAATCCCAGGATCCTGAGATCATGACCTGAACTGAAGGCAGGTGCTTAACCAACTGAGGCACCCAAGTACCCCTGCATTCCTTTTTAAATTGCCAAATAAATTCACTGTGTCTACACTGTATTTTATTTTTCCATTCATCAGTTGAACATTTGAGTTGTTTTCACTTTTTGGTTACTGTGGATAATGCTATTATGAACATTCTTTTTTGTTATTGGTATGAACATTCTTTTACAAGTTTGTGTGTGAACATATGTTTTCAGTTCTCTTGGGTATATACCTGTGATTGGAATTGCTGGGTCATATGGTAACTCTATGTTTAACTTTTTAAGGAACTCTAAGACTGTTTTCCAAAGCAACTACATCACTCTACTTCCCAACAATATGTGAAAGTTACAGTTTCTCCACATCCTCACCAGTATTTGCTACTTTCTGGTTTTTTGATTCTGCCTATCCTAGTGAATATGAAGTGCTATCTTATTGTGGTTTTGAGTTGCATCTTTCTAATGACTAATGATGTTCAGCATCTTTTCATGTGCTTTTTGGCCATTTCTATACATACTTTGGAAAAATATCTATTCAGGTCTTTTTTTTCCCCTCTAAGATTTTGTGTATTTATTTGAGAGAGTGAGCATGTAAGCTGGGGAAGGAAAGGGAGAGAGAATCTTAAGCAGAATCTGTGCACTGATCCCAGGGCTCTGAGAACATGACCTGAGCTGAAATCAAGGGTCAGATGCTTAACTGACTGAGCCACCCAAGCACCCCTTTAAAAACATAAATTGAACATCAGTAGTTTTGGGTTAATAAGAATCTGAGTAATCTCATTAAAATAATTTTTTATTTTGGGGCATCTAGGTGGTATAGTTGGTTAAGTGTTCAACTCTTGGTTTTGGCTCAGGTTGAGATCTTGGGTCATAAGATCGAGCCCCACCACAGGCTCTGTACTCAGCATGGAGCCTGCTTGGGATTTTCTGCCCCTCCCACTCATGCGCTTGCATTCTGTCTCTCTTTCTTTCACTCTCTCTCTCTCAAATAAATAAATCTTAAAAAAAATAATAAGTACTTGTGTTTATTTGGGGAAAGAGAAAAAAAGCTAGAATATGTGGGTAACTGATGTCAGCATAATATCTTTACCTGTCAGCCGTGCAAATGAGCATGTATTTTGAAAAAGATGCTCCTCCTTTTCATTTCCATTTATAATTTTAAAATAGTTTGGCCTTTTGGAAGTTCAAAAGACTATTTCATTATTCTGTTTTCTTGTTTGTTTCACTTTATTTTTTTTAAGGATCAAGTTGCTAATGAATGTGTTACAGAAAAACCAGACAGAACCCTCTCAGGTTTACAGCCGCACAGCTTTGGCTCTGAGCCCTCCCTTTCTCGACAACGACGACAGAAGAAAAGAGAACAGCCTAAGCACAGTGGGGAAGAGAGACAGGTCAGTAGAGATCTCTGTAGGGTAAGTCATTGTGCTGCTGCTGGGGAATAGACTTTATTTAGACTGATTAGTAGTTGCCAAAAAGGCGCATAAGAAATTCAGGGAACATATGGAGAGGGTTGGCAATGGCGAGATGCTAAATATTAGTTTTCAAATCTCAGTGAGTTGGAAACAGAGTAAAGATTTTATCTTCCTCAGCAAAAATGGACAGATCATCTTGAGAGTTAAGAGAAGAAGCTAACAAGAGTAAATCTCTGATCCCTTCTGTGTTATGGTGATGAATAGCTTCTCCCTTCTGCAAAAAATCATGTTGACACCTCATTTCTTGAATTGACTTTCACAAGTACCCTCTCTGTAAGCTTCTTAGATGGTAATTCACTTGTGGCAAAATTTCTTTGCAATACATTGCAATGTTTTGAAGTTTTTGAGAGCAGATCATTAACAAATACAAAGGAGACTTACTGGTGGGGGAACTTTGGAGGTGGCTGTATATGAAATTGATAATTTTCCACCTCCCCCCTTTTATTTATTTAAATTCCAGGAGGCTCCTCCTCGACTTTTACCTTCTCTTCTCACCGCTGGAAAAAAGGATGTCACATTAACACAAAAAGATGCTGAAAACCAAAGTAGATTGGTCATTGGGTCTGCTGTGAGCTCCTTGAGGAGCAAGGAGGTGTCATCATCAAAGGTTTGTGGGAATGTATATTGGTTTTTTTTCCAACCTTATAAAACTTTCTGATTGTAAAAATCCTGCATATAATGTGAAGTTTTGTATTAAAACATCTTACCCTGCTTCCTAGCAAGCAACAGAGGGGACAAATTTGTGATTCTCAGCAGAAGCTTTTATTGAAATGGATGGACTCTATAGTTCCTGGGATGGTCACTTCTCCTACTTAATTAAGGAGAACAAGTAGATTCTAAATATAGGAAAATTCAAAATTTTCCATTTGTCTTTCCAAAAATGAGTACTTACCCAAAATGAGAGTTGTGATCATTCATAGATAGTTAGTTTTAACCGTGATGTGGACTGATTTCAAACAGATACTCCTTTAAAGGCCTATGCAGAGCCTTTCCTATAGTCATGCATTGCAGTTGTTACAAAAATAGTGAGTAGTAGTGAAAGTAACTGACTCTCTTTAAAAGGACCAACCGTTATCAGCAAGAGAAAGGAGGCGACTAAAGCAGTCACAGGAAGAGATGTTTCCCTCAGGTAAAGTTTTCTCTTTCCTTTATCGATTGGAGGTTGTTGATACAGCTTATGGAGATAGCATTGGTTCTGATTGTGAGGTGTGAAGAATTTTCAGCATCAATGATCCATTTGGGAAACGGATTTGGAAGAATATTTTGAAATTTCTTAATAAAAAAAATTTCTTAATCAAACCTTTAAAAAAATCAGAATAGGCTGTTGGGTCTGGAACTTGTATTATCAGAGGAAGAGGGTATTAAAAAGAGAAGAGGGCTTTGAGTGGCATTAACTCCTGGGAGATTTTAGACAGGAAATCTAAACAGATTTAGATTTAATCTGTTTCCATATTCAGATTTTGCTGGACATGGAGTGCTATCTTCTCAGTAACAGAGTGGTGAAGCTGGGAGAATGGTGCTATCCTGGGCTGAGGGCTGCCGTCATTCTTATTACTATAATCTGGAGACAGTACTAGCAGTTTCTATTTATTGAATGCTGATTGTGTTTCAGCATTATGGGAACCATTTTAAGAGCATTATTTCATCTCTTGTTTATGGTAACTGTCAAAAATAGGCAGTATTATCTGCATTTTACAGCTGAGGAAACTGAGGCTTGGAGGGGTTACCTACCTGCCCAGGGTCACCGAGCTGGTGGACCTAGAACTGAGGTGGCAGACACCAGAGTGATGATGAAGATGCTATCTTTGTTACTTCTAGGCTGGCACTTGCTGTAACACCCTCTTCTGTTGAGGCCAGCCCACCACAAATAACTGCTGGGGGTGGTCACTTTTTCAGGCCCTTCAGTGAGGAGATCTCTGAGTGCATCAGGCCCAGGGAATTCACAAGAAGAAGGCCAGCCCACCCCTGCCCTGTGGTCTTCTGACTGCAGTGTTGCTCAGGTACGTTACAGAGTCCTCTGGAAAATGGGAATGGGTCTACATCTGGCAAATCTAATACAGGAAACCTCATAAATGCCAACTCCATTGATTTCTGGAATGATACTGGCTTAAGTTATACCTTTCACTCTTGAGAAGGAAAAGAACTGGTGAATAATAATTAAAAAGATTATTTTGGTGGTATCTGAGTGGCTCAGTTGGTTAAGTATCTGCTTTCAGCTGAGGTCATGATCCCAGAGTCCTGGCATCAGACTCCCTGCTCAGCAGGGAGCCTGCTTCTACTTCTCCTTCCGCCCCTCCCCCCAACTTGTGCTCTCTCACACACTATCTCAAATAAATAAATAAAATCTTTAAAAAAAGATTATTTTTGATTCATTAAAGGAATGAGTTTTTCAGGTGCTCTTTTAAGCATAGTTACTGTCTTTTTTAGGTAGTGTTTAATACAGGACTTCCAAAGGGCTTCCAAAGGACTTCCAAAGCAACATTTTGCTTATTTTGCTTTGTACCCAATATGCCTGTCTACCTGGCCAAATTTTAGTCTCCCTTATCTCTGCTCAATTTCCTATTTGTGTCTGAGTTCCTTAGCTTCTCGCCTAGGGAGGATACAGGGGTAACATCTAGTGGCTAAATGAGTATTTGCAAGGTTTCCAGCTCATGTTCATTTTCTGTGTAATGATACCCGGGGAATAGTTATGCACTTTTCTGTATTGCAGTTTCTGACATTATTTCTGGGAGCATATAATTATATTAAAAAATAGAGGGATCCCTGGGTGGCTCAGTGGTTTAGCGCCTGCCTTAGGCCCAAGACATGATCCTGGAGTCCCGAGGATCGAGTCCCACATCCTGCTCCCTGCATGAGCCTGCTTCTCCCACTGCCTGTGTCTCTGCCTCTGTGTGTGTGTGTGTGTGTGTGTGTGTGTGTGTCTCATAAATAAATAAATAAATCCTTTAAAAAAAAAAAGAAAAAAAATAGAAACTTCCTGCTCTTTGGGGATCCCTGGGTGGCTCAGCGGTTTAGTGCCTGCCTTCGGCCCAGGGTATGATCCTGGAGACCCGGGATTGAGTCCCACATCAGGCTCCCTGCATAGAGCCTGCTTCTCCCTCTGCCTGTGTCTCTGCCCCTCTCTCTCTCTCTCTCTCTGTGTCTCTCATGAATAAATAAATAAAATCTTTAAAAAAAAAAAAAAAAAAAAGAACCTGCTCTTGAAAGTAAGGAAGATTTGTTGCTTTAACAGTATTTTATGAATCAGTTGTTTTGCTAATCAAGATGTTCCTCTTCATTTTCCAGAGTAATAAGGTTTGTGTGTAATTAAATCAAGTTATCCTTTAAAGTATTTTAGCAAGCAGTCTCAGATATAAGCAAACTGAGATTGCTTTTATTTAGGTGGCATTTTACCTAGCTTAAAATTCCTTAGATTACTAGCCCTCTGTTTAGGAGTTAGAGTACCAGAACTATTTGTCTACTCTCCTCTGGAAAGGAAATTTCTTCATAGTTGAGACTTCCAGGGAGTTTTACAAGTTTTAATGTTCTTCGGGGTTCACTTGTGAACTTTATGGGTGAACTGGGACATCATTTGGGTAAAGTCACTTGAATTTTTAGATTCTTAGTTTCCTCTGTTAAATCAGATCTTGGTGCACATTGTAACTATACATTGTGTCTAAGAGTGTTGTATCTAATAGTGTTGTCATGTGGAATTTTGTTTTTCCATACATGAAAGGAAAGGAAACTCATCCGCTGTCTGTCTGAGGATGAATTAAGTTCTTCTACAAGTTCAACTGATAAATCAGATGGGGATTCCAAGGAACGGTAAGGTTCTGTCTCCTTTCATAAACAATTTCTTTTTGAATTAATCCTAAATGTACATTTGTAGTAGTATTCAGACCCGTAGTGCTGTTATAAATAACATTATAAATGGGTTTTGGTACATGATAGAGCTAAAAAACTATCTCTTCTAATGAACACATCTGATTTCATTCAGAATTCTTATAGAATGTCTTCTTAGATCTATGGTTTATAGTTTTCATCAGATTTGCAAAAATTTTGGCTGTTACTTCCTAATTTTTTTGGATCTCTCTTCTTGCCTTCGTGAGAATTTTAATTTCATATATATTAGATTGTTTAAAGTTGTCCCACAGCTCACTGATGTTGTTCCTGTTTTTTATACTTTTTTATGTTTCATTTTTCATAGATTCTACTACCATGTCTTTAGGTTCACTAATGTTTTCTTTAGCATCTAGTCTGCTAATCCTATCTCATGCATTTAACACTGTATTTTTAATTTCTAGGAGTTCCATTTAAGTCTTTTTATATCTTCCATGCTTCTCCTTTTTTTTTTTAATCAAGATTTTATTTATTTATTCATGACAGACACAGAGAGGCAGAGACATAGGCAGAGGGAGAAGCAAGCTTCCTGCGGGAAGGGACCTGGACCCTGGGATCACCACCTGAGCCAAAGGCAGACACTCAACCACTGAGCTACACAGGCATCCCTTCCATGCCTCTCCTTAATATGTTAATGTATTCTTCTAAACTTGGACATGTGGAGTATATTTATAATAACCACTTTAATGTCCTTATCTACAAATTCTATCACCTGTGTCACTTTTGGTCCTGTTTTTATTAACTGATTTGTTTCTCTTCATAAATGTTTGCTGTTTTCCTACTTCTTTGCATGTCTGGTATTTTTGATTGGATGCCAGACATGGCCAATTTTATCACATTTGGGGCTGGTAATTTTTGTATTGCTTTAAGTATTCTTTGTACTTTGTACATGAATGTAATTTACTTAAAAATAGTTAGGCAGTTAGGGTGCCTGGGTGGCTCAATCAGTTAAGCATCTGTCTTCAGCTCAGGTCACGATCCCATGGTCCTGGGGTCAGGCCCTGCATCAAGCTCCAGGCTCAGCGGGAAGTCCACTTCTCCCTCTGCCACTCCCCCAGCTTGTGCTCTCTCTTTCACTTTCTCTCTCAAATAAATAAATAAAAATCTTTTTAAAAAAATGGGCAGAATATATACATAGAACCTGGGGCTTCTTCTTCTTTTCTTTCTTTTCTAAGATTTCACTCACTTTCTAGTGGCTGTGGTTGTCTTGAACTCTGTCCTTTGATTTTGCAGGCTAGAAAGACCATGGGTTTTCTGCTGTACTTGAGCAGCCTATGGCTGGCCCTTAGGCTAAAACATGTTGGCTTCCCTCCAGAACCTGCCTACAGGTTTTGTATGTTCTCTGTTGTCTTCACATACTGGATTTTTGTATTTTGTTGAGTTTATACTTATTATTTACAGAAGGGTCTGTTAGTAAGAACTTACTTAGCTATTTAGAAGCAGAACTTCCTAAATGTTGTTTTGCATCTGATTTTTTAATGAAAAATTGTCATAAAGCCAATGAAATCACAGGGGAATTTTTTTTTTCTTCCAGGAAATGTCATACAAATGAAATGAGTGACTTGGTGCAGTTGATGACTCAGACCCTAAAACTGGAATCTAAAGAGAGCTGTGAAGATCTCCTGGTTCCAGATCCAGTGTCAGAATTTAAACTTCATCGGAAGTACCGGGATACGCTGATACTTCATGGAAAAGTTGTGGAAGAAGCTGAGGACCTTCATTTTAAACAACTACCTTCCGGTGATCAGTTTATTCTTTACAGCAAACTGGAGAGCATGCTTATTGGAGAAATGTGTCACACTAAGAAAAAAATTCTCCCAAAATTTTTTTGCTTTTTTATTATTTTGTTTGTATAGCTCCATAAAAGGCGTATCTTGTTTTATTCAACAGTTGTGTTCCTGAAAAATTACATGAAAACTGTTTTTTTTTTTAAATAAATATAAATGCATGTTTGGATTTTTTCATATGGCTTTTCTTGAAATAAGACAGTTGTGGATTTTAGGTTTAGGAGATGGTAAGGAGAAATGAAGTATAAGTTTATATATGTACCATATATATGGTATATATATGTATATATATTTGTCATTAAAAATACATGAAGGTATTAAATCCAACTCTTGTCAAAGTGAAAAGAATTTTAACATGACAAGATTTTTTTTTTTAAGATTTTATTTATTGGGATCCCTGGGTGGTGCAGCGGTTTGGCGCCTGCCTTTGGCCCAGGGCGCGATCCTGGAGACCTGGGATCGAATCCCACATCGGGCTCCCGGTGCATGGAGCCTGCTTCTCCCTCTGCCTGTGTCTCTGCCTCTCTCTCTCTCTGTGTGACTATCATAAATAAATAAAAATTAAAAAAAAAAAAAAAAAAAAGATTTTATTTATTTATTCATGAGAGACACAGAGAGAGAGAAAGAGAGGCAGAGACATAGGCTGAGGGAGAAGCAGGCTCCATGCAGGGAGCCCGATGTGGGACTCGATCCTGGGACCCCAGGATCACGCCCTGGGCCAAAGGCAGGCGCTTAACTGCTGAGCCACCCAGGGATCCCCACATGACAAGATTTTTAAAAAAAAAAAAAACATGTTCTTCTTCCTGCAGTGGTGAAAGTATTTATTTTTCCCTGTCTTTGTTACTGCTTTTTAGCTGTCATGCCAGGTTCTGAAAAGATCAGAAGAATAGTTGAAGTCTTGAGAGCTGATGTAATCCAGGGCCTGGGAATTCAGCTTTTAGAACAAGTGTATGATCTTTTGGAAGAAGAGGATGAATTGCAGAGAGAGGTGAGTGTCCCATAGCTATGTCAGCTACATATGCTATAGAATTCTTTTTAACAGACTTTTGAAATATAATTTATATACTATACATTTCATCCGTTTAAAGTGTACCATTCAGTGGTTTTTAGGATGTTCACAGAGTTCCATTACCACAAGCAATGTTAGGACATTTAATACCCCCAGAAGAAACCATGTGCTCATCACTCTCCATTGTCCTCCAAGCCTTCTACCCCTAAGCAACCACTGATATTTCTGTGTCTATAGATTAGCCTGTTCTGGACATTTCATTAAAATGGAATCTATAAAACATGTGACCCATTTACATTGTGATTGGCTTCTCTCAGCATAATGTTTTCTTTTCTTTCTTTCTTTCTTTTTTTTTTTTAAGATTTTATTTATTTATTCATGAGAGACACAGAGAGAGAGGCAGAGACATAGGCAGAGGGAGAAGCAGGCTACCCATAGGGAGCCTGACGTGGTACTCGATCCCAGGACCCCGAGATCACGACCTGAGCCAAAGGCAGATGCACAACCACTGAGCAACCCAGGTGCCCTTAGTATAATGTTTTCAAGATTCAACCATGTTGTAGCATATCTCACATTCTTCGTTGTTTTATATGGTCAGATAATATTCCATTATGTGGCTATATCACATTTTGTTTATCTTTTCATCAGCTGATGGACACTTAGGTGGTTTCCACTGTTTAGCTATTATGAATAATGCTGCTGTGCATATTTGTTTTTGTGTGGATATATGTTTTCATTTTTGTTGGGTATGTACATAGGAGTGGATTACTAAATCATGTGGAAAGTCTATGTTTAACATTTTGAAGAACAGCCAGACTCTTTTGCAGAGCAGCTGTATCCTTTTCCATTCACATCAGTAACGTATGAGGATTTAATTTCTCTGCATTCTTATCAACACTTATTACTGTTATCATTTTGATTATAGCTGTCCTAGTGGATGGGAAGTGATACCTCATGGTTTTGATTTGCTTTTCCCTAATGGGTAATGATGTTGACATCTTTGCATGTGCCTATTGGCCATCTGTAGATGTTTTTTAGAGACACATCTATTCTGACCTTTTATATATCTTAAAATTGTTATCTTTTTATTGTTGAGTTGTAAGAGTTTTTTGTATATTTTAGATATAAGTCCTTTATCAGAAATGTGATTTACAGAAATTTTTCCCTATTCTGTGGTGGTATTTTCACTTCTTGATGGTGTTGTTTGTAGCACAAAAGGTTTTAATTTTGTTGAAGTCTAATTTATCTGATTTATTTTTTGTCATTCATAATGTTGGTGTCATATCTAATAAGGCTTTACCTAACCTAAGGTCTTGAAGATTTATTTCTGTCTTTTAAGGGTTTTATTATATAAGTTCTTACAAATAGGTCTATAATCCATTTGAGTTAATTTTTTGTATTGTATAAGGAAGAACCTCATCTTCATTCTTTTTCATGTGGATATCCATTTGTCCTAGCAGGCTATTCTTTTCCTAGTGAATTGTCTGGGCACCCTTGTTGAAAATCAGTTGTCCATAATATAAGGAATTATTTCTAGGCTCTCAATTATGTTCTCAATTATTGATTTATGTTTTTGTTTATGTCTGTACTACACTGTCTTCATTATTGTTGCATTGTAGTAAGTTTTAAAATGAGGAAGTGTTAGTCTTCCAACTTTACTCTTTTTTTTTTTTTTTTTCAAGACTCTTTTGGTCATTATTTTTGCATTTCCATGTGAATTTTAGGATCAGCTTACTAATTTTTGTAAAAATGCCAGCTGGGAGTTTGATTAGGATGCTGTAGAATCTTGCTCTAAATAAATTTAAGTTTGACACACCTGACTTTTCTGCTTAAAGTTACTGATATTATACTTAAATCTTTTTCCTTTTTAAGAGATTCATTTTATGTGCTACGTATTTGAAAGTGATCAGTAAGGCATACTTGTATTTATGTAGCACAAACAGTCCTATACCAATTTAAAAAATTGCCTTTTTAAATCTGATACAAAGATAATAATGTTGTAGAACATTTAGAACATAGAGACTAAAAATAAAAATCAGTGTATTCTCAGTGATTGTAGATTTTGTTGTCTATCATTTAATAAATAGCAATAGTAGTAGTAGTAATCTTTACTACTACTAGCACAGTTTTCTAAGCACTTTACATCTAAATCTCTAACAATCCATTGAAGTTGTTATGAGTGCCCCATTTTTACAGGTGAAGACTCTGACGCACAGAGAGATTAAATGAGTTGCCCAAAGTCACACTGCTAACAGTTGGGTATACAATTGGCCTTCAGTGCAGACAATCTGATTCCAGAGCCCATGTTCTCAACCACTGTCCTGTACTGCCTTTTATTCTCTTATACATATGTCTGTGGTTTACTGTGTATGTCCATAGCCATCACATCCGTATATGTATCATAGCCTTTTTTCTTAAAGCTCAAACAGGATTATACTGTACATGGTTGGTAGCATGTATTTTTTTCACATAATGGTACAACTGAGCTTAGAAGCACAGCCAGGTCCTTGTAGTAACAATCACTCTTGATTGTTCCTGTGCTTTTGAGGCCACTGCTCTTTTCCTACTCTCCCAGGGCTAGTTCTTGATTGGGATGACCGACCTCTCTGATCTTGATTGGGTCATGCAGATTATTCTCCAGTGAGTCAGTTGCACTACATCACACCTTCATTATGAAAACTTTCAGAGTAGTAGAAATGCCTAAACAAACGTTTTTTGACTAGTTATACTTTAAAAATATATTTCTAGTTTTTTGGTGATAATAATACCAACAACAGCAAAGCCTTAAATTCATAGAAATACAGTTGCTTCTCCACCAATCTATTTTTATTTTTATTGTTTTTGATACATTATTTTATTCAAATACCAGTCTGAACACACATGGTCCAAGAACACTCCAATCAAATATAAATAGATGTTTAAGCTTGGTCTTTAAACACCATAACCAGGGATCCCTGGGTGGCGCAGCGGTTTAGCGCCTGCCTTTGGCCGAGGGCGCGATCCTGGAGACCCGGGATCGAATCCCATGTCGGGCTCCCGGTGCATGGAGCCTGCTTCTCCCTCTGCCTGTGTCTCTGCCTCTCTCTCTCTCTCACTGTGTGCCTATCATAAATAAAATTAAAAAAAAAATAAACACCATAACCAGCAATGTCACACTTGCCTATGATCTCACTGACATAAAACCACATCTATACCGCAGTGGCCACCAAACCATTCAGCAGAGCTTCCTTAACTGTTAGCTATTGGAAGCTAATAGTTTGAGCACTCTTGACCATTTTTTTCAAGCTCTGAATAGCGGTAGGGATCTCAACAGAGATTAGTTGGAAGAGCCAGCTCAACCTTGTCATACTGCTAGAATGTGGCCAAAGCTGAGTAAGTCACAGCAGCACTGGGGCCTTCTCCACGAAGTTATGGACAAATTGGGCCATGTTCCAGGATGGAAAGTCTGTCATCCTGAATGTCACTTCTCCAGAAATTTAATAATAAATGATATATAAATGTTGTTTTAATTTTTTATTTTAAAATAATTTTAGGGATGCCTGGGTGGCTCAGTGTTTGAGTGTCTGCCTTCATTCAGCTCAGGGCATGATCCTGGGGTAGCGGGATCAAGTCCTGCATCAGGCTCCTCTCGAGGAGCCTGCTTTTCCCTCTGCCTGTATTCTCTGCCTCTCTCTCTCTCTCTCTCTCTCTCTGTGGCTCTTGAGAATAAATAAATCTTAAAAAATAATAATAATAAAAATAATTATAGACTAACAGTTGCAAAAAAAAAAAAGATATAAAGAATTCCTGAATACTCCTCACATATGTTCCCTAATATTACTGTTTTACCACTTTTGTGTCATTACTCTCTTTCTCCTCTCCATATGTATATTTTTCTATTTGTGAGAATGTCTCCACCCCTAAATTCTTCAGTGTATTTCCTAAAAACAAGAATATGTCCTTACAGGGCGCTTGGGTGGCTCAGCTTGGTTGGGTGTCTGACTCCTGATTTTGGCTCAGGTCATGATCTCAAGGTTTTAGGCTCAAGCCCTATGTCAGGCTCTGCACTGAGTGCAGAGCCTGCTAGAGATTCTCTCTCTCCCTCTCTCTGAAAAGAAAAAAGAATATGGGAGAACCCGGGTGGCTCAGCGGTTTAGCACTGCCTTTAGCCCAGGGCCTGATCCCAAAGACCTGGGATCAAGTCCCACATCAGGCTCCCTGCATGGAGCCTGCTTCTCCCTCTGCCTGTGTCTCTGTCTCTCTCTCTCTGTGCCTCTCATGAATAGATAGATAGATAGATAGATAGATAGATAGATAGATAGATAGATAGATAGATAGATAAAAGAATATGTCCTTATATAACCACAGCTCTGTGATTAAATTTAGAAAATTAACATTGATATAATACCATTACCTAAGTCTACAGTCCTTAATTAAATTTCACTAATTGTCACACTGATATGCTTTATAACAAGAGAAAAAAATCTTTCTGGTCTCACATTCAGTAGATTCAACTCAATCATAATTGAATTAAATTAAAGATTACTTTTTAAAATAGCTTTATTAAGATATAATTCACTTACTATGCAATTCACCCATTTAAAGTGTATACTTCAGTGGTTTTTAATATATTCACAAATATATATTTGCTATTACCACAGTCCATTTTATTTTATTATTTTTTTTAAAGATTTTATTTATTTATTCATGAGAAACACAGAGGCACAGGCAGAGGGAGAAGCAGGCTCCATGCAGGGAGCCCGACATGGGACTCGATCCCAGGACTCCAGGATCACGCCCCGGGCTGAAGGCAGGCACTAAACTGCTGAGCCACCTGGGGATCCCTCATTTTTCTTTTGATGGTCCAAAATCCTCACCTTTATTTTTTGGCTGGCCTTGAAGGGAGGGAGGTGGTCAAGGTGAATCCTAATGGTCTGGAGGTGGCTCCAGGTCCTCCCTGTGGGTGCTGTGGTGCTTGGGCCAGCTTCTCCTTTACATTCCCCCACCTTTGGGTGCAGTGGGTTTGGGCAGGGCCCTGCCCCCTGAATTTCTCCAGCTCCACCTTCAGCCCATAGTTTACCATCCAGAAGCCTCCAACCTTGGGTGGCGAGTGCAGCCACTGCTCCACCTCCTCTTTTTACTTCCTTGACAGTGTTCTTCAAAGCACAAAACTTTCCAATTTTGCTGAAGTCCAATTTACTTTCTTCGCTGCTTGTGTTTTTGGTGTCATCAAAGAATCTCTTCCCAAATCCAAGATTATAGAGGTTTACCTTTCGGTTTTCCTCTAAAAGATTAATAGTTTTACCCTGTACATTTAGGTTTTTGATATATTTTGAGTTAATTTTTATATATGGTATGGAGTAAAGGTCCATCTTCATTCCTATGTATGTAGCTATCCTGTTGTCTGACCACCATTTGTTGGAAAGACTGTTTTGTCACCTTGTCAAAAAAACGTTGACCATATACACATGGGTTTATTTTTAAACTCTGAATACTGTTTCTTTAATCTGTATTTATCCTTATGCTAGTACCATACTGTCATTAACTGTTGCTTTATCATAAGTTTTGAAATCAAGCTAGATGAGTCCTCCAACTTGGTTATTTTTTTAAAGTATTTTAGCTATTCTGGGTCCCTTACAAAGAATTTAGAATCTGCTTGTCAATTTCTAAAGAGAAGCTAGCTAGAATTCTTATAGGGGTTGTATTAATCTGCAGATTAATTTGTGGAATATTTCTATCTTAATAAAATTAAGACTTCTGATTCATGAACATGAGGTGATTTTCCATTTATTTAGATCTTCAATTCTTTAAACAATATTTTAATTTTCAGAGTGTAAGTTTTGTACCTCTCTTGTCAAATTTATTCCTGAGTATTTATTCTTTTTGATGCTTTTGGAATTTTTTTATATTCATTTGGGATTGTTCACTGCAAATGCATGGAATTAAATTTGATTTTGAAAATCTTGACCTTGTGTCCTGCAGCCTTTCTGAACTTGTTTATTGGGTTTAATTTTATTTTTGGTTATTTATTTATTTTTGGTAGTGGTGGACTCCTTGGAATTTTCTCTATATAATATCATACCATCTAAGAATAGAGTTAGTTTTACTTTCTAGTCTGGATGCCTTTTACTTCTTTTCTTGCCTTTTGACCTGGTTAGAACCTCCAGTACAGTATTGAATGGAAGTAATGCAAGTGGACATCTTTGACTTGGTTCTGATCTAGGAGGGAAGGAATCCTGTCTTTTACCATTGGTTGACTGTGGGTTTTTATAGATGCCCTTTATCAGGTTGTGGAAGGTTCCTTCTTTTCTTGGTTTGTTGGGTGTTTTTTTTTTTTTTTTTTTTAATTGTAGAAAGGTGTTGGGTTTGTTGCATGCTTTACGTTGTGATGATTATATAGTTTTTGTATTTAATTCTATTGACAGGGTGTGTTACATTAATTTGGGGGTGTTAAACCATCCTTGCATTCCTGTGATAAACCCCACTTGGTCATAGTATATACTATATTACTTCTATGTTTTTGGAATCATGTTTTTTGTATTTTGTTGAAGATTCTTTTGTCTATTATTATACAATATTGGTCTTTAGTTTTCTGTGGTGTCTTTGGTTGTATTAGGGTAATGATGGCTTCATAGAATGAGTTGAGGAGTGTCCCCTAATTTTCTGTTTTTGGGAAGAGTTAGTAAATAATTGGTATTAATTCTTTAAATATTTGATAGAATTCTCCAGTGAAGGCATCTGGCCCTGGGCCTCTCTTTGTGGGTAGTTTCTTTTTTCTTTTCTTTTTTTTTTTTTTTTTTTTTAAGATTTATTTATTTATTTATGATGGACAGAGAGAGGCAGAGAAACAGGAGGAGGGAGAAGCAGGCTCCATGCCGGGAGCCTGACGTGGGACTCGATCCCGGGACTCCAGGATCGCGCCTGGGCCAAAGGCAGACGCTAAACCGCTGAGCCACCCAGGGATCCCCTGTGGGTAGTTTCTTGATAATGAATTTAGTGTCTTGTTACACTCAGATTGTCTATTCTTCTGTTTCTAATTTTGTCTTACTAGGAATTTATCCATTTCATCTAAGTTAACTGATGAGCATGTAATTATTAATAACAATCCTTTTTAATCTTTTTTACTTCTATAAGGTTGGTTATTTAGGAGTGTGTTGTTTAATTTCCATATATTTGGGATGCTTGGGTGACTCAGTGGTTGAGTGTCTGCCTTTGGCTCAGGGTGTGATCCTGGGGTCCCAGGATCGAGTACTGCATCAGGCTCCCCATGGAGAGCCTGCTTCTCTCTCTGCCTGTGTCTCTGCCTCTTTCTCTGTGTCTCGAATGAATGAATGAATAATAAATAAATAAAATCTTTTAAAAAATGTCCATATATTTTTAAGTTTCTCCAATTTCTTTTTGTTATTTCTTTTTTTTTTTTTTTTTTTTTTTAAGATTTTATTTATTCATGAGAGATGCAGAGAGAGGCAGAGACATAGGCAGAGGCAGAAGCAGGCCCCCTGCAGGAAGCCCAGTGTGGAACTTGATCCCAGGACTCTGGGATCATGACTTGAGCAGAAGGCAGACGCTCAACCACTGAACCATCCAGGCGTCCTTGTTATTTATTTCTAATTGAATTTTATTTGTGGTTGGAGAACATACTTTTTATTATTTTTATCTTTTTTAAATTTATTGAGCTTTGTTTTATGGCCTAGCATATGGTCTAACCTGGAGAATGTTCTATGTATGCTTGAGAATATTTATATTTAGCTGTTGTTGTGGGGAGTATTTCTTAGATGTCTGTTAGTTCTAGTGTGTTTATGGTATTGCCCAAATTGCTTATTTTCTTGTTGATCTTCTGCCTGGTTGTTTTGCCCATAACTGAAAGTGGAGTATTATGTCAAAGTGAGGCTCGATGGGATCATGACCTGAGCCGAAGGCTGACATTTAACTGACTGAGCCACCTGGTGCCCCTGATCTTCTTTTCTTTTTTCTTTCTTTCTTTTCTTTCTTTTTTTTCTTTTCAACAGCTTTTTTTTAAAAAAGATTTTATTTATTTATTCACGAGAGACAGAGAGAGAGAGAGAGAGAGGCAGAGACACAGGTAGAGGGAGAAGAAGGCTCCATGCAGGGAGCCTGACCTGGGACTCAATCCCGGGTCTCCAGGATCGCACCTTGGACTGAAGGTGGCGCTAAACCACTGAGCCACCCAGGCTGCCCCAGAAAATATATTGTTACAAGTCTGAGTACTGATCTCCCCCAAGGAGGGGCGTTGCTATTGTTATTTGCTTCTTTAGTGATTGGCTGGATTTTTTAGTGAAGTCTATTTTATCCCTTTTTCCTGTCCCCACAATGTAAGTCTGTTGCCTCTTAGCTGGTGAGGCCTTGGTTGTGTCCATGGCGACCTTGGAATGACAGTGGGGTTTGGCAGAGCTCTTTTGACTCTCCCTTGCCCTTACTTCACCCAGTTGTAAAGGTTTTTTAGTTACCAGTTGATGGTTCTCTTGTTTTCAACAATGTCTTGGGGCATACATTGCTCCACAGACTGACCCATTTAAAATTTGGACTCCTTTGAAGGATGGTTCCCACTGTCAGTGTTTGAAATCTGTTTTGACCCATGTGGGGGGGGTCAAAAACAGCTTCTTAGTTGTCTCCATCAAAGTAGGTGGCCTACAGGTTAGCCTGTATATACCTAGTGAGTCTATTACTCTCCTCCTAGTTACCATTCACCACTATTTCCAGCTTTTGAGAGCACTTGTAGGCTTAAATTTCTCCGCTCTGTACTAAACGAGGTCAGTTCATTAGGGAAAAGATTTGGTGCTGTTTTGTGTCTTTCTTCTCACCCCAGGGAAAATCTCTGAGCACAGATGGGAGTGAAGCATACTTGTGTGAGTGATACCCCCTCCTTTAGAAGCTCAGTGCGGATGAGGGGTGTCTCATCTTGGCATGCTTCATCTGGCATAGAGGCTTCACTTTATGGTCTAGGGAAAAAGGTGACTGGGACCCCAGTATTTTCACTGGCCTCACTCCCAAGCTACAGCCTTCATTCTAAAAGTCCAACCTAATATAAAAAAGAAGGTCCCATCTCTTGGCTGCACTCTCTCAAAACTTATCCTTAACAATAATGTTGGGGGCAGGATAAGATATGCTGGTGTCCTGCTCCTCCCAGGAAGATTGCCTTTAGACTAGGAGTGGTAGAAATGTGGAAAGGGAGCCCAGTGTTGTTGGCTACAGTCTGATGTAGAGTTTTTGTCTCCCTGAGCTGGGACTGGAGAGGGAGGCAGTTGGTCTTGGTTCAAATACCACCCACTTTCACTGTTCTAAGTAGGTTTCAGTGGATTTTCTTGGAGGAAAAAAGTGTCTTTATTTGCTATTGAATGCTCTCAGAACCACTTCAGAGACTTTAAATGGTTGTTTTTAAAAATAATTTTCACCTGGGGGGTGCCTGGGTTGTTCAGTCAGGTGGGTGTCCAACTCTTGATTTCAGCTTAGGCCATGATCTCAGGGTTGTGAGATCCAGCCCTGCATTGGGCTCCACACTCAGTGAGGAGTCTGCTTGAGATTCTCTTTCTCTCCCCAACCGCGCTTACATGATCTCTCTCTCTCTCAAAAAAAAATTAATAAGAATTTTCATCAGTTTCACTGAGGAGGGGTCCTCAGAGCTCCTCAAGTTATGTTAGATGTGGAACCAATTGGGATTACATTTTATGTTTGTTAATGTCTTAATCTGGAGTAGGACATTTTTGAAGACTATAGCCATATGTTTTATAAAATGATCCTTGGTTTGGATTTGTTTGTTCATGAACAGATTCAGATTATGCATTTTCAGCATACCGCAAAAGTGATATTATGTCCCCTCTTTGCACTGAATCAGGAGGTGTATCACATCTGTTTAACACATAATTAGGTGTTATTTTAATTCCAGGCATATATTGAGTGCCACATAGTGTAATTTTTGGTTATTAGACTGAAATTTCTGTTTTTTGTATTAATTTTTGTGAATGCCTTTCCTGAATTATCTATGGGATTGATTTTGTTGTTTTATCTTCTAATATTCTAATATTGTTGTGTTTTACTAAGAGCTCTTTGTATTAATGATACTCTTTGGCATGTATGTTGCAAATTTTCCCCAGTATAGTGTTTGTTTTTAATTTCATATGACTTTAGTTTTTGATATCTTGAAGCTTAAAATTCAAAAAAATGATAGTATTTTCTGATATGGTTTCCACTTCTGGTGTCATGCTTAGAAAAGCCCATCTTCTTTTTTTTGTGAAAAGCTCTTCTAAGATTACAAAGATTTTTTTTCTACTATATACTGATTTTCTTTTTATTTCCCAAATAGGTACGTTTGCAGGAGCACATGGGTGAAAAATATACAACTTACAGTGTGAAAGCTCGCCAGTTGAAATTTTTTGAAGAAAATGTGAATTTTTGAGAATTAAATCTGCCAGAACTAAAGACCTATTTTCAGAGGTTTTTAGCTTAAACAGAAACAAATCCATAATAATGGTTAGAGGCCATTCACCATCCTTATAGCTTTTTTTTTTTTTTTTTTAAACTGGGAAAAAAATGGGATGGACCAGAATAATATGAAGCAATGTCACAAAAGAATGAAAAAAACCTTTGGCAATTTTACTTTCTTGATGAGGGAAATCTGTTAGAAGATGTCTGTTTGGTTACTGTTTACTGAGCCTTAAACCCCCTCTTTGTATTTAGAACTTTATTTTTTTAAGATACTATTTAGCTTGATTACAGGGCCATAAAATATGAGATTGGAAGTTTTATATTGTACTGTAGTGATAAATGCATAGGAGAAATGAATGTCTTATAGTGATACTAGTTGTCATTGTTAATAACCTTAGGTAGTAGTTGATAAATTATTTTTTTAAAAAGTCAATTCATCATTCTGGGAGTAGATCTGAATATGAAATTATATCTACTGCTTGAGTAACTGAATTCCTTTTTTACATATTGATGGATGTTTAACATTTTATTTTCATTTCATATGAACCTCACGGTATATAAGAATTGAAACTAAGAAATATTTTGGCTTTGGCAAATCAGTGTTTTTGTATACTGTTTTTTTTTTAGGGTAATATTTTCATTGGTGAAAACATTTCTTCAACACTAATTCCCTTTCAAATTAAGCAATTTGTAAATGAAGTCCAGCTCCTTTTAGTTGTGTTGGACATTTATCTCCTGAAGTTTTGTCTTCTTGTACATCAAATTATTGGTTGTCTTTAAATGTATGACTATTTATCACATATTTTATTAGCTGTTTAATAAAGGGGAATTCCTATGTGGGAAATAAATTGTTTTTATAAAATAAGTCTTAATTAGTGAATTTTCAGTTCTGTATTCAAAGGACTTTAAAAATGAATATTGCTTCACAAATGTTTTCGTTTTTTATAATTAAAAATGTTACCTTACTTTCTTTGAAAATTACATACTCATAAAATACTGTAATGAAATGTTCCCTTTCTACTCACTTAACAGACGTTTAGTTTTTCCTGTGTGCCAGGTGCTATGTCAGGAGCTGGGGATATAGTGGTGAGTAAAACAATACTCTTGCTTACAGTGCTCATAGTCTGGTTTCTGAGACCTCTTAGTTTTACTTTGAAGGGTTTGTTAGAACTCAATAGTAAAACCACACAGTCCCAGTCCCATTTGGGGGCAAACTGTGGGTCTTCTTGAACTATTCACCATTTCTTACATGTTTTACAAATCTATCTTTCTGGAGAGGTCAGTTTTACTCAAGTTTTCTCACTTATTGCTATAATGTATATATTGTTTTCTTAGAATTTAAAAATTCTCCCCCATGTTATTATTCCCATTCTGTATATTTTTATTTTCTTTTAAACATTGTTTTCATCCCAATATCTTTTGGTTATTCTGTAGTTTTCCTTGAGTGCTAATCATTTTTCATCTTTCTTATATTATTATAAAACACTTTTAACAGTATGAATTTTCTTCTCAATATACTCTTGGCCACATTTCAGACTTTGATATTATTTTGATATTCTTAAAGTCAGTAATTCTAGTTTTGATTTTCTCTTTAAGAAGTGTTCCTTAATTTCCATATGCAAGGTTCCTTGGCTATCCAAAAGTAGAGCATTCCTGTGAAACCCTTGGGAAGCTGAAATGGTGAAAAGCGGAGTATCCCTCTTTCTGAAAGTTCGTGATACACCACTTCACCTTTATGAAAGACATACAGTAGTACCTGTTTCTGCTGAAAGAAATCTGAAGAGGATTTTCACTTTTATCAAAAAACGCCATTACTATAGTAACGTAAGCCTTTTCTAAAAGTGAAGTGGCATGCAACGAGCTTGTGGAAAGCAAAGGATGCCTGAATTTCGCAAACCGGGAAAATTTTATCTCCTGTTCCAACTACATTGCAGTGTTGCTACTGAATATGACCTGCCTTTTGTTTCTTGGAATTGTTCTTCCCTGTGGCTCAGTAGATGACCCATAATTGGAGTGGCCCTATGGGCATTTAATAAAGGTGAATTGTTATGCACAGAATCACTTGCCTTTATGTATTATTCAAACTTATATTAAGACCTGACCAGTAGAGTATTGTGGTGAAGGAAATGTTCTGTATGTGCATTGTGATGAAGTAGCTACTGGTCATATATGGCTTTTGAGCTCTTGAAATGTGGCTAGCTTGAGGAACTCAGTTTTAAATAGACACAAGTGACTAATGGCACCATATTGGACAGTGCAGCTCTGAATCATTCATTAATATCTATTGATCACCTACAATGTGTCACCAACTCCTAGGTACTATGCAAACAGTAATGAGCATAAGATTCCTGTTCCCATGGAGCTTACATTCTGGGGGGATGGAGGGGATGAAGAAATACATAATGTGGGAAATATTAGTGCAAATAGAATAAAGAGGCATACCATTGTATTTTGATAGCGCAGGAGATGCTTCTTTATAGTCACATCTCAGTAGAGACCTGAATGAAAGAATAAGGGGCACCTGGGTAGCTCAGTTGGTTAAGTGCTTGCTTGCAGTTCAGGTCATGATCCCAGGGTCCTGGGAGCAAGCCCTGCATTGGGCTCCCTGCTCAGTGGAGAGCCTGCTAGCCTGCTTCTCCCTCTCCCTGTGCTTATGCTATCTCTGTCAAATAAATAAAATCTTAAAAAAGAGAACTTACTAAAATAGAAAAAATAAGTCATGTATATCTGAGGGAAGCATAGAGAACAAGTCCAAGTCTTCCTTTTGATCACCTGTCCACTTGATCTACCACAATCTGAAAGGTGGTAGTGTTGGTCTCCTACCAAGAGTGTAGCTTTGCCAAACTCTTATGTACATAACATTCTTTATACATTTCATGTCCTATTTAATACATAATGATTCTTAACAGTGACATCTTGGCAGCTATGAAATACCTTTTCCCATTTAATGCTTTCTGATATTAAGTATCTGACTTTCTCACAATTACCCCTTTCTGCTTGCTCTACCTAATATATCATTGTTCCTGTTTTTAACTTTTGGATACCATCTTGAAAAAAAATAGGTAACTTAACTTAACCCTATTTGGGAGCTCCTAATTTTTTAATCGTATTACTCTTACTGATATGCTTGGTCTTATTTCTGCTGTCTTAAGTTTTATCTTTTTTTTTTTAAACCTTCCTGACTTTTGTTGTATTAAATAAGTCTTTGCTCTCATTTTTTAAACTTATATCTTATTAATAAGTCCTATTTTTCTGGTTCTGAGAAATAGAGTATCACTTCTAGTAACCCTCTCCCATCCCACACACAAAAACCTTTAGAACATTTTTCTCTTCAGCCCTCTGGCAGATTTAAAAGGAACAGGTTTCCACTTTGGTCCACCTCAAGTAAAGCATGGATTGAATTTTTTCTGCTTAACGACCTTATTTTAGGGTGCCAAAATACTACTTTCCCACGAATTTACATTAGTAAATTTTTTTTATAGGTGCTTACTGTTGTCAAGAAAGACATGTATTAGGAACTTACAGCTACAGAAAATAGAAATGATGCTTTCAAAACCACAAACTTCTAACTTTGGCTTTTACTAGTAGGTTCGCTTGCAGAACAATGAACAAAAGACTCTTTAGACATAGACTTGCATTGAGTTTTAATTGAAAACATTAAAACAACTTAACCACTCGTAATGAATTATAAAACTTTGACAGTTAAATTGTACTATCATTTATGAGGCATTTGTCACTTTTTGTAGACCTGAAAGAAGCTTTGCATACTTGTGTTTTCTGTTCTCATTTCAGACGAAGATTATGAAGAGATGGTCTAAAGTATTTATAAATCAAAAACCAGCTGAGTTAGAAGTGAACTATAAAGAGAACAAAATCTACACACAGCTGTGCTGAAAGAGCAGCGATGGGTTTAAGCTCATGTTTTGGATATGAAAACAATTGAGCTCATCTCACACAAAACGGAAGCAGGTGCAATAGTAAAGCTAAATCATGGAAACCCTAATTAGTTATTTTTAGCATGCCTCTTAATTTTTCTTTCTCCCGGTTTCTTGTCTTCTGAACCTGAGTCTTGGACAGGTAACCACTTGAGGGGATGCCGGCGATAAATGGGCCATGGAGGAAGTGTCAACTGAACCAGAACAGAGAAAATCCATCAATATTAAACATTAAAAGTCTGAAAGATCATTACAGATAATGCCTGGTTCCCAAATACCTCCTATGCTAACAGCATAGTAAAAACAGCAGCAAAACTGACATTCCAGTTATACCTCTGCCCAAACAAGATAAATTAAAAAACTGGGAACAAGCCTCACCATTGACACAGAAGGCTTTAAGAGCTAAACGGTGAGGAGGGAGCACTGTGAAGACCAGAGGAAATTACCACTAGCTCTGACCTTAAGATTACTGCTTGGAGCAGCTGCCAAAAGAAATGTCCTTTTATGCTGTGTCCTTTTATGCAGCTTACTTTATGTGACACTTACTTGGCATTCTACTTTTCCAAGGACTGATGACAAAAGTCGGTGCTGGTTCTTACTGCTAGGTCCAACCAAACCAACCAATTCAGAGTGAACTTGTCACTAACATTCAAATACCCACAAACTTCTTACCAAACACGAAAAAGCAAATCCGGCCATAACTATATAGACAGTCCACCCAAACTGTTCGGCCACGTACCCGTAGATAAATCCAACTATCTGTAAACAAACGAAGTGTGTTAAATACAGTCAAGCTGGCTGGGGGCGGGGGAGAAGAAAGAATACTGTGCAAAACCGATACTTACTGCGGAAAAAAGAATAATTCCCTGAAACATCTGTTCAGCTAGCTTCTGGCCCTTGTAATCCTAGAGGTGAAGAAGAGCAAAGCAGGAATTGGTTCCACCGCCGCAGACGGTTTCCGCCCTGGCCTCGCCGCGCGGGCACCGGGCCACCCCAACAGCAGGGGCCTCCCCAGGGACCGGGCAAGAGGCGAGGTTCTGGGTGTGCGGGGCGAACAAGCCTCCCAGGGGAGCAGGGCAGGGGCACCCCCGGAGAAGAGAGGTGGGGACGCGAGCGGCGCAACTCGGCGACGCAGGAAGGCGGCCCGTCCGCCAGGCACCGCGCCGACCCTCACCATCTGCGTGGGGAGCGAGCTCAGATGCTCCAGCATGGCTGGCTGAGAAGGCCGGCGGCCGGCGGAGGGCAGCCGCGACTCTCGGGCCGTGGCCCCGGGGCTCTGGGGCGAGGCGCAGCACGGCAGGCCCGCGGAGCCGGGGAGCGCGATGGCCGCGGCCCCGGAAGCGGATGTTGCCCGCGGCCCCCCGCGGCCCGAGGCCCCGCCCCGCGCCGCCGCCGCCGCTACGCGCCCCCCGCTGCGGCGACAGGCTGGCGCCCGGCGCCCGGCCCGCGGGGGAGGCGGCGGCGGCCGCGAGCAGGCATCGCGCGCCCGGGAAGGGCTCGCCGTCCGCGCTGCCGGCTGCCGGGAGCCGAGGCCCCGGCCCTGCTAGACGCCCTCCGCGGCGCCGCTGCGGCCCACCGGCTGCCGGCGCGCGCCCCGTCGCCATGGCGACCGTGTTTCCTCGGCGAGGACCCCGGCGGCAGGGCTGCCCGGCGGCGCCTGTGTGGCCGCGCTCCCGCGGGCGGAGCGGGCAGCGGGCAGCGGGCAGCGGGTGGCCGGACTCGCGGCGGCCGCCGAGCTAGCGGGCGGGCGGGCGGCGGGCTGGGTCCCGAGTGCAGGGCAGGCGGGCGGCCCGGCGGCGAGCTGGGCCCCCCGGCCTGCGGGGCGGCCGCTGAGCTGGCGGGGCGGGCCGGGGCGCGGGCGGTGGCTCCTCCTCCTCCAGCTGCAGGTAAGGGCGGCCGGGGGAGCGCCCGAGGGGAACGGCCCGGCCGGACCTAACGGGGGGCGGGGGGCGGGGGGCTGTGGGCCCGGGGAGCCTCCGGAGCGTCCCCGAAGGGCGCCCTGTGGACCCCTGCAGTTTAGGGGGGACCCGCGCTCGGCCGCCCCTCGCACCGCCTTGGGAGCGACTCCCTCCCGGAGAGTCCCCCACGTTGGCAGCGCGGCTGGCTCGCCGGCTGCACCGGGCCCTCCCAGGACCGACCCATCCCTCTCTCCCGACTGGGGTGTGCCTCTCCCTTGTTATCCGAGCGAGGTAGGGTGCCCCGTGTTTCGGAGAGACCCTGCCTGTGCCTCCCGGGTGGCGCTTGGCCTCTGCTCTGTCGCGTGTCGGGGGCGCAGGCGGCGGGGTTCTCCGCGCTCCAGGCTCGGGCCGCCGCTCATTCATAGAGTCAGCACTTCACGGCGCCTTGCTCTGTGCACGCACTGGCCTCGGGTACTGCAGTGACCAGCACCGGGCTCATGCTTCATAGAGCCCACGACGTGTTGGGGGAGACAGTGGCATAGCCCCAGAAATAAGTGACAGATTTATTCTGGGATTGGGCGGCCAGGGAGATGTGGGAGGGAGCTCAGGGCAGGTGCCGCTGAATGTGGGGTTTGAGAGGCTCCCCCCTTGAGGCCTGAAAGCCAAGTGGGAGCTAGCCAGATGAAGAGGCAGGAGAAAGTGCCTTTCCACCTTTCGGCCTGGCAGAGACTATTTAATAGACTCTCTGTTGTATGTAGAAATAGACCTGTCTCCCTGTGTTACCGTCCCCCACCTTTAAAGTTTCATTTATTTAAGTAACATCTACACCCAACCTCGAACTCACAATCTCTAGATCAAGAGTAACTGGCTTCTGAGATTGAGCCAGCCGGGCATCCCTGCGTTATCTCTTTTTAAATGCACTTCACAATGTGGCAGTTGCTGCAAAGGCTTTAAGGGTATTGGAGCTCTAACATATGGTGAGAAGAAGGAAATTGCCTGTCCGGTTCCATTTGAGAGAGATCTTTGTTGGAATCCATGTTGGTCCTTATGTTGAAATGTGTTTTCACGACCGTTATCAAAGATGGTGTTCTCTTTTTTGAGCTGAGAACCACCGTTGCTCATATTTACAAGACCATTCAACAAATATCACATGTCTAATAAGAGTCATGGTGGTTTTCAGATGTGAGGATGCATCAGTAGTTTCATTGGGGTCTCTATTCTCATAGAGCCTACATTCTAGTCTGGGAAGACAGAAATCAAGAAACAGAGAAATGAGATAGTTTCATAAATGAGGGGGTGTAGTGAACTATCCTGATGGCCTCTGAGGGGATGATAAAGAGGACATAAAGATGATCTTGGTCTTTGGCGACCTCAACAAGGTCAGTTTGAGTGGAACAGTAGGGGCAGAAGTCTGGTTGGAGAGAAGGAAAACGAGTGGAACTACATATTAAATTTTTTCAAGAGGGGAACACAGAAATGGGTCTGTGGATCAGCTAGGGTGAGGGGAGTAGTTTTTTGTTGTTTTTAATTAACTGGAAGATAGAAGAGCATGATAATATGATGAGTGTGATCCAACTGAGAGGGAAAGCGTTTGCTGATGCTGCACTAAGGAAACAATTAGAGAGGTTATGTTAGGGTATCAGTGGAATGGCCTTTCATGGGACGACATATTAACAAAAGGGAAAGCAGAAAAAATGGGCACAGCTGCCAAGAATGTGGGTCTTAATGCAGGTAGCTAGCAAGTTAAAAAAAAAAAAAAAAAAAAAAAGGTGTTCTTTCTCTTTTTTTTCAAAGGCCTTGAGAAATCAAGTGCCTCATAGGCACGTACTAACAATGAAATTAATTCAGACTTACTTTTACTTTAGAAATATGCTATAATTCAAAGTGCTTTGTGGAGTTAATAGCCTTATGTAAAAATGTTAGGTACTCCCATGAGGGAGGATGAAGCATAAAAGTATAAAGGTTTCAGAAGTAGGATCATAATATCCTGGATGCATAAAATCTTTTAAGGAAACATTACCCAGAGATGTTGTAGAAATCTGATCTGATCGCTTCATTTAGTTCCACACATAATCTTGTTGCCACTGAATTATTATTTTAAATTTCTTTTTAATTTTTTAAGTAATTTCTACATCCACTGTGGGGCTCAGACTCTTGGGATCAAGAGTCGCAGTCTCTACTGACTGAGCCAGCCAGGTGCCCCTATTATTATCTTTTTTTTTTTTTTTTTTAAGCGAAGGCATCAGATGAGGTGAGCACAAGCCACAGACAGATGACAGTATTAGATACTGCTTTATGAAGAGATGAGTAGTTAACCAACAGAGGTTAAGCCCTGGAAAGCTCATTTTTTCTTTTACCAGATTTTTAATTTTTGAGAATAGCACCCTAAACTTTTGAAAGCAAAAGTGGATTTTGTACATTTTTGTAATTATGTTTCTCTGCTATTTTAGGGGGAGCGGGGCAGAGGGTGAGAGAATCTTAAGCAGCCTCCTTGCACGGCTTGGTCTCATAGCCCTGAAATCATGACCTATGCTGAAATCAAGAGCCAGACACTCAACCGAGCCACCCAAGTGCCCCTTTCTGCTATAATTTTTAAAAAGATTTTATTTATTTATTCATGAAAGACATAGAGGCAGAAACATAGGCAAAGAGAGAGAAGCAGGCTCCATGCAGGGAGCCCGATGTGGGACTCGATCCCAGGACTCCAGGGATCACGCGCCGGGCCAAAGGCAGGCACTCAACCACTGAGCCACCCAGGCGTCCCTTCTGCTGTAGTTTTAAATGAATTTGGAAAATTTTTTTTTTAATTCCAGTTAAAGCTGGATGGGATACAACTCAGAACAGGGTCATTTTGTACCAATGAGGCTGATCTCAGGTTACTTGATCATAGATAACCAAGTCCATGTCTAATTTAATTAGGAATCTTGAATAGAAATTCATTTGGAAAATATTTCTGTAGTCAGCAAGTGTTCCTCGATAGAATTTATTTTGCTTTTCATCTGGTGACATCTAACGTACAAGACTTTCTCCCAGTATTATCATGACTACCACATAAAATTCAGGTCTCAAGTTAGGTTCTTGGAAACTGTTCATTCAAAATGAGTTTCTGGCAGAAGATACTGTATGTTTCTACCTGAATAAAAGTGTTGAGGCATTTCGATGGTCATTCTCATGTACCTACTAACTGGGGGCTTGCTTTTGTCTTGTAGGGTTAAAAACTAGCATTTATATAAAACAGAAGAAAAAGATGTCCTTCCGTAAAGGTATGCTTTTTCTACAAATTATGTTGTTTTTACAGCTGCTCAAAAGGTAAAGAGATGTCATGCAGGCTTTTCCTCTGTATTTCAGTAAACATCATCATCCTGGTCCTGGCTGTTGCTCTCTTCTTACTGGTTTTGCACCATAACTTCCTGGGCCTGAGCAGTTTGCTAAGGAATGAGGTTTCAGGTATGGGAAGCCTTACTAATGCCTTGGCATCTATCGAGGACCTGGAGTTCTGTGTATCCCAACATCCTGGTACATCACTAGATTAAAGAAAAAGTTTTCTTCTTGTCCTGATAAAAGTGGCCTGACTGGGGAAGGGAGAAGTGTGGTACTCGTTGTGCTGCTCTTGCAGCCCCACCCCCACCCCTTCTCCCTGTCTGGGGAGATCTGGGAGATGCCAGGGTTTGATCTGCTGGCAGATCCCTTTTCACCAATTCACCAAATCAGAGGCCTTAGAGGAGCCTCTGTGGGCTGCTGTCTACCCACACTGCAGCAGGACAGGGCTTCAGAAGGTGAGTGATGCTTATCTTGGATGCCTGCCCTGTTTACAGGCGTCAGTATGGTTACTTTCCTTGAACCTGTACAACAGTATCAGGGACTGTGTAGAAAAACAAAACCATCAAGCCTATCAACTGATTTAAAAAGTCACTTTATTGCATAATTCCATCATCAGTTCTTTTAAATTAGTTATCCATACTGCTCCTGCTCTGGTTTTGAGATATGTGTGAAGCTTCAGGATGTTTGTCAAAAATCATTTTGGGGTTGCCACCCACCGTAGTTGACCTAGAGTAAGAAACGATTAATAGCTTTCCCTTGACATTCACTGAGTACTGTTTTATAACAAGAAGTATTTATATATATATATACACACACACATATATACGTACACACACACACACACACACACACACGTAATATGTACATAAAGAAACATATGCTCCTGGTGGTAACATTTCTAAAAGAGCATTCAGGCTCCACAAGAATTTGTTCACTCTATCTCCTCTGCATTTAGATGATGGCTGGTGCACAGGAGGTACTCAATAGTTTCACTGAATATATGATTTCATTACCAAATTATTAAAATTTTGGTGTAGTACCTTCTTGGGTTTTTTTCCTGTGTATTTTTTTCTGTTATGAGATTATGCACTACATAAACTGCATGTGACATGTTTTCCCGATATTTTAAGTCACCATGATGGTAGATACTCCTCATATAAAATCTTAATACCACATAGTTTGAATCCATAGGAAAAAGTCTTGGTACAGTGAATCAGTGGTATCCCCACCAAGAAATGTGTTACATATATAGCATGAGTATACATGTGTATTTACTTTTTGTCTATCTACGCTTCATGATGACAGGGATTTGTCTTTTTTTTTTTTAAGATTTTATTTCTTCATAGAGATGCAGAGAGAGAGAGGCAGAGACACAGGCAGAGGGAGAAGCAGGCTCCATGCAGAGAGCCTGACGTGGGACTCGATCCCGGGACTCCAGGATCATGCCGTGGGCTGCAAGTGGTGCTAAACCGCTGCGCCACCGGGACTGCCCAGGGATTTGTCTTTTATTCATGGCTCCAGCCTCACTGCCTAGATAATGCCTTGCATATATTAGGTGGTCATTGAATGTAAATGAATAAATATATATTGAAGGGCAAAAAGGAACACTTATAAAACAGTAGAGTTGCTTTGTGATGCAGTCTGATACTTTTCAAATTCAGGGCTCTATTCTAATTCAGGAACCGTTTTCCTACTCAGTTTTGATTATGACCCACGAGAAACTGATTTCCTGTCCACTTATGGGACATAATTCATAGTTTGAAAAATAACTGTTTAGTCTGTTTCTAGGTTTTTACAATTATAAACGAACTTGTGACTTTAACCTCTCAGATTTTGTCTTTAAGAGAGGCAAGGGAAATTTCTGTGTCAGAGGTCACATACCTGTTTAAGGTTAATTTAAGTAATCTCAACAGCCGATGTGGAGCTTGAACTCATGACCCTGAGATCATGAGTTACATGCTCCCCCCACCCCTGCCCTCCCTGGATTGAGCCAGTCAGGCACTCCTCTCTTTTAAAGTTTTTGATACAAACTAAGATACATTCTAGAAGGATTCTGTTGTATTCCCACCAGCAGTGTATCAGAATTCAGGCCACCAATTTTTTAATGCTTCTGCTTTTCCAGAAGCCTTGTTACACATGGCAAAACAGTTTCTGGGTTATATGCCTCTCTCACCTTACCTCTTTTCAGTTCTTGGGCTCTATATCAAAAGCTCATGAAATGATAACAATACCTTCCTTGTGTGTATTCTTTGCAGATTCAGGAATTGTGGGGTTTCAGCCTATAGACTTTGTCCCAAATGTTCCCCGACAAGCTGTAGACGGGAGAGAAGAGGAGATTCCTGTGATCATTGCTGCATCTGAAGATAGGCTTGGAGGGGCCATTGCAGCTATAAACAGCATTCAGCACAATACTCGCTCCAATGTGATGTTCTACATTGTTACACTCAATGGTACAGCAGATCATCTTCGGTGAGCTCTGCTTGCCTGACAATTCTGCTGTTAGAGGATGCTCTAGAATAAGCCAGCTGCCAATCCAGGGAATTTTTTTTGGGGGGGGGGGGGCGTCTTTTTCTATATGCACATACTTTTTTTATAGTTGGGATTATAACATAAAAATTGCACATGTTTTCCCATGATTGTATCATAAACATGTTGCCAAGATGTGAATCAGCTGTGCCACACACACATTGTTAACTCAAGCTGATAAGGTTTTGGTAAGAAGAGTCTCTGTGTGAAAGCAGCAGAATGTTAATTTACATCCTGTTACAAGCTCCTTATCTCATAATATACCTTGAGTAGGTCTAGAGTAGAATGGGATGGGGGGAACAGTGGCACAGTGGTGTGGTGGAGTGAGCAGATACTAGATCCACATCCTAGCCCAGAGTGATTAGAGCCTACTTCCACATCTTTAAGTATGGAGTGAAAACACCCAACTTAGAGGATTATTGTGTTGCAAATGAGAAAATATGTAAAAAACACTAAGAACGTAATCATCCAGCAGATGTTTCTTACTACAGTTGTGACTAATCGTAGAATCCTAAAGTGAACAAGATCTTAAAAATGCTCTTGAATTCAGATTTATGAAATTTAGTCAAATATCTTGTCTAACAGGCTAAGAGTTGTCAAAGATCTAAAACATTTCTGTCCTTGTGGCTATTTTCTACATGGTTCATGTTTAGTTTGTGAAAATTACCGTTTTCCCCATGAAAACTCTGAAATCATCTAAAGTAATGTAAAAACAAATAATGCATTACAATAGCCACAGGAAAAACATGCAGTACATTAGAGAAGATGGACTTTTTACCTTAGACTCAGGGGGAAAAATAAGTTATTACAGTGAATTAATGAGTGTAATAACAGGGTGATGACCACTTTTTGTTGATAATTAGCTTTCACTACCATATTTTGACTTTTCTTTACCATGTATCTGGAGAGACAAGAGTTGGACCACATGTAGTGATGGGATGTTCTCAACTCCACAGGGTGCTTTTCTACAGCATTGGTCCCAAGCGTGAGCCTGGTGGGAGCACTAGCCATCACCACAGAATCTTGGTTCAGGCAGTGACTCTGATGGGCAAACCCTCAACAGCGATCAAAGAAAAGGCTGTAGTTTGGGGATATGGTTATAGAAAACTGAAATTTGCTGCTTTATTTTCATCAGATCCTGGCTCAGCAGCAGTACCTTGAAAAACATCAGATACAAAATTGTGAATTTTGACACTAAACTTTTGGAAGGCAAAGTAAAGGAGGATCCCAACCAGGGAGAATCCATAAAACCAGTGAGTTCCATGCATCCTTGTTGGTTCTTGGGAGTACAGCTGACTCTAGGACAACACAGGTTTAAACTTCGAGGGTCCACTTCTATGCAGTTTTCAATAATTTGTAACGTACAAAACGTGTGGACTGTTCATATTCTAGATAAGCTATCAACAGTATGCTATTAAGTTTTATTATATTCTAGTGATCAACAGTACGCTATAAAGTTTGGGGGGGGGGGGACAAACTTTTGACTGTCCAGGGGGCCAATGTCCCTAAGTCCTGCACTGTTCAAGATTCAACTGTTTTAGGAAATGGCTGGGTAACTGGGTACCCACTTACCCACTGTAAGTAGCTCTTTGGGGACCAAGGTTGGGCAGTTCTAAGAGACCTTCAGCTATCTTCTCCTGCATGGGTATGGAGAGCATTCTGGGAGTTTCTAATAAAGGCATAGCCACTGATGAATCCTACGCCAATGCCTCTTTCCTTTTCCTTTCCCAGTTAACCTTTGCAAGGTTCTACTTGCCAGTTCTGGTTCCCAGTGCAAAGAAGGCCATATATATGGATGATGATGTAATTGTGCAAGGTACCAAAGATTGTCACCATTGGTGCTGTTCTCTGTCCAGTGTGGGCAGTTGTGTTAATTTTATTTACGGTATCCTATAAAAGATCATCTAAGTGGGAGGAATGGGCATCTTAAAGTGTAAATCTTAAAAAACTTTGTCTATTTCAGGGGATATTCTTGCACTTTATAATACACCACTGAAACCAGGACATGCAGCTGCATTTTCAGAAGATTGTGATTCAGCCTCTACAAAAGTTGTCATCCGTGGAGCAGGGAATCAGGTGAATTACTTATTCGTTATCTTTACAGATACTCCACGCTCCATACTGCAGGGTAATGGTGAGAAGGCAGCAAAATCAGGGAGCTCTTCCTTTCTCCTGCATTTTACATTCCCCAGTTAGTCCATGCAACAATCCAAGGCTTTTCTACGAATTGGTCCATAAACTTGACAACCTAATCTTCCTTAAACATATGGCTCAGTATGTTTATTCTAGGTTTCTATACCAACTCAGAATCCCAGATGTCAGTTTTATTTGCCTTAGAGCCCTTTGCTAATCAAGTTAATGAGATTTTTCTTTACTATTACTATATATTCATTGTTTGAAGCAATAAACATATTATATATCCCATTTGTGTTTTAGTACAATTACATTGGCTATCTTGACTATAAGAAGGAAAGAATTCGTAAACTTTCCATGAAAGCCAGCACCTGCTCATTTAATCCTGGAGTTTTTGTTGCAAACTTAACAGAATGGAAAAAACAGAATATAACTAACCAGCTGGAAAAATGGATGAAACTCAATGTAGAGTAAGTATATAGCTGACTACACTGTGAAGACTCTTATTTCAACTCTCGGGGTCTTTCTAATCTAAGAGGAATTTGTCAGGATTTTCCACTAACAGCTTACATTTGTCATCTGTCCCAAGAGAGGGACTGTATAGCAGAACATTGGCTGGCAGCACCACAACACCTCCTCTGCTGATCGTATTTTATCAACAACACTCTACAATCGACCCCATGTGGAATGTCCGCCACCTTGGTAAGTCAAAAAAAAAAAAAATTAAAAGAATTAAGGATTAAAGATTTACTCGTCTGAAAAACTATGCTCAAGATGAAATATATCCAGTTTCCTTTAAGTTTTCTGCAGTTTAGGGATCCCTGGGTGGCGCAGCGGTTTAGCGCCTGCCTTTGGCCCAGGGCGTGATCCTGGAGACCCGGGATCAAATCCCACGTCGGGCTCCCGGTGCATGGAGCCTGCTTCTCCCTCTGCCTATGTCTCTGCCTCTCTCTCTCTCTGTGTGTGACTATCATAAATAAATAAAAAATTAAAAAAAAATTAAAAAAAAAAGTTTTCTGCAGTTTGATGTACAGTTATTTCTGATTGGTACTGGCACTAGTACAAACATTTGGCTTTTTTTTCTCTCAATGTAAGGTTCCAGTGCTGGAAAACGATATTCACCCCAGTTTGTAAAGGCTGCCAAGTTACTCCACTGGAATGGTCACTTTAAGCCATGGGGAAGAACTGCTTCCTATTCTGAGATCTGGGAAAAATGGTATATTCCAGACCCAACAGGCAAATTCAGCTTGATCCGAAGACATATGGAGATCTCAAATATAAAATAAAACATAATTTATGCTGTAAGCATTTCTCAGGAAATCCTGGAAGACAGTATGTGTGGGCAGTAACAGTTGCAAGGCTTCAAAGCCTATCTGCAGCAACCCATGGAAAGAGGGATGTTTCAGCTGGGTAAAGAGGACAGACTACCCCGTCTATCAGTTGGCTTCCCAGATAGACTATAAATGTCTCCATCTGCCTTATCAACAAGTGTTTGCTTACTACCGTGCTGAATGACCAGAGGTAAATGGACTGACAGGATTGGTACAGCTAGTTCAACACTGCTGCTTGGTTTTAATTTTGTAACCTTAACCTGTGGTCTGATCTGTTAATAAAGTGAAACCTACATTTTTCAATAGGTATCTCATTTTTTTGCTTCCAAGTAATTATACTTCTATCCGTTCATTGTATAAGAAAGAAATTGTCTTACAAAATTTAGACACCTTCTAAATTGCCTTATTCTTTAAATTGAACATGATATTCACAAAATTTACATTTTACATCACACTGTAACTGGTACATCATACATTGTTACAGCTTAGTAGCTCAAAAATGTTAAAAAACCACCTTATAAAGGGGAGAAGTTGTTATACATAGTCTGTACTGAAGTCATAAGCATCATCTTCCTCTTCAGCCATTTTATCTGAGATGTAAGGTGGTGCTGACCCATCTATATTGGAGGAAATAAAAAGTGAGGTTAAAAAAAAAAAGGCAATTCCACACCATGTTGCTTTGTTAGTAAATCCCTCCACCCAAGATGCCCCACCTGCTTGAGATTCCTCAGGTGGTGCCTCCCAGGCCTCTTCCTGCCCTGGACATCTCTGAACTCTTTTCCTGTGGGACAAAGAGAAATAGTACATAATTAGTAGCCCTTATCTGCTCATTAAGAAATTAAATAACTGGAAAAAGACTCTGAAGGTACACATGATAGGGCAGACAAAATTAAGACTATTGACTTCAAGCCTTAAATACCTAAATCTTGAAGGGTTTCTTGTAGTCTGTTATGAACTGTTTACTTTGTCTCTTCAGCCCCTTCCCATTTGTTAAACATTGAAAATTTACTTTAGATTAAGCCACTCACATGCAACATACTTATACTAGCTGATTCTTCAACACCATCCTGGTCGCTGTCAAGATCATCACAGTCCTCCCCCTCCTCCTGTTTTTTCTCTTTCTGTTTTGGCAGTTCTTCTGGTATGTCCTTTTCCTCTATTATTCCATTTGTCAGACCCGAAGACTGGAAAAGGATGCTACTGGCTAAACGAGGGCCCCTGATGACTAGGGAAGGAACACAGGTCATGTAAACAGACCTTTTATTGGCCTCTCAGCCAATGAAGACAGTAAACACAAGACTTGCTTACTGTGTATGCTGTGTGCATTGTTCTTTTCCAGTTCTTCCAGGTTAAGGCCCTGTTTCATGTCTCTCATTATGGCCTCACTAAAATGTGGAGGAGGAGTCCAGGATGTAGGGGGATGACAGTAGTAACCTAAGGAGGCACTAGATTTAAAAACAAGATTTGTAAATAATTAGTTCCTTCATTCCATGTGATCCTCAAAATGCCAACAGAAAAAAGTCTTACCCTGTCCACTCTGACCATATCAGTTTGGCAGCACCTTCTAAATTTGGGCTTCCACCTTTTTGGTGCAGTCCTCTTCTCTGAGCAAGTGATGTAAAAAAGTCCAGAGGATTCTTAAAGTCTGGAACAGTAAATTTCAGTACTACCTTAAAAAAGAAAAACTGACATTATTCATCTGATATAGTATTAAAAAAAAAACAAAAACCTTGAAAACCTTCCTACTTAAAAATGTTTATGATGAAAGAGAACATGGAGCTCAAGGGAACTGGGTTCTTATACCTGTCGAGCATCAGCCTGGGACAAGATGGCACTAGCAGCCTCCACTGGTTTCAACACTTCAATACTTGCTGGACTTCTCAGAGCAAGTGCACTGGCAGAGTTAACTGGAGACACAATGAAACTTGGACTGTCTACAACTGTGATTTGTTTGTCCAGGGTGACAACCTGCATGTACCTGGAAAAAGAGGGATAGTAATCGAGGGGAGCACTGGTTTACCTGAAGGATGAAGAACACGAAGCTCAGGGTTGGATTGAACAAACTCAGCACAGTCTGTCAGATCCAGTTTATCATCATTTGCTTCATGTTTTATCTGAAACTCTAACAGTGCTCCTCCCCTTCTAAAGAAAAACACTGTATTTATAACCTCTAGGTTGACCTAGACACATGCTGTTTCCTCTGCCATAAAAATTTCCCCTCCAAATAACTGACTTCGATTCAGTACTGGGTTCAAGCATCCCTTCTTCTGAGGCAGCTTCCCCTTCTCTCAATCTATGTGCTTGCCTTTCAAACTAGATGTGAGCTGTTCCGCTCTAATCAATTCTTCCCTAAGCCTAGCACTGACTTAACCCTTTCCTTGCACTGACACCTCTAAAGAAAAAATAGAAAATGGTCTTCCTTGAGCTATCCAAAACAAAATAATGTTTAATCGTCTATAATGAAATAGCACAATTATGGAAGAACTCAATTTACCTTGTAAGCCCCATGGATACACCAACATTACATATCTGTTCCTGTTTTAAGCTGTTGATGATGCTGCTTTTCCCCACATTTGGGAAACCTACAAATGGGAAATCCATAGAACAAAAGGCATTATGTACTGGTAACTATAAAATTTCCACTGCCTTATTTTAGGTTTGCCCGATATTTGGAGCAAGATCAGAGTTGGATCTGAGTGTCTTCACTTCAACACTAAGACCAATCTTAGAGTCTTCATTTCTTGCACAAGTAATCAAAGAGCAGGAAAAGATGATTAATTCAAATAATCAGGAGCTTTTAGAAGCCAACTTCTTATAGTGCACAGCACTGGAATAGGCAGGAATTAAAATTTTTGAGCGTGTTTCATTAAACGGGCAAGAAGCCAACGTTTGAACAAGCTCTTTATTGAGCACCAACCTCATACACTGTTAACATGAATAAAACCTTGACACTTAAGACATAAAGCGTGTTAAATTGAAACTCACCAATTACTCCCACCTGAATGGCTTTGCCACAAGTCTCCTGAAAACTTCTAAGAAGCTTCCAAAGGCCTTCTTTCCCAACACAGACTTCATTTCTGAAGGGAGTTCTCTTCCTGACCTTCAAGTGCTAAAATTCCAAATAATTAAACTTCTGATAACCCACCAGATAAAACCCAAGCAATCTCTCCAGAGCCCAGCTATTAAAATCACCACTCTATTATCTTTCAGATTATCTCTGGATGAAATCAGAGTTGGATCTTATAAATTCTCATTTTTTAATCAAGATTTTGTATGCTCATCATATTTCAGCCATTCAAAATCTGAAAGAACCATACTTTCCACCACTGACTGTAAAGCGTACCTTGATTATCTTGCCCTTGTCCTTCAAATTTGTTGAGGCTCTGAACACCACTGTTGGTAATTCCTTCTTCAAATAACTTAGCCAGCTTTCTAAATTCTCCTTTGGTACCAAATCTAAGAGGGATTAGGAACAAGACACATACTCCAATTTGGTTATTTTATTGAGATGAATATGAATATTTGGTAAACTGGATTTTACTCTGGTTTGTCTCTTCAGTTTTTAAAAAAGAATTCAAAAAAAAAATAAAAATAAAAATAAAAATAAAAAAGAATTCAGATGGAAGATAGGAAGAGAGTAAGCTCCCTATTACACTGCCTATATCTCGACAGAGTTTGGTATCTACCCTCCTATATTTCTTAAGTTACCCTTTGCACTGCTCACCTTTTCAGAATTAAATCAACCAGTAGATTATGACCCTAACTTAACAGCAGAGCTGTGTTTCCAGAATTTACTCTCAGGTAACAGCCATGTTTACTGGCCCCAACAGTAACTGCAGATGCTATTTTACATTCTGCTTCATGAAATCTCTATTCTGGGCTTTCCTGGCCCTGATGTTCAAACCAATACTTCCTTTAAGCACCCTTTATATAAATATTGTCATATGTGAACATTATGTGGATGTGGTGAATATGGCAAACTACCATCACTCCCTATGTGAGATTAATGAGTAAGCAGAGTAGAGAAGCTTACACTCTTAAATAAGACAAGATGGCAAAGTAGTAAATAGTAAGAGAAAAGTAGAAACCTGTTAGTCACTTATAGAAAATACCTCAATCCCATTGCCCAGCATTGCTTTTAGTAACAAGACCATATGCACTGGCTTTATTGAGGTCAGAGTTGGATCTTATCAGTCTTCAATGAAAATCAGACTGCTCACATGTTTTCCTCATACCTCGCTAGTGCATATGGAACATAAAAGGCATCTCTTCTGCTCACCTGATTTATTTAATACAAGTACCAGCTTCTTCTGTCCACTCTGGACAACGGCTTCTTCTGCCTGGGGACACCTGCAACCAAGAGGATCTCTGGCATCCAACACCTCCAGCACAACATCTGAGGCTTCAATCACCTGTCAAAGCAGAAACTATCAAAGAAATATCCCGTGCTCTGGCAACACCCTCCATACACAAGTACACTGGCATTTTCCACTTAGCAACAGGGTGAACTCAGAGTTAGATCTTAGATCCTCACTTTGGCATGAAGAATGTTCACATGTTCATTTCTCACAGGAAAGTAAAACACAGGTTTGCTTGGCAGCCTATGGACTCCTGACAAAGTGGATTTCAAAAGTAGAAATATCTCCATTGTCTGAATATACAACCCTTCCACAGTGAATTATGTAGTGTGATACGCCCTGTGGCCCTGCCGCGAGATGCTGACCAGCAGTCCTGTTCTATTAATGGAGGGAAGTGAGCTTAGGAAAACGGGTATTTAGGATGGGGGTTACTAGGGAACAACTACGCCAAGACACTGCCTTGTCTTCCTTCACTTAGGTTTCAACAGTACTTTTTCCCCACACTGCTTGCTCCGACGTATCTTCATCTATTTTAGAAACCACTATCAACATGTTACTTAACACAAAGTACCATTTTTGTCAGTCATGCTTATAGGAACTGTTCCTGTGCAAAAATTTTAAACTTTAAGAATACTTCCTGCAGCTAAACAGAAAAGGCCCTAAATAGGATAAACCACAATAAACAAAGAATAAAAACTTTTAAAACTAGGATATGCCAACTTGCTGATTCATCCATCTCAAGTGAACTCCACTTCCACATTTATAGGGCTGGTGTCAGAAAAAAAGAATCTCTCTAGTCTTTTCAACCTCATTACCATTTTTAGACACTGACCTAGACTAAAATACCTTTTTAAGTTCCTGACAATACAACTTCTTTGGATTCTGTTTGCCTGACTTGGGTTTGTCCTTAGCTTTGCACTGCCCAGATTCCTGCAAGATAAAGACAAGGGAAAAAGGACACCAAGTTAGCACTTCAGCTGTACCTATTTCTCCATTTTCCATGGCTAATTAGGGGCACTGCAGGTGACATTTCTAAGTAAAAAAGAGTCAAAATAGTCTTTCTGCCCAAAGCACGGCATCCCCTGCCCTGGGTATGTTTTTACTTCTGTCAGAATTCTCAGTCATAAAGATAATCTTTTTAAAAAAAAAGTATTTATTCATAGAGACACAGAGAGAGAGAGAGAGAGAGGAGAGAGAGAGAGAGAGAGAGAGGCAGAGACACAGGTAGAGGGAGAAGCAGGCTCCATGCAGAGAGCCTGACGTGAGACTCGATCCCGGGACTCCAGGATCACGCCCTAGACTGCAGGCGGCGCTAAACTGCTGTGCCATCGGGGCTGCCCTCAGTCATAAAGATACTTAATCGTACCTCCTTCACAGGTTCCAAGTTAGATGGCTTAACACCAGGGTTAGTTTCAAGTTTTCTTTTCTTTTCCTGTTCCTTCTGCCTGTCAAGTTTCTGCTGCTCTTTTAGTTCTTCAAGCTGCATCCAAGCCATAAGAGAAATGAGTGAGCCAAACCAATGTGGTGCTACTTTACTTTCAAAAACCACATACCCACGCATCACTTGTTCAGAGTTTGAGCTAACATATCTTACTCGCTGTTTCCTTAGCTCAGCTTCCCGAAGAAGAGCCTCTTTAAAGGGAGCACTGTTTGGAACTCCTGGGTCTTTTCTAGGCTTTTTGCGACCTTGCTTTTTGGCCTCCTTCCTCAATTTTCGATGGTGCTCTCGAACCTATTATAATAAAAATTTTTATCCATTTGTAAAATTTACTAGCCAATCTGGCTAAAATTAGTTATGCCTGTAAAATAAGCCAAGAAAATTAAGTTGTAACCATAGAGAAAACAAACATTTATGTACACAACAGCAAAACAGTCACCAGGAGACTCTTTGCAGAGGTTAACACGTTGATTAGTTTGCAGACTTATCACCAAATTACTGCACTTTCCCACAGCTATACTCCTGAGGTCTAAGAACTTGTGCCCATGGAGTGTAATTAACTTCAATTCTGTAAGATGAAATCACATTAATCCAAACCTCCTTGTGCCCGAAAGGTGGAGCAGACAGAAATCAGTTCAGCGTTATATTGAACATGGGCGTTCCAAGCAGAACACTTACCTTTTTTTGGATTTTATACCTTTTATGGCAGGTCATGCGTTTACTTGCTTTCTTTAACTCTACAAAGAAACCCAGCACGAGAGGATTAGACACAAAGGATCCGTTTAGTTTTTAGTGACCGGGCTCAGGGGTCACGTCCCTTTCCCTGCTTAGCAATTAACGCTCAAACCTAAAACTCACATGTGGTGGATTACAAACACAGGCCATTCTAAAATCTCAAAGAATCTGGAGCAGAGCCCAACTTCCCTGCTCTCGCTCTTTCCGTAACAGACTGAAACCGCACAGCAGAGCAGGAGACCCCCAGATGGCAGCCCCTTCTCGTCATAGGCCGCAAATCACAAGTTAGGACCGAGCAGCGGATTTCAGCGGCCCGCCTCAGACCTCTCAACATGGCCGAGTAGGGAAGAGGCTGGGCCCGCAACCTTGGCTCGGACGGACACGGTTTACTCAGGACCATCTGGCGTGATTTTAATTTCTTAAAACATATCTGACAGAGAGAGAACACGAGCAGGGGGAGGGGCAGGCTCCCCGCTCCGCAGGGCGCCCACGCTCGATCCCGGGAAGCCGGGGCCGTGACCTACGCCGAAGGCAGACACCTGACCCACTGAGCCACCCAGGCGCCCCAGCGACCTTCACTGCTGTCTTCCTTTCGCACAACAGGCCGGCGGCTAACGACGGCCTTCCCCCACTCGCTTCTCCTCCCGACCCGCGCCGCGGCCTGCCCGCAGGCTCCCCCGCTCCCTCAGAAGACCGCCCCGACGGTTCGCCGACCGTCAGAGGCAGGCCCCTCTACACCCGCTCCCCGGCCGTACTCACTCGGTCGCTTCATACTGGGAGCGGGAACGGCGGTCGCAGCGGCGTAACCGGCGGCAGCAGCAGCAACAACGCGCCTCCGCCCCGGCCACGTGTGACTCGCAGGCAGCCAAGCCCGAGCGTCACGCACCGACGCTACCGCCGTAAAGCGCGCCGCCGCCCGCTCGCGCGCGCGCGCACGCAGTGTCGTGCGGAGCCGGGTTCGCTTGGCGGCCGCAGGGCTGGTTTTGCGGCGGCACCGGGAGGGGTGAGGGCGGTGAGGGCGGCGGGTGCTGGAGCGACGGCGGCGGCCGCAGCCGGAGGAGCAATAGCAGCAGCCGTGGCGGCCACGGGGCGGGGCGCGGCGGTCGGCGACCGCGGCCGGGGCTGCAGGCGGCGGAGCGGCTGGGTAAGGCCGGGCCCGGGGCGGGCGGGGCCGCTCCCTCTCGGCCGGCTGCCGGGCCTTTGTGTGGGCCCGGGCGGGCGGGAGCAGCGGCGGAGGCCCCGCCCCGGCGTGGGGACGCGCCGGTCGGGCTGGGCGCGCGGGGCGGGGCGCGGCGGCGGGCGTCGGGACGGCCAGGCAGCCTCGCCGCACCTGCCCTGCCGGCCGGACAAAGGCGCGCCGCGGCCCGGAAGCTCCCGCTCGCTCTTTCCCGCCCCGGCGGCCGGCAGAGCCCTCGTCGCCGACAGCCTCAAAGCTGTCAACGTTTCCCTAGTCCCGGTACCAGTGACAGGTCCGGAAAGTCTTTCATTTCTTCACAGGTCAGGGCCTCCTTTTTTTGTTGTTGTTGTTTCTTGACGCAAACTCAACTAGTGTGAAAAAAATTTTTTTTTTTTTTTTACCTTCTCTAGATGACTGTGTTCAGACTGAGTGTGTATTTGAGTGAGACTTGTATTTATACTAGAGGCTAGATACTGAAGTGTCTTCTCTGCAGCAGCACGGAAAATCGAGGTTTTAAAATTGTACGTTTCCTGGTTTTTAATAATTTTCCACCTCTTAAAATTTTCTACCGAAAGCGTAGTTTTATTGTGATAGGGAAGATATTGGCGATTTAAATAAAGATTGGTAAAATGTGGAAGAAATACTGAAAAAAAAAAAAAACAAGTGGGAAATAGCACAGTATAGCAGGTATAGAAATTACCATTGTGGTTATAGAAGCATATGTTGGAATATAAGACATTCTTATTAATTTATATTTTAAAAAATTTAGGGCTCCTCAAAAATGGTTTTTGAGGTGATGTTTTTCCATTAAGAGTAGTATGGTTTTGCTTTATTCCTTGTTAACAGATTGCTTGTATTTTAAGATTCAAAGGAAGGAAAGTGTTTTTGAAGAAGCAGTTCCAATTTCAAACAGTAACAAATGTGCGTGTGGATAAATGGAAGGGCGTTGATTGCCTTCTTTGGCTTTGGGTGTACAAAATACCTCAGATTTTGATATTTTACCCCAAACTCCAAGCTCAGTAAATTGTGGTATGTCTATACGATGGGCTGTTAACAAGCCATCAAACATCCTGTGGAAGAGTGTTCACTTTTGGAAGAACCCAGAGTTTAAAACAAGTTGCAAAACAATATATATGGTTTAACACTGCGGTTTAAAAAAAAAAAAAGGCAACTAAGGCATAGAAAAAATACAGAAAGCCGTGAATGCCAATGTTAAGGGTGTTTTGTTTTTTTTTTTTCTAGAATTATGTGGGGTTTTTTCCCCCCTTTGAATTCTGTTTTCCAAGGTTCTTGTTCTGTGCATGTATTATAGTATTGAGTATCAGAAATACAGGAGAGAACTTTTAGTACTATCAAAATATACCGTGTGGCTAAAATGAGTATTTTCCCAGTTGCACATTTTAAGGTTATTCCTTAGCGTCCAATGCAAGTTACTGGTTGTCAGACTTTTGCACATGTAGCTGTAATCAGTGCCATTTTAAAATTTATATTTGGGCTCCAGAATGTATTTCCTCTTCATGGGGAGAAAATTGCTGAAGGATTGCCCACAGTCCTTTTAAACCACACAAGCTTTTTTTAATGTCCCACTTTTAATACCTTTATTTAAAAAGATAAATTGATTGTTCATACTATACCAGATACTATTCTATAAGCCAGAGCTACAAAAATGAATAAAATGTTATTAACTGGTCCCAAGGAGCATTTAATCCTAGAGTTGAAAGTTCTCTGTTGTGCTTTGAAGTTTCAAAGTGATTTCGTGTACGTATCACAGTCCCAGTGCTCTAAGGCAGATATATGCACACCTGACTTCTCATTTTAGAAGTGGAGAAACAGCTCTGAGAGGTTGTGACTCAAGCAACATGAAACAGATAACTCGAAGCGGAGTACTTGGGACTCAGAATCCGGTCTTCTGAGCTTAAGTCCTGTTGCCTCTCCCACCTACCTGGCAATACTGACTTTATTGCCAAACTTCCAAAATACATTTAAAAATGTGTCCTTTGGATAAGAAAATAATTGAAAATTACCCTTAAGTTGCCTCTTTTTCTTGCTTTATCACAGAAAGTTAATGATTTAAGGAGTTTTGTATATTATGGTCTAAACTAGAATACACACGCACCAACAATTTACAATTTGTTGTCATATGCTTTTCAGTGGGTTATTTATGAAGGTAGTAATTTTGATCACCTGCCAAAATGATCAAAGGCTTTGTTTTTAATCTTTCTAAACCTGTGAGTGTTGTCTTTCTAATGCTGGTAGGACTTTTGGAAAGAAATGTCTTTCTCTGAATTTTTTGTAGGGGGGAGGAGGTTTCCAGACTGTTCACATGAACCATTCTTGGTTTGTTCCAGCTTGCCAACATTTGGTGTCACATGTGAGCCTTCCACATGTGTTCACTCTCCATTCCAGCTCTGTGATTGAACTCTGCTCTTATTGACTAGGGGGCATTTGGGCAGGCATGCTTCATTCCTGGAATTGACAGTCATTCCATGTGAGTAAAGGAATCTCAGTGAGACATCTTTAAGCATATGAAAAGCATTTGTTTTAAAATTAAAAGAAATGTCGGGTACTGTTAGTGCCTGAGCCTTTGCAGCAGTGTGGCACGAGAGAACTGATATGGCTATTTTCTCCAGTTCTCTTATCTTTCTTTAGCAGTTCTACTTGAATGTTTTCTATCTATTCGTAGTCATTTTTACTCCTTCTGACCTTTCTTTTTTATTTCCCCTTTCTCTGCCTGTTCTTCTCTTTCAGTTTTGAATATATTAACACTGAATCAGCACTTCTAAAGCCCTGCCTTCTCCCACTGGCTTCACTTGGCCTTCAGACATAATGAGGAGACTGGCTTTTCGAGGCGCTGGTTGTGCTCTGGTAAAGCTGGTAAATTACTGATCATCTGCACCTTTTCTCTTTTCTGTCCTTCCTTGCCTTTTCCCTTCCACTCTTCTTAAATTTGGTATCCTTTCCATAAAGATTCCCTCCTCATGTTCATCAAATTCACTTGTGTCCTTGTCCTAGCTTGTATACTGAGGTTTGGTCCTTAGGTTCTTCATTTTAATGAATTAAGACCAGTTTATCAACCTTTTACAAAACAAAAGAAAATCACCAAAACTTGGCTGTCCTTAGCCTAAGCCCTTTGAACCTTTTTAGCCAGTTGTAGCCAATTGCAAACTAACATACTGAGTAACAAACCAAAGCCTAGAGAAAGAAATATAGTTATGGTAGACTGTTTTTAAGTGTCATGTGGACCATGCTTCTGAGGAAGAGATAGGAGACTCCTCTTGTTTCTAAGTTGGTTACCAGAATGTTCTATATGTTGGTTTGTTTTGCTCCTCTCAGTTCCCAGAGCTCCCCAGTTTTTCTCTCCACAACTACTAGCAACCCATTCTTTCAGTTGCTGCTGTCTTAGTTTACTGAAATTAAATGTTGATGAGTGAAACTGGGATCAGTTTTTTCGTTTAGCTTTAGAGAAGAACCTTTGAAATCACAGTATGCTACTTGGTACTGTTGTTAAATTATATAAGAATTATAGGACCTCAGGTATATACCCTTTTCCCTGTAGCTGTAGCATATCATTTCAGTGGTTGCATTTTTTTGTGTTATAGTCAAATGTGTACATTTGTAAAGTTGTGTTTACATTAGTTACTAGACAGCCTACTTGGCAGCAAATATATATGTGTTTCTGAAAGGCCAAGTAGGACCTAAAAGTTCACCTCTGAGGTACTATTCCAAATCATCTGAAACTTAAAGCTGTGATTCCAAAATTCTTAGGAATGGAGTACCTCATATAACTGAAAAGGAGGTCAGTCTGATTGGCAGAAAAGTTTCAAAGTAGTCTTACTGTTTTGACATAGGTATGGTAAGTCACATTAAGTGTATTCCAGGGGTTTGTCTTGTGGCTTTCTTTAATGAATGGAGAAAATTCATTTCCCGTGATTAGTTTTAGAGTTGATCTAAAATGTTAGGAGGTTAATTGTCCTCTGTCCCCTGCACTTTGGCACTACTCATTTGCCTCAGGCACTGATTTCTACTTTTTTCCACATCATGGCCCACCTGGAAAATGATCAGAATTGTTAGACACACTGGGGAAAACAGATGAAGCTGCTGACTCCAGAGGTGACTGCCTTGGGGCTTCGTCCCTGCGGCCTGCCTGGCTGCCTCAGGGGCTGAGGAATCAATACCTCCACACTGGTGTACCACTACATGTAGGTTTTTAAAGTCTGGTGAGGGGTAAGTTTGGGACCGGGCATTATTGGGTCACTCAAACAAACTTGGTAACATATAAATTGCTTTACTTTTGTTGAATTTGCCCCATCTAAATTGAAAGTGTAGCATTCTGGTAAGTGAAGGGGCTAAAGCAACAAGGTCCAGAACTTCCACTAAAAAAACTGATAGTTAAGTTTCTTTACAACAGTTAAAATATCCTCCTAAGTGAACCAGAATCTTGGTAGCAAGTGGCTAGTTGAGGGCTTAGTGGCAAGGTCCAAATTTAAGTATAAGAACATGGCTGATTATTTCTTATAGAAGAAGTTGGATTCCATGGGTTCCAAGAGAAGACGAGCTACCTCCCCATCCAGTAGTGTCAGCGGGGACTTTGATGACGGGCACCATTCTGTATCCACACCAGGCCCCAGCAGGAAAAGGAGGAGACTGTCCAATCTTCCAACTGTAGATCCTGTGAGTAACTTGCATCACATAGTTTCTGCCTGCTTTTCCTACTCTTCCTTTAATGATAAGCAGTTAATACGCAAGGCCTCACCACTTTTTTCCTCTGGCTTAATATCTTTACTCTTTCTTTTATAGTACGTATTTAGTCAACAGTCTTTAACAGTTATTTAATATTAAGAAATAATGGTGAGTGGGGGGTGGGTGAAATAGGTGAATGGGATTAAGAGGTACAAACTTCCAGTTATAAAACTAAGTCACAGAGATGAAAAGTACAACATAAAGAATATAGTCAACAATGTTGTAATAACATTATATGGTGACAGATAGGGACTACACTTACTGTGGTGGGCATTGAATAGTATTAGAACCATTGAATCACTGTCTTCTACATCTGAAACTGATATAGCATTGTATGTCAGGTATACTGCAATAATACTTTTTTTAAAGATTTCATTTATTTATTTTAGACAGAGATAGTGTGTGAGCAGCGGTAGGGGCCAAGGGGGAGGAAGAAGGAAAGTAGACTCCACGCTGAACACTTGGATTCCTACATGGGGCTCAGTCCCACGACCATGAAATCATGATTTAAGCCAAAACCAAAAGTTGGACACCCAACCGAATGAGCCATCCAGGTGCCACCCAGTAATACATTTTAAAAATAAAATAAATATTAGGAACTCTCAAAGTACTCTGAATACATTTAGAATAAGAAATTTGCATAAAGTTATTTGTGTTTTGATTAAAAGAGGTTTCCTAAAAGTATAATCTGCCAAAGCACTTAATTCTATTTTTTTTTAAAGATTTTATTTATTCATGAAGCACTTAATTCTAGTTAAAAATAACCAAATGGGCTTAGGAATTCTACAGATCAGGGAATGGCCAACACCATAATAGAAATATGAACAATTTTTTTTTTCTAGTTTTATTGAGATGTAATTGACATAACACTATATAAGTTGAAGGTGTACACTATGATGATTTGACCAACATAAATTGTGAACTAAAGCCACAATTAGTTTAACATCTGTTATTTCCTATAAATGGCCAAAAAAAGTATAGTTTTTCTTATAATGAGAGCTTTTAGGATCTACTCTTATGACAACTTTCAAATATACATAGCAGTGTTGTACATAATTACCGTGTTATACATGACATGACATCCCCAGTGTTTATTTATAACTGGAAGTTTCTACCTTTTGACAAAAAGGAAAGAAAAAAATATAGGTACTTCACGTTATATGTTATTCATATAACTGTGTGCTTATCATATGCCAAGCAATCACTATTCTGATGGTTGGGATATAACCGCGTGTAAGACAAGCCAATTTTTCACAAAGAGCTTAGATTCTAGTGTGGCAGAAGCAGACTGTAAACAGATGAACAAATAGATAATAAAGTACTCTCAGTTAATGATAAATGCTAAGAAAAAAAAGTTTGTGTTATTTGTGTTACTTGTGCCCAAAACTTGATAGATTTCTCTATAATGGCAGTGACCCTATGGAGTACTAGGGAAGGGTATTCCAGGCAGAGGGACCCAATGAAGAGGAGCTGGGTCAGGAATGGGTTTGTTGTGTTGTGATTACAGAAAGATGGTCCAAAGGAAGAAGACGGGTGAAGTCTGCCCAGCCACTGTATGTAGTTACTCTACATACTCTGTGGTCAGCGTTTAGAGTTTAGATTTTATTCTGTCAGTAGTGGGAAGCTCCTCTTTTGGATGATTTTAACCGAGAGAGTGATAGGAACTGATTTAGCTAAGGAGAAAAGAACAATAATGAGTAGCATAAATCTCGCGAAAGATGCCAAAATGTTTAATCCGTTAAATTTTTTTGTAAGTTTTGTTTAGGTAATCTCTATGCCCAATGTAGGGCTTGAACTCATAACCCTGAGATCAAGAGTTGGATACTTTTCTGACTGAGCCAGCCAGGTGCCCCTAATCAGTTAAATTCTTTTAAATAAGGAAATGATGTCAGCATAGTTCAGACCTGAGTTTTTGTGTGGGAACTTGGGGATTTGTCCATTTTCTTCTCTAACTGCCTTTTATGGGTATGTTTTTGTTAATGGATAATCCTTACACCTACAGTGGCTTTCTGTTCACATTTCTGGTGATTTTTTTTTTTTTAAACCTTTTACGATATATAGATTGCTGTATGCCATGAACTCTACAATACCATCCGAGACTATAAGGATGAGCAGGGCAGGCTCCTCTGTGAGCTCTTCATTAGGGCACCCAAACGAAGGTGAGTTGGAAGGTGAGTGGGAGGGATTTGATAATGGAGTTTTCCTTTGGAAGGAATGGTTTAAAGAATATTGGGGTCCAGATTTTAGTTTTAGTTGTCAGGATGTAGTGAAGCATATTTTTTAAAAAAATTTTATTGTAAAATATACACAACATAAAATTTATACATTTTATAATTTTAAGTATACAGTTCATTAAGGGTTTTTTCATATTGTTGTACAACAGACCTCCAGAACATTGTTATATTGCAAAATTGAAACTGTACCCATTATAAAACTCCCTGTTCCTTTCTTCCTGCCTCCAGCTCCTGGCAGCCACCATTACACTTTCTGTTTTTCTAAATTTGACTATGCTAGAGGTCTTATATAAGTGGAATCATACAGTATTTGTATTTTGTGATGGCTTCTTTCACTTAACATAATGGTTTCAGTGGACACCTGTGATGTAGCATTCAAAAGGATTTCCTTCCTTTTGGGGGCTGAATAATATTCCACTGTATGGATATATCACCTTTTATCTATTCATCTGTTGATAAACACTTGAGTTACTTTTATCACTTGGCTCTTGTGAATAATGCTGCAGTGAACATGGGTATGTAAATATATCTTTGATGCTGCTCTCAGTTCTTTGGGATATATACCCAGAAGTGGCATTGCTGGATCTTATAGTAATTCTGTTTTTAATTTTTTGAGGAATCAGCATTCTGTTTTCCATATCACTGTACCATTTTACTTTCCCACAAGCAGCGTACCAGAGTTCCAATTTCTCCACATCCTTGCCGCACCTGTAGTTTTGTAGTACGCTTTGAAATCAAAAAGTAGGAATCCTGTGGTGGTTAATTTTCTGTCTCAACTTGGCTGGGCTAAGATATCTATCTTGACTGGATTCCCAGATATATCTGTGTCAATAAGGATGTCTCTGGAAGAGATTAGCCTCTAAATAGGAGACTGAATAAAAAAGATGGCCTTAACCAGTGCAGTGGGGTATTGCCCAATCTCCTGAGGCCTTGAGTAGACCGAAAGGGGAAAGGAAGGATGAATTAGTGCTCTCTAAGCTGAGACATCCATCTGCTTCTGCCTTCGGATCTCAGAGGTCCTAGTTCTTGGGCCTTCAAACTCATATTACTCGCTTTCCTGATTCTCTGGCAGATGACAGATCCTGGACTTCCTGGCCTCGGTAATCACACGAGCCAATTTCTATAATAAGACCCATGCATGTGTGTGTCTGTGTGTGTGTCTATACATATTTGTGTGTATGTATCTCTTTCCTATTAGTTATGTTTCTCTGAAGAACCCTAGGACAGTCTTCCAACTTTGTTCTTTTTCAGGATAGGTTAGGCTATTTGGGGATCTTTGAGATTCTATCTGAATTTCAGGATGGATTTTTCTGTTTCTGCAAAAAGTACTGTTGGGATTTTGATAGGTATTGCATTGAATCTGTAGATAGCTTTGGGAGTATTGGTGTCTTAACAATATTTAAGTTTTCTAATCTGTGAATATGGGATATCTTTCCATTTATTTGAGTCTTTAATTTCTTAGGTGTGTAGTTTTCAGTGCACAAGTTTTTCATGTTTTTGTTTAGGTTTATTTGTAATTTTTTGTTCTTTTTGATGCTGTTATAAATTGGATGGGTTTTTTTCGTTTTTGGATTGTTCACTGTTAGTGTATTGAAATGCAACTGATTTTTGCATATGTTAATTCTGCACACTACAACTTTGCTGAATTTATTTATTCTGCCCTTTTTTTGGAACTTTTAGAGTTTCTGCTTAGGAGATAATGTCATCTGTAAACAGATTTTTACTTGTTTCTTTTCATTTAGGAGGCCTTTTTCTTTTTGTTGCCTAATTGTTCTGCCTAGGACTTCCAGGAATATGTTGAAAAGAAGTGGTGAGAGCAAGCATCCTTATTTTGTTGCTTAACTTAGAGGAAAGCTTTTTTTTTATTATTTATTACCATTTTGAGTATGATGGTAGCTGTGGGCTTTTCCTGTATGGTCTTTATTATGTTGAAGTTCTTTCCATCTATGCCTAATTTTTTGAGAGTTTTATCCTGAAAGGGTATTGAATTTTGTCAGGTTTTTTTTTTTTTTTTTTTTTTTTTGCAGCTGCTGAGATCATCACTCAGTTATTTTCCTTCATTCTGCTATGATGCATTACTTTATCAATTTCCATAGGTTGAATCATCCTTGAATTCCAGGAATAAACCCTGCTTGTTTATGGTGTGATGCTTTTAATATTTTGCTAGTATTTTGTTGAAAAATTTTCTAAGTGTTCATAAAGGATGTTGGTCTGTAGTTTTCTGTAACATCTTTGCTAGCTTTGGTATAAGAATATTGATGCTTTCGGGAACCCTGGGTGGCGCAGCGGGTTTAGCGCCTGCCTTTGGCCCAGGGCGCGATCCTGGAGACTCGGGATCGAATCCCACGTCGGGCTCCTGGTGCATGGAGCCTGCTTCTTCCTCTGCCTATGTCTCTGCCTCTCTCTCTCTCTCTCTCTGTGACTATCATAAATAATAAAAAAATAAAGTTTTTTTAAAAAAAAAAAGGAATATTGATGCTTTCACAGAATAAGTAAGTTTTTTCTCCAATTTTTTTTAGAAAAGTTGGAAAAGGATTAATTTTAGTTCTTTAAGTGTTTGGTAGAATTCACCAGGGAAGCCATTAGGCCCAGGACTTTTCTTTGCTGGGAAAGAAAAGTTTTTTGTTTTTGTTTTTTTTTTAATTAAATTTTTAAATTCCAGTATAGTTAACATACAGTGTTAGTTTCGTATGTACAATATAGTGATTCAGCAATTCTGTACATTACTCCATGCTCATCACAATAAGTGTACTCTTTAATCCCTGTTACCTATTTCACCCATCCTCTTACCCATCTCCACGGTAGTACAGTAGTAACGTAACCATCAGTTCGTTCTTCATAATTAAAAATCTCCTTGGTTTGTCTCTCTTTTTCCCCTTTGCTCATTTGTTTCTTAAATTCCATATATGAGTGAAATCATACAGTATTTGTCTTTTTCTAGCCTATTTCACTTAGCATTATACCCTCTGGCTCCATCCATGTTGTTGCAAATGGCAAGATTTAGTTATTTTTATGGCTAATATTCCATTGTGCATATATATATATATATATATATGTATGTATGTATATACGTATATGCATATACATATCCTCTGTTTTTAACCCATTCGTGTATTGATGAACATCTGGGGCTGCTTCCATAATTGGCTATTGTAAATAATACTGCAATAAACATGTGGTATATGTATTCCTTTGATTTTGTGTGTGTGTGTGTGTGTGTGTATTTTTGGGTTAATACCCAGTAGTTTTACTGGAGGATTTTTGATTATAGGTTCAGCGTCTGTACTAGTTATAGGTCTAGTCACGTTTTCTGTTTCTTCAAACTCAGTCTTACGTGTTTCTAGGAATTTATTTCTTCTGAATTATCTACTTCATTGCCATACAGTTGTTCATAGTCTTCTTTTATAATCCTTTTTATGTATGTGGCATTGATTGTAATGTTCTCTCTTTCATTTGTGATTTTGAGTCTTCTTTTTTTTCTTAGTTCATTCAGATAAAGGTTTGTCAATTAATGTTGATCTTTTCAAAAAACCAACTCTTAGCTTTGTTCATGTTTTTGTTTGTTTTTCTGTTTTCTTTTAAATCTGTTGTATATTATTTCTCCTGTTCATTTTGAGTTTATTATGTTTTTCTTTGTCTAGTTCCTTGAGAGTAAAGCATTTAAAAAAAAAAAAAGATTTTCTTTATTTATTTGAGAGAGTGCTCAAGAGAGTGCACAAGCAGGAGGAGGTACAGAGGGAGAAACAGACTCCCAGGTGAGCAGAGAGCCCGACAACCACATGGGGCTTGATCCCAGGACCCTGAGATGAGGATCTGAGCTGAAGGCAAACAGCAACCAACTGAGCCACTCAGGTGCCACAAGAGTGAAGCGTATTTTTAAAAATTATTTACAGTCTTTAAGATAGCAATGAAGTTGTAGCTATCATTGTTAAAAGGAATCTGTTTTCAAAATATACAGAGGCCACAATGATTATGTTCATCTTGCTTGTTTTTCTTTGTGCCTGTACTTTTGGGTTTGACTTCTCTGGTCCAATGAAGCAAAACATATTGCTGGCCCAGTATGTACATTACACACACCTCCCTGTAGAGGCTGTGTTCTCCCTGCCTAGAGGTTCCTTCTCTTGCTATCAAAATGACATCACTATTCCCTTCTAACTCTGGTAGTTGGAGTACATAAGTGTGGTAGACAGAATAATGGCCCCCAAATATGTCCATGTTCCAGTCCCCAGAATCTATGAATATGTTGGATTACATGCCAGAGAAAAATTAAATTTCTTAATCAACTAACTTTGCATTGGAGAAATTATCCTGATTTATCCAAATGGGTTCAGTGTAATCTCAAGGGTCCTTAAACAGGGAGGGGGGAGGCAGAAAAGTCAGAATCCGAGAGGGATTTGGAGATGCTACACCCGTGACTTTGAAGATGGAGGAAGGGGGCTACAAGCAAAGGAATGGAGGCAACCTCTAGAAACTGGAACAGGTGAGGAAATGGATTCTTCCCTAGAACCTCTAGAAGGCCAATACCGTGCTTTTTAGTCCAGTGAGACCCATTTGGGACTTCTAGAAGATAATAAATTTGTGTTGTTTTAAGCCATTAAGTCTGTGGCAATTTGTTATGGCAGCTGTAGGAAACTAGTACAGTGAGTTAACTAAGGATTTAGATTCATTCATGATTGTTGATTGCATGGTGGGTAATGAAAAAGCTGAAAGTTGAGCTGAAGGCAAACATTTCACCTCAAAGAGCAGAGCCATTAAGAATACAGTGTCAGCATCCTGAATTAAAGGATGTAGATTAGTCATGGCCAAAAAAGAAGGGCTCTTTTTAAAAACAGATAACTGCTTCCAGACTTGTTGGTTTATCATAACAGTCTTTTGTTATTTTTTTTAAGATTTTATTTATTTATTCATGAAAGACACCGAGAGAGAGAGTGAGAGGCAGAGACACAGGCAGAGGGAGAAGCAGGCTCCATGCAGAGAGCCTGATGTGGGACTCGATCCCGAGACTCCAGGATCATGCCCTGGGCCAAAGGCAGGCACTAAACCACTGAGCCACCCAGAGATTCCCCATAACAGTCTTTTAAAATGTTATTTAATTAGCATGTAATAAAAGCCCATTTTTGTTATTTACCACATGCTAGACACAATGCCAAGCACTTCCTTATATTGTTTAAACTTGACAAGTATTATTATTGTGGTTTATAGATGAGAATTTGCATAAGATCTCAGAACTACTGTAACCAGGTAGAGAGACTCAAATCTTTCTGATTCTGAAGCCTGTGCTCTTAACCTGTATGCTGTAGAGAAGAGCAGCATCATACTGGAGTACACAAACTCCTCATAGACGAGGACTGCCTCTGTTGCCGGCTTCCCACCAGTAGGCTAGTCCTAAAGAGTGCCTTTGGGTGCTAGAGCACAGTCTTCTAGCTTCCAAGTTGTGGTACCCTATGAGCACTGATTGCCTTCCCCCCAGTGCTGTGCCTGAGGGGCATCTCTACCCCTCTGTGGAATGTATATATTTTCTTAAGAGTTTGTGGGAAGCTGTAATACTCAGAGCTACACAATTGTGAATCTCTTTTTTGGGACTTTGTTTTGATCAGTATATAAAGCTTCTTGTGGGGCACCGGGTGGCTCAGTTGGTTAAGTGTCTGCCTTTGGCTCAGGTCATGATCCTAGGTCCATGTAGCCTCAAGTCGGGCTTCCTGCTCAGCATAGAGTTTGCTTGTACCTCTCCCTCTGTTCCTCCCCGCCCCCTTCTCTCGCATTAACCTTAAAACAAACAAACAAACAAACTACTTGTGTTAAGACATCCAAATTAACAGTGATTGAAACAAGAAAAATTGCTTTTTCTCATATAAAAGTCCTGTTTTGTAAAGGCCTCAGGGCCTAGGTATTATCTGTCTCTTTCCCCTGCTCTCCTTGTGATATCACTCTTGTCTGCATGGTCTGAGATGGCTCACCCTCATAGCTATCTTCCAGCCCATAGGAAAAAATAAGGCATTTTAAGGATGTGACCTGGATATGGTATACTTCAGCTCTTGTATTGGTCAGAACTTAGCTGCAGCAAGGCTGATGAAGATGCTCTTTGGTAGCCACGCAGCAGCTCAGAATGCTGCCATCCTGGGGATAGGGAAAGGATTGGAAGGTAGACAGCAGGCTCCACATATGAGGCCCAGTATTTCTCACTCTTCTGGTTAAAAGTATCAGTTACAGTTTGGCTCTTCTGTGGCCATGTCATGGCAGGGTGCCATGTGTTGAAAGAGAAAAGCTATTGTGCAAGAATGTGTACTGCACAATCCTGTTTGTATATACATGTACATGGAGGCCTGAAAGGATACTAATAGTGCTTTTATCTCTGGATGAGTAGGGACAATTTTTATTATTTTATGCTTTTCATATGTTGATTTAAGTAGGAAAAATTAGTAGAAATCTTTTATTTTGAAAGGGAGGGAGAGGCCCTTTTTTTGACCTTATCACACACACACAGTGGAATGTTGGGATCCTGATCTCCCTTTTGTCTATGTGCTAAGTCTGAAAATGTTTGTGAGGAGCCCTCTGGCAGAGCTTCTGGGAGAAAGTATTCTTTCTAGGTGCAGGTCCTCAGTTGGGTTCTCAGTTGTCTATAGATAATCCCCCAAATCTGAGAGGCTGCTGAGGTCCAGCCTCAACAAGGAGCAATAGACTGACCCATCAGGCCCAGGTAGAGAGAGCCCTGGTGGATCTCAGGTTAACGAAGCCCTAATGCTCACTTGGCATCACTGACAACATCAACATTAGGCCTGGATGATCCTTTGTTGTAATTCACTGAGACCTTTATGTTCCTGCACTTTCTCCAGATAGTAAAATGAGCACTCCTTTAATCTCCTAATACTTAATTTCATAGTTTACTAAAATCATAAATAGTTGGTAAGAGCTTTAAAAAATTCAATTTATTTTTCCTTTTCTTTTCCCTTCCTGAAGAATTTAATCCAAAAGCCATTAGATGAGACTGAGCAAACTTGCCATCTGCCAGGAAGATAGGTGGTGGGATGTTGCGGGGAGGGTTGTGGATAGTAGCAATATCACATCACACAGTGTCAGAGCCTGGGCATGGTAAAGAAGGGGCTTATGTTGAAGGACTTTCTGGCATGGGGTGTTGAGGCCTAAGTGGAGGGAGGATGTCCATGTTGAGGGAGTAGTAGTGACAATAGTCTGTCATGGGTGGAGTAAGGAGGGCTACATGGGGTGTGGCCTAGCCCAGGGCAAGGGGTCATAGCCTTAGTGAGGGGAGGAGAAGCATTGTGGGATGGAGGTAGGCAGCATCAAGAGGAGATTGGTTATAAACAGGAGACCAATCACGTACGTAATACATTGTGAATAAATAGGACTCGGGTTTCTCATTATCTGACAAAGGAGGTACACATAGGGGAAGAAAACTAGAATGAACCCTGTGGTGTAGGATTGGAATTGAAAGTGTTGGTGTGAAAAGAAAAATTAAAAAAAAGAAAAAAGAAAGTGTTGGTGTGAATTCATGGTTTCCAACATATGTAGATAATAGAAATGTAGATATAAGTAAGCATATGTCTGTCCCCTGCTCTGTCCCTTGAGACAGCCTGGGAGTGGTAACACACGAGGAGACTTGAGCACATCCAGCACCTTGGACGTCGTTTTTAAATACCATTTACCATTGAAAGGAACCAGAATTATTTGGGGAAATGGTTGATTTGAAGGGCAAGTACAAGATGAGCCTGTAACATCTTAGGCTGCCAGAAAGTAAGCAGACTGGGCAGCCTGGGTGGCTCAGAGTTTTAGCACCGCCTTTGGCCCAGGGCGTGATCCTGAAGACCCTGGATCAAGTCCCACCTCAGGCTCCCTGTATGGAGCCTGCTTCTCCCTCTGCCTGTGTCTCTGCCCACCTCTCTCTCTCTTTTTCTGTCTCTCATGAATGAATGAATGAATGAATGAATGAATAAATAAATAAATAAATAAATAAATCTTTTTAAAAAAAGGAAAGTAAGCAAGCAGATGTTCAAAGGGTGATGGGAACATGTCAGAAGTACATAGAGAGATCAAACCATCTTGAAGGACTCTTCCTGGCCCAACCTTGAGCAGTTTGAGCATCAGAATAATTAGTGTAATGGGTTTTAATGACTTCCAGAAGTCCATATTGATATAAATAAGTGAGTAAATTGATTAGGGATGGACTTTTACATAGTCTGGAGGTACTGCTCCATAAAGTACAGGGAAGAAAACAGTAGCTCTGTCAGTTGAGAAGCTTGGCAGACACCACTATATAATCAAGTGATCAGAATAAGCCCCACAGTAAGAACTGAGACAAGTTGAAATCTTGTGTCACCTGAAAGGATACAGTGTGATGAATGCGGTATCATTTCTGTCGTAGTCTTACCAAAGTGTAGCCTGCATTTATTCATCAGAAAAACAGACAAACTCAAATTGAGGGACACCCTATAAAATAACTGGCTCATAATCTTCAAAAGTATCAAGATCCTGAAAGTTGAGGAAAGACTGAGGACCTGTTTTAGAATGAAAGAAACTAAAATATATATGCAGTATGTGATTCTGGACTTGATTGTTTGGCTGTAAAGGACAATTTTGGAACCGTTACAGAATATGAATGGGGTCTGAGGATTAGGTGGTGATACTGTAGCAGAGTCAATTTCCTGATTTTGATCTTTGTGCTTTGGTACTTGTTTATAGGAAATAACTAAATTATTCAGGGGCCATAGAACCTCATGTCAGCAGCTTACTTTTAAATGGTTCAGAAAAACATGCTTTGTACTATTCTTGCAATTTTTATGTCAGAATAAAAGATTTTAGGAATTAAATATATCCCACATAAAGGGCTGTAAAATGTCAGCCAGGGTCCCAAGAGAGATTAAAGCCTTTGTGACCGTGACATTCTTTGTAAGGTAGTAACTTATTTCTTATCCATATAGAATGGAGTTAACTACCTACCCCTGAGGGAGAATTGAGAGAAATAGTCACTGAGATAATTTTTCAGGAGATTTACTTGTTTAATGAAATTTCATTTGAAAAAAGACAGACGGTGATGGGCATTAAGAAGGACAAGTGATGGGATCCCTGGGTGGTGCAGTGGTTTGGCACCTGCCTTTAGCCCAGGGCACGATCCTGGAGACCCGGGATTGAATCCCACATCAGGCTCCTGGTGCATGGAGCCTGCTTCTCCCTCTGCCTGTGTCTCTGCCTCTCTCTCTCTCTATGTGCGACTATCATAAATTAAAAAAAAAAAAAATTTTTTTTTTTAAAAAGACAAGTGATATAATTAGCACTGTGTATCATATACAACTGATGAATCACTGAACTATACCTCTGAAATTAATAATAGACTATATGTTAATTAATTGAATTTAAATAAAAGAAAATCAGAATAATAAACATCCATGAACCCAAAACCCAACTTAAGAAATTATCATTTATAACTACCTTTGAAGTTTCCTTGTGACCTTCACTATCTCTCCTCTCCAAGAGATAGATAATCACTATTCTGGATTTAGTATTTATTATTCCTATGTGTTTTGGGTTTTTTTGTTTTGTTTTGTTTAATGGTTTGGTCATGTTTGTTTTTGTCTTAGGACTTTTATCTTTGGTAAACTCCCTGTGCCAAGGACCTCTTCTATAAGTTTAGTAATTGCTATCAGAGCAGTATATATAGTAGGCACTTGGTAGTACTTGGCAGAAAAAGTTCTGGTCACTAAGTGAAGAGACAGTCCATTTTGTAAGTTTGCAAAGAGCTTTGAAAATGAATATTTTCAGCCACTATTGAACACCGCGAAAGGTAAGTTATTTTCATTTGCAGAAGATGCCAGTGACATAGTTTTAGTGCTGGTGCCCTAAATCTTAGATATTTAGCATATAAATAACCATTACAGATGTTAAGTTAGGTTTTTATGTTGCTAATATATACTTAGAAAAGGGCTTGCATATGCACTTGCTTTGGTTATTCCTTTTCAGTTGTAATAATAGGAATAAGTCTAGTATGTTCTGTCACTTGGGATGTTGGACATGACCACAAGTAGTTTTGAAATATAACTTTTTATGGACTTTGGACTAATACCTTTTTTAAAAACATTACTACAGAAATCAACCTGACTATTATGAAGTGGTTTCTCAGCCCATTGATTTGATGAAAATCCAACAAAAGCTAAAAATGGAAGAGTATGATGATGTTAATCTGCTGACGGCTGACTTCCAGCTGCTTTTTAACAATGCAAAGGCCTATTATAAGGTAAGAAAGCACCATATTTAGAAGGTATCCAATTAGAGTAATAGCTTGGCTTTTTAAATATTTATCAGTCTAGTAGGTAAGTAGTGTTTTCTCATTTGGTGGTTTGAGTTTGTTTCTTTTAATAAAGAGACTGAAGATTCATGTAGCACGTACCATTCTTGTTTCTTTTGTGTCTGTTCAAATCTTTTGGCAGCTTTTCTCTTGAGTTGTCATTTTCATATTTATTTCTAGAAGTTTTTTTATATATTCTAGATATTAATCCTCTTTGGTTTGTATTTATTGCTGTCATAGTCCACTGTGAGTCTGTTTTCATTCTTTATGGTGTCTTGATGAACAGAAGATTGTTTTAATATAATCCAGTCTATTACTCTTTAACTTTGTGGTTTGTCATTTGTGTCTTGTTGCAGAACTCCCTCTCATCCAAAGATTATAAAGACACTCTTATATTTTCTTCTAAAAGTTTAATAGTTCTGTCTTTCACATATAAACCTCTAAGGCAGCTCAGATTGGTTTTGTGTCTTCTGCGAGCTAGAGTTCTATTTTGTTTCTAAATGGGGATAAGCATCACCTTGAAGTGGTCATCTCCATGTCCATCTACGCTTTCAGTGCTGGCACCATTTCCCTGGACTGTTGTGTCCCTTTCTGGCCCTTTGTTCTGTTCCTTTTGTTTCAGCTCACTTGGCTGTTTCTTGCCTTAATAATTATGGCCTTATAATTCTTTATCAGTTAAGGAAGGACTGGTTATTGATTATTCTTGATTATTCTTGCCCCTTATACATTTATATGTTGTGTTAAGCACACACAAAAAAGGAAGTTTTGGGCAGCCCCGGTGGTGCAGCAGTTTAGCGCCGCCTGCAGCCCAGGGCATGATCCTGGAGACCCTGGATCACGACCCACGTCAGGCTCTCTGTATGATGCCTGCTTCTCCCTCTGCCTCTGTCTCTGCCTCTCTCTCTGTCTCTATGAATGAATGAATGAATGAATGAATGAATAAATAAATAAATAAAATCTTTTTAAAAAAGGAAGTTTTATTGTTTTTTTTTTTTTTAATTTTTATTTATTTATGATAGTCACACACAGAGAGAGAGAGAGGCAGAGACATAGGCAGAGGGAGAAGCAGGCTCCATGCACCGGGAGTCCGACGTGGGATTCGATCCCAGGTCTCCAGGATCGTGCCCTGGGCCAAAGGCAGGTGCCAAACCGCTGCGCCACCCAGGGATCCCAAGGAAGTTTTGTTGGAATTGCATTGACTCTGTGGATCAATGATATTGTGGGGAATTGACATAATAGTGATATTGATTATTCCAGTCTTTGAATTTGGTGTATTGTTTATTTAAGTCTTCTTTAAATTAAAGTGTAGAATTCGGGAGCTCCTGGATGGCTCAGTTGGTTAAGTTTCCAATTCTTGATATCATCTCAGATCTTGATCTCAGGGTTGTGAGTTGAAGCCCTGTGTTGGATTCCACACTGGGTATGGAGCCTATTTTATTTTATTCTATTTTATTTTATTATTTTATTTTTTAATTTAATTTAATTTTTTTAAAAGATTTTATTTACCCTTTCATGAGAGACAGAGAGAGAGAGAGAGAGAGAGAGGCAGAGACACAGGCAGAGAGAGAAGCAGGCTGCATGCTGGGAGCCCGATGCAGGACCCCAGGATCATGCCTCAGGCCAAACACAGGTGCCAAACCACTGCGCCACCCAGGCATCACTGGAGCCTACTTTAAAAAGTAATAAAGTATAGAATTTGGGGGGTTTTGGTGTATTCACAAAGTTGTGCAAACATCACTATTACTTAACTCCAGAATATCTTCATTACCTCCAAAAGAACCATAGGCATTAACAGGTGCTCTCCATTTCCCTCCTCCCTGCCCCTGGCAACCACTAATCTATTTTCTTTCCTTGTGGATTTGCCTGTTCAGTATGTTGCATATGAATGGAATCAAATACTACATTGCCTTAGGTGACTGGCTTCTTTCACTGAGCATGTCTTTGAGGTTCATTCATTTTGTAGCATGTATTAGTACTTCATTCCTTTCTGTGACTAGATAATAGGCTGTTATATGGCTATTCCACCCTTTGTTATCCATTTCCCAGTTGATGGGCATTTGCATGGTTTCTACTTTTAGCTATCATGAATAAAGATGCTATAAATTTTGTGACTGTAACAGGGGTGCTGTTCACTGGATACAGGATTCTGCCTGTGTCCATCAGACCTAGCTTGTTAATTATGTCACTAAAATCATTGATATCCTTAACTGATTTATCTGCACAAACTATTTACCAAATGAAGTATTTTAAAATCTCTCACTCTGACCATGGATTTGTCTGTTTCTCCTTATAACTCTGTTGATCTTTTTCTTTATGTATTTTTAAACTATGTAACTGGGAACATACAAGTTTAAAGTTGTTACATTGTCCTAGTAAATTGAAATTTTTTCATTATGTAGTGTCATTAGTAAGGTCTTGTTTGAAGTCTGTTTTATATTAACATAGTTCTATCAGCTTTTGTTTTTATCTAGTTAATTTTTTTCCCATTCTTTTCCTTCAGCCTTTTCACGCTAATGTATCTCTTGTAAACAGCATATACGTGAATTTCTATTAATACAGGTGATGATCTTTTTAACTGGATTTCATCTCTTTACAGTTTTAGTAATAACATTGTTTGGATATATTGTTGTCATCTAAATTTCTACTTTCTGTTTATCTCATTTGTAATTTTTTTTCCTGTTTTTCTTTCTGCCTTCCTTAGGTTACATTTTGTTATACCCTCTTATTTTCTCTGTAATTTGGGGGTTGTAAGATGTGTTGGTAACCTGTTACTTCTTACTCAAGAAGTTTTAATATGCATACTTAATTTATCAAAGTCAAAAGTTAATCAGCATCTTAAATCTCCTTCTGAACAATACAAAGACCTTAGAACAATTAAACTCTGATCTATTTATGCTACTGATGTTTTGTATTTTAGTTCTGTTATGGCAGAATTTTTTTTTAAGATTTGATTTTTGGGGCACCTGGGTAGTCTACAGTCAGTTGAGCATCCATTTCTTGATTTTGACTTGGGTCATGATATCAGGGTCCTGGTATCAAGCCCCACATTGGCTCTGCTCAACGGGGAGTCTGAGGATTCTCTCCCGGCCCTTCCCCCTCCTCGAGTTCTCTCTCTCCCTCTCAAATCAATAAATCTTTAAAAAAAAAAAAAAAGATTTTAAGTAATTTTTGCACCTAACACGGGACCGGAACTCACAATCCTGGGATAAAGAATGGTATGCTTCACTGACTGAGCCAGCCAGGCACCCCTGTTGTGGCAGATTTTTAATCCCGTAAAAGAATGTTATTGTTTTATAGATTATCAGTATTTGTTTTTACTCACATTCTACTCTTTATTCCTTTTTTTTTTTTTTTAAGTTTAAGTAATCTTTAATCTTTAAAACCCAGTGTGGGGCTTGAACTCATGGCCCTGAGATCAAGCATCGCATATCCTTCTGACTGAGCTAGCCAGGTGCCCCTATTTATTTATTTGCTATCAAGAAGTCCATGTAATTTTAGTTCCTTTAAAGGTTAGCTGTCTTTTCTTTCTAGCTGTTTTTGGTGTCTTTATCTCATGTGTTCTGCAATTTCATGGTGATATGTCTAGATATGGATGTCTTTGTATAGTCTGGGGTTTGATAGGGCTTTCTAAATCTTTGGTATTTTTCATCAGCTCTGAGAAGTTTGCAACTGTTTTGTCTTTACATGCTGTCCCTGCCCCACTCTCCCATCTGATAGAACTCTGATTGGGTGTTCTATTAGACCCCTCCCAGGTCTCTGTTCCTCCTAACCTTTCATAGTCCACTTTTTAGTGCCTATGTTGCTCTTTAGTTAATTTCTTTAGTTCTTCCAGTTTTCTTTGAAACTCTTAGACCTCTCTATTGAGTTCTAACTTTTTAATATTTATATTTTTCATATTTTGGAAGTAGTTTATTTTTCAGAGTCTCCTGCACTTTGCTTATATTTTTCAATCCTATTGTTTCTTTAAACATGTTCAACACACTTATTTTTCATTCAACGGCACATAATTCCAATATCTGAAATGTTGCATATCTGATTTTACGGTGATTTCTGCTGGCTTTCTTTTGTGATTATTTCCTTCTTTTGTGTTTTAGGAATTTTAACTTTAAGCTCATATGTCTTGGAACTTGATCTCTAGAGATTGAGGCTTAGATTGAAGTTAGGTTCATTCAGGTAGTGTGTCGCTTATCCCAGGTACCTGGCCTGTCTTTGTTAGAGCTAGCATATGATGAAGAATTCTCAGTGGAGATTTATCTTGGGTCTCCCCTCACCCTGCAGTGCTGTGGTTTGGGATAATAAGCACAGGTTAGCTGAGTGGAGGTTGAGATGGGTAGTGTTGTTCCCAGGCATCTCTCAACAGAAACTGAATTGTTTTGAATTCCCACTTACACTGCAGCTGTGGCCTTTGAAGTTCCAGCTTCTGGTGGGCCCTGACCTTTATCTCCTGTCCTTGCAGCCTCAGAGAGCCTTGAAAACTAAAGCTTGGGTTTATCTGGTCTTACAAAAGCTCTCAAGTGAACATCAGCTTCAGTGTTGTGCTTGCTCATCTGGGTTCCTGCTTTTACTCTATTCTTTTCTGTTGTTGTTGTTAAAGATTTCATTCATTCATGAGAGACACAGAGAGAGAGAGAGAGGCAGAGACACAGGCAGAGGAAGAAGCAGGCTCCATGCAGAGAGCCTGACGTGGGACTTGATCCTGGGTCTCCAGGATCATGCCCTGGGCCGAAGGCAGTGCTAAACCGCTGAGCCACCCAGGCTGCCCCTTTTACTCTATTCTTGTTCTTTTGAGCATTGCTTACTCCTTATTGTCAGCGTGTGGGTACGTTTTTAAAGTTACGTGTTATTTATTTTAACATTGCTTCCAGCATTGCTCTTACTGAGAAGTTTCAGTTAAAGTTTATCCCTGTTACACTTTAGGAAAAGAAGTCTTTAAATTAAGTAGTAAACACCTTAAAAATAGAAGTAGTACTAGGGCAGCCCCGGTGGCTCAGCGGTGTAGTGCCGCCTTCAGCCCAGGGCGGGATCCTAGAGACCCAGGATCAAGTCCCACGTCAGGCTCTCTACATGGAGCCTGCTTCTTCCTCTGCCTGTGTCTCTGCCTCTCTCTCTCTCTCTCTGTGTTTCTCATGAATAAATAAGTAAAATCTTCAAAAATAAATAAATAAATTGCGTTTCTTTGTGTATGAGTAATTAGTTTTAATTTATAAATTGTTATCTTCTGCTTCAAGTCTTAATGTAATGAGTTAGGCATACGTAAGTATTATTTCAGAATGCTTTTAAAACATGTTCTTCAGAAGAGAAATGGAGGCCCATGTATCTTTTAATCATAAGGATTTCTAAATTTGTAGCACAGTTTCAAAGTTAATGCCTTAGAATGCTAGTCTCTGCTGGAATAGACTGCTTTAAAAGTAGTCATTGATTTGCAATAAAATACTAAAGTGAGGGGTTTTTTCTCTTATCTTTGTTAATGTACAGCCAGATTCTCCTGAATATAAAGCTGCTTGCAAACTCTGGGATTTGTACCTTCGAACGAGAAATGAGTTTGTTCAAAAGGGAGAAGCAGATGATGAAGATGATGATGAAGATGGGCAAGACAATCAAGGCACAGTGACGGAAGGAGTAAGTGTACAACTGGAGCAAGTAGGATGGACCATTGGGAAGTGGACAAGACCCCTGCCTGTGATTTCTTCTGTGCTACTATAGGCAGCTGGGCTTCCTGTGAAGCTGTGTTGGTAGCGAGGAGGGTAAGGGGGCATATGACCAGAGAGGTTGTTTTCATAAGTTACTCTTACATTAATGCATATTTCCTGCTCAGTTTTAAGGAGAACTTTCATACTATCAAGTACTATTCCAGTCTTGCTAGATTGAAATAGTAGGCAGTGTTGTGATTAAAAGTTGGAGAGTTGGGACGCCTGGGTGGCTCAGCGGTTGAGCATCTGCCTTTGGTTCAGGGTGTGATCCCAGGATTTGGGATTGAGTCCCGCATCAGGCTCCCTGTGTGGAGCCTGCTTCTCCCTTTGCCTGTATCTCTGCCTTTCTGTGTGTCTCATGAATAAATAAATCTTAAAAAAAAAGAAAAAAAAAAGAGTTGGAGAGTCATTGGAATCATCTTCAGGATATTTTTTGTAGGTTAGACTGGTAGGATTCCTAGAACATGCCAAATGTGCTCCTGCCTGTAGGATTTTGTAGGTGCTTTTCTGCTTAGAACATGCTTCCTTTGGCTCTTTCTGTGACTGGCTCTTTTTCATGATTCTTAGATCACTTAAAATAATGACAGTTAGGAGTGGACTTTCCTGACCACCTTCTAAATTGTTTGCCACGCACCCTTCCTTTTCCATCATCACAGCACTCTGTTCTGTGGTCCTCAGTTTTTTGTCACTGTATGTGGAAATAATTTGTTTGTTTACATATTTATTTACTTTCTTCCTCCATAGAGAATGATAGAGCCACAAAAGATACCACCTTATTCACTTATTCCTGGCATCTAGACTGCCTAGTGTGTAGGTATTGATAAATACTTGATGAATGAACATACATGTTTAAAAAGAGGAAAAAGGATAATAAAAGTAAGGACATCTCTCTTCTGTAGCTAAATAGTGAGACACCCAAAGCAGAGCATTCCCCTTTCTTCGTAAGTTAACCTAAATAGACCTTTTCCTCAAACTTCAACACAGAAAAAAGAAGTGGTAGGTAAATTTCTCAAAAATGTAAATACTTGGGGGCGCCTGGTAACTCACTTGGTTAAGCATCCGAGTCTTGGTTTTGACTCAGGTCGTGATAATCAAGACCCACGTTGTTCTCTGTGCTCAGCACAGAGTCAGCTTAAGATTCACTCTCCCACTCCCTCCGCCTCCCTGCCACTCACACGTACACATGCTCTCACTTCTCTCTCCTCTCTCTTAAAAAAAAAAGTCACCACTTCTTAGAGTCTCAAAATGCAGTTTTTAGGCACCTTGTCAATTTTTTTCTAGCAGTTAAATGATTAGAATTAGGTAGAGGCAGTTAACTAGGGATTCCCTGAAATTTTACTCTCTAGTGTTAATAGAGGAACAGCAACTTACCCTTTGCTTTTTTGGGAGAACATTACCTACAGAGGTCTCAGGCTTATTGTAGGCTTCCAGGGTTCTAGTCAAACAGTGAAGCCACTTGCATTTAGGACTTGCCTATGTTTCTTTAGTATGAAATTGGGAGGATCTTGCACATTCATATTTGTACTTCCCAGGCTTCTTCTTAGCTTTAAGTTCTTGTGAGAGGGAATTTTCAAGCTTCTCATTTTTGACTCATAGAGATTTCCTTGGAGTTTTCCCATTTGTGGCAATAGGTTGTATGGATGCATTCACACACCACGTTCCAGGTCACCTGCAACACGTTTCCAAAGTAGCTGGTTTGGAGGGAGAGGAATCTTGGCTGCAGAATAGAAGTCTCCTCTTTTGAAAGCTCTGTGGTACTGTGTTTTAGCCAGGAAGTAAATGACTTAAGCATGGGTGTATTTAGTCTGCTTTCATCAGTGTTTTGTTGGTTCTCTAAGCTTAGGTGGTTGGAGACCCTCAGCTAATCGTGTTTTATTTGTTAAATATTTGTTATGTGTCTGTTACTGCCAGGCACTGTGTCAGGCCCATGAGATGTTAGTGCTCCATCTATGGAGTTCATGTTGGACCTTAAAATTGAGACTGCACTAAATAAAAAAGATCTGTTAAATGAGAACACAAATACCAGTGCTTTTATGATTTAAGCCAGAAATACCATTAACCTTTCTTTTATATGCACAAAACATGGTTTGGTCCTGAAGTACATTTTCTATAATCAATCTATCTATCTATTCTATCTATCTATTCTTTCTTTCTTTCTTTCTTTCTTTCTTTCTTTCTTTCTTTCTTTCTTTCTCTCTCTCTCTCTCTCTCTCTCTCTCTCTTTCTTTCTTTCTTTCTTTCTTTCTTTCTTTCTTTCTTTCTTTCTTTCTTTCTTTCTTTTAAAAGATTTATTTATTTATTCATGAGAGAGACAGAAAGGCAGAGACATAGGCAGAGAGAGAAACAGACTCCATGCAGGGAGCCCAATGTGGGACATGATCCCAGGACTTGAGGATCATGCCCTGGGCGGAAGGCAGATGCTTAACCACTGAGCCACCCAGGTGTCCCCTTTTTTCTTTTTTTAAGATTTATTTATTTATTTTAGAGAGAGTGAATGTGGCAGGGAGGGGCAAAGGGAGAAGAAGAGAGAATCTCAAGCAGATTCCCTGCTGAGCATGGAGCCCTTCCCAGGGCTCAATCTCAACCCCAAGATCACGACCTGAGCCAAAAGAGTCAGATGTTTAAACAACTGAGCCACCCAGGCACCCTTGCTAGAACTCTTGATTTACACATGCCATTGCTCGCTATAGAACCAGCTTCAGACTCAAACCCTTCTTGGCCAAGTATACTTGAGGGCATATACTTTCCCATGTTGAAACAGTGACCAAGGTAGGAGTCAGTCAGCCAGTCTGCAGGGCAGAAGTAATGTACATAATTTGATTTAATCTCCATTCACTTTTGAGATAGCTTGAATTCTGCTGGTAGATCCGGCCGAGCACCCCATGGGTAGAACTATGTATTTTCAGCTTTATGTATGTCCTTGTTCTACCAAAATAGACTTCAGTAGATAGAAACAGCGGGTGTAAAGAGGTATCATAGGACATATTTTCTGTCTCAGTTGCTCAGACCCTAAAAAGGTTTGTTTCCATCATTTCACACATATGGCACTTGAATTTCACTGTTACAGTGTTTACTGTGGAATAGAGTTCAGGAAAAGGCCCTGATCAAGAGATTTAGTTACTGACACAATGTAAGGAGCCTCATTAGTTTCATATATGCCATGCCCAGGGTACAAGCCCTATGTTCAACATCAGAGTGTTTCTATGGTATTCTTGTCTTTCTAAATAAGTATAACTATTTACTAGTTGCTTTTTTTAAAATTGACTTTAATATTTTAGCATTTATTTTTGGGTTTCTCTCACAGAGTCCTTCTCACTCCTTTCTTTCCTGCTAACCCCCTCCTCCCAGTCTTCTCCAAGTTACTTGAAGGAGATCCTGGAGCAGCTTCTTGAAGCCATAGTTGTAGCCACAAATCCATCAGGACGTCTCATTAGTGAACTTTTCCAGAAACTGCCTTCTAAAGTGGTAAGTGATACAATTAAAGCGTGTTTTTATTTTGTTTTTTATTTTTCAGTACTTCAGAAAATTTATTAGTTCCTAGTAAATAAGGTAAAATTAGCGAAAGGCATTGGAGGCTGCCAAGAGGTCTTCCTTGAGGCTGCAGCAGCAAGCACATAAGATATGTTCTGTGATTTTACCTCACCTAAAAGTTGTGGGTTTAGAACAATTGTTTGGTTATTCTTACTGTTTTTTTTTTTTTTTTATTGCTGTAAAATATACTTGAGATTTACTGTTTAGCCATTTTAAATGTACAGTTCAGTGATGTAAGTACCTTCATATTGTATGTTCATCTCTTTAATTGAAAAATCTATCCATTAAACAATAGCTCCCCATAAAATTAAACTAAATTAAAATTAAATCAGTAAAATAAAACAACCAAAAATAACTCCCCATTCCCACTCTGGCAACTACCACTCTGTTCTCTCTGTGAAATTGACTAAGTAACTGATGATAAGAAGACTCATACAATATTTATCTTTTTATATCTGACTTCTTTTATTTAGCATAATGTATTCAGGGTTTATCCATGTTGTAGCATGTGTCAGAATGTCCTTCCTTTTTATTTTTTATTTTTTTAAAGATTTTTTTTTATTTATTCATGAAAGACACAGAGGAGAGAGAGAGGCAGAGATAACCAGGCAGAGGGAGAAGCAGGCTCCATGCAGGGAGCCTGATGTGGGACTTGAGCTCGGGACTCCAGGATCACACCCTGGGCCAAAGGCAGGCACTTAACCACTGAGCCACCCAGGGATTCCCTGTCCTTCCTTTTTAAAGCTAAAACTCCATTGTGTGCATATACCATATTTATCCATTCATCTGTCAATGGACATTTGGGTTGTTTCCAAGATTGGTAATTCTTAAATAGCAAAATAAATACCTAAACTAAGCCTTTATTTATAAAAGAGAAAACATTCTCTTTGCTCACGAGACAGAGTGAGAGGAAGATAAATTACTTCTTCCTTTTTTAGTTCTCTTGGCTCTCCTGGTGATGGAAGAGAGAATGATCTACTAGTAATCTTCTGCCCCAAAGAGGAAAAGGTTTCCCAGACTAGTGAGCCCCTTATTTTTATTTATTTATTTTTAAAGATTTCATTTCTTTATTCATGAGAGACACAGAGAGAGGCAGAGACACAGACAGAGGTAGAGGTAGAAGCAGGCTCCATGCAGGGAGCCGGATGTGGGACTTGATCCTGGAACTCCAGGATCCCGCCCTGAGCTGAAGACATATGCGCAACCACTGAGCCACCCACGTGTCCCAAGTGATAACTTTTAAAAGTGGCAGGGCCTCTTGTGGCTTCATACCCAAAAAGCAGTGAACGTAGGTAAAATTCCACTATAGTGTGTGGAACTAGAAAAATTTCCATGGCCTAAGCATTCTTGTATTTCTAGACAAGGATATACTTGTAGATGTACTCCACTATAGCACTTAATTCCATTGTGATCATTTACTTTTTATCTACTTCCTTCCCTGGTCCCTGAATTTAAGAACAAAGATTAGGGGCATCCCTGGGTGGCTCAGCGGTTTAATTTTTAATTTTTTTAAAGATTTTATTTATTTATCCACGAGAGACACAGAGAGAGGGCGGGGGGGGGGGGGGGCGGTGCAGAGACACAGGCAGAGGTAGAAGCAGGCTCCATGCAGGGAGCCTGACATGGGACTCGATCCGGGGACTCCAGGATCATGCCCTGGGTTGAAGTCGGCATTAAACCGCTGAGCCACCCGGGCTGCCCCTGGCCTAGTGGTTTAGAGCCTGCCTTCAGCCCAGGGCATGATCCTGGAGTCCCCGGATCGAGTCCCACGTCAGGCTCCCTGCATGGAGCCTGCTTCTCCCTCTGCCTGTGTCTCTGCCTCTCTCTCTCTCTCTGTCTTTCATGAATATATAAATTAATTAAAAATCTTAAAAAAAAAAAAGAACAAAGATTATGTCATTTTCTTTTGTGTCCCTCCCATGTAGTGGAATCCAGCATGTCATTGGTGTGCAAAAAGTGCTTATTGACTGATAATTGGCTTGCAGCTTTCCCCATCAGGCATCAACAAAACTGGTTATTTAGAGATGTGTCTTTACTAGTTGTAGGAGTTACCACATTAGAAATAAAACATAAGGGCACCTAGCTGGTCATTTGGTAGAACGTGCAACTCTTGATCTTCGGGTCATGAGTTCAAGCCCCATGTTTGGTGTAAGTTTTACTTTAAAAAGTTAAAAAAAAAAAAAGCAAATATAACTATTTTAAGTGTGGATCTGATTCAAAAAATACAGTGTGATTATATTGGTGATGTTTTAATTTTTTTTCATATGTTTTAAATGTTAAGAAAACAGGGATCCCTGGGTGGCTCAGCAGTTTGGTGCCTGCCTTTGGCCCAGGGCATGATCCTAGGGTCCTGGGATCGAGTCCCGCGTCGGGCTCCCTGCATGGAGCCTGCTTCTCCCTCTGTCTGTGTCTCTGCCTCTCTCTCATGAATAAATAAATAAAATCTTCAAAAAAAAATGTTAAGAAAACAGTAAGACTAATCCTCAAAAAATTAAACATAGAATTACCATATGATCCAGCAATATATTCCTTTGGTATATACAAAGGATTTGGAAGCAGGATCTTAAAGAGATTTGTACACACAAATTCATAGCAGTATTACTCAGAATACCTAATACATAGGAACAACCCAAGTGTCCTTCAACAGATGACTAGATGAATGAAATGTAGTATATACATACAATTCAGTGTTATTGAGCCTTTTAAAAAAAGAATGAGGGATCCCTGGGTGGCGCAGTGGTTTGGCGCCTGCCTTTGGCCCAGGACGCGATCCTGGAGACCCGGGATTGAATCCCACGTCGGGCTCCCGGTGCATAGAGCCTGCTTCTCCCTCTGCCTATGTCTCTGCCTCTTTCTCTCTCTCTCTGTGACTGTCATAAATAAATAAAAATTTAAAAAATAAAATAAAAAAAATAAAAATGAGAGGCACCTGGGTGGCTCAATCAGTTAAAGCATCTGCCTTCAGCTCAGGTCAGGATCCCAGGGACTTGGGATGCAGCACCAAGTTGGGCTCCCTGCTCGGGAAGGGGTCTGCTTCTCCCTCTGCTTTCCCCTCCCTGGCTCGTACACGCTCATGTGCTCTCTCTCTCTCAAATAAATAAATAAAATCTTTAAAATAAAATTTTTAAAAATGAAATTCTAACACATGCTATAATGAACCTTGAACACATGAAGGTGAAATAAGCCTGTCACAAAAGGACCAAAATTGCATGTTTCCTCTCATAGAAGGTACTCCGAGTATTCTGATTCATAGTGAGAGAAAGTAGAATTGTGGTTTCCAGGAGCTAGCCGGAAGGGAGAGAGGGCAGTTACTGTTCAGTGGGTCTGCAGATTCAGTTTTAGAAGATGAAAAATTTGGAAGATGAATTATGCCAATGGTTACACAATAATGTGAATGTACTTAATACCACTGAGCCACACATTTACGATGATTAAATGGTAAATCTTTTGTATATTTAACTACAATAAAAAAAAAAACAAAAAGAATGGAGTATAATCTTTACTCAAGAGCTGCTCTTATTCTGCAGGATATCAGTGGTCAAGCCACCAAGAGTGACCTGAAGCAGTAATACATTAATATCCTGGGGCACATGGGTGGCTCAGTGGGTTAAGTATCTAACTCTTGATCTCAGCTCAGGTATTGATCTCAGGGTCAAGAGTTCAAGCCCCACATTGGGCTCCATGCTGGGTTTGGAGTCTACTTAAAAAACAAAAAACAATTAATATCCTGTTCTTCCCCTATTCTAGGAGGGCTTTCAGGAATACCATGCAGTAAGAGTTGGTTGGAAAAAGTAGGTTCCCATTGTCGTTCAGGGTGTGACAGTTTGAAAAGACAGCAAGGACTGTTTACCTTTCTTTTATGGCCCTTCCCAAGCTGGACTATCTGAGTAGGAGAGGAGAATTTTTTTTTTTAAAGATTTCTATTTATTTATTAATGAGAGACACCCAGAGAGAGAGAGAGAGAGAGAGAGGCAGAGACATAGGCAGAGGGAGAAGCAGGATCCATGCAAGGAGCCTGATGCGGGACTCTATCCAGGACTCTATCCAGACCCCAAGATCATGCCCTGAGCGAGGGCAGACTTAACTGCTGAGCCACCCAGGTGTCCCAGGAGAGGGGAATTGTGAATATGTAAAGCCGACAGCTGGGATTACACTCCACCCCAGCCTGGGTGGCCTTGCCATAATTTGTCCTCTGAACTGTTTCTCAGAAGTAGAATTGCTAAAGAGAGGGGACAGAAAAGGGGTTTGATCCAAGCAAAAAAAAGAATAGGGTTAAGAAAGTAGGAGTAAGCTGAGGAATCAGATGAAAGGAAGCATCCTTGAGATCATGCCTTCAGCCATGAAGGCTGTAGCCTCCTGCTTTTTGTTGTTGTTTGGACTTCAACAACTTGAACAGATTGGAAGAGCTTGGAGAACCCAGTCTCACTTCCCCTGACACCTCTCCTCCCTAAGTAAACCAACGTTTGATTTTTGGTCCACTTCAGTTTCTTCCAAGGAACCAAATCTGTACAAAAAGCTTGGGACAATGAATGCACTATGGACTTTGTGTTTTGTTTTTTTGTTTTGTTTTGTTTTTAAAGATTTTAAGTATTTGAGAGCGAGAGAGAGAGAGAGAGAGAGAGAGAGAGAGGAGTAGGGGTACTGCACTCAGGAGAGGGGTAGAGGGAGAGAGAATCTCAAGCAAGCTCCCCACTGAGCACAGAACCCAATGTGGGGCTCAGTCTCATGATCCTGAGATCATGACCTGAGCTGAAATCAAGAGTTGGACACTTAACCAGCCGAGCCACCTAGTCATCCCTGCACTGTGGGCTTTGTGAAATTCTTTAAAAACATTCCTCTAACATACTTAATTTCTTTTCTTGTGATGAGCTAATATTTGATAAGAAATCAGAGAGTTCTTCGAATTTTATTTTGTTCCTTTAATGTAGTTTCACTTTAATGTGTTTTAGTTGGAAAAATTAATTTGACCAAAATAAGTAGAAGCGTTAAGTTAAACATAAAGTTAACAAACTTGCAACCTGATCTCATAAGAATTTTATATGAGGGACACCTAGGTGCTCAGTTAAGCATCTAACTCTTGGTTTCTGCTTAGGTATTGATCTCGTGGTCGTGAGATCGAGCCCTATGTCAGGCTCCATGCTTAGCATGGAATCTGCCTGAGATTCTTTCCCTCTCTTTGCCACCCCCCCAAAAATAATCTTTTAAAAAACAACAAAAAATAATTTTATATGAGGATAATATGTGATTGAGATTGCAAAATTAAAAGTGCTTATAGGAACATTCAGAAAGATTTTTCTATTTCATTTCCAGGCATAGATATAGTAGAACCTTAAATTTAAAATTGTGTGATTCTGTGAATTTAGAATTTTCTAAAACATTAAATTGTGGTATATTAGTTGGATATGGCAGTTATCAAATATTACTTGTAAACTTGTACAACATGCTCTTGTGTATTTCATGAAGCCTGTTAAGATCAGATTCTCCTTCAAATATAACAAACAATATGCTGTACAGCTGTGTCTATAGCCTTGCATCTGACAGAGCTATTGACAGATTGTCAGTGTGCTTTCTTGTTTTCTCATTGCCTGTATACTTTCTCTCATTTAGCATACCTGGGTTTTTGTCTTTCAGCAATATCCAGACTATTATGCAATAATTAAGGAGCCTATAGATCTCAAGACCATTGCCCAGAGGATACAGGTAGGAAGATGGCCATATCATATGTAAATGTAGCCATATGCGGTGTAGGGCAGATTGGCCTAAGGTCTTTCTATTTTTTTTTTTTTTTTTTTTTTTTTTTAAGAAAACAGGGAAGCAGATGTCTTTGTAAGGGGTTATTAGCAATATAATAAACAGATTAGACTGGTGTAACTGATTATAGCTTTGGAGGAGGTAACACAGTGTCTCTTTTGCATTTTATCTGTAGGGAGGAAAGCAGAATTTTCATTGGCATAGTAAACCTTACTCTTAGGACAAAAATTAAAAAGCAGTGGGCATAGATGTTCTGGTTATGAAAGGCACATTGTTAATAAAGCTTTGTTGTTTATTCTTACCTGCTTCTAAATAGTTTTAGAATGTCTCAAAATCAGTTACCTACAGTATGTTAGAGCGTAAGGTCAGTGGAAACAGAGACTTTGTTCTCTTCAAGTGCCTTCCTCCCTATGTCTGCAGGAGTAGCAACAGCTAACATTCACCTGACATTGCTAGGTACCAGTAATTACTGGTACCATAATATACTTTAACAGAATGTTAAAATACAGATTCCCTAATATATCACCTGGTTCTTAAGGCACCTCCCTTAGGCACAACTGGTAATAATGACTTAGTCTCCTGGAACCTAAATCCCTGGGGTTCTTAATATGTACCTGGGGGGAAGATGGTTTGGTTTGGTTGGTTTGGTGTTTTTTTTTTTTTTTTTTTTTATATTTTATTTATTCATGAGAGAGAGAAAGAGAAAGAGGCACAGACACAGGCAGAGGGAGAAGCAGGCTCCATGTAGGGAGCCCAACGTGGGACTCAATCCCAGGTCTCCAGGATCACGCCCTGGGTTGACGGTGGCGCTAAACTACTGAGCCACCTGGGCTGCCCAGATGTTTTTATATTACTGAAATTCAAATTAGATCTTTAGACACCCCTACCCCAGCCCCAGTCTTCTAAAACTTTGCTCCTTATCTTGTCCATTCCTTCCAAAAGTCCCATAAAAACCCCTCCTTTGCCATCACCCTAATCAAGATCTTGTCTTTTTATGTCCAAATTATCGTAATAGTCTTTTCTACTTCTCTGCTGAAAGACTCGTGTCCTTCTGGCATGTTGCTCCCTGACCCTAGCTTTCTCCCTATTTTATTCTTTCTATTTCACAGTCCAGAGCCTTGTCACTTATTTTTAGTGCTCCTCTAGCAAATTACAGTTCCTTGTAGAGGAGCAACAGTAACCAACTCTAAATAATTCCAATAGAAGGGGAATCCATGAAAAGGATATCGGATAGCTCCTAGAATTGTTGGGAAGGCAGGCACAAGAACTAGCCTTGGGGAAGTAGGCAGAACTTAGGGACGTCATGATACAGGTAAAGTTATTCACAGTCTCTTTGGGATGCCGTTGTTAGTCCCAGTGTCATTTGCCGCTGTGGGAACTGGATGCCCACTGTTCCCCTCTGCTGTATTGCCCTTCGTGGGAGTTAGGAATACATTTTCTCTACTCCTTTGCCCTCGCTTTAGTCCCTCAAGACTCAAGCATGAATTATCTCCCGTTGCCCTGGTTGCCAGGCTGCTGGCAGTGCTATCTGCTTATTTTTACCCTCTGTTGGGAAAGGTAGATTCCTTCTACCACGTGTACTAGGGTTTTCTCCAAATAGAGAGTGCTCAGGAGCACCTGGCTGGCTCAGTCAGTAGAATGTGCAACTCTTGATCTTGGGGTTATGAGTTGAAGCCCCATATTGGGTGTAGAGATTACTTAAAATCTTTAAGAAAAAAAAAAAGTGCTCAGAAGTTGAGTATCCTCACTTGGCAGGTAACTGACTACTCTCCTTTGCCTGGCTTTCTGGATTTTGCCTCATTTGTCTTTATTTATGCAGTCTGTGCTTATGGTTTTACACCCCCACCCCCCCACCCCCTGCCTTCCACTCCACTTAATTTGGTTTTCTCAGTTTCTGTAGAATGTGTCTGTTCATTTCTGTGACCTTCTCTTTAATCCTGTGTACCTTTTGCTTAGAGTGTCTTTCTTCTTCCTTCTCTTTGTAAACTGAAGGCAGTTCTAAGTCTCCCTGGGTTGTTTGGGATTGAGTGAGCTTTAAGATGTGATAGCTCTAACATGGAGCCTAGTACATAGTAGGTACTCAAAAATGTTAACCTCTATGGTTGACTGTTTTATCTGAAGTGGTCTATAAAACTAGAATTTTACTTCATACCCTTAAGTCCACCCTAATGGATTAGTATTCATGAAGCACTTAGAACAGTGCTTGGCACAGAGTAAGCACTATATGTTTGCTAAATTAAACGACTTTTACCTTATTTGATCTTTTAAAAATTATGTTTTTATGAAACCAGCGTAGCTCTGGTATTGTTACCTATCTCAAAAACTTGTGTGTAAATGGACAATTGAAATAGATTATAAAAGGGAAAATGAATTTATATTATATTCCCATGCGTATTTTCCAATAAAATTTTTGAATATGGTGACAATTAAAAAATATGTGGAGCTCTTTTTTTTTTAAGATCATGCTAATTAACTTTCAGTTAATTTACTGAAAATTTTGTTTGTTCTAGAATGGAAGCTACAAGAGTATTCATGCAATGGCCAAAGATATAGATCTTCTAGCAAAAAATGCCAAAACTTACAATGAGCCTGGTTCTCAAGTATTCAAGGTTAGTTTTTCATTGTTTTTGTTTTCATTAGTAAGGGTAGATAATTTAGAGCCAACAATTTTTATATAACAACTTTTTGAGATAAAATTTATATCATACCATACATTTCACTCAAAGTGTACGATGTAATGGTTTTTAGTTGTGTATAGTTGTGCAGCTGTCACCGCAGTTAGCAATCACTCCATTTGCCCCCCAGTCTCCCTATTCTAGGAGTCCTGGCCCACTTTCCATCTCTGTGAATTTGCCTATTCTGGACATTTCATTATAAATGGAATCATACAGTGTGTGGTCCTTTGTGACTGGCTTCTTGGGCGGAGCATGGGGCTTTTAAGGTACTCATGTTGAAGCATGATCACTGCTGAGTAATACTCTGTTGTATTTATTTACCATGTTGTATTTACCCTACCTATCAATTGCTAGACATTTGGGTTGTTTCCACTTTATGGCTATTATAAATAATGCTGTTGTGGACATTCACGCAGAAGTTTTTATGTGGACTTAGTATTTTCTTGGCTTTATACCTAGGAATGGAATTGCTGATCTACATGGTAACTATATATTTAACTTTTTTGAGGAAACACCAAATTGTTTTCCAAAGCAACTGTGCCATTTCACATTCGCACTAGCAGTGTGCAAGTGTAATTTCTCCATATTCTCACTAACACTTGTTTTTCATTTTTATTTTTATGATAGCTATCCTCATATCTCACTGTGTTTCAAATAGCATTTCCCTGATGATTAATTAGTGATATTGAACATTTTTTGGTGTATATTGGCCATTCATGTATCTTCTTTGAAAACATTAAAAAAAAAAAGAAAACATTTTTATTCAGATCCTTACCCCATTTTTTAATTGGGTTACCTGTTTTTTTATTGTTGAATTGTTAGATTTCTTTATATAGTCTGGACATTAAAGTAGATATGTGATTTAAAATATTTTCTCCTATTCTTTGGATTGTTTTCACTTTTGTAATAGTGTCGTCCTTTGACACAAAGTTTTTAATTTTGTTAAGTACAGTTTGTTTTCTTTGATTACTTGTAGTTTTACTTTTGTAAAAAGCTTTTACTTTTACTTTTGTGCTTATATAAGAAAGCATTGCTTAATCCAAGGCCACAAAGATTTATACCTGTGTTTTCTTCTAAGAATTTATTAGTTTCAGCCCTTAAATCCAAGTGTATCCATTTTGAATTTATTTTTGTATACATGAGGTAGGTGTGAGGTATCTCATCTTCCACATGGGATATTCATTTGTCCCAGCACCTTATATTCAAAAGTCTGTTTTCTTCCCCACTGAATTGTGTTGACGCTCTTGTTGAAAATCAGTTGACTATAGGTGTATGAATTTATTTCTGAAATCTCAGTTCTCTTCCATTCATTGATATGTCTACCTTTGTGCCAGATGTAAGGTTTGTTTTTGATCTACTTTATAGTTTAATATGGATTTAATCTCTGCTTTAAACTTTATAAATGTAAAAAGCAATTTCTGGAGTGTAACACACAACGTAAAATGATTATTTCATTGCTTTGCAGTTCTCTCCTAGAAATTTTGTAGTCCTGTGACACAGTTGCTTATAGACATTTCTTGAATTAATAATATGTAATTGGGAATATAGCAGAGGATTCTGAGAAAACCTTTTGGGAGTAAAATCATTTAGACTTTCGGAATGCTGACTCAAATATACTTATTTTTGGTCATTAATTTATCTTTCACCTTTTAATAAACTTTCATCATTTAAGAAACTTCAGGTAAAAGCTAGAAATGAGCTCTGAAGTTCTTGTATTCTTAGTCCTTGATAGGACACTAATAGTAGAGTACCAGTAGTTTGTTGATGCAGTTAAGATTGTACTTTTTGGTCTGATGGTTTTCCCTAAAATAAATTTTAGAGAGAAGGGAAACTAGATTTGATATATTAGTATGCTATTGATTTAAGCAAGACATTCATCCTAAATTTGTGTGCATAGTCTTTACTCTTAGAAATGCATCTTTGTATCAATTTTTAGGTCGGTGGACACAGATAAAGTTCATGGTACTTTCATCCATTTTTCCTTGTTCACTGTTAGATCTTTGTGCATTACTTGACTAATTGTGAAAGAGCTAGGAGGCTTTTTAACTTATATATAATTGTGATGATGTTTTCAAAGGTTGTGGGAAGATTAGAAGATGCAGCTTTGTGGATATTAAATGAAAACCTACTCCAAGTGGGAGAGTGCCATAGAAAGTGTCCAATGCATGACTGAGGGCATTTTAAATTGTCCTTTTTTCCTAAACCAAGTAATTTTATCTTGACAGGATGCAAATTCTATTAAAAAAATATTTTATATGAAAAAGGCAGAAATTGAACATCATGAAATGACCAAGTCAAGCCTTCGAATGAGGTATGTTTTTAAAATATCTAAAATCTTTGTGCCTTTATTATTTGCCAAATTTTCTAGCTAGTAGAATTATTGCAGTGGAAAACAAGATGTAGGTTGCATTTGAAAATTATTTTTACACCTGATAATGTGATTCTGAAGAGAATAGATATAACTCTTACCCAGCCCCTTCATTGCAGCTGAAAGGCTTTATTTAAAAACAATTTTTGAGGGCAGCCTGGGTGGCTCAGTGGTTTAGCGCTGCCTTCAGCCCAGGGCCTGATCCTGGAGACCTGGGATCAAGTCCCACATCAGACTCCCTGCATGGAGCCTGCTTCTCCCTCTCCCTGTGTCTCTGCCTCTCTCTCTCTCTCTCTCTCTCTGTGTGTGTGTCTCTCTCGTGAATAAATAAATAAAATCTTTAAAAAATAAAATAAAAATAAAAACAATTTTTTAGACTAAACACCATTATCTACTTTTATTGCTATATATGGATATATTTATATGTAATATATATGCATATGAATATATGTTATCTATGATAAGCATATATGTAATGTGGTGTTTGTGTGTAATGTATAATAGTATATATTTTATATCAGCAGCAAGAGCATTAAGCCAGATGTCAGTAGATCTAAAGTCTCATCCTGGCTCTTCCTTGTCCGAGGACTAGGACTTTGAACAAGTTTTACTTCTGAGATTCCATTTCTTCCTTCTGGAAATGAAAGCTGGAGTAGCTGCTTTGGAAGCTTTCTTCTGACCCTGACATTTGCTTCATTACCAGATCCTTGGTCACTGTAGGAACTGTAAGCTCTCTAGGACCAGCCCTTATCCATTCTCCTCTTCAGAGTCCTCAAGATTTGGAGCATAGGCTGCTGTACAATAGAGGCTCAGAAATATTTTAGCATTTCTACTTAGAAACAACAACAACAAAAATAGTTGCTTTTTTGTTTACCTAGCATTCTGATTTCAGCTGTCAATGTTCTTTTTTTTTTTTTTTTTTTTTTTTAATATTATCTCTGGATAGGACGCCATCAAATTTGGCTGCAGCCAGGTTGACAGGTCCTTCGCACAGTAAAGGCAGCCTTGGTGAAGAGAGAAATCCCACTAGCAAGTATTACCGGTGAGAGAATGAATGTGTTCAGTCTGAGAACTGACCGTGTTTATGAGGCTAGGCTTACTAGTGTTTGCCTGATGGCTATCATGAAGTAATTCTTTGGGGTATAATTGGGTTATTATGAGAATTGTTATCAAATATCTTATTTAAAAGGTTGAGGTGCTATAGTCAGCCTGACCTCAGTTCTGGAAAATGCTTAAGCAGAATTTATTGTCAGGTAGTGTTTAATATTTCCAGCAAAATAAATTGTGATAAAATGCCAAATGATTTTGTATTCAAAATAGAATTTGTACTCATAAGGACATCTTAGAAGAGAGTTAACCAGTAATGATGAATGTATCTTTATTTTTTTATAAAATAACTAGTAGTGCTGCATTTAAGTAACATAGAATTGCAAGTAGCCTACTTTAGACTTTCTACACCACTCTTTTCTGGAAGAAAAAAAATGGTCTTCTTGGCTAAGGGATTAGTTTTGGGAACTATAAAAAGTACAAAGATAAACTGAGCAAACAGCTGAATAAAAATTCCTTTTCTTTGATGTGAATGCTTTGTTAACAGTTCCTATTTTCTGTAAAGTAACCAAACAATTATAACATCTTTCCCTGTCTTCTGATTGCTTGTTTTTCTTTGTAGTAATAAAAGAACAGTCCAAGGGGGTCGTTTGTCAGCAATTACCATGGCACTTCAGTATGGCTCAGAAAGTGAAGAGGATGCTGCTTTAGCTGGTAGGCATTAGGTCCTGACTAGTTAATGCCTTCTCAGTAGATCCTTCTGGTGAAGGAAAATTACAGTAACTTTGATCTGGCTGAGAGTTTGTCAGTTTTTGGAATACATGCTGTTTTGTTTCATTTTGACTGCACTCTTTGGTTGGCAAACTTATCAAACATTTATTTTGTGTTACAGCTTGTAACTAAGTAAATAAATACTTATATAAAAACAGTTGGTTTGCTAGCTTTAGCAGATCCTGGTTTCAAGTGTATAATAATATATAGTGAGTGAGTACTCGTGATGCCATTGGGAAACCCAAGGGAAACATTCACACCATCTTAGATTTCTAGGCCACTGGCTTATATTTTCAGTAGGCTATAACATCTTGGCTAGAGCTTCTGATTTTAAGATAGGTGTAAATTACAGTTAGAGCAGCAGCATAGTCAGTTGTCATTTAAACAAGTCCAAGAAAAGGCATTAGGCAGTAAAATCCATGTAAAAGTATGTTCTGTTAAATAGCCAATAACAACTGTAGAGATAAGTTTGATTTCATTGTCCTTCTCTTCAGTGTGTTATAATGTTCTTTATTTTACTACAGATACTTTTTTAACAGATAAAATTTGTTTCGTGAAATTATTCTGGCATACCTTCTGATTTTATAATCAACTGTGAGGACAGATTTTTCCCCTGTGTCTTATTTTCTACTAAATCTTCTATAGAAGTTTCATAATTACTGTAGACTACTTACTAGAGAGTGAATTTAATTTTTTGACACTCATCTACAGAATTTTTTTAACTTAGATCTGGTGTTATCAAAAAGTGAAGGAAAATTTGTTTTTATTAGCTTTGTTGTTCGCTGGTTATAAAAGTGACACACGTTATATTTAGGTTTCCTTCTAACATTTGGTTACTTCATTAATCTTTGTAGCATAACAAATTGAAGGAAAGCCAACCATTTACAAAATTCCTAAAAAATATTTATTTTTTATTAATAGTACCTTTGTCACAAGAGAGTTCTTATTTTGTAACCTCATTAAAACAAAGTAGAGGTCAATTAGCTTTTTTTTTTTTTTTTTTTTAACTATTTATTTGAGAGAGGCAGAGACATAGAGGGGGAGAAGAGGCTCCCTGCAGGGAGCCTGATGTGGGACTGTATCCTGGATCATGCCCTGAGCTCAAGGCAGACACCCAACCACTGAGTCATCCAGGCGTAATGTCAATTAGCTTTGAATGTAGTAGATCGTTCAGGCCGCTCTTCACAATCTGCTTATCCTTGATTTAGTCAAGATTCTAATCTGTTTGGTTTTCTACTTCCTGCTGCTGGAAACAACTTAGGGTAGGTACAGTGAAAATAGCAAAGAAAGGATAACTGATGATCTTGGAGCAACAAGAAAGAGCCCGTGGAAAGAAGGCATAAGAATTCGCAAAGTGTGGGCTCGCTTCTTGAGGTGGTTTGTTTTTAGAGACAAACCACAACAGTATGCAGCCTAGGCAGGGCGGCAGGGTGGGTAGAGAAGAGCGCCCACTTACAGTCACTCTAAGAACAGAAATGGGGTGGGGGATAGAATCAGAAAAACAGATAAACCTTTCAGTTTTCCCTCACAAAAATAAAATAAGACAAGTCAAAAAGAAACAAAGTGGGATAAATGGAAAACATAAGATGAGAAAAACTCCAAAGATTATATCAGAAATCACATCAGTGTTAATGACCCAAATTTGCCAATTATGACAGTTTCAGATTAGATTTTTTTTTAGAAATCAGGTTGTATGTGGTTACATGAGACACATCTGAAATGTAAAAAATACAGGAAAGTTTAATGGAAAAGGATGGAAAAAGATATATGAGATAATAACCCAAAGGATAGTTATATTGACTTCTCATAAAATAGACTTTCAAACAAAAGCATTACCAAGGATTAAAAAGATTCACCTCATAATGCTAAAAGATTTATTTCATCAGGAAGGTAAATTAATAAAAAGCTCAAAATATGTAAAACAGGCAGATAGAAGGTGACAGAGAATATGAAAATATTACCCTAGAGTAGGGGTTCACTGCTCTCAATTGCTGGATAAGCAACCAGAAAACCTGAAGACAGGTTTAGCTGGTAGGCATGAAGACAGAGATGATTTGAGTACACAAAGTGTATTTCTCACAAGTGTATTTGTTTCCTGTTGCTGCTAAAACAAATTACCGCAAGCTTAGTGGCTTAAAACAACACAAATGTATTCTCTGATTCTGGAAGTCAGAAATCTAAAATCAAGTTGGCAGGTCAGTGTTCCTCTGAAGGCTCTAGGGAGTAAAATATTTCCTCTCCTTTTCTAGTTTCTAGAAGCTATCTGTATACCTTGGCTCATGGCTACTTCTTCTGTATTCAAAGTATAGCACTCCCAGTCTCTGTATCTCTCATTCCCAACTCCTTTCTCCTCTGACCTTGCCTGCCTCTTACAAGGACCCTTGCAATTACATTTAGTGCCCAGAGTTTAATCCAGGATAGTCTTCCGAGTTCAAAATCCTTAACTTAATCATATCTGCAGTCTCTTTTGCCGTATAAGGTAATATTCACAGGTTTTGTGGATTAGGACGTGGATATATTGGGGGTGCTGTTATTCAGCTAACACAATAAGATTAGCGATTAGAAAATACATGTTCTTCTCTGATCCTCATGTACTTAGTCATGAAACAAATTTCAGCCACTTTGAAAGTTTGATATTTTAAAGGCCATATTTCTGACCATAATGCAGCTGTGATAAGCACCTAATGTTGAAAAGATAAAAGTTAAAAACTTACTCAGGAAAAGTCTCCAAATCTTTGGGCTTTTCTTTTTAAAAAAGAAAAATTATAATAGAAACTTAATTACCTATGATTGAATAATAGCAATAATGAAAATAATATATATCAAAACAGTGGTGATGCAGCTAAAGCAGTGCTTTATAGGGAAAGTTACAGGTCTGAATGTGTCTATTTAGAAAAGCATCTGGAAGTCAGTGAACTGATTAGCATCCAACATAAATAAATAAAATAGTAAGAGAATAAAAGGAGAGACATTAGAAGAAAAGGTAAGAAAGCTAAGAGCAGAAATGAATTTTTTAGAAAAGCTACAGTAGAAAAGATCAGTAAAGTCAGATTTTTTCTGTTAAAAAACTTAATAGGCGAATCTGTTACCAAGAAAGAAACAGAAGGCACAAATAAAACATATTAGGGGGAAGGGAGCATACAGATTAAGGAGAATGTATGAAGCTTACACAAATTTGAACATTTGGATTAAATGGACAAATTCCTAGAAAGTAATAAATGCCTACAACTGATTCAAGAATAAAAAGGATGGGCAGCCCTGTTGGCTCAGCGGTAAACCTTCAGCCCGGGTTGTGATCCTGGAGACCCAAGATCGAGTCCCACATCAGGCTCCCTGCATGGAGCCTGCTTCTCCCTGTGTCTTTGCGCTCTCTCTCTCTCTCTCTCTCTCTGTGTGTGTGTTTCTCATAAATAAAATCTTAAAAAAAAAAAAAAAGAATAAAAAGGATGATTAGTTGTATCACTATTGAAGAAATTCTTAGTTACAAATCTTTCCCTGTAGCTAACACCAGGCCAAACATTCAAGGAACAGAATTATATACAAACTCCTGCAGAGAATAGAAAAAGACTTCCCTAGTTCATTCTATAAAAATGATAGAACCTAGATACTCAAAACTCAACAAAAATAAGCACATTACATCTAACAGTATATATAAAAGATAATGCATGATAACACAGTTGGCTTACTCCAGGTCACTTCAGCATTAGAAGAGGTAAAAGTATCATTCACTACATTAAAGGAGTAAAACCATGTTATTGGCTCAACAGATGCATTTAATAAGTGCTTCAATTCCCATTCATGTTTAAAAATTTGACAAATTAGGAATAGAAGGGGATCTTTCTTAACTTGATAAAGAGCACTTGTTTTTGGTGGAGAAATACTTGCAGCATTCCTTTTACCATAAGTAAAAATGTTGTTACCTCTTTTGGTCAAAGTACTACTCAGCTGACAGTGAGGGAGTAAGAATCAGAAAAGAAGATTTATAAGGATTGCAGTTGAAAGATTGTTTTTTGAGTTTTTTACTCAAAAGACTCTACAGGTAAATTATCGGAATTAATAAGAATAAGATGCAATATATAAGATCATTATACAAAAATCTATTTCATGTCTGGGATCAACCACAAAAAGAAAATGCAGTTTTTTAAAAGACATAGTGTACAGTAGCAACAAAATATATCGGCATAAATTCAACTAAATATATGCAAGCTCTTTATGGAGAAGGTCACCTGTAGTAGGGTCAGAGAAAATCTGTTCCAGATCTCTCTTTGCTTCTAGCTCCATGACTAGATCAAAATTGTCTCTCAGCTCTCCTGCGACTGATGCCTGTCCATCTCTTGACGCTATTAACTAAATGATTGTCATTCTTACCTGGAAGCAGTAGTGATTTTGATTATACAGATCCATCAAGAAAAACCTAAATTATGGTCCTTGTACACTGTTGAAGAATTTATGGAAATGAATAATATATTTTATTTTTCTATAAAACTGATTACATTTTGTTGGTTTGGTGTTTTTATGATTAGCTTCTACCTAAAAATTCCCTCTATAAGGGAAGACATCCTTCTTAAGGGATGCTATAGATTAGTGGGGCAAAATCAGAGACTTAAAGCAAAACCAAATCTACCAATATCAACAAACATTTATACTACCTTAAACTACATACAGCAGCTTTAGTTCTGAGATCTGTATGGCTCTTGCTCCTGTCCAAACACAGAGTCTGTAAAGAAGGCCTATTTAAAAAGAGAAACTATTTTGTAACTATTTAAAAACAGTATAACATTTTCTATTGACACTGTATTCTGTTTCTATGTAACATTTCTCTAAGTAAATATACAATTATATTAAGCATTACTAACAGCATCTTTTAATGAGGGCTGGAAACTATTCTTTTAAAATAATTATTCTCAGGGCACCTGGGTGGCTCAGTAAGTTAAGTGTCTGCCTTCAGCTCAGGTCATGATCCTGGAGTCCTAGGATTGAGCCCCATGACAGGCTCTGTGCTCCGGGATCCTGCTTCTCCCTCTCTGTCTCCCCATTCATTCTCTTTCACACTCTCTCAAATAAATAAAGTCTTTAAAAAAAAAAAATAACATAAACTCAAACATTGATAGCTTACTCTGGAAGGTCGTTAAAAGAACTTTAAAGTATGGTTCTTCCCCTTATAAATACTTTTTTTTTTTTTTTTTTTAGCTGCACGTTATGAAGAAGGAGAGTCGGAAGCAGAAAGTATTACTTCATTTATGGATGTTTCAAACCCTTTTTATCAGCTTTATGACACAGTTAGGAGTTGTCGGAATAATCAAGGGCAGCTAATAGCTGAACCTTTTTTCCATTTACCTTCAAAGAAAAAATACCCTGATTATTATCAGCAAATTAAAATGCCCATATCCCTACAACAGATCAGGTAAGGTGCCTTCTATGTTACTCAATAAAAATCCATTTTCTTGTGGTTGAGCCTGCACATATATCTCCTTGCTAAAATGGATACAGATATTAAAGGTAAAAATATTTTCACATGTCTAGAGTATGTCTTGAATATCACTTCTAAATGAAAACTGAGAAATAAATTTGATTTAATACAAAAGATATTCTTTGTACTATAATAGAGTCAAGGCAAATAAAAGGTATTCCAGCTAAGCATTTTGTTTGTCAGATTATAGACTATAAAAAGTCATGCAGCTCAAAATTTAACTGTTCATTTTCTTATAACTAGGGAAGGAAAGCACAAAAATCTTTCTACTTGTACTTTTTATTGATATTTTAATTACAGCAATTTAATTATATTTAAATTTTGTGTCTGTAGTTGAGCCTCCAGAATAAGTATAGGCAGCTGTTAGAGAATTCATTTTCATTAGCTGAAAAAATACCTATAAGATGGTTCATCCTGGTTTCCCTTTTCTGCTTAGAAAATGTTAAAACAATCATTGGGGGTAGCCTGGCTAGCTGAGTCAGTAGAGCGTGCCACATTTGATCCCAAAGTCATGAGTTCAAGCCCCACATTGGGCATGTAGTGTATTTTGAATGAATGAATGAATGAAATAACAGATGAACAATCAGAATTCAGACAGAATATTGAAACCACCACATCGTCGTTAAAAAGTAATAGGAAATAAGTAATATTTTAACTCTCACAGTGCTGGTTAGATTCTACAGTATACCCAAATAGAGGCAACCAGGTAAAAAATATATCTTAACTTGGCAAAATCAGAGTAAGCTTGTATTTACCAGGACAAATAACTAACCTCCCAAATAGTAGGAATAAAATTCTTACACTTGTTGGATTCTAGAAAATAAGATTGGCTAAAATTTTATGATTTGTTGACAGAAGGATGATAGTTGAGTGTCATCAAAAGCAGTAAAAATAGGGGTGCCTGGATGGTGCAGTCGGTAACTATCTGACTCTTGGTTTCAGCTCAGGTTGTGATCTCTGGGTCCTGGGATAGAGTCCTGCCTTGGGCTCCATGCTCAGAGTCTGCTTAAGATTCTCTCTCCCTTTGCCCACCCCCCTCCCATACACACACACATGCTCATCTCTTTTTCTAAGATAAATAAATCATTTTTTTAAAAGGCAACAAAAATGAAAGAGTGGGCAGGAGCTAGACAGTGTGGCTCCATATGCCACCTTCCACCATGCTGGGGCTTCTCATCCCCATCTTTTATTTCTCATTGTGCCTGTCCTGCCCCCCACTATCCTTGATGAACATCAGTTGTTAAATATCTGCAGATTTATTATAGATTGTCATTTACAAGTTTGAGTTCCACATCTGTTCTTTGCGGGTATTGAGAATATTCAGCACATTACCCTTACTGTTGGCAGGAGTAAGTCGGAGGCAGTAACTTAAATTCTGGGTGCTAGCTATGTAGGCTGGTACCAAGAGCTGAGTTTATGGTTTGCTTCATCCCAGAGGTGTTCTCTAACATTTGTATCTTTTGAGCACTACATGGAATCTGCATATAATGTGCAAATGCTTCAGTCAAAAGATTTAAAAGTCTATCCTATGTGCATACAGAGTTAGAGCAAACTGTGATTCTTCATTTTGTGTAAAATGTATAAGGGACATGGGGTGCCTAGGTGGCTCAGTTGGTGAGGCATCCAACTCTTGATTTTGCTCAGGGCATGATCTCAATGTTGTGGGATCAAGCCATGAGTCAATTAGCAGGGAGTCTGCTTGAGAGTCTCTCTCTCTCTCCCTCTGCCCGTTTCCCCCTGTGTGCACTTGCATGTGTTCTCTCTTTCTCTCAAATCAAAAAAGAAATCTTTAAAAAAATAATGTAGGGACACCTGGGACGCATAGTTAGTTAAGCATCCAACTCTTGTTTTGGCTGACGTAGTGATGGTCTTAAGATTGAGCCACATGTCAAGTTCTGCACTCAGTGCAGAGTCTGCTTGAGATTCTCTGTCTCTGCCCCTCCTGCTCATGCTCTGTCTCTCTAATAATAATAATAATAATAACAATAACAATAATATCTTTAAAGTGTATAAAGAAGTTTATGAGAGGTGGTATTTGCAATAACCGTAGTGTCTGAAAGACATCATAATTCTTAAGACTTTTAAGTAAAATAACTTCAATTTTAAGCCATCATAATTAGTTACAAATGTTTGTATTGGAAGAAAAGTAGTGAATGGACTCTGACATATCTGCCTCTCATTTACCATCTTAAGATCTCTTATATATCCCCTTTCATGATTTTGTGAGTGCATTCCCTTTAACATGAACTGGAATGGCCACTTATTTTCACAAGTGACTGGATCACCATGGTTCTTCATTATGGTAGCTTAAAACCTCCCTGATTTTTGTCTTTTCCTAGGGTTTGCATGTTAGCTACTAATAGGGGTTTTCCGTTAGGACTTTTACTAGTATATTTGCTTTGTACTTGACCACCTTGGCACATAGGTCCTCTTATTACTTCTTATGGTGTTTTGTTCTTCTTGATTTTCAGGTAGACTGTCATACTGCCTAAAAACAATGGTGCTTTTGCCTCCTTTCTATCTTGGAGGTGCCCCTTCTAGGCCTCTCACTAGTATCATTAGTAAAGAGGCCAGCTAGTGCTTGTTAGCATTTTTGTACTGGGCTTTTCAGTAAGGGTGTTTCATCTTTTTTATAATGGTAAATTGTAGCCATGTGTTTGTCTTTCACAGAACAAAGCTAAAGAACCAAGAATATGAAACTTTAGATCATTTGGAGTGTGATCTGAATTTAATGTTTGAGAATGCCAAACGCTATAATGTTCCCAATTCAGCCATCTACAAGCGAGTTCTAAAATTGCAGCAAGTCATGCAGGTATGATTCCTTGGATTTGCTTAGCTGTGGTGTGTATAATTGAAATAATTTTACACTCATGAATAAGTAAAATCTTTAAAAAAAATAATTTTACAAACTTTGGATATATGCTTTTAAGATGTGTGATTTCTCCCAGTAATATCACATCATTTATTTCAGCCATAAGTACTGCTGAGTTTTTTGTTTTTTTTTGTTTTTTTTTTTGTTTTTTTTTTTTTTGTTTTTTTTAGAGTTGTCAGAGCCATGTAGAGTAGAAATAGTTCAGACTGGGTTAGCTTTGTGAGTGGAAGGAGCAGGGATTTGTGCCTGGGAAATAATTTTAGGGTCCTCAGGAAGTTTCCCTCCAATCACAGACAATACTGTTGTCATTTAGATTTCATTTCTTTGGTTCTAGACTTTGTCTCTGTTAAGATAGAATTGGTCCTAGGAGAAAGGACATCTTAAAACTGACTAATCATTGTACAGTGTTCATGAATTGATCAGATCCTTTCTGAGAGCACATCTTAGTGGGCACACGAAGCCATGGGCCATGTAGGGGTTTTGAAGAAAGGCATAGATATGAAATACAAATTATATCTATTTGTCAGTTTTGGTTAAAATCTTTCTGGAAAGAGAATCTCAGAGCAAGGAAGCAACAAAAGTGATTTTAGATCTTATAGTCTTCATTTTGTGGAGTCCATCCTGGCATCAGTGCTGCGCATTTCCCGTACTTTCTTTCAGCACTATGTGTGTATTCCCTAAGTCTGCAATGGTTGGACTTTGAGCTGTTTGGCAGGAGGTTTTTAAAAATGCATGTGTTGAAAGTAGATCTTCTTTCACTTCTCACATTAAACTTTCTTCTAAGCTACACCATTGTTTAAGAATCCAGGGTGCTTCTTAAGAGAAGGGTACTACTTCCAGAGACTACCTTTGAGTTGGTTTCACCTAAAAATGGCAGGATACCCCTACAGCTTGCCTCAATGCTTTTAACAAAATTGAGGCTTTTGTAGTCTTGCAGTTTAGATACTGTTGATTCCTAAACCCTCTGAATACAGTTTTTAATCTCATTTTATGTAGGTCATGCAGGCTTTTGTTAAACCGGGTTATTGAAAATGTTTACTGACTCTTTAATTATGTGCATCAACATGTAGTTGCATTTTTCTAAGAGAATCTGTTATGTCTAGCTATTTAACATTCATAAATTTTAGGAGCGTTCAGCAGGGTGAGCTTGACTCTCAGGGTCTGCTCTGTTTCAGGCAAAGAAGAAGGAGCTTGCCAGAAGGGATGACATTGAGGATGGAGACAGCATGATTTCTTCAGCCACCTCTGATGCTGGTAGTGCCAAAAGAAAAAGGTATATACTCTTCTCATAGCTGGAGACATCTCTGTTTCTATTATTTCGTTTTTGATAAGTACAGAAAAGTGTGTTTTTAAGCTTTCAGGTATGAATTCTTTTATAAGCTCTAATTATTTGCTAACAGATCTTTTAAAATTCATTTGGGAATTGTATGATCAGCACTGCCATTGCTCTCAGTGCTGCAGTGGCTGTAGACCTCTTGGATAAAAGTGAGAACTACTTCTGTGGCTCAGCAAAGCACGTTACTCTGTTGGCTGGCTGGGCTATTTTGCTTTAATGTGGCATTGCAGGAGTGCCACTTAAATCTGATTTAGGTAATTTATACATGGTGAATTTCAAAAATTCAGTACTATCACTGCAGTGAAGTAAGTCACTGATACTCCTACGTCCTTGTTTTTCCTTATTAATCTGATCTTTATTTGCCATTTTAAGGATGTCAGATTATAAACTACCAAGTCATAACTTCTTGTAGTGCATAAAATGCTGAACTAGATGTTTGGTTTTTCTGTCTTTCTAATCTTTCTCCAAACTTCCCTCACCCTTCCTTTCTCTCACGGGTTGTATGAAAGGGGCACCTCATTGTGAGACTCTGAAGCTGGACTCCTATAAAGAATATCCTGCAAGAACATCTCTTTTGTCTACGCCTCCTACACAGTTTCTCTGGCTCGATCTTTGTGGAACATCATATTCTCCCTCAGCCTTAACTATCTCACCATCTTTGTAGCAGCACTCACTGCAGGGAGGACATTTTAAACAAAAAATAAGCAAATCACTAATAACGGGGGCAGATTCAGAGTCGAATGAAGAAGTCACTAGTAACTGTTGACACTGTTTTGTTCATGCATTAATAGATCCACTGAGATCAGAGGATTTTTAAAAAGTGGTTTATAAAAGAGAAGCTGTCCTATCTTTTCCTTTTATAAATAGCATTTGGGAAAATTTTTTTAGCTTTGAGAGTAACTGCTGTGCTATGCCATGGTAACTAAATTGACTGGTGTACCCTAAGATGTGAGTCTCCTCCATTACTGGCCTATGAATTTCATCCTTCCAAGTTCTTAATTCCTTGTTATACCAGGGACAACGGAGGAAAAATGTGAAACCAGATCAGAGACATCAAATCAAGGACATCTTTGAGTGTAATTATATAACTCTACTACAGCATCACCTGTGTTTTCCAGATCAGTCACCCATCAAAGATAAAAACTTCTAAGGCAAAAGAAGGTAATGCAGGCAAAAGTGATGGTACAGTTAGTGCCAACACTGAATGGAAAGAGAGATTTGAAACTAGTTGAGCATTAAAATAGTTCTGAGGAAGCATTAGCCCAGGCCAGATCCTTAAAAATGACCTCTCTGTCTCTGTGGCTTGTAGTTGGTGGGACAATCCAGGTAGATCAAAGGAAAGTTATTACTCTGAAACCTCCCACAAAAAGAAAACTAAGCATTATGTTGTTGAAGTCATAAAATCCCACTTTAGATAAAACATCTCTGTGAACAGGTTTCCTAGAAAGTGTTTTTAATAATAAAGTGAAAAACACAAATAAGAAGAACAAATATAAATCATTGCTAAAGTAATAAAAGAACATACCTGGTTTTGAAATACAGGCATGAGTTGACATTAAGAGGTTGAGAGAAGCAAGTGCTATACTTTGAACTTTGTGGCAAAGGAAGAAACATAACGAGCCTTTTAGAAGGTAGCTCGTTACATTAAGAGGTTTTGCTAATGAGAAATAGACTTTTCTGGAATTCAGGCAAACACAGCTGCCTAGTAGGTTAAGTTTAGCTTGTCCAGAGAAGTCAGGGCCAGGTTCCCCAAGTACCCTTGACTCCTAAATACTGTGTATGATTCTATCTTTGCCTTATTTTTTTTAATATCTAAGAGTGTGGGGAAAATTGACGTATGTTCTCTTCATTCTGGGAGTGCATTCTTTTCCCCCATCCCTTTGCCCAAAAATCTACCTGCTGTCTTCCATGTTAAAATGTTCCAAATATTCTTAATACCTTTTATCCTTTGGGTCGAATAAGCCTCTTTTTTCTCAACCATATTTGGTTTATACATGACCCTCCGATATTGCCTGTTTTGTTTCTCTTCACATGTAATGTTTGTTTCTGCTTTCCCAGGAACACTCTTGACAGTGAGATGTTGGGTCTCAGGAGGCTCTCCAGGTGTGCAGTCCTTTATTATGCATAAACATTTTTTAAAGTATAACTTCTGTGGCATGGTCAGTACTGATTAGATTAAAAGTGAAGTCTTAAGCATGAAATAACAGTTTGTATTTTCTTACAAATAAAGAAAGCAGTATAGTTAGAAGTATAGTTGGTAGAGTAAATTCAGAATTAGTTCACCTCGATACTTTCTAAAGCCTTAATTTGTTGCTAACTTTGCCAGTGGCCACAAGCCCTCTCACCAATCATTGTGATTGTGCTTGTGTGGCAGTAGGTGGAGGCTGAGAATATGGTGGCGTTGCCAGTGTCCAGAGGCTGGCAGACGCTGATTCCTTTTCAGGGATATCTTTTACACATTGAGGGGTGGTAGAAGGATCAAAACCGAAGTTGATGGTCCAAGTGATGTCAGCCTGTGTTGGTGCCTGTGCATTGGGTTAGTGCTTTTCAAGCATGAATACATTTTATCAGTCTCTGATCTTGCCCATGTTTTATTTCTTTGAAAGCATCCATTCTTTTGCATGTCACGATTTTAAAAACAGCTTTTGAGTTGCCGTGTTATAGCCCTAGCCATCATTGTGTGGTGCTTTTATTTTCACTTTAGCCTTCTGGCATTCATGGAGTGTCAATTGCTTGCAGAACACCAGACTCTACTCTTAGAGGCTATAAAGGAGAATGTTTAGGCATCACCTCTACATGCCAGGAACTTACTGGCCAGGAAGAGAGAGGCAGGTTGAAAACACATAAAAGTATGTGGGAGCAATGTCATAGAATAATTGCACAAAGTACTCTGTTGTGTGGTTCTATAGAACTACATACACGATTGCCCGGATAGCTCGGAAATATGATTTCTCTATCATGCTTTTCTTTGCAAGTTAGATGTTCTAAAGTTATCTACATGCTGCTCCCGTATGCAGTCCACTCTACAAAATTACTGTGTTATCATTATCTACCTCCTAAATTGTCCTTAAGAAAAATTTTCTTAGATCATAAATTTAAGAAAAAAACATGGGTTCTATTTCTTTTACATCCTTCATAGTGTGTATGGCACTAACTCTGGGCAGTAGTAGAAATAGAAATGTGGGACATCGTGGAGTAGTATTACAACCCCAAGCTCTAGAACCTAATAGCCCAAGTCCAAATCCTAGTTATTCTGATTAGTTCTGTGATCTGAAAAAGAGTCGATAAGTATACCTACATAAGATTGTTGAGAGTACCTGGGTGGTTGATGTGTTTCAAGCCCTTAGAACTGGGCCTGGGTGCAGTTAGTACTCAATAAATGTAACTGATTATTTTCTGGAAGTAGTTCTCATTGACATCAGGACTTGGTAGATTTCATTTTGTTTTTAGTCTGATGCTACTAGTCTGGGAAAATCATTAGCAAAGGTTTATTATTTATTAAAAGGTTTTACTTAGTAGAAGGTTTTACTCCTTGAAGACTTGAAGATGCAGTGAATGTAGCAAGCCTTGTGAAGGAAAGAAACTTTGGGTTTTAGCCTAACAGCGGACACCACTGAAACTCTAGGACCAGGGAAGGAGTTAAATCCTGGGAGACCTGGGAACCTGTGAATGGGTAGAGGGGCCCACGATAAGTGCCCACCTTTGGGAAAGGGAAGGACATCATGAAAGCAGCCTAGTGATTATCAGCTGATTCAAGTCTTAGTTCTGATTGCTCACTTTATGACCTTAGATATTTGCTTGACCCCTCTAATCTTCCAGTTTTCCAGCTGCAAAACTGGGATAGTTGGTGTATCTGGTTCATAGAGTTTGAGGATTAAATGAGGGTGTACATATAGTGCTTACTTAGCATAGCCCCTGGGCATGTGGGAGAAGTGTTAGCTGTAACTATAAATGGGAATTTTATGTGTAAATATGCAAATGTGAATACATATAATAAATAACAGCTTCAAAGGAAGTAGAATGTTAAGGACATTTGACAACATGGTCAGCCACAAAGTATGAAGGTGAGGACTAACACCATGGCATGAAAAATTGAAAGATCAGATCCAGAAGGGCTGTGGAGGTTCCTCTAAAACTTGGTGATAAACTAAGAGAAACAAAAAGTGACAGTGTCTTCAGTGTTTCATGTTGGGTGGGGAATCAGGAGGATGACCCTGGGAAATCAAATTCAGAACAGAGCCTCTTCTACCTTCTGTTCTTCATGCAAATTAGAAAAAGCACCCATTTCTCAAGACATTTTCATTTGTTAGAAAACTGCCGTAATATAATGATTTTGTTAACACAGAACTCTTCATGACCTATCTCCTATAAAATTCTAGAACTGCATATTTATTATAACAAGGTCTGTTACCTGAATTGGTGTCCCCTTAAGTGCACAATGATAAACAGCCCTGGTTTTTAACTTCCTTAACATATATTTTACTTCAGTATGTTTAAAGGTGCTGACTTAAAAAAAAAAAAATATGAGTATGCCAGTTATAAGGTCTGAGATTCATGCACCTTTCCCAGAATGGAGTGGAGTAAACAAATTCTACTTATAGTTAGTGGTCTGAGAGAGGAGGACAGGTAAGATACATAGAGGGCTTCTAAGAAGAATCTGAAAAGCAAAGTGACATTAAAAACGGTAAACAAGGGATGCCTGGGTGGCTCAGCAGCTAAGTGCCTGCTCTCAGCTCAGGGTGTGATCCTGGAGTCTCAGGATCGAGTCCCACATCAGGCACCCTGCATGGAGCCTGCTTCTCCCTCTGCCTGTGTCTCTGCCTCTCTCTCTCTCTGTGTCTCTCATGAATAAATAAATAAAATATTTTTAAAAAGAAAACAGTAAACAAAAAATTAAAACAATAAAAACAGTAAAACAGAAAGTACCAATTAGGGGAATATGGTTTCTGTCTTTTTGTAATGTAGAGTTTATCTCATTTCAGAAAGTATTGAAGTTGCTTTCAAAGTCACAGATGTAGGGATGCCTGGGTGGCTCAGCGGTTGAGCGTCTGCCTTTGGCTCAGGTCATTATCTCACAGTCCCAGGATCGAGTCCCACATTGAGCTCCCTGCATGGAGCCTGCTTCTCCCTCTGCCTACGTCTTTGCCTCTCTCTGTCTCTCATGAATTAAATAAATAAAATCTTTAAAAAACTAAAAAGAAAAAGTCACAAATATAATAAAGTTCAGCATCCATATTGGGAAAAGATAAAGCAAATACACCAACCACCCAAGCTAATAGAGTTAGAAATTTCATTGAAGACTATGAAATTTAACTCTAAGTTTTTTCTGGTAGCCAGATATAAACTAGTGAGCCAGTAGTTCTCAGTGTCAAAGGCAGTAGAAGGATTAGGAAAGATGTCGACAAAGTAACAAAACAGTTTTTTCAGAGAAACTATAAGTAACCCTAATAATAAAAGTGTTATTGCCTTGAGGATGGAACCCAGTTACACATTACTCTCTGAAAGAGTGAATAATACAGATGAGGAAAGGATACTATTTGTAGTAAGAGTTCTAAAACAGTACATTTCATTTATTTAGAGCTGTCTCAAATTCAGATTTTACATTTTGGATATGTCCCATTCAAAGCTGCTTGGTGTCAGAGTTATCCCACTCACCATTCTTTTGCTTTTTTGGCATTTTCTCTAAAACTTGATAAAGAAGCTTTCCCTCCTCTTGAATAAAAACTTTTGAAAATCTGCCCTCGACCCACTTTCAGAGTATTTGTAGCTTCCTACAGAAAAGTCCAGTGATTATTGGGGGTGATGTACTGGAGTTAGGAAGGGAAGAGAGCTCACCTGGACCAAGAAAGGAATCTTGGATTGCACTGCGTGATATTCCTGGGATGAAGAGAAATTTCATTTTGAGTTGGTTATTGAAGAGATTTTCCTGGAGTGAGGAGAGATTTCATTATGAGTTGGTTATTGAAGAGATTTTTTTAAACTCAGGTTCAAAATGGGATTCCTGAGTCTTCATTTTGAATTGCGACCCCCTGCAAGTGAGATCTAAAGAAACTATATCTTTTGTAGCTTTAAGCATAGATTTCTGTGATAACAAATTCAGATTCTGAAATTTTTCTTTAGAGGCTTCCTGAAGGTTAATGTCATCTGTGTTCTAATCTGCCCACGTGGGGAGCTCTGTCTCAAGCTCCCCTTCCATTGTCCACTTGCTAAAGTCCTGGACTGAGGGAGGACTCCTCACATCTTTGCCCTCAGATGCCTCTTTGAGGAAATAGTCCCCACTGAATGAAACTTCTCCTGACATATCTAACAATTACTTACTTGACATAAAGACACAAAGATACTGAGAGGAGAAAACAGCAGAAATGATTCTGGAGCCGCTCAGGTAATCCTGAGAGGGGGATTGAGCAGTTTGAGTGAAGACACAGGAAGCAGAAGTCCTTTTTCCCACCTAACCAACCACTTTCAGGCTATCATTGCTCCATGATGCTTGGAAGATAGGCATTTCTGACATATTTTAAAAGCTTGACTTAAAAAAATAAATAAATAAAAAATAAAAGCTTGACTTAAAGATAGATATTTTTTCTCATCTATTATTATTTATTGGGGTTTTTTTTTTCTTTTCTTTTCTTTTTTTTTTTTTTTTAAGTATATTTTGTACTTTGAAGAGAAAGTATCTGGTCTTTGGCCTCTTCATGCCCCAGCAGGAGAGTGAGTCTCAGGGCTAGGAGACCTATTTAGCCACATTGTTTATTTCAGAAATGAACTTCCTTCCATTTATAAGACAGGAAACAGATAAAAAAAGTTTACCTCTAAGTAATTATATGATGTTGTGTTTATTGGGTAAAAATTAAGTTATAAATCATTTCTTTTTATTACCTACCTGAGTGTTCATCTGGGGACTGCTGGCTCAGGTCTGGCTATAATTGATCAGTGTCCTGAAAACATAACAAATAATGGGGCAGAAATCATGTTGGAAGATCATCTCTTCTAATAATTCACTGGACATCTCACCTTGGGCAAGTCATTTAGCCATTCTGAGCCAGTCCTCAATAATTAGAAGACAGCCTATCTGTCTTTCTGGGCTCCTTTTGAAATCAGGTTCAAATCTGTGGTCACTGACTTTGTTCCACACCATGTACATCTGTTACTTAGCATCACATCTCATGGGGAGAATTTGGAAAACAAGACAGGGACTGACATTTAAGGATGAGAATTTTCTCAGGTGAACCACAGAGCATTTACTCCTTAAGCTAAGTTGAGATACTGGAATGATGCTGACGGAACTGGAGGGAGCTGGGACTGACCCAGACTAGATTAATGCAGGAGAGACTTGTGCCCACTGTGGAGACTCTAGTCATGCAGATAGCGTCCCTTTGTTTTCTGGAAAACAGGATATGCAGGTATTCAAAGTGGTTGTCTTAAGAGATGGTACATTCTCACTATGTGGGTTCTGTTTTGGTTTTTTGAAGTGAGGAATGTTAGTAACAGCAGGGAATTGGTAGTTTTATTCCACTTTTGCTGTGTTCTTTAAAAATATATTTCAGCTGATAATAGCATTTCATTTTCTTGGGGTGTTAGAGATTTTTTTTTTTTAATCATTGCATTTCATAAATATTCTAAACAGGTTTGTCTGGTGTTCATTGGCTGCTCCTGCCAGAGTCACTATGTTTTAACTATTTGGAAATTCTCCTAATATTTGCTTATAGTTGCCAGCATGTTTACTGTGTTTGTGGCATATGTAATCAATAAATTGTAATCATTATGAACCACCTTCCCACAAGATTTTTTCATTTCATATTCATCCCTGTATGAAGAAAACTGAACCTCTTCTCATTTTTCCCCCTTTTTCCCCCCATCCTCCCAACAGTAAAAAGAACATAAGAAAGCAGCGAATGAAAATCTTATTCAATGTTGTTCTTGAAGCTCGTGAGCCAGGTTCAGGCAGAAGACTTTGTGATCTGTTTATGGTTAAACCATCCAAAAAGGACTATCCTGACTATTATAAAATCATTTTGGAGCCTATGGACTTGAAAATAATTGAGCATAACATTCGCAATGACAAATATGCAGGGGAAGAAGGAATGATAGAAGACATGAAGCTGATGTTCCGGAATGCCAGGCATTACAACGAGGAGGGCTCCCAGGTAAAGATGTGTGGGAATCCTGGGGTAGGCACATTTTCTTTTGGGTCCTGGTAGCATAATGCATTTTGAAAGATTAGATCTAGAGGCCTCACTTAGGTTGCTCTTCTCAGTGACCACCAGCTTAATGCTTTATCTTTTATAAATTGTAAAATGGCAATCCATTGCAAAGGTTAGAAGTTCATACCCATAAGGTGACATTCTAGATTTGAACTTTGCTCTGCCAGTCCCTGTGTGAGAGACTCACCTTCTCTGAACCTCATTGTCCCCGGTTGTGCCCTAGAGTTACTGGTAGTACTTCTGTCAGGACCATCATAGGATTTAAACAAGGGAGTGTACACAGAGCACATAGTACCCAGATGAAAGCCAGTAACAGTAAAGTCTTGCACATTGTTACTACCCAGAGTAACCATACTTCTCCAGGAATAGTTTGCATCATAGGATTATATAAAAATCAGGATATTCTCAGAAAGGCACCTTTAAATAATTGATTTTATTATGAAGCATCTTGATTTTCAGTTCTTTATCAGTATGGCTGCAATACATTCTTCCTTCTTTGATATTTTTTGTAACTATTTTTACTGAAGTATAATTGACATGGAACATTATTGGTTTCAAGTGTATAACAACGATTTGATATTTGTACATATTGCAGTATGATCACAGTAAATCTAGTTAACATCTGTCACTATGCATAGTTACAAATTTTTTTTTTCAAATTTTTTTTTCTTGTGAAAACTTTTAAGATATACTCTTAGCAACTTTCAAAAATGCAGTACAGTATTAATAATAGTAGTCACCATGCTGTACACTACATCCTCGTGACTTATTTCTTTTCTTTTTATTTATGTATTTTTTCATTTTTTAAAATTTATTTTCTATACAGGTTTGTGCTTTTTTACCCTTTTATCCATTTTACCCATTCCCCACTCTCTGCATCTGGAAACCACCAATCTGTTCTCACCAATCTACGAGCTTGGGTTTTTGTTTTTGTTTTTGTCTTTTCAGAATCTACATACACATGAGATGATACAGTGTTTGTCTTTCTCTGTCTGACTTATTTCAACTAGCATAATGCCTTCTAGGTCCATCCATATTGTCACAAATAGCAAGATTTCATTCTTTTTTTTTTTTTTTTATGGCTGAATGATACACTGTGTGTGTGTGTGTGTGTGTGTGTGTGTGTGTGTGTGTGTTTTCTTTATCCATTCATCTATTGATGGACACTTAGGTTGCTTCTATATCTTGTTTTTGGTAATTAATGCTGCAGGGAACAGGAAAGGGTTCATATACCTTTTCAAGTTTCCTTTATCTCTACTTTAAATCTCCCAGAAATAAAATAACTTTAAAATCATTAATTTCCTTTCTTCTTGATATTACAAATTTAAGTAGGCACTGAGGGTACTTGTGATCAAACCCTCTATCATAGGGGGATGCAGCTGTAGGGGCCATTAGGTGAGTAACCTTGTTCTTGGCTACATATTATCACCCTTGGCTCAGTCTTCAAAGAGAGATCCTAAGCAGGGATTGTTGCTTTTCACAGATCAGAGGCCAGATTGTGAATTCAGACGGATACTAAATCCCATTTAATAATATTTGAGGTATTGCTATTCAACTATCATATATTTTTTAATGTTTATTTCCCATTGAGCTGGGTCTGCTACCTTTTGAGGGTCCAATGGAAGAGAGATTTATGAAAATATATAATTAAGTATCAGAACTTCTGTTAAAACTTGCAGTGATTCTGCCTCTAGTACTCAAACTTTAGCATGTATGTCTACACATAAGAATCACCTGGAAAGCTTAAACAACAAACCATTTGAGGCTGAGTCCCATCCTATAGAGATATGATTTTTTTGCTCTTTAGTGATCTCAAGCTTTATGTCTTTAGTTCCCAATTATGCTAACCTGTGTCTTGAAAACTAATTTATAGCTAAGTGTTCTACCTCGATAGAACGTTTTTTAGAAAATAACTTTAAATATATTTACAAAATATAGGTGTACAATGACGCGCACATCCTGGAGAAGTTACTCAAGGATAAAAGAAAAGAGCTGGGCCCGCTGCCTGATGATGATGATGTGGCTTCTCCCAAACTAAAGCTGAGTAAGGCAGCCTCATGCTTTGTTACTCAGTTTAGTCTGTCAAGGGTAGATTACTGATTCACTGAAATAATATTTAAGTGATGAATGTATTTGACTCACACGCTAGCAGGGAGTTTCTTTCCTCCTCTCAAGCACTCTGTATTTTAAGTAGTTAAACTGTGGAAACCATGTGGGGAATAGATATAAAGTCAGAGGTTTTGTTTACTCTCTTAAATGCCGTGGACATTTTGTAAATATTAAATATTAAGAATAAACATTTTTTCCACATATCATGCCTGCAAGAGTGTGGTGGCAGATTTGGATTTTTTTTTTTTTTGTATGTTTGTTTGCTAAATACTGGAATTTAAAGTGAATCCCAGCAGCAGATCCTAGACAGAATTTGAGAAATTAGAGATACTCAGCCACAGCACTGTAAGTTAATTTCCTTGTCTTTTGAGTGTGGTCTGTGGATGGTGATTTTATTAGAACTATGAGGAGAGAAAAGACAACAAAAGCAGTTAATAACATTGGGCTAAACAAGTTTCTGCCTTATTTAAAATATGTAAATAAAATAAATACTAAGCAAATTAAATTGGTATTGCCATATATTCTTTGGAACTATAATTGCTGAAAGGGGGAAAATAACACCCTGCTTTTTTTATATGAAGTGACTATAAACTGTATTACAATAGTTTGGGGTATGATTTATTGCTAAATGATGATTCCTTCTTATTAAGTTATCCTTTCTTGGAATTGTAGAAGCATGCTGAAGATTTGTAGAAATGTAAATCTTTTATTCTACTTTTTTAGGGACACAGTGTCTTTTAAGAATAGAATTAGTTCTGGGGGGTGCCTGATTGGCTCAGTCGGTGGAACCTGCAACTCTTGAACTCTGGGTTGTGAGTTCAAACCCTATATTGGGTATAGAGATTACTTTAAAAAATAAATTTAAGAAACAGCTGGGTGGCTCAGTCAGTTGAGTGTCCAGTCTTGGTTTCAGCTCAGGTCATGATCTTAGGATCCTGGGACCAGGCTTTGTTGGGCTCTGCTTCAGGTTCTTTCCCTCTTCCCCTCCCCCCACTTGTATATGCTCTTTTTCTCTCTAAAATAAATAAATCTTTTTTAAAAAAATAAATGTAAAAAGTTTTTAAAAATAGAAGTAATTTCTTATTTTTTTTAAGATTTTATTTATTCATGAGAGATACACAGAGAGAGGCAGAGACATAGGCAGAGAAAGAAGCAGGCTCCATGCAGGGACCCTGATGCAGGATTCAATGCAGGACTCGATCCAGGACCCCAGGATCATAACCTGAGCCAAAGATTATTATGCTCAACTGCTCTGCTCAACTGCTGAGGCACCGAGGTGTCCCAATAGAAGTAATGTCATAAGTTAAGTTAGGAAATGATAGATAATTAATAGTAACTAAATATGTGTAAACATACGTATATTTTTTCTAAAGTTCAGGAAAGGGAGATTTTAATGTTGTAATATTGACTTTCTTTTATTTCTCTATTTTGTATTATGAAAAGTTTCAAATATACATATGAAGAATGGTATAACAAACTCCTGTATATACCAGTCAGCGTTTCTCAAGATTGTGTCATACTTACTTCCTATATCTGTTTTTCTCTCTTTTGTTTTAAATTATTTTAAAGGAAATTCAGTCATGTCATTTCATTTCTATATAGTTCAATGTGCATCTCTAAATTTGCAGATATTTTCTTAAATAACCATGAAATCATTATTAACACTGAACGAAATTAGCAATTTCTTGCTTTCATCTAATACCTGGTAAATTTTCAAATTTTACTCCTTTTCTCATGAATGTATTTGTACAGTTGGTTTCTTCAAATTCGGACCTAATTAAGTTCTGTATATTTTATTTGATAGCTATGCCCTCTGTTCATAGTCTAGAGCAGGTCCCTCCTTTTTTAATTCTCATGTTATTGACTCTTTAGAAACCAGATCACTTTCTTGCACAGTTTCAAGTTCTGGATTAATCAGTTCACTTCCTTATGATATCAGCTAACTTTTCTCTTTATTCCTCTCATTTCTTAAAAAATGGAAGTTTATTCCAGAAGCTTCATTAGATTCAGTTTCAGCCTGGCAGGAATGCTTGCTTCATAATAGGTTTTCTTTTTTTTTTTTTTTTTTTTTTTTAAGATTTATTTATTTATTCATGAGAGACACAGAGAGGGGCAGAGACACAGGCAGAGGGAGAAGCAGGCCCCATGCAGGGAACCCGATGTGGGACTCGATCCCGGGGCCCCAGGATCACACCCCGGGCGGAAGGTGGCGCCAAACCACTGAGCCACCTGGGCTGCCCCATAATAGGTTTTCTGCACCTAACGTTGCATCACACCTTGCAGCAATGTCTGGTTGCGGTGGAATCTACGTAAGGTCCACATACCGCACTTGATACTTCTTTTAATCTGCAAATCCCCCTTCCATCTTTCTTTTTTTCCTTTGCAGTCTATTTGTTGAAGAAATTGGGGCTATACTGTAGCTTCCCACAGTCTGGGCTTTGCTAATTGCATCCCTTTGCTGTAGTTTACATGTTCTCATGTCCTTTGTATTTCCTCTAAATTGGTGGTTGAAGCAAAGAGGCTTGATCAGATTTAAGTTAGATTTGATCCTCATTCCCTCCTTTTGGCACAAAAACCCACCTTCAGAGGTGGTGAATGGTCTTCCATTAGGTGGCCCTGTAACAGCTGTCATTTCTTCCACATGTTAACAGCTGTTGATGCTGACTACATTAATTCATTAAAGAGGTATAAAATAGCAATAGTCTGATTTTATCATTCCTTGCTCAATTACCAACTGGAATACTTCTGTATAGAGAAGCTGCCTCATCCAATGTTTGGTTAACCAGTGGTACAATTTTTTGCTTGTTTGTCTTGTTTTGTTTTGGATTTTTTGAAACCATAAACAGTAAATCCCCTTTCAGCTTTGTTTACCAGTTTTCCAAATAACGCATTGGTTTACTAGTGTCCTCCAACATTTATCCAGTTCGTCTGTTCATTTTTATATATCATTAAGAACTACTAAATTCAGACGCGTTGCTAAGTTTTAACTCATTGCAGTTGTCCTTATTGATGCCCCTATTATCCCAGGCTGGCCGCTGTGTTCTATTGACATGACCACAGTAAAAAAGTGTTTAGATTCTTTACTGTCTTGTGTTTCAAGATACACAAGGCTCATATTGTGCCAATTGTGAGTCAGCCATTTGCTAAGGAGCTGCTGGTGTTAATATTTAAAATCTATATTTCAGAATTATAGTCAATATAGTCAGACTACGTGGGGTTATACTGCTACTGCATTGGTCATTGTTTCTAGGATTTTCAGCGAACAGGACTAGGAAATTTTGTATGTGTTTGTTTTATACCTAAAGATAAAATACATTGTAAGTTTATATTGATGCTCTTAACTGAGATTTATGGCTACAAGATTTTTATTCAGTGTTCTTTGTTTTAACATCCGTATCTCTTTCTTATGTGATAAAAATCTGTCCTCAGGATGCCTGGGTGGCTTGGTTGGTTAAGTGTCTGCCTGCAACTCAGGTCATGTTCTCAGGGTCCTATGATTAACCTCTGAGTTGTGCTCCCTGCTCAGCAGGGAGTCTGCTTCTCTTTCTCCCTCTGCCTCTCCCCTGCTAGTGCTCTCTCTCTTGCTCTCTCAAATAAAGAAATGAAATCTTTAAAAAAAAAAATCTCAGTTCTCAAGGGTGCTACAGGTGATAGAATTAGAATGTTATATAGCTATTCATTTGCTTTATTCTACCTTACAACTATTTCAACATGATAGTACTTAATTACTCTATCAGTAAAAATGATTATTAAAAACAGTTTAAATTTGTTTCCAGTTTCTTTGTCCATAGAATATACTTCACTAGAGATATGCTAGTTGAACTGTGTTGGGGATTCCTGGGTGGCTTAGCAGTTTAGCGCCTGCCTTTGGCCCAGGGCGCGATCCTGGAGTCCCGGGATCAAGTCCCACGTCAGGCTCCCGGCATGGAGTGTTTTTCCCTCCTCCTGTGTCTCTGCCTCTCTGTCTCTCTCTATGTCTATCATAAATAAATAAATAAATAAATAAATAAATAAATCTTTTTAAAAAAAAAAGTGTAACTGACTAGTTGAACTGTGTTTTACAAATCACTTAGAGTACTGCCTGTCTTTTGATTATGCTTTATCAACTATATACAATTTGGGTTCATTCATTTCATTTTATACATTTAACAGTAAGTTTCTTTCTTTAGGTAGGAAGAGTGGAATTTCTCCTAAAAAATCAAAATACATGACTCCAATGCAGCAGAAACTAAATGAAGTCTATGAAGCTGTAAAGAACTATACTGATAAGAGGGGTCGCCGCCTCAGTGCTATATTTTTGAGGCTTCCCTCTAGATCTGAACTGCCTGACTATTATCTGACCATTAAAAAGCCCATGGACATGGAAAAAATTCGAAGTCACATGATGGCCAACAAATACCAAGATATAGACTCCATGGTTGAGGACTTTGTCATGATGTTTAACAATGCCTGTACATACAATGAGCCTGAGTCTTTGATCTACAAAGATGCCCTTGTTCTGCACAAAGTCCTCCTTGAAACTCGGAGAGATCTGGAGGGAGATGAGGACTCTCATGTCCCAAATGTGACTTTGCTGATTCAAGAGCTCATCCACAATCTTTTTGTGTCAGTCATGAGTCATCAGGATGATGAAGGAAGATGCTACAGTGATTCTTTAGCAGAAATTCCTGCTGTGGATCCCAACTTTCCAAACAAACCTCCTCTTACTTTCGACATAATTAGAAAGAATGTTGAAAATAATCGTTACCGGCGGCTTGATTTATTTCAAGAGCATATGTTTGAAGTCTTGGAAAGGGCAAGAAGGATGAATCGGTAGGTTTCAAAGCTATTTCTTTTTGAAAAGATGTGGTAGTTAATGCGAAATAGAAGAAAATTCTGCTTTGCTACACTATTTCAGTATTTCAGCTAAGGTATATAATCACAGTTGGTGGGGTGCTGTTTTGAATTCTAATTTTCCACAACTTTTAGAGAGTAAGTATAGGCTGTGGGAGAGAGAAGGCACGCTACTGAATCATCTAGATCAGGACCAGTAAAAAGGAAAGAAGACAAAGTTGAAGATTTGTTGAAAAGCATAATCTCTTAAAATATCTTTCACAGATGCTTTGTTTTAAGGATAGAATGCTTATAATTAGAAATAGTAATGTGATTTTTTTTAGTTCAATCCAAGCATGCTTTGAATAAATTAAAATAGCTCTGAGTTACTAATCTAAGGTTAGCCAATTTAAATTTGATCACCATTTCCAGTTCCTAAAAAGGCTCCTTTTTTTATCTCAGATTTCTCAATTTTAAGTTCCTTTTGCAGATATTTAATGTACTAAAAAGCAATCAAATTTATATTTCCATCAAACTTGAATTCCCTTTTAATTTTGATCTGCATTATATCTCTGCCACAGAAGAATGGTATAATTGACATCAAAATAATTTCAGTTCAGCAGTTAGAGTGTGTCTTCTGTGTGCTTTTAGAGTCACTTGGAAGAATATAAAGTTAAAGATACGGACCCTACCTTCCTGGAGCTTATAGTCTACCTTGCTGAAAGGAGACTTTTAGGCAGTGAGTGTAGAGTAATTCCAGCTAGGGAATCTGGTGAAGCCTGCATTTACTCCGGATCTTGAAAGAAAAATTAGTGGTAACATTTACTGTTCCTATTAAGCATTTGTTCTTTGTAAAGCACCATGCTGAACACTTTATCTAGATAATCTCTAGCCCTTATAATAGCCATTCCAGGAAATAATCTTCCCACTTTGCATTTGAAGTGCACAGACAGAAGTAAATTGCCTAAAGTCACACAACTAGTAAGTTGCCTAAGTCACACATCTTGTTCCCCACTGCAAAGCCAGTCACCAGGACACCAGTCATGGAGCCCAGCCATGAATGATAAGGCTGTGCTCTTGTGCTTTAAGAGCTTGAAGTCCAACAGTTGGGATAGGATCTATGCTTAGGGAAAAATAATTGTAGGCATGAGACAACATATAACAAATTGATATGTAATAAATATGGTGGAGTAGGAACCCTGTGCTATAGTTCTGAAAAGACCTGAGGCATTGGGGAAGAATGGGAGAATGGGTGAGATGTATAAGGCAAGTGGTCTGAGTGCATGCAGGGGTTAAGAATTGAATGTGGTGTGTTCAAGAGATGGGTGGTGTTGAGGTCAGGTTGAGAGGCGCATTTAGGAAATGGTCTTTCATGTTCAATATTGGGAATAGACAGGAAGAGAAAGATGGAGAGACATCTTGCTGTCAAAATTTGCATTCATTATTTCCATTTATTCAACAAGTATTAACTGAGTGGCTACCAGTTATAAACATGTTCTAGGTACTTGGTATACACCAGTGGGCAAGACAGACAAATCCTGCTTTCCTGGAGCTTAGACTTCATATTTGTTCTCAGTTTTCCTAAATAGTCCTTAAATCTAAAGTCACTCCTCTCCTCCATCCCTGCCCTGCCCCCATTACATCTTGGGGTTAGTTCTGTGAGTCTCCCAAAAGTGCATTTGTCTCTTAGATCATTAGCAGCTTCGTTTGTTTTACATAGATAATGTCTATTTTAAGAAATAAGCAGATTTGTATCTGTAGGAAATGAGTTCTTTTCATTCTCCCATTGTTGATGTGATTGGTATTTACTTTTGAGGCTTAGAAGGTAGAGTCTAGGGTGCATTTCTTTATGAGGCAGTGATGAGTTTCACTCTTTTGCCCAGAGCTTTGTAAAACTAAGGGAAGCCATTTTTTATCTTTATCATGTGAAGGTCATGTTATGACCTTAAAGTACTTAAGCATAAGCATGCTGCTGAGGTGGAGATGCATCAGTTTATTGAATGATAAACCATCATTTTATCTATTTTGTCAGTAATGATAATAGACACCTCAAAAATACTAAGTTCATGAATTTAAATTTTTTTTTAAGATTTTATTTATTTATTCATGAGAGAGGCAGAGACATAGGCAGAGGGAGAAGCAGACTCCACACAGGGAGCCCAATGTAGGACTCGATCCAGGACTCCAGGATCATGCCCTGGGCTGAAGGCAGGCGCTAAATGCCACCCAGGCATTCCTAAGTTCATGAATTTAATGAAGTCCATAAGCACTAGATTTCTATGTAGATCTCCAGCAGTGTTCATGCTTCTTTACACTCACCCTGACCCACTCACTGCTGCCACTCAACATCACCAAGGACTTCACACCCTGAAATAGGAGGGGTCTGAAAAGTGAGACAGAGAAAAATTCATTCAGGTGACAGTGATTTGTCCAGTAGTATTCAGTAACAAATAGCACTGACGTAAGCAGTAAGCCACTGGCTTTCCTCATCTGCTGGCAGCGTTCCTGCATTTAGTTAGTTCTCTGACTGCCTTAGAGGAGGGGAACCTTTGGGAAGACGAGGACAAGGAAAGCACTAAGAGCTTCCTCCACTCTTAATTATTTCATTCTCTACCAGCGATAAGGGGAATGAGAGTTATTATCTTTTTCCTTCTTGACTTGAGTTCTTGCTCTTGTGCATGCAGGCAACACTGACCCTCTTAGATTAATAACTTCTTAATATTACTTTATTCAAATAAAACAGGAAAGATAAGTCAGATATTTAATGGCTGTGTGCAGAACTTCCATTATTAAGCAACACTGACTTGGTGGAATTATGAATCTGACCTTTCATGTAACAGGGATTACCAGAAGTTCGTTTTCACTTTTAATTTTATACTTAAAATTGTAAGCTATTATAAAATGACTTTTAATCCCAAGTGAATACTCTTCAGACATCTCTGTTCAGAAAACAGGCATCAAAATAATATCATAATTTCTTCCCTTGACCAGTTTTATTTTTATTGCATTCCTACAAGTATTAGCATTTCTGTAACCTGAAAAGATTTCTAAAACCATTCCAGAAACATTCATTTAGGTTATTATTGGCAGTGTTTTTAGATTGTTTGCCAGTTCACCTTTGCTGATGGGGAGAAGCATTCTGGAGGCTTCACTAAAATTTGATGCTCTAGTGAAAGATATTAGCAGGTGGCTAACTGGGCTTGCTACTACGCCTGGCACCCTCCTCTGACTAGAATGTGTCCATAACTGCTGCTAAGACTTTGTCTGTGGTTACTTCTGTGAATCATTTTTCAGAACCTCGTATTCCTAGTGATAGAATTATGTTTAAACCATCCTCAGGGGGCAGCCTGGGTGGCTCAGCGGTTTAGCGCTGCCTTCGTTCGGCCCAGGGTGTGATCCTGGAGACCCGGGATTGAGTCTCATGTCAGGCTCCCTGCATGGAGCCTGCTTCTTCCTCTGCCTGTGTCTCTGCCCCTCTCTCTCTCTCTCTATGTGTCTCTCATGAATAAATAAATAAAGTCTTTAAAATAAATAAACCATCCTCAGAGCACAGTGGATTAGAGATAATAAGAAAAGTTTCTGGGATCCCTGGGTGGCGCAGCGGTTTAGCGCCTGCCTTTGGCCCAGGGCGCGATCCTGGAGACCCAGGATCAAATCCCACATCGGGCTCCTGGTGCATGGAGCCTGCTTCTCCCTCTGCCTATGTCTCTGCCTCTCTCTCTCTCTCTCTCTCTCTGTGACTATCATAAATAAATAAAAATTAAAAAAAAAATTTCTTCCAGTCTAAATTCTTTTTTTTTTTTAAGAATTTATTTATTTATTCATGAGAGACAGAGAGGCACAGGGAACGAGCCTTAAGGAAGAGGAAACTGTAGGCACGAGGCTCATCGAGGTAAAACGGCACTTCAGATTCTGTTCTAAAACTTTCAAGGAGATATCCTTCTGTACAGAAGTACCATTTTATCAGTTAACATGTTACAGTAGCATTGGGTAGAGTTTAACATGTAACTGAATTGTGTGAAAGAAGTAGCTTTTATCAGTGGATGCTCTTAATTCCATTATAGGACAGACTCTGAAATCTATGAGGACGCAGTAGAACTACAGCAGTTTTTTATTAAAATTCGTGATGAACTCTGCAAAAATGGAGAGATCCTGCTTTCACCAGCACTCAGCTACACCACAAAGCATTTGCATAATGATGTGGAGAAAGAGAAAAAGGAAAAATTGCCAAAAGAACTAGAAGAAGATAAACTAAAACGAGAAGAAGAGAAAAGAGGTTGGTTTCTTTTCATTTTATTAAATATGAAGAAATAATTACATTCTGTTCTAGTTGTGGCTCTCCTAGCTAGCTGTGGGGACGGATCCTGTCTGTGTAAATGTTGACTCTTTCAGAATGGACATGTTGAGATAGAAATGCTTTTACCATCATCATTTTGGTCATCAGACTGTTAAAAATTGGAAGTGCTGAGTAGCACAGCCATGACGCTAGTATATCAGGGATAATCAGTTAACTCACAAATGTTGGAGCTCACCAGGTCATAATACTGTTGGCAGATAAAAGCTGCAGGGCCTGTCCGGAGCTGAGAGCATTCTCAGCAGTGAGTACATCAAGGTTCTGTCCTATTATGTAACAGAATGGCTTTCATCCTATCGGCTCGGCCAGATTAGATGTTTTGGTTGAACCACAATGCTAGGAGGAAATTTTTATTTTCATTGTATCAACGCAAAAATTTTATTTTGAGTCACTTGCCAGAATTTAGAAATTTTGACAGTGGGAACTTTTATTAGAAATATCATTTCTCAACTCTTGCTGGAGTCATCACCATGGCCAGTCTGCTAGCACTGGCACCAATGGTGCTGCTGGTGGCACTGGTGCAGGGCTGGGGAGGCCAGAATCACAGGGACTGGGACACCGCCTCGATACCACTTCCACAAGGACACAGAGCATGTGGCCCACTTCATGACATATCTGTGACTGGGGTGCACTGGCTGCAGAGGAGGCTGTACACCACTAGGCCTTGATCAGTGTCTTCTTGCTCAGTGATGGGCTGGGCATGGGTAGTGGCATGCCCAACTACTACCTGAGCCCACTGCAGCAATTGGTGGGCAGCCTGCAGGAGAATCCACATGCTATGCTGACCATGTCTTTGGCATAGACCTAACTTCTGCAGGAAGCACGTATTTGATCCCTAAAGTTCCCTCTCTGCTCCCATGATACTGTCAGGAACTGTTAACAAGATGGATGAAACGGAAATGGATTTTGCCAAGCAATCACTGTTCATCCAGCACCCTGAGATGAAAACCTGACCTTCCAGCCGTAATTGGTTCTCTGCCAAGTTGAATTAACCAACATCTGGGTCCTGGACTACTTTGGTGGGCCAAAAATAGTAACACCTGAACAATATTACAGTGTCACATTTTAGGGAAGTAGAATGCAGCAAATTTAACAACACCCATGACTTTGCCTGGATAGCTCATACAGACTTGAAGGGCTTAATGTTTCTCTGTGGAATGCTTCCAGATTAACGAGTTTTCTTTCACATACTGGTTTGTTTGCTTGCTTGCTGCTTGCTTGCTTTTTTACAAAATAGAGTTGGACTATTCCTGTATTTCTTGGGAGATGTGGTTGCCTGGTTTTTGTTTTTGTTTTTTCATATTTTGAAGCCATTTTGTAGAGGTATGTCTTTCATTGTAAGTATTTTTCCTTATAGTTTTCCAGCGGTGCTCCTTGAAGAGGAGCCAGTGCCAGATTTAGATTTCCCATTGGCATTTGAAGGTACTCAAAGATGTGTCTTTAATTCCTGGAAGCCACTGTGCTGGAGAGAGGGCCTCACTCACCCACGGCTGCACCTGCACTGCCTGAGCCTATGCGCCCACATATATATGTGGCTGAGACAGACCATGGTGAGACACAAATAGAGCTTCCTCCTCATAGTCCATTTGTGTCTGACAGGCCTGGGTGTTGATCCAACATAGGGCAAAACCATTTCTTATAAAGAACTTCTCTTTTTACTTTTCAAATCTAGAGTAATAATTACCTAGAACAAAAGAAGTTTATGAAACATGTCCTGAATTTGATTTTCCCACCTAAATGAACATGGTATAATCAGTGTCCTCCATTCAAAACATACACATACACACATGTACACGTTACTCTATGTTTTTTGTTTTCTATTTTGCCCCCAAATGGCTTGCAAAAAAAAGGATGCAGGCAGGGAATTTTGTGTTGGTCATTTCCAGTGTTCTTTTGTAAGTAAAGTTTACCTGACATGGACCAGCTTAAGCCAGGCCCAAAACCACCTGTGTTCAAGTACACTTAATAGCTTTTTAAGCAGTGCTGCTCTCAGCAGTGGCCTAAGACTTCCTCAACTCCTGTAAATCTTTAAATAGCTTCCATGCTGTTACTACCTAAATCAGGTCATCAGGAAGCAGATAACATGACTTTAAAAAAATCATATTTCTTCAGAAAAGAAGAAACTGGTTTTATTACCTGTACACATGATTTCAGAAGATGATACAAGGTCTCTCGTAAAGAGCTGTGTCAGGAACCAGGCTGCTGAATCCTTAAATGGCTGATAGGAAGAAGGAAGTTGAATACTAGTCGTTATGTTTAAAAACTATAAAGTGAACTTTCTTTAAATCCAACAAACAGCTTCTGTTTAAGAAAAATGATTTAGAGGCACCTGGGTGGCTCAGTTGTTTAAGTGTCCAACTCTTGATCTTAGCTCAGGTCATGATCTCAGGGTCATAGGATTGAGCCCCATGTAAGGTTCAGTGGAGAGTCTGCTTGAAATTCTCCCTCCCACCTCTGCCCCTTTCCCTCCTTGCTCTCACTCTCTCCCTCCCTCACTCTTTCTTAAAAAAAAAGAAAGAAAGAAAAAGAAATGATTTCTATTAAACTTGGTAAAATAGGTTACTCAAAATAATTAAAAGCATTATTTTACTGAGAAGAAAAGAAATGTGGTCATTTCTTATAAAGTTATTATCATTATCATTCTTTTCATGAGACAGCTTTTTTTTTTTAGCATAGTTGACACACAATGTTATGTTAATTTCAGGTGTATTTCTTATAAAGTTTGAGTTCTTATAAAGATGGCTATCTAGGATATGTGATTTTCCAAGAGTTATATTAGTCTTTAGCATCACATCTGCTTAGGGCTTTTTTTCCATAGACAAGAAAACAAAGTTGATTTGAAGCAAATTATCATATGCAATGGCATATGCAGAAAAGAGAAGGGAACCTGGTTGGTGACAGTAATTTATCAGCATAAGGCTAGGTGCACAGAACCCGGCAACTTTGCTGCCATAGAGGATGTACTCATTTAAGATGGTGAGAGTGTATGGAATGAGTGTCTTTGCCAGCTAAAAGTGATCAATGCAGAGATGAATGGGGTAAACCTGCAGCTTTGCTAACCAAAATTACATTGAGGTTGAGGAATATCCTGGAAAGTAGCCATAGAAGATCTGAGATAACTCTCACACATTCTTAGCTGACTGAAAAACTATGCCTCTGCAAGGGAAATGGGAGAACCTCATGAAAAACAAAATACAAGCAATACTTGAAAGTTGGTTACAACTTTGAATGTATCCCCCAAGCCACATGCACATCAGTCAGCAGAAGGTGAGTCCTTATGAGTTTGAGGTGTTTGAAGACAATCTTCACCTATATCATTGGCTGACCCTTGACTAAGCAGACTTGGGAGCGAACCCTCATTCCATGCATCCTAGTATACTTATATTGGGAGTCTCAGAGAACAGAAGAAAAAGGAAGAGGGAGAAAAATACTTAAAGACATAATGGCTGGAAACTTCACATTTGATAGAAAACATTAACTTACAGCTGTAAGAATGCCAGGAAAACACAAGGAGAACCATTTCTAGATACATCATCTGAAAGAGAAAATCTTGAAAGCAACAAAACAACTTACCACGTTCAAGAAAATAATATGATAATGGCTCATAAAAAATAATGGAGGCCAGAAAGCAGTGACATGATATTCAAAGTGCTGAAAAGGATAAAAACTGAACCAGTGTATCCAGTGAAACTGTCCTTCAAAAATGAAGCTGAAATAAGACATTCTTAGATAAACAAAAACAGAATTCACTGCTGGCAGAACTTTCCTATAAAAAAACACTGAAGGAAGAGCTTTAGGCCAAAAGAAAACACCACCAGATGGTTGGCTTGAATCTACAGGAACGACTGAAGGGTAGTGAAAATGGTAAATATAAGACTGTATTTTTTTCCACTTTTCTTCTCCTGATTTCTTAGAAAACATTACATTTTTTAAACAAATAGTTACAACATCATCGTTTAAAGAAGTATGTGAAAGTAGTAGCACAAAGGAATGGAGCTATTTTGGAGCAAAGCTGTACCATTTAACAAAATCAAGTCAGTATCAACCTAAAGTAGATGGTGATAAGTTAAAGATGTGTATTGTAATGCCACTAAAAACAAATAGCGATAAAAATCCAACACAGGAATTAAAGTGGTACACCAGAAATACTTGTTAACACGAAAGGCCGTAAAGAAGAAAAAGAACAAAAAACATAAGAGATATAAAAAACAAATAGTAAATGGCAGACATTAATTCAGTCATATTAATACTGTTACATATTGCAAATAGACTAACCAAATCGCCGGCCAAATTTTAAAAGTAATATCTAACTCTGTGCTGAAGAGACTTGTTCTAGATTCCAAAACAAAAATAAATTGAAAGGAAAAGGAGGGAGAAAGATATAACCTGCAAATACTAACTGTAGTGAGTTGGAATGGCTGTATCAATATCAAATAGACTTTAAGAGAAGAACTGTTACTAGAGACAAAGAGGGGTATCTCATAACATTAAAAATGTCAAGACATTGAAACATAATATTTATGAATGTATATATACCTAACAGTGGAGCCTCCAAATACATGAAGCAGAAACTGACAGAATTAAAAAATTAAAAAAGAGAAATAACCTGGGACGCCTAGGTGGCTCAGTGGTTGGGCGTCTGCCTTCGGCTCAGAGTGTGATCCCGGGATCCAGGATTGGGTCCCACATTGAGCTCCTTGCAGGGCGCCTGCTTCTCCCTCTGCCTATGTCTCTGCTTCTCTCTCTCTCTCTCTCTCTCTCTCTCTCTCTCTGTCTTAAATAAATAAATAAATAAATAAATAAATAAATAAATAATTTTTTTAAGAAACAATTTAATATAGTCTCAGTACTCCTTTCTCAGCAGTTGATAGACCAAAAATCTGTGCTCTCTTCTCACCAGTTGATAAACCAACTAGCAAAAAAGTACAAAAGACTTGAATAGCATTGCTAAGGACTGAAAGTTTATGTCCCCCCAGAATTAATATGTTGTAACCTCATCTCCAGTGTGATGGTATTTGGAGGTGGGGCCTTTAGAGGAGGTGATTAGGTTTGCATGTGGTCATAGGGGTGGAGCCACCACAAGGGGATTGTTACTGTATGTGAATCAGAAAGTGGGCTCTCACCAGACACCAGATCTGCTGGCACCTTGGTCTTGGTCTTCTCACCCTCTAGAACTGTGAGAAGTGAATGTTTAAGCTACTTTTCTGTGGTGGGTTTATTATAGCAGCTTTGAGCTAAGGCATGGACTATCAACCAGCTTGACATGCAGTGAAACACTGCACCCAGTAATACACGTTCTTATCAAGCATACCTGCAGCGTTATCTAGGATGGACCATATACTAGGTCATGAAACAAGTTTCAGAATATTTAAAAGGATTGAAATCCTACCAAGGTTTACTCTCTGAACACAATGGGATTTAGACTGGAAATCAGCAACAGAAATCTGGAAAATCCCCAAATATTTGGAAAGGAAGCAGTTAACTTCTGACTAACCCATGAATCAAAGAAAATATCAAGGACAGTTAGAAAAATCTTGAACTGAATTCAAACAAAAACACAATGTATTAAAACTTATGGCTATATCTAAAGCAGTTCATAGAAAGAAACTTCTAGCTTTAAACACATATACTGAAAGGAGTAAAGATCTAAAATAAGTCTATTTTTCCACCTCAAGAAGTTAGAGAAAAAAGCCAATCACACCTGAAGTAGAGGAAACAATAAAAATTGGGATGAAAATAAATGAAAGAGGAAACAGAAAATGCCAGTGCGGTAATGGGTATGACATTTGTGACAATCCATGTTGTTTCTATTGACAAAATTTTGTATACAAAATTTTGGATTATTAAGGTTTTTGAAGTCTTATTGACACTTTTCCTGGCAATACAAAATTAGTGACAGCTGCTTCTTGAATTACTATAAGGATGTTCTCAAAATGTGGCCTCTAGGTAAGCAGCATCAGCATCACTTGAGAACTGGTGAGAAATGCACATTTTCAGGGTGCCTGGATGGCTCTCTCTGTTAAACATCTGACTCTTGATCTTAGCTCAGGTCTTGATCTTAGGGCTGTGAGTTCTAGCCCCACTTTGAGTGTGGAGCCTTCTTAAAGAAAAGAAATGCAAATTCTCTGATCCCACTGCAGACCTATCAATTCAGAAACTCTGAGGATGGGACCCAACAGTCTATGTTTCAACAAGTCCTATAGTAGATGGTTCTGATGCACACTTAGTTGTGGGAATCACTGCTATACGGCTTTAGCTCTAATGGAGGAGCAGGAACTTATTAACAGTAACTGCTATCTTGCTTCTTGGTGGATTAGCAATGATACATGAACCCATTACACAACCTTGGAACTGACATTTTTAAAACTGTTGGTCTCAGCCCTTGTTTGATCCTTTGTTACCAGGAAATACTTCTGGTGACTTAAATATGTGAAAAAAAGCATATGGTAGAAAAGCAGAGCCACATAAAAAGACAGTAGGAAATTTTCATTCCTTTCCCATTGCTCTGCCTATCTCAGGAGGCTGCAGGCCTTTGCTGACAGGAGGAAAAGGAACCCTGCTGCACAGAGCTGCTTTCTAAGGCTGCCAAGAATAACCCTATTAACACTTCTTTTTTTAACACCAACTCAGGGACTATATTTCCTAGCACTGGGACTGGAAGTAGGTAAGTATTAGTGCTTTGCCATACAATGTGAAGTCAGCACTTGAAGGACTGAGGAGGAAGGGGGACCCAGAGACTTATTCTAACTAGTTATTTCTAGCCATAAGAGAACTGTCATCTGCTTCACATCATCCTATGTCAGGTCACTTAATGAATATTAAAAAGACACCAAACCAAAATAAATAAATACTAAATTTTAAAATAAAAAAAATTTAAAAGACACCAAACCTCCAGAAAGTAGGATGGCGGATGTCTATGTTAGTCAGCCATCTGTGTCTTTAAGCCATAAGAGGAGGTTTCTTAATAATGATGGAAATTGAGATGAACTAGAAGATCTCACACATCTTGTTTTGTATTAAACACTAGAACTAATCCTAGGGTAGGTAAGCAAAGGTAAGAGAACTTGGAGGCCTTTTACTTTAATGTGGCAGGCAGATGGTACAGGTGCCTGCTGCTAGTGCATCCCAAAACCCCTCTAAAATGATGGAAAGGGGATTTTAAAGCAAGACAAAAAAGAAGGGAAGCAATGGAAAAGGAGATGGTGGCAATGAGAATTTGGGTAAATTGCTAACACTGGCTTCCCTACCAGCATCTGAAGAAGACCTTACATAGGCTCGTGCCTATCTAGAGTGGTGCAGAGATTAGAGCACCAAGTACTCCTGCAAATAGAGGTGCTGAAAACAGTTGAAAGTCTACATTTAAAGGAGTTGAACCTCATCTCACTTCCCGAACCCTTCCTGTGATTGTTCACCCCGAAGTATCTAGACGGACAGCGGCAGTCTGAAAGGCTAGAGGTACAATTCTGAAGAGCGAGATTATGAGAGGATTTATATTAGTAGTGAGACCTCTGGCCCTTTGAACTTTTTAGCTCCTAGCCTGTGGCAGTCAGGCTTACAGTTCTAAAACAGGAAATTTTTCTCTTGAGAAGTAGATCAAGCAATGAGGGAAAAAATGTAAATTGAGAGCTTTAAGTCAGCTTTTTTTTTTTTAAATATAGCATTTTGTTTTTAAGTAGCAAGTATTGACTTAAATAGGATCAAATATTAAGGAAAACCTGTAAGATGTAAGATAAAGAACACAACAAAAAAGTAAAGGCAGACTGAGAAAAATGTTTTAAAAAACCAAAAACTAGTAAACTAAGATTAGACCTTCAGAGAGTTGATAAGCTATTGCATCCATAAAGTAAGAACAGGAGGCCATAAAACTGAGCATTCACAAAACAGAAAGTTTCTTGGAAATTGAAAATATGACAAACCAACAGAATGAGAAAATATTCATAAATCATATATCTGATGAGAGTCTAACATCAGAATATTTAAGTTCCATAATAATTCAGAAACGGACAAAGGATTTGAATAGATCTATCTACAAAGAAGTCATAGATGTCCATAAAATGTTTAACATCATTAACAGATGACAAAAAATGTTTAACATCATTAATCATTAGGGAAATGTAAAACAAAACTACAGTTAGATACCACTCCATTCTTTACAGGATGGCTGTTATCAAAAGGGGAAAAAAAAAAAAAAAAGGCAAGTGTTGAGGATGTGGAGAAATTGGAACCCTCATACATTGGTGGTGGGAATGTAAAATGGCACAGCCATTATGGGAAATAGTTTGACAATTCCTTAAAAAGGTAAACATTGAATTACTATATCATCCATTAGTTCCACTCCTGGATGTAAAACCAAAGAACTGAAAGCAGGAATTCATAGACATACTTGTATATCAATATCCATAATAGCATGATTCACAATAGGCAAAAGGCAGAAACAGCCTTAAGTGTCTGTTAACTAATGAATAAACAAAATGTAGTATATGCACACAATGGAGTGTTATTCACCCATAAAAACGTAGTGAAGTTGTGACACATGCTGCAACATTAATGAACCTCGAAAACATGCTAACTGAAATAGGCCAGAAGGAAAGGACAAATCTATGATTGTACCTATATCAGGTACCTACAGTAGCAAATTTACTGAGACAGAAAGTAGAATAGAGGTTACCAGGGCCTGGTGGGGAGAGAGGTGAGTTAGTATTTAATGGGTACAGAGTTTCTGTTTGAAATAAAAAGTTTTGTCAGTAGATTGTGGTTATGATCGCACAACATTGTGAGTGTAATTAATGCCACTGATTTATCTATTTAAAATGGTCAAAAGGCAGATTTTATGTGGTGTATTACCAGTTTTTAAAAATTAATAACATACCAAGAAATCAAATTGTGTGTTTTAAATAGGAGAGTTGTATGGTGTGGGAATCCTATCTCAATGAAACCTAGAAAAAAAATGATAGAGTAGGGTGGGGCAATAAGAGGATGGTGGTTAGTGGTTCAAACTTGTAAGGGGTAGTAAATAGGCATAGCACACTAATGCACACTAGAGTGGATATAGACAACAGTATCTTATGTAAGTGTAAGTATGTGCTGTAATAAGTGTCACTACAGTGGCAACAATATATAAATGTATCAAAGTAACTTGTACAACTTAACACATTGTTATATGTCAAATTGATTCAGTTTAAAAATTTTTTAATGATAGCAGAAAGGAAACACTTAGAGAAAGATTAGAAGATGAAGAAATCTCAAGGCAGTACAACAAAGAAGGAGAGAGATAATCAAAAGATCCACCCAAGAGGCCCAGAATCCAAGTGATTGCAAAGCACAGTTCTGCCAAACTTTCTGCCATGGTATAACAAGGATCTGCTTTCCAGTAGCATTTTCATTTCCACCTGTGCCTTCTGCTGCCAAGTCTTTAATGTCTGCCTCTCTCCCACAGTCTATTCAAGGCAGTGGAGGCTTTTTCTCTCCTCCTCAAAATTCTTCCAGTCTCTGTTCCTTCCCAATTCCAAAATCACCCTCCCATTTTTAAAAGTATATTTGTTGCAGTTAACACCCATTTTCCAGGTATCAAAATCTCATCCAAGCAATATCTCCTTTATGAGCTCAAAAGTCCCAGATCTTATTTGAATCATTTAATTGGGTGTATATGAGTGAGGCTCTGGGTATGATCCCTCCTGGGACACTGTTCCTCTGCATTTGTGGATCTTTGAAACCGAAAAACAAGTTTTCTGCTCCTATAATATAGTGATGGCACATGCATGGAATAGTGAGAGATATTCTCATTCAGAAATGGAGAAATGGAGAGGAAAGGGTCATTAGTTCTAAGCAGTCTTTAAGTCCACCTGTTCAGAGTCGTTAGATTCCAAGTCCTAGAAAGAGTCCTCTGTGGCTCAGCACTCTACCCTCTACATCATCCTTTTTCATGAAAGGTAGCACTTGGCTACAGCTGAGTTTTATCAGCCTGTTTCCTCTCTCTAGAATTTTGAGGGGTTTAACAATCTTTCATTGTGTACTGTCTCTACCCCTTTCCATTCATTTGGCAGTGTTCCTGCTGGTATATGGTCCTGCTCAAGAACCTTGTGACTTATGTATCTTACAGGGATTCATTTGACAAATCAAATACTGGTGACATTTTCCTCCAAAATTGGCAAAACTTTTTAAAAAATGATGTGGGGCACCTAGGTGGCTCAGTCGGTTAAGCATCCGCCTTCAGCTTGTGTCATGACCCCAGGATCCTGGGATAGAACCCATGTTGGGCTCCCTGCTCAGCAAAGAATTTGCTCCCTCTCCCCCACTCCCTCCCCCCCTTGTGCTCTCTCTTTCTCACTTCTCCCTCCCCCCCTTGTGCTCTTTCTCACTCCTCCCTCCCCCCCTTGTGCTCTCTCTTTCTCCCTCATTCTCTCACAAATAAATAAAATCATTTAAGCAAATTATAATAGGGGTGTTGGAGCACGTATGGTGAAACAGACCCTTGTAGCCACACAGTGAAGGACTTAAAATGGTATGGATTTTTAGGAGTTGGTTTGAAAATACATTTAAAAATTAAAAATAGGGATCCCTGGGTGGCGCAGTGGTTTAGCGCCTGCCTTTGGCCCAGGGCGCGATCCTGGAGACCCGGGATCGAATCCCACGTCAGGCTCCTGGTGCATGGAGCCTACTTCTCCCTCTGCCTGTGTCTCTGCCTCTCTCTCTCTCTCTCTCTCTCTCTCTCTCTGTGTGACTATCATAAATAAATAAAAATTAAAAATAAAATTAAAATTAAAAATATTTCTAGCTGTTGGATTTATGGGAAATTATCATAAGGAAATAAAGATGTGAGCAATGCTTTATCCTCATTAAAAAACAAAAAAACACAAAAAAACAAAAACAAAACACAAAACCCTTTGGTGCCTGACTGGCTCATTTGGTGGAGCATGCGACTCTTGATCTTAGGGTTGTGTGTTTGAGCTCACCTTGAGTGGAGATTACTCAAAAATAAAATCTAGGGATCCCTGGGTGGCGCAGCGGTTTGGCGCCTGCCTTTGGCCCAGGGTGTGATCCTGAAGACCCAGGATCGAATCCCACGTCGGGCTCCCGGTGCATGGAGCCTACTTCTCCCTCTGCCTGTGTCTCTGCCTCTCTCTCTCTCTCTCTCTCTGTGTGACTATCATAAATAAATTTAAAAAATTAAAAATATATATATATCTTATTTAAAAAAAATAAAATCTAAAAAAACCCTATGGTATTTGCAAATGATAGCTTATATAGGAACCATTAAAAAGTATTATTTAACAAAAATAAGGCTTGTAGGGATGCCTGGGTGGCTCAGCGGTTAAGCGTCTACCTTCAGCTCGGGCATGATCCCGGGATCCAGGATCAAGTCCTGCATTGAGCTCTCTGCAAGGAGCCTGTTCTCCCTCTGCCTGTGTCTGCGCGTGTCTGTCTCTCTCTCTCTGTGTCTCTCATGAACAAATAAATCTTTTAAAAAAATGTCTTGTTGAAAAGCATTAATCTCAGGGGGACTGTTCAGTGTATCTTTTTTTATTATTATTTCTTACTTGTGTATTTTAAGTACTCTCTATCCCCAACATGGGGCTCAAACTCCCAACCCCAAGATCAGAAGTCACATGCTTTTCTGACTGAGCTGCCCAGGCACCCCTCTTCAGTGTATCTTTAGTGTAGATATATATAGTTTACATTATATTGTATGATACGCATGTTCTCTATTTCCTTAATTCTAAGATTCCATTAATTTTGACATACCCATATAATAACTGTTAGGGTAAAAAAAAATTTAGAGACTTTAAGATGGAGAGGAAGTATATATGAGATTATTTCCATGATTTTACAGGTAATCTGTTTTCTTCTTTATACCTTTGTTTATCATCAGGAATGACTGCATTGAGCATATATTATTAACGTGGTTATTTTTATTGTGTAGACCCTTTGTTTATTTATGTATTTATTTAAATGAGGGCGGTTGGTTGTAACTCAAAAAGGCAATTTTGAGTAGAGGCTCTCGGGAATACAGATATCCTGCTATTTGTCCTGAATCTCGCCCTTGAAGGTCTAGAAAAGAATGAAATATATTAGTATGTGTTGTTTGAATCCTTTTTTTTTTTTTTAAGATTTTATTTATTTATTCATGAGAGACAGAGAGAGAGAGGCAGAGGGAGAAACAGGCTCCATGCAGGGAGCCCGACATGGGACTCCATCCCGGAACTCCAGGATCACACCCTGGACTTAAGGCGGCACTAAACCGCTGAGCCACCGGGGCTGCCCTGTTGTTTGAATCCTACATCTGATTGCCATATCTCTTTAATGGGAGCCTTTTTGTCTTTTTCACCGAAGAAGCTGAAAAGAGTGAAGACTCCTCAGGCACCACAGGCCTCTCTGGCTTACATCGCACATACAGCCAGGACTGCAGCTTTAAGAACAGCATGTACCACGTTGGAGACTACGTGTATGTGGAGCCCGCAGAAGCCAGCCTGCAACCACACATAGTCTGCATTGAGAGGCTGTGGGAAGATTCTGCTGGTAAGTTGGTTTTCAATCAAAGGGCACGCTGGTGACATGTGACTGTTTTACTCCTCCTCGGTCCTCAGGGAAAAAAATTGTAACTCAGACATTTTATTCCTTGCAACAATAGTTGTTCTACAGTGTATTATTGGTAAAGAGAACCTAGCAACCTCTATATGAAAAACATAGGATCTAGCACTCTTGGGCCAGTGAGTGGCACAGTTGAGTCAAAGGCACAACTTCCTGAAATGAGGTTGAGATTCATTCACTCAATGGGTATTTCTTTAAAACACACAGTAAACCAAACTGTAGGATGGCAGAGCCTCACAGGAACTAAGGACTCATGTTTTGCCTCTGGCAATACCACTCTGGTACAAATCACAAATGAAAAGGAAATTATTATAGTGTGATATGGACCTTGACTTAGAATTTGATTTCAAAAAGGCGTCCTAGTAAAGTTGCCTTTAATTTAGAACATGGAGAACAAATAGGAGTTAATGAAGCCAGAGCAGAGATATGATTCAGGCAGTCCAGTTCCCTCAGCTGCTTCTCATGAAATACCTTTGTATTCCTTCCCCTGAGTGTGTATCCTGTCCACAACAGAGTAGGGCAGGTATCATCACCTTATTCATCATGTATATTATACATCTTTTAATATGAGGGGGAAAGTTGTATTTTTTTTAGACCTCATCATTCTTCATTACTTTAAAGTATCATTTCTTTAAGATAAATATTTTAAGAAACTGTGGCCTAAAAAGCACATTGTTATTATGTTCAGGCCATGGCAGAATGGATGGAGAATTTGCTCATTTTGCAAAGAATGTGTGATTTCTATTAATGGTAATTCCCTCTCTCCCCCTTTTTGTTTTTGAGGTGAAAAATGGTTGTATGGCTGTTGGTTTTATCGGCCAAATGAAACATTCCATCTGGCTACACGAAAATTTCTAGAAAAAGAAGTTTTTAAGAGTGACTATTACAATAAAGTTCCTGTTAGTAAAATTCTAGGAAAATGTGTGGTCATGTTTGTCAAGGTAAGAAACTCATTATTCCCCAAAGTACAAATCATTCCATGAAAATAACATTTTCAAACAAAAAATAATAATATTTACAAATTAGGTGCTCTGTAAAAATCTTCAAAAAAATTTTTTAAGCTGTATCTATATAGCTGTGTGTAAAGATTTGGGAAGAAATTAATCTGATCATGATGATGAAAGACCACCATTGGCTGCCTACACTATATAACTATATGCGGTTAGCTTAAAATTTTTTATATTGCCAGGCTAATTTTTGAGAATGACATTTTCTGAAAGATCATTTAAAATTATCAGTGTGCTTTTTAGGTAACAAAGTATACTTTGTGTATCTATCTGATACAGGCACATTGAGCCCTATCCAAAGCTTTTAGGAACATTATAAAGCTGTATGAAATGCTAATATATTTTCAAAAGGGCAGTTAGTAAGCTAAAGGATATATGTATTTAATAAGCCATTCTGTAGCAGGGAAATGCTTGTACATCTCTAACCATTTACTATTTGTTGTTAACTATCAGAAAGTCTTAACGGTTTATTTTTGTTCGTTTGCTTGATTGACGTGTGGTTTTGGTTTTTTTGGTTAACTGGTTTTCAGAAAATGCACCTAACTAATAATCTTATTCTTATATCTCCCAGGAATACTTTAAATTATGCCCAGAAAACTTTCGAGATGAGGATGTTTTTGTCTGTGAATCACGGTATTCTGCCAAAACCAAATCTTTTAAGAAAATTAAACTGTGGACCATGCCCATTAGCTCCGTTAGGTTTGTCCCTCGGGATGTGCCCTTGCCTGTGGTCCGAGTGGCCTCTGTATTTGCAAATGCAGATAAAGGGGATGATGAGAAGAACACAGACAACTCAGAAGACAGTCGAACTGAAGACAGTTATAACTTGGAAAAGGTAGGTAGCTAGAAGCCACACAAAAGAATTTTACATTTCAAAATACCTGTTCCAAGGCCTATTCCAAGGCACTGAGCCTGGGTGGCTCATTCAGTTAAACATCTCCCTTTGGCTTAGGTCATGATCCTGGGGTTCTGGGATCGAGCCCTGCATGGGGCTCCCTGCTCAGCAAGGAGCCTACTTCTCCCTCTCCCTCTCCCCTTTTCCCTTGTTTATGCTCTCTTTCTCAAATAAATACATAAAATCTTTAAAAAAAAATTTTTTTTTAAAAACCTATTCCAAAAAAAAAAAAACCTATTCCAGAAAATAAGTGAATAAAGCATTCAAATTCAGAATGAAAAAGTACAACAACAAAAAACCTTAGCCAAACAGAAAGAAGGGAATTATATAAGAAGGACAGAAATTAAGGCTTAGAAAACTACAGTAGAATTTAAAAGTAATTTTTAATTCTTTAACTTTTTATTCTTAAAAAACTTTAATTCTTAAAATTTAAATTCTCCAAGTGCTAATTCTTGACATGTCCAATGAGATAAACTACCAACTATCCTAATAAAAAAATAAGGCAATTAAGTTCAGACATACACATGTAGAAGAAATTTGAAGAATTTACATTTCTGTTAGTAAATTTGAAAGCCTGAATAAAATGAATAATTTTCTAGGACACTGTAAATTACTGAAGAATCCAGAAGAGATGTAACGAAGTGGACAACATCAAAAAAAATTTTTTAATGCCTTGAGAGCTAATCACAGAGTACTCAAATTCCATTCTTTTAACCCTTTTAAGAGACCTATAATTATAATACTGTTTAAATTATTTCAAAGCATGGAGAACAAAGAAAACTTCCCAGTTTATTTTACAACAAAACTAGGATGATCCTAATTCCAAAGCCTGACAAAATAAAACAGAAAAGGTACAGTTCAATCTAACTTACGAATTTTGATGCAAAAAATACTTGGAGAAAATGGTTTTTTATTTATAAGTGAAATCAAATTAGTTATTTAAGAATAATATGACCAAGTAGGTAAGAGTTCATTCTAGAAATGCAAGGATTGGTCAGAATGAGGAAAATTCAGTAATATACATCATTATATTAATAGATCAAAGGAGAGATTATTTGATAAAGTACAGCAACTGTATTTAAGTCTTTAGATGGTATTTCCTCAAAGTGATTTTTTTTAAGTTATATTTGTTTCTTATGCCTAAAGCCTGCTTGCTCTACGGTTACCTATATTTTTCCAAAAGTAGCCAATGCAGACCAAAATAGCAAAATATTGACAATAAAGTGGCAATCATAAAGATCATAGGGGAGCACTTAACTAAAGTTTTGAAAAACAGGATTCAACAAAGGAATTTCAAAATCCATATACGAGTCAATAACTTTTTTTTTGTAAGATTTATTTATTGATTTATTTGAAACAGAGAGAGACAGCAAAAGAGAGTACAAGCAGTTAGGAGAGGGAGAAGCAGGCTCCCCACTAAGCAGGGAGCCCAATGTGGGGCTCAGTTCCAGGGCCCTCGGATCATGACCAGAGCCGAAGGCAGACGCTCAATCACCTCAGCCACCCAGACACCCAGTAGCTTTTTTATATAAACCAAACTATAATTCACAGGACTCTTGAAAGTAAAATGAAAACGTTGACTATCATGTTGAATATATTTTATCAACTGTTAGGATAATCATATAGAAGAAAATACCTGATTCACCTTAACAACAAAATACATTGAGAAATAACCTTAAAAGGAATACTTGGAACCTATGGGACGAGAAACCGGCCACTCAAGGATGTAAAAGATTTGGATAAATTGTTTTCAGAATTTGACAAAATGAGGGCACCTGGGTGGCTCAGTTGGTTAAGCCTCTGCCTTTGGCTCAGGTCATGATCTTGGGGTCTTGGGATCAAGCTCCACATTGGGCTCCCTGCTCAGCGGGGAGCCTGCTTCTCCCTCTCCCTTTGCTACTCCCCCGCTTGTATTCTCTTGCTTGTGCTCTCTCTCAAATAAATAAAATCTTAAAAAACAAAACAAAACTTGGAAAAAATAGACTTCTTAGTGTCTTAGAAAAGAAATCCATTTTACTGTCCTAACAGTGTTACAAGAGAAAGGGAGCTGAGGAAAACGTGATCTTCTTTACACTTTACTAGTATGTTTGGGAGTTATAGAGATGTTAATTTTGAAAGAATAAGAAATACCAATGGAAGCCAACATGGGAATTAACCCACATTTCTTATTAGAATTCATAAGACTCCAAGGTCCTCTATGTGCATGCAATTTTTTTCCTTTTGTCTCCTGTCTTTATTTTAATACTGCCTGACCGAAACAAGTCATTCCTGGAACTTTTTAAAAGAATACCTTCAGCAGGTAGAGCATGCAGCTCTCATTCTTGGGGTTGTGAGTTCCAGCCACATTTTGGGCAGAGAGGTTACTTTAAAAAAAAAAAAAAAACCTTCAGAACACAACCAACCCATTTCCAAAAGAGAAAGTTATTCTTAATTTTGGGGCTACTTTATAGCTCCCATTCCTATAGATTTCCCCTCACCCATTATATGTGTGACCTCATGCATTCTTCAGGATTTTCCAGAAGAACCATTTATATATCACATCTGAAGTCATAAAGATCAAAACAAATTGTTTGGACCTTCTGAAGGATATTTTTCTTTTTTTCAGTTTGAAGTTCAGATACTCTCAAGGAGATGCAGTAGAAAATGTTGGGGTTCTGGAGTTTCCTCAGCTTTTATATGTTTTGGAATTAGTATGTTTAAAACACCTCATGCTTTGCCTATTCTCTGCATCAGATCAGAACTGTCCTTTTTTCTTTTTCTTGTTTTAAGATTTTATTTATTTGTTTGAGAGAGAGAGAGAGAGAGAGACAGAGAGAGACAGAGCATGAGCCAGGGGAGTGGCAGAGAGGAAGGAGAAGCAGACTCCCCGCTGAGCACAGAGGGCAATGCAAGGCTCCATCCCAGGATCCTGAGATCATGGCCTGAGCTGAAGTCAGACGCTTCACTGAGCTATCCAGGCTACCCTTTTCATTTTCTATTTTTTGCCAAAACTATAAAACCACAATAATGAATGTGCATTCAAGGCTTTTCCTAAGTCAGACATTGTTCTGCATACTTGATGTGGAGTATGTCATTGAATCTTCCTAACAGCCCCATATGATGGGTACGCTGCCTTTGTTTTATAGGTGACCTAACAGGTCAAGTAATTAGCCCAGCATCACAGCAGCCAGTAGGTGACAGAGCTTGTTATTTATTTAGAAACAGAGTGTATGTGTTTATATCACAGAGGCTATACTTTTCCATCCCAGAATAAATAAAAATGATAACTTTATTTTTATTAATGATAATTTAAAACCATTAGTTGTTAATGTTAAAAAATTGAGAGTTTGGGGGGAAAAAAATTGAGAGTTTGGGACACCTGGGTGGCTCAGCAGTTGAGTGTGTGCCTTTGGCCCAGGGCCTGATCCGGGGATCTGGGATCAAGTCCCACAATGGGCTCCTTGCAGGGAGCCTGCTTCTCCCTCCATCTGTGTCTCTGCCTCTCTCTCTCTCCCCCCCCCCTTTGTCTTTCATGAATAAATAAATAAAATCTTTTTTTTTAAAAATTGAGAGCTCAATAAATGTAGTGAAGAGGAAGCTCGTGCAGAATTTGCTCTTTATGCTCCATAGCAGTGTATGAGTGAGACTGCTCTTGAATGCTGATCCATTCTGTGTGGTACTTTTTTTGCTGAAGGCTATGGGAATGGGGGGGATTGGGCAAAGGGATAAAAGGACCTTGGAGTAACATTTTATGAAACTTAAGCAGAAGCGTTGTACAGTGGCAGTATCGTAGCCAATGAGATTTATCTGAGGCACGATTATTTGCTAATTGAAACATAAGTAGAAATTTAAAATAAATGCAGTATTTAAGAAGACTCAGTTTGATTTCAGAACCCCAATCTTTAGGCTTCCAATCTTCATCAAAACATCTACTTATAGTTATTTTTTTCTTTTAAGTTAATATGGAAAGTCAGCTTTTCTTTCTTAACTTTCTCTGTCTCCTCCTTGATCGTCAGCTGTCTATCTTCAACCAGTTTCCTTTACCACAGGAGAAAGAAGATGTCCCTGTGGAAATGTCAAACGGTGAACCAGGTTGCCACTACTTTGAGCAACTCCGTTACAATGACATGTGGCTAAAGGTTGGCGACTGTGTCTTCATCAAATCCCATGGCCTGGTGCGCCCTCGAGTGGGCAGGTGGGTGTTACTGAATCAGGGAGGATGCAGTTGGGGCTGATGATTTGGAGGGGGTAGAAATTCATCACTCTTGAGGATGAAGTCAAAAGTTGTCATCATTCCCCTATGATCCTGTAACTTCCCCAGCTTCCTCACACCTGCTTGTCCTGCTTTTGTCTCTAGCCACACTTCCTTCTTTATTTTTTTTAAAGATTTATTTATTTATGATAGACAGAGAGAGAGAGAGAGAGAGGCAGAGACACAGGAGGAGGGAGAAGCAGGCTCCATGCCGGGAGCCCGACGCGGAACTCGATCCCGGGACTCCAGGACCGGGCCCTGGGCCAAAGGCAGGCACTAAACCGCTGAGCCACTCAGGGATCCCCCACACTTCCTTCTTTAAATCCTCCCCATGAATTTTTCTTTTCTTCTCCTGCCATTTACTGAATTGTCATCCCAGAAATCTCCCTGCCCCCCTCACATGATGAACTCTTAGCTTAAACTTAGATAGCTCTTCCTTAAGGAATCCTTTCCTGTCCCCTGCAGACTGGATTAGGTCTCCCCATTACTTTCAGAGCACATGCCAGGTTATTTTACTTTGGGTTTCCATACCAGACTGCAAATTCCCTAAGAATAGGGGAATTTTTTGCTTTTTGCTTGCCTTTGTATTCCATGCTCTAAGCACGATGCATGAAACATAGTAAAGGCTCAGACATTTATTGAACAAGTAAGTGAGTGAAAGTTTGGTTACATGGCACAAAACAGCAAAGACAGAGTCAGGTACAAGACTGGGCAGTAGTGGATAGTAGTTATGAGTAGTGGGTCTTGGTATGAGTTCCAGCCCTGCTGGCTGCATATCCTTAGGCAAATGATTGACTTCTCTGAACTCCAGTTTCCTCATTCTATTTTCTCTTCATTCAATAATCATTTGTTATAAACTTCGTATTTGCTAAGCTATAAGGATACCTTGGTGAATAAAACAGACAAATAGCCTTAATACTGTGGATCTTTGTTCTAGTGGGAAGACAATAAACATTGTGAATAAAAAAAAAGAGTACAGTACATTAAGTTGTGATATGTGCTGTGGAAAAAATAGAAAAGACTAGGGAATTAGGAGTGCCATGGTCAAAGTTGAAGAGATGCAGAAGTTTAAATAGGGTGGTGTATCTAGACCTGAGAACTGATAGTTGAGCTAACACTTGAAGAAACTAAGGGAGTGAGTAATGTGAATATCCAGGGGGAAACCTTCCTAGGAAGCAAAACAGCCAGTATGAAGACCTGAGAGAGAAGTGTGCCAGGCCTGTCCAGATCTGGAGAGTTTGTTACAGGAGGAGTGAACAGTGCATTGAATTAGATAGAAGATGAGGGTTCACAGCATATGGTGCAACTCTTGTGGACCTTAGAGACCATTGTTGGTACTTGGGCTTTTACTGAATTAAAGGGAGTACCATTGGATTCTTTCTTTTTCTTTTCTTTTTTCTTTTCTTTCTTTCTTCCTTTCATTCATTCATTCATTCATTTTTAAGATTTTATTTACTTGAGAGAAAGCAAGCCCAAGTTAGGGGAGAGGCAGAAGAAGAAATAGAAATAGACTCCCCAGGAAGAGACATGGCAGGAAGCCAGACATGGAGCTTGTTCCCAGGACCCCAAGATCATGACCTGAGCCAAAGGCAGACACTCAACTTACTGAGTCACCCAGGTGCCCCACTTGGATTCTTTTAAGCATAGATGTGATAACTGAATTAGTTCTTAGCAGGATTACTCTGCTACTGGTTGTTGAGAATAGCCTTAAAGGGTCAAAGAGAAGCAAGGAAATTTGCTAGAGGCCGTTGGCAATTATTTAGGCACCAGTGATTGGTGACTCAGACCAGCAGTCAGATCCTGTTGTTAATAGGAAAGGTTGAGTTAATAGGATTCCTGATAAATGGGATGTGGGGTCCAAGAGAGAAGGAGTCAAGGGTGACCTCTGTGTTTTGGCCTGAGGAACTGGAAGGGTAGAGTTAACACAAACGAAAGTGAGGATGTTGCTTCATGTCAGGAACCACAAGACAATGGCGACAGTAATCCCAACTTGACTGGAGGTGGTTGTGAGGAATGGTATGATACCTAGCACACAGCAGTCAGATGTGAATTTTTATTTTTGTCTAGGGAGATAATATCTGGCTTTCATCAGATTCTCAAGAGGTGAAGGGCTGTATTACCTTGACACACAAAAAGGTCATGTACCCCATTGTCTTAAATACCTGCCACTCGTGTGAGCTGACCCCAAATATGGATGGTTTGTCTACTCCACTTGACGAGTCCAATGATAGATGCTCAGTTTTGTTTTCATCATGAGCATTTCAGGAAAAAAAAACCTGGGGCTTAGCTAAAACTATTAAGTCATATGCCTTGGTATTGTGTTAAAAAAAATTTTTCCCTCAGATGAGTAGCCAATGTCCATCTCTCTTTTCAAATGTCTTCTCTACTCAAAGTGGGAAAAAGTCAAGGAAACTGTGTTATCAAAATAGTCAACGGAACTCCTAAGTAGTTAAATATCAGTAAGTTTTCAGTTAAAAGAATTTTTGATAAATTAACCCTTCAAAAATGAAACATATCAGAATTCTATTTTAATGGAATTTCTCCATTTTTCCCCCTAAGAATTGAAAAGGTATGGGTCCGAGATGGAGCTGCATATTTTTATGGCCCTATCTTCATTCACCCAGAAGAGACAGAACATGAACCCACAAAAATGTTCTACAAAAAAGAAGTATTTCTGAGTAATCTGGAAGAAACCTGCCCCATGACATGTATTCTGGGTATGTATTTATGCCTTTTCATTTAATCACATTCATCCTACAACAATTGATTAAATATTCCTGTGTTAGGCACTCTTCTAGGTACTAGGTATACAGCGATAAACAGACCAGAGTCTGCTCCCCTAGAGACGTAACAATGGGGCATAGGTTGGGGAGTCAGTAAATGAATTAAGTCTATAGAAGATCAGGTAGCAATGAGAGCTCTGAATGAGAATAAGGCAGAGGAAGGGGATGGAGAGTAATGTTGAAGGGAGAACTTGTTTTAGGTAATGTGGTCACCAAAATCCTTTCTGATAGGTGACATTAGTAGAGCGCTGAAGACAGCGAAGAAGAAAACCATCTGAATATAGATAGCCATGCCTCGTTTTATTGTGCTTTGCTTTATTGCGCTTCATGGATGCTGTTTTTTTTTTTACAAATTGAAAGTTTGTGGCAACCCTGTGTCAAGCAAGTCTGTCAGTGCCATTTTTCCAACAGCATTTGCTCACTCTGTGTCTCTGTCACATTTTGGTAATTCTCACAATATTTCAAATTTTATTACTGTTATATTTGAGATGCTGCGATCATGATAAAACTTTAATGGGGATGCCTGGGTGGCTCAGCAGTTGAGCATCTGTCTTTGGCTCAGGGACTGATCCCAGGATCTGGGATTGAGTCCCACATCAGGCTCCCTGTGAGGAGCCTGCTTCTTCCTCTGCCTGTGTCTCTGCCTGCCTCTCTCTCTCCCTGTGTGTATCTCATGAATAAATAAATAAAATCTTAAAAAAAAAAAACAAAAAACAACTTTAATGGATGAGGAGTTTTTTCTTATGGATGAGCAATGGCAGTGGTTTCTTGAGAAGGAATCTACTCATGGTGAAGTTGCTGTGAAGATTGTTAAAATGGTAACAAAAGCACTAAAATGGTAACAAAAGATTTTAAATATCATGTAAACTTAGTTGTTAAAGCACCATCAGGATTTGTGAGAATTGACTTCCAGTTTTGAAAGAGGTTCAACTGTGAGTAAAATGCTATCAGACAGCATCACATGCTACAGAGAAATCATTTGTGAAAGGAAGAGTCAATCAATGTTGCAGACTTCACAGTTGTCTTACTTTAAGAAATTGCCACAGCCACCCCAACCTTCAGCAATCACCATCCCAATTAGTCATTGGCCATCATCATCTAGGCAAGACCCTCCACCAGCAAAAAGATGAGGATGCCTACCTGCCTCAGTCGGTAGAGCATGTGACTTTTGATCTCCGGGTTTTGAGTTCAGGCCACACCTTGGATATAGAGTTCACTTTTAAAAAAAGGTTACAACTCCCTGAAACCTCAGATGCTGGTTAGCAATTTTTAGCAATAATGTTTCTTAATTGTAGTGTGTACATTGTTTTTTAGACATAATGCTATTACACACTCATTGGACTACAGAATAGTATAAACAAAACTTTTATATACAATGGGAAACCAGAAAATCATTTGACTTGCTTTCTTGTGATACTCACTTTATTAAGGTGATCTGGAACTGAACCTACAATATTTCCAAGGTATGCTTGTATCTGAGATTTTACTCTTTTTAGGCACAGCAAACGTGAAATGCAGAGCCCTTAAGGCATAGTATCTGGGCATGTTTGAGACACAGTAAGAAAGCTGGTGGCTGAAGCAGGCAGAGCAGGAAGGAGAGTGTGGCAGGAAATGAGCCCCGCTCACCCCAGGGCACAGTCATGGTAGGTCTGTTGGAGTGTGCTGAGATTGAGTTTGGAGCAGATAGGAAGTCCTGTGGGGATTGTGAGTTGAGAGGCAGTGGTGAGCCATCATATGCACTGGAGGAATCACTGTGGCTGGAGTATGGAGAATATGTAAGAATAAGGTAGGAAGCATGGAAAGGAGTTAAAAGACTTTTACAGTTTCCTTTGGACCCTTAACCCTAGTAATGTTGTCCGTAATCCAGAAATGATCAAGGCTCGTGTTGGGGTTTCTGTTCAGTCATCCTACTGAGTGTTCCCATGCACTCTGCTTCTCAGATATAGTTATATGCATCATAGGCTGTCATTGTTTTCAGCAGTTTTTTGTTTTTTGGTTTTTTTTTAGATTTCATTTATTTATTCATGAGAGACAGAGAGAAAAGCAGAGACACAGGCAGAAAGAAGCAGGCTCCATGCAGGGAGCCAGATGCAGGACTCAATCCCGGCACTTTGGGATCATGCCCTGGGCCGAAGGCAGATGCCCAACCGCTGAGCCACCCAGGTGTCCCAGCTGTTATGTTTCTTCTTGCCCTGAATTAGTCCTGCAGCTTACTTATAAACCAACTACTCTTCCCATCTTTTGGTATAGTTTTCCAAAAAGTTACTAAGTATACACTTTATATTGATTCCACATGGTTATAAAGAAGCCACCATCATCATGCTTATGGCCAAGAGGAAATAACTGTTTTACACTTAGACTTTATTTATTCACTAAGTTTACCTACATTGTTTTGGTGCTTCGAATTTTTTCAGAAGTGGATATGATAAAAATACCTGAATGGCTGGTAGTTCAACACGTTTTCCTCTTTGCACCCTTGTGTACCTTGGGGAGAGAGGGATCAAAGGCTAGTGAAGTTACTAAGTCCTTCTTGAGTTTCTATAGCAGAGAATATCTTCCTTTTAACTCATGATCCAGACTAAAGTTCCCTAAGACCTTACCCCCAGCCAGAAGACTCAAAAGGGAGCATGGTAAATGTGAGACTGAAGTCTCCTTTGTTAAGGTAACCATATCATTTATTGCTTTTTTTCTTAGTGACTACACTGGGAATTCATCTTAAATTTGTGGCAATCTAGTTTGAGTCAGTACTACCTTAGCTTCCATTGTATATTAAACTCTCCTCCTCTACAGCACCATCCCTCCTCATTTGTGTTATTGTCAGAAATTACATCTTATATTGTATGTATTTACTGACATAAATTTATAATTAAATCATATAGGAGGGAAGAAAGGAGAATTCAAAACAAAATACAATATTGGCTTTTATATTTACATATGTGGTTACCTTTATTGGTGTTTTATATTTCTTTGTGTGGTGTCACGTCATTATCTGATGTCCTTTCATTTCAGCCTGAGGGTTTCCCTTTAATATTTCTTTTTTTTTTTTTTTTTTTTTTTTTAAGATTTTATTTACTTATTCATGAGAGAGACAGAGACAGGCAGAGGGAGAAGAAGCAGGCTTGCTGCAGGAAGCCTGATGCAGGACTCAATTCCAGGACCCCAGGATCATGACCTGAGCCAAAGGCAGATGTTCAACCACTGAGCCACCTAGGCACCCCTCCTTTAATATTTCTTGTAGACCAGGTCAACTAACAACAAACTCCCTTGTCTTTTGTTTATCTAGAAGTATCTTGGTCTCCATTTTTGAAGGGTACTTTTGCTGTGTGTAGAATTCTCCATTGACAATTTTTTCTCTCATGCCTTCCATTAAATTGGGGGAGTTTTTGGTCTTCACATATTCTTTCTTCTCCTTTCTCTCTCTCCTCCCTCTGAGATTCCCATTAGGCCTACATTGATGTGCTTTATGGTGTGTCACAGTTTCATAGACTGCTCCTGGTCTTTCTTCTTTCTGTTCCTCAGACTGATCATTTCAGTTGGCCTATCTTCCAGTTCACAGGTTCTTCTGCCTGTTCAAATACTCTAATGAAGGGCACCTGGTGACTCAGTCGGTTGAGCATCTGCCTTCACCTTGGGTCATGGTCTCGGGGTCCAGGGATCGTGCCCTGTATGGGGCTTTCTGCTCAATAGGGAGTTTGCTTCTCCTTCTCACTCTCCCTCTGTGTTCTCTCTCTTCTCTCAAATAAATATTTTTTTAAGATTCTTTAAATTTATTTATTAATGAGAGACAGAGAGAGAGAGAGAGGCAGAGACACAGGCAGAGGGAGAAGCAGAGAAGCAGGCTTCATGCAGGGAGCCCAACATGGAACTCGATCCCGGGTCTCCAAGATCACACCCCAGGCTGAAGGCTGCGCTAAACCGCTGAGCCACCCAGGCTGCCCTCAAATAAATCTTTTTTTTTTTAAATCCTGTAATGAATTTTTCATGTGTACTTTTCAAAAAGTACTTTGTTGTACTTTTCAGCTCCAGTGTTTCTTTTTTTTAAGATTTTATTTATCCAAGAAAGAAAGCACAAGGGGGGAGCAGAGAGAAAGGAAGAAGCAGATTCCTCACTGAGCAGGAAGCCCAATTCAGGGCTCAGTTCCATGACTCCAGGATCATGACCTGAGCCAAAGGCAGGAGCTTAACCTACTGAGCCACCCATGCGCCCTTCAGCTCCCGCATTTCTATTTAGGCTTTCCATTTCCTGTCTCCTTCTTGATGATCTCTGTGTGGTGAGTCAGCATTCTGATTTCCTTTATTTCTTTGTCCATGGTTTGCTTTAATTCTCTGAGCATATTTAAGACAGTTGATTTAAAGTGTGTGTCTCATAGGTCCAATGTCAGTTTTCTCTGGGACAGTTTCTGTTCATTTATTTTATCCTGTGAATGGGCCATACTTTCTTGTTTCTTTGGATGGTCTCATAATTTCTTATGAAAACTGGATATTTTGAATATCATAATATTATACCTCTGGAAATTGGATCATCCCCTTTCTTCAGGCTTCATTGTTACTGCTTATTGTGGGTCATAGTTGCTTTTTTAGTGATTTTTCTTTTTTCTTTTTTTAAATAAGATTTTATTTCATTTATTTAAGAGAGAGAGCACAAGCTAGGGAGGGGCAAAGGGAGAGGAAGAAGCAGGCTCCCCGCTGAGCAGGGAGCCTAACATGGACTTGATCCCAGGACCCTGGGATCATGACCTGAGCTGAAAGCAAGATACTTAACTGACTGAGCCACCCAGGCTCCCTGTGATGTTTCTAAACTAGTTTTTTAAACTCTGTTTGCTGTTGTGTGTGGTCACTGAAGTCTCTGTTCTGTTAGCCTAGTGGTCAGCTAGTGACTTAATAAGGATTTTCTTAAATACTTGGATCAGTGACAACAACAAAATCCCAGTCTTTGCAGCTAGAGGCTGTGTCTGTGTTGGAGCATACTTTCATCACTCAGCCTGGAAGTTTACAACTCTGCCTTTGCCTTCACTTCCTGCTTGCACAGGGCTTTACTGTCCACCAGAGGTAAGAGTTTAGGGCTTTCAGGTCTTTTCTGAGAATGTACCCTGCCTGTGGCGTGTGCATGACTCTCTGGATTCCCTGGAATGTTTTGAAACTTTTCAAAACTCTTATTCCCAGGGCACCTGGGTGGCTCAGTGGGTTAAACATCTGCCTTTGGCTTGGGTCATACTCCCGGGATCCTGGGATCAAGCCCTGCTTCGGGCTCCATGTTGGGAAAAAAGAAAACCAAAAACTCATTCCCCAAAGCATCTCACAGCCCAGGGTTTTTTTGCCAGGCTTTTTCACATTTGTACCATTTGCTTTATCTGGCAGCATCTGGTTCATTTGCCTTCAGGTACTTTCAGCAAAAGTACCATAGCCACTTCTCTGATGTGAGAGGATTCCGAGTTAGGTGAAATAAAGGCAGACCCTTTGCATTAGTACCTCAGGAAGCCACCCATGTTGGTCAAAACAGGCAACCAGGGCAGCCCCGGTAGCTCAGTGGGCAGCCCCAGTGGCTCAGTGGTTTAGCACCTGCCTTTGCCCCAGGGTGTGATCCTGGGGACCCGGGATCGAGTCCCACATCGGGTTCCCTGCATGGAGCCTGCTTCTCCTTCTGCCCCTCTCTCTCTCTGTGTCTCTTGTGAATAAATAAATAAAATCTTAAAAAAAAAAAACCACAGGCAACCACTATTCTTTGAGAACAAGGATACTCAGCTCCCTCCAGCACCAGAAGTGCTCCCTCACACTAGGAGTGCAGGCTGCCATCTTCATGACTGCTGAGCCAGACAAGCGTGGGCAAATGGGGCAAGAGTAAGCTGAAATGCTCTCCTGCAGGCTACCTCTCTTTTTTTCTTGATTAAAGATTCACGTAGTTTTAAACGTTTGGCTATTTTCCAGAGTTCCAATAATGTTTTGACAGATTTTGCTGGCTTTTCCCCATGTTTCTATGAGGGAATGCCCTTGAATCTCTCTGCTTCACCATTTTCACCAACATCATTTGGAGTAATTTCTTTTTATAGACACCTATTGGAATTGCACTCTGTAATTTATAAACTACATATCCAGGATCTCTTTTATTTTTCACCATGACCCTGTGTGAAAGATGCTGTCGTTGTCAGAAAAGTAAAGTTCATGTCCAGTACATTGGCCAAAACTAACACTAGGTCATCTTTGGCTTTTGCTTCTGTACTGGTGTGTAGATTGTTGGCAGGAACACTGTGGAGTGTGAAGAGTGAAAATATTATCCAGCAGGACACTAGCCATACAGTGAGATGTTACTTCATCTTGAGATAAACCCCAAAAGGAAATGCATCTAGTGGTCACAAAACGGGATTTCAGCCCAGCTCATGCATTTTAGTACCCACCCCCTAAGAAAGAAAAAGTGTTTTTGTTATATTTTATATTGATTTTCAAATGCAAGGAGGCAGATTTTATTTTTTAATTAACTTGTTTCTTTTTCTTTTTTAAGATTTTTATTTACTTATTCATGAGAGACACACAGACAGAGACACAGGCAGAGGGAGAAGCAGGCTCCCTGTGGGGAGCCTGATGCAGGACTTGATCCCAGGACCACGGGATCATGCCCTGAGCTGAAGGCAGACATTCAACCCCTGAGCCATGCAGGAGTCCCTAATTAACTTGTTTCTATAGAAAAATTTAAAGTGTTTAGGGAACCCTGGGTGGCGCAGCGGTTTAGCACCTGCCTTTGGCCCAGGGCGCGATCCTGGAGACCCGGGATCGAATCCCACGTCGGGCTCCCGGTGCATGGAGCCTGCTTCTCCCTCTGCCTATGTCTCTGCCTCTCTCTCTCTCTCTCTCTCTCTCTCTCTATCATAAATAAAAAAATAAAAAAAAGAAAAAGAACGTGTTTAAGTGTTAAGATTTATTATTTTATTAACTATATACAGTGTTGAATGTAAATCTCATCTTTGTCTCCCTGAAAGAAAAGTTTTAAAGATATTTAGCTTTAAATATCTTTATACAATATTTTCATCTTTTGTAATATAGACCTAATGGCATATTTCACTTAGTCCTGTTTTGCTGTCATACATATGCTTTTTGTTCGTTGCCTTTAGTAACTTAAATGGTAATCAAACAGCCACAGAGAAGTTGCTTTTGGGAATGAATGTGGCCACACTTGATAGAGAGTGCCTCCAGTCCCAGCAACAGGTTCCTGAAACATGCCAGTTCCTAATTTATTTGCTTGTTCTGTTTTCTTCATAATAGTTTTTTTTTTTTTAAGATTTTATTTATTTATTCACGAGAGACACAGAGAGAGGCAGAGACATAGGCAGAGGGAGAAGTAGACTTGGTGCAGGGAGCCGATGTAGGACTCAATCCCAGGACCCCAGAATCATGACCTGAGCCAAAGGCAGACATTCAACCCCTGAGCCACCCAGGTGCCTCCATAATAGATTTTTTTTATGCTGCATTAATTGAAAAGCTATACTTAGTAAGGGAAGAATAAAAGGCTTTTAATTTTTTTTAAGATTTATTTATTTTTTTGATCCTGGATGGTTCAGCTATGCATCTGCCTTTGGCTCAGGTCATGATCCCAGGGTCTTGGAATTGAGCCCTGTCGGGCTCCCTGCTCAGTAGGGAGTTTGCTTCTTGCTCTCCCTCTGCTGTCCCCTGCTTATGTTCTCTCTCAAATAAATAAATGAAATCTTTAAAAAAAATAAAGATTTATTTATTTGAGAGAGTACATTGTTGAGGGGGCAAAGGGAGATGGAAAGAGAATCTTCAACAGACTCCTCACTGAGTGAGGAGCCCATGACCTCAAGACCATGAACTAAGTGGAAATCAGGAGTCAGATGCCCAACCAACTGAGCCACCCATACACTCCAGAATAAGGGCTTTTTTTTTTTTTTTTTTTTTTTAGTTTAAGATTGTATTTGTATATTATAGAGAGAGTATGAGCAAGGGGAGAGGCAAGAGGGAGAAAGAGAATTTCAAGGAGACTCCCCACTGAGCATGGAGCCAATCCAGGGTGGAGGAGGGCCATCCCAGGACCCTGAGATCATGACCTGAACTGAAATCAAGAGTTGGCATTCAACTGAGTGAGCCACCCCGGCAGCCCTCCAGAATAAAAGGCTTTTAAAGATCAGAAAGGAAAAATAAAAAAGATCAGGTTTTGCAAAGACATTATTAAGTACATATAAAATCCAAAAGGTACTTGGATAAACTATTAGAATTAATAAATGGAAATACCAAGCTTATCTATTTATCATCAAGGAGCAATTAGAAAGTTAAATTTTAAAAACATGCCATTTACATTAAATACCTAGGAATAAATTTTTTAAAAAGATGTATAAGATTCCTATACAAACACACCAAAAATCCCTGTGAGTCCAGGTGCCTGGATGGCTTAGTTGGTTAAGCGTCTGACTCTTGATCTCAGCTCGGGTCCCGATCTCAAGATCATGCGTTCAAGCCCTGAGCTGGGCTCCACACTAGATGTGGTTGGTACCTACTTAGAAAAAAAAAAACAAAAACAAAACAAAAACCCTGTGAGAAAATGATTGAAAGGAATTAAAGAAGACCTAAATAAATGAAAGTGATTCATTGTGTTTATAGCTAGAAGACTTAGTATTCTAAAGAAGTCACTTCTCCCAATATTTGATATATCAATTCATTATAGTCCGATTCATTATAGTCCGATTATATATAGGCTTTTATAAATTTTGTATGCTTTATTAAGTGAAGCTTCCTGAGCTTTTATCTTTTCCATGTCTTGTGAGGGCCTGGAAGAAACCCCAGGTCAGGACACAGAGAGGCCATATCCATTCCAGGGCTTTCAGTCTGTTTTCCTCTTTAGTCATGAGCACAGTTTTTACCTTTTCCACATCTCTATTTTTCTTTCTGTGGACTATGGAAAATGGTAACTATGCCTTCTCTGGATTGAACAGCCTTTAGATTGTGTAAGTCAAGTGGTTGTGTGTAAATCTGAGGCAGTGATGGTAATTACAGCTATTTTAAGCTTATAAAATGTTTCTGACCTATTTTTACATGTTTTAGAGGTGTTTTGCATGTAAATGTTTAATAAGTCATTGGTTGTGAACAAAAGGTGTCCATATCACTCTTAATTAACCATGTTGTGCATGCATAGATGCATAGTTAGAAGTAAAACAAAGTTTGCACTGAGGAAATCAAGGTGATAATTCAGAAGGAATTCACATAATAAAGGAAGTAAGAAGGGTGCGTGGGTGGCACAGCAGTTGAACCTCTGCCTTTGGCTCAGGGCGTGGTCCCGGAGCCCCGGATCCAGTCCCACATCAGCCTTCCTGCATAGAGCCTGCTTCTCCCTCTGCCTGTGTCTCTGCCTCTCTCTCTCTCTCTCTCTCTCTCTCTCTGTCTCTCATGAATAAATAAATAAAATCTTAAAAAAAAAAAAAAAAAAAGAATAAGTCCCGGGATCATGTCACCTCGGGCTCCCTGCATGGAACCTGTTTCTCCCTTTGCCTATGTCTCCGCCTCTCTGTGTCTCTCATGAATAAATAAATAAAATCTTTAAAAAAAAAAAAAAAGTCTCAACATCATAGAGATGTTCATTCTCCCTAAGTTAATCTTTTTTTTTTTTTTTTTTTTTTTTTTTTTAAATTTTTATTTATTTATGATAGTCACAGAGAGAGAGAGAGAGGCAGAGACATAGGCAGAGGGAGAAGCAGGCTCCATGCACCGGGAACCCGACGTGGGATTCGATCCCGGGTCTCCAGGATCGCGCCCTGGGCCAAAGGCAGGCGCCAAACCGCTGCGCCACCCAGGGATCCCCCTAAGTTAATCTTTAATGTGATCCTACTAGAGGTACCAGTGGGAATTTTCTTGTGAGGAAGTTGGGACTTAAACTGATTTTTAAAATAATGTCAAAGAGAAACAAAAATCAGGAAAATTCTGGAAAGCATAGTGGGGGATGAGGGCCAGTCCTTACCAGATATTAAAACATTGTAACATTAAAATAATTAAAATTGGGGATCCCTGGGTGGCTCAGCAGTTTGAGCGCCTGCCTTTGGCCCAGGGTGCGATCTTGGAGCCCCAGGATCGAGTCCCACGTTGGGCTCCCGGCATGGAGCCTGCCTCTCCTTCTGCCTGTGTCTCTGCCTTTCTTTCTTTCTATGTCTATCATAAATAAATAAAATCTTTTATTTTTTTAATTTTTATTTATGATAGTCACACAGAGAGAGAGAGAGGCAGAGACACAGGCAGAGGGAGAAGCAGGCTCCATGTACCGGGAGCCCGATGTGGGATTCGATCCTGGGTCTCCAGGATTGCGCCCTGGGCCAAAGGCAGGCGCTAAACCGCTGCGCCACCCAGGGATCCCAATAAATAAAATCTTAAAAATAAATAAATAAATAAATAAATAAATAAATAAATAAATAAATAAATAAATAAATAAATAAATAAATAAATAAATAAATAAAATAATTAAAATTATTTGGAGTGCCTGGCTGGCTCAGTTGGTAGAGCATGGGATTCTTGATCTCAGGGTCGTGAATTCAAGCCCCACATCAGGCATGGAGCCTACTACTTGAAATATATTAACTTAAGAAAAATCAAAATTATCTATATGATATATCACTAAACAGATTATTTGAATAAAATAAAGTTTAGCAGTAGACCCAAGTATAAGTTAATTTATGATAAAGGTGGCATCCCAGATAAATGGGAAAAGATGGATTTTTCTCTAAGTGGTATTTGGAAATAGCATAGACATTTGAAAAAATTGTATTCAACCCTCACACCAGCATGAGAATAAATTCCCAGATGAATTACAGGTTTAAATGAACATAAAATGAAACAGCAAAGAAATGATGGGAAAGAAGTTTTGATAATCTTTGACATAAAACCTAGAACCCATACATAAAAACAAATTCGACTCTGTAAAAGTTGAAAACATCTGCATAGCCAGAACTAACAGAAACAAAGATAAGTGACAACTTTGGGAAACTATTTGCAATATATATCATAGATCACATTTCCTTCATTTATGAAGAGCTTCTGTAAAGCATTAGAAAAGATCAATATTGAACAGAAAAATAGACAAAGGGTAAACAAGTTACTAGTGGTTCTTAAATGAAAATATGCCTTACCTCAGCCCTTAGATACAAGTTGAAAGTACCCAGATGCTTTTTCTTAATTACCTATCAAATTGTCAAAGATTCCGATGTTACTAAAATGACAGGAACATAGGGAAGTGGCATTTACGTAGTTTGTGATGGGTTCATGAATGAGCACAACCTCTATGGAAGAGAATTTGAATGTGCTTATAATAAAAATTAAAGTGTACATACTTTGACCCAGCTTTTATAAGTAAATTTATACCTCAGATAGACTCAACACATATGCAAATTGATAGATGTCTTAAATTATTTATATCAGCATTGTTTTGTTTCAGTGGGAGAGCAAAAATTTGGAAACAACCTAAATATCCATCAAGGGGGAACTAGTTTTAATAAATACAGTATGTTAATACCAGCAGTAATCCTCAAGATATATTATTTTACAACAAAATTTAGGTGTAAAACAGTGTAAACAACATGCTACCTTTTCTTTTTTTAAGATTTTACTTATTCATGAGAGACACACACAGAGAGAGAGAGAGAGAGAGAGGCAGAGACACAGGCAGAGGGAGAAGCAGGCTCCAAGCAGTGAACCCTATGTCGGACTCGATCCTGGGTCTCCAGGACCACGCCCTGGGCTGAAGGCGGCGCTAAACCGCTGGGCTACCCGGGCTGCCCACTACCATTTTTTATTATAAAATATAAAACAGGGCAGCCCGGGTGGCTCAGCGGTTTAGCGCCGCCTTCAGCCCAGGGTGTGGTCCTGGAGACCCAGGATCGAGTCCCACGTCGGGTTCCCTGCATGGAGCCTGCTTCTCTCTCTGCCTGTGTCTCTGCCTCTCTCTCTATCTCTCTCTCTCTCTCTCTCATGAATAAATAAATCTTTAAAAAAAAATACAAAACATGTAGCATTTTAACCATTTGTAATTGTACAATTCAATGATGTTAATTAAGTCCCTTAACAATATTGTGCAACCATGACCACTATTCACTTCTAGAATTTTTCATCTTCTGGAAAGAAACTCTGTACCCAACAAGTAGTAACTACCCATTTCTCTCAGCACCTGGTAATATCTGTTCTGCTCTCTGTCTTTATGAATTTTGCCTATTCTAGGTAATTCACGTAAGTGAAATCATGTCAGTTGTCCTTTTGTGTCTTGCTTATTTCATTTTAGCATACTGTTCTCAAGGTTCATCCAGAGTGTAGCACGTATCAGAATTTTTTTCCCTTTCAAGACTAAATAATTTTCATTGTATGTATATACATCATTTTGTTTATTGATTCATCTGTTGATGGCCATTTGGTTTCTACCTTTTGACTATTGTGAATAATGTTGCTGGGAACATTATCATATGAGTGTCTAATTGAGTTCCTGTTTTCAGTTCTTTTAGATATTTACCTAGAGATAGAATTGCTGGATTATATAGCAATCTGTTTAACTTTTTGAGAAACTGCCAGGATGTTTTCCACAGCAGTTAAAGCATTTACATTCCTACCAGCAATGGATAAAGTTTCCAATTTCTCCATATCCTTGCCCATACGTGTTATTTTCTGGTTTGTTTTTTTAACGTAATAGCCATCTTAATGGGTGTGAAATGGTATCTCATTGTGGTTTCAAATTGCACTTCCCTAACAATGATGTTGAGCACTTTTTCAGTGTGCTTATTGTCTGTATGTCTTTCAGGAAATGTCTATTCAGATCCTTTGCCTGTTTTTTAATTGGGTTGTTTTTCTGGTTATTGTTGAGCTGTAGGAGTTCTTTGTATGTTCTGGATAACAGACTTTTACCAGAGATATGATTTACACATATTTCTTGGCAACTTTGTCAAAAATCAATTGCTTATAAAAACCCAATTGTGCGGATTCATACCTAGACATAATTCTATTCTGTTGATTTACACTTCTATCCTTAGGTCTGTGTATACCTTTTAAATCTTCTGACTTTTGAGTCATATGAATGTATTCATTTAAAAATAATAAAAATTTAGGGGCACCTGGGTGGCTCAGTGGTTGAGCATCTGCCTTTGGCTCAAGTCATAATCCTGGGGTCCTGGGATCAAGTCCTGCATCAAGCTCCTGCAGGGAGCCTCCTTCTCTCTCTGCCTATGTTTCTGCCTCTCTCTCTGTGTCTCTCATGAATGAGTAAATAATAAATAAAATAAAATATTAAAATAATTGTTAGCTATAGCCACAGTTTACTCCTTTAATTTCCCTCCAATTTGCCTTCCAGGAAAGTGTGCTGTGTTGTCATTCAAGGACTTCCTCTCCTGCAGACCAACTGAAATACCAGAAAATGACATTCTACTTTGTGAGAGCCGCTACAACGAGAGTGACAAACAAATGAAGAAATTCAAGGGACTGAAGAGGTTTTCACTCTCTGCCAAAGTGGTAGATGATGAGATTTATTACTTCAGGTAAAGTTTTAAAAACTAAAGAGGAAAGAGCACGTCAGCTTTTAATAGGAAAACTTATATCAAAATAGTATAGATCATAGTGGTTTTTTGTTTTTCTTGTTAAGTCTAAAACCAGAGCAGTATATGTTTCAAATAGAAAATATAATAATTCAGCTAGAAATTAAAATCCTCATAATCTGCTGATATGTGGTAACTGCCCTTGTTGTAGACTCTGGTAATTATAAAATGGAGGCAGAAATCCTTGGTTCTCATTTTTAGCCTATTAAAATGTTGCCTAGTTCCATAGTATGAAAATTCTTTTTGCTATATTATATAGGCAGCTAGATCCAAACTTTGGATCTAGTACGTTTGTGGATATTCAGCACAATCCTTTAAAAACTAGCATCCATAGTATGTGTGACTTTATAAATAGACATTGAAGGTCTTTCCTTTGCTGACTTAAGGAGTGTATGTTGCAGATTGCAGGAAGTCTTTCCTTTATTTTCTTTTTTTTTTCTTTAAGATTTTTATTTATTCATGAGATACACAGAGCAAGAGAGGCAGAGACATAGGCAGAGGGAGAAGCAGGCCCCATGCAGGGAGCCTGACAAGGGACTTGATCCTGGGACTCCAGGATCACGCCCTGAGCCAAAGGCAGACGCTTAACTGCTGAGCCACCCAGGTGCCCCAGTCTTTTCCTTTTTTTAAGATTTTATTTACCTATTCGAGAGAGAGAGAAAGAGAGAATGGGGGGGGGGGGGGGGCGGTAAGAGCAGAGAGAAAGCAACAAGCAGACTCTTCGCTAAGCACAGAGCCCAATGCAGGGCTCGATCCCATGAAATCATGATCTGAGCCGAATCCAAGAGTCAGGACACTTAACCAGTGAACCTCCCAGGTGCCCCAGGAAGTCTTTTCTAAATATTGAGGCAGAGGGCAGCCCTCATGGCCCAGCGGTTTAGCGCCGCCTGCAGCCCGGGGCCTGATCCTAGAGACGCGGGATCGAGTCCCACATCGGGCTCCCTATGTGGAGCCTGCTTCTCCCTCTGCCTGTGTCTCTGCCTCTCTCTCTCTCTCTCTCTCTCTGTCTCTATGAATGAATAAATAAAATCTTTAAAAAATATATATATAGAGAGAGAGAGAGAAAGAGAGAGAGAGAGGCAGAGCATTGCTTTCTGATCAATCCTGGAGTGGTGTTTGGTGATTTTTTTTTTTTTTTTCACTTCTTTCAGAAAACCAATTGTTCCTCAGAAAGAGCCCTCACCTTTGTTGGAGAAGAAGATCCAGTTGCTAGAAGCAAAATTTGCTGAGTTAGAAGGTGGAGAAGATGATATTGAAGAGATGGGAGAAGAGGATAGTGAGGTCATTGAGCCTCCTTCTCTACCTCAACTTCAGACCCCCCTGGCCAGTGAGCTGGATCTCATGCCCTACACACCCCCACAGGTGACAGTGACAAGTTCCTGTTACTTGTTTTATTCTCAATTTTGGTTCATAGCACACTCAAGCCAAGGGAAGGAGACATCCAGCTCACACACGTGAGCTTCAGCCTGGAATTCTGCAGGAAGGAACAGATTTTTTTCTTTGTTTGTTTGTTTGTTTGTTTCTCTTTCTTTCTTTCTTTCTTGATGCCACTGAGAATTTTAAATTTCGTTTTTTTAAATGTGCACAGATAGCTATTTTTAATGGCATGTTTAGTTAGAAAGCTCTCCCTGCCCTATATTAAAGGAAAAGCAGTGAAGAGTGGCATCACCTTGTTATTCTAGCTTTTACTGCCCATATCTTTCCAGTCGCTCCTTTAGACCTTCATCTGGGTGTAGGTGATCCCTGTTGGCATTTTTTTTCTCATTCAGAATTTTCTCAAGACAGAATTGTGAGGTCACCATTATGGATTATAGTCATGGAATCCAGTGAAACTTTCATTTATTTATTATATGGTAAGCGGCAAGGATGAGCTGTTCTGACCAAGGAAATGGCCAGCTGTAAATTAAACGTGTCTGCAAAACAGTAACTATTGAATCACGTGTTCCTGGCTTCCAGAAACCTTGAGCAGTTAACCAGATACGATGCTCTGATGCACTATAAGAGCTCTCTGTCTTACAGTCTACCCCGAAGTCTGCCAAAGGCAGTGCAAAGAAGGAAGGCTCCAAACGGAAAATCAACATGAGTGGCTACATCCTGTTCAGCAGTGAGATGAGAGCTGTGATTAAGGCCCAGCATCCAGACTACTCTTTCGGGGAGCTCAGCCGACTGGTGGGGACAGAATGGAGAAACCTTGAGACAGCCAAGAAAGCAGAATATGAAGGTAAATAGAGACTAGGTGCAGCTATCTCAGCTTTCTAAGCAAGGGGGTCTTTTCAGGTATGCACGTGCGTAAACAGGTTTTACTTTCCTGTTCTGACCACTTGCACATAAACTTTGTGTTGGGGACTGTCTCGAATGGCTCCCATCCAGCAATTTAAACGCCAGCCTTGTCGTGACTGAGCAAGCACTGCCCCTGACTTGGCCTTTGATCCTGGTGGGTTTTTGTTTTTTCCCAAAAAATTCCTCAACTATTTTGCTGTTAAAAATTGCATGGTTTTCTTCCTTCATTGAGTTCTGTAAGCAAGCACACATGTGTTGAGGTGGGGAATGATTGTACAAGGATGTTAAATTAGAATTATGGTTAAAATTCATCTGAAAGGAAGCTTTCAAAAGCAGGATCTATTAGGGCTCTTGATAAGCCACATGTTTGAGCTCCAGGCTGAGGCTTGGCTGAAAGCGCTTGGTTTCCTAGGCCAGTCCTGGCCTATGCTATGTTTGCATTCATAGCTACTTTCAAGGCACTGAAGGTCTCTGATAAAGCTCAACCACCTTCATTTTCCTTTTACTCTATAATTAAATCATTTTGGTCCATGAGCTATCATTTAAGGATTTGGTGGTTCTCAGCCTTTAGGGACAAGTACTTGAAAGAGATTTGGGCGAGGGGTTATTTAGTTGTTTTTTTTAATGTCAGGCATGCCTTTAATAAAGAAATGAGTAATGAACATTAAATGAGTAATGAACATTAGCTTAGGCAGGACTCTTGCCTTTGGAGCTATATTTTTCCATTTGGAATTATGTATAATGGTTCATTTTGCCAGTTTAGAGCTCTCTCTCAGTGGTTCACCACTATGGTCAATCATTACTCTTCTTGGCTGGGTCTAAACCCATTATTTTCTAGTAAACATAAAGAAATAAATTGTTTTTTTTTTTTTTTTTTTTTTTTTTTTTTAAAGATTTTATTTATTCATTTATGGTAGACACACAGAGGGAGAGAGGCAGAGACACAGGCAGAGGGAGAAGCAGGCTCCATGCACCGGGAGCCCGACGTGGGATTCGATCCGGGGTCTCCAGGATCACGCCCTGGGCCAAAGGCAGGCGCCAAACCGCTGCGCCACCCAGGGATCCCAAGAAATAAATTGTTAAGGCTGCCTCCTTCATTAAAGTTTGTAGTGTTTCCAAAGAAATTAAAAAAAAAAAAAAGATTTTGCTCCTTTCATTTATAGCAATGGATTGATAATTATAAAATTATCTGACAGGTTTCCCCAAAGATTTTCTGCAGAATCCTAATCCTACAAGATGTTCAACCAGAAAAACCTTTGTGGCAAAACCAATTTGAAAACTACTCCAAAAAAAAAAAAAAAAAAAGAAAGAAAGAAAAGAAAACTACTCCAAACTCTTTCGCTCTTGAAAACTTACAGTGCATATTCCCATATTAAAGTCTTTAAGACCTACAGGAAACACCTGTTTTTTTTTTTTCACCTGGCGTTTTCTGAACCTTGACCATGTATTCATATAATACCTTTTAATATTGTAAAGAACAAATAATTTGCAGAATAGTCTTTAAGAAACCCTAATCAGTTCCATAAGAACCTCAAACTTGGCGGGGGGAAAACCTTGAACTTTGGAGAACTTTGATATTTCTGACCTTAGTGAAAGTTAAGACCAAATATATCACTTCATTGGAAGAGAATTGGAAATGAAGCTCACATGGGTGTAAAGCCCAGTCTAGGGTAAATGAAGCCCATACTGTGTGGCTGGTTATTTAAAGCGTGAACAAGAGAGACAAATGTGTCTGGATGTAGTGTAAAAGTAAAAACACTGGAACAGGGCTGAAGAGAAGAGAAATGAGGACATTTAGGAAAGTCTCCCAAATTCAAAAGGGAGTCTGAAATTTAGGGAAAACTGAGTGAGAATGAGTTGTGTATGACTCAGCAGTGTCTGCCTGATACATAAAATCTGAACTTTTGTTGTTTTGACAAACCCAATTTGGGTTTGAATTCAAAACCCAAAGTTTGGAGTTTGGCTGGCTTCATTTAACAATTCTCTTTTCCAGTACAGCCTGTTGGGCTCTTCCCAGAAGGAGCTAACAGGTAGCCAGTCCAATATTTGATGCCCAGGCCTGAATTTTTCTTTTTTCAACTTCATTTTTTTTGCTCTCCCATTTTACTGTCATTTGTGTAATGAAAATGCTAGAATTTAACGTGGGGGTCTAGGTCATTCTTTTTTTTTTTTTTTTTTTTTTTTTTTAACTGCTAGCACAAGGAAATGGGTTGTTCAAATGGCCTTTGTCCCTCACACTCATTGTACAGAGGATCCGTAAACTGGGACAGTGTTAGTGATGACTAGCCTATGCAGGCAACTCTGTCGCAGCCTAGAAGCTTTGACTTGCTTGACTTGCACATTCTTCTACACTAACGGAGGACTGGAGCTGTTGCTTCTTGATTCTCTTTAAAGCCATGTGATCTCGAACTATTTTCCACTCCTTAGATCAGCCAGCAGTAGTCTTTTGAATTCCATGTCGGAGGGTTAATGTGTGGCAGTGGAATGTGCTGTCATGAGTCAGGGCCACGTTTCTGGTTCTCTCTGTATCCTTGGACAAGTCACTACCTGTCTCCTAGCCTCAGTTTGCCCATGTGAGGAGTGAGGAGGCTTTCCTATTTATGAATGGTGAAGCAAAATAAGCCCTGTATTCTGGGAGTTTGGGGGATACACATTTCTAGAGTTTTCTAGGAAGAGTCCAGCCTGCTAGCTCCCCAAAAGCCTGAGAATGTGATCTCTGGGGACTACTGGCTATGGAGGTGCGGGACAGAGCAGCTCAAAGGAGTGAGAGGTGTAGCAGGGTGTGTTCCACAGCCCAGAACTGGCACAAGCAAATGCTCCTTTTGCATTTTGGATGAAATAAGAGTGAATTCTTGGAACTTTTGCTGATTTAGGATGATTTATGGTTCGTATGGAACTGCTCAGCGTCAGGAAACCTGGTTCTGTCAGTACCTTGTCCATTGCTTCATATGTGTATACATATTCCCTGCTTTGGATGACTGTAGCCTGGAGTATCATATATTTTTTCCCCTTGGGGTTTATTAAACATGACCTCTTGGCTTCATTAGGATGTAGAAAGTCGTGTTTATTCTCCCTAAAACCTTGTGGAGGAGACAGTAAGCTACTTTTCCCTTACAGAGTTAATTTTCTTCAGCTGCTAAACCCCATGACACTAATGACAAGAGTCCTCAAATCATAGTAAAATTGGGTGCAAGGAATCAGGAAAGTAGTGTAAGTAACGATTGTGCCAAAAATTATAATGGGCCATGGAATTGCTTCATGTTGAAATTATAAATAATTTGTAATGCTATTAATACTAGAATAATGGTAGCGCTTCTCATCTTCAGGGTGCCTTGTGAGATTAACCACGTTGGTTACGCTGGTGACGTGTTTAAATAAAACCTGTGCTTTCTGAATGTGTGTTGCAGTCTTAACATTCTTGAAATCTTTGCAGACCAGTTCTCAAGATGGGATAGGAAAGCTGGACTCTAGGTTACCAAGTGAAATCGGCCCGACTCCTCCTGTGTTGAGACTAGTCATCTACTGTTCCTTCCGTTGAGACAGAACTGTTGCCTGTGTTTTTACTAGTCCTGTTGAATGCAATGGATGGTATTTTGAATTCCTGGGTTAAAAACAGAATTGAAAATCTGAAATGCCTTTACAGAGCGGGCAGCTAAAGTTGCTGAGCAGCAGGAGAGAGAGCGAGCAGCACAGCAACAGCAGCCGAGTGCTTCTCCCCGAGCAGGCACCCCTGTGGGGGCTCTCATGGGGGTGGTGCCACCACCAACACCAATGGGGATGCTCAATCAGCAGTTGACACCTGTTGCAGGTAAAAACAGGAGCTAAGACCATTTTTTTCCACTTTTAAGAAATTCCTTCATTTTTTTTTTTCTCCAATGAGGAGTAGGCCACAGTCTCTAGGCTTTTCTCATGGCAGAGTCAAAGTTTAAAGTCGTCCATGTCGTCCTTATATCGCCTCTCCCATATGGGCAATGCCTCCCCTCTGCCCCAGAAATGGGCCCTGGGCCCAACCCTGGGAATTGGTAGGGAGCAGCTCTAGCCTGGCTGTGGGCATGGTCTGGCGATATTCTCCACCCCAGACTGCTCTTGCTGTAGAGCGCTATAGCAGAAAATATAAACAGACCCTGAATTCTGTTCTGGAGGGACTCCCAAGAGAAAACACAAAACTAGCATTCAGGTGATGCCGATTCTCCCGTCTCATTCCAGTATTCAGTTTGCCTTGTTCTGCTGCAGCCATCCTTAAGAGACTGACCATTTAAAAGGATTTTTGACAATGAATTGTAAATCCTTTCTTGGTCACTAATGTGCATGACTGCTAAGTGGAATACAAAGTCCTTATTCAATTCATTGTGCCCACTCTGTAATGCTTTTCTATTTAATTACATTAAACTGCATTTTCTGTTAGTATCCCAGTCACATATTTTAAAAAAAAAAGAAAGAAAGAAAGAAAGAAAGAAAAGAAAATGATGAATGTGGTTTGCTTGTGTGTGTTGTCTCTGGTTCTGGTGGCCATAGCAAATTTGGCTATTCTTGAATTGAATATCCTTGTCTGACCTGTCTCCAGTGAGAATCCTGCAGACCACTTCTCGGGTCCCTCCTTCATGATCTCCCCAAGCTTGGTGAGGTCCATACAAACCACCTGAGTGTTTTCTTAAGCAAGTGGTCTGACCACTTTTTGCAGGGAGTCCAAGACAGTGTTGTTCAAGGCAGGCTCATTGGGATGCTGTTTTTGTTTTTGCTTTTTTTGTATTTGCTTTTTAAGGAAGAGTAGCATAGGATAACTTTTCCATTGTCGCTCCTACCTTTTGTGATGGCAAGTTCTCAAATGCACTGTCGCTGAACTCAGCAGTTGCACTCGCCAGAGCACATCTGAATCATGGCTTTTCAGTACTTTCAGTGTAACTGACGTTGATCTAACAAATCTCATAATCGCCTGCTCTATTCCATGGCCCATTTTGGTTAACGGGGTTCCAGAGGGTTTTAGAAATCAGGCCTTGAACGTGGGGACTTTGAAAGTTAGAATTCCCTCGTTGACATCCTGTTTTGTTCTGATATGTGATATGGTAGCACTGTGCCCTTGACTAAAAAAGCCTGGGGACACATTAACAAAATGAATTCAAACAGCTAAAAGCATTAAAACACAGCAGCTGCAGCATTTTAGCTTCCTGTTGGGGAATAACATCATAGCACTCTGATGGGTGAGGGGGGTGGGATCCCTTCTAAAAGGACCCTGCTCCATTATTAAGCATGTGCTGCCCAGATTTTGGGCCACGGGAGTGAAGGGCAAGCAAGTATTCTCTATAGGTACCAGTCTTTGGTCCACAGCGGGAACTTTGCAGCTGAGGGTAAATTTTCATGGGTTTACCGATTACTTAGGGCCTAAGTCTTAGCCTTGTTGCTGTCTGAGACCAGCTTTGCTTACAAGCATTAAAGCTCATTTGAACACATGTGACTGGGATAATAAGTGCCAAAGTACAGTTTAATGAAGACAAGTGTCATGTCTTTCAGTTCTTAATAATTTCTTCAACCACAGCCTGTGATGGCTGCGTTCAGATGGGCTTTTGTAATTGAAAGCAAAGCCTCCTAACATTCTTCAGCTCCCACCTACTTATCCCTAAAAGCTGTATCTGGTGGTGTGGTTAAAAGGCAGTTTGATAGCTTCGGATCTCCTATGTTTAAGATGATGGTGTCTGCTCAGATGTAGTTTTTACTCTCTGAACTCTCATTTTTTAAAAATGAAACTCATCATCCTGTTTCATGTATAGAGGTATTGTTGTTTAAAATTAGTTTTATTGGTTTGCGTAATTGTAAGTTTTTCAGTCAGCTTAGGTATGACTAATGAAGCAGGCTGAATCAATCTCAGAATTTTCCGTAATTTTATAGCTTCAAAAGACTAAATAATCTTTTAAAAACAAATACCTTTCAAATAATCCTTGAGGGAAAGTCAAAGAGTAAAATCCTTAGAATCTGGAGTTTTCCACTGTTTCCCAAGGTCCCTCTACAAAGAGTATTTTATACAAATGAGCTTTGGCACGAGTCCCTCAAGCCTCCCTTTGTGCAAGAAGCTGTGACCAAAGGTGATTGCATTTTAGGGGGGAGCCTTATGTTCTGTTTATTGCGATCATTTCAAATCCCAGAAGTTGTTTTTCTTGCTTAAAAAAAAATGTCGTGTGGCTTTAAAGATCTTTTGATAGGTGAGTTTTTGACATTTTGAAATTATTTTCTTCCTTTCACTCCTTTTGCCAAAAATACTTGTTTCTTGAAACTCTTCCCTAGCCAGCAGAATATATTTTGTGTTGTGAAGATGCACTGTGAAAATAAAGGAATAAAAGCCTCTGTTCACAGAAATTCTGTACTTCATTTAAAATGTTCCCTGTTAACCGAAGGTTTATGTGAGGGCATTTGTGAACTTGGAGACAGAAATGACAATTGCATTTTCTCATGCCAGCAGAGCCTGATTCTCCAGCCATTCCTTCTGAGGTCTGTGTGCCCAAGTATCAAGTGACCTGGGCTTAGTTTGGTTTGGGAGGGTGTAGGTTTTATCTTTATTTTACACGTTTTGAAATCTAAAGATGAAACATCATCCATTATGATGGCTCTTCTCTATTCCCCTGCTCAAGCCCAGTCATGATCCATTTTTACCAGTAGTGGTGGGGCGAGAAGGGAGGAGGAAGCCTTGAGAAACTCTTGCCAGCCTGCCCCCTGCCCTGCCCCCAGCTGGAGAACCATGCTTTGTGATCAGGGCTGTGCGCCTCATTTCCCTCCATTCCAGTTTCCCCTCATGTGTACCCATGATAGGCATACGAGTGTGGGCAGAGTGGAGTGATGGGGTTTCTCCTGTTCAATTAGAACTGCAGTCGCAGAACTGGTCACTCTGTTTGAACAGCTTGCAATAATCATGACCTTGGGAAGGCTGTTACTGGAACTCCTCTTTATTATTATTTAACTAAAAACATGCAGCATATTTATCCCAGGGAAAATAACTACAAATAATATACTAAGTACTAATTCATCCACAGATGTTGGATTTCATATTTTGTAACTTTATTTTGTTCATTATTGCAACAAAATAATTGCACTAATTGCCAGTTATATCATGCAGTACTAAGGGCGCTTTATTCATTGGTAGTGCATGTGGGGGGATTTGTCTATTACTTAGCTCATGTTGCATGTTAATGATGCATGTCTGAAATTTGTTGTGTCCTTCAAGGCATGATGGGTGGCTATCCGCCAGGCCTTCCACCTTTGCAGGGCCCAGTTGATGGCCTTGTTAGCATGGGCAGCATGCAGCCACTTCACCCTGGGGGGCCTCCACCCCACCATCTTCCGCCAGGTGTGCCCGGCCTCCCGGGCATCCCACCACCGGGTAAGAACTTCCTCCTCATTCACTCATTAATCTCATCTTCATATCCTCTTTTTTCTTCCCTCAGCCAGTTGTTCCAGGAGGTACCTGCTGCCCACTGTGGCCAGGCCTTTCCTCACTGAGAATTCCAGGGCTGTCAGGAACAGGGCCTGTCCCTCGGGTACTTAACTGCCTAGCCACAGCGCAGGACACATAACCAAAGACCAGCCTCAGCAGGCCACAGGGCAGAAGGCACACTCTCACACCACTCAGACAATTTGACATGGACTAGGAAGCCAAATACAGCCCAGAGGTCATGCCCTCTATCAGTGAAAGAAGTTTACCAAGTTGCTAGTTCTGAGTCACATATAAAAAGCATTTTTAGTCCTGAGTATACTTCTTCCTCTGGTTCAATTCTTATTGAAGAATTAATTGTCTTCTGTATAGAATCTCTGCTTCATCTCCTGCTTCTCAGACAGCCCTTCTAAAGGGATTATGGAGTCACTGATGATGACAAAGAAATCCTTCAGTCAGTCATTCTAGGAACAAATAGGAGGAAGGGAACAAATTTGCAATGAACACATTTTCTGTTGAGTCCCCCTAGAAGCATGACATAACATTTTAAAGAGCAGCATAGGCCCACCCTACTGACTTAAGAACACTGATTTATCTGTCAACAGAAGTTCAGAATTTATTTCCTGTGGAAACTCGTAAATGGAGTTCAGGAAGAGCTACAGATTTACTTTTTAATTAGTAAGTTGAAATACTATTGTGAAAAAAAATCACAGGGTACCATGTTAATTGACATCATATGCAAAAGATCTGGGCTTTAGCTATAATCTAGTTGGAGGGAATGTGACCAGAAGATAACTTACAGTAACATTTGGTCCATTATCCAGAATACCAGCTAATGGCCTGGCCCAGATGACAAAATGTAGAAATGTTAGGTTTGCTTATTATACCAGTATTGGGTTATATGAAGTTCTAGACAGTGCTTCAGAGGTATACTCAGCAATGTGCAGGGTGAATGAACCAGGTGGCTTGGCATAGTGCTTCCAGCTACACTCCTGTGAGTGTTGCTTAGAGAATGGCTATAACTCCATGTAAAAATGTTTGATCCAGATGTACCTGGAGGAAGAAATGTTTCTGGGAGTGGGTGCTTCATTATAGAAACAGTGGCCTGTGTATGAGTTGCTCTTGCAGCAAAAGTCAGTCATAAAATGGGTATGCCCGTGTGGCAAGTAGAATTGGCCTTAATTCCATGCCCTCTCACCTTGACATAGGGTATCTGACTGATTCAGACCAGGTTGGAGTGGACTTCTAGGTGCATGTGGTGCTCACTGAGAGCCACATTTAAGGCCAGTACTCTCTAAGTAGCAGATACCTTTTGGTGGGTTTTGGGCTCAGCTATGTCCCTTTCATCTTCTCCAGGTTCTAAATTGCATTTGAAGGAGACACATAGTTGATTTTAGTTGAGACAGGGAAAAACCCCTCTTAGTGTGCACACATGCACATGTTTGCTTAGGCTTTGAGGAGAAGACTCAGAGAACTCTGGTGACTCAGCCTGCATTCTCACTGACTGCCCCCTTGCATGGTATTTGTAAACAGGAAGAGGGGAAGCAGGCGTGCACGTGCACACATACATACATACATACATACATACATACCTGCTCAGGCTTTGAGGAGAGGAGGACTTGGGGATCTCCTCTGGTGACTCAGCCCACATTGTCACTGGCTAGCCTCTTGGATGACATTTGTAGACAGGAAACAAAATTGCTGAGTTGTTTGTGCCCTGCAGATTTGAGAAAGGCAGCTCAGGGAGGCCCCCTGTGTTGTGGGATCTGAGATGGGTGAGTGTCCTGGAGAGGGAGGGTGCACAGGGGTTAATAATATTGTTGCTGGAACAGCGGCTTACCCACTGCAACCTCTTAAACCAGTCACAAATAATCATGAGGATCCTGCTATGGTGATCCAAGTAAACTTCTGGGTACTTAGAATATAAAAATCCCTGCTTTGTAAACAGAAAGCTTCTACTTTCTCTCTAACAAATATCTAATAATTCCCAGAAGTAGCCTTGAGCAATTCTGCATCTTAGAATAGTGAACGGGGTTCTGCCTGGGCCAAAATAGCAACATTTTGAATCCAGAGAAACTAGTATATGAAATGAGTTCCTTTTGATCCTTCTTTGCAGCCAGCAGAACTTGTTTAAAGTTTAAACAGCAGCTCACCAGGGTTTTGGCTGAAGTTTGTTAGTTTTTAATGAACCAGGACCCTTGCTTACTTATTTCAGCATTTGTTGAGTGAGTGGACGGTCCTGAGATTGAAATAGCCCCAGACACAAAATTTAGGACTTCTCACCATTATCACCTAGTACCTGTGGGATAGAAATTGTGAAAAATCAGCAAGGGAAGTTTACAAAATTATTAGCAGACACAGATTACAAATACAGTAGGACCATGCAGTCTCTTTCCCTTTGTCATTTTTGCATTTGAAGTGATAGCAGTGAAGCTGATTTGCTTCCACATGACCCTTTTCACCAGATGGAAGTGTCCTATCTGCCAGCATTAGTGACTCCAGTTAGAAGCAGAGGTGCTGGGTACCTGTGAGAGGGCAGCAGGGATGCGCCTGTAGCCTCCAAGAACTCATTGAACTGTGCCCTTGCACAGCCTCTTCCTTTGTGTCCCTGCTGTCCTCGCACACTGCCTGCTGCAGAGCCGACCACAGTACCATTATTGCCAGAATGAAACCTGGGCTTCAGCTGCAGGAAAATGTATTGTCAGAAGAAAAATACCTTGGAAATAATAGTTGTGTTCCAACTACAGCTGACCTAGGGGAATGCTAGAATTTACACCAGGTTCAAAGCATTTCTGAGCCATGAATAACTAATGCCTATCTGACAGGTTATGCTACCATTATACTTAAAATACCTAAAAAACAACAGAATGTGAATTTACCCATTGGCTGCATCCTGTTTTGGGTGCGTAGGGTTTCTATCCACAAAACTCAAGGGCAGAGATCCATAGGTTTGCATTATAAGTGGCATTTCTTAGCAGTAGTTTTTCAGTAGTCCTCTCAACCCAGAGCCTCTAACTGTACCGTTGCATTCTGAATTATAGGTGTGATGAACCAAGGAGTGGCCCCTATGGTAGGGACTCCAGCACCAGGTGGAAGTCCATATGGACAGCAGGTGAGCCTCTCAGTTGGATTTTCTAGGATACAACAGAATTTAAGTTATCCTCTTTCTCAGAGCATGTGCCAAGAGTATTTTTTTCCCCCTCACCATGTGCTCTGTACTCTTTCAGGTAGGAGTTTTGGGGCCTCCAGGGCAGCAGGCACCACCTCCGTATCCTGGCCCACATCCAGCCGGCCCCCCTGTCATTCAGCAGCCAACAACGCCCATGTTTGTAGCTCCCCCGCCGAAGACACAACGGCTTCTCCACTCAGAAGCCTACCTGAAATACATTGAAGGACTCAGTGCTGAGTCGAACAGCATTAGCAAGTGGGACCAAACCCTGGCAGGTAAGGATAGTCCTTCTCAACAAACCTTTGTGAAATCTCACTGCTGTTGGCATATTAGCATATTACATTGTGGGATGCATAGCCGCTTTTATTATAGAAGGAAAATAAATTCTGTATTTAATAGAAGGATTTGGAGCTTTCTTGTATATTGACATCACACACTGAAAATGGTGCGGTTTTTGCTGAATTTCTAAGCTTGGTTTTGTGATAAACATCACTGCTATCTTTTTAAGTATATTCTGTATTTTTTCACATTTTTTTAGGCATTTGGGCATTAGTATAGATTCATTTGGGTAAATCAAAAATTCCTTCAGTTCACGGACACCTGGGTGGCTCAGTTAAATGTCTGCCTTAGGCCCAGCTCATGATCTTGGGGTCCTGGAATCAAGCCAGGTTGGGATCCCTGCTTAGCAGGCTCCCTCTCCCTCTGCCGCTCCACCCCACTTGTGCACGTGCATATGCGTTCTATCTCTCTCTCTCAAATCTTTTTTAAAAAGTCCTCCAGTTCAACTTTTAGATTTTTTTTTTTTTTTTTTTGAGAGAGACAGAGATAGTGACAAGTGGAGAGGAGGGGAAGAAGCAGGCTCCCCACTGAGCAGGGAGCCGGACATGGGGCCCGATCCAACGACCCCAGGATCATGACCTGAGTTGAAGACAGACCATTAACCACTGAGCCACCCAGGTGCTTGATAATTTAACTTTTAAAAAAGAAAAAAAATTAAAAAATAAAATAAAAAAAATACTGGAAAACTTATTTCACTTAACCTATTGAGTTAGTTATTTAGCTCCCTGGACTTAATGTATTTTTAGTACATACTAAAATAACTTGCCTAGGCGCTGGGTGGCTCAGTCAATTAAGTGTCTGACTCTTGATTGCAGCTAAGGTCATGATCTCAGAGTCCTGAGATCGAACCCTGCATCAGGCTTCACACTGAGCATGGAACCCACTTAAGATTCTCCCTCTCCTCTTCGCTCCCCATAAAATAAAAATAAAATAACTTGCTGGTTTTTAGAAAGGTACAAGTTCCTATTCAACATTCTTCATTTCTTCTTTTTTTTTTTTTAAGTTAGTTAGTTAATGCCTGAGTGCAGAGCTGGAAGCGGGGCTTGATCTCACAACCCTGAGATCATGACCTGAGCTAAATAAAATCAAGAGTTGGTTATTTAACTAACTGAGCCATCCAGGTGCTTCTCATTCTTCATTTCTAAACCAAATTTGATAGTTTGATTTCTTTCAGAATAGTAGGTAGTTTTCCCTTTCCTCACATTTACCTTTTTAGGAATTTTTGTTAACACTGAAGAAATTATTACACTTTTTTAAAGATTTATTTATTTATTTTAGAGAGATAATGTGCAACAGGGAGGGGCAGAGGGAGAATGAGAGAAAGTCTGAAGCAGGCTCCACACTGAGTGAGAAATGGAGCTCCATCCCACAATCCTGAGATCACAACCTGAGTTGAAACCAAGAGTCAGACACCTAACCAGCTGTGCCACCCAGGCATCCCTGAAGAAAAATTATTCATTATCAGGACTGCCTACAGAGCACAGTATTGGTGATCAGATCTTTTAAGTGTTTGTGCAGCTCTTGTATTCCCGTTCATAGAATTATGTTCTACTGTGCAGCTCTTTTGTGAAGTCATTATTATCAATTAGAAAATTTTGAAAATACAAAGCATAAAACAAGACATTCTTAGCTAGGTAGCCTCATACCTAAGTGCATTTTTTTTTTTTTAAAAAACCAAGATGCCGGGCAGCCCTGGTGGCTCAGCGATTTAGCACCCAGGGTGTGATCCTAGAGACCCAGGATCAAGTCCCACATTGGGCTCCCTGCGTGGAGCCTGCTTCTCCCTCTGCCTGTGTCTCTGCCCCCCCCCCCCTCTCTCTGTCTCTCATGAATAAATAAATAAAATCTTAAAAAAAAAAAAAACCAAGGTGCCTAATATAATGATAGAAGACATTTGCTTGGAAATACTCTGCAGAGTTAAAATTCATAATATTTAATAAATAATAAGTGTTACATGCTTTAATAAATAGACCTTAGGACTGAGGGGAAAACTATTACCTTAAAATTCCTACTTCTCTTTCTTTGCGTGCATTTGAATTTTCAGCTCGAAGACGCGATGTCCATTTGTCAAAAGAACAGGAGAGCCGCCTCCCCTCTCACTGGCTGAAAAGTAAAGGGGCCCATACCACCATGGCAGATGCTCTCTGGCGCCTTCGGGATTTGATGCTCCGTGACACCCTCAACATTCGCCAAGCATACAATCTAGAAAACCTTTAATCACATCAATTACGTTTCTTTTATAGAAGCATAAAGAGTTTTGTGGAACAGTAGCCATTTTAGTTACTGGGGGTGGGTGGGGAGGAACAAAGGATGATAATTTTTATTGCATTTTACTGTACATCACAAGGCCATTTTTATATAAGGACACTTTTAATAAGCTATTTCAATTTGTTTTTGTTATATTAAGTTGACTTTATCAAATACACAGAGATTTTTTTGCATATGTTTCCTTCGTTTAAAACCAGTTTCATAATTGGTTGTATATGTAGACTTGGAGTTTTATCTTTTTACTTGTTGCCATGGAACTGAAACCATCAAAGGTTTTGTCTTGGCTTGGGGTTTTTGGTTTTGGTTTTTGGTTTTGTTTTTTATAAAAGAACAAACAAAATGAAAAAAAAAATATACACACGCACGAGAGTTTACAGATTAGTTTAAGTTGACGATGAAATGTGAAGTTGGTCCTAGTTTACATCTTACAGAAGGGAGTGCACTGGTGTCTGCTTCATGTGCCTGAGAATCTGAAGCCACTTCGGCAAAAGCTGTTTCTTACAGGTGAAGTGAAAGGTGGTTATTTTAGGTTATAGATGTTTGACAGACATGGCATATTTGCTCTAGTAACTCAGAGACTTGCTCCAGAAATCTGAAGTCAGTGCTGTGCATCCTTCTGCAGCTGGTGCATCTCGCGGACACCTGGAGGGGAGAGCACTGTTTCTTGTGCTGTTGTTAGTTATCTGTGGTGTCAGCTATTTTTGCAGAACATGTGCACAACCCTGAATTATATTTAGTCTTGGCAGGTAAGTTTAAGGGTACTTTTGATCTATTTATATTGAAATCACAATTTATGCCTATACTTGTTAGATGATTTAAAATTTTAAATCTCTTACATTGAGAAATACTGAAGTTCACCTTGAAGAAAGCATTGAGGTGTGCATGGAAGTGATTTATTTTTTAAACCTAACACCTAACCTGGCATAGGGAAGGGAGTGCATAACCAGATATAAGCTGTGTCAGAAGCATATTGTAAAAGGGTAGATTGTCTCCATATGCAAACGTGTTTTCGTATCTTTATTTCCTCACCAGATGTGGCATTTTTTTTCTTCTAAGTTTCAGTGTTGTAATTCTCAACCAGAAATTTAAGGCTTTCTAAAATGAATTTTGAATTTAACTTGTGCTTTTGAATTTCAGGAGAAAGGAATTATAATTTAAGAAAATACTCACTTTAAAAGACCAGTATGGATCCCAGATACTTGGGGTTGACCCTGTCTCTCTTATTTGATCCCATAAGCATCTGGAGGCAGTGTATGATACATAGACAGGTAGAAAAGCATCACACCTGGATTCCACTCGAGGTTTTTGAAACCTGTTTTTTTCTAACAAGATGGTTGCCATTTTGGTGGAGCTTCCTTTGCTGTTTGTAAATTGAATGACTCTCACAGGATACTTTTTTCCTTTAATCTGGTATGAATCAATACCTGGATATTTGATTGCCATTCTTAATCATGGGGACAAAAGCTTGTAGAATTGAAGAAAGTCTCTTGTATCTAAATACTTTAAATACAGGAGGCCCTTGTAACTTAATTGCCTATAGTCAACCACTGGATCTCAGTTTGCATCAAGTATTTTAAATAATTCTGAATTTTAAAAAATGTATTACAGTAGTATGTCAGTACCTTATTGTTAAACTGAATCAGATAAAGAAATCTTCAGTTCCTAGTTATTTGGGCCATTGAATCATCATGGACTGTATAATACAATCAGATTGTTTTTATTTCTAGACATTCTTGAATTACACCAAAGAATCTGAAATCTAATTTTGGTTAAGTTATTTATTTATTTCATGCACCCATTTTATTTCCCTTTTTAAGGTCTGGATGAGACTTCTTTGGGAAGCCTTTAAAAACTCTTCACTGTGGGCTAGGTGGGGCATTAGAAGCCAGGGCACTCCTCCTCTGGGCTCCTTCCCATTGTCTAGAGGTGCTGTAGAAACCATAGATCCAGCCAAGGGCTTCCCTCAGGCAGTGCAGAGCCGGCCCAGAGGGCCAGTAGGCAGGCCCTAATTAAGTTTAAAAAAAAAAAACTATGTATTTATTTTAGAATCATGTCTTTCTGTATATTAACTTGGGGAATATCAGTTAATATTTAGGATATAAGATTTGAGGTCAGCCATCTTCCAAAAAAGATAAGCCAAAAAAAATATTTTTTTTTAAAGTCCTGACTTAAGAAAGTACAAGTGAACTATATACATCTCTCTTTTTTTTTTTTTCCATGTATTTTAGGAACTAGTGATATGGCTTAGAAAGTATAATGGCCTAAATGTTTTCAAAATAGAAGTTCATGTGGCAAAGAATTTTGTTTATTTGGGGAAAACCTCTAGGTTTAAAATAGTATGTCAGCCAACTGATTTAAAAGGCCTTGAACTGCTTGTTTTTGAACCCACCCTTGTCCTCCTATGAGGAAGAACTGAAAGGGGATGCTTCTTTGTGTGAAATCTCAAACTGGTGTTGTTGACTTCTGAGCTTGAACATTTTCAGACCTAAAACTTGGTTTATTCTAATTTCTGTATCAAAGGAGGTTTAAGTGGTAACTAGTCTTATAACATGTATGTATCATATGTTTGTTCATTTAAAGCTTTTTAATCCAAATAAAAATGGAGTTTGCAAAGTGATTTGGATTAACCAGGTATGGTTGTTCTGTTAAAGTTTATGTCAGATGTTAGTTTCAAGCAGGTTTCAATGCTTGCATGCCTTGATTCCATGCTGACAGGAATACAGCTGCCAGTTTAAGGGAACAAAGCTCCTCAGATGGAGGCAAAAGTCAGTGACCAGACCCTGGTTCAGGTCTCAGGCTGCATTAACACAGGCTGAATGTAGTCACACTGCAGTTTGACATGCCCCACGCCAAGCCTCTTGGGCAGGCAGGCAGGGAATTCCTAACATATCATCATGGGCAGAAATACAGATTAAAGTTAAAATTGTAGAGGGATCCCTGGGTGGCGCAGCGGTTTGGCGCCTGCCTTTGGCCCAGGGCGCGATCCTGGAGACCCAGGATCGAATCCCACGTCGGGCTCCTGGTGCATGGAGCCTGCTTCTCCCTCTGCCTGTGTCTCTGCCTCTCTCTCTGTCTCTCTGTGACTATGACTATCATAAATAAATAAAAAAATATTTAAAAAAAAAAAAAAAAAAAAATAAAGTTAAAATTGTAGAGTTACCGATGGTTAAGGTAAGGAAAGCATGCCTTGTATCATAAAACAGTGCAAGCCATTTCAAACAGCTATCTGTGGCCAGAAGCGACCAGTAGCCCGGGTATGTCTTTAACATGCTTCTAAGCTCTTAAAATATGACCACACGTTTGATAGAAATGTTGGTAAAATCAACCGTTTTCCTCTAATATCACTTTGCAAATCCCTGTGGCTCTGTTCCTCTACGTGTTTAGGGCTGTACTGCCATCTGTGCTCATGAGCGTATTTTGAATAATCATTGATGAATAGTTAAACATTCTCACTGAACATTGTGAGCAAATACTGCTTAGTGTTACTGTTCCTTTTTAGTTTGGAAGTGTGCTAGATCAGCTGAGTGAAACTTCAAAACTGAATAAATTAAGACTACACCCAGAATAGATGTCGCATTTATGTGTAACCTACAAGATCTCAATGCCACGAGAAATTCCAAATTTAATGCACATGTGCAAAGACTAAGAACTGAGACTACTGCTTTTCTAGGAGAGGAATTGCTTTGGAAAATGCCATGATCCGAATGTTTTGCTTTTTTTTAAAGAAAGGTAACTTAGTGTGAAAAATTCAGACTTACAAAAAGAGAGGAAGAGAGATTAATGTGTTTAAGTTAGAGTATCTGAGATTTAGGCAAGACCCCCAGAATTAGGACCATTAGATCAAGATAGCCCTCTTTTATGGAGTATTTACTGCGTACCTAAGTTAACTTTCCCCATTGGTTCAGATGAAAAAGTGAAGCTCCAAAGCCCACATTCTTTACCACATTCTCAACACCGCAGTGGAAATAGATTTCAAGCAATAAATGCTAATTCAATTTTTGTCATTCTAGAAGTACACTTTTTAAAATACGGGTTATTAAAGGTTTTGCCTTGTAGTTCACACTAGGGGGCACTAAGGTTTTATAATCAGCATGTAAGAGCATTGCTCTTTACATTAAGTTACCTTCATAGTTCCCGTGTCTAAGTAGAGTCATATTCTGTAGAAGGAGGGTTAAAATTTGTTTGGTGGCAAAGTTAAAAAGCTTTCACCTCCATTAAAAAGATCAGTTCTTGCTCTCTAGCATCCAAACTAATATGATGAAAGTATCTTCAGTTTAATGCAGTAATTACTTTGCCAAACTCCTTGCCTTGAAGTGAGTCGTCACCTTCAAAGTTTTGTTGTCCTTCAGTAAATCAGCCCTCTAATATGTATTTTAAAAAGAAGGAAAAGTCTAAGAAAGGTTAACATGAATTTGTAGCTAGTGATCTCTCTGGGGTACAGGCAGGGAGGTGGCCAGGGAAGGAACCCACAGAAGACACAGAAGTTAGCTGATGTTTTATTAGCATTTACAACTTTACCATGTTCTCTATATATATCAATACTAAACTTCTAAAACTGGGGTGAGGGAAACATGGAATAAGGCCATATAACTTCCTACAATTCCTTATGCTGCAGTCTAACCACTAAAACGCCTATGAGTTTAGGCTCACCAGGAACTCTCTAGGCCACACAAGTGCACAGAACTTCCTTCCTCTCCCTGGTGCCGTGATCATCACTGATGTCCACACTCAAGCCATCTCTGAGCTGGGGTGGGTAGTGCTTTAAGGAGATCTGAGTAGTCAGTGGCTCGCTATTTATACTGAATGGTTCTAACATAAACAGACTAACTTAAATTAGAAAAAAAAACCTAGAAAAACTTGGGAAGATATGTTTGTGGCAGAGATCATTAACTTGAGAATACCCTGTGGCCTTAAGCATCTGCCTCTATATATTCATGAGCAATTGTTAGAAACCATTTTGAAACTTAGCCTTCTTTAAAATATAGATATGTCCCTTCTTTGAATAGATGTTGGATGTAGTTACCAAGCATGGATTAAAAAAAAATGGATAAAGCCTTTGCTTTTTTTCTATCAGCTGACCCAAATTTATTCCAGGTTAGATTATAAAATCTGTCCCCAGTAGACTAAACCTCTGACTGCTATAGCTGAAGTCTGGTGGTTTTATGCTTGCTTTACAGTGTGAAGGTTCACTTTCTTAGGGAAGAAGCAATGTGTTTATCCTTAGCAGCTGGATGAAAGCACATCTTCATCACAGACGGGTGTGAAACCTGTCCCCTCTGGGGTCCTCATGGATGTCCAGCCCTTGTATGTTAGTGGGGAACAAGCAAAGGAAACAGCTGTTTTGTTCACAAGAGCATTTGACCTGAGTAATGTGTGGTCAGGATTTCCTACCACCCTAGCAAAATGTTGACAGATTGGTAGCTGGCAGAAATGTAATCTGCATAATTATCCTGGCTTAAATAATCTTGTAATAAGAGACCTGACTTTAAAAAAAAAAAAAGAGAGAGAGACCTGACTTTTATGCCCATGATTAAATTTGAATTCTGCAAAAAAGTAAATAAGGTTATCAATTTGTTGTGTAAAGCAAAAAACTTCACAAACAATTCAGACTACTAAAAAGCATCCTGATTGATCTTGAATTGTTTAAGAAATATTTCATGGAATAGATTCAATGGGCAAGTGTGCTTCAGGAGGAAATCATTTTTCTCTAAGTGCTGTCCATCAGTGACTGGGGAACTACTGAAGCAGACAGGGAAACTATAAAAATTCTTTGTGAAGGCAGTTCTGAGTAAGAACAAGAAATCTGAAAAGGACATTTTCAAAGGAGTTGAAACCAGTAGTGAAATTTCATATTCACTTTATTGACGGCTGAAGTTCAGTCTCTGATGCATTTTCCAGCCTTCTCTGATACTGTCGTTCTGAGGCTTTTCTACGGTAGACATCATCTGTGTCAAATAAAAATTTTACTTAGATTTTTAAGAAACAGGAATTAAGGTACTCAGATCTAAGTTAACCAAGTCTAGGTCTGTCAGCTGTTTCTGAATTTCATTGTTTAATTCAACACTAAAATAAACTTCATTTAAAACAAATTTGAGTTAAATGAGGACTATGTTAATGCAGTTCTATACTTTGGTAGCATAGTAAGAGTCTGTCTTCACAGATAGGATCATGTCCTAGCACACTTCTTAGCAATGTTTTAAGACTTCCCTCACTTCCTTCCCCCTGCCCCCCCAAAATGTCTGTTTTTCTCTGAAATCATCCTGAATTGAAGTGCCTCAAAGGCACTTTTTGCTCTGCAGCTCTCTGCTGTTCCCTCTCCCACACTCAGGAACTCAGAGGTGAGGTCAGTTCCCTTGTTGTCAGCCGCAGCTTTTCCACACTGCTAATTCTCCACCCTCTTCCTTCAAGGGCTAATGCCATTTGCCACAGTCTTCTCTGCATGGGCACCTGCTCTCTACTTCCCTTCAGTCACTGAAAACTCAGATATCTAGCCCAGGCTCCTTGACCAGTCCTGTGCCACCTTCCCAGGTGACACCACCTGCCTCCTTGACTTCTCCAGTCAACTTCTGTCATCTACTTGCAGTGTTCTCTGAAGTAATAAATTCATCCTGCTGTGACCATAACTTCTGCTACCTTTCTAACCATTCTGTCTTTGGATCTCCTTTAACTTCTTCCCCAGGCACTTGGCCCCTGAATCCCCCCTCAGCCCCGTCTCGTTCTCTCTCCCCACTCAAACCAGCTGCAATTGCCTCTTATCAATATCAACTGCTTGACACACCTTCAAAACCCCAACTACAGATTAATCCAGCTGCCCTCCTTCTCCATCCCTCTGCTTGCTGTGCACTGTGGGGCCACTTAATGCATTTAACTGGGCCCAAGGTGATGATGCCTGACAAACCTATTTCCTCAGACATGACCCTGACCCTTCTTCACCCACCCTCAGATGGCCATGAACTCTTTCTTCACACAAATCAGTCATCAGTTAAGAAGTCTCCCAGCTAACTTCCAAGGGCTACTCCTATGGCCTTGCTCAGATCCTAACCTCTCCTACCTTCTCAAGAGCCACGTATCTGCAGCCTCTCCCTACTTCCCTTTCCTGACCAGCATCTTTGTATCAAGACTCCCCTAGTGCAGAGCCAAGAGCTGACCTCCCATTTGCATAGTCAGCCTGCCTGAACTTCTGTCTTCTGTGATAAGTCCTCCTGGTTTCTCTCAACTCTCTGGCCACTCCCAGTCACCCTTAAAATCTTGGGATTGGACTCTGATTTTCATCACAATCTGCTTTCAAATGACCCACAAACCCAGATTTGTGGCCCAGATCTGCCTCCTGAGCTTGAGATCTGTGTATCTCCACCTTACTATGTCCAAAAGGGAGTTTGGACTGTCCTGCCAGTGTCGTCCTTCCATCCCCCCAGCTGCACCAACTGTCCTACCAGAAGCCTACGCTCCTCATCTCCTGAGTCCACTCAATCACCAGGCCCTATAAGTACCACCTCCCAGGTGTCTCTCAACTCCACTCACTTCTTGGCATCCCATCTGTCCCTACCAACCAGGCTACAATCTCAGACCTGAATAACCACACAGCCTAAGTATTCTTGCCTCCTCTCCACAAGCCATTCTCCTATATTAATTCACCACAGTTTAAAACCCTTTGATCCTCTGGGTACATCCTTGGTTTTCTAGTCCTCTGTGGCCCTCCCCAGGCACATTTCCAACCACTTCTTCATCCCTTACTATGCTTTCAGCCCCTCACAGTAAACATTGATACTGTGGCCCCATGCCTGCTTTCATCACAAGCATGAGACACTTCCAACTTCATTAATGTTCCCCTCATCTGACCTCAGTGGATCTTCAGGTCCCACCTGACATGGTAACTTCTGGAAGCCTTCCCTGCACCATCTGATCCAACTGAGATTACCCCCACTAGAGTCTACCATTGCTCCACACACACACTTCCCCTCACAGCACAGATCACAGTTAACAGTAACTGTCTTTTTTTTTTTTTTTTTTAGATTTTATTTATTTATTCATGAGAGAGACACAGAGAGAGGGAGAGGCAGGCTCCATGTTGGGAGCCAGATGCATGACTCTATCCCAGGACTCCAGGATCACGCCCTCAGCCAAAGGCAGGCGCTCAACCACTGAGCCAACCAGGGGTCCCTAAAGATTTTATTTTTAAGTAATCTCTACATGCAACATGGGGGTGAAACCTACAACCCTGTGATCAAGAGTTGCATGCTCCAGTACAGTGACTGAGCCTGCCAGGTTATTTTAAAAACATTGTTATGGGGATCCCTGGGTGGCGCAGCGGTTTAGCGCCTGCCTTTGGCCCAGGGCGCGATCCTGGAGACCCGGAATCGAATCCCACGTCGGGCTCCCGGTGCATGGAGTTTGCTTCTCCCTCTGCCTATGTCTCTACCTCTCTATCTGTGTGTGACTATCGTAAATAAATAAAATTTTTTAAAAATTGTTACATTAGTGCCTTCCCAAGATATTCAGTCCTTTTGTTCACCCATCAGGACTTAATGAGCAACCATCAGAGTATATAATGAACAAGGCAGAGACCTATCATAAGGACAGTTACTGTTGGGGATCTCATGAATAAATAAATAAAATCTTTAATAAATAAATAAAATCTTTAAAACAAAAATTTTTTAAGAATGGTTGGCAATTCACAAGTGGTATTTGTTTTTAGATAGGGTAAAGCATAAAGGACCTAGGGGGTAGGAAAGTCTTTCCAGAAGGGGAACTAGCCTGTCCAGGGCTAGTGCTCTGCAAAGCAGTGCCAGGCATTCTTTCCACGGTGCTGGGCCCTCGTGCCATCGATTCTGCCCGGCAAAGACAGGGGTAATTAGGCCGGGCAGACCGGCTCCCTCCAGGGTTTGGACTGAAGACTCCAGAGAGGGCTGGCCAATTACCAGGAGTTGTCATGAATCTTCAGGATCCCACTCCTTTTTAGGTGCTGTGAGCAAGTCTGTTCCTTAGGACCAATGTCACCGGCCCGCAAGGACGAAGGGCAGGCTCCAGAGCGTCCTGCGTGGAGCACGTACCCGCCCCCCCAAAGTGCAGAGAAGGTCTCGGCGTGGACGCCAGCATGCCTTTCTCGCCCCGCTTGCGAGAGACACGGGCCGCGGACGGAACCGTCCTTCCCCTTCTGACCACAGTAAAGGCGGTCTGCAACCTTACAACGTCCCCCAGGAAAACGGGTCCCTAGCCGCCTCCTGCCTTCCTGAAATGAGACAGACGCTGCTGCACCCCCACTTACAGAAGGTTTCCTGGCCCACGCGCAGTTTAATCATGATCCACTCCATCGTTCCTCCCAGGACAAAAAAGAAGGGCAGGAACCTGTAGACGCCGAGCCGCTGCTTGCCGGGCACCCGCTGCAGGACCCGCCTCACCTGGGCCCTGGAAAACATGCCAGACCCGGGGCGTGGAGAGGGAGGGGCACAGCGGGAGCGGGAGCGGGAGCAGAGGGGGCTGCCGGCTACAGCCGAGTCCCGCGACCTGGTTGCGGCGCTGACCCGACCCCGGGCCCCGGCCAGGCCGGCGCGCAGCAGAAGCAGCCCAGCGCCGGGACCGCGACCCCGACCCCGACCCCGAGCCTGGGCGGCTCCACCAATCAGAGTGCCGCGGGGCGCACGGACCTGCCAATCTGAAGGCGGCGGAGGCGCGTGCTCCGTAAGGTGGGGCGCGGCCGGAGAGCTGGCGCAGGCGCCTGGGCTCTGGAGGCGGGGCGGCCCGAGGGGGCGGGGCCTCCCACGTGGCGTCGGCCCGGCCCCACCCCGGCTCCCCCGTGCAAGCTCGCGCTCAGGGTTGGCGGCGGCACCCCCTACTCTGCTACCGCCATCTTTCTTAAAGGCCTGATGGAAGTGGTGGCCGTCTCTGATGGACGAAACGTGACCCGCACTTTACTCTGAAATGCAGTTATGCAAATGCTTTGCATTTATTTCGGGGCCATGACGGGTGACTAGACTTCTAAAAATAACAGAATTTGATAGGCATTGCTGAAAGCTGAACTTTATCATTGTCACGACAAAAGTCCAAGCAATCACCCTGTGACAGACAACCCTGATATTAATAAAAGCTATCCTGTATGGGGCACTTACCGTTGTGCAGGGACTTGCAGGTCCTTTTTAATGCATCACCTCCTAATTCACAATAATCACAGAAGAGCAGAGTGGCTCAAGAGCCCAGGCTTTGTCAAACCACTCCCTTGCTCGAACGGGGGCCTTTCTTTGAGGCTGTGAGGACTTAGAGGTAATACAAATAAAGCACTTAACACAATACTTGGAGCACAGTAACTGATCAATTATCATTAGCTAAGATAGGATGATGATGGTGGTGATAACCAGTTATCGGGGTGCTAACTCTTTACACCTATTCTAGAACCGAGGGACACTCCCCTCTACATCACTCCCTTTTATGGATGGGAAACTAAAAAGTTGAAAGATTGAGCCAGGTGGAAGCAGAGCTCAAACTCCAGAGTCTTCACTCTCTCTGAGTCCCTGTGCTTGTTATAAAGGGTTGTCACCTCATTACCTAAGGCTAAAAAAAAAAAAAAAAAAAAGCAACCAGGGCCTATCTTTGAGAAAGGAGACAGCTATTACACAATCTAAGAACATCAAATGAAAACTTAAAGTCAACAAAAAAGTTTGGTGATGTAAACACAAAATATACAAGAATAGGCTGGAGAAGAGAGAGCAAGCAAGCCTGGCCCCTGGCAAAGGTCACAGTCTGGCCCTGATCGGCCAGGCCAGAGCTGCTTCATGGATCACCTGCCTTCTGGGGCTCACCCAACCCAGCTTCATGCACAGTGCACACACGCTGGCTTGGAGTTCACCTCAGTTTCTCTTGGTGGCTCTAGAAGCCTGTCACTGAGGGGCACCCATCTCCCACTATGAGGAGACCTACTTGTGGACAGGTTCCCAAAGCCTTCCTAGGTCAGTTGGGTCTCCCATGAGCCTACCCTTCTCCCTGCATCCTGCCCCAGCACCTGGCCCAGGATCTGAGCCGCTGCATAGGTTCTCAGCCAAGGTGCAGTGGATGTTCATATACACACGCTTATACCGGGAGGAGCACCCCAAAAAAAGTGTCCAGCTAGGCCAGCTCCCTACCGGCTGGGCCCACCAGTGCTAAAGTCAGCCACCCCCTAATCCCGGCCTAGTACGCATGTGGACTCAGCAAAGAGATGAGGAGAAGAAACACAGGTAGAGAGTGTTTGCAAGCAGAACTGCAACATTTCGATGGAAAGTCTGGACACATTGCTAGAAGAGGCCAGGGCATCTCAAGGCGGGGCTGCTGTGCTGTGCGGGAAAGCGGAGAGTGGGCTCGGTGCGGCCATTTCCTGAGGTCAGAACCAGGCAGGTGCAGGGAACCCCGGGCCCAACGCCCTGCAGGGCGCCGCCCGGTCCTCCGGCTCCCTCGCTCCCCACGGCCCAGGGAGGGAGCGAGGAGGGGCTGCTTCAGGGGGCGTCAGCGGTGCTGCAGGTCGCTGCGGGGCCCAGGGTCTCACCGGCGAGGGCCGGCACCGGGCGGCGCGCGGCAAGGGCTCCTTATCGGCTGGAGTGACTCTGGCGGGCCCTGCTGTGGGGGGACAGGACCCCTGGCGCAGGCCGGGCGGGGCGCCGCGGCGGGGCCGAGGGCAGGAGGACCAGGGCGGAGAGGGGGCAGGAGGACCCGGGGGCCGAGGGCGAGGCAGAGGGCCTGGGGCCGGGGCCGGGGCCGGAGCCGGGGCAGGGGCAGGGGCCGGGGGAGTCCAGGGGCGCCCGCCGCGCCCGGCCCTCCCCTCCCTTCCCCTCCCCTCCCCGGCCCCGGCCGTCCGTAGCCCCAAAGAGGCGGCCGTCCTTAGGCCCCCCGAACTCCCGGAGCGGAGCCCAACGAGCGGCCATCGCCGCCGCGGCCACCGAAGGGGGGCGCAGAGCGCTCCCGGGCCTCGCCGAGACGGGGGAGGGGGCCCGGGGGCCCGCCCCGCCCCGTCCCGGGACCTCCCGCCCCCCGGGCCGAGGCGCGCGCCCATTGGCCGGCCGGGCTCCGCGCGCCTCGCCCATTGGCCGGCCGCCGTGAGGAGCACGCGGCCACCGTGGCGGGCGCGCAGTCGGAGGGCGGCGGACTGGCCGACGGGCGGCGGGCGGCGCGGGCGGCGCGCGGCGGGCATGGCGGGTGCGGGGCTGCGGGCGGCCGCTCGGCGCTGGCTGCCGTGCGGGGGCCGCGGCGGGCCGCGAGCCGCCTCGTCCTCGCCCTCCTGCCCTGGCTGCGGCCCCCCGGGGCCCGGCGCCCACTGCCCGGGCGCCCCGCGCTCCGCGCCCGCCCCGGCGCCCGCCGGCGGCGCCGAACTCAGCGCGCACCTGTGGGCGCGTTACCAGGACATGAGGAGGCTGGTGCACGGTGGGTGAGCCGCGGCGGGACGGGCGCCGGGTGTCCGCCGGGCGGACGCAGACCCGCCGTCTCGGGCAGCCCCGGGCGCCGCTGCCGGGGAACGCGCGCTCGAGGGGCTCTCCGGGGCCCCGCGGCCCGGGCGGCTCCTCGGGAGGCTTCTGGGGCCGCCGCGACCCCGACGCCCGGAGGCAGGTGGGCAGACGGGAGGTTTGCGCCCTAGCGCCGTCGGCGGGAGCTCGGGGTGCCCGCAGCGGCCTCCGGAATGCGGAGCCCCCACCGTCCTTCCTGGCGGTCCCGCCTGCTGGGAGGCTGCGGCGGAAATGCCCCCAACCCCTTGTTCTCTTAGGGGCCCGTGGTTGGGGCGGGAGCGTCGGGGACAAAGCCCGCCGGCGGCGCTGCCCGACCCGAGCGGAGACCGACTAGGCTTTGCAAGCGCCTGTAGGTTGCGACCGAGGTCCGGAGGACTCTCAGCGCAGGAGGGGAAGGTATTGGTTGGAGAAACGAGACCAAGCCGCCCCAGGGCCCTGGAGTCCACAAGGGTGGCTGCATCCGGGGCCAGGACACTTACCCCCTGTACCCTCCTCTCTAGCACTCTCTCCCGCTGCAGAATGGGCTGATGAAGCCTGAGGCCCCCTCCCCCCCCAGAGGTCCTGCTGTGCTGGGATGCCCTGATGAGGCCAGAGAGCTGAGGGTGCTCAGCACTTGGCCCGGATCTCCTGAGGCTCTGCCTCTGCAGCAGACAGATACGTTTGGGCTTGACCATAGCTTCACCGACACGCCAGGTGGTACTCGCGGGCCTCACTCTCTCAGACCTTCAGTGTCCACAGGGTAAAACACAACCCTAGGGCCACTGTCCAGGATTGTGGTGATGACTCAGAAGGCCAAGAAAGGGCAGGGACCTTCCAGAGGAGCCCCCAAGGGTGGTGCTGCTTTCATTGTCTGGTAAGACAAAGTGGCCCTGCCTGGAAGATTCCAGCTGAGAGCATGGGGCTTCCAGTGTAGCTGTGTGGAGAGCTGGACAGGACTCACCTGAGAAGCTCAAGGCAGAATAGTTAAGACCCTGAGGAATGAAGGTTCTGAAGCCCTTGGGCTTCTATCAGGACCCCCCCACACACACACACACACAACACACACACCACCACCACCCTGTCAGTGGAGAGGCCAGGCCTGAGAGGCTGTTTAAGAAGATACCTTTGCTCTGGGTCTGGAGAAGCCTGCCTGCCTTGTAGGTATGGGAGAGAACATAGGGAGGTCTGTTGGGTTTTGTCACACCACGCTCATCCATATTTTCAGATCTTCACAAAGACACCGTTGCTTCTCTTGATGTGAAAGGGGCAAGGTCATTTCTCGGATGCCATGGTGAGCGTCGGGATGAGCCAGCCTTGCACCCAAGTCCTGACTCCCCTCTCCTGACTGGGCTTTTTGGGGGAGATTCTGGGCACTGAGATATGCCCTGGGCTAATGCCTGTGGGCAAAACTATGCCAGGCTTAGTGCCTCCCTACTAGTGTAGGGACACTGGAGGGCTGGGCTAAGGTGAGGGAGAGTGATTAAGGCAGGTGGAGTGACCTCCATTTGAACCTCAACTCCGATGCCTACTGCTGGATGGTTTAGAGCAAGTGACTTCACCTCCCTGAGCCCGTTTCTTCCTCTGGATGATGGATGAATAAGTGTGACCACCTCACAGGATTGAGGTGAGGCTTGAACATGATGAGCCTCTAAGGCACCCAGCAAGTGCACACAGCAGCAGCTGGGAGGATGGCACCCACAGTGAGTCTTACAGCTGCCGTGGGGAAGAGTCAGCCCTGGAGCCTGGGGCAGGAGTGGGGCAGGCGGAGAAAAGCAAAAGAGGGCACAGTGAGCCCAGTGAGGGGGTACATCCAGTTCACCCAATCTTGCGCACCACCACAGCCCTGTGGCCCCCAGAGTCCAGAAATCCTGTCAGGAGGGCAGACAGTATGGGCTGCTTCCCCATCCTGCTTTGTTCCTCAGAGGATCATCCATCCCCAGGAACATCCTCAAGGACAGAGGTGAAAGCCTGGGCTTGGCCAGCACCCTGCCAGCAAGGGGCCGCACTGCCACAGGGATCCCACCCCTCCTGGCCGTCTCTTGGTGTTGTACCAAGAGTCACTGTTGGTGCCCAGGAACTCAGGCTCCTGCAGAGGGCAAGGCCCAGGGCCCTAGTGACACCAGAGGGGCATCTCAGAAGCAGCTCCCTAGAGAGCTGAGGTCAGCTGCGTCTCATGTGCATCCCAAGTGAGGAGTTTTCTGTCTGCACCCACAAGTCTGTCAAACAGCTGCTCTGTGCCAGGCTTGTGTTGGCCTGCGGCCCCTAAAGGAACCAGCTACACTTGTTCCCCCACCCACACCCTACCCTTGGCTCCAAAGGGAAGGGGGTAGGGGTGGAGCCTGTGTTCCAAAGGGGCCTCCAAGGCAAAGCTTGGAGCATGGGAGCTCATAAGTGTCTGCTTTTGAGCACAGGCAACTGCCAGGCATGCTGCATGGCCCAGAGCTTCTGCTTCAAGAGCATGCCTGGTTGTGGCTGAGACAGGAATTCCTTGGAGGCTTGGGCTGTTTGTGTGGGCCTCCACCACAGGTTAGAGGTCTCAGGAATGGGGCCACCTGGAGCTACTGCAAGGCGGTGCCCTGTGCTCCTAGTCCTGCCTGTCCCCCCTCCAGTAGCCCCTACTCCTTGAGCGATGCAGGGGAACCTGTGACAGGGAGGTGACAGGCTCCAGAGGTGCATCGCTCATCGAATCCTACTTTGCTGCAGAGTGGAAATGCCACACACAGCACGTTCCGTATGGCCCTCTCAGTAATTCTGTAAGTAGGCACAGTTTTGATTCCCCCTTTAAAGATAGGGAATCTGAGGTCACAACTGTGAGAGGTAGGGCTTGGCCTGGTCTGTCTGACCTCAAAGCCCATGTCCTTTCTCCATCCACCTCCCCTACTGTACAGATGGAGAAACTGAGGCAGATGAGCCCTTATCCTCCCCTGCTTCCCTAAGACTCTTAAGAGTCTATTCTTCATAGTTCCTCACTCAACCTCAGTAGCAGCCAGGTGCCTGAGGTGGCTGTGACCACATCCCCAGGGGGGAGCAGCCTGGTTACTGGCCCACAACCCAACATCACACGTCCTGCCTGTCGTAATTAGCAATGTTCCCTGGCTAGAAGCAGCAAATGTCATTATGTAGACTGGCGGGCAGCTGAAATCCGATTAGAGGGGCCACAGGCTGTGGCAGGTGCTCAGAGCTGGGAGTCCAAGTGACAGGAGATACCCAGTATCCCCCACTCCTGTCATGTTCCCCAGCCCAGGCTGCAGGCAAGATGGAAAGGGTCTGAGCCTGGCCATGGCTCCGATGGGGTGATGGGAGCCTGGAGGAAAGATTGACTCGGTGCACCTGCTGGGCTGTGAGCAGTGGTGTAACCCAAGACCCACCGTTAGAAGCTCCAGCAGGGGTGTTGGCCCAGTGCCATCTCTGCCTTACCCCAACCATGTGAGCCCAGGCAAGTGAACTCTCTGATCCTCAGTTTGACCATATGCAGCCTTGGGCTCAGATGACGCTGGTAGTTTCACGAGGCCCCCAGACCTGTGCACCTAGAAAGTGCTCGGTAATTATTTGTTGCTGCTGTGCTCATCCTCCTCATCATACCTGCATCTCCTCCCTCCAGACCTCCTGCCCCCCGAGGTCTGCAGTCTCCTGAACCCAGCAGCCATCTATGCCAACAATGAGATAAGCCTGCGTGATGTGGAAGTCTATGGCTTTGACTATGACTACACGCTGGCCCAGTATGCAGACGCGCTGCACCCCGAGATCTTCAGTGCTGCCCGTGACATCCTAATTGAGCACTACAAGGTGAGGCTGGCCAAGCCAGTGGCCCAGGCCCTGGAGAAACTCCAGGCTGAGTCATGGGGGTCCCCTGAGGCAGCTGTTCAGCTGGAGGTGTGGTAGTGCAGCTGGCTCAGGCCTGGCCCACCCCTGTTCCCAAACAGTACCCAGAGGGGATCCGGAAGTATGACTATGACCCCAGCTTTGCCATCCGAGGCCTCCACTACGACATTCAGAAGGTGAGTGGCAAGGCCACAGATTCCAGTGACCCCCTCCTGATTGGATGTGCGTCAGCACTGCTTCCTTAGCCCTCCCTCTCTAAAGGGGGCGATCCACTTGGCCTCAAAGCTGCAGCTCCCTCTTGACAGGCACACGATCCCCTTGGTACCTTTCCACTGGGGCTTTGGCACCGGGGGCCAGAAGAGGCTGGCTCCAGGCCAACAGAAACTCCCATCTCACCGCCTGTCCTACTCTGCTGTCCCCAGAGCCTTCTGATGAAGATTGATGCCTTCCACTACGTGCAGCTGGGGACGGCCTACAGGTCAGTGCAGACTTCCCAGCCTAACAACCCCCGCCCCGCAACTATATGCTGTGGCCTCACCTCAGGACCACTTTGGACTCATGATGTCTGCACACCCACTCAGGGGCCTCCAGCCTGTGCCTGATGAGGAGGTGATCGATTTATATGGGGGCACCCAGCATATCCCTCTGTACCAGATGAGCGGCTTCTATGGCAAGGTACTCCATATGCCACTGCCCCGGGCAGCCAGCTCAGTGATCTCTCGACACACCCCAGTGGGCCGGCCCTGACCCGCAGGCAGTGCCTCTCTACAAGTGTCCCAAGACAGATTCGGAGCCTTGGTCTCCAGGGCTAGGGGTGGTGGAGCTGGAGGGCTTGCTGAGGTGGTGGCCCCCTCTGCAGGGTCCCTCCATCAAGCAGTTCATGGACATCTTCTCGCTGCCGGAGATGGCGCTGCTGTCCTGCGTGGTAGACCACTTTCTGGGTCATGGCCTGGAGTTTGACCAAGCGCATCTCTACAAGGATGTAACGGTGAGGATGTTGGGCCTCTTGGGGTGGCAGGGAAGGTGAAGGCAGCCTCAGCAGGGCAGGCCTTCCTCTGCCCCACTGCATCCTTACTGTCCTGCATTGTCCCCAGGATGCCATCCGAGATGTGCACGTGAAAGGCCTCATGTACCAGTGGATTGAACGGGATATGGGTAAGGGTAGACAGTAGCCCTGTGTGGCTTCCTGGCCAGGGACCAGGCTGGCCCTCACAGACCCATCTCCCCATTAGAGAAGTACATCCTGAGAGGGGACGAGACGTTCGCTGTCCTGAGCCGTCTGGTGGCACATGGGAAACAGCTGTTCCTCATCACCAACAGCCCTTTCAGCTTTGTGTGAGCTGCCTGTGGTTGGGAAGGAGGGTCCTGAGGGGAGGGGGGAGCAGGTGGCGCCCGGGGAGTGGCCTCCCTCAGTCCACCTGCTGCCTGTTCCACCTCTGCCCCCCTTCTGCCCAGGGACAAGGGGATGAGGCACATGGTGGGTCCCGACTGGCGTCAGCTCTTTGACGTGGTCATCGTCCAGGCTGACAAACCCAGCTTCTTCACTGACCGACGCAAGTATGGGCCTAGCAGGGGTGATGGGGCCAGGGTGTGGGGACTGGCCTTTCCTCAGCACCCTGTGTGCTTGGGGTAGGGACACCCCCTTGTCAGCATGTGGCCTTTGCAGAGTGGGGAAAGGTGCCTGTCCCCAGTCTTGCCCCAGACTGGAAATCAAGCCCTTTCCTGCCCCCTCCCTGCCCCAGGCCTTTCAGAAAACTCGATGAGAAGGGCTCCCTGCACTGGGACCGCATCACCCGCCTGGAGAAGGGCAAAATCTACCGGCAGGTGAGTGCTATCTAGGTGACCTAACCACAGCCCCAGCTGCAGAGGACTGGCAGCACAACCCTGCCCTGCCCCCACACATCTGCTGTGACTCTGCTTTCCCCCTCCCCCCGCACCGTGTCCAGAGGCGCAGGCTGCTCAGGCTGCCGGGTTTGAATTCTAGGTTTACTACTCAATAGCAGAGGGAGTCTGGCTGGCCCACTTGACCTCTCTGTGCCTTGCTTTTCTATAAAAGAGGTCAAATATATTTAAAAAAAAAAAAAAAAAAGGCATTCTTCTTGAATTGTGGTATAAAGCCCTTAAATTAGGCATTTACTGAATACCCCATAAATGATAAATGGTGCTGTTACTTGGGGCTGACCACTGCTGCAGCCAGACCAGCTGGTGGGGTGAGGGGGACCCCTTTTCCTAACTGGTGTCTAGGAAGATGAGAAGGGGGCCTAGTGCTAGGGTGTGGGTGGCGATTAAGGAACAGGATTAAGGTGTTTGGCCGTGGATGGAATGCGGAAATCCTGGCTGAGCTGGTCCCCTTTGAGGGTGGCAGTTCCAGGGGCTGGGGGAGGGAGGCCATCAGCAGTTGGGTCAGGGGAACTGAGGCCTGGACTGCATGCGGTACACACAACCCAGTGGCACCCAACTCTCCATGGCCCCTTGGGCGCAGGCTCTTTTCCTGGGCTCTGAGGGTGATGCCCTCTTTTGTCTTGGCATCTTAGCCAAGCCTGAGGAGGGTCATGCACCTTGTGGGGAACAGGACTTTTTCTCCTTTGGCGACTTGCAGCCTTTTCTTTGTATTTGATGATCTGAAGTTTTGTTTTGTGCATGTGCTGGATCCTGCTTGCTTCTCGTCTTTGTGCCACCCCCACCGCCGTCTCCTTGTGCAGGAACCCCAGGTTCTGTCTTGCCTGACGCGGCACCTTGTACCTCGAGATTCTTATTTTTTATTTTTTTTTTTTAATTTATGATAGTCATACAGAGAGAGAGAGAGAGAGAGGCAGAGACATAGGCAGAGGGAGAAGCAGGCTCCATGCACCAGGAGCCTGACGTGGGACTCAATCCCGGGTCTTCAGGATCGCGCCCTGGGCCAAAGGCAGGCGCTAAATCGCTGCGCCACCCAGGGATCCCTTTCTTTCTTTCTTTTTTTTTTTTTTTTTTTATGATATACCTCGAGATTCTTAGTTCAGGGCCCATCCCGGCCCCACCACCCGCTCATACTTGGCTCTGCAGCCTCCCGCCTTGAGCTTAATTCAATAATTAAGTCTTTTGCGACCACCTATGTCCACCAAGGCTTGTTTTTCCTGGCCTCTTACAGTCACAGGCTGCTGTAGTGACTCCTTTGTGCCAAATATGAATTCTTCTAATTTCTGGGGTGTGGGCCCCTGCCCCAATAGCTGTTGGACTTCCCGCTCTGGGCCCCCTGCCCCATTTTCTGCTCTCCCGAGAGCTTCCTCTATTGTGTTTGAGCCTGACTGCTTTCATCTTTTCTCTGGCTTTGGAGCAGGGGGGCAGATGGCTTCACAGTGAGATCTGCTGAGTCCCTCTGGGCTCAGGCCTGGGAGGACAGGAAGGGCTTCAGGGCCATGGGCTTGCTGCTGGAGTTCGTTTCCCACAGCATGGGGTCCCTGGGGTGGGTGTGAGGCCACAGGGAGGGGAGGCCCTGGAGGCACAGGGCACCATGCCAGGCCTCCAGGAGACCTTCCTGTTGGGGGGAAGACCCCCTTCCTGCCTGAGAGGGGGAGGAGGAGACAAGGGCCAGAGCCAGGGGACAGTGAGGCCACGGGAAAGGGCAGCCAGGCGTCCAGCTGGAGGGGCCTCACTGTCCCTGGGGATTCGGGAGGGGCAGTGGAGAACAAGGCGTGGTACACTGTGCTCAGCAGTACCCCCCCAACTCTCCCCAGGGAAACCTGTATGACTTCCTGCGCCTGACAGAATGGCGGGGACCCCGCGTGCTCTACTTTGGAGACCACCTGTACAGTGACCTGGCGGTGAGGGGGCAAGGCGGGGCTCAGTGGTGAGAGAGGGACGGAGGGAGCCCTGCTCGCTGATGCTGAACCCTATCCTCTGCCCCACCCACCCTACAGGACCTTATGCTGCGGCACGGCTGGCGAACGGGTGCCATCATCCCCGAGCTGGAGCGCGAGATCCGCATCATCAACACGGAGCAGTATATGCACTCTCTGACGTGGCAGCAGGCGCTCACCGGGCTGCTGGAGCGCATGCAGGTGGGGGGTGGGGAGGCAGGGGCGGGTTGGGGGGTTAGAGCTGCTGCCTGGGCACACACCCAGCACCCTCCTCATCTCCCCCAGACGTACCAGGATGCTGAGTCGCGGCAGGTGCTGGCTGCCTGGATGAAGGAGCGCCAGGAGCTGAGGTGGGTGGAGGGGAGGGGAGGGGAGCTGAGGGGTCCTGCTGTCCCTGTGCCCCCTCAAGCACCTCATGTCTGCTTCACAGGTGCATCACCAAGGCGCTGTTCAACGCTCAGTTTGGGAGCATCTTTCGCACCTTCCACAACCCCACTTACTTCTCACGGCGCCTTGTGCGCTTCTCTGACCTCTACATGGCCTCCCTCAGCTGTCTGCTCAACTACCGGGTAGACTTCACCTTCTACCCACGCCGCACGCCCCTGCAGCATGAGGCACCGCTCTGGATGGACCAGCTCTGCACTGGCTGCATGAAGACGCCCTTTCTTAGCGACATGGCCCACATCCGTTGAGGGCACCTTTATTGTCCACAGCAGGTCCTAACCCCTCCTGTCCCACCCACACTGGGCTCCAGTCCAGGGCGGGCAATAAAAGTGGTCTCCCTTTTGCTCCTGCCTCTGTCTGGCTCTAGCCTTGTCACTTGACCGCGAGGATCCTCTGAGTGTCGGGGAAGTCGTCCTCTAGGAGTGAGTCCTAGGGGTGAGGAGAGGACCATTTGTGGCTGGGCTGGAACCAGGTCCTGGGTCCCCTTCCACCGTCCCTCACCCCCCACACTCACATCAAAGGGCTCACAAAAGGCATCGTGGCTGCCAAAGACTGGGTTGGGGACAGAGACCAGGGTTGGGCTGGTCCCTTCCTGCCAGGGGGAGAAGTCCTCCTCAGCATCATCTTCTGCCTGAAAAGAGGTGAGTGGTGAGGGCCTTGAGCAAGATCAATGGACCCAACTACTCCCAACCTTCCCCCTCCGCCCCCAAAATGGCCCTACCTGGAAGGTAGAGAAGCCAAAGCCTGTGGCCTTGCCTCGAGCACGGAGGTAGAAGGCTCCCGCCACTAGGCCAAGCAGTGCTCCAGCAGCTACCACGGCTCCCACGCCTGCCATCACAGGTGGAGCCTCCGGTGCTACCACCGCCCGCTGCAAACAAATAGAGCGTCAAGGCCACGTGGGGCAGGGCTGTCCCCTCACCCCATGTTCTGCTTCTTGTCCTCATCCCATCCCCCACCAACTCACAGGCTGCAGGGGTGCCAAGAGCGGCCTGGCCAGAGCATGGATGATGCCATTGAATGCCATGATGTCCCACACGACGACATGGCTGACCACAACTGCCCCTGGGGCCTGTAGGGAGACCAGAGTCAGGCCAAGTGGGTGAGTGATGGCTGGGGGCCAGCGGGGGAGGTGCAGTAGCCAAACTTACCACGGGGGCCCAGGAACTGTTGTCAGGGCCTACAGCACTAAAGACGAGGCTGAGGCCTGAGTGGGCAAGGAGCACAGTATCCTGGCTGGCATTAGTGCTCAGGAATGTGGTATTGGAGGCATGCAGCTCCAGGTCTGGGCCACTCAGTGTCTGTGGGCAAAGCAAGGCCTATTGGTCCAGGGTAGCCGGAGGCATCAGCGATGGGCTTGGATCTGCCTGCAGCCCCTGCTAGTTACCATGTTGTCGAGGAAGCCTTCGTTGACAGGTACGAAGAGTGTCTTGTAGGTGAGCTCATCGTCCAGAAAGTCCAGGAAGTCAAGGCCCCGAGGGGTGGCATTGGCATAGCCCAGCAGCATCTGGATAAAGGGGTTGTAGATAGGACCGTGAGCAGGCTCCCTCCCCAGGGACCTCAGCTATCCACACCCTCAGCCCTAAGGCTGGGCCCCTGCAGACCCCATAGAAGGTGGAGAAGTTGGCCGTGGCAGCCAGGACATCCAGCAGCTTCCCGTTGCACATGCTCATCCCGTCACCCACAAAACCATGGCGGCACCGGCAGGCCACATCTGCAGGAAAGGTGGATCAGCGGGCAGGGGCCGAGCCAGGGCGTTGGCCGGGGGCCGGGGTGGGGGGCTCGGCTGCACCTTGCTCGCGGTAGCAGTAGGCATCCCAGCACTCCGAGCGGTTCTTCCGGATGCCCAGACTGACGACGCCTACCTGACCACCACCACAGTCTGCCGCAGGGAAGACGACTGGGTGGGCAGCCGAGCCATTGGCCAGCCAGCCCAGAAGGCACAGGTGGAAGCCCAGCTGCAGAGACAGGCAGGGAAGACACTTGAGACCAAAGCCCCAACTCGAGGGGACCCCATAGACTAGGCTCTAGATCCCTGGGCCCCACACACCTTCTGGGCAGCCGAGAGCTGAGGAAGAGAAGCAAGAACAGCTCCCTGGGCCGCACATGCCGCCTCGGCCTCCGAGAAGTTCAGGCCGTAACGACCACTGGGGGCCTGGAGGTGGAAGACACCGGCCTGCTTCTCTGCAGAAGGGAGGGACGCATGGTCAGCCCCGCGGCACGGAGGCAAAGCAGGGACAGTGGGAGCGGGCAGGGAAGCCCACCCTGGAAGTGGAGGTCAGTGCACACAGCATCCACGTGACAGGGTGGTGGTTGGCCCAGGCAGCGGTCCACAGGCGGCTCCGGCTCTTCCACGCACTGCAGTCCGTCACCCACGTAGCCGGCATGGCACACACAGCGCCGCGTGTTCTGGGGCGGGAGAGCAGATGGGTGCTCTTCAGGGACCCAGGGCCGGGGTGGGCGCTCTGTGGACCTCCCCACCCTGCTGCTGGGCTCCCCCGCTGCTCACAGGGCCAGTGCTCAAGCAGTCCGCGTGCTCACTGCAGCCCCCTCGGCGGCCGTCGGCACAGGGGTCACGGGCCCGGCAGCTCCAGCCGTCGCCCTCGTAGTCAGGCAGGCAGGTGCAGGTGACCACGGTGCCTACTTGGCTGCAGTTGGCGTGCTGGCTGCAGCCGCCGTGCCAGTACCGGCACAGGTCCACCACTGGGGGCAGGAGAGAGTGGCAGGCCTAGGTGACAGGTAGGGGCCGGGGGGCCTCCCACCTCACATGGCACACCCCTGCTCACCTGTGCATGTGCGACCGTCCCCTTCATAGCCCAGACCGCACTCGCAGCTGTTGTCTGCGCGGCACCTGGCCTGGGGTGCGCAGGGCGGGGCACACACGGGCTGCAGCTCTGCCCCCCCAGGGCCCACCACAACATCCCAGTTAGGAGCTGCCCTCCCAGATGCCCCCTGCCCCCTTCCCGTAGCCCCCCTCAGTGCCTCCGCCTGAGCATGCAGTTGGGGCAGGCACGGGGGTCCGCCAGCAGATAAAAGCACTCGGGGTGGGCACCGACACAGCACTCACTCAGCTGCACCTCACAGCTCGGCCCGGTCCAGCCCTCATCACAGAAGCAGGAGCCAGAGCCCCCAAGGCCCTCATCACAGCGGCCATGGGAGGTGCAGTGGCAGGCTGGAGAGAGGGACAGGCCAGAGGGTGGGGTCAGTGTGGCGGACCCCAGGGCTCAGAGGGCAGGGTAGGACAGGACAACCCACCTTGGCACTGGGGCCCAAAGGCACCCGAAGCACAGAGTTCACATGCTGTCCCTGTAAACCTTGAGTGGCACTGACACTGCCCACTGCCACTCATGCCATCCATGCACACACCATGGCCACTGCAGGGGATGCTGGCACCACCAGGGCAAGCTAGGGTGGGTAAGAGAAGGGAGGTGGGGCCCGGGCTCTCCTCAGGACGCCTACCACATGCACCCCCAGCCCAGCCATACTGTCCATCCTGCACCTGGGGCAGCCAAGCCTCTTCCAGAAGCTGCAGCTCACTAAAGTCCCCATTGCTGCTGAGCATCCCACAGATGCTCCAACCAGCACCCCTAGTAGGCTCTGCACCATTTATTTCCACACCCACCCTGCCTCTCAGAGCATTTTCACCCAGTAAAATCCGCTCAGCACCCAGAACTGTCTTCTCCCTACCACCCCAACACATTTTCCCAGGAGCAGAAGCCAGAGCTGTGCCAAAAGGGCCGGTCAGCAGCACCTGCCACCTCAGGACACTCACCTCGGCACTCACTGCCATAGTGACCAGGGCAGCAGCTGGGCTTCCAGGTAGTGGTGACGCAGTTGCGGTGACAGCCCCTGCTCAGGCCTTGGGGCTGGCCCCAGAGGCTGGACCGGGCCCAAATGCTGCGCAGTGCCAAAGAGTGCAGTGGAGGGGATGTCCAGAACTTTGAGTAGTATCGCCAGCAGGCCTCGGGGCTGCCCTGGGCCAAGGGGAGTCAAATAGCCTGAGTTTAGTGGTCCTTGGGCCATTCCTGAACCCCCCCCCCAGCTCCCAGGCCCTTACCTGCTCCTGTGAGCCCTCAGGACAAGGCGGCTCCAGCCCGCAAATGCTGCAGAACTTCTGGAAGGAATGGGAGCCAACACGGCAAGATCAGATAGATGGACAGGCCAGGCCAGTGAGGGTCCCTGCCTGTCTACCTGTGACCCATGGCCTCCCTCACCAGCCGCAGCGGCCGAGTCTCAAAGCGGTCACAGCGAGCACCAAGGCCAGGTGGCTCCAGCAGCTGATCGATGCCATAGGCCACACCACCCTCAAAGAGCAGGTGCCGCTGCACGATGTGGGCATCCTCCTCACCCACTGTGAGCTCACCCTGTGGGCAGAGGAGAGCACAGGGGGTCACAGGTATGCCGCAGCCCCCAACGGCCAGAGCCCCTGACTCCTGCTTCCCTCCTTCCCAGACTCACCGGCCGGGCACGGCTGCAGGAAAAGGAGATGGGGGTCCCGTGCATTGTGCGGAGTGGGCCCAGGTTGGGCAGGTCAGATGCCAAGGCCTGAGCAGATGGAGCTATGGTTGGAGCCGGGCAGGCAGGCTGGGTGGCAGGAGGTGGGGACCACGGACTGGGGGTACACCCACCTCAATGTTGCGAATCACATGGCCCCGCAGAATGGCTGCCAGCTTGTCCCGGTGATCCTCATGGTACAGCCAGTCCTGGCGGTCAGGCGGCAGGGCTTGCAGGGCAGCGTCTGTAGGCCACAGCATGGTGAGGGGCCTATGGGACGCATCCTGAAGCAGGGGCAGGAGCCCAGCCATCTGGCAAGGAGAAGCAAGCGCAGGAGTCAGGCTGGTGGGCAGACATAAGGGCTGGAACACAGAGACAAGGAAGGGGCTCCGACACCCACGTGGCCTTCTCGCCAGCCACATTCTTCTGTAGCCATCCCAGGCAGATGCACACGGGACCTACATGCAGGGGTCAACTTGCACACACCTCGCCCGCTTTCAAGTACGTGGGCACACATATGCACACCCTTGTGCTCACACTGGGAGGCTCGCTTACTCAGCCTATGTGCACACTAAAATACAGGTGAGTGTCCAGACACAGTCACTCGCACAGGGACAGTCACCTGCATACATAGCCAGGGACACAATGCCCACACACACGGGAACAGTACCTTCACCAGGCCGCTGAAGATCTTGTAACCGAAGCTCTCAGCGGCCACGGTGACGTTTTTCTGTGGAAAAGGCACTGGTGAGCCTTGAGGTCAGGCAAGGAGGGAGCAGCCTGTCTCCGTGCCCCCCTGCAGCCTGTCTTGCAAGCTCCCAGGCCTGGGCCGCTCCCCTCATACCCGCACGACAGGGGCAGCGTCTGGCTCCCAGTGTAGCACGTCAGGAGGCAGCAGGACTTGGTCGATGAAGTGCAGGACGCCGTTCACCGCCTCGTGGTCACTGCTCACCACCCGCGCGAAGTCATTGAGGTAGACACTGCCCTGGAGGCGGGAGGAAGGGAGCCCATCGGTGGGGGGTCAGAGGCTGAGTGGTTGGGGCCGAGGTGGGGGACGGGACCTGCCCCAGGAGTCTCCAGCGGCAGGTGGGCAGGGCCAAGCCAATGGGGAAACCGTGTGTGGCTGGTGGGGGTGGGGGTGGGGGGCAGGCAGGGGCTCAGGGCCAGGCTCAGAAGTCCAGGGCCCAGGGACAGACCCTCGGTGGTGGGCATGGTCCGGAGCCAGATTTGTCCATCTCCCTCTCACTTAAAGCCCACCCGGCCCAGGGGAGGTGAGAGGGTCTTAAATGCGCTGGGAGAGGGCACTGGTGCGTAGGGGCAGGGCTCAAAAGCGGCTGAGTTCCGGGTCTGTGGGGTGGGCAGGCGGCCTGGTCCCACCTCCCTCTCGTGGATGCGCAGCGGGTGCCCCGACAGCGTGGTGACATAGCCCTCCTCCAGCAGCTCCTGAACGCTCAGCTGCCTGCAGCCCACCACGTGGTAGCGGAACACAAGCTGGTGATGGGCGCGAATCCTGGCCAGCTCATCCTGGAGTGGGAGTCGTGAGGGTAGAGCGAGGCCCCCTGACTGCTACCTCTGCCCCCAGCACACCCACCCCTGCCCTACCTGCCCCAGAGGGCCCATCCCTTCCCAGCCTTGCTGGGGATGGGGGTCGGGGTGGGGGAGGGGTGCATTACCTGGGACAGGTTGGTCATTAGATCTGCACGAGGCACAAAAACTGTGAAAGGCCCATCACCCTTGAGCTCCTTGTATTCCTGGAGGGAGGGAGTAACAGCTTGAGTGGAAAGGGGCAATTTGCAACCCGCTTGCTGCTTCCAAGGATCTTCTAGGAAAGACTTGGGCTCTGAGAGACCAGAACAGCCAACCCCCTGACCAAATGAGAAGGTGGAGGCCCAGAGGCAGGTGGGACCTGCAGTTCAGAGAGGCCCGGGCCGGGCTGAAGAACTGGAAGCCAGCTGGTCACTTACCAGGAGGTGGAGGCTGAAGAATGAGGCATGCCTGTCCCGAAGGAGCTCCTGGGGGGGGCGAGGATCAGCTCAGATTTTGGGTGGCCCCCATTCAGGGCCTGGTGCCTGTCCCAGCACCTGCAGCCCAAGGTCTGGCCAAGGCAGAGATGAGGAAAGGAAAGCCGGGGGTCTGAGCTGGGTTCAGGATTAGCTTCATGGATCATAGCTGGGTCAGGCCCAGGTGGAGTCAGGGGGTCAGGGTCATGGTCAAGGCCAGGATCAGGATCAAATCTGGAGTCTTAACCAATATCCTGGGTCAGGCCCATGGGGGTCATCACCAAGGCTGGGTCAGGGGTCCAACTTGGGCATCATTACCAGGCCGACACGGGCGCGGCAGGTGAAGCCATCACCCACGGTGTGGGCCGCATCACAGGTGCACGTCCTCTGGCCATCCCCTGTGCTTTTGCACACAGCATAGGGACTGCAGCCTCCATTATTCTGAGGCGGGGATAGGAGACAGAGACATCAGTGGCTCCCAGACTCCTCTGGGTTAGGGGCCACAAAGACCCTTGTCCAGCCCCCAAAGCCCCGTTTGCTCCTGAGCAGTCAGATTTGAGCTTGTGGGGGGTGGGGGTGGCTCACCCTTCAGAGACCGTAATGGGGCAGGGAGATCTGGCTCCCATCTAAGTCCCTTTCCCCTGTGAAATGAGGCAGGGCTGGGGTCTGACCTGGGAGCAAGGGTTCAGGAGTTCACAGGTCCGGATGCCATCCCCACTGTAACCCTCACGGCAGCTGCAGGAGACCTGTCCCAAATTCTGATCAGTGCGGCTGCTGGGACCCAAGACCAGGCCAGCGCCCTGGACAGAAGGAGCTCCTCCTCCCCTGCCTGGTCTGAGGGCACCCCCCACCCATGAAAGAGTGGCACAGCCCCAGTGTCCACCTCTGTTGTGCTGACCTGCTGGGGGCCTGTGGAGATACAGTCGGCGTGCATGTGGCAGCCCCCGTGGTGGATGAGACAGTTGTTGACTTCTGCGGGGAGAGACGCTGGCGTGAGAGGTGGCCCTTCCGTTCATCTGTGTGTTCAGGTGTCACCACCATGCTGTCAGGGTCCCTGTGAGCCCCTCAGCCTCTCCTAGTCTTACAACACTGAAGCCAGACCCCTGGCCCCACGTACATGCAAGGTGGGGACCCCAGCCTTACCCTGGCATAGCTCCCCGTCTCCTGTGTAGCCATCCTGGCAGGTGCATGTCCGCTGCCCTGGCGCCACCTTGGTGCAGTTAGCATGGGGGGAGCAGCCCCCATGGTCATGAGCACAAGGGTCCACCTCTAGGGGTAGATGATCCCAGAGAGCTGTGAGGAGCAGGCCCAGCGACGGCATGGGGGCAGGGGAGGAGGGCATGGGAGAACGGAAAGGGTCAGAGGGAAGGGTAAGACCTGAGATGGGACTGGGATAGAAACTAGACCCAGGAGGCCTGGGGAGGGCTCTGCAGGGAAAGTCCCTGAAAATCTCAGAGTGGGCGCTGCGAGCACCAGGATGACCTGACCTGAGCAGTTGATGCCGTTGCCCGAGTACCCCGCGGCACACACGCAGGCCGGGGCCGCAGCCGAGTCCTGTACGCAGCTGGGAGGGAGGGCGGTGCAGGTGAGCCTGGGAGCCTGACCTGGGCCCCACCCGCTGGCCTCCCTGCCCCAGGTGGAGCTCACTCACTTGGCATTGGGGTCACACTTCATCGGGCACTGAGGGGCAGTGATGTCTGGGAGAGGAGGATGTAGAAGATGGTTCTGGTCATTTGGACCCAGGAGCCACCTCCCCAGGAGTCCCCCACCTCTCCCCCTTGAGGCTACTCACTCTGGTCACAGCGGGGGCCCTGCCAGCCCACGTTACAGACACAGCTGCCATCCCCCTGCAGCCCCTCCTGGCACAGCCCGTGGGCACAGTCACAGACTGGGAGCGGGACAGGAAGGACAGGGTTTGCCCAGAGCCTCCAGCCTGCCCCGGCGGGGCTGTCCCCACACCCGCTGTCCTCGGCCACCCCCACCCAGGGCTCACCTCCGGCACAGGTAGGCCCATAGCGGCCCAGCTCGCACATCTCACAGGCCGTTCCGTGGAAACCCTCGTGGCAGCGGCACTCCCCACTGCCCAGGAGCCGGTCCTGGCACTGCCCGTGGCCCGAGCACACACCACCCTGACCCCCCGGGCATGGCTCACACAGTGTGCCGAAGAAGCCGGGGCAGCAGTCGGGCACCTGTGGGGAGGCGGTGGAGGAAGGCCGGCAAGGGCCAGGTGTAGGGAGGAGGGAGATGAGGCGGAGGGGATTCGGAGGGCGGGAGGCGTGGGGGACAGGCCACAGAGCCAGAGAATGAAGCGAGCAGGAGCCAGGGAAACCGGGGGCTACTTCTACAATCCACCCCGCCCGCTGCCCCCTGCTTCGTGGCAGGGTGAGGAAACAGAGCCTCAGGCTGGGGGACTGCCCCTGGGGCCTGCCTGATGGAGTCCAGGCTGAACCCCTTCTTCTCCCCTCCCCGGGGCATGGCCAGGGGGACAGAGACTGGCCCCACTGACCTCTCAGACCTGTCTCTCTGGGCCCTTGCTCTGCCTGCCTCACCCTAGTGCCTCACGGGTGAAATCTAGTCACCCGTGCCTTGAAATCTAGTCCAGGAGGCTGAGCCCTGCCTCTGCTCTTGAAATCTAGTCCAGGTTCCTACCCTGGGCCTGCACTCCCACCCACCCTCCTTGCTTTTTTTTTTTTTTTTTTTAATTCATGAGAGACACAGAGAGAAGCAGAGACACAGGCAGAGGGAGAAGCAGGCTCCTTGAAGAGAGCCCGACGTGGGACTCTATCCCGGGTCTCCAGGATCACGCCCTGGGCTGAAGGTGGCGCTAAACCACTGAGCCACCCGGGCTGCCCCACCACCTCCCCCTTGCTGGTCAGACTCAGGGGTGGGGGTGCTGCAAGGCAAACCTGGATCTTCTTGGCACATGTATAAGAGCAGCCCCGGGAGAAGGAGTAGCCGGATCTGTAGATACAGCTCTTCTTGGGGGTGTTCTGGAAAAGGGGACAGACCAGAGGGCTCAGTCTGCAGCTTGTGCAGGAGCAGGGCGAAGAACAGGGAAACAGGCAGATGACAGGTGGGTGTGACAGGTGAGCAGGACAGCAGGCCAGGGAGGGATGGAGGCAGGCCAGCCTGGGCCCCCGGCCTTCTAGCAGGGAGATGGGGTGGCCCTGGGGGCCGAGACACCTGCAGAGCAGAGAGCCAGTGCTGAGCCCTCATCCTCACCTGCAGCTGGAAGCCCTGACTGCAGCGGAATCTCCGGGAGCAGTTTACGCATTTTTCCTGGGGTGGGAGGAGGGCAGAGCGTCAGGTGCTCCTGGGGTGGGGCCCCCAAGCCCTCCTTCCTTCCACCACCACCCTGTCCAGGGCCCCCCTGCCAGCCAGGCCAGCTAGCACCTCCCAGCTCTGAACAGCCCCCTTCCCCCGCCCAGCTCTTCCCCCGGGGCCTCAGCCTCTTACCCGCAGGGACTCGGCGTGGCTGTGCAGGCAGCGGCTTGAGCCCACAGTCAGGACCCCCGACAGGCCAAACAGTGAGCGCCCAGGGGCCTCCAGCATGGGGCCTTCTAGCAGCACGTGGTTCACCTCGGGCTGAGGGGGGCAGTGGGAGGCTGAGTCCACCCCCCAACATTTTACCTTCACCTTGGGGCTGCAGGCTGGCGGGGAGGGGTTCGGGAGGGGTCTCCCAGGATGGGTGGTCTCTGGAGCAGAGGCTGCAGGCTCCCAGCCCCCCACCCCTGCAAACCTGGCCACTATGGTTGTAGAAGACGAGCCAGTGGGCAGGGCCCAGGAGCGAGTTGCGGTGTCCCCCCTTCTGCAGGGCTTCGTGGGAGAGTGCCTCCCCCAGGATCACGTGGTGTCGCACGGTGTCTGCATCCTGGCAGGGGGGTGGGACCGAGAAGCTGACGGGCTCCACTACCGAGTGCCCAGGACAGAACATTCCACCCGCCGCGTCCCTTTGCCGTGGGAGGGGGGCTCACTGAGGTTTGCGCCCTCCCCGCCTCCAGCGGCCCGTCACCCCGGCCTCACCAGGCTGCTGCTGTTGCCCTGGGCCTCCAGAGAGCGGTTTGTGGGCACGAAGATGGTGTAGGCCGTGGCGGCCTCAATCTGGGACACAAGCTTGTGGTGCTAAAGGGCAAGGGGCCAGGGTCACCGATGGGCACCGTCACCCTGGGACCCGTCCCCGGAGCCAGCCCCCTCCCTCCAGGCCTCCCTCCCTCCCTTTCTCCCCCCTCCTGACCTGCAGCAGCTCCCGGAAGAGGCGGAAGGCAGGCACCAGGTCCAGCTGCTGCAGCAGCCCCTGGCCTTGCGGCACGCTCCCCCGCGGAGGCAGCAAGACCTGACAGAGCACCGAGCCGGTGAGCACGCCAGCGCCCCGCGGCCTAGGCGGCGCCCCGCACACACCCCTCCGGCCATACCTGGCTGAGGACGTGTAGGACACCGTTGGTGGCGAGGAGATCGGCCACATCCACGCTGGCGTTCTGCACCCAGACCCTCTGGAAAGCAGCAAGCAGAGCTCAGCCACGGGCAGGCACAGGCGGACACTTAGGAGGTAGAGCACCAGCAGAGGCTCTGCTGGGCACGCGGGCGTCTCCTGGTGGCCCCCAGCCTGGCCCAGACACCTTCAGAACCCCCATGGCCGCACACACCCACACCAGGGCCCTTGCACAGAAGGGGCAGGTGTATACATGCACACACACATAAAGACTTGACTGCTGGCCCAGAGACACTGGTCTGAGTACACCCTCTGCTGGCCCTGGGCAAGTCCAGGGGATCTCAGTTTCATCCCCGGGGGCCCTGGTCTGGGGAGCTAGTGGTCACTCAAGTGCCCTCCTGGGCCCTGCACCATCCTCTCTTCTGCCCAGAATTCACCACGTACCCCACTGATGTTGTGAATCTCCCAGCGCGTGGTCGGGCTCAGGGTGGCCACATCCTGCCCACCCAGCTGGGCCAGCTCCTCCTCAGAGAAGGCACCCTGAAGGAAATGGGCCCTGTGGGGCGTGGAACCGGGTGAGTGTAACCAGCAGACCCTTGGGACTGGGCTCCGCCCCAAGAGGTGGACACAAGCCAGGAGGAGAACCTCGGGGAGGGGCAGGGTCTCCCACAGAAGTCTCTTTCCCCCCCCCAGGTCCCTGCCCTGGCTGCCCACCTGACCAGTTGTGGCAGCGCCCTTGGCTGCAGCCAGAAGGCCTGGTCCTCGGGGCTCAGCCTACGGATGGCAGACTCAGAGGGCACCAGGGCTGTGACTCGGCTGCCAGTAGGGAGAGTGAGGCCAGCACTCTGTGCGCATGGTGACAAGGGGACAGGAGGAGTGTTGGAGGCAGCCACCTGAGATGCCTTGCTCCCAGCCTCTGGGCTTGCCCCCACCTCCAGCTCTTGGAGATATTATGTGGCACCTCTGCATCCAGAGGCCTCCTGGATTTGAGCCCCAACCCCAGTATTGTGCCCTGAATACCTTGATCCACTGGTAGAAGACAGAGAAGTGGGCATTTGCCTCCAGCTCCTAAGGGGAGGGAAAGAGCGGAGGTCATCAGTCTAGGGACAGACCCAAGCCCTTTCCTCACCAGGACCCTGAGTACTGTCCCTCCCACCCGAGGTGCATGAGAGGATGCCCCCTCCAAGCGTTGGGACCCACTCACCCGGAAGATGTCTCCATAGCAGCTGAAGCCATCACCCCCATAGCCAGAGGGGCATGTGCAGACCCGCTGACCTCCCCCCACTGGCCGGCAGGTGGCCTGGGGTGGGGGCGGGGCAAAGAGACAGGGTCCCCCATTCAGTACCCGGAAGGCAAGCTGGACTGCGCCCAGCCTACTTCTTACCCCCATCACCCAGCCTCCTGCCGTCTGCCTGTCCTGCCACCCGGCCCCACCGTCTGTCTCTCCAGCCAGCCAGCCAGCCTGCATTCACACTGCTCCTTTGGTAAGCTTGGCCCTGCTCTCTGAGATCACTGAGCATTTGACGTGAATTACCCCACTTCATCATGACAGATGGGCTGGGAAAGCACAGGGCAGAGGCCCGAACTGAGAGCAGGAGGGGCTAGCTGGGAGGCCTTCGGGAACACATGGGCGAGGCACAGTGGGGTCAGAGCAGAGGGAGCGCGGAGTGGGGCAGGGCTGGGGGCAGGGGCAGGGGACAGGAGGCAGGGCAGGGGCTGGGGCCTTAACTACAAGAGGAAGCTCTGTCCTGTGGGTGAAGGGGCGACATTGTCTGGATTTGGGGCTTAGAAAGATTCCGATCCTGGCCATAGGGACACCCAGAGAGCCTCCCCCGGGCCCCCCCTCAGCCCCTCACCAGGTCGTGGCAGCCACCGTTGCCTGCCCGGCAGGGGTCAATAGGACTGCACACGTAGCCATCTCCTGCGAACCCCAGCTTGCAGGTGCAGCGGCTCTGGAGAGTTTGGGAGCAGAGGGCTTCAGCTCACCAGGGGTCCCCACCCTCTCCTCCTCCACTCCCCCACTCTCTGTGGGTCTTGCGCCCTGGGGAGGCTTGTTCAGACCCGGGGAGCTTCTCCCAGCCCAATCCTTAGAGAACCCCGCTCCAGACCAGGAACCGGAGGCCCCGAGGGGAACCTGGCTCTCGAGAAGAGGCCAGAGAAGCGATGGCGATGGCAGGGAAGCATCTGTGGGGACTTGGTACCCCTCTGCTCTCAGACCTGAGAGAGGCCAGCAGTGGGAGGTGAGCGGGCAGGTGTCTGTGGGACTGGCCTCAGGGATGGCGGCACAGACCCACCTCTGACCTTGCCACCCTGCTCTGAGCCTTCCCGCTAAGTGCCCATGTCCAGGGCTTGTCCCCACTGCAGCCAAGTGACTGGTGACACTCCCCAGACCTCAGTCACCCTTGTCAGCAAGGGGGGGTGGCATCTCAACCTGCTTGTCCTGGTCCTTGGTTCCGCAACTAGAACAGCATAGCTCCTCGTGGAGCTGGGAGCGTGAGCCCTCATGGCCAGCCGGGCTCACCTGTGGTGAGCACCTGAGGCCCTGCAGGCAGGCAGTCCCAGCCATCGCGGGGCAGGTGCCTGCACACCTGACCCTGAGCCAGCCAGGCCTGGCCTCTCCACTGGCATATTAGATACTCGAGTGCTGCCCAGTCCATGGGGTCGTGGGCCTGATGTGCCTCACACGAAAAGCTCCAGATGTGGAGCACCTGGGTGGCTCAGTGGTTGAGCATCTGCCTTTGGCTCAGGTTATGATCCTGATTCTGGGGTCCCGGGATAAAGTCCCGCATCGGGCTCCCTGCAGGGAGCCTGCTTCTCCCTCTGCCTATGTCTCCGCCTCTCTCTGTGTGTCTCTCATGAATAAATAAAACCTTAAAAAAACAAAAACGAAGAAAACCCCTCCAGATGCTGAGACTCTGTGGCTGAAGTCTGAGGCTGCAAACTCTGCAACTGCTTTTCCAGCAGTCCAGAGAGTTCGAGGTATCACTCCCCCCATCACCCAGGGCAGGGGTCTTCGTCTGCTTTGCTCAGCATCCCATTCTTAAGCCTAAAACAGGGACTAGCACTCCCGGTTCCAGGTGGGAACCCAACGAGTGAATGAAAGAATCAGTGGTCAGAGACAGTGGCCCTGGGGAGGTAGAGCGGAGGCCCCGTGGACCCGCTTCCAAGGGTGAGAGTCCTCAACCCTGAGGGATGGAGCCCCAGCCTTCTGACTGGGGAAAAGCAGCCTTGGCCTAGAGCTGGCATGTGGCTTCCCCTAAAGCCATCCTGGCCTTTGTGCTGTCCCCAGCACACTTGGGCTGCTCCTAGACTGACACTACTTCTGAGTCCTGGGTTCTCACTTGTGCCTGAGTTTGAGACCCTGAGTGAGAGTTCTCGGAGTGGATGTTCCTGAAACTGGGTGGGGTGGGGTGAGAGTCCCCTGGAACAAAGCCCCCACCACCCCCACCGCTGCTGCCTCAGGCCCACCGTGCCTCACCTGCCCGGGTCCCACATAGCTGCAGAGGGCGTCGGCGTGACAGCCGCCTCTTGCATCCAGCTCGCACTCGTCAATGGCCACACAGACGCGGCCGTCCCCGCTCCAGCCCTTGTTGCACGTGCAGTGGTGGGTGCCCGGGGCCCCGGGGACACACTCGGCCTGTGAGAACCACAGTCAAGTGACCCAGGGCAGCGGGCTGAGGGAAAGGGAGCCCCCCTCCCGCCCCTGGGTCAGGAGTTCAGGAGTTCAGGGAGGGGACAGTGAGACTGACATTTTCTGAGCAGCCACCACGGCCTGGGCGGGAGCAGGGGTTGCTGGGCGTGCAGGAGAAGCCGTCGCCCTCAAAGCCATCAAGACAGACACACCTGGGGCAGGTGAATGAAGGGCCTCCAGTGAGCCTCTGGAAGAGGCCAGAGGCTGGATGAGCCGACAAGCCCTGCCCCGGACAAGGCAGAGAGGAAATGCGAGCGCTCACCTGGCGACGCCCCCCTGGCGAACGCAGCGGGCGTGTGGGTGGCAGTTCTGGGCCTGTTCCGAGGGCCCACAGTTTCCCGTGGACTCATTACAGAAGCGGCCGCTGAAGCCTGGGGCACATGTGCCGTGCTGGCACACCCCCCCGCTGCCCGGACGGTTGTCACAGAGACCGTGGACACAGCCACAGTCTGCAGGGAGGAGACAGGAATGGGTAAAGTGAGGCAGGGCAGGGCTGCCTGAGAGCAGGAGGCAGCTGAGGGGATGCTGAGAATGCAGAACATGGTAGCCAGCCCGGACGTGACTTCACAAAGCCGGAGGCCACCCCAGACTCAGTGGGCAGGCAGGGGAAATGCAAGGGGACCATTCGAAGTTTTCAGCCACCCCCGTCTAGCTGCCCTGCCCTTAAACCATCAGAAGGTTCTTCTATATATCCGACCTAAATCCTGCATGCTTTAGATTAACCACAGCTCTCCTCCTGGCATGGGTGAAGGGGACATCTATTTTTGTTCTCAAAGTCTCCTCCCCTCCCTCTGGCCTTCACCCTTCCTCCTGGGGCTCTAGTCTCCTTCTTGGGAGTCCCCAGCCCTGCTTCCAAGCAGACCCTTTTTTTCCCTGGCGGGCAGCATGGGCCAGGACTACCCACCTTCCTGGCACCGGTCTCCATGCTTGTTTGGATTGGAGCAGATGTGGCAGGCGATGCCCTTGTAGTCTGGGAAGCAGAGGCAGGCCCCATTGCCCTGGACCCCATCACTGCACTGGAGGTGGTGGGAAGCAGGACCGGTCATGGGGTAAGAACTGTCCTCATCCCCTCCCCGCACACCCTCACCCTCCACGGGCCAGCTTTGAGCTCCTGCTCCCCCTGAAAGACCTCACCCTGGAAGAGACCTCCAAATCACTGGCTCCCCAAAAGACACCCAGCCCTGGAAGCTTCCTGGGTGACTTCTGCTCAACCTAGAAATCCACAACTCCTGTGCTGATCCCTGGCTCTGCTAGCCCTGATATTACAAAGTGGCAAAAACAGAACACACAAGAAAACCACCGACAAATAACCTTTAGGAAAATAGGTGCCCAAATCCACCTACTTAATCATTTCTTAATAAAACTCAAAAAACAATATGGTCCAGCTTCCACTGCTTGGACGTAGGAAACCGGAGGCCAGAGAGGCAGGCTCGGCTCAGACACACTGGGAGTCCTCGGCTGACTCACACGCCTCCCCTTGGGGCAGGGGGACTCACGTTGCCTTTGCCATAGCAGGGGTTGGAGAAGCCCCCGGGACACTGGGCACAGTCGGGCCCAAAAAACCCTTTGCAGCAGCCAGGTTTCTGTAAGAGACAAAGCAAGGGTGCGTCTCGGCCTTGCCACCCCCACTGCCCAGCCGCTGCTGCTCCCACGCCCCACCTGAGCCGGGTGAAGCCTTCAGGGGTGCAACACAGCTGCCCCAGGAAGGCAGCCTGCCCTGCCCCAGAGGGGAGGCCCCGGGCCACCGCGCAGTGACCACTCACGCCCACGCTCACCAGGATGGTCTGGTTGCAGTAGCTAGCACAGCCTTTCTTCAGGACGTTGAGCCCAGTAGGGTCGTGGGTGTAGACACACTCCTTGGGGAAGATGTCCTGGGGTGGGTCGTGCAAAGCCACTCAGCAGGTGTGGGTCCTGAGTGGCCCCCTTTCCTAGGCAGCCCTGGTCCGGGGACCCCTCAGTGCTCTGGATCCCACACCCCTACCCTTAGTGGGGCCGAGAGAGGCTGTGCCTGCCTCTGAGCCCAGCCGAGCCTCACAGCCCCTCCTCCCCACCTTGATCCAGGGCAGAAGACTCACTGGGCAGCCGCGAGGGCTGCGCCAAGGGCCACTCACCAGCTTTATGCTGTTGGGGGGGCACGTGCTAGTGTTCAGGGCTTGGCAGTCCACACAGGAGCCCTGGGCGGGGGGGGGGGCGGGGGGGCAGAGTTAGTCATGGTTCATTTAGTCAGCAGACCCTAGGAAAGCGGCAGGAGCCAAGCCCTCAGGTATGAGAGAGTCAGTGACAGGAGGGCCAGGGCAGAAGGAAGCCAGGGCAAAGGCCCTGCCGTGGGGAAGAGCTTAGTGTGGGGTATGAGAATCGTAGCAGAAGGCGGGGCCAGAGGCCCAGAAGAGGCTGGAGTCCTCTGGAAGGACTGATCAACAGGACCACTGAGGCCTGGCAGTTGGCGGGGGGCAGGTGGGTGCGTGGGGTCTCGCCCAGGCCCTAGCCCCAGGGCCGCTCGCTGGCAGCCTGCCCGCCCGCTGGAGGACAACAGGCAGCGCTGGGCCCCCCGGAAAGCTGGCACCATGTGGCATGTGCTCACCGCCACCATCTCGTGCTTCTCCTCACTGCAGTGCTTAGGCAGGATGGGCAGGATGGTCGGGGGCAGCAAGATGCCTTCCAGCATGTGGATCACGCCATTGGCAGCCAGCACATCCACTCTCCGTAGCGGAGCCCCGTCGGGTCCCAGCAGGATGCGCCCCTGCGGCAGAGCCCGGTGTACAACCCACAACCCGCCAGCCTTGGGCGACACCTGGGCCCGCTGCCACCTGTACCCCCGCAGCCTGGCCTGCGTGCCGTCTCCGCTTCCCTCTCCCTGGCAATGCCTCCTGCTCTAGCAAAACTGCTCCAGCCTCTGGGCCCTGAGCCACGTGGAGTGCCACCCTCCACACGCTCGTGCCCACCCTCCAGGTCTTTGAAGCCCTCCCAGGCTGTGGGGCCCCAGGAGAGGGATCTGATCCTGCCTCTCCCGTGGCGCCACCAGGGCCTGCCGTCCACGGGGCTTGGAGCACAAAGCCAGGTCTGAAAGAGGCTACACAACTGGCCAGTCGTCGCCAGCCCCTCCATTGGTCCATTCATTCCAGATTTTGTTTGTGGAGCTCACCTCCTCGGAGATATTCACAGCCAGGACCTGGTTTGCCATGGTGAGGACCCGACCCTTGGAGATGAGCTTCTCAATGGTCAGCTGGGTATAGGAGAGGGTGGGGTTGGGCCAGGCACTAGCCACCGCATAGGGCCCCCCACAGGCCTGCCCAGGTGACTCACAGCCACCACTCTTGTGCCCAGACTCTCCTGCACTAGGAGAGTCCAAATGGATGGAGAGAGGAGGAAGGGACACTGGGACCTCCAGGCAAACTTCCAAAAGCCCAGCAGCAGGTTTGGGCCGGTCGCCCTTCCAGAGAGGAGCCTCTCACCTGGCCATGGCTGTAGATGTGGTACTTCACCAGCTCCTGCAGCTTGGACAGACCCTGGCCGGGGAGAGAGGGCTTGGCAGGGGAGGGTGGAGGCCCTGGTGCCCCATCTCCCCCACCCCTCCCAGCCCCCTGAGCTTACTGCTGTGAAGAGGTAAATCAGGCGGCCGTCACGCAACTTGTCCACGGCCTCGTTGCTTGGGGCGAAGACTGTGAAGGGCCCGGGCCCATCCAGGATGGAGGGCAGGCCGCAGTTCTGTGGCAGTGGGAAGGAGGCTCAGGGAGGCTCTGTGGCCGGCCTCCACCTCTGAGCCCTGCTGGGGCCCTGCCACCCTTGGCCTGCAGGGAACGCCCGTGAGGAGTAAGTGGGAGACAGAAGCAATGGGTCCACGCTACCACAGAACCCCAGGATGGTGACAAATAGGTCCTAGGGTGGGGGCATGTGCAAGGGCCCATGCTACTGGAGAGCCCCAGATCACTGTGGGGCATTGAGGGGTCTCAGCCCAAAAGATCGGAGGGAGCTTTCCCCCAAACTCACCTCCAGGATGGTTTCGAAGCGGCTGAAGGCCTCCGTAGAGGCAAGGATCTGGCCAATGGTTCTCTGTAGCAAGGAACGAGCATGAGAGCCCCAGAGAAGAGGGGGTGGCCGGTTCAGCCCCAGAGGGGAGGAGGGTCTGTTCCAGCCTGGCCTGGAACTGGCCTGGCCCACTGTTGGCACCCTGTGGGGGTCAGAGGTCACCCAGTGGCCCCAGGTGGGGAGAGGGGAGGACGCTGGCTTACTTTGGGGTCCTCAGGGAGCTCTGGTGGGGGCTGCCACTGCAGGGCGGTGACCAAGTGGAAGACGCCATTGGCTGCTGGGTAGTTGGCCTTATGGATGGTGAATGTCTGCTTGGGGTGCTCTTTATACTTGTAGGTGTATTTCTGCTGAGATGCAAGGCGTCTGGCTCACATGCACCACATGCCAGCCTCCTGTTCCGAGGCTCCGTTCCACGTCCGCCCCTCTGCCCGGGCGGTGTGCCCCCAACAGGACTCCTCGGGTCCCCGGGCTGAGGCGGCCCTCCTTACCATGAAGCGGTTGTAAGTGACCGTGATCTCCTGGCCCGCCAGCGTCCACCACCTGCGTGTCTGCTGGCTCCCTGGCTCCTCCAGCACATGCTGCCCTGCGATGATGTGCTGTTTGCAGAGTTGTCGGGCAAAGGACACCTGTGGGCACAAAGGGACCAGGGTGCTGAGTAGGCCCGGGGTGGCCGCGGGTCATCGTGCCACCCCTGCCCCAGCAACAGAGGGGACGGGAGGCCTCCCAGGCCGCAGCTCCCCAGAGTCTGGACTGAGGACCCTCTCAGGGCCCTAAAGCCTGGGGCAGGGTCTGGGAAGGTGGCAAGGGCTGGCAGCAAGCTCCTCGAGGAGTCGGGGCTCACGTTCATGGTCCTGGAGGAGGTGGACGAGAGCCACGGCACCAGCACGGTGAATGGGCCTGACGTGCTGAGGATCTCGCGGCAGCCCTGGTCTGGGGGCCAGGAGAGGGTGGATCAGGAGAGATCTGGGAAACCTTCGGGCATCAGTCCTAGGATTTGGAGATTTGGGTGGAGGGCACTGGGCTGAGGCTGGGTCTAGGGTAGATGGGGATCAGGGAGGGGGTGCCCACTCACATGGCCAGTCATGTACCCCACCCAGCCCAGTCTGCTCCCATAGCTCTTGGGCACAGGAATAGGGCATCTCTACAGGGGTCTGCCTCTCCCTCCCTGCCAGGACTGGAGTGTGAGGGACAAAGTCACAGGCAGGTGGTGGGGGTCACACACCCAGCATGGCCAGGGAGACTTTCAGCCGCAGGAGCACCAGGCCCAGCTGGCCGGCCTTCTGTATCTCATGTAGCAGGTGTCCATAGCAGGCACGCCCGTCCCCTACCTCGCCCTCCTTGCACACACAGCTAGGGACAGGGGTAGAACTGGTCAGGGCCGGGGGTGCAGCCAGTCCCCACCTCCTGGCCCTTGCCCACCTGTTCACATAGGGCGCTTGAGCTGAGGCTGTATACACGCCCCTGCCCAGCCCGCCCTCTCTGCCCTGCCCCCCAGTGCCCACCCTGAAGCCCTCGTGCCCACCTGGTCTTCCCATCGGGGGTCAGCTGGCAGGTGGCTGACCGGTCACAGGAGTCAGGGAAGCAGTAGGCGAAGCAGCCCGCAGAGGCATTGTGGTTGATGCTGACCAAGCCTGGCTTACACAAGCAGGAGGCCTGGGACCCCAGGGAGGAGAAGGAAGTGACATCACGACCATGAGAACCACCAGCACCCCTTGTACCCATAAAGCTATGCTCAGCCACCACACCACCCTCTGAGAAGAAGACTGCCGTCCTTTGCCCATTTTTTTACAAATGGGTCAACTGAGGCTCCCAGGAGGCCCATGATTTCCCAGGGTCCAGTAGCTAGTGTGGGTGGGTGGACCATGGGACAGGCCTGACCCAGGGCCCCGGCTCACCTTGCCCGGTCTCTGGTACAGACACAAGGTGGAGTTGCGGGGGCAGCCACCGTAGTTGATGGTGCATGGGTCCTGGGGCAGACACACCATTCCATCACCATAGTAGTTCTTGGGGCAGCGACACTGTGCCTGCCCTGTGGGGCTCACCGAGCACTGGGCCAATGGGGAGCAGGGTGACGGTCGGCAGGGGTTAGGGGCTGCCAGAGCAGAGAGAGAGAACCCGAGTGAGTTGGGCACCCAGGAGCCCTATCACCTCCGCGGTGATGGCCCAAAGATGAGGTGAGCAGGCTGATGGAGACCCTGGGACAGGCCTTCCCTCAGGGGAAGTACCTGCTGTCAACAGCCAGACTGTGCTTGTTGGCTTGAAAGAACGTCCCCCCAGCCCCTGCTCGGGCCTCTGGCCTCCAGGCCACAGACTCACCTTGGCACTCTCTGCCCTGCTGGGTGTGGCCAGGCAGGCAGCTGCAGGCGGGGGCCTCTGCGGAGCACTGGGAGTTCTGGGGACAGTTCAGGGCCTGGCAGACCGGCAGCTCTGAGTGGAGAGGAGGGGTATTGTGGGGGCTCAGGGCTCCAGGTTGGGAGGAGCAAAGGTGCGAAGATGCTCTGCCCAATTTGCTGTGTAACTCCGGCCAGAGCCTCGCCCTCTCTGGGCCTTTGGGCAGTGGAGCTCTCAGATGACACTCCCTCCCCTGACCAGCTGTGTGCCTCTCCTACTCCGAAAGATAATTAGGCTGTGGGCAGAGGGCCCCTGAGGCTCAGGCCCCATCCCCCACCTACTGGCCTCTCTTCCTCTGGCCACTGAGGACCTACCACCCCAGCAGTCCTGCCCACCTTGGTCACAGCGGGGTCCAGTATATCCAGCAAAGCACAGGCAGCTTCCGTCCCCAAGTGGCCCATGGCTGCACACGCCGTGCACACAGCTGCACACTGGGCAGGACATACAGGGACGCATAGGGACATTGAGTCTGCATCTCTGCGTTTCTAGAACTCAGCTCCCGTGGGGGTGACGGGAGCCAAGGGAAGCACCTTGCTTCGCCTGGGGGCTCAGAGGGCTCTGGAGAAGCACAGGGCTGGAGGTCTGAGGAAGCAGAGCCCGTGTCCCGGGAGGGGAAGTGTGAGGCTGAGTGGCTGGGAGGGAGGCTGCGGGGGGCTGCCCCATGGACTAGGTCTCCTGGGGCCCCCACGTGGGCAGTGGCCCTGCTCCCTTGCCCTGCCAGCACTCACCTGACTGGCAGTTGGGCCCAAACCACTTGGGGTCTTGGCACTCCTGGCAGGCCGAGCCACTGAAGTTTTGCTGGTGGAGATTTGCACCAGGTCAGTGCGCGCCCCTCGACTGCCCCCCACGCCAGCCCCGCCGGGCCCTTACCTGGCACACGCAGGTCCCGTTGCCATCTATGCCGTCCAGGCAGGTCCCGTGGCCATTACACGGGGTCTCAGCACCCCCCGGGCACTCTGTGGACCCCCCAGAACTCAAATGTGCCCCGAAGAACTCCCGCTTCGCCCCTGCCCCCAGCAGCTCCCGGCAGCCAGGCCCTCCCCGGGGCAGCCAGGCCCTCCCCGGGGCAGCCGGAGCCGGGCAGCAGAGCTGTGCTGGCTGCCACTAAGGACCCGGTTCCTGAGAAAGCTGAGGGAGATGGGGGCAGATGCTGCAGAGAGGGAGCCCGGGCAGGGGTACGGGGAGCAAGGCTGGGGCCCCCACCCCGTACCATAGCACTGGGACCCCCAGTAGCCGGGGCAGCAGGCCTTCTCTACCACATCCTTCCAGCACTCCAGGCTGCAGCCTCTCATGGACATCAAAGAGTCTCCCAGCTGCACCTCATAGCTGGTGACAAAGGTGGGCAGGGTGACAGGAGGGCCTCCCGCTCTGCAGCCCCCCACCCAGCCTCCCCACGCGGGTCCCAGTGCTCTGCATCTACCTCCGCTCTCTCTCCTTGCTCCAGAGCTGAGCACAGGGCCCGGCTCACGGTAGATGCTCAGTAAATACCACTTGCCCCCACTCCCCCTTCTTTCCTCCCTAGCTCTGCCCCCAGCCCGAGTGGCCAACAACTGCCTGGGTAAGTGAGTCCCTGCCCTCACCGCCCAGGCCTGCCAGGCTCCCTCTTGCACACACACCCCCCACCCCCCACCCCCCGCAGGACACTCCTGGAAGCGGGCAGGGACGCAGGGACGCAGGCAGGGACCCGCACCTGCAGTCCCGCAGTATCTTCTCCGGTAGCTCCCGAAGCCAGCCTGCGGGGCACATCCGCCTCTTGATAGCGGGACACACGGTGCAGGGGAGGTGAGTGACAAACTTGGTCTTCACGTCGCAGCGCCTGGATCGCACCTGGGCCACAGAGGGGAGGTTAGAGTGAAGAGTCTGGCCCCTGCCCCGGTCCTGACTCTGTCCTGATTGAACCAAGGCCCAGCACCTCTCTCCAGGTCTTGCTTTCCTGCCTGTTTCCTCAGCAGTGAGGACAAGGAGGGCCCTGAGAGACAGGGGAACCTGCCTGTCACAGGTTGTCACTGCCACAGTATGTTCCTATGTCCACAGCCATGTACTTTTTTTTTTTTTTTTTTTTTAAGATTTCATCCATCTATTAGAGTGAGAGCACAAGCAAGGGGAGCATCAGGCAGAGGGAGGGGGAGAGGGAGAAGCAGACTTCCTGCTGGGCAGGGAGCCAGACAGGGGGCTCCATCCCAGGACCCCAGGATCATGACCTGAGCTGAACAGATGCTTAACCAAATGAGCCACCCAGGCGCCCCGAGAGCCATGTACTTCTGCCCAGGGCCGCAAACCCATGCCTCGGAGCCTCAGAGTCTATACCTCCTGACACGAAGAGAGCCCTGCATTTTGTTCCACCTTAGCCCATTCAGATGGAGAAACTGAACCCCAGACCCAAAACCACTGAAGTAAGGACTGGGTATGTCAGGGACCAGAAGTGGACTCTCACCCTAGTGTCCCTTATCCCCTCCCCCTGAAAAATAAACATTAAATACCACAGCAGAGGCTGCCTGGGGGAGCACAGCGACTCCTTTCCCAGACGCAGGTGGATCACACCACAGGGCTGGCCTCTGGTCATTGCTCTGCCCTGAGCATGTCCCCACCGTGCTGGCGAAGGATCCTCCCACAGGCCCGAGGCCGCTCCGCTGACCCCAGCGCGGGGCGGCAGAGACCCAGCAGCCAGCCCCACACCTAAGAGGCAGGCCAGGTCAGCGGGTGTGTGCAAGGGGACCCGCGTGCCGTCCTGCGCCCGACCCCAGGCCCCCCCACCAGCCCGGACCCGGGGGGCCAGGGCCCATCGTCGGGGTCGGGCAGGCAGTGCTAGTGGCGAGGGAGCGGAGAAGACCCAGGTGGCTTCCCGGGGGAGGTGACCATTGGACTGGGGCTGAAAGATGCCCAAGAGCTGGCAAAAGCCAAGTGGGAGGAGCAGACGGCCACGCGTGCAGAGGCAGAGAGCAGCCCCGGAGAGGCGCCCGGCCAGGCCCGCAGGTGAGGCAGCAGGTTTGTTTTAAACAGGCCTCTGGCTGCTGCGGGAGAGCAGTCGCGGTGGGCGGGGGCGGGGGGGGGGGGGGAGGCCGTCTGCCGAGGGTGCGGGTGCCAAGAAAGCCCAGGCCTGTGGTCCCAGTGCCTGCCTGGCCTGCCACAGCCGCTGCAAGTCCACTGTCCCTGGAGCTGCCTTCACGGCAACAAGGAACGTTCCCAAGGACGGCAGCCCTGTGCCCTGGAGGAAGGGAAGCCCGAGTCAGTCTCGGTTGTAAGAGGGAGAAGGGGCCGGAGGGGGGTGCGTGCGGATGGAGAAGAGGTTGCGGGGGCCTGGGGCGTGGGCTAGAGAAGCTAAGATGTTCTCATCTGAAAAATGCTAAACACACTGCGGGTCAAAGGGCGTGCGGCCAGGACATGGCTTTCCTAGAACACATCAGACTGAGGCCTCTCAGAGCAAGAGGAAAGGAGAAGGAGGCCTGGCACGTTCTGGTGAGCACGAGGCCCGGGGCCTGGCTCTGCTGCTGAGATTTGGCCCTTCCTGCTCCTGCCTCTGCGGTCTGCAAAGAGGGAAGTTGCCGAGAGCGCCTCAGGCCCAGCCGTGGGGCTGAGTGCTGTGGTCTCGTTCCCCACCCCGGGGCTCCGTCTCTGCTGAGCCAGGGAATGTCTAGGAAGTTGGGTAACTTCAGGGCTGGGCAGCTGCTGGCTCAGGGCAATGGCACCCCTGAGGCCACCTGGCCAGGCGGGCCCGGAAGCCAGGGTGGCCACCGCCGGCTCAGGGACCGGCTTTCAGAGGAACGGCCAGGCCTGGCTAAGGGTTCAGGAGAGAGAGGGACGGATGGAGGGAGAGAGAGTGGGAAGGTGAGCCCAGGAGGGGGCAGGAGCCTCCTGTCCCGACAGGGACGCGCTCACTTCTGAGACTCTCACACTGGGAAATGTGTGTGACATGGTGAAGGGTGGATAAGCCAGCGGCCAAATCAGACTTCTCACGGGGGAGCACACTGGGGGTGGACCCTGGGCCCCTCTGGAAGGAGCACCGGCCTCCCTGGACATCCCAGCCTCCCCCGCAGTCTCGCCGCTGGTCCCTCTGGGTCACAGCCCAGTGCTGAATCAGATTCCCTTCTTCCTAGGGGCATCTCGGGACTGCCCCAATCCAGAATTGATTTTGCAACGTCTGCTTCCCACAGAGACACAGGCGCTGCTGGGGAAGTTCGAGACATGAGGGATTGAGCCTGTTGTGAGGAGGTGGGACAAATCCCCCCAAGCTGGCACCCAGAACCCAGACTCCCTCAGAGGAATGGGCTCCCCCACCCCTCTCTGCTTCCCCTGCCTGGGTCACCGCCTTCTCCCTCCACAGCCCAGCTTGAGACCACAGGCTCCACCAGCACCTGCACAGAGGAGGCACCCAGTAAAAGGCTTTTGAATGGACAGGGGCTGTCCTCCACCCTCCTCCTCCAGGAAGCCCTCCTTGACTTACTGCCTGAACCTGCCTGTGTTTGCACCCTGCTTCTGCTGCTCCCTAGCTGTGTGACCCTGAGGTCATCCCGACCCCTTGGAGCCTCAGTTTCCTAGCATTTAGAGTGGTCCTTATGCTACAGGGGGGTGCTGGAAGGGCTTGGGTGGTTGAGTGAAGTTGCAAGAGAAGGCTGGTACTGCCTCGTCCCTGTCCACGGGCACCCCTGGGCCATCTGCCTGGCCCCAGCTGGCAGAGCCTCAGCCCTAGAATATGGGCTGAGAGGCGGTCAGAGCACAGGTCTCTGACGAGGAAAAGGTGGCGGATCTTTGAAATTCCTTCCATTTATCTTGCAGGGAGGGAGTAAGAATCCACTTGCAAAGCTTAGCACAGCCTAGAACCCTGGGCCCTTCGACCACCACGGTCACCCTCGCAGCTTCCCACCTGCACATCCCCAACCTAGACCTGGCACTGCCCGGCAGTGGGGTCCCAGCAGGTGCTTCCTCTCTGTACTTCAGCCCATCTACTAGTGATAGGTGGGCAGTAGCAGCTGCCCCAAGGGTCAGGTGAACTTGGCCTCCCAGGGCAGGGACCCTCAGCCACAGGCAGGCTCCGGCCAGGCAACTCTCTCCATACTCGGGGAGGCGGGAGGGGAGGCTCTTCCAGAAGCTCCAATGGGGATGGTGTCCCCACTCCGGGGCCTGCTTAGGCCTGCAGATCGGCAGCTGGGAGGTGGCTGGCACACATGGGTCTGACAGCCACACAATGGGACCCTTTTTTCTGGGGAATCACAGACAGTGGTCAGGAGCCCGGCTCCAGTGTTGGACTGATTTGTCTCCATCATCCTTGGGCTTTAGCTTCCTCAGGTGGAGAACAGGACCCACTGCCCGCGGGTCGTGAAGATTCCAGGGGATAATGCCTCCGTGTGCCCAGGGTGTGCAGCTCTCAGGTTTGAGGGTGTTACTGTTAGCTGCTGTTTACCCAGAGACTGGGGGGGGAGTAGACTTCATTCCACCCATGGGGCCGGACACAAGCACACACACATGTGTGTTCCACGTGAGTCTGTTGGTTTGCTAGCCCCTCCAGGGTTGGGGGGTGATCCTATCTCCAGTCTGCAGGCCAAGGTCACAGAGAGACCGGGCCTCAGTCTGGGCAGGGAGGGCGGGAGGATGGGCCTGGCTCTGTCCCCCTCGACCTCAGGCTGGGGAGCCCTGGGATGCCGGCGCACACTCCATGGCTGGCAGGCTGAGCACGGTCGGAGGAGGACAAGCCAACACACCCCTGCCGGCCCAGGCAGCTAGACACGCACCTCAGCCTGCGGACGCGGGCACCACAGCCCAGCCCTCTGGTCCTGCTCGGAGGACAGACAAGGAGCGGCTGCCCTCTGTGCCCCCAGACCTGTGCCCGATCTGTGTCCACTCCCTCCCTGCTCCCACCAGTGGCCAGCAGGGCCTGGATACCACGTCCCCCTGCAACTGGCTCACACTCACCTTCTGCCCCCTGGTGAAGTGGGAGCCTGCGAGGCAGAAAGCCAGGAGGCAGAGCAGAAGGAGGCCCCGGGGCCCTGCCATGGCTGGTGGCGGCTGGCAGGCGCGCCGTCCAGGACAGTCAGGGCAGCCAGTGTGGGGAATGAGCTCTAGAAGGCAGGCACAGGGCGCGCGGGCGGGCCGGGGCGGGCAGTCGCTTTAAAAGCAGTCCGGAGGCCCCGCCAGCTCACCCCCACAGGAACCCGCCAGGATTTCCTCCTGCTATCAGCAGGCTGCAGGCGGAAGGGAAGGTGCTGGCCGCTGACCCCTGCGTGGTCGGCTGGGCCCTGCTCGGGGCTTCCTGGCCCGAGGCCCTCCTCCGGGCATCGCAGCCCCCAGGCCCACCATCAGCCGCAAGCCTGGGGCCTCGCAGGGGGTGCGGGGCAAACTCCAGTTCAAACCACTGCCCAGCCCTTGCCTGCGAGCCCGGCCTGTATCATTCGGAGGCTGTGGGGGTGGGGGACCCTGGCAGGTGGGGGAGGGCAGCCCCCAATCAGGTCTGCCTGCCTCCAGACCTTTCCATTGCCGAGAGCAGCCGTGGGCGTCGACAGGACATCAGATGAACCTTGGCTCACCCCACCCCGGTAGCCCCCTTCTCTCCCCGAGGGGCTTGCCGGCTTCCCACCGCACCCCACACCGCTCTGGCCAGACTAGCCTGACCTCCCCTGCTCTGGCCGCGCCTCTCCACTCCCCTGACCTGCTGCTTTGCCCCCAGACCCTCTCACAGGGACTTACCCTGGGGTCAGCCTCAGGTCAGGGGTCACCAGCTGTTATCACCTCCCAGCACCAGCTACCAGCTGACGCTGTTTATGTTGTTCACTCTGTTCCCTGCTGGAACGTCAGCTATGGGAGGGCAGGGGTGGCGTCGGGCTGCTGCACCCAGCAGGTGCTCCGGGCCGGTTTGCGGGGTGCACGAAGGGAGGCGGGTTGCCTTTACATCCCTGTCCCCAGAGGCAGACAAGGCTCACAGGCACTCAGGAACTTGCCTAAGGCCTCCGGCTAATCGGAGCACAGCTCCCTCCTCAAGAGGTGAGGGCTGCTGCCTGCGGAGCCCCCCGCGCGGCCCGCCCGTGCACACAGCAGGTCCCGTCCTCAGGGACCCAGGCGGGGTCAGCTGCCTTGTTGGCCCACGGGGCCGGGTAGTGGACCCTGCCTCCGGTCACCAGCATCCCCGCGGACACGCAACAGAGGGAGAGCAGCAGGCGGCCATCTGTAAAGGTCTTCGATAGAAGCCTGGTAGGGAGAAGCCTTGTCGCCCCTCTTCCTCTTCCTCTTCCTCAGCAGCCTTTCTCGCCCCACTGGCTCGAGGGGCTGCTGAGCTGGTCTCGGAAAGCTGGCCTCTCACCCACTCTCACCTCCCCTTGGCGGCTCCCCGTCCCCTTGGCGGCCTCCCTGAGGGTGATGGGTGCTCCAGGCCCCACTGCTGGCACCGAGGGAGACAGGAGCAGTGGGCTGGGAGCGGGGCTGGCCACCCTCCAATCACCTCTTCTGCAGTGCTGCCTGGCCCAAATAGCCCCAGGGCCTTGGGGACCTGACACTCCTGATTGGGCCAGGATGGCAGAGACAAGTGGGCTTCCCCCCCGCCCCCCCCCCCCACTCTGGGGGTCAAAATGAAATGAGGAAGGGTGGAACACAGGGCTGGCTCCCAAAGAAATCCCAGGTCCTAGTTTGGCAGGGTTCCCTGAGGCAGCCCTCATGTCTCTGAGAACACAAACACGCTATCCACCACCCAGGGACAGCCCCCCCACAGTGGGTCCTCTTGGTGAGATGCCCCAAGACCCCACCCTATGCAATCCCACTCAGAACAGCCTGCAGCTTCAGCTGGGGCTGGGCCAGGGTGTGACATTCCAGAGCTGCAAGAGGCAGAAAGCCAGTGAGCCTGTGTGCTGCACGTGCCCTGAGGCTTGGGGTTGAGTCCCAGCCCAGCACGGCCCTGTCCAAGGGTCCCCTCACACCTCCCCTGTGCCAGCACTCCAGTGCCACCCCACCAGCACCACCTGGCAGAGCCACTCCTCTGCCTTCCGTGCCCTCCTCCCTCCTTTCTTTCCCCACCTTGCCCCCAGGAGTGCACCTTCCCGCTTCCCCAGGGTACTCTCTCCCTCACCCCAACCATGCCCTGGGCTGGTGCCCTGCTGAGACCCAATAACCCTTGAACTAAAAGACCCAGACTGTGTCAAACTCTGCTTTATTGGAATAGAGGAAACAGGCAACAGGAATCACACTCGGTGCTGGCAGCTCTAGGTCCCCTGCCACCACCCCTTTCAGCCCCAAGGCCTGGGGACTCCTGCCCCCACGGGGCTCTCCCACTTGGCTGGGCCAGGAGAGGTCTCCACTTTGGAAAACTGCACGAGGCGGGAGCTTCTGATGTGCATTTTGCTACCAGTTTCACGATTAGCAGCGAACGCCCACAATGACAGCACATGACTGGACAAGACACTTCAGGGAAGGACACACAGAAGAGTAAATCAGACCCACAGTGCCACGTGTTAATAACAGTCCCACAACAGAAGACACGACACTGGCGTGCTGGCCATACCGCACCAGGGGCAGGCAACCGACCCGTGGGAGGCTGATGGCCACAGAAGTCCTGGAGGTGGCTGGCACTTTCACTCCCAGTACTGGAAAGAAGTCACTGAACACATATGTTCACATTCTCCACAAGGACGGTCCAATGAAGGTAGCCAAAGAGCGGGGAGAAACACTTTAAAAAGAACAGAGAAAGCCTGCTTCCTGTCCCGAGAGGACACAGGGCCAGACATTGCGGGTGGCAAGGGCCCACTGCGGTCTGGGCTAGCCAGTGAGCTCGACAGGCAGCTCGCGGCCGCACAGGGCCTCCCACTGGCGAGCCAACAGCGAGATGAGCTTCTCGCGGCTCTCGGCACTGGGAATAAACACCTGCCACTGGACCTCACGGCCCTGGCCGGCTCTGGCAGGGCCACCTGGCACCTCCCCAAAGTGGTCCAGGGTGACGCTGCCCATGAGGTCATGGCCCTGCACATCGTCAAAGACGAGTGTAAGGGCCTGTGGGTAGGTCTGGTAGCCCATGAGCACGCGGTCCAGGTCACGGACACGGCGGCCGTCGTCCAGCCGGTACCGGTCTCTCTGCGGTGGCTCTTTGGCAAAGTCGGGCAGCGGGTAGTGGACAAAGTCCTCATCCAGGAGGAAGATGTCAGCGCTGGTGAGTAGGAGTGTCTTGGGGCGCAGCATGCCCCTGCAGCGCCCTGGGGGCGGGGTGCCCACCTGGAAGGCCTGCACATACAGCAGGATGCTGAGGGACGGCGCCTTCTCTGGGTCAGCCATCTTCTGGGCCACAGTGAATGTCAGGTCCCCGATCTCCTCCTCACTGGGGTAGGTGAACTTAACGCGGCTCGAGTGGATCAGCTCATAGTTTTCCAGCTTCCCTGCAGAGAGGGACGCCCACCAGGGTTGTAGCCCAGCCCGGCCGGCACTAGGGCCCAGAGAATCAGTGACCCTGAGCCACCCGCGATATCAGGCTAAGGGGCTGGCCAAGGCAGGAGAGTATTCCAGGCCCCTGTGCTTGGGCAGAGACCCATGTGACAGCAGCTCAGAGCAGACACTTGAGGTGCATCTGCTGGGTGGCTGAGGGTTTGCTGGGATAAAGGCTCTGCCATGGAAAAGCACACGCAAAACCCAAGCTGGCTAAGCAGGAAAGAGAAACAATAAGAAGTGCAGAAGGGGTTCTGGGGCCTGCTGCGGCCCCTGGGATCGGGAAGGAGAGGGGCCCACAACAACAGCCCAGGTGGTCTGTCTGCAGCCTGAGCCGGGGGGGGGGGGGGGGGGGGGGGGGGGGGGGCGGTACCTGTGGTCTTGTTCCCAAACTCAGAGTAGAAGTCCTTGTCGACAGGCTCAGGTGAGGGTGTGCGCTCTAGTGAGGAGAGCACAGCCATGAGGTGCTGGAGGAAGCAGTGTGTCAGGTAGCTGTCCCGTGTTAAGCAGGTGACCACCTGCACTGGGGAGGAGCCTGGGGGAGAAGGGAGCTGGTCACAGTGGTAGGCCGCCTCTCCCCCACCCCATCCCTGGGCCCTGGAGACCAGAGCTGGGCCCAGGAGGACCCACGTGGGAAAGTATCACGGGACCTGGGAGATAGCTATTTCTCGGGCCGGAAGGGCTGTGACATTTTTCTGGAAGGGGATACAGAGGCATTAGGGAAAAAGCTTAGCTTTCTCTCTTCAGGAAGTGTGAGTCAGAAACATCCTGCCCGAGAGCCCTGGGCCCACTCTCCCTGCCCGCCGGGCACTTGGCCACCTCTGTCCCGCCTCGCATCGAGCCCTGGGGGGTGGGGGGTTCTGCACCCTCAGCAGTTCCTGAAGCTGCTTCCTCCCGTGCCGGTGATCAGGCTTGTGAGCAGAGATAACTCAGCCTGTGATAACGCACCCACATACGGACGGTGGGAGCCCACTGGTGACACCGGCCTTCACCCAAAATAGGACAAAGCACAGCAAGCCACTCACCCGTCAGCCGGAAATACTGGTCGAAAAGCCCAACATTGACAGCCTGCAAGTCGCTGAGCTTTAAAACAAAGCACTGGGAGATGTGGAAGGGACTGTTGTTGTAGTCAGTGTTCTTCTGATGCCAGAAATCTACAGTGGAAAGACAGGAACCATGTGTGGTGCTGGCTCTGCCAGGAGAGCACGAGGGTCCCAGGTATGCAGCTCTGTCCAGCAGGGAGGGGGCCCCTTGCCAGCCTGGCCTCCTGAGGCCTGGCAAGGAGCCGCCCCCACTTCCATGCACATGAGGCCTCACTGGCAATGCATTCTAGGGCATTGCCAGGCTCAGCGCAGGACTGAGGGCCCCTGACAGGCCGCTGGCTAAGGTCTCCCACTGGGGTCCCACTGAACAGAGGCTGCCAACCCCACCTCGTTAGAACCAGTGCCCGGGCCCCTTGCCAGGTCCTGACTCATGTGCTGGCCTTAGGTCTCTCATGAGAGCTCCAGGAGAGAGTGTGGCTATCAGCCCCCTTCCTCAGACAAGGGAGGCTCGGCACAGCACAGCCAAATCCTGCTGCCTAAGGCCACACAGCTGGCTCTAGGACAGAGCCTGGCCTGTCTCCTCGGGCACATGCTCTGAGCTCTCAGGTGCCAGCGGGCCCTGGTGCCTACCCTGCAGCGGCTCTGAGAAGTAGCGGCGGAGGCCATCATGCAGCACGAAGTACATAGCCTTGGTCGAGAGCAGCACGCAGGCGGTCACCTCCAGCCCCGGGGTCTGATAGAACACCACTGAGGACCACATGAGGTGCCTCAGCTCCTCGTTTTCAACCTGGACACAGAAGGGCTGGGTCTGGGCCCGGAGCCAAGCAGCGCCAGAGGCACACAACTCTCTTCTGGGCTGTGCCTGCCTGAGAACAGAGCCCTGGACAGGGTACACCCTCCCTCCCATCAGCCCCACTGCCCTGGTGACTTGCACATCCCCAACATGCCCACAGTCGTTGCTGAGGAGACACAGGACCCTCACTGCATCTGCTCAATTTATGAACTTGGAAGCAGAGAAGAACCGAAGGGTGAGAGATGGGTGTGGGGCAGGGTGTGTCTGGGGCCCAAGGCTAGGAGTGGCCATAGTGTGAGGGCGTGACAGGATCTCCCTCCCCTGACTGTGCTACCTTTCTCCATATGAGTGCCAGTGAGCGAGCCCAGCTCTAGTGCCACTACCTCGGCAATGCTGCTGTGAAAGAGCTCAATGATGGTGCTCCCCCGTAGGCTGGCAATGTGACGGAGTGACGGGCAGGCAGGCAGGTGCGAAGGGATCTGATTCTCCTCCGACGTGGAGCGGATCAGGTGCTCACTTGGGTAATGAGCAGGAGCCTCCGCTTGCACCAGAGGCTCGGCTGGGGCTGGGGCTGGGGCTGAGGTGTCTGCTGGGGTCTCCTCTGAGGCCAAGGCCATTGTTGGGGCCAAATCTGGAAGTAGGCCCTCCACTGGGCCTGAGGACTTTGCTGGGCCCACGGCCTCTTCCAGGGCCGGGGCTGGGACCTCCATTGAGGCCAGAGCCAGGGCTGGTGCTTCTGCTGGCACTGGGACTGGAGCTGGAGCCTCTGCTGGCACTGGGGCTGGAGCTGGAGCTTCTGCTGGGGCTGGAGCCTCTGCTGTGGCTGGGGCTGGAGCCTCTGCTGGCATTGGAGCTGGAGCCTCTACTAGGACCTCCTGAGGATGCTGGTCATTGCTACATATCCCAATCCCCCGAGAAACATTGTGTTAGCAAAGGGACCCCAAGTGGAGAGTCACATCACATACAACCTCAGAGGGTGATGAAACACATGTACCAACTGCCAAGTCTGGGGTCCTCTGGAGATTTCATCATCTCAAGGTTCCCTACAGGCAGACAGAACAAAGAAAAAGTGCCAGGCCCTCCCTCTTAGAAGATGATGGGCAGTCAGGGGAAAGACAGGCAGTGTGGTACCCCAGGGCTGGCACAAAGATGTGCCTGCTGGGATAAAGAAGGGCGTCCGTTTTCTGCATGCAGTCCCCATTGTGGGCAGGTTCTAGCCAGGCTTGGGGACAGCAAGGAAATGGAGGCAAGGTGTCACCCCTTGAGGCCTCAGCACAGAGGGGTGGGGTGCCTTGGGCAGAAGCTGCTCTCCAGCACCTCGAGACCTGATGGCATCTCTATGGAGGGCATGGGGCTTGAGCTGGGCCCAAGAAGCGGACCTGATTCATCCAGGGAGAGTTTGGGAACCCCCTGGGAACACCACTTTCAGGAGCTGGGATCAGAGGCAGAAGGCTTGAGACACTGGGGTGAGGACAGTGTCTCCACTGGTTCCAAGGACAGAAGAGAAAGTAAGGCTGTATCTCAGAGGACAGGAGGACCAACAGAAGGAGCACCCTCCAGGGCATGAGGCCCCTCTGGAGTCTTGGGTGGGGGTGAGCTGAGGATAATATGGGCATGGCTGCTCATAGGCCTCCCTCTAGCCTCAGCTCCAGATGGCCCCGAGGGAAACCCAGGGAGGGAGCCAAGGGGAAGCCAGGCAGAGGGAGGAAGAACAGGACAAGACTACCACTACTTCCTTCTCTGTCTCCCCTGCTGCAAGAAGGAAAGGAGCTTTGAACCAGAGAACTGCCCAGCTCAAACTCAGACCTCAGACCTTGCTACTCTCTGCCAACAAGTGACTCTGGAAGGCACTCATAGAATAACATGCAAAGAGAAAGCCCCTTAATGACCCAGTTTTTCCTGAAAAGGGGTACATGGCTCACCACCAGAGTAAGGCTTGTCATAGGGTGTCACAGGGAGCCAAGGGCAATGCTGACGCTGGTCAGAAGCCAAAGAGGAGCAGAGGAGCCAGGCCCACCCTGGCTCACACATGGCCCCCCCCATCCCCCTGCCAAGAGCTTACACTGTCTCACCTGGCCCTGTCCTCGGGAGGTTGGCCTTCCACGAGGGGGCTCTGGGACCGGGCCCCAGTCGCAGGGGTCTTGGCAATGACTACAGTCTTCAGGTCCTGCAATGAGGCCCGGAGCTGGTTGTAGATACGCAGGAAGTGGAACTTCTCATGGGGCAGCACAAAGATGGCAGTGACAAAGCGGTAGCCCACGAGCAGCTCCAGCACATGGCCGTCTGCGAAGGCGCCCCGTGGCTGGGTACAGCTGCGTGTGGGGTCCAGCAGCACCGTGGACAGCGGCACTCGGCTGAGCTTGAAGCTGTTGCGGTTGCGGCAGTTGTGGGTGCCGCGGTTGGGCATGGGATTGAAGTCGGCCTTGATGACATTGAGGTGCTGGGGTGTGAGCAGCAGCCAGTAGGGGATAGCGGCGGACTTGACGGCCTCAGAGGGCGCACAGCAGGAGCGCCGTACGGCCGAGCAGAGTGTGCAGCTGGCCCACTCAATGTTGCCCGAGTAGTCCCCGGCGGCAGTCTGCACCATGCGCTTGTCGCTGTAGACCAGGTAGACGGGGAAGCAACCCTGGCTGCGCTCCTGGCAGCCGCCCGCCACCTTGTAGAAGGTGAGCAGTTGGCGGAGGAACTCCTGTAGGCTGGTGTGGCTACCGTAGAGCACGGGGCTGCACAGCATGGCCATGTGCTGCGGCGCAAAGCACGAGCGCAGGTCGGCATGGAACTCGTGCAGGTTGGCGGCGTCGGCGATGATGAACAGTGTGTTCTCGCTGTGCCGCACCTTCAGCACCAGGCACAGCTCCGGCATGAGGAAGCCGAACTCGGTGAGGTCACCGTGGGGGAAGCAGAAGACGAAGCGTAGGGACGAGAGGATGTGCTGGCTGCTGCCCCGTGATTCTTGGTGCGGGATCTCGAAGACCGCGATGCCGAAGTCAGTGAGCACGAGGCAGGCGGCGAACTGGCGGATGCTGCCCTGCACGTGGATCAGGAAGCACCAGAGCACCTTCAGGATGCGGATGTGCTCCAGCAGGAAGTCCTCATCTGCACCCAGGGCCCACTCTAAGGCCAGGCGCTCCTCCTCGCCTTCCTCCTCCTCCTCCTCCTCTTCCTCCTCCTCTTCCTCTCCCCGGCCACCCTCCTCCTCTTCCTCTATATCAGGGGGCCCCATTTCAAAGTAGCGGTTCTCAGCGGCATCCTCCTCATCATCGTCGTCATCCTCGCCCTGCTCGCCCTGGCCCTCCTCCCGCTGGTTGGCAGCCTCTATCCAGGCGGGCAGCTGCCGCTCAATGGCCTGCCGGATGAGTGTGCTCAGGCGCTGGATGAAGTCCTGGTTGGTGGCTGTGTAGCCAATACAGGTGAAGGGCAGGAAGATGATCTGGCCAGATCCGGGCACCACCTGGACCTCCGGCTCTGCATGCTCTGGGCTGTGTGGGGAGAGGCCAGGTCAATGGCATTCTGGGCTGGACTATCCCTACTGCACACAGGCAAAGCCTGCCGCTGCACCCTGGCCTCGACAGAACAACACGAGGGTCTCCCAAGCCCTCGAAACAGCTCAGCCCATATCCTTGATAAGTGCCCAAGTGGGGAGCCGAGACACTGGAGGGCTGGGACTGCTGGGACTGCCGGCTCAGTGCAAGTCTACATTCCCAGGGCTCAGGCCACAGGCATTCAACACTGTTGTACCCACACCACACGGGCTCTCCCAACAAAAGCCCCACAAGACTTCTCAGTCACTCAGATGCTGGCTTTAACTCCCAAGGGAATGAGAGCTCAAGGGCATGAAGTCACTTGTTGACAATGGTTCCCTTCAGGAGCACCCAGTGGCCTCTGGGATGGGAGTCAGGGGGTCAGCTAGGTGGGTCTTAGGACTTTCACATTTAAATTCTAGCTCTTCTTGGCCACTGCTCCCCTCCGTGAACAAGCACATATAGAGCAGGGTTGGGAAACTTCTATAAAAAGTCAGGGAGTGAATAGTTTTGGGAAAGCCCATCCACATAATTTTTTTTTTTTTAACAGTGCTTTAAGAATTTAACAATCAATCTCAGCTCACAGGCTATACAAAATAAGCCTGTTGGCCAAACTGGCCTTGATCTGCTGACCCCTGGTATGGGATAACGCGTCAAGCAAACTTCAGGGATCAGAATTTGGAAACAGACCAGAACCCACCTCGTTCCTGTTTATTTAAAGGAAGAAATATCTCTGAAGAACTTCTATGAACAGATTGTTAACAAAATCCAACTGGTTCCCACTGGTCCACAGCTGGGCATGTGCAGAAGGCCTAGAATGCCTTCTTAACCTCTTCCTTACCTCACACCACCAACAGCTCCTGGCATGTCCCGTAAATCATCAGAAGGTGCCTGACAGAGGAGGACATGTGGTGAGTCCCCTATTTGCTGCAGCCAGTCCCTGGCATTTACTGGGTGCTGGACCCTGACCCAGGCACCCTTCCCCATTTCACCACCCTACGAGAAGCTCCTTACCATCCCCATGTTTCTCTTGAGGACAGATTCTGGGGCCCAGAAAGGCAGAGAGAGACTCACCCAGTTATACAGCAGTGCATGGCAGAGCTGAGATTCCCACCTATAGTCTGTCTGACAGCAGCCGTGCCCCCAGACCTGGGCCAGAGCCTCCTGCCATGCTGCAGCTTAGCATGTGCCTCTTAGGTCTGGCATCTGAGTCCTCATGCCACCGCAGTGGGTCCGCATGGACAGCCTATCAATGTGGCAACTGGCCCGCAGAGGACTCTGTGAGCAGAGGCTATGTAGCACCTGGCAAGGCCCTGCCAGTGGTCTCCGGGCAGTGCAGAGGACCTAGGAGCTGGGAACCTCCTATTGTGTGACCCTGGGGAGAGTGAAAGGACGAGTGCCAAGGAGTACTGGGACAGAACGAGGACTGTGCAAACTGCCCAGGGTCACAGGGCCATGACCCTGGACTACTGGTCAGGGCTGGATGGAGGCCCAGGTACCAGGGAAAAGCCCCACACGTGAGATCCTATCACACTTGCCTTCCTCCTCTCTTCCCAAGACAGAGGGAGAAGCTCCAGAACCCTTAGCAGCAGCCAGAGAAGATGCTGGAGTCATCATGTGCCCCAGACTACTAGGGTAACATGCAGGAGTGAGCAGAAAAGCCCAGTGTGCCAGGCAATGGTGGAGAAACTCTTCCTGATGGGTGTGGGACCCAAACAATCCCCACCTAGGGCTTTCTGAACTGCCTTTCCCAGGACAGTCCACTCATAGGGGCTAAGGACCATCTATCTGGCTTTGGCCCCCCAGGGCCTAGTGAGAGAACTGCCTGTTCCTATTAGCCCCGAGAGACAGACAGAGACACACACACAAAGAGATGGACAGACAGAGGGACAGACAGGGAATACAAACTGCTCATCACAAAGCAGAGTGCACCAAGCAATGGCAGCATCTGCCCCAAACTCCAGCCACACCACCTCTACCTTCCAGGCAGGTCCTACTTCTGGACAGCCCCAGGCAGAACAGTTGATCCAGAGAAACAAGCAATCCCCAAAAGTAGGAAGAGGGTATTACCTGTCCTGAAGGGATGGACTCTAAGGAATCAGAACATCCCCGGGCAATGGGCCGGTCCTCGGGAGTCAGACTGTCGGTGGAGGAGAGGCTGCTGGCCAGGGCCTCCTCTTGAACGAACATGATACCTGGAGAGACCAGGGGTGGGCAGGCAGGGCAGGCAGGGAGAGTAGCCATTCAACAAACAGGGCTGGACCCTCAGGCTACCGGCATGACTGAGGGCCTTGTCAGACCCCCTAACCCAACCACAAGGTCACAGAAGAAAACATTAAAAATGGAAATCTTAAACTCGAAGGATAAATGACTATCTAATTTCAGAGCAGGGATAGACTTTCTAAACCTAAATCCAAAGGAAGAAATTGATATGTACGACTACATAACAACCAAAGTTCTGTAAAAAAAAAAAAAAAAAAAAAAAAAAAAAAAGAACCTAAGATAAATCAAAATGAAATGAGAAAAAAAAGTACTTGTGATACTTAACAAAGACATGTGTCTTTGATCTATAAAAGGCTCTTCAAGATAATGAGAATGGGGAGCAGGGGCTGGAAACCCCATTAGGAGACTGCAAGGATGAACAGATATCCCACAAAGGAATGGCCACCAGAAAGAACACCAGAAGTGAGGCACACCCCCAAAAGGAACCACAGAAGGGCAAGCTGAAACAAGACCTTGGTTTTGTCTCACTTTGGCAAAGGTCTGACTGTCAGCCTGGCCTGGACTTGGCCTGACGGGGCAGAGGCGGGCAGTGGGGCACGAGCTGGTCTGCCGGCTGGGAGAGCAGTTTGGCAGTATGTCCATCAAGAGCCTTCAACGTGTTCACTCCTGGAACCTCTTTCTAGGAACTTGACTAAACTTGGCCCAACCCCACTAATAGAACATTTCTATGAATTTCACAGACATTCAAGGACTCGGGACCTCTTACTCGGAAGGCCGGGCCTTCTTGCAGGCTGTTTTTCTCCGAGGCTGGCAAGGACAAAAAACCATGCTCGGCACCCATGGCCTGCTTTCCGCACGATGCTCCCCACTGACCCTCCCCTGGGCCACCTCCATGGACAGCGCAGTGACTCATGCACCCCAGAAACAGAGCGTTCTTAAATCCCGCTGAGGCTGTTTTAGGAGGATAGCATGTCCAGGCCTATTATTTCACTCTGGATGTTTTTCACAGTGGTGGAGGGTAAAGACTTATTTTTTAAAACCTTTTCTTAAGTGTAGCTAGCTGGGAGAACACTGAAAATCAACCCTCAGTTTCAGAGAGGTTTGAAGGGAGCCCAGCGCTTGCCTGGTTTTGCTGCCAGTCACTGTGGCTCAGTGAAATGATTGAGCTCCAGAAGTCACAGACCCCTGTCCAGCTCAGCCGCGCTCCCTCCCCCCGCCCCGCCCGGGACAGGACAACTCATGCAGCCCAGGTCCTCTGCCCATGAGCCAGCCAAGCCAACAGCCCAAGCCTAGGTGCCTCTGCCTGCTGCCACCCCAGCCCCCGAGCAAAGCAGCAGAAGCTGCGCACAAGCAGGAAGGCGGCAAGCACACAGCCATGCAAAAAGCACACTGCTCTCTCCTGGAGTCCACCCCTCTCCTCCCTCACACGCTCAGATACTACCATCCTTTGAGGTTCACCTCACCTATCACCTCCACTACAAAGCTCTCTCTGCTCTAGACCTGCCTCTCTCTTCTACAAACACCCCCAGGTCATCCTGCCCTGTTCTCCTTTGGGCACATAAGCTCACCTCCCCAAGAGGCTCCAGGTTCTTTAGGGGCACCGTCCTGGTCATCTGGAAACCCCCACAAAGGACACAAGAAAGGGAAGCCCTCACTGACCATTCCTGATGAGCCAGGAGCAGTGTTAAGCGCTTCCCCAGCATCAGCTCATGCATGCCTCTCATTATTTACCACAGTTCATCAAATCTAAGATGCGTTGGATGGGGTGCCATCTTGGTCTTAGCAGGTGTCCACGGAAGGCTTTCACACGACTCCATCACGAATACCAGCTGGCTGACAGCGACTATGAGACGCCACTGACTCAAAGACGCATCTCAATTTCAGGGAAGTCACAGGGTGGAAACGGGTGCATCTTAGAATCGATGAAGTAGGGTGTATCCACTTTACAGTTGAGAGAACAGGATTTCGGAGAGGCTGTAAGTTGCTTGAAGGCACGTGGCCAGGGAAGCTGGGATGCAAACTGAGCTGCCTCCCTCCCGGGTGCCTGCTCCTAAGCACTTCTCTATGGACCTGGTGGAAGAGTCAACTCTGCCATTTCATCCGTCAGCCCCTACTGGTCACAATCCTCCAGGGCTCCAACAAGCTGGCTACCAGCTCCTGAGATAACCAGAGGCCTGGTGTTAACTGGAAAGCACCCACTTTATTCACAAGTATGTTTGCCTGCCTCACAGGTGGGAGTGGGCTGGGAGCACAGCTGCTCCCTGAGGGAGAAATCCTGGTCCATCCAGGCAAGACCCTGGTTGGGTACAGCACATGGCTGAACACCACCATCTGCAGATTCCTCCACCTTAGTGAGAAAAAAACGTTTTCTTGCCACTACCCACCCACGCCCTGTTTGGAACTGAGGAAATGTGGACAGGGACAGTCTTTCTGCTTCCTTCCTGGACCGTGGACTGTACAAACAAGTGGTCAGGAAGGGTCACTCAGAGGATGAGACGAGAGGCATCAGAGCGCCTAGATGGGGCCCGAATTCTGTTGTTTCTCACAGAAAGGAAAGAGATGTGCACACAAAGACATCCACTACAGTTTTATTCATAAGAGGTGCAAATCTGGAGACAACGTCTAAATGTCTGGTAGCCAGGAAGGGGGGGAACAGACTACAGTGAGCAGTGAGCCACTCTGTGGCACATCCCTGGGAGTGGGGCGGTGGGGGAGGGGGGCAGAGGCCTTCCTGCCCAAGCAGGGCTGCCTGCAGCGGCTCTGGGGGCAGACACCTCATCTCCCCCACCCACGGTCTGCACTTTAGCAGCTGGTTCTCCACTTGCTTGTTCACCCACACACTCACTCGTTCACCGAGTCAACAAATGCTGAGAACCGGCTGATTCCTGGCCTCGAGGACCTGTCGCACCTCCCTGTCCCCTGGAAGCCTAGTCATATGGCTCCTCTGCAGGCTGGCCGGTGCTGTGACAGGGCAGCACGCGGTGGTGGCCCCCAAGAGGGCTTTGGCCCGACGGCAGGAAAGGCAGCAGGGAAGCTTCTTCGCAGTGATACAAACCCCCCTCCCCTTTCATGTAAAAAAATAAAACCAAAATTTCTCAGTCAAGAGTGTTACAAAAGCACATTGACAATTCCTCTGGCCCCTAACACCACCGTTCCATTCTCACGAGTTCTTTCTCTGACCTCATGGTCATGACCTTGGTGTGCTGCCCAGCCACGGGCTTTCGGACCTAACCTGAGCACTTCTCCTTTCTTCCTACCCAGGCCCCCTCTCTCTGATGTGATGGCGGCAGAGCATTCTGCACCATGGCTCAATCTCCTTTGCATCCTCTGATGCCTGTCACATCCCATGTTTTGTTCGCATAAATAATGTTGCAATGAGTATTTCACCTCCCCCTTCCCCATTAACTTATCCCACTAAGATAAAAGCCCCACCAGCGGGGTTACCAGGTCAAGGGGTGGGAACGTTTTTCTGGCTCTTGAAACATAGGGTCAAACTGTTTTCCCAAGACCTCACACCAAGTTCTGCGTCTCCAGGAGCCCGGGTGGGCGGGCGGCGTTCTTTCCTGTGTGTCCCGAGCCTCGGCTCCACTCGGGACGGCACACCCTCCCCTCTTCCGCAGGGGCCGGGCCAGCAGACACTCTCATGGGACCTGCTTCACTCACTCATCTCCGAGGATGCCTGGGTTCAGAGGTGAAAGCCCTTTGAAAACGCTAAGACAGTGGGCGGGTAAAGGGAACTGGTCTTCCATGGGTCCACGGACAGCCCATCTTGGCCCACACACACAGAACTTTGGGGCTGGATCACACCACAAGAACCACAGAAATAAGGCAATGATAAAAAATAAAAAAATAAAAAAATAAAAAGCAAAAAAACATTTCCTATACAGGGGTCAGGGTGCCCGATTCAGGAAAGTCACTGGGCCTGGCGTCCCATTAGTTAGGAGCCAATCTGCCCATGCTGCCTGTGGGGGAACAGGGTCTTTATGAACAGCAGCCCCCGAGTCTGTTCCAAGGGTAGCCTTGGGGCCCCATTAGAAACCCATGGGATCCTACAGGAACTGGATGTGGGATTCAGGACAACTGGGGACCCTTGCTAAGTAAACAACAAAGCTGATACCAAGCCGCCACCCCCCACTCTGTGCCACCCCAAGAGGTGCTGCCTATAGACAGCACCAGGCCCTCCCTGTGTCTGAACCTATAGGGAACAGGTACTGGCATCTTCCCCCAAGCCAAGCCTGGAGGCCTGGGTAGGACCTGTGCAACTCTGCTAGGTGGTGAGACATACACAATTACCTTGGTTGGAGAGGATGGGCTGGGGCAGGGAGGCAGAGGTGGGAGCCACGCTGGGAGGGGAGCCGCTGGATCGGATGCAGGGGGCCGTTGAGAGTCGGGAATCCTCACTGATCTGAGGAGGAGTGCTCAAGTCAGCCCGGGGGAGGAGAGAAAGATCAGGAAACACAGATCCTGACACAGCCACTGGGGAGGAGGAAGGAGCTCCCACCTCTCAGAAGTGTGGTGATGGTGAAGGCGTCCCTGCCTAGTCCATAGCAACCCCGTGCGGCAGAGCTGCCAACTGCCCGCCTCACATTGGTGAGGACAACCAGGATGTGAAGGGGGTGGGATGCAGCAGCCAGGACATAGGGGCCCAGAGCGCTCCATGTCCCGTTACCACCGCAAGCCAGCTCTTCCCTTCGCTGGCTCTTCACCATCACTCCTGTTGCCTCCCACACAAAGACCCACCTTCTTCTCTGGGTTGTTCAGCTTTGACTTGACCTCCTTGGCTTTCTGAATTGCTTTGAGTACTTCCACAGTGTCCAGCTCCTTCTCTGTGGTGGCTGTGCTGTCCAGACAGACCTACAGAGTTCAGAGAACAGCCATCAGCACAGGGGCTGATGATAGGAGCAGAGTGGAAGGGACCTTGCTGAGGTGTGTGCCATGCCCTAAGAGGACACAGGTGGCCAGGGGATATTCTGCCCCCTGGCGTGTGAGCTCTTCACCACCCTCAGAAGTGACCCGGGAGATCCCACACTGCCCAGTTTGTTTTTGGGAGTCCCTCTCTGAGAAGGGGTGCAGGATCCACTGTGATGGCCTCTTGGGTGACTGAGAGTGATAGAAGGCGGTGACCTGAACCAAGCCCCCAATTATGGCAAAAACTCAGATCAGTAAAGGGAGGGTCTCTGAGCTGAGGATCTGGGAGGGCAGAAGCACGGGGAACAGGCAAAAGGGTGGGGAGCCCCATCTGCAAATACAGGAGGAGGCTACGACTAGCAAGCACTGAGGGGTGGTGGTGTGGTCCATAAAGGACAGTCCCAAGGGCCTGGAGAAGAGCTGACACTACACTGTGCAGCTGCGGAAAGAGGAGAGGACGTCTTGTAAACACAGTCTTAGTGATGGTGTGAAGAAAGGGGCACTTGGGGGCTGCAAAGGGGCAAGGAGGGTGGTCGGAGGGGAGGATGCAAACACCCACGTATGTTCTGGCCTGGGATTTGGGGAGAAAGGGGAGAAGCCTGCTTCAGACTGAAAAGACAGATAAGTCCAGCTAAGGATCTGTGAGGCTGACATGGTGGTGGGTGGCCAGATCACACGCAGCAGGTGGCAGACGCTGGGCTGGTCCACACTGGCAAAGGTGGGCGAACCCTTTAAGGTCCACAGTCTACAAAATACAGGGTGACTCTTACAAGCCGAAGACAGTCCCTCTACCCTTGGTCTGTGCCTGCTGTTTGGTGGGGAGCCCTCCTGGCCTGAAGCCGTGACAGAAGATGACTTGAGAGAAGCCAGCGGGAACCAGGGCAGCTGGCGCCCCCACAGAAGGGGCGGGGAAGCCTCTTCCTGGGGAGGCAGCAGACTTCCCAGAACTGAGAGGCCCTTCAGGGCCAGATGTCGTTCCGAAGCAGGCAGCCACAGAACAGGGGACACCACCTCCAGCAATGCCTGGGAGAAGCCAGACTCCAACCAGACCGTCTCTCAGACAGAACAGAACTTCCCCAGCAGCTTACCTCGGAGGCTCTCTCTCCAAACTGAGCCAGCACTTTGGTGCGGTAGTCAGGAATGATGCTCAGGGGGTTGTTCAACAGAGCCACATGCTCCAGACATGGGAGGCTGCCGATGCTCCGGACCTCCTCCATCTGCAAGAAACAAGTTCCTTTCCCTCATCTCATCCTCGAATGCTTCAGCAATAGGCCGACACGTTTGATGGCCTCTTTTCAATGAAAGACAGCTTACCGTTCCTTTTTCAAGTCCTCAACTCCCAGGCGCAGCCATCCCAGGACCCTGGGAGCCTCCCGGGCTGGGACTCACCTGCTCGATCCTGTTGTTACGGAGGTCCAGGTTGACCAGGGAATAGAGCTTGTGCAGGCCACTCAGACTCTCCAACAGGTTTCCTGCCAGGTTCAGGGTCTTAATATTTCCCAATTTGGTGTGCACCCCTTCCAAGGAGGAGAGCTTGTTGTAGGACAGGTCCAGGTGCACGAGATTGTACAGGTGCTGCAGCAGGCATCAAGAACAGGATATGCTGGTTCAGGCCAAGGCTCCTGAGCAGGCGGGCCACCACTAACAGTGCAGTGGGCCTTTAGCCCTCCAACGCCCACTTCCCTTGGACAGCTATTGGTAAGGGCAACCTTGGATCCTTGGCACACCCAGGGGCCCTGTGGCACAGCCCCCCTCCCCAGTAGGGACATCACGGCCCACGGGGGAGGCATAAGCTGTGAAAATGAGGCTGTCCGTCACCGTGATGGAGGTGTATCATCTTCATCATGCTCAGTCTACATTTCCATGTCTTTCCTCACTCTTTGAAACTAGAGAAACAATCATCTGGTGCATCACTGATACCCGAAGGGGACACCAGCAGACCCCCATTTATACAAAACTCCAGGGTACCCAGACACCTTTCGGGGGCCTATGAGAGAAGACCCCAGGGTATGGCCAAATGTCCAAGGTGGCATTAGCTTCCTGAGCTCTCAGGAGAACAGGACCTTGAGAAGCCCGAAGATGGTGGCCTTTAAAGACATGAATTACCTGCAGATTGTCCACGACCAGCACTCCATTGTGACTCAGGTCCAGGAACTCAATCTTTGGAATCAGTTTCTTGTGAAAGAAGAAAGAGAGCTCAGGTTACTCTAGGACATGGGACCCTCGGTGGCCTTCGCAACTGGTGATGGACACTGTGGGATGCTTCCTCCAGATACGGACTCCCCAGCCAGACATCTCTGTGGGGCAGCTGCTGTGACACCTTCCGTGCCCACTCAGTAGCCCGTCCCAGGAGCACAGAGGGTCTCCAGCGCGGAACACGGTCCACTGTTCCTATGAAACACCTGGCTTGCGAAAATAACAGTGGCAAGGTTCCAGACGGAAGTAAGTCCCTCCGTCTTCTTCAGCCCTGCCCAACCCCACCAAAGAGCACAAATACAGGTATCACTCTCTTCTTGCCCAAATCCCATCTGGATATCACTCTTACGTGGGCATGTCTAGAATCTATGGAGTGATTGTTCTACTGCACTCCCTGGGAGTAAATGTCCTCGTTCATTTTGTTTCTGTATCAAACACGCAGATGCTTCATTGGACTCTAACCACTACTTCACCTATTTTAATTAATTCCACTTTGAAATTAAAAATTTTCAGGCATACACAGAACACAGAATATAGATTTTCTGTGGTCCTTCTAGAGAAGGCCAAGTTAATTACCCAACCTTGGGGTTTGATCAGGCCAGAGAAGTCCCTGGCACCTGTTGCTGAGAGCATACCACAGACTCGTCGATCTCAGAGATGCTGTTGTGGCTCAGGTCTAGGGTGGTCAGTGCCTGCCACGTGGGAATGACGGCGGTCACAGGGCCTTCCAGGGCCGTGCCTTCTGGCTCCCACTCATCAAATTCTGACGCTTCGGGAACAAGGACTTCCTGTGTAAGAACATCTGTTGAGCACCACACTTGGCCCTCACGCAACACAATCATTGCAAAATTTCAGGAAGGGCTTCAGCATATTTAGCATGTGGAAGTACACTTGCATTAAAATGGGCTTCAGTTCATATGGTTTTTTTTTGTTTTTTTTTTTTAGTTCTTTTTTTTTTAGTTCATATGGTTTTAAGCGATTGTGAAATAACAGAAAAGCTTAGTAACAGAACAGCCACTTGGAATGTGTTCTGACCCTGCTTCATTAGCAAATGTTTTTCGAGCCAGAAGAGCCTTTTGCTATGTGGTGATGCCTTTTCTGGCTTAAACCTCAGGAGCTGAAGATCAGATCATGGAGTTTCCAGGCAACTATCCTTTCCAAGCTGGCACTATAGCCCCCACTGAGGACAGTAGGCCATCACTGTCCATGACTTCACAGGGTAGTAGCATGGACACAGAGGCCCCATCAAAGGACAAAAAGGAAGGCCTCCTTGGGTTGGCAGTTATGCCCAGAAGGCCTTTCCTCCCTCAATGGATCAATATGGGCCCTTTGAGTCAGGCGGCAGGGAGTGCATCGGAGAAAGGCTGGGTTGTCCCCAGCACCCTTGCTCTTGACGCAAGCCTCCTATCTCAGCCAGTGGCCTCAAGACTTGGCCAAACCCAAATCTGGATCAGACGCTACGTCATAAAAGTAACCACTATGTTTGTTCTATACCCAGAGAAGGATTTGAGCATTACTAAGATGTAATCCGTAAAAAGGTAAATAGAAAAGAAACCCCTCACATTCTCGAGTGTTTCTGTTACTCACACACAAACAACAGGGACCAGCATTTCCATGACCTGACCTGTCTACTTCAAGTCCATTCAAAACAAGATACAGACAAGTACTAAGCCAGGGCTTTTTAAGCTTAGAGAAACATTGATATCGATCTAATAAACATTCTGTCACTTGCCACTGCCTAGCAATTTGTCACATCTAAAAATCACTTTTTGGCGGGGCTTGGGGTGGGGAGACCCAATTCTTTCAACTATCTTGTTTAACAGTATCGCTTTTTGATGAAGACAGACTAAAGCATCCCAGGGATTGTTGAGCACTGGGGAGACCTGCATGAGCACAGAGCTGCCCACACCCATACTCAGCGCAGACGGGTGGGACACCACAACGTAGGATCCTGCCCCTCGGTGCCCCAGGCAGGAAACAGGTGGAGCTTACCTTCATAGAGGTGGCAGAGAAGCGGACGCTCATTGTGGCTAAGGTGGGCTTTGACGCAACTAGTCCCCGGATGTGCCTGGCACCACAGTGACTAATCTGGAACAAAGAAAAGCTGTGCCTCAGAAATGGCTGTAAGGGCTGACTTGGGGCTTGGCAGGTGGACATGAAGAATGGGCTCTGGAAAGCAGAACTTGAGAGCAGAGGGCCTCTGGCGCACAGTGAATACGATGGGCCCTCTTGCTCACCCAGCCCTACTTTACTGGCCTTGGTTGTCCTACACAAGGGAGGGATAGCTACAGGCCAAAGCATGCCCATGAACACCACCCATCTGCAGACCCCAACTCTGGGGCCTTAGCATGCAAGCTGAGGCTGGGTTGGGCACTGCTCTGAGTTCCCAGTCCTTCCTCAGCCAGCACTGGTGGAGGCACACACCCTAGGTTCCCAGTAAGGGGCTGCGGTCCTCAAGTTCTCTGCGACTAGCCCAGAATGCCGCAGGCAGAATAGTCCCATTGGTGGCAGAGGCTGAATTCAGATCCCAGCTTCTCCTCGTTAACTGTGTGGTCCTGGACAAGGTTCCTTACCTCCCTAACCCTAGGTTTCCTCAACTGCAAAATGAGAATAAAAATACCCATTCCACAGGGCTGTCGGGAAGTTTCCATCAAGAAGTGTCTATTGGGGAACCTGGGTGGTTCAGTGGTTGAGCATCTACCGTAGGATCAGCTGGAATCCTGGGGTTCTAGGATGGAGCCCCACATCAGGCTCTCTGTGGGGAGCCTGCTTCTCCCTTTGCCTGTGTCTCTGCCCCTCTCTCTGTCTCTCTTATGAATAAAAATTTTTTTAAAAGTGTACATTAAGACACAGGGTTGAACACAAAAGCTATGCTTGAGAATTAGACACTTTAAAGCATTTTTAAAAATTATGTTATTGAGTCCCCTCACATTTAAAAAATGTTAACGAATCTAGCATTGTGAACCCAGGAATTTGGTAGTGAGTAAACAAAGTATTTCCTGTTAGGTGTGGGCATACTGGAGGGCAGAGAACCCTCAGAGCCCTCTGCTGATCTGCCCTGGGAAACACAGATTGGAACTGGCTCTGCCTGACCCCCAGGATGCCCTCCCAGCACTTCAACTTGAGCAACGAGAAGAAAGAGCCAACAAGCACTGGTGCTCCATCCTGTCCAAATGCTGTCTGTGCCCAGAACAGACATGCAGAGCAGCCAGGAGCAGCAGAGGCCCCTTTCTCTCCACCTTCAGATGGGCCTGATTTAGCTAGACGGGGCCTGTCACATAGTGACAAACACAAAAGCAACAGCACCTTATGGGTAAATCCAGACTCTCTCTGGCCCACAGATAACCAGAAGCAAGAGGACACCCAAGTGCACTCAGCCCAGCTGAGCCTCCAGGGCCCTGGGCCTTACCTCCACCTGATGAAGAGACTTGAATATTGACAGATCAAAAGGCAGGAGTTGCTCTTGAATGTTGCTGGTCCCAAAAGGTCCTTCTGTGCCAGAAACCTGTGGCCAGACACAGGGCTTGAATCAGGGATGCTGCTGTAAGCGTTCCTCAGCCATATTCATGGGGGCAGTGCTGTACCCACCAAACCGGACTCACAGACCTCCACACACCACTTGCGTGGTCAACAAAGCAGGCTAAAGCCACAGTTTAAAGCAAGGGGGCACTGGATCACGACTGCCCCCTGGTGCTCACAGCCAGAAGCACAGTGCCAAGAACACCAAAGATGGCCTTCCTTGTCCCAGGGCTCATTTGCAAGCACCTTCACACATGCTGCTAGTCAATGAGCTATCAGGACCCACCTGGGCTATATGCCCACAACTGAGCGGCTCTCTATTACCAAGCTGCCACAGCTTTACCTTAAGGTACTTAAGGCGACAAGTGAAGTCCAGGATGTGCCCGAGGTCGGTCTTGGCATCCCCACTGGCACACGTGGGCTTTCCCTGCTGCAGCTGCTCGGTGACCGCATAGAGCTGCAGGGGCCCGATGGCAAAGACCTCGCCGGCCCCCAGGAGCAGTTCTCCTGCAACAGCCATGCCCCACAGTGTGAGCACCCAGCCCCACCCACTGTGCAGCCAGGGCATCTGCCCACCTGGCCAATGGTTAACAAGCACTAGGCAAGCACCCTTGGGACAAAGCCATGGTCCTGAGCTCAGGCTGAGCACAGGGCAGACCCAGGACACGTGATTACAAAGGAGGAAGGGTCATGAGAATGTGCGACTGGGGAGCCTCCCTCCGGTGAGGCCGAGTCAAAATCTGTGGCCCTGAACTGGAATAAAGCTGATGTGAGGCAACACCTGGGCAACAGATCCACGCTACAACCTCCAATATGCACACACCTCAAGGTTAGATGAAGCCTGAGGTGCCAGCCCCGTGCAGGACCTACAAGGAGGTGGGGTTCTTAACCAGTTCTTGCTCTGCTCCTCCTAGCCATGTACCCTCAAGCAGGTTCCTGGGCCTCTCGCCTTCAGTGTCCTTTAGCTGAACCTCCCAAGAGGGAGGCAGTGGGATGTCCAATCTGAGGCTGAACAACAGGAAACACTCCATGCTAGCTACTGTTACTATGTTCTCTGGCAGGGTGATCACCTAGGATTGGTTTCTGGTTCACATCTAATCTCTCTCGGGTAAGGACAAAGCAGGTGCAAGAGGGCAGCATGTCATCCACCTTCCAGAACTCCATCACAGGGCTTTGGACTATATCCTGAGCTTGGAGTTAACCCCCAACATGGGGTCTCAAAGAGTGCTAAGGTCAAAGACCACAGCTTCTTAAGACCTGGCTGGTGCAGGGCAGGTGGGCAGGTAGGTAGTCAGGCTTGGCTGTGGCCCAGGTCCAGGGATTTGAGCAACCCCAGGGAGGTGGGCCCTGGTTATGGTTCACTGGCACAGCACAACAGATGGGATACCGCACCACCCTGAATCCCACTCTTTTGGGAGATTCCCAGCTACATACCTTTTTCAAAGAGCTCCTCAGCCAGTGCTGCAGTGATTCCATTTATCTCCTGAGAAAACAACCCACAGTTAGAAAATCCCCTGCCCCCAACCACTGGGACTCACATTCTCTGCTAGCTACTCTGTTGCTTCAATGCCGACTCTCTAGAAAGTTAATATAACAAGTAGAGATTATAATATACAATAAAGAGAGTAAACTACAAATTAAAGCACCCAGGAAGGGATATTGAGTATTTCCAGTTCTGTGGACATGCGGAACATTGCTTTAAAGGAAGAACAGAAATGGCCTATTGCAGCAACTCTTAGCACACACGGGCTCTCCTGATGCACAAGACCCAGGGGGCTGGCAAAGCCTGGCTACTTCAGAGTCCCAAAACTGGCCCCAGAAGATCCTGGGAGAGGGTGTGGTAGAGAGGAAGTCCTGTTTCATCTAAGAATGACTGTTTCTACTTTCATGTTTCAAAGGTGTCTTAAACAGTGAGTGCTTGCTCTCTTCCTGTGCTCATCCTTCAAGCCTTTCAACAGTCTACTTGGCCCGGGGTCCAAAGAAAGAGGCTGGAAAGGACTTCCTTTAAGGAGGCCTGAAAGACAAAGCCCTCAGTCATAGTAACAGCTGGTGTGCTGGGATGTGAACCATGCTGGGCAGCGCCTGAGCACTTGCTACGTACCAGCACACTCAGTCGCCCCAATGCCCCATGTGAGGAAGATGGTATTTTGAACCCAGTTTCACAGTTGAGCAAACTGAAGTGGAGAGGCACTGTACTCTTACTAATTTTACACGGCCAGAAAGTAGCAAAGCCACTTAGCCTCTCTCTGTACATGATCCATTGCCTCAGGGCTTCTGCGTGTAATCCTGGGGATGGCAGGGCCCCCCCAGTCCCCAGCCCCACACTGTGCAGGTAAGAATTTTAACGAATTGACAGATGGCAGCCAACAAGACTTCTGGTAAACAGGCCCAGATGGAGGCCATGCAGTTGCCTTCGTAACTCATGGGAACATCTCTGCCACTGGGATGTGCAATTCACATGTTTACGAAGGGACTCAAAAGGCACCAGGTTGCCGGAGACAGGGTGTCCTTTTCCTGTTTTGCTTTGTGGTTTGTTTGTCTCCTTCTTATCTTTCATACATGATGGATATGCTAAAGGTTGTTTATATGCTGCAAATAGCTTCTCCCTGTCATGCGTGCCTCTTACCTTTGTGGTGGTCTTCCTGACACAAAGATTTTTCATTTTCATGGAAATTGTTTAATCTGTGATTCTTTTCCTTTGTGACTTCACGGCTCTTCCCCCACCCCAAGATTATAAAGATATTCTTCTGACTTTTTTTTCCCCCCCTAACGTTTTAAATACTTTATGCTAGCTTTTAAAAATGTTTTTATTTCTTTAAACTGCTTAAAATTCAGTTTACATATAGTGTGAGAATAACCCTCCTTTAGCATCACAAAAAGCTTAAGGGAGAAAAATGAGCACATGTGGGCCCCAGCATTAAGGAGCACAGGGTCTGGCAAGATCCGAGGTCAGATGCAAAGGGGTCAGATGCAAAGGGGCCATCAGACAACAAAGGCTCTGAGCAGGAGAGGGCTTCAGCCAGGGAGGGGAGAGGCTCTCAGCTGTTGAGACTCAAGTTCAACTTCAGTCTTCTGCAACAACTTAAACTCAATTATAGCTTCCCTGACTGGAGTGAAGAACTGAAGATGAGGGAGAGCTTAGAATGATCCAAAAGCTTGTTTCTCTACCAGCAGTTTTAAGTGCCGTGGCTGGTCTCTAAGTCAGCACTTCCCTGGCCTGCTGCTGTGAGCATCACCTGGTGAGCTTGAAAGACGCAGGTTCCGGAGCAACAACTCTCTGGCCCATGCTAGTGACACTGGGACTCCCTCGGGAAGGTCTCCCTCAGGAAGGGGCTCCCTGCCCTCCATTCACACCTAATAATGTTATGGGGGTTTTTGGATAGTTGGCCTCAGCACCAGCTAAGGGGACAAGGCTGGCATTTCCGGAAAACACAGAAAGCTGCAAGATAGTAAGGGCCAAGGGCTCATGCTCAGCAGAGAGCAGGTTTTTCAATTCTGAGCAATCTAAAAGGCAAACTATGTGACAATTTCTTTCTCTGCTTCCCTGCTGTTCAGGCACAGGAAGCGCAGCTGCTGTAACACTGTCTACTTTTGCAACAATACCTACTTTGTTTCCCAGGCTTGCCTCCACCTGGGGAGACTTCCTGAGCGAGGAACAAATAGATTCCTTGGGCCCCTGAATCTAGAGTACCAGTCTCCTAAGAGAAACCTGTTGTTGACCTCCTAAAGAGTTCTGGCTAAGCCACCCTTGCATACAGAGTAAAGGTGTGCAGTCAGTTCCCACCCTCCCTCCCCCCAATCTAAGCCACTGCAGATTCTGCTGGAAGGTCACCTGTGGGAACAGGTGACTCCCACAGAGATCATGCAATCTGGGCTGAAGGGACCCAAAGTGCTTTGGGGTGCCATAAATGTCTGAATTGAGGATGTATTTTTTTTAAAAAAGGCATTCTTTATACCTCAAAAAATTCAATTAAAATGAAATTAGCTAACAAAAAAATAAAAATAAAAAAAATAAAATAAAATTAGCTAACATTTAAAAAACCATTAGCACCCACCCCTAAATGTGTTATAGACCCATCAATTGGCCACCTGCCAGGATCCGTGCTGGTGTGCACCCTTGGGCATCAGTGTGAGCTGCACATAAATGTACCATGAACTGGTTGGGCTGTAGGTCAGCAGCTGCCACTCTGAGCATGGCCTTGCAGCAGAGCCCTGTGACCAAGTACATCCCACAGCAAACGTGCCTATCTATGCTCAAGAAATAAGCCCAGGCCAGCCCAACGCTTCCACTTGGCACACAAGCACAGTCCTTTTTAATGGGACACAAACAAGGGACTCAATCACATGTCACTGTATGGTTCACACACACATATGCTGTGTGTATGTGGGGTGTGTATGTGGGGGTGCTATATAACTCTTATTTCATGACTGTGATGAGGCATTCTAACAGAAATTGGACATTTTATACATAATTTGGCTTCAAGTAAAAAATTACTATTGACAGATTGAAGCCTAAAGTTTCAATGGCGAGAGCTTCAAGGCCATAAGCCATTAAGTGAGTTGCAGAGAAATCTTCTTATCACTTACATACAGCCTCAGCACTTTACAACTGCGACAAAGGATGGAGGTGGATGCTAAGACTGATGTTAAGATAGAACAGTTGGGCACCTGGGTGGCTCAGTTGGTTAAGCAGCCAACTCTTAATTTTGGCTCAGGTTATGATCTTGGGATCATCAGGTCAAGCCTGCCATCAGGCTGCACACTCAGCACAAAGTCTGCTTGTCCCTTTCCCTCTGCTCCTCCTCCATCTTGCTTGCTTGCTCTCTCACAAATGAATAAACAAAATCTTAAAGAAAAAAGTTCCATCCTGATTTCAAATTTCTTTTTTTTTTTTTTAATTTATTTATGATAGTCACACAAAGAGAGAGAGAGAGAGAGAGGCAGAGACACAGGCAGAGGGAGAAGCAGGCTCCATGCACCGGGAGCCCGATGTGGGATTCGATCCCGGGTCTCCAGGATCGCGCCCTGGGCCAAAGGCAGGCACCAAACCGCTGTGCCACCCAGCGATCCCTCTTTTTTTTTTTCCTTTAAAGATTATTTATTTATTCATGAGAGATACAGGCAGAGACACAGAGGAAGAAGCAGGCTCCTCGCAGGGAGCCTGATGTAGGACTCGATCCCTGGACCTGGGATCATGCCTTGAGCCGAAGGCAGATGCTCAACTGCTGAGCCACCCAGGCGTCCCTTTTTAGCTTTTTTTTTTTTTTAATTTTTATTTATTTATGATAGTCACAGAGAGAGAGAGAGAGAGAGGCGCAGAGACACAGGCAGAGGGAGAAGCAGGCTCCATGCACCGGGAGCCCGATGTGGGATTCGATCCCGGGTCTCCAGGATCGTGCCCTGGGCCAAAGGCAGGCGCCAAACCGCTGCGCCACCCAGGGATCCCCCTTTTTAGCTCTTATATTTAGGTCTTTCATCCATGCTGAATTAGTTTTGTTTATGGTGTGAGGTAAGGGATTCCAACTTCATTTTTTGCAGTGTGGATTTCGATGGCAAGAAAAGAAAGCACTTCTCTTTGTGGCCAACTCTGAGATGGAGAGTCCAGGGGCCAGGGCAGCCCTGTGTTGCAGTGAGTGGGCATGCCTTGGCACTGGGCCTATTGCTGTGCTGTTTCTCTCCATGTAGCTTTGGCTCAGTACTCCTGGAATTCTCAGTGACAAACCTCATCCCAGCATCCCACGAGAAGAGGTTTTCAAATTCAATGAAATCGAATCCCAGAGATCTTCTAGCACACCATTTTGAGGGAGGATGTCAGTCAGTGGACCTGGGAGGCAGGCCATTTCCTGACCCTTTAAGCCATTGATTGATTGATTGAAAGAGAGAAAGAAAACACACAATGAACAGAGGGAGGGGGAGACAGAATCTTAAGCAGGCTCCATGCTCAGCTGATGTGGGTTCCATCTCACAACCCTGAGGTCATGACTAGAGCTAAAACCAAGAACTGCTGCTTAACCAACCGAGCCATCCAGGTGCCTCCATGACCACTTTTTCTAAGTCCATCATTTGATCAGTTTGTGTCCGAGTTCCTCCTTTATAAGCTTGGGGGTGATGACCCCCAGCCCTTGAGAATTGGAGGAGACTATACAGTGAAGGTAAAGGATCTGAAAGAGTAGTGGGCCCACAGGGACTTAACAGGTGCCAGCCAGTACTGGCTGCCTGGCTAAGGAAAGGCACTCAGTTCTCTTCAAGGGTAGCATTTCTGTCATTTTCTTATCTTAAAGCCAGTTGACTAGTACAAAGATGCTTTTTGAAATTTGAAATCAGGGATCCCTGGGTGACGCAGCGGTTTGGCGCCTGCCTTTGGCCCAGGGCGCGATCCTGGAGACCCGGGATCGAATCCCACATCGGGCTCCCGGTGCATGGAGCCTGCTTCTCCCTCTGCCTGTGTCTCTGCCTCTCTCTCTCTCTCTGTGACTATCATAAATAAAAATTAAAAAAAAAAAAAAATTAAAAAAAAAAAAAAAAAAAAAGAAATTTGAAATCAGGGCAGCCCAGGTGGCTCAGCAGTTTAGCGCCTTCAGCCCAGGGTGTGATCCTGGAGACTGGAATCGAGTCCCACATTGGGCTCCCTGTGAGGAGCCTGCTTCTCCCTCTATGTCTCTCCTCTCTCTCTCTCTTTCTCTGTGTCTCTCATGAATAAATAAATAAAATGTTAAAAAAAAAAAGCTAAAACTATAAAACTCTTAGAAGAAAACAAAGTTGTAAATCTCTGTAACTTGGATTAGGCAATGGTTTCAACAGACATCAAAAACATAAGTGACCAAAGGAAAAAATGGATAAACGGAACTTCATCAAAATCTAAAACTTTTCGGGTGCCTGGGTGCCTCAGTTGGTTGGGTGGCTGCCTTTAGCTCAGGTCTTAATTCCAGGGTCCTGGGATGGTGCCCCACAAGAGCCTTGCATAGAGCTCCCTGCTCAGCGGGAAGCCTGCTTCTCCCTCAGTCCTAACCGTAGCTGTGCTCTCTCTCATTGGCTCTCTCCCAAATAAAAATAATTTTTTAAAAAGATTTTATTTTACATATGTATATGTATATATATATCATAGATATATATATAAAAATTCCTACAACTCAACCGCAAAAACACAAGTAATCTAATTTTCTAAAGTGCTGAGGAAGGGGAGGAGCAAGATGGCGGAAGAGCAGGGTCTCCAAATCACCTGTCTCCACCAAACTACCTAGAAAACCTTCAAATTATCCTGAAAATCTATGAATTCGGCCTGAGATTTAAAGAGAGACCAGCTGGAATGCTACAGTGAGAAGAGTTCGCGCATCTATCAAGGTAGGAAGACGGGGAAAAAAGTAAAGGAACAAAGGCCTCCAAGGGGGAGGGGCCCGCGAGGAGCCGGGCTGAGGCCGGGGCGAGTGTCCCCAGGACAGGAGAGCCCCGTCCCGGAGGAGCAGGAGCTGCACCGACCTTCCCCGGGGGAAAGGGGCTCGCGGGGAGTTGGAGCAGGACCCAGGAGGGCGGGGATGCCCTCGGGCTCCCGGGGACAGTAACAGCAACTGCGCGCCCAGGAGAGTGCGCCGAGCTCCCTAAGGGCTGCAGCGCGCACGGCGGGACCCGGCGGGACCCGGAGCAGCTCGGAGGGGCTCGGGCGGCGGCTCCGCGGAGGGGGCTGCGCGGCCCCGGGAGCAGCTCGGAGGGGCTCGGGCAGAGGAGGAGGCTCCGTGCGGAGGGGGCTGCGCGGTTCCAGGAGCAGCTCGGAGGGGCTCGGGCGGCGGCTCCGCGGAGGGGGCTGCGCGGCCCGGGAGCGCGAATCCAACAGCGCAGGCCCCGGAGCACAGGGCGCCGGGACACAGCCCAGGATCCCGCCTCCCCCGGGACAGGCAGAGGCCGGGAGGGCCCAGGACAGCGAGGACGCTCCTGCCCCAGCTGAGCAGATCAGCGGCCCCGCCCGGAGCCTCCAGGCCCTGCAGACGGAGTTCCTGCCGGAGCTGAATCCAGGTTTCCAGAGCTGCCCCGCCACTGGGGCTGTTCCTCCTGCGGCCTCACGGGGTAAACAACCCCCACTGAGCCCTGCACCAGGCAGGGGCACAGCAGCTCCCCCAACTGCTAACACCTGAAAATCAGCACAGCAGGCCCCTCCCCCAGAACACCAGCTAGACGGACAACTTCCAGGAGAAGCCAAGGGACTTAAAGTACACAGAATCAGAAGATACTCCCCGGTGGTTCTTTTTTTTGTTTGTTTGTTTTTGTTTTTGTTTTTGTTTTGTTTTGCTTTTTGATTTGTTTCCTTCCCCCACCCCCTTTTTTTCTCCTTTCTTTTTCTTTCTCTTTTTCTTCTTTTTTTTTTTTTCTTTTCGTTTTTTTTTTCTTTTTCTTCCCTTTTTTTTCTCATTCTCTTTTCTTTCCTTCTTTCTCTCCTCTCTTTTTCTCTTTTTCCCAATACAACTTGCTTTTGGCCACTCTGCACTGAGCAAAATGACTAGAAGGAAAACATCACCTCAAAAGAAAGAATCAGAAACAGTCCTCTCTCCCACAGAGTTACAAAATCTGGATTACAATTCAATGTCAGAAAGCCAATTCAGAAGCACTATTATACAGCTACTGGTGGCTCTAGAAAAAAGTATAAAGGACTCAAGAGACTTCATGACTGCAGAATTTAGAGCTAATCAGGCAGAAATTAAAAATCAATTGAATGAGATGCAATCCAAACTAGAAGTCCTAACGACGAGGGTTAACGAGGTGGAAGAACGAGTGAGTGACCTAGAAGACAAGTTGATAGCAAAGAGGGAAACTGAGGAAAAAAGAGACAAACAATTAAAAGACCATGAAGATAGATTAAGGGAAATAAACGACAGCCTGAGGAAGAAAAACCTACGTTTAATTGGGGTTCCCGAGGGCGCCGAAAGGGACAGAGGGCCAGAATATGTATTTGAACAAATTCTAGCTGAAAACTTTCCTAATCTGGGAAGGGAAACAAGCATTCAGATCCAGGAAATAGAGAGATCCCCCCCTAAAATCAATAAAAACCGTTCAACACCTCGACATTTAATTGTGAAGCTTGCAAATTCCAAAGATAAAGAGAAGATCCTTAAAGCAGCAAGAGACAAGAAATCCCTGACTTTTATGGGGAGGAGTATTAGGGTAACAGCAGACCTCTCCACAGAGACCTGGCAGGCCAGAAAGGGCTGGCAGGATATATTCAGGGTCCTAAATGAGAAGAACATGCAACCAAGAATACTTTATCCAGCAAGGCTCTCATTCAAAATGGAAGGAGAGATAAAGAGCTTCCAAGACAGGCAGCAACTGAAAGAATATGTGACCTCCAAACCAGCTCTGCAAGAAATTTTAAGGGGGCCTCTTAAAATTCCCCTTTAAGAAGAAGTTCAGTGGAACAGTCCACAAAAACAAAGACTGAATAGATATCATGATGACACTAAACTCATATCTCTCAATAGTAACTCTGAATGTGAACGGGCTTAATGACCCCATCAAAAGGCGCAGGGTTTCAGACTGGATAAAAAAGCAGGACCCATCTATTTGCTGTCTACAAGAGACTCATTTTAGACAGAAGGACACCTACAGCCTGAAAATAAAAGGTTGGAGAACCATTTACCATTCGAATGGTCCTCAAAAGAAAGCAGGGGTAGCCATCCTTATATCAGATAAACTAAAATTTACCCCAAAGACTGTAGTGAGAGATGAAGAGGGACACTATATCATACTTAAAGGATCTATTCAACAAGAGGACTTAACAATCCTCAATATATATGCTCCGAATGTGGGAGCTGCCAAATATATAAATCAATTATTAACCAAAGTGAAGAAATACTTAGATAATAATACACTTATACTTGGTGACTTCAATCTAGCTCTTTCTATACTCGATAGGTCTTCTAAGCAAAACATCTCCAAAGAAACGAGAGCTTTAAATGATACACTGGACCAGATGGATTTCACAGATATCTACAGAACTTTACATCCAAACTCAACTGAATACACATTCTTCTCAAGCGCACATGGAACTTTCTCCAGAATAGACCACGTATTGGGTCACAAATCGGGTCTGAACCGATACCAAAAGATTGGGATTGTCCCCTGCATATTCTCGGACCATAATGCCTTGAAATTAGAACTAAATCACAACAAGAAGTTTGGAAGGACCTCAAACACATGGAGGTTAAGGACCATCCTGCTAAAAGATAAAAGGGTCAACCAGGAAATTAAGGAAGAATTAAAAAGATTCATGGAAACTAATGAGAATGAAGATACAACCGTTCAAAATCTTTGGGATGCAGCAAAAGCAGTCCTAAGGGGGAAATACATCGCAATACAAGCATCCATTCAAAAACTGGAAAGAACTCAAATACAAAAGCTAACCTTACACATAAAGGAGCTAGAGAAAAAACAGCAAATAGATCCTACACCCAAGAGAAGAAGGGAGTTAATAAAGATTCGAGCAGAACTCAACGAAATCGAGACCAGAAGAACTGTGGAACAGATCAACAGAACCAGGAGTTGGTTCTTTGAAAGAATTAATAAGATAGATAAACCATTAGCCAGCCTTATTAAAAAGAAGAAAGAGAAGACTCAAATTAATAAAATCATGAATGAGAAAGGAGAGATCACTACCAACACCAAGGAAATACAAACGATTTTAAAAACATATTATGAACAGCTATACGCCAATAAATTAGGCAATCTAGAAGAAATGGACGCATTCCTGGAAAGCCACAAACTACCAAAACTGGAACAGGAAGAAATAGAAAACCTGAACAGGCCAATAACCAGGGAGGAAATTGAGGCAGTCATCAAAAACCTCCCAAGACACAAGAGTCCAGGGCCAGATGGCTTCCCAGGAGAATTTTATCAAACGTTTAAAGAAGAAATCATACCTATTCTCCTAAAGCTGTTTGGAAAGATAGAAAGAGATGGAGTACTTCCAAATTCGTTCTATGAAGCCAGCATCACCTTAATTCCAAAGCCAGACAAAGACCCCGCCAAAAAGGAGAATTACAGACCAATATCCCTGATGAACATGGATGCAAAAATTCTCAACAAGATACTGGCCAATAGGATCCAACAGTACATTAAGAAAATTATTCACCATGACCAAGTAGGATTTATCCCTGGGACACAAGGCTGGTTCAACACCCGTAAAACAATCAATGTGATTCATCATATCAGCAAGAGAAAAACCAAGAACCATATGATCCTCTCATTGGATGCAGAGAAAGCATTTGACAAAATACAGCATCCATTCCTGATCAAAACTCTTCAGAGTGTAGGGATAGAGGGAACATTCCTCGACATCTTAAAAGCCATCTATGAAAAGCCCACAGCAAATATCATTCTCAATGGGGAAGCACTGGGAGCCTTTCCCCTAAGATCAGGAACAAGACAGGGATGTCCACTCTCACCACTGCTATTCAACATAGTACTGGAAGTCCTAGCCTCAGCAATCAGACAACAAAAAGACATTAAAGGCATTCAAATTGGCAAAGAAGAAGTCAAACTCTCCCTCTTTGCCGATGACATGATACTCTACATAGAAAACCCAAAAGTCTCCACCCCAAGATTGCTAGAACTCATACAGCAATTCGGTAGCGTGGCAGGATACAAAATCAATGCCCAGAAGTCAGTGGCATTTCTATACACAAACAATGAGACTGAAGAAAGAGAAATTAAGGAGTCAATCCCATTTACAATTGCACCCAAAAGCATAAGATACCTAGGAATAAACCTCACCAAAGATGTAAAGGATCTATACCCTCAAAACTATAGAACACTTCTGAAAGAAATTGAGGAAGACACAAAGAGATGGAAAAATATTCCATGCTCATGGATTGGCAGAATTAATATTGTGAAAATGTCAATGTTACCCAGGGCAATATACACGTTTAATGCAATCCCTATCAAAATACCATGGACTTTCTTCAGAGAGTTAGAACAAATTATTTTAAGATTTGTGTGGAATCAGAAAAGACCCCGAATAGCCAGGGGAATTTTAAAAAAGAAAACCATATCTGGGGGCATCACAATGCCAGATTTCAGGTTGTACTACAAAGCTGTGGTCATCAAGACAGTGTGGTACTGGCACAAAAACAGACACATAGATCAGTGGAACAGAATAGAGAATCCAGAAGTGGACCCTGAACTTTATGGGCAACTAATATTCGATAAAGGAGGAAAGACTATCCATTGGAAGAAAGACAGTCTCTTCAATAAATGGTGCTGGGAAAATTGGACATCCACATGCAGAAGAATGAAACTAGACCACTCTCTTTCACCATACACAAAGATAAACTCAAAATGGATGAAAGATCTAAATGTGAGACAAGATTCCATCAAAATCCTAGAGAAGAACACAGGCAACACCCTTTTTGAACTCGGCCATAGTAACTTCTTGCAAGATACATCCACGAAGGCAAAAGAAACAAAAGCAAAAATGAACTATTGGGACTTCATCAAGATAAGAAGCTTTTGCACAGCAAAGGATACAGTCAACAAAACTCAAAGACAACCTACAGAATGGGAGAAGATATTTGCAAATGACATATCAGATAAAGGGCTAGTTTCCAAGATCTATAAAGAACTTATTAAACTCAACAGCAAAGAAACAAACAATCCAATCATGAAATGGGCAAAAGACATGAACAGAAATCTCACAGAGGAAGACATAGACATGGCCAACATGCATATGAGAAAATGCTCTGCATCACTTGCCATCAGGGAAATACAAATCAAAACTACAATGAGATACCACCTCACACCAGTGAGAATGGGGAAAATTAACAAGGCAGGAAACAACAAATGTTGGAGAGGATGCGGAGAAAAGGGAACCCTCTTACACTGTTGGTGGGAATGTGAACTGGTGCAGCCACTCTGGTAAACTGTGTGGAGGTTCCTCAAACAGTTAAAAATATACCTGCCCTACGACCCAGCAATTGCACTGTTGGGGATTTACCCCAAAGATACAAATGCAATGAAACGCCGGGACACCTGCACCCCGATGTTTCTAGCAGCAATGGCCACTATAGCCAAACTGTGGAAGGAGCCTCGGTGTCCAACGAAAGATGAATGGATAAAGAAGATGTGGTTTATGTATACAATGGAATATTACTCAGCTATTAGAAATGACAAATACCCACCATTTGCTTCAACGTGGATGGAACTGGAGGGTATTATGCTGAGTGAAGTAAGTCAGTCGGAGAAGGACAAACATTATATGTTCTCATTCATTTGGGGAATATAAATAATAGTGAAAGGGAAAATAAGGGAAGGGAGAAGAAATGGGTGGGAAATATCAGAAAGGGAGACAGAACGTAAAGACTGCTAACTCTGGGAAACGAACTAGGGGTGGTAGAAGGGGAGGAGGGCGGGGGGTGGGAGTGAATGGGTGACGGGCACTGGGTGTTATTCTGTATGTTAGTAAATTGAACACCAATAAAAAAATAAAAATAAAAATAAAAAAAAAAAAAAAAAAAAAAAAATAAAGTGCTGAGGATATCTGAATACATGTCTCCAAGATATGCAAATGACAATAAGCATATGAAAAGAGGTTCAACCTCATTAAGGAAATGCAAAACAAAAGCACCCCAAGATACCACATCACACTCACTAGGATAGCTGTCAAAAAAGTTGACTGTAACAAGTTTGACAAGGATGTGGGGAGATGAGAACCTGCACACTGCTAATGGAAATGGAAAATGGTGCAGCCACTATGGAGAAAAATTTGGCAGTTCCTCAAAAAGCTAAAGTTACCATATGGCCCAGCAATTCCACTCTTTATGTATACTCAACAGAAAGGAAAACATAGGTCCACACAAAACCATATGTATGAATGTCCACAGCAACATTATTCGTATGAGCCAAAAGGTGGAAACAACCCAAACATCCATCAACTGGTGGATAATGTCCTATATCTGATCAGCAGAAATTACCCAGGCAGAAAAGGACCAAAGCACAATACAAATGGACCTTGAAAGCATCATGTTAAGGGAAAGAAGCCCATCACAAAGGCCACATTTATATGACTCCATTTATATGAAATGTCCAGGCCAGGACAATATGTGGGGACAGAAAGTACATTTGTGATTGCTGATGGGTACACAGTTCCTTTTCAGAGTGATGAATGTTCTGAAATTAGACAATGGTAATATCTGCACAACTCTGTGAATATACTAAAACCAGAGAATTAAAAATAAATAAATAAATAAATAAATAAATAAATAAATAAACAAACCAGGGAATTGTATACTTCATATCTTTTAAAAAATGTATTTTGGGCAGTTCTGGTGGTGCAGCGGTTTAGCGCCGCCTGCAGCCCGGGGTGTGATCCTGGAGACCCAGGATCGAGTCCCACATCGGGCTTCCTGCATGGAGCCTGCTTCTCCCTCTGCCTGTGTCTCTGCCTCTCTCTTCGCTCTCTCTGAATGAATAAATAAATAAATCTTAAAAAAAATATATAAAAAATGTATATTTTATTTATTTATTCGCTAGAGGCTCCCCGTAGGGAGCCTGATGTGGGACTTCCAGGATCATGCCCTGAGCCAAAGTGCTCAACCACTGGGCCACTCAAGTGTCTCTCTCTTTTTTTTTTTTTTTTAAACATTTGAAAGAGAGGGGATCCCTGGGTGGCTCAGCGGTTTAGCTATCGCCTGCTTTTGGCCCCTGGAGGCCAGGGATCAAGTGATCAAGTCCCACGTTGGGCTCCCAGCATGGACCCTGCTTCTCCTTTGGACTATGTCTCTGCCCCGCGCCCCCCCCCCCCCCCGTCCTCTCTTTCTATGCCCATGATAAATGAATAAATAAAATATTTTTTAAAAATTTTGAAAGAGAGAAAAAGAGAGAAAAAGAGAGCACATGTGAGTGCAAGCAGAGAGAGGGAGGGAGGGAGAGTAAGAGAGAGCAAGAGAGAATGAAAGAGAGCAAGAGCGTGTAAGAGAGAAAGAGCATGCAAGAGAGAGAGCGCATGCCAGAGTCCCACTGAGCTGGATCTCAGGACCTTGAGATCATGACCTGAACTGAAATCAAGAGTCAGTCACTTAACCAACTGAGCTACCCAGGTACCCCAGGAATTGTATATTTTAAAATAGTGAATTTTGGAATATGTAAATTAAATGTTATTAAAGAAAAGAAAAAAACCCACACTCCAGACAAGCAGGGTTCCTGGAGTCCACGCCATCCAATGTCAGCCCTATAAGGAGTGGAACATGTTAGGAATAATTTCAGAGAGGATACTGATGGGACAAAGGCTGGCAGAAATAATCCCTAAGAACTCCCAGCCTGTAGGAAAGGCTGACAAATCTTTTAGGCCTTGTTGGTTCAAACTCCCTCTGAAGATCTAGTGGTTCTCAATCAGGTGCAGTTTTGCTCCTCACGGGGATATTTGGTGATGTGCAGGTCATTTTGGTTGTCACAACCTGGGGTGGTTACTGGCAGCCACTGGGTAGAGGCCAGAGATGCTGCTGCTGAATGATGCATGGGGCAGTCCTCACCATTCTCCAGCCCAAAATGTCAATAGTGCATGGTTGAAAAACCATGATTTAATTTAATGATGGGTCAGTTAGTTTTTAAAAATCCTTGGATTTGGGGCAGGCCGGGTGGCTCAGCAGTTTAGCCCGACTTCAGCCCAGGGCCTGATCTGGGCTCCCTGCATGGGGCCTGCTTCTCCCTCTGCCTGTGTCTCTGCCTCTCTCTCTGTCTCTCATGAATAAATAAATAAAATCTTAAAAAAAAAATCCTTGGATTTATATAACCCAGAGGATCTTATATATCAGAAGGGGTCCTTCTGATAACAGTAATTTCATTATATCCGAACTGTTCCAAGCAGTAGAGCATGCCGCAAACGAGAATCTCAGATGTGGGTTGGCCCAGGCCCACCTCGGACAAACCTATCTCAGAAGAGCAGTCCAGGCCTTTTCATGCTCAGAGCTGGGCAAACCTGCTTCTCAAAGACTGGGGTCTTAAGCAATGAATTATACTTTCAAAGCGCTGCTTATTAAGTTTTAACCTTAAACAGCGAACCAAAGCTTTCTTAAAGAACAGTGTCTCCGGTGGCTCAGCGGCTAAGCACCTGCCTTCAGCCCAGGGCATGATCCTGGAGACGCGGGATCGAGTCCCACGTCAGCTTCCCTGCATGGAGCCTGCTTCTCCCTCTGCCTGTGTCTCTGCCTCTCTCTCTCTCTCTGTATGTCTCTCATGATTAAATAAATAAAATCTTTAAAAAGAACAGCATCTCCTAAAATACTAACCAGTAAAGTTTATCTGAAAGACTCACACAAGAAAATCTTTCCTCACGTAAGGAAAGAAAATGTTAAAAAAAAAAAAAAAGAAAAAGAAAAAGAAAAAATCCACAACAGGAAACTGCTAACTACACAGTTTCTGGTATATGCTGAATAAAATCCAGAGCATATACATAGATACAACCCATCTGTAAATGCCACTCGTCTTTCACAGCCCCTCCAAGCTTAGTGACCCAATGCTAGTGTCATCAACCAAATATCCAGGCTCTATCTAGCACTCCAAAAACGGTTCGACTGTCTTACTCTGGAAGTACTTCAAGACAGTTGTAGTATAAACATATTTTAGCCTTAAGACCACAATCCGCAGGTCCCTTTCTAAAGGATGAGCCTGCAAATGGAGTGGATTCTTTCATATCTTCATCACATAAAAGGAAAACAAATGTCAATTTATCCGAAAATCACTCAGAGATTAACTACTCCTAGTGCTGCAGTGTGTGATCTTTCGAATTTTCCTAGACAAATACACGTTAACTTTTTTTCGTAGAAATGGAACCATGTTCTATATACCATTTTATAGCATCCTCGTTCCACATAAAATATACTTATTTTCCTGTCAACAAATCCACAGCTATACCATCATTTTCTGGCAGAACCGATTACATGGTTGTCCACCTTAATTAAAAAAAAAAAAGCCTATTAGACTTAAAAAAATTTTTTTTAATTTAAGGGTGGGGGAGAGGTGGGGGGAGAGGGAGAGAGAATCCCAAGCAGACTCCCTGCTGAGCACAGAGTCTGATGCGGGGCTTGAGCCTACAACCCTGAGATCACTAACCTGAGCCAAAACCACAAGTGTGTTCCCCAAATGAATGCGCCACTCAGGCGCCCCTCCTGTTGGACTTTGTCTTCAGTATTTTGCCACAATCCTGGAACATACCTACGTCCTTTTCACACTTGCCTGATTGCTTTCCCCCTAGAATAAATTCTCAGAAGCAGAATTGGTAGCTGTTTTCAATATCTGAGTTTCATACAGCCAAACTTTCCTCTGTGAAGTGTGACAACTCATCCTGTTACCGGCAGCCCACGAAAGTTGTCTCTCCATCCAAGGGAGTGCAGAGCCGCTCCAGGACACACACTCCCCCTGGGATCTATCTACCAATGACCAGCACCTTGGACCCTGAAGATGCCCTCAGCTGGCCAAATCCTGCCAACACAGGACTCTTTAGTCTCAATCTGTGAACCAACAACGTAAACCAACAATGAAGCCATACTCGTGCCAGGTGTCAGCTGTTTCCACATACCCCCATCCATTCCGAAAACCAGCTTAAACACCCACAGGCTGTTTGTGCTAAACAAGATGCCATGTGGTAAAAGGAAACCTCCCTGTGGCCACAGTCTGTGAGTAAACTTGTCAATAAACTCACTTCTGCCCACATCTCATCCCCATCAGGGTGATGTTCCTACATCTTCTAGCCTCAGGGTCAAACTCAGCCCACCTCTCCTGAAAGCTGAGGCTTACACTGGTTTGCTGCCTCGAACTCAGCGGTTGTGGGCTTACAGGAGAAAACTGGAGAGGAACTTACGTAGAAATGAAAATGCAAGAAGTGGGCCAGCACACTGGGGGCCACGCCAGGGAAGGTGGCCAGGAGTGTCTGCAGGTAGACCTCCAGATCCTTCTCCCTTTTTTCCACCAAACTTCTTGAGTTTTTCCCAATTATCTTTTTAGGTGGAAGCAGATTTTTATCAATTTTCCTTTCTGCAACCAGCTGTAAGAAAACAGAAGTGTGGTCAACCACAGACCAAGAGGTTCTGTGATGGTGCAGGATCAAGGCAAGCAGCCCAGGGACAGGTGCTCATCACAACTCCCACAACCCCTCCTGGCAGGAGTATCAGAATTAGTGATCCAACCAGTGTATCTGGAATTTGGCCTCATCAGATTCAATTAGTAGTAGAATACCAGGACAATTCCAGACCAGGAGCTCCATCTGGAGAAAATACCTCCAGGCCCCTAAAAACCACCATCTGGAATTCCAAACCAGAATGAAAACCAATCAGGGCAGTGGCGTGTCTTTAAAATACTCATGTTGCAAATGACCCAGAGAGAGGTGGCTCTCTCCAAAAGCAAAGAAAGAAATGGAATCACACCCAGATATTCAAGTATAGGCTCTGGAAGAGCTATGGTCAGGTGAACCAAGTTTAAATCTGTTCCCTTCCCGGGAAACTGAACATTACAGGCACAGAGCCAGTTCTGCCCTAAATTTAACGTGTGGCACAATAGAAATTTGGCCTAAAAGCCCCCCAAGCCCTGAGACACAGATTCCTAGTTCTCCAGCGTTACCTTTTCGTGTAGATCATAGAAATCGCTGTAGCGGTGCTTGACTGTCCATTCATGACTACCATCGGTGACCTGGATGATGTAAACCTACAAGGGAAAACCGACAGTCCTTGCCCAGCCAGCGACAAGGAAAGCCCCGTCTTCCCCTCAACAACAGCTGCAGGCCACCCCAGATCATTCCAACCCCCAGGCCAAAGTTAGGCTGCCCCTGCCCACTAGCCTCTGCATGGACTCCTGCAAAGCAGCAGGACCCTCTCTCAGCTTCCTCCAGGGCCCTAGCACCAGCTAGCAGGCACATGGCATCAATCTGTGGCTCTATCCAAAAGCGAGAAACAAAAAAGATAACCATCTAATTAAGCCATCTCTTTAGTTTTTTTACTCCCAGCCTCCTACCTGAGCTGCAAGCAAGGCCACCCCTTCCAAGAGAGGCAGAACAGGGTGGGGTCTGGCAGGACTAGCTTCTCAGCTATTTTTCCAGCTGCCCTATCTCCTAGAAGCCAGACCCTTTCCAATGCTTTCAGCTGGTTCCTGGCTAGGATTTTTGTTGCTGAGCCCAGAGTCAAAGCACTAAGAAGCCGACTGGAGGGCAGGGGAACAATCAAGACCTAGTGACGGGCAATCTGGCTTAGTGGGTTAGGGGAATGGGCCTTGGAGGCCAGAAAGACCCAACTTCAAAACTTGGTTCTGCCATTTCCCGGTTGGCTTATGTAAGTAACTGGGAGCTTAAATTCTCTCTAAGCCTCAGTTTCTCCATCTTAAAATCTGATAGGTTTAGTAACTGAACAAAGTAATTCATGCAAAATGCTTTTGTACAAGGCCTGACATGCAGCAAGTGTTCCACAAGAGGTGTGTTAATAATATAATAATCAGCACGCTGGGAGACAAACTGTAGGGTCAGCCTGGATCACCACTTGCCTGGTACCCATGCAGAGGAAGGGCTCAGCCTAGAAAAACAGGGAGGGCTTTTTGGAGCTGACATCCTAGCTGAATGCTGCTTGTGGGTGACAGCCAGTCAGCCACAGCTCCGAGACCTCAACCCTCACCTGCAAAGGTCCCCTGGTTCCACGGTCCCGCCCCTCTCTGCAGCACGCAGGGAAGGGGGAGGAGAAATCCTCAAATCGACTGAAGCCTCCAAGGAAGAGCAGCCCTTTCTCCAGGGCTGGCCTGTTGCTCCAGGATCCGCCCCCAGCCCCTCTTCCCAGCCTGGCAGCTTCCCTCCCCCTCCTGCCGCCCAGGAAAGGAAAAAGAGCCAGAGAAATGACCCTCAGGAGGAGGGTTAGGATGAGGGCCAAGGGGGTGGGGTGAAGGCAAGGCCAAAGCCCCCCCCTCCACACTTCCCACCCTCAGGGAACAAAGAACAGGAGGCTGAGAGATGCTCAGTGCGCCCCACCCCGAGGCCGGTCCCTGCCAGGAGCCTACGAGGCCCACAAGCCTGGCGACCAACCCCATCCAGATCCAGAAGAGCCTCCCAACTCCATCACCGTCGGGAGCTCCACCCCCCTTTTCTGTTCTCCACCTCCCCCACCGCCCAGAAGTGTGTGGGCGGCTCGCTGCCCCAACGGGCTCCCCCCGCCCAAAGCCATGAAGACCCCGGAGGTTCCGGCCGGAGAGGCCCGCTCAACCCCCCGTGTCACGGCCCCACTCGCCCCGCATTCCGGCCTCAGCCTGACCTCCGTTTTAGAGCGAATCTCACCTGCGACCTCCAGCCCCCATCGGGGCCCCGCTGCCCGTTCCTCGTGGCCCGCGGGGCCCCGCGCCTCTCCGCGAGTCCGTCCATCAGCGCCCCCACCCCTCCGGGCCGAGCTATCCCGAGGACTCCCGGCTCCCGCAGACCCCTTCACCCCCAGAGCCCCCCACCCCGCGCCCAGCCCCTCCCCGGGCGCACCCAGGGCCCCGTTCCCGGGCCTGCGGGGCCTACACACCCCTTCCGCGGAGCCGCTCCTCCCCGGTGGCCGGGCAGCGCCCCCCGACCCGGGCTCCGGGGTCCAGCCGCCACCCCCAGTCCTGGCGCCCGCGCCCCCTGCACACCGTGTACGTGTCCACGAGCTCAGAGCCCACGACGCGCGCCTCCTTGGCCGGCTCGGCCTCCCGCTCGGGCCCGAAGCTGCGCGCCGCCGCCGCCATGTTCCGGGCTCCGTTGCCGCAGCCTCCGCCGCCGCCGCCGCCGCCGCCGCCGCCGGGCGCAGACTGGCAGCAGCAGGGGGCGGGGTCAGCGTCCCGCCGCCCCCTGGGCCCCGCCGCCCCCCGCCCCCGCCCCCGCCCCCGCCGCGCGCGCCGCCGCCATCTTGGCGCCCCGCCCCGCCCCGCCCCGCCCCGCCCCCCGCGCGTAATTGACAGCAGCCGCCAGCAGCGCGCGTGCGCAGACGGCAGAGGCCCGAGCGCCGGCGCGGCGCGGTACCTTGGCTGCGGCCCGCGCGCCCCCAGGAGGACCGAGGCGCCGGGCGGGGACGGCTCTGCGCCCGGGAAGCGAGGACGGAACGCCCCGCACCGCCCGGGCCACCCGAGGGAAGCCACTGCTCCGCCTGCTCTCAGTTTCCCCTTCCAGAACAAGAGTCAGCCGTCGCCCCTCGCCTGGCTCTCAGGCTCATCCTCTGCAGGGCACGCACGGGATTGAAGTTAGGAGCTGTGCGCAGAGCCCGAGCTGGACACAGTAACTTGGCGCCAGCTCTTAACCTCTCCAAGACTTGGAGACCTCCTGTAGCGAATGGGATTAATCCACGCAGTGCCCGGCACTCGAGGCAGGGAGCTGGTGTGGTTATGGAGACGGGGCTCCGCAGGGGGGTGGGAGGGAGGGATGGGCGCTGGCCGTTGGGGCTAACAGGCTGGCCCTGGCCCTAGAAACTATAGTACTGGAATGGGGAAGCACAGACACAGAGATGGAGCCCTAACCCAGGGGAAGACCCCCACCTGGAAGAGGGGGATGGTAACCCAGCTGAAGGGGAAAAGTCTAGCACGGATGGGGCATCTGTACATGTGTGCACTGAATGACCAAATGCAGCTTACCCACACCCAGAGCTAGTGCTGTTCTCCCTGGGGAGATGAGAGGTCTTGGCTATGGATGCTCTGACACCCCTGGGCCCAAGGGCTCCAGAGCACTCTGTGCTAACGTGGGTGAATGACTTCCTTCTCCGGTGGTTACACAACGCCATACTCTGAACTTGGCATTCGAAGCTTCTCTTGAAAGGGCCTCTCTTTGCTGCATACTGCTGGCCAGCACCCTCCCTCCGCAACAGGCTTAGCTTAAGACGGGGGCTGCCAAGTCAGACGTATTCCGAACAAATCACCAGCCCTCCAGGAGCTTAAGTTTCCTCATCTGAAAAATGGGAATATTACCCATCTTCCTGATTGGATAAGAATTGAACTTCTGTGTGTAGGGGCCTGGCCTGGGGCCCACTATTTTTCAGCACCTGTCCTGTTCTTGGCTTATGTTTTCTTTCATTCAAGAAGACTTTCCAGAGAGTCCCCTAGGAACCATGGGGGACAGAAGGAAAAAGATGTGGTCCTTTTGCAGCCCTTCATCTGCTCCCTGCACTGGGCAGAGGACACAGGGATTCAGGCCAGCCTGAGATCACCAGGGCTGGGGGAGGGGGTGGAGGATACTGCAGGCTGGGGTGGGCTGGGCCGGCGGGGAATGAGGTGGGGCAGGGCTATTTAAGCCCAGGGCTGGCTGGCAACCCCAGCAGCCTGCCCTGTGAGCCGCCAGCATGGATGACATCTACAAGGCTGCGGTGAGGGACTGGGCTGGGCAGGGCTGGGGTGGATGGGCCCACTGGGGCCTCACTCAACTCACGATGGGGGGTGAGGTCACTCTACAAAGGTAGTGGGGACCTGGGAGAGGGCCCATGCAACTTTCAGCCCAGGCCCTCAAGGGGATGGATGGTGGATCTGGCATTCTAATTCCAGGGTGTAGAAGGAGTGAGGGGTTTAGGGTGAGGGGTTCAAGGTCTGGAGAGGAGCTTTTTGGAGGGTGGAGGAGGTCATAACTTTTAGCATCACGTCTGCCCCTGTCTCCAAGTGTCTGTAGTCTGTGTCACTATCTTCCAGCCACATCTCCCTTCACTTGTGTCTGTGGTTTTTGGATCTTTGCCTTTATCAGTCTCTTTCTATCTCTTTGTTCCTCCTCGTTGTCCCTCTGAGTCTCTGCTTCTGTTTCCCTGTCCCCACCTCATCCCCCTCTCCGTTTCTGCCCCTCACATTCTGCTCCTCACCCCACCCCCTACCTCCAGCTCCTTGGATGGCTGAAGATGCTGTGGAGGGTGGGACAGTTTGAGAAGGGGGCTGGTGATCCAGAATCCTGAGCTGGAAAAGGGGCTTAGAGGTTTGAGGTAGGCAGGGAAGCGCTAAGCATGGGGGAGACACAGGGAAAAAGGAATCAAGAACCAGGGCCCCCACCCCAATCAGGCCTGGAGGGCTCAGGGGTCAGTGGTTTAGCCAGGGGTGAGGGCTGGAGAGTGGTCACCCTGAGTCCCTGCAGCGTCCTAGGGTCACTGAGGGGCCTCAGATACTAGTCCCTCCCAGGAGTAGGTGGTGTTGCTGACCTCCCCCTGTCCCAGAGGCAAGGATGTTCGGCATAGACAACTGTCCCCAAGGGAACCCCTCCCTCAGCCCTGAGAGTGGAGTGCAGCCTCACTTCCGGGCAGGGGAGAGCTAGAGCTGGCTCTAGGGCTGTCCCTGCCTGTCCTACAGGAGTCCACAGAGCTGGCGGGGGAGGGAGCTGCCCTCCACCCTGTGCCCATACAAGGCCTGGTGGGGCTGGGGACTAATTTTGGCTCCTGAGGCACCAGCAGGCCAGGGGGCCAGATAATGCTGCCCCACCCCCTGCATGCCAGAGTCCCCAGAACAATCACCAGGTTTAACTTTGTCCCCCGTTAAAAATAGCCCAGTGGCCGTCCAGGTCAGGTTACAGTGGGTGGCTTTGCCTATCCCCACACTGGTTTTATTGTCCCAACCTGAGGGACAGCTGTCCCTCAGGCCACCCAGCTTGGATTTCACCAAGGGAGCCGAAAGGGCATTGAGTGGTCACTGACTATTGTTACTCGGGGTCACCTTGGCCCTGGAAGGGGCGCCCACCTGTCACCCTGGCCCTAAGCCCAGCCTCAGTGAGGCCAGCTGGGTCACCTCAGGACTTCGGGGGACAGGGAGTGAGGACTGAGGACTGTGACCTGGGAATGGCCTGCCTCTTCCTGGCTTCACTTTCCCCATCTGTGGAATGGGTTGATTTCCTTAATAGCAGCCAAGTCCTGAATCAGTCCTGAGACCTCTTTTTCTCTCCAGGTAGAACAGCTGACAGAAGAGCAGAAAAATGGTGAGTGCTCCAACATATGTGGGGGTACGACAGGGCCAGGCTGGGGGAGCATGAGGACCCCCGAGGCCGGGGTCCCTCTCACCGCAACCTCAGAGGTCTTGGAGGGAAAAGGCAGTTGGCAGATGGCCCCAGAGGTCTGGCCTTCTGGGATCCTGGCTTCTGAGCCCTGACCACTCTATCTTCCCCTCCTTCCCTTTGGACACAGAATTCAAGGCAGCCTTTGACATCTTCGTGCTGGGCGCCGAAGATGGCTGCATCAGCACCAAGGAGCTGGGCAAGGTGATGAGGATGCTGGGCCAGAACCCCACACCCGAGGAGCTGCAGGAGATGATTGACGAGGTGGATGAGGACGGTGAGCCCCCTGCCCCCCAGACCCTAGACCCACATCAGCCTCCAGTGCTTGGGCCCCAAATCCTGGCTCTGCCACTTATTACTCTGTGCCCTCGAAGGAACTTTTAACCTCTCTGAGCCTCAATCGTGTCATCTTCTGAAATGGATATAATGACCACACTCGTCTCACGGAGTTGCTATGAGAATGCATGCAGCAGGGCACCTGGGTGGCTAAGCAGTTGAGTGGCTGCCTTTGGCTCAGGGCATGGTCTTGCAGTCCCGGGATCGAGTCCTTCATCAGGCTCCCCTGCAGGGAGCCTGCTTCTCCCTCTGCCTGTGTCTCTGCCTCTCTCTCTCTCTGTCTCTCTTGAATAAATAAATAAAATATTTTTAAAAAGAGAGAGAATGCACGCAGCAAGAGCACAGGGGTTTAGTGTCAAGAGCATTCTAACCATCCCTCACTGATGGCTGGGCTGCTCACCTTGCAGGCAGTGGCACAGTGGACTTTGATGAGTTCCTGGTCATGATGGTTCGGTGCATGAAGGATGACAGCAAAGGAAAGTCTGAGGAGGAGCTGTCCGACCTTTTCCGCATGTTTGACAAGTGAGTGCATGACCCAGGATCTCTGACCTGACTCTTGCAGAGGTGGGGAAAGGGGGACAGTCTTGTGACCTCAAGGCCTCAGTTTCCCACTCTGTGCAATGGGAAAATGGGATGTCCCACCCCATTTTCAGTGCTGGCCCTGCCTTGCCTCCTGGTATCATGGGTGGGGCTTCTTCCCTTCCTCTGGCCCACACCATGAGCTCTGAGGTCCCCTTCACATCCCCGCCCCCGGCACAGAAATGCTGATGGCTACATAGACCTGGATGAGCTGAAGGTGATGCTTCAGGCTACCGGTGAGACCATCACGGAAGATGACATTGAGGAGCTAATGAAGGATGGTGACAAGAACAATGATGGCCGCATTGACTATGACGGTGAGGGGGGGCAGTGCCCTTGATCCCTCCTTGCCCACACCTTGCCCAGACCTCTTCTCTGACCTAGGTCTACTCATCTCTCCACAGAGTTCCTGGAGTTCATGAAAGGAGTGGAGTAGATACCATCACCCACGTAGAACTGCCTGTGCCACCTTCCAACTCCAGCTGGGCCCTGGGGTGGCGGCAAGGGGCCGGGGTCCCCAGGATGTGAGCTTGGGTGTGTCCTCGACCATGGGCCCTCCCTGACGGCCTCCCCCAGCCCCATCCTAGGGAATGCAAATAAAGCCCTGCTCCCTGGAGGCCTGGTGTCCAACTTTCATTCCCCAGGGGGCTGTGGATGCCTCACCAGGGCCCACTGCTGCTCTAATGACCACTTCCTGCCTTATCCCAGAGCCTATGCTCCACCCATCCCTGTACACGATCTTCTGTCAGAGGGGTTAGATTAGGCTGGCTTTTTTCTATGTCTGCCTATGCCCAGGCCCCATCTCCAGAGATTCAGCATCTAGAGTTGGCCCAGAATCTACTTTTACCAGGCTCCTGGGGGCTGTGGCTTTGACCACCAGTTGGTAGCTGAGAGGTCCTGTGCTTGGAGAGAGCAGAGCACCCTGCTAGGCCCTGGAGGCCACTCGGTGTGGCAGCCCAGCATCTTCTCAGCGCTGGTTGCAGAGAAGCTGGGTGCTACAGGGGCTCAGTAAGATGTAGCACTAGTCCATGTGCCCACTCACTTGCATTTCACGCTGGTGACACTAATTCTCTGGGACTAAGGCACACACCATCTACTCTCCCTCCATTCACCCATTTGCCAGATGAGGACCCTAGGGCCCAGAGAGGTGCAGGGACCTGTCAAGGTCATCCAGTGAGTCTGGCGGAGAACACAGCCACCTGGCTCCCCGCCCGGAGCTCTGACTGATGAGTCAGGTTCAGACAGGCATAATTTCTAGTTGACCTGAACCCCAGAGGCCCCAGAAGCCCACTTTTCCTCCCTGATAGAACGCAAGTATGAGGCTTGGCGGCTCTCAGCTTAGTAGGGGCTGGATCTGCAGCCAGAACAGAGGCACTGGCCTTGGAGAGGGGGCAGCAAGGACGTGGAGGTGTCAGCAGTGGTGCTAGCAGGAGCGACAGCTGCCACGGTGTGTAGGCTCCATCCAGAATGCCAGCAGCTGTCCTCACTCCACCCAGCCACTCCAAGGCCTCTCCACCTGTGCCCCAGCCTTAGCATTCCGCAGACAGGCCCAGCATTCTGGAGACAGTCTTGGAATTCTGGAGATGCCTCCAGTGGAGGCCAGAGCCACAGGAGCTGCCCGGTCCCTAGAGAGGCCTCTGGGAGAGCTGAGGGGTCCCTTTGGGCCTGCCCTTAGGAGCTGGAGAACTCAAGGACCTACATGTACACCGAGGAATGACAATATCCCATGAGAGGAGGCAGGGCCACTGTGAGCCCATCTGCACTTGTCACATACCTACCACGTGCTTGGCATGGGCTGGATGCTGGAACCCTTCGGAGGGAGGCCCAGTCCCTCATTCCATGAAATTTATCATCAACTCAGGAAGACAAGAGGGTGATGATGAGTGTAGTGAGGAAACCAATGTAGTACTGGAACGGGGATTATAGAGATGTGGGGGCCACGAGATAAGAGTGGTCAGGGATCCTGAAGGAAGCATGTTTCTGGTGGGACAATCAGAGAAGAGATGGGGAGTCCTTTGTGCGTGTCAAAAGCTGAGATGCCTCTGGGATAGGGTAGTGTGGATGGCAAAGCAGGGCTGGAACTGAGGGGGCAGAGAGAACGCTATAAAGTCAGGTGTCATCAGAGTGAGAAGGGCTTTCACAGCCCTGGTCCTGGATGAGGCCCCTGGGAAGAGGAAGTATAGAGAGAGGGGGGCCCGGGACTGGACACTGGGCATCCCATGTGAGTAGTCCAGGAGACAAGATATAGAGATCCCCGGGCGGGGGGCGGGGGAGATCCTGGGTGAGTGAGGGACCCTGGGAGCCAAGAGGAGGGATGGACACTTTGAAGGCAGCTGGATGCCCTGGGGTTAGGGACCTGGAGGCCCCTGATGCCTGGGCCACCTGGACATGAGGGTTTCATTGGAGTGGGATAGGTGAGATAGGAGCCCGACTGGAGACGACCAAAGGAGTGAGTGGAGGTAAAGGGGAGATGGTGATCTGGACAAACCTGGTGCAGTTTTATAGGAAAAGCGCTTTAGCTGCAGGGAGATGTGGAATCCAGGGAAGCTTGTTTGAGGAGGTGGGGCAGGGAGTGCTCAAGAACAACCCAGTGCAGCTGGCAAAGGGTGATATAAGATGCAGGGCCAAGGTTGCAGAAGGTGAGCAGCCTTGGGTCTCTGGGGAATGTTTTAAGGGCCTGGCTCCAAGCTGGGTAAGGAGAATGGGGCTGAAGGCATGAGGGAAGAACTGTGGCTGTAGGGGATACTCAGCACAGGTCGGGGTGTTCAGGGGAAGGAATGTCCTGAACGGAGATGCCAAAGGTCACATCCCTATCAGTGGTGAGCCAGAGGACGGGTGGCTGAGGTAGGGGAGGAGGAGGTGGTTGTCAGTGAGGATGATTGGGGGCACCCGGGGGATGTGGGCTGTTGTTGGGATCGGGAAAGGAGAAGAGAGAAACTCCAAGAGTGAAGCTTTCTGTGAACAAAACAGGAGGATGGGGCACCTGGGTGGCTCAGTAGCTGAGCATCTGCCTTCGGCTTAGGTCGTGATCCCACGGTCCTTGGATGGAGTCTGGCGTCAGGCTCCCCTCAGGGAGTCTGCTTCTCCCTCTACCTATGTCTTTGCCTCTCTCATGAATAAATAAGTAAAGTCTTTTTTAAAAAGAGGGTATATGGGGATGGGTTGTGCCTTAAAGAGGGGTCCACAAGGAGGGGAGCCTGTACCATTGTACTGGTGTCTCTTTTCCTGGATGAGCTTGGTTGGGGGAAGAACTAGAGTCATCTACTCCTTCCAGGCATGCTCACCCCAGAATTCTAGTTGGGAGACGCTGAGCTGTGACCCTCCACATACCCACCTGATGCATGAGCACACACATCACACATGTATGCAGCCAAGGGCTCACAAACTCCCACCAGCACAGAGCGCTGAGCTCCCCTCATGCATCACTTATTTTGACTGTTTTGCTGTGTGTTCAGTCCTCTTCATTTTTTCTGGGTTAGTCATCCTTGGCCTACATAGTGCTTCCTCCATGAAGGCTCCCTTGATCTCTTGATCAGAAGCAACCGCTGGAGTCTCCTTCTGACTGCTCTTGCCTTTTCACATTATGGTTGTCTAGTTACTCCCTGCTGCCCCGAGACTTTGATCTCCGCTGGGTGGTCCCACTGGCCAGCACAGGGACCTTGACACAGTGGCCCCTTTGGACCTCTTGCAGTTCCCTCTTTGCCCATTAGATGGCACAAGATGCCTGTGGCTGGACCCGTTGATCTGCGGTAGCAAGGCTACCTGGGGTCTGTTTCCAACTGGCCCCCAGCAAGCAGGGACCTTCGCGGAAGATCCTTACCCCCCTCCCTGATGGGGAAAACGAGGCACAAAGAGGGAGAAGACCTGCTTGAGGCCACACAACAAGTTCACAATAGAATTGGGGCTCTCAGACCCTGCTGCAGGCTGTTTTTCTGTAATGTGGGGTGGGCTGCCCTGCACATGCTGCTCCAATAGACACAGGCCTCCCTGCAGCCCCAGCTGGGCTGAGACCCCCAGGGTGAGCTAGCAGACTGAGGAGTTGTTGGGCCTCCTGCTCACAGCTGGTGGCCACATGCTAGTTGAGGGGCTGTCAGGCTCAATCTGCAGCCAGGCTTTGGCCCTCAGCCCAGTCTGAAGGCTGAAACTCCTCCCCAGGGAGATGGAGGCAGAGGGGCTCCACCCTTCTGAGGGCCCATGACATAATGACCACCACGGCAGCCCCTGTACAAGCACACCTCAGTAGTGTAGAGCCTGCTACCTCCAAGGTGGTTGCTCCCTGGCCATGGAAGCAGGAGACTGAGGCCCAAAGAGGGGAGGGCTTTAGCCAAATTTCTGGGAGGAGCCAGAGGCTGGCCTGGGCTGATGCTAGTCCTGGGCCTCCTTGAGTAGTCCCTGGTCGAATGCCGAATGCCGGGTCAGGACCCGCTGGGAAGAGGCATGCAAGTGGCAGAGGGAGATGGAGACAAGGAGATGAGGTTCCAGGTCCCTGGGTCCTTCTCATGCTGACTCAAGGAGCCAACCTATTTCCCTTCCAGGGAGGAGATGGGGGTGGGGGAGGCAGGATCCTAGTACCTCAGTAGTCCCACAAGAAAAAGAAATTCCCAGGAAGGGGCAGGGCTGAGCAAGGCCTGTTGCCAGCCTGCTGTGTGGCCTGGGCCAAGTCCTTCACTCTCTGATGCTTCCAAGTTTCTTGACCACCATCTAAGGGCTCAGGCTGGTCCATCTGGGAGGCCTCACTTGCAGGAGTTTCTAGAATCCTTGGAATTCCAACTCTGGCTGAAGTTTGAGATCTTAGTGCCTAGAGCCTCAGATTCTGAGTGAAGGGCTTTGGGGGGTGGGGGGTGGAGTGGCAGCTGCTGGGGTGGGGGACAGAGACTGGGGTTGTTGTGGGTTGGGGAGGCAACAGGAGGTCTCCTCTCTTGCCCCTATTCTATCCCTCAGGCTCCTCTCCTCCTTGTCCCTCTTCTATGGCTCTCCTGCCCTTGAATCAGTGCTCAGGGCAGAGGGAATGGGGGAGGGGGTGAGTGCCCTACCTCCACCCTCTCTCTGGAGGGATCCTTGCTGTAGGGTCTGTGTGCAAAGGGGAACTCTGGGAAGAACCCACCACTCACCAGGTGACACCCTGGATCCTGGGGCTCTGGTTGTCCAGCGTGGTTGAGGCAGCTGAAGGGCAACGGGGGGAGTTCCTAGCACCGAGTGCATCCTGTCCTCTGCCCCAGTGAGCTGGGAAGGGGCCTGGAGGCCAGACAGGGACAGGCTTGGGTGGAGGAGGCTGGGCTCATCTCTTGCCAATCCCAGATCTGTGAAGTGTGGCCAAGCTTCAAGCCCCCACCCAAAGCATGGAGTCCCTTGGACTGGAATGACCCTCCCAGGCAACTTGGGCTCTGCCAGGGGAGCTACGGAGCCAGGCCAGTGCTTCAGGGGGACTGGACTCTCGTGGCATCAGCGATCTGGGCCCAGAATCAGTTTGCCTCTGTCGTGGGGTCTCTGTTATGGGTAATGGAAGGACCTGGAGCAAAGGAGAGCTTAGCTAGACCTCTAGCAAGCCCACCAGCCTCAGATCTCTGACCCCTGACTTCTCTTCCAGGCTCTGTCCCCCTCTCTTGACATTTTTTTGGAGCCTGGGGACTTGGGTTTGTGGACATTTCATGTAAACCACCCACACCCCAGCTGGGAAAGAGTCTCCCCGATGGGAAATCAGCCAATCTGACACAGAGGCATTAACCAGGCCTGTCAGGGTGGAGAGAGAGGCGCAGCAGGTGGATGGTGGGTGGGGAGAGCCCTCCCCCTGCTCCCTCCTCCTCCCCCTGCCTTCCTGGCCCTGCGGGGTGGAGCCGCTCCCTTATAAGAGTCGGGCCAGGCGGCCTCCGAGGCAGACTGCAAGCAGCGGCGGACCCGGGGCGACCCTGGGCAGCTCGGCCGGCCGGCGGCGTGGTGCCCTTGATTCCCCGGCATGGCCCCCTCGGCCTGGGCCATCTGCTGCCTGCTGGGGGGCCTCCTCCTCCGCCGGGGCAGCCCCAGCCCCAGCCCCGGCCCCAGCGTGCCCCGCCTGCGGCTCTCCTACCGAGGTAGGGGCGGCGCGCGCCCTGTTCTAGTGCGCGTCTGTGGGAGCCCGGGACTCTGGGATGTCCGCAGCTGTGGGGTTCCCAGCCAGCACCCAGCAGTCTCTTCCGCCAGCTGGAGGGAAGCAGTGGCTCTCGCACAGCCCGTGGGAGGGATGTCACGGTCATTCCCCCACGCCGCATGGTGCTCCAGCTGCTGCCAGAGGCGGGGACTGGGAGGAGGGCAGGGCCAGGTCCCAGGAGGGTGGGGGTGGGAGAGACGGAGACACGGAGACACGGGGGATGACCTGAGGGGGCTTCTGAAAAGAGAGAGGCCTCAGTAGAGATGGGCAGAGAGAGGTGGGGAGGGACGGAGCGGACAGGAGCGCCAGATCCTGAGGTGTGTGCTCAGCCCGGGCTCCTGGTCCGCGCCCACGGGGGGCAGCAGCCTGCAGTGGAGTCCTCGCGCTATCCCCACAGCCTTGCCCCCGGCTGCCTCTTGTAGCCCACTTCCCATTGCTGGCTTTTGTTCTTCCCTCTCGTCCCAGAGGCTCTTCACAGCCCAGGGGGGTCCCAGGCTCCCCTCATTGACATCCTGGCCCAGGAGGTTCCTCTGCAGACCTGACCTGGTATGCTGTGCTGCAGCCGGCACAGACTCCTCTGAATCTGGGGAGATGGTCCCTGGGGAAGGTCCCTGAGACATGGGCGCTCCCTGATACTTCTCTGTGGGGAAACCAGCGGATTGATCACCTTCCTTTGGGAACCCCAATCCAAGTGAGGACACCATACTGCTCTGGGAAGTCTGAGAGGGGAGACATGGCTCTACTCTGGAGAGCTCATAGTTGGGTTTCGGGGAGAATGTGGGCCTGTCCTGGGAGCTGCGGTTTGGGGTGGAACGTCAGGCTGTAAGAAAAAGCCTGTGGAAAGTACTGTCAGCCATGGAGGGCTTCCTGTAAGAGGCTGTTGATGAGTTTGGGGATGGAGTGGGTGCTGGGCTGACCACTTTGGATGGGTCGTTCTTTGGATAGGTGTAGGATAGCTGGCTTTCCCAAGGCTGGCAAATGCCCCTCCCCACCGTATCCTGCTGCCTGCCCCTTTGGCACTGTTACCTCCATCTCCCTAGCCAAACCCCAAGAACTTATTTCAGGATCCTCAGCTCCTGGGACCAGCATCCCCAGCCAGCCACCCTCCCCCCACCACCACTGAGGCCTGGGAGGGCAGTGTCTATGGAGGAGAAAGCCTTCCTTAGTCACATCCCTGGACTAGAGCCTGGGGCTCCGCCAGGCCGTACCTGGCCTTTCCCATCCCCAGGCCTTTCCCATCCCCAGGCCTTTGCCAGGTGTTCCCTCGGCTGGGAATGCTCCCCCTTGTCTGTCCCATCGAGTCAGCACACTGCTCACACTCACCCACCCTTCCTCCGGGCTCTTCCAGCACTTTGCCCAGCTTGCTACCATCCGTTCTGCCAGTGAGGCCACCTTCCCTGGGGACTGGGTAGGGCACAGATGGGCCTGTGGCAAGGAGATGTTAACTGGAAGATCAAGGGACTAAGGAATGGAGGAGTAGGCAGCAGGACTGAGCCCCCTGCCCCACCCACCCCCAGGAGTCCTCTCCCAGAAGCTCTCCAGCAGGCCTGTGGATGGAAACATTTTCCAGATGTGCATGTGGGTGTGGTGGGGGGGGTGATGCACAGCTGGGACCCTCCACCTCCACACCTTAGCTGGGGAAGTGGGCCGCGAAGTAGGCACTGATCCTCTTCCTGCTCTCGGCTAGATCTCCTGTCTGCCAACCGCTCTGCTGTCTTTCTGGGTCCCCGGGGCTCGCTGGACCTTCGGGCCATGTACCTGGATGAGTACCGGGACCGCCTTTTTCTGGGGGGCCGTGATGCCATCTATTCTTTGCGGCTGGACCAATCATGGCTGGATCCCCGGGAGGTGAGTGGGACTGACAGAGGGGAGCCTCTGTCTGAGAGCTGGGAGGCCAGTCTGGGAAATAGGCTGTGAGGTCAGGAGTCAGCCAGGCTGTGTTGTAGGTCCTGTGGCCGCCGCAGCCAGGACAGAAGGAGGAGTGTGTTCGCAAGGGAAGAGATCCTTTGGTGAGTGCTGTCAGGAGTGACTGCCCCCCCCAAGCCTTGACCAATGCCCAGGGCTTGACCCCCAGTATAGCCTGTGGGCACTCCCCCAGGTACTTGTGCTAGGGGCCTTCTGCAAAGAACATCACCTCCACCTTTGATCCCCAGAGTTGATCAGCCAGGCAGGGCTGAATCCTGGGGCCCAAGGTAAGGACCCCCTCATTCCCTCCACCCCACCCCTTCTCTCTGCTAGGTGGAGTGTGCCAACTTCATACGGGTGCTGCAGCCCCACAACCGGACCCACCTGCTGGCATGTGGCACTGGGGCCTTTCAACCCACCTGCACCCTCATCACGGTCGGGCACCGGGGGGAGGTGAGCCTGGGGCAGGCCCCACAAGGGACTGGGAAGCAGTGGCATTTCCTTCCTGCTGTCTGAACGCTCCCTATTGAGCCTGCTCAGGGCAGAGGGGTCAGGAGCCTGAAAGGCATCTTTGTGCCAGGCTGACCCTGTTGGCGAGGTCCTGAATGAGGGCGCCTTCCGCCCACTCTCCAGCTGCACGCGATGGCCACTGCCCGGCGGGGTCGGGGAGGGGGGTGGGCTGGTGCTGCTTTCCCAGGTGACATCCTTCCCCCCTTCCTCTCTCTCCCCCAGCATGTGCTCCATCTTGAGCCCAGCAGTGTGGAAAGTGGGCGGGGGCGGTGCCCACATGAGCCCAGCAGTCCCTTCGCCAGCACCTTTGTAGGTGGGTGATGCCCAGGCCAGGGTGTGCCCAGGATGGGCATGATGAGGGTGGGTGCTGGCCAATGTCATTTGGAAGTGTTGGGGCCAACTATGGAGCCTGGCCCTCCTTCCCTGATTCTGCCCCATTCTCACCTAGGTGGAGAGCTATACACGGGTCTCACTGCTGACTTCCTGGGGCGCGAGGCCATGATCTTCCGGAGTGGGGGTTCCCGGCCAGCTCTGCGTTCTGACTCTGACCAGAACCTCCTACACGGTGAGCCTAGGGTCTGCCCAGGGCAAGGCTGGCTGGGGTCTGCCCCTGGCACTGATAGGGAGGCACGAGAGCTGGCCCTGGAGCGGACATGGGAGGGACCGCCCAGCCCCACTCTACTCCCTGGGACTCCAGCCTCCAGTGGGATCCCTGTGCCTTTTCCCCTCCCAGCTGGCCTCAGCACCTCCCCATCACTCCATTCTCCCCTGTGAGTCCCTCCCAACCAGCTGTACCTTGTCACCTCCCAGACCCTCGGTTTGTGATGGCTGCCCGAATTGCTGACAACTCCGACCGGGACGATGACAAGGTGTACTTCTTCTTCTCGGAAACTGTGCCCTCACCCGATGGTGGCCCAGGCCATGTCACCGTCAGCCGTGTGGGCCGTGTCTGTGTGGTAAGAGCTGTGAGGAGGCAGTGAGGTTCAGATCCTCACCATACCCCCTCCCTACACCTGTTCCCACAAGCAGCAGGAGGGAAACTGAGGCAAGCATGTGAAGCCAACATCCATGCCTCTCCTCACAAGGATGTGAGGGTGGAGGAGCAGGAGTGAGGGGGCGCCCATCCCCGTGGAGCTCAAGGCTGATTCTGATCTTCTACCCCCCAGAATGATGCGGGTGGCCAGCGAGTGCTGGTGAACAAATGGAGCACCTTTCTCAAGGCCAGGCTGGTGTGCTCGGTGCCTGGCCCTGGAGGTGCTGAGACCCACTTTGACCAGCTGGGTAAGGGCATGGTTGGGGTGGGCATGGATGTGGGTGTGGGGGGCTCAGAGCCAGTGAGTGGGGGGCATTGACGGTGGCCTTCTGTCTCCCAGAGGATGTGTTCCTGCTGTGGCCCAGCACAGGAAAGACCCTTGAGGTGTATGCTCTGTTTAGCACAGTCAGGTGGGCACTCAGGCCTCCCCCCACATTCCTGTCCCTGGTCTAGTCTCTGCACCCCCAGCGTCCTCTGCTGAGCCTCTGCTTTCATGTCCTGACTTTACTGTGGGTCCTTTCTGTTCCTGACTCAGTGACTCTCAGGCTCTATTCTCTATCTCCCTCTCTTCAAATTTGTCTGGGTGTCCTTGTTTTGGGGTCTCTGCTATCTGCAGGCACCATCACCCTCTGTCCTGTCCGTGGAGTCAGGCTGCCCCCTTCCCACCTAGGACAGCCACCCTGGCCTGACTGTCCCTGTCCTCCCCTCAACAGTGCCGTGTTCCAGGGCTTCGCTGTTTGCGTGTACCACATGGAGGATATATGGGAGGTCTTCAAGGGGCCCTTTGCCCACCAGGATGGTCCCCAGCACCAGTGGGGACCCTATGGGGGCAAGGTGCCCTTCCCTCGGCCTGGAGTGGTGAGTATCGACCTGGAGCCAGGCCAGGGAAGAGGGCCGAGCAGTTACCAGAGGGACTCCACCTTGGGACAACCTTGTGGCTGAGCCCGGGCTCCAGAGGGGAGCAGAGCCCCGACCACATTAAGGAGGCTTTGCTACAGCAAGAGGATCCCTCCGAGGCGGGCAGGCCTGGGCAGTGGGGCCTGGAAATGAACTGGGCTGGGGAACGTGTGGTCCCGGGATGCTTCAGGTGCTCCCTTTGCTGCCACTCACAGTGTCCCAGCAAGATGACGGCACAGCCTGGACGACCCTTTGGCAGCACCAAGAACTACCCGGATGAGGTGCTGCAGTTCGCCCGAGCCCACCCACTTATGTTCCGGCCTGTGCGGCCACGATTGGGCCGCCCTGTCCTTGTCAAAACACACCTGGCCCAGCAGTTGCGCCAGATCGTAGTGGACCGAGTGCAGGCAGAGGACGGGACCTACGACGTCATCTTCCTGGGGACTGGTGGGTGGGCTGAACGGGTGGCCCGGGCTGGGGAGGTGTGCTGGTGGTGGGCAGGGGGGAGGGCAGTTCCTTCTTCTCCCACTGACCCCTCTTCTCCTGCCTCAGACTCAGGCTCTGTGCTCAAGGTCATCGCCCTCCAGGGTGGAGACTCCACTACATCTGAGGAGGTGGTCTTGGAGGAGCTCCAGGTGTTTAAGGTGAGGGGGAGCTGGGGGCAGGGGGGACTGGTGGGAAGGGTCCCCTCCAGCCCCATTGCTATGTCTAGGCCTGGCTCTGGGGACACATGGAGCAAAGTACAGGAGAGAGATGGGCCTGTCTTTATTGACCTTGCAGCCAGTGGGAGGTGAAAGTGAGATCATCACTGCTGTAGGGGCCTTGCTGATGCTTCTGTCTGCGCCCCCCCGGGGGGGGGGAGCAGAGAGAAAAGTGGGAGGGTCCTAGGAGGGGTGTCCAAGGTGATTGACTCTTGACAAAGCCCTGCCAGGCTCAAGCAGTGGTGAGGGGGTGGTTGAGATCCCAAGTCCCTAGAGGCTTCTGTGGTCCCCTCTAGAGAGCCAGGCAGGATGTCATCGGCATCTGGGAGACTGCTGTGCTCCTGACATGGGATGGGTGATGTGGGACAGCTGCCTCATTGCTGGAAAACAGGGCTGTGGGAGGGGACACCAGAGCTTTGTGCTTTTTACTAAGCCTTCTCCTTGGAGGCCAGCCAGGGTGAGAGGACCTTTCTAATAACTCGACATCTGGGAAAGAATGTCTGGCCTTAGTTGCCAAGGAGGGCGCTGACCCAGGCTGGGAGATAGGTGTCTCCTATGGGAGGGCTGGACGTGGCTGAAGCAGGGATGCAGAGGAGGTCTGGCCTCAGGCCACCTCTCTCTGAGACCCTGCTCCTTCCTCAGGTGCCAACACCCATCACTGACATGGAGATCTCTGTCAAAAGGGTAAGAGCAGCTGATATCCCACCCTTTCTTCTTCAAACCCCTCAACTGAAGCTCTTTGAGCTGGGCTGCTGTCTGCTGGAAAGCAGTGCTGCAGCAGACCCTGGGGCTGCCTGATTAGGCCTCACAAAGAGGCCTGAGAGTCCAGCAGGGAGCTGAGAGGCCCATGCATGAAACCAGTGGGCAGTGGGAGCCCTTAGTAAGTGAGGCTGTGTTTGGAGAAGGGGAGAGTCACAAAGGCCAGTGACCCTGGGGAGGCCGATTCATGCTTGGAAACAAAATCCAGGGATGGTTGGGTGGCTCAGTGGTTAAGAGTCTGCCTTTGGCTCAGAGCATGATCCCAGTCCGGGTGTCGAGTCCCACATTGGGCTCTCTGCATGGAGCCTGCTTCTCCCTCTGTCTATGTCTCTGTTTCTCTCTGTGTCTCTCGGGAATAAATAAATAAAATCTTAAAAAAAAAAAAAAAAAAAAAGAAAACAAAATCCAGAATTTAAATCAAATAGGGGAGAGCCACTTTTTAGAGGCCTGCTGGGTCCTTTTGCAAGTGGCAAAATCTCAAGTTTATCTGCCCCAGTTTATCTTTGGGTAAATCCCAGCTTTTGCATTAGGATTGCTTAAAGCAGAGTGCACTACTAAGGTCAGAGGCAGGTCAGGATAAAGACTATTGAGGTAGAGAGCAAAGGTCAGCAGCAGGAAGGGCTTGGAGAAGCCCCTTAGAGAAAGGTCTGCCCCATGCCCTCTGTATCTTAGCAGAGGATCTGGTGTATGTCAGGTGGGTGATAAACATGTTTGGTTTCTGGGGATGCATCCAAGAGGTTCTGGAAGACTGCTTGCAAATGGGGGTGGGGCAGTCTCAGGAAGCCCAAGGGGGCCAAGAGCCTAGCTGCTTCCAGGTGGGACCCAGGCTCACCTTGGCTCTGTTTGTGTCCCTCCCAGCAAATGCTGTACGTGGGCTCGAGGCTAGGCGTGGCCCGGCTGCAGCTGCACCAGTGTGAAACTTACGGCAGTGCCTGTGCCGAGTGCTGCTTGGCCCGAGACCCATACTGTGCTTGGGACGGTGCCTCCTGCACCCGCTATCAGCCTGGCACCGGCAAGCGCCGGTTCCGCAGGCAGGACATCCGGCACGGCAACCCTGCCCTGCAGTGCCTGGGCGAGAGCCAGGAAGGTGAGTGGTGGCAGGCGTAGGCACCAGCGGGCTCCCACAGGCCCCTCCTCACCCCTCTGTCCCTGCTCAACCCCTGAGAAGTGTAACCTCTGACTGAACCTGTGTTAGCACCCAGCCCTCAGTTTTCCTACGTGTGCAGTTCCCATCAGTTTATGGGTATAAGGTCTTTGCACAGAGTGATGGACACTTAGGTCCCTGTCACACTGGGGGGAGCCCTGGGGTCCCAGAGTCCTGAGTTGAGCCCCTCTCCACCTCCCCTCAGAGGAGGCTGCAGGCCCCATGGCAGCCACCACAGTCTATGGCACGGAGCACAACAGCACTTTCCTGGAGTGCCTGCCCAAGTCTTCCCAGGCTGTTGTGCGCTGGTTCTTGCAGAGGCCAGGAGGCCGGGGGCCCGACCAGGTAAGCAAGGACCCTGTCTCCTGCCTGCATGTGTCCTGATGCCACGTCTCTCCCTGAACCCCAAGCCTTGAACCCTAGGAAGGGGCTCTGAGGAGGAACCTGCCAAGGTCAACTGAAGAAAAGTGTGTATTAAGTCCCAGGGAGAAGGTGCCCTTCTTCCTGACTCTGGGAACGCCCAAGTCAGATGTGGCTGCAACCCATTCAGTGCATTAACTCCCAGACCCTGAACTGAGCTCTGGGAGGTGGGTGGCAGAGACGGAAGAGAGGGAAGGGGGTCTGGGCTGGTCAAGAAGCCCCCCATGCTTACACATATTGCTCATCTTTGAAGGAGTCTCTTCCCAGGGGGTCTTGGTTCTCCTCTGCCCCAGGGTGGTGCCTAGAAAATTTGCACACGCATACATCCCTATACACACACCCACTGCCTAGCTCAACACTCTCTCCACGGAGTCCAGCTGTCTGCCCAGGCCTTTTCCTCCCCCAACCAGAAAGGTCTGTCAACCCCAGAACTGGCTTCAGTCTGGGGCCCAAGGAAAGCGTGGGTGAGGTAGGGTGAGGATCCGTTCCCCAGCCTTTCCTGTGGGCAGAGAAGGGGAGGGAGTGGGTTGATTACAGGAGGGGCTCTCCTTCCAGCTTGGGAACTGGGGGAGGCCAGCTTTGGGCCAGCTGTTGGGCTAGGCACTAAGAAAACACCCCCAGGGGGCCAAAGGCAGGGAGCAACAAGATGGTTACACAATACTTACCGCCCAGGCAGTCCAGCCTCCACATGCAGATGAGCAGACAGGGTCCAGGCTGAATCAGAAGAGCTTTCCTGCATTCTGCAGCGTGATGGGCACTCAGCCCACCCCTCGCTGGTGTAGTGAACAGTGTAGACAGGGATGGAGAAGGCTGTGCATATGTGTGTGTGTGTGTGTGTGTGTGTGTGTATAGAAGGGACTTCTAGTCCTAGGGTAATGGGTATAGTCCTCCCTGAATAAAAGCCCATAAGTACCCCTTTACCCACTCTGGTCCCTGGGACTGTTGGAAGGGCCCCCTAAGGCCAAGGTAGGTGCCCTAGAGCTCTGACTAGGGGAGAAACCAAAGCCTCCTTTGCTGGCCTCATCCTGGGTCCTGGGAGGGTGAGAGCCTACCTACAATTAGCTCACAGTCGGGAGGAGGAAGCCAGCCTGGGCAGGAAAGAGTGAGAAGAGGAGTGCTTCAGCACCAGGCCCTGAGATGTGAATATGGAAAAGCAGGGAGAGAAACTGATGGTGCATGTGCCCTACTCCATGCCCCCTACACACCCTCTCACATGCCCCCCACAGGTAAAGACAGATGAGCGAGTCCTGCAAACAGATCAGGGGCTGCTGTTCCGCAGACTCAGCCTCCTAGATGCAGGCACCTACACCTGCAAGACACTGGAGCATGGTTTCTCCCAGACTGTGGTCCGCCTGGCTCTGGAAGTGATTGCAGCCTCTCAGCTCAACAGCCTGTTTCCCCGGGAGCCAAGGCCAGAGGAGCCCCCAGCCAGGGGAGGCCTGGTGTCTACTCCCTCCAAGGCCTGGTATAAGGACATCCTGCAGCTCATCGGCTTTGCCAACCTGCCCCGTGTGGATGAGTACTGTGAGCGCGTGTGGTGCTCCTCCAGGAGCCGGGGCAAACAGGCCAAGGGCAAGAACTGGGCAGGGCTGGAGCTGGGCAAGAAGGTGAAGAGCCGGGCGCAGGCCGAGCGCAATCGGACACCCCGGGAGGTGGAGGCCACGTAGAAGGGTGTGGAGGAGAGGGTGGTTGGGATGGACTGGGTGGCCCGGCAGCCCCCAGAGTCTCCCACCCACCCAGCTAGGACAGAGGGGGGCCAATGTGCCTGACTGCCTCTTAGAAATGGAAGTCTCTGCCCCCCATACTTATACCAGGCTGCCCACAGGAAAGGCTGGGGCCCGATAGAGGGGCCCTGTGTCCAAGCCTGTGCCCTGCCCCTCTGTGCTCTCGGTCCCAGGCTGGAGCCAGCACCCTCTGGCTGCTGCCAACCCTAGTGGGCCTGCTGTTTGTTCTCAGAGGTGGCCCCCAGAACACATTTCCGGCTGTGCCTGGAGGTGAGAGGCCTGGGTGGTTCTTTCCCAGCCAGCAGAACAATGGCCATTCTGAGTGACCCTTGGAGTGGGTGTGTGGGTGCGTCTGAGGAGGTGTCTGGGCAGGGGCCCCTTAGGCAGCCAGAGGAGGATGGAAGTTGCCTCTAGGCTACCACCCATTAAGAGGACCTCGTGTGACTTAGGGCAGGGAAGTAGAGGTACCGGGAACATGGAACACTAAGACCCTTCCCCACTTTGTGCCCTGATATCTTGGTGGCTCCCTGCCTACCACCTCTTCTCCAACACAGAATCATAGAATCTTTGACAGCTGGAACTTCCTAGGATCCTGGGGGTGGGGGTGCGGGTGGGGTGTCTGGCTCTCAGGCCCCACATCAACCAAATGGTGTCTCACAGCTTGACTTCCCTTCTCCAGGCCAGGTTCCCTGGCACTCCCAGACCTCCTGATGAGATTCCCCCTTCCCACCAGCAGGGCCTTCATGCTGATGAGCAGGGAGAGGGTGATGTCTAGAAGAAAGTCATCCCCTGTCTCTCTCTCTGTGGATTAGAGATGGGGAGAGGGGAGCCAGGGAAGCAAGAGGCAGGGGGAGGAGGCTCTTTCGCAGGGCAATGCAAGCATGCCCACAGCTAGGGAGGATGGGAATGTGGCAGCTCCCTGAGCAAGCTGCAGCTGGTGGGAGGACCAGGCCTGGGGCCACAGAGGATTGGGAGGCATCTGGGATGGGGAGAGGGTGAGAGATCTAGGATGGGCTAGAGCAGGCATTCTCAAGAACCCAAAATAGATCAATTAGCTCAGGAGCCACAGGAAAGCCAGATGTTTCCCAGCCTGGAATCTTTGGTTTCTACTAAGTGAGGGTTGGTGGTGAATGGTTGCATTTATGATGACTTTTCTCTTTTAAAGGAAAAAAATGGGGGGGCAAAAGGTTGCTAAGTCCTGCTGGTTCTTGGGGGTGAGGCTCAGGTGGCCAGGATGCATTTTGTCTGGGCATGTAAGGAGGTGTTTTTCCATCAGCAGTGATGTGTTTCTTGGGCTGGGGAGCAGAGGAGAGGAGAGGAGGAAGATTGAATGAAAAGTCATTCCCAGCCTGCATATGAGCAAGTTAGTGATGCACAAAAGCAATGGGAGGTGGGGGGTAGGGGGCAAGAGCATCAGGTTTGGGATTCCCTCCATGAAAACAACCAAGATGAAGAAATGAAGAAAAAAAACATAGAAAAGCAGGAGAAGGCTTCCTGCTCCACTGAACTCAAACCCAGACTGTACATCTGCCTTGGATTTTATCTGAATTACCCCATGATGCCCAGAGAACTGGGATCCAAAATAGGCCCCCCTTCTTTGACTTCACTGGAAGTGAACCAGAGGCACTGAGATTGACCCGACAACCCCTTGGGAAGCCGTGGGCCTAAGGTTGCTGTGGCTGAGGTGTCAGCAGGTAAAAGCAGAGGAGAGGACTGTAAGAAAGGGACCTGGAGGAGGGACTAGAGGGGGAGGTAGAGGCCATGGAAGAGGGGGAGGAAAGAGCATGAGCCCAGGAATGGGTGCACAGGGCTGCAGCCCCTCTATCCCGGAGAAACAAGGAAGAAATGACCAGGCTCTCAGTGGCCCCTAGGCTGGACCCAGGCAAGGCCTGCTCCAGGCAGGGTTCTCTGGGGAAGTTACTCTGGAAAATGGAGGAGCTCAAAATCCTGAACAACGAACACCTGTACTTAGAAAATTACGGACGGCTTCTGCCAGCTTCCCACACTTCCCACCCTTGTGGTACTGTGTGTGATTAACTCCTGGAAATGCCTCTATGTGTGAATTCTATTTTTGTATTCATATGTTGAGATCAGCCTTGTGGTTTCTGTCTTCAGAGTACACTTATCATAATTACTATTGTAATTTTTATTGTCATGACCACCTGTGTGCTTTGATGAAGCTCCACAGTGGTCTAGCACACAGATCTACAAGGAAAGCCATGCAGTGAATATTTACATCATGTAATTATATTATTGTATCTCTGTATTTCTGTTCTAAACTGACTGATGTCATCTGCGTGGGCTAGAAATGAAGAGCCTTTCCATCTATTCCAGGAGGGAGAAGGCCACGCTAAGTGGTATATTCTAGAAGGCAGGGAGATGAGCATAGGGGAAGGAAGGAAGGAGTCAAAGGGCTTTGTCTAGGAAACTGAGATCGCTTATTAAATTAGGAAACTCATGCCCCTCAGGCTTCTGAGACTGACCTTCTTGGACTTCAGGAAGATCTTGAGTCAGAAAAAAAATGCTGGCAAAGGGCAGCTGGGCACGTAGGCAAGCCCCGTTCCTTTTCCACAGTAACTCTTGATATTTGTAACAGCAACACTTGGCCTGGTGCCTGTCTTCGTGGCAAGTCACATACCAACATATATTAAGGCCACTGTGCCCTTGCCTGGGGAGCCAGGCTCTGCTGTGGGGGTTGCAGCTTCTGAGGAGGAGGGGAAGTCTGGATGCTGCTGAAGGCGCCACTGACCACAGCTCCCACTCCCCTGGTGACATCATGCCCCTGCCCAAATAACAGAGCCCAGTGGTGCTGGAGGGAGATGGGAAAAGGCAGGGGTGATTTGCAGATGGGAGGGACATCTTGCCAGGGAGACTAGCTTCTTGCTTGCCTGGTCCCCTCAGTGTATACCACAGAGTGGGGGTGCTTAACAGTTCAGTTGTCCATCCCATGGTGTAGCGCTAGAGTGGGACCCCTCCTTTTGCTCCTGGGCTTGACAGAACTGAACCACTCTGCCCTGCCCTATGCAGCCACCACCACCACTGCCTAAGAAGCATCATCAGCACCCACTTGGCAGAGTGTGGAGCTGAGAGGGCTGTGTGAACTTGACTTCTCTCCCCAGGACACAGCAGCTCTGTTTCCACCTTCCCACCCCTTGGGCCTGGACTTTTCCCCCTCATGCCTCCCACCCTAAGCCTTATTTCCTGCTCAAGGGCCTCCCTCTCTCTCTTTCTCTGGTGGCTTTTTTCTTCACAGTCTCGTATTTCCCCTAATCTTTGGGCCTGTGTCATCATTTCCCAAATGTGTTTAGTGCTGGAAAGAGGCTTCAAGAAAGACACAAGGTGAGCATTATCCAAAATGGTGTCTTGTGGAATGTGAGATCCTCTGTGATAAGGGTCAGATAAATACGGGATTTCTGTGCCTTTAGCCCCCACGGAGCTGCTGTGTGTGCAGCCCGTTTGCTCTGTGAAATCCCTGAGAAGTCCACAATAATCTCTCATTAATTTGCATGTCTGCTGAGAGCTACATGATTCTCCCAAACCTGGGGTCCTTATTTCCCCCTCAAGTAATCACCACCTCATGTTTTTACTGTGTCGAAACATACTTTGGGAAAATGCTGATTTGATTAATTCCTTCCCCTGCCATGTGAGATCAGTTTATTAATCTATGCTTTCTTTTTTTTTTAATTTATTTATTTATGATAGTCACACACAGAGAGAGAGAGAGAGAGAGAGGCAGAGACATAGGCAGAGGGAGAAGCAGGCTCCATGCACCGGGAGCCCGACGTGGGATTCGATCCCGGGTCTCCAGGATCGTGCCCTGGGCCAAAGGCAGGCGCTAAACCGCTGCGCCACCCAGGGATCCCTTAATCTATGCTTTCTAAGCCTGTACACTCTGGAGGCCCTGGCCTTCCAGATCCCATGGCAGGCACTGGAGCAGGACCCGCTGTCCCGGGGCCAGGGCTGCCAGGCCACCAATTTGCCGGCCCTGGGGTCTGGCCTCTGCCCATCTTCCCACACTGTCTGCCTCCACAGCCCACTTTGAGCAAGATGCTCTGCGGATGGCTGGGGTTCACCCGCAGCCTTGGCTGCCCAGCAGTCCAGCAGATTCACTTCTAAGGAAGGGTAGGGGTAGGGAGGGAGCAGAACAGGGGAGGAAAAGAGCTCTTTTCACTTTCTCAAATGGCCTCCTTGCACTCAGCTAAGCCCAGGTCAGTTCCTAGGCAGACTTTGAATCCCCCAATTGGAGGAGGGGGCAGGCAGCAGCCATCAGGAGCCGAGCTGTCCTCTCCATGGGCTGTCAGGGGCCCCAGGTGCAGATATAGTGCTGATGGGAGTGGGGGTGCTGGATAGGGACCTCACTCACATGCCTCTGCCAGTCCACAGCACTGAGGCTTCCCCAGCCAGCCACATCTCCTTCTTAGAACTAGGAGGCAATTGCTCAGAAACAGCCTGATTTCCATTCCTAGTTAGGTAGCCACCCCAGCCTTCCCCAAGTGCTGATTCTCAGGATCTCCCCCAAGAAGGTTCAGCCCACACCAAGGTCAAATCCCCAAGGTTTTCTAAGACTACAAACTTGGACTTGGTGTAGGGAGAGAGTGAATGGGTGGGGCTGGGTTTCATATCTGACTAGGAGCTTAAGGATTGTGGGGCCCCTGCCCTGGTTCCTCTTCCGGACTCACCCACCCACCCTGGTGAACAGGAGATGAGGCAACAGCAGCTATGGCTCTGTGCCCACTTCCCACTGCCCTGCCCCTGCCCACCCTTGCTGTGGGTACGGCTACTGGCCCCGTTCCCTAGAGGCCTTGTCCTAATGAAGCCTTTCACTTTCCCTGCTGGATTTTCACTAAGGAAACTCCTGGTTCCTCAATGCAGCCTTTTAAAAGATCATTCTCCACTGAGGATGGGAAATGCTCCACAGACTCTAGGAGGGCCTCCTATGAGGCCCACCTGCTCCTATCCTCACCCGGACCTTGGCAGTCAGCTAGTAGCTTATACTTAGGGACTCTGCTGAGGCAGACTCAGGTGACCAGTCTTGACCTCTTTCCCCCAGGAAGGAAGATGACTGGAGTGGACTCTAATCCATCCCAATAGGGTGTGTTTTACTTTCCTAAGCATCCCACTGCGCAGAGAGGGAAGACCAGGAAAAGGGGACTGTTGTGGGCTGTCAAGGATTCCAAAATAAATTAACAGAGGCCTGCAGCAGAGTCTAGGGGTCTGCCATCAAATGGAAAGGACTCTAGTAGTAGGACACACAAAGCCCATATGGGACTGTTAGGAGGACAAGGCGGGCTCTGCTTTCACAGATAAAGGTACAGAAGAATGATATGGCAAACCAGCAGCTTGCTTTATGGACATGACCTCATCTGTTCACGCTGCCCCCCACCCCCAGCTGATAAGAATCTGGTGCTGTTTCCTGTAGTCCAAGGGTCTCGGACAATGGTGTGAACAGGCTGGCCCTGCTGGAAAGGACATTGTTTAGGGAAGAAAAAACACACCAGCACAAAGACAGGGCAGGACCTGTCTAAATGTAAGGGCCTGTTTACAGATCCCTGATTTCCAAGAGGGGGGGAACACAATGGGGAATTGTTTTTGGTGAGTCTGGAGTCCCCTTTAGAATACTCCTGGGGTCTGGGGATGGCTTTGATGGCCTAGACAGGTCTCAGATGCTCTGAGGGGGATGGACATTGATGGCATGGATGCCTTCCTGTTTATCAGAGGTGCTTGCAGGGCAGGGTCAAGGAACAAGTTTACACCAAAGACAACGGGGAGGAGCCCCAGGCCTCTCCTTTCTTCCGGGCCTCTAGCTATTGCACTGCTTAGCTGTTGCACATGCTAGAGGTGGTTTGCTACAGAGAAGCTAGAACAAAGTTTTTTGTTTTCTTAAAAAAAGCAAGTTTTTGGTTTATGACCTCCAGTTGCCACATTGCTTTTTGGGAAAAAAATGTAGAAGGCATGAGACCCTTCCAAATAGTAGACGCCTCTGGAATGGGGCTTCCTAGCTTAGTCACTAGGGAGACTATTTATACCTGGGGACTCCCAGGTAGTTGCAACGTACCTCCAGCTAGCCTGGGAGCACATAGGAGTTAACAAAGTGTCCCTCAGGGCAGGGCCAATGGAAACGCTATTTCTCATAGCAACCTCCTGTCTGGTCCACAGGTTAGAGCGTTTGATGTCACTAACTAGAGGCCTTAATGTGTGTGTGTGTGTGTGTGTTTGAGGAGAGTGGGGCAGAAGAACAGAACTGTATCACCCATTTCTCTTGGAACTGGCAGTCCTCATTTTTGAGGGTAGGAGGAGGGCAGCTGGAATTATGAGGATCACTTTGGGTCTGGACCATGAAGGCAGACCTGACTGAGGATTTGACCTGTGATGGAAATGTCATTAATAACTTTCATACTAAAAAAAAAAAAATAATAATAATAATAATAATAATAATAATAACTTTCATACTAATCTCTAAACCCAATACCAGCATATCTCATGAATAAACACAAATGGATGTGTTTAGAACAAGTGAAGAGCAGTAAGTCCTATGCAATCCCAAAATAGAAGCAAGGTTTCATAAATAAGCCTTTCTCAACCTTCCAGCTCTAAAGGGTTAGAATCTTCTTCCTCAAAATGCTAACAGTGCCCTCTGTTGTTTGACAGTAAAACAACAGGTTCATGAATATAAGGTATAAGCACTTCTGTCAATTCAGTAGATATCAAACTGCCTCTGAATGTGGGGTCTGGAGCCACACATCATGGAGGGGGGGAAAGGTTAATAAGACAAACAGATCCCTGCCTTTAAGGGGCTTCCAATCTAATGAGAGATATATTTACACAACTGTAGGGCCAGGTGGAGAATGATGCCAGCTCTAATAGGAGTAGAAGCAGAGACCAGTGCAAGTGAAGAAATGGCCCTTATGCTAGGTTCAACAGGCTGAAGACAGAGGTTATGGCTCTCCATACTGCAAACCTCATGCTCAGGGCCCAGTGTTCCAGGGTAGCCAGGGCAGAGTGCCTGTGGGTGGAGTGTCCAGGGAGATGCTGCTAAGTAGGGCCATATTTGTAGAAGACCTTAGATGCTAATCTCAGCAGAGCCATCCTAAGTAAAGAGCTAGCAGATGGGGATCCCTGGGTGGCGCAGTGGTTTAGCGCCTGCCTTTGGCCCAGGGCACGATCCTGGAGACCCGGGATCGAATCCCACGTCAGGCTCCCGGTGCATGGAGCCTGCTTCTCCCTCTGCCTGTGTCTCTGCCTCTCTCTCTCTCTCTCTCTCTGTGACTATCATAAATGAATAAAAATTAAAAAAAAAACAAAAAAAAAAAACCAAAAAAGAGCTAGCAGATGTTTATGGTAATTAGCAGAAGGGAAAAGGTGGATTTATCAGCAAAGCAAGTGGACATAGGAAACCATGCAGAGAAGGCTTTCACTACAGTCCTCTGAGGCACAGGTGACCAAGCTGAGCACTGGCAAAGGGATGGCAAAGAAGGTAAACATTTATAAAATAGTCAAACTGATGAGAAAGAGGGTGGTTGAGGATAAAGGGGGTGAAGGAGATTCTGGAATTTCTGGCCCTAGTTTATGGTTCCTACAAAGGTAAGAATTAGAGGAAGTAGAGAAGGTGTTTTGGAGAATTCTTATTTAACATCTATTTCAACTCTCCCCAAGTGAACTATTTGTTCTAGGCCCTAAGTAATAAAGCAGTAATTAATTATATTAGATGGATCATTTATGAAAATATAGATTTAAATCCTATAAGAGGGAACTGGAGGATCTTGAAGTGCCAGAAGGTAAAGTAGTCCTCAAAACAAAACAAAACAAAACAAAACAAAACAAAAAACCCGGGCAGCCCAGGTGGCTCAGCGGTTCAGCACCGACTTCAGCCCAGTTTGTGATCCTGGAGACCTGGGATCGAGTCCCACGTCGGGCTCTCGCATGGAGCCTGCTTCTCCCTCTGCTTGTGTCTCTGCCTCTCTCTCTCTCTCTCTCTCTCTCTCTCTCTCTCATGAATAAATAAAATCTTTAAAAAAACCCAAAACAAAATAACAAAACATGCAATAAAAGGGGTATGTGAAAAGGACACAGGAGTTCCCAATGGCCAGAGCTGGAATAATTTGAGAATTTGAGCAACAAAATAAATCAAGCAGTATTGGGTTACACTATGTACATCCCTAAGTCTAGACTGACATAAGCAAATGACCGAATAAATAAGTGGGAGAGAATAGGTAAGTTTTCCATGCAGAAGAATTCCAAATAATGTAGATATTCTGACCTCAAGGAGAGAGGGGGCATAAATCCCCACTTATTAATTGTGGGCTACACAGAGTAACTTCCTTCTAAAAGGCAGTCTAGAAAGCGGGAAAAAGAAGTTAACTTTATGCTGGAGAAACCTGACAAACACTCCTCACCAGATGATCACAGTCACTATCAACAGTGAAAGACGTGTTGATAGTTTATAACTTGGATATGACATGATAATAGCACTTTACCTGTGTGGTCTCCCTCCCTCAGGCCTATAATCCTAGTCTAATTGTGAGAAAAACATCAGACAGATCCCAACTGAGGACTCTCAAAATACCTGACCAGTACTCCTCAGACTGTCAAGGTCATTAAAAACAAGGAAAATCTGGCAAACTGTTACAGCCAAGAGGAACCTAAGGACACAGGATGACGCAGTGCAATGTGGTCTCCTGATGTGATCCTAGAAAAGAAAAGAGCTATCAGGTGAAAACTAAGGAAATCTAAATGAACTTTGGGTTTTAGTTGATAATAATGTATTGGTCCATTAAATGTGACAAATGTACCATATTAATGTATGATGGTATTAATAGGGGAAACTGGGTTTGGGATATATGGGAGCTCCCTGTACTATCTTCTCAATTTTATGTAAATCTAAAACTATCCTAAATTAAAAGTACATGTATGGAAAAAGAGCCCCATTATTTAGCGGAGAATGATCGATTAGGTGAAGAACAGAATATTTCAAAGTTGGCGACTTTCCCTGGCAGCTATTAAAATCAATGAAGAGTACAGGTATAGAGATAAAGAAATGGTTAAAAGGGGGAGTGTGTGTGTGTGTGTGTGTGTGTGTGTACACACATATGCACACTCTGCTAGGTATCCATAAGGCCAACTATACCCAAAGATCAGGCAGCTGAATCTCTGGAGGACAAAGGCATCCCCTAACCCCCAAACCCATCCCAAGCTGTACCTCCCACTCACTGCAGCTGGAGTCCAGAAGGCCCTGTTAGAAGACCACTACTTTCAGTTAAGATGGTGTCTGTCACACTTGAGTAGTCCCCAAGTGGATTCTTTTTGTTTTGAAAGATTTATTTGAGAGAGAGAGAGAGAGAGAGAGAGAGAGAGAGAGACGTGCCCAAGTGAGCACACAAGCTGAGGGGACGGGGTGCAGAGGGAAAAGGAAAGGGAGCAGCAGACTCCCTGCTGAGCAGGGAGACCAGTGTGGGGTGATCCTAGGACCCCCGAGATCATGACCCCCCCTCAAAGGCAGATGCTTAACCGACTGGTGCCCCTCCAAGTGGATTCTCTTAAAGGGGAAGATGCTACTCCAAATCTCTGAGAATATGCCTGGTAACCCAAATTATAGAAATTCTAGATTAAGAAATTGAAGTCTTAATCGGGGAGTGTCTTGCAGCTGTGAATTATCACTATAAGAGTTGAGTCTTAAAAAAAAAAAAGAGTTGAGTTTTTAGGATAGGTAAAATATTTGTTTTTGAAATGAAAATCCACAATTTGAAAACTTTGTCACTTGCAGAGCTCTGATAAGGTGTCCCTGGAAACGCAGGTTAGGAAGCACAGCACTGAGTCATCAAAATCATAGGAGAGGAAAAGAAGAAAAAAGGCATAGTCGTGGGCAACCCTAGGGCATTAGCTGTGTAGTAGGCCCAATAAGAAGCCAGCTCAGGAGTAGGCTATAGGAGGCAGGTCTTTCAGAAAAGAAGTGCAACTAACAGTGATCTGATATTTGGCCTATGAGGCATTGTATTTTGAGGCAACTGTCATGTGGAACATTTGGGAAGAATTACCCATAGATACCTAGCAAATTGAGCAAATGCAAAAGAGATAGGTATTCATTTCAGGAAAAAAACGATGTATAGGAGAGGAAAAATAATCCTAGTTCCCTGTTTGGTCGAAAGGTATAAGGCATTTACATGCTCACAGCAAGTAAACTGAAGGTTACTAATGTAAACACTAAAGGTTAATTCAACAAGAAAGGACACGATTACAAAAGATGAAGAGAATGAAAATGGGAAGGTTTTAAAGGAGCAAGATCTTTATGTGACATAATAGGAAATCAGTAACATCTAAGACCAATGACTCAAGAATTGGCTAAAATAATGGAAAGTAGTTGCCTTTAGGGAGTGGGATTGACAGTAGGGAAATATAAGTCAAGAGACTGTTTTTCATTATAATCCTTTAAGTACTTCTTGACTTAACACTTTTTAAACTTCTGTATTACTTTGCCTACAAACTTTGACAATAACAAAAAAACAACAAATCACTCCACTCCACAGCCCATGTGATTCCAAGTGAATCTCGTCAAATCTAAAAGTGATCACTGTAAACACTAAGGATGGAAGTCTCCAGGGGACAGCAACATTTGAACCAAGAACCCTGTCCTCCACCATTGGTGACAATGACTCTGTGAAACCCTGAGAACTGAGTATCTGGCAATAGTCCTGAGTTTCCCCCACTAACCTAAATCCCACAAAATCATTAAAAACAAACAAATGTGAGATAGGTTCCATTCAATTTCTCCCAAGACCTTCTGCCAGATTCCCATCCCAGCTGCCTTGCCTAATGCAACTGTCCTGGCATGGTTCCCTTACCCAAGACAGAAATGCCCGAGCCACGAGGCAGTGAGGTTTTGAGTGGAGGTATGCTGCAGACCGCACCGCCTGCAGTGAACAGAGTCCTTCCACTCAATGGGAGCATGGCAGTTCCTGCCCTGTTTGAGTCCAGGGCCCCAAGTCTTGCAATAGTGGCCCATTCTCAGCCCAGTGTGGCCTCCTTTGCTGGCTCCCCTCCCTGATGAGAGCCTGTGTTTATTTGTGTAATGATGAAATCTCTTTATGGGCATTCTCTTTATGGGCAGATGACACATAAGTCCCTGCCCATAAAGTTAATTTCCCTGCAAACTGCTTCCCTCCAAAGCAACATGTCTATGTTTGTAGTAGAAAATTCTGCACTTATTCACTGAATTTTATGGATTAGAAGGGTACATTTTCTATTTCCTCATTCTATCCTCCAGGTTCCTCAGTATGCTAGATAAATCCTAGAGTGAATTTATAAGGAGACACCAATGGAGAGAAAAACCTTTATTTGCATAATAATAAACGTGGGTGAAGTAAGAAGAGGCATATGAGAAGCAGATTAGGGTGGGAGAAGAGAAGAAGGCCCTTCGGGGATCAGGTAGAAAGAGCAGAGGCACTCTCATAACCACTAACACCTTCCAAGCTTGGCATCTGGACTCTGCTCTGTCCTCACACTCCCCTGGGACTTCTCTTTCCTTGCTTCATACTCTCACTGCTGGCCCTCTTTCCTTGTCTCACAGTCCCAAAGGGCTCCCTCCCCTAAACCCGGTGGAGGAGCACAGCTTCATACCCAAATGTACTTGGCAGCGACTACTCGGAAGCTGTTACTTGGATTTTTTGCAGCTCTTAGTGATTTTGACACCCTTGGACCGCCAGGAGTGGCTCCTCCTGCCACCAGAGGACTCTGGCTTTTCTAATAAGGAAGGTCCTGGCCAATTAGTCCAAGAAGGGCCTGGATTCTCTTCCAGGCTGGTGTCTCTGCAGAAATGCCTCCCAGAGTGGAAGGTGCTGCTGCAACAAGGGATGTCACCTGAGTTTTCTGGTGTATAGTCTGTGGTGAAAGAAAGATGGAGAGGAAGACTCAGTCCTCCCCTCTCTCCAGGAGCAGACCCTTGAGCCTCTCTCCAGCCACTTTCCTTCCTGAACTAAAGGCTCCACCTCAAAGTCCCCATCTGGTGGCAGACCCTCCTTTCCCAGGCACCACAAATCCCCACCCAAGCTCTTAGACCAGACTCCCCTCCAGACTCACCTGTGGCTTCAGCAGAAGGTGCACACTCCTCACACTCCCATTTCTTACTGTTGGATCTAAGAGAGGAGCAGTCCCTATGGGTTCCATGGGATCCACATGTAGCACACAGAATGAGGCGCCACCTCCTGCAGGAAGAGCCAAGGGAAGGTTGTGGGGACAAATATTACACTGACTACTGTTCTCACAATGTTTGCTACAGACCAGGCCCTTGCTGAGGGCTTCCCAGGCAATTTTCACTATACATTTTACCCATGACCCATTGTGGCTAAGTGCCAATCCCTGGACCCAGCACTCGGGCATACATACTCAAAAGGTGGATTTGGAAAGGAATTGAACCTGAGGGTTGCTCCCCTGGGCACAGGGGAGGAGCAAACCCTGAAGGAACCTGTCCACTTGTGCACAAGTGAGTCTCCGGCTAGTCAAGAATGGAACCTCAGGTCACCCTGAGGTCTGCAGACAAGAGTGAGTTGCTTGCTCTTGATCACTGTGCCAAGGTCTAAGTCTAAGATGGGCACTAATGAGTGATCATTCTAGCCAGGAGCCTTTCCCTACCCTTCTTCCTCAAAGCTGTCTCTGCCTTGTTCATACAGACAGATGGGGGCATCACAGTGTTGATAGCGCTGATACAACTCCGAGAAAGCCCCTGGCTCGAGTTCCCAGGCAGCATCTCTGCAGCGGGAGAAGAAACCGTAAGAGGCACATGATTGGTGGTGAAACCGTTGTCTACCTGGGAGGAACTAGAAAGAACTCAAGCTAGCATAGCAAAAGAGTGCAACAGGCTGCCCGAATACTGTAAACAGGATGGGCTGAGTGGCCCGGCAGCCGGGAGGGCTGAAATAGGATGAGTAGAACATGGGGATTCGTTAGTTTCACATTGGAACTCAAGAACCAACCCCCAGAGAATTCTGATCCCCAAGTACCCTTTTAAGGAACATGTCCACCCCTATTCCTACATTTTCCCCCTCCTTTTCTTTCAATAACTGACAGGCCCTCCCTCTACTCCTTTCCTCTTTGTCATATATCAATGCCTGGGGTGCTTCTTCATTCTTTGAACTAACCTCACACTCACCTCCTTTCTAGAAATCTAGGCAACCCACTCCCTGGCTCAATTCCTGCCTTAGAGTTTCCACTACCTGTCTGGAATATGAATTCCCATTCTTAGCATTTCTTGAGGAAACTCTTCTCGATTGTTACACTGTGGACATTTGAAGAAATGTTTTGCTGATGTGTGAGCATATTTCTGTAAGAGAAACACGGAAGAGCGTTGTGTTTATAAATACCATCTTTGATCACCTCTCCACCCCAACCCTCATCTCACAAAACGATGTTGCTAAGAGAGCTTGATTGGGGATTTCCATAAAAGGGCTATGGGTGGGCTAATGGGAGGGGTGCAATCCAGGCATTAGACCTGAGACAAAGCTGAATTCAAGAGAGTACCCAGGAGTACCTCAGATATCATCTCTGGTTGTGGGGCTTATAGTGCTGAAAGGCTGCCTTTCCTTCTATCCCCGAAAGCAAGGCTGATTTTGAGGTTGCTTGACTCATTCAAATTTGCTTGCTCTAGCCATCCTGAGGATTTTGCTCAATCTGAACATTATCATGGATGAGGTCTTACAGGTCAAGAAGGGTGACCAGAGACTGGGCTGAATTTCCTCTGACTGCTTGGAAACAGCCCTACATACAGGCTTCCAGGATGGAACACAGAAGCCAAGACGGCCTGAGCATTCCCAGAGTGATCTAGGGAAAATGTGGAAGATCCCCAGGGCAGAGAAAGCCCCACCTGTATGCACTTGCGGTGGTAGATAGTTTGACTACAACATGGACTCTGGATGTTTTCAACACTTGCTTGGGATAAGTCTTCACAACACAAGACACAGCTTTCCTCCCCTGCCTTCCCCCGTTGGATGTCCTGTGTTGGGCGGTGTTTTCCACAAAATGATCTGAAGAAGAGCAAACAGACTTGATTTCTGGTTTGTCACTGATGCAGTCTTCTAGCTGCCCAGCCTAGGAAGGGCAACCACCCAGGCCGAGGCCCAGTGAACTTCTACACTCATGAGGAGGAGGAGGAGCAGGGGAACAGCCACATGCCTTCTCACAGCTGTTCCTCCACTGAGGAAAACTCCCAGGACTATCTTCATAGACTCCTGTTCCTGAAAGCCCCACTTAGCTCTGAGCAGCTGTCTAAGAACAGCAGCTGTTTGTAATTTAAGAAGGGGATGGGAAGCAAGAAGTAACCCCTGTGAAATCGCCAAGTCAAGACATTGTTTCTCATTATTGAATGGTAGGACAGATTCGCCAGTGAATCAAAACAGGCCTGTGAGAACCGGACTCTGATTTCATTACTGGCTAATTACGAGCAACATGCAAAAGGGCAGCCCAACTTTTCCCCCTCATCACTCACTTATACTCTCCAAAAAATTGTGAAAGGCAACCCCTTTCTTGGCCACAAGGAAGATGGAAGTTTCTGACGCATTGATCCTTCTGGCAGTTGATGGCAGCTCCCTTTTTCTTGCACACAAAGCAGATCTGCAAATGAGATCCCAGGCAGCGCTCAGGGTCCCAAGAAAGACACAGACATTCTGTGGCACATCATTCTATGGAATGAAAACTCTATGAAGCAATAGGCATTTCCTTTCTTCAGTTGACCTGAAAACTCTGGGGGCACCTTAAAGCTGAGTTTCAAGCAACACTAAGTTATTTTTTCCCCCAGGATGTTGCTCCCTCTCCTAACTTAGGATACCACATCCCAGAGAAGTATGCAACTTAAGAGAAGGACCAGTTGGGAAACCCAAGGGTCCTTTGACTTCTGAACCAGCGGCTAGGGAAAAGAACAGAAACAGAGGTGGTGTTCAGGGAGGTATGAGAAGAGGCCTACCCGAAGGCACCCATAGGATTCTAGGATTCTAACCTTCCTAGAAGCCCGGGCTGCCTCCTTTTTGATGTCTTCAGGCAGGAATCCATGGAAACCTCTGTTGGACTGGCCCCTCTGAGGCAGCTTGCTAGATAGGATCTGGGGGAGCAGTAGAACCAGGCTGTCAACATTGATGATCAGTGAAACAGTGCAGTGGGGTGAGGAGGATGACAGTGTTGAGCTAGGAAGTAGAGCTTGGTGGGATATATATACATTTACAGGGTAATTTACTTAGCAAAGGCTTATACAACATCAACTGTGCTCCGAGTGCTTTTCAAATATTGACTCATTTAATCCTCATAACAACCTCGAGAGGTAGATACTATCAATATCTTCATTTTATAGGAGGATTATGTGACTTGCTCAAGGTCAAAGGACTCCAGAACCTGGGCTCTTACATACCTCTGTGTTACACTGCCTCTCATTTACTGAGGATTGATTTTGTGTGCTGAGCCCTTTGGGGAAACAGTCCCTTTATATTGACTTATTTTATGTCCACTACAACCCTGTGATACAGATGCTATTTGGATCCTCATCTTACAGAGGAGCCCACTGAGGCCTAGGATGGTAAGTGACACGGCTGCGGTCACACAGCAAGGAGGCAGCAGAGCTGGCATTCACATTCAAGCCCACAGAACCCATAATCTTACCCCACTCACTATACTACCCCTTAGTACAAAACAAATACTCTTCTCATAGTATATTCTCTACAGGAAGGGAAACAGGGCTTTAAAATCTCCTGACTAGGGCTGTCTGGGTGGCACAGTTGGTTAGGTGTCTGACTCTCAGTTTTGGCTCAGGCCTTGATCTCAGGGTTGTGAGATCAAGAACAACCCACATTGGGCCCCATGCTCAGCACAGCCCCTCCCCCACCGTGTGCCTGTGCTTTCTTGCTCTCTCCCTCTCTCTCTTCCCAAATAAAAACAAGCCACTTAACTATAGTCATCCTGCCCTATTGGAAAAGGGGAGGAATTGAACTTTTCTTTAAAAACACAATTTTAAAGATTTCTCTTATTTTTTAAAATATTTTTTTAAAAGATTTTATTTACTCATGAGAGACAGAAAGAGAGAGAGAGCGAGAGAGAGAGACTGAGAGGCAGAGACACAGGCAGAGGGAGAAGCAGGCTCCATGCAGGGAGCCAGATGTGGGACTCGATCCCTGGTCTCCAGGATCATGCCCGGGACCGAAGGCGGTACCAAACTGCTGAGCCACCCGGGCTGCCCAAAAGATTGTTTTTTTTGAGAAAGAGAGAGAAAATGAGCTGGGAGAGGGGCAGAGGGAGGGGGGAAGCAGATTCCCGGCTGAACAGGAAGTCCAATTCAGGACTCCATCCCAGGACCCCTGGACCATGACCTGAGCCAAAGGCAGCTGTTTAACCTACTGAGCCACCCAGGGTCTTTCATCTCTGAAAAGCCCCCAAAGTGGATTCTAGAATGGGAAATTAAGGAAAAGGATGATAAACTGTTCATGTACCCATAAACTGTAATGTAGGTGTCTGTACTTTGGAAGAATGTCAGCACCTCAGCCCCACCCTAAGAATCTCCCCAAAATACTGGGGAAGGTGCTGGACTTCCTACAGTGATTACATGTAATGTGTAATGGGGGCCCGGGTTATTTTGATATAGAAAAGGTGACCCTACACAGTTAGATGACTTGAAGACACTTGGATTATAGCTATGTTTTCCCAACTAGGCTTAAAACATATCTATTTTACACTAATCATCTCAGGGTTTTAGGGACTATATGAGTGATTTCTGTTTCCTTTATACTTCTAAGTAGTACTACTGTTTTCTACAATGAGCACATATCATTTCTATAGACAGAAAAATCAATAATGAAAGATTATAAATAACCTAAATGTCCTTTAAAAGTGGTTTGTTTTGGGGATCCCTGGGTGGCTCAGTGGTTTAGCGCCTGCCTTCGGCCCAGGGCGTGATCCTGAGGTCCTGGGATTGAGCCCTGGAATCGAGTCCTGGGATCAAGTCTCCCACCAGGCTCCCTGCGTAGAGCCTGCTTCTCCCTCTGCCTGTGTCTCTGCCTCTCTCTCTGTGTGTGTGTGTCTCTCATGAATAAGTAAATGAAATCTTAAAAAAAAAAAGTGGTTTGTTTTAATACTTTTTGGCACACCCATACCATGGAATACCAATTAACCTCTAAAAAGAAAAAAACTAGATCAATATGGAAAGATCTTCATAAGTGTCAAGAGGTAAAAAAACAAGCAAAATACAAAACACTGTGTATAGTATGTTTATTTTTATGTTGAAAATGTGTATGCTTGTAAAGGCATTGAGATTAACCAAGACCGGACACCCAAATCAGACAGAACTTACAGAAGAGGAAAATCACAGACCAATCTTTCTCACGAGTAGAGGTATAAAATTAAACAAAATATTAGCAAATTGAATTTAGCACCATATAAAAAGGATAATACATCATGATCATGATCAAGCAGGGCTTATCCCAGAAACATAAGGTTTGCTTAACACTGAAAATTAAATTGCTCTAACAAACCCCATAAACAAAATAAAGGAGAAAAATGATCATCTCAATAGATGCAGAAAAAGTATTTGACAAAATTCAACACACATTCATGACATCCTCAGCAAACTAGAAATACAAGGAAACTTCTTTAATCTGATGAAAAGCCTACAGCTAACATCATATTTTAATGTTGAAAAATTGGATGCTGTCCTCCAACGTTGGGAGTAACACAAGGATGTTCACTCATGTAATTCTTATTCAACACTTGATCGAAAGTCCTAGCTACTATAACAAGGAAAAAAGAAGAACTGAAAGATGGAAATGAAGAAGTAGAACACTCTTTATTCACACTACATGATTGTGTACCCAGGAAATCCAAAGGCATTTACCACAAAGTTTATTTTATTTTTATTTTTTTTAAATTTTTATTTATTTATGATAGTCACAGAGAGAGAGAGAGAGGCGCAGAGACACAGGCAGAGGGAGAAGCAGGCTCCATGCACCGGGAGCCCGATGTGGGATTCGATCCCGGGTCTCCAGGATCGCGCCCTGGGCCAAAGGCAGGCGCCAAACCGCTGCGCCACCCAGGGATCCCCATACCACAAAGTTTAAAAATAAAAACTGTTGAACTAATAAGTGAATTTAACAAGATTACAGGATATAAAATCAACATACAAAATAAACTGCATTTATATATACCAACATCCAAACTTGAATTGAAATTTTAAAATACCATATACAATAGCATAAAAATCACAAAATATTTAGGCATTCATTTAATAAAAGATGTGTAAGATTTCTTCACTAAAAAAATTGCTGAATAAAAAATAAGTAAAAAAAATAAATAACACATTGCTGAGGCAAATTTTAGAGACTCAAATAAATGGGGAAATACATCACATCCATGGATTGAAGATTCAATATTACTTGTTAATTCTTTCCAAATTGATCTATAAATTCAATGCAATCTCAATCTCAACCCAAATAGGCATTTTTAAAAAGAAAAATTGACAAGCTAAATATAAGATTTATGTGGAAAAGGACCTGATAGCCAAAATAATCTTTAAAAAGATTGAGCTTATAATACTTAATTTCAAGACACTATGAAGTCACAATAATCAAGACAATGCAGTACTGTTGTAAGGATGATGCACAGATCAATGACATAAATAAATCATCCAAATCCACAGATACATGATCAATTGATTTCAATAAAGGCACCAAGGTAATTCAATGGGTAGACAAAAATTTCTTGGGACATACACAGAAAGCACTAACGATAAAATAATTGATAAACCGAACTTCATCAAAACCAAAAACGTTTGTTCTTCAAAAGATACCATTAAGAAAATGAAAAGGCATGCCATGGACTTGGAGAAAATAGTAACAATACACATATCTGAAAAAGGATTTGCATCCAGAATATACAAGAAATTCTTATGAATTAAGAATTCAAAATAACCCTACTTTTACAATGGAAAAAATATTTGTACAGACACTTCACAAAAGAACATATGTGAATGGCCAGTAAGTACACAAAAAGAAGCTCAACATCTTAGGTCAACAGAGAAATACAAATTAAAACCATAATAAGTAAGATGCCAGTACAGACCTCATAGAATGCTAAAATTTAAAAGATTGACCATATCAAGTTCTGGCAAGAATATTGTGCAATTGGAACCCTCATAAATTGCTAGTGGGAGTGTAAACCGGTACAACCACTTTGGAAAGTGGTTTGGCAACTTCACATAAAGTTAAACATACAGTTTAGCACACAACCAATAAATCCACTCCTAGGCATTTGCCCAAGGGAAGTGAAAATGCATGTTCACAAAGAGGCTTCAACATGAATATTATAGCAACTTTATTCATAATAGCCCCCAAATAGAAACAGTTCAAATGTCCATCAACAGATGGATAAATAAGCCAATTACAAAATATTCATACAACAGAATACTGCTAGGCAACAAAAAGGCACAAGCTACCAATACATGCAACAACATGGATGAATCTCCAAAACACTGCATTGAATAAAAGAAGCCAGACACAAGAATACAATTGCTACATGAAGAGTAGAAGTAAGTATAAGACTAGGTGAAAGTAATCTTATACTGCAGAACAGTGATGATCTCTGAGGCAACTGACTGGAAGGGTATAGGTGGAAACTTTCTGGGGTGATGGAAATACTTTGATTTGGGTAGTGTTTACATGAGGATGTATGTTACATCCCCATGCTATAGGAGCTTATAAAAACTCATAAAACTGTATGCTTAAAATTGGTGCATTTTATAGTATGCAAATTATAGCTAATTTTAAAAAGCACAGTAGGAAAAATAGCTCTAAGGACAGTTGATAGCATGTGCTTCTGGGGAGAGGGAGAAAGATTGGGAGAGATTGTTTTGGGAAGTGACCTATTGTACATAACTTTATACTGTCAGGACTTTATAGCAGGTACATACAGTACTTTTTATTTATTTATTTACACATGTTACTTTTTAAAGACTAGATTTTAAAAAGAAAAAAGCTACTAAGACAAATAAGTAGGACTATGGATCTGAGGCTGGGTGAAAAACAAAGAACAGACTGTACAGCAAGAGCCATGAAACATTCAAAGCAAAGGGGACCTTATACTCACAAGACAAAAATAATGCACGCTGAGATTGTCTTTCTGAAGAAATTCCCCCAGTTTTTCGGGATCCCCAGGTTCTCGAAGGCATAGCCGGCAAACTGGAAGAAAGGATGTAAAGAATTCATTTTGGGAATACAAGGAGGATTGAGTATTGGGAAGAGGACATTTTGACAAGGATTAGGTTGGGATGAAGTGTTGCATGGTTATCAGTTAGGCCTTTGTATCATTTTGGTCACATTTGAGGAAGTTGGCTGCAGCTGCTCACTTTATATACTTTTATCTCAAGGGGCTTTAACTTGTTTCTTGAACTCTGGATGAACCATTTAAAAATCAAGGATGCTGAGTTCTTCAAGGTCTTAGAGAATTCTAGGAAGTTAAGTAGGATGGACAGTTAGAGAAGCAAGTTTAATGCCCTACAGAGGTGGCCTTTGCTGAGGTCAGAAGGCAGCGGTTGAATAGAACCTCCAGTCTTTCTTACCAGGCCTTGAAGATGGCTTCTTTTGGGTTACCCTCCTTGTCTTGGCAGATTTTCTATACAAGAGAAGGAAGAAGTACAAGGTAGTCTTTGAGGATCCTATCAACGCACCTTGTAACATTTCCCTCAAAATGCCTCCACGGATCTGATAAAGGACCAAAATATCAAAAGGCTAAGACATCAGTTTCTTTTTTTATTGTGTATTTTTTGCAAGTACAAAAGAGACCCACAAAGTTATTTGAATTATGTGAGATTGTAATTATCTTTCTGTTCCTATTAGCTGTGCTGCCTTGGTAGACTGGATGAATATAAGAGCAAATCCTCTTTTACTCTTTTACTGTCTCTTTTGCACCTACTCTGAATCTCTGGTGGTACCATGTACACACAGCATGACGAAATACTAAAACTGAGTGCGAATTTCCTATTGTGAGGCACTACTCTTGGCTTTTTACATGTATTAGGTCAGTGTATCTACAGAAGGCTCTAAAAAGTGGGTGCCATTTTAATGCACATTTTCCAAGTGAGGGAACTGAGGCATAAAGAAAAGAAGTAACCTGTCCTAGGTCACCTAGTGTCAGCAAGTGTTAGAGCCCGGATATGAATCTAGGCCGTAAGGCTCCAGAGCCAGCACTTTGCTACTGGGGACAGCCCTGGGCAGCTTCCAGGGGACCACTGGTGTGTGCTTCCACACTACCCAACCCCAGCCCTCAAGATCACAAAGGGAACAAAAAGTGCAGCATATACCATGGGTCTTTGGACCGTTTCTCCCAAACTCCCTTATGTCACACCTACTCTACCTCAATCTTTGACGTTCCTTCTTCTTTTCTTTTATAGTCTTCATTCGCTGCTGCCTCTCTCTCCTAACTTGAATTCTTCTATACTATTATGAGGACAATACAGGCTCTTCCAGCTGTAAATATAAACAGGGCTTGGTCAGCAATTTAATTCTACATTTGGTACCACAGGGTCAAAGTGACAGTGTACTTTAACTGCCAACCCATGTGACAGAATAAAGGACTCACCCAGTATCAACACTAGTAGTAGCCAATTAATGTTAAATCGCATCAAAACCGTTCTGGGCGTTTTACCTGTGTTAACTCACAAAACCCCTGTGCAGGAGGTACCATTACTATCCCGGTTTTCAAGATGAGGAGACTAAGACCCAGAGAGGTCACAGAGAGGCACTTGCCCAAGATCAGAGTTACTGCTATTGCTCAGCGGAGTGAGAATTGGAACCACCGCCTGACCTGACTAAAATGGGCCTTTGTTTTTTTCGTGCCTCCTAAATGCACGAGGTAGCTAGCACTCAGGATAAAGAGGCTCATTTTGCCTCCAGAGTATGTACAGGCGCCTTAATTCTACCCAGTAAAGGCTTGGACAAAGTAGCTCCTTCCAGGGAAAGGAGCCCCTGGGATTTCGGCTGCCGGAAGCAAGAGCTCCCTCTAGTGGCGGACAGGAGAGAGCACTGACACATCAGCCCTTGCTTCCCGTCACCAGGCTCAGCCGGCCTCTGCGGTTCCGTCTGTTCCCGACCTTGGTCCAGATCTGGGCCGCGCGTAAAGCGTCCCGAGGTGGAGACGACGCCCTGCCGTCTCTCCCCCCACCACAGGTTTCGTTCCATTAGTTAAGAGGGAAATCCCTGAAACGGAAGGGACGATTGAAAAAGACCTAGAATTCACTGCCATGAAGGACTGTGTCTAGTCAGGGGAGAGGGGAAGGAGGATTGCGTTTCTTCAGAGGAGGGCTGAGTGAATCAGGTCACTCCGGGGAGAGGGACTCCAGCGCTCCTCGTCCTCAGAGGCCGGCTGGGGAGCGGCAACGTCTGCCAGGACTGCCCGTTGTTCTCCTTGGACACAACGGCTAAGGCCACTAACTAGCTGCTCGGAAAGCCAAGGCTGCGGCTCCTTCGTCAGCAAAAGCACTTGGCCGGGCTGGAAGAGGAGACAGGAGGCCGTGAGCCCGGGGATCCACTTTCGGGACTGCTGAGCGGCTCCGGGTCGCCTTTTTTTTTTTTTTTTTTTTTTTTTTTTGGCGGGGGAAGGCGAGGGCGGGGCGGGGGGAGGGGCGGAGCGGGGAGTCCCGGCCCCCTAGCGTCAGAAAGAAAACCTTGAAACGTCAGTTCTTGGCATCGCTGGATCAAGACGTTCCTGGAGTGGGGCTCTGTGCACACCGGGGTTAACGGGAAGCCGCAGCAGTCCTCAGAGCATCTGAGGAGGGACGCGGCCAACGCCGGCTTCCACGACTGCTCAGTCCAGAGATTTCCTACGAGCGGACGCTCCCTGCAAACGGTCACCAAGCTGTTCCGCTGGATGAGTGCTGGGTAAAGGCTTGTTGAAAGAAATTAAAAATAAAGTAGCGTGTTCGGCCCCGCCGCCGCAAGAATAAAACAATGATTTATTTGGAAAATACGTGTCGGTGTGGCCACAACCGTCCCCGGAGGAAACAGCCGGAGAAGGGGCTCAAGGAGCATCCCGCGGACGCCAGACCAGGCTCATGTCGCGCCTGCCGGGCGGCGGGTGCGGGGCCGGGCCGGAGACCGCGTCCGCCGCTCGCTCCTCACGGTCGCGCACGGGCCGCCGCTCCCGGCCGGGGCCGCCCGCCCAGCTGTCGCCGAGGGCGCTGCTGTCCGGAGCTTTAGTCGTTGTCACAAGCCGTGGTAGCTACCTCACGGGCGGCCGCCCCGCGCGGTGACTGCGCCGGCGAAGGGGGAGAGCGCGCAAACCGGGGCCGGGTCACGCGGACTGCGACCCGGGGAGCCTGCGGCCGCGGGGACCGCAGCGTCGCCAACCGTCCGTCCAGCTGGACCGCTAACGGCCGCGCGCCCTCCCCGCCCCACCCCTTCCTCTCCCACGGCCTGCGCCCGGCCCCGCCCCGGCCCCGCCTCGCCCCGCCTTTTCTTCTCGCGCGGCCAGCGCCCCGCCCCGCCTTCGCCCCGCCCCTCCCCGCCCCGCCTCGTCTTCTCGCGCGGCCAGCGCCCCGCCCCGCCTTCGCCCCGCCCCCTCCCCCGCCCCGCCTCGTCTTCTCGCGCGGCCAGCGCCCCGCCCCCACCTCGCCCCGCCTCTTCTCGCGCGGCCAGCGCCCCGCCCCGCCTTCGCCCCGCCCCTTCCCCTCGCCCCGCCCCCCCCCCCGCGCGAGTGCCGGACCCTGGAGAATCGATCCAGCGGAAGACCAGCCCAGAGGCGGGGCGGAGAACGTCGCGCCGTGGTGACGTAGTGTCGCCGGCGCGGGCGGGTGACGCCAACTGGGCCCGTTGTCTGTGTGTGGGGCTAGGGGCTAGGGGCTAGGGGCCCCGGGGCGGCGGGGGCTCCCGGCGCGGGCGGCGGTGGGTCGGGAGGGCCTGGACATGGCGCTGAGGGGCCGCCCCGCGGGAAGATGAATAAGGGCTGGCTGGAGCTGGAGAGCGACCCTGGTGAGGAGGGCGCTGGGCGGGCCGGGGGCTGGGGAGGCCTGGTGCGCCCGAAACGCGCCCGCCTGACCACCGCCTGCCCCTCTTGTCGCCCCACCCAGGCCTCTTCACCCTCCTGGTGGAAGATTTCGGTAAGAGCCGCTCCTACCCGCCGGATCCGGGCTATCGGGGCCCACTCCCGTGCCCTCGCTCCACACCCAGGGGCTGCCCTTCCCGACTTCTTTCCTTCCCTGATCGCAGGTGTCAAAGGGGTGCAGGTGGAGGAGATCTATGACCTTCAGAGCAAATGTCAGGGGTGAGTGGCTTGGTGCCAGGGCCTTCCCAGACACCCTGAGAGCAAGGGAAGGGCCAGGGGAGGAGTGCCCCTCAAGGGAGGTAGAGTAGGAATCCCAAGTTATAAAATCTCATGCATGGAAGCACCTGTCTTTGGGTGCCCTCCTGACCAAGCTGATGTTTTCGTTTTCTCCCAGTCTTCCTTCAGCACCTCCCTTTGTGTAGTAGTCCCCTTCCCCCAGTACAAACCTAACCGTCCTTTGGAGTATAGTTCAGCTGCCTTTTCTGGTTGCCCAGCAGGAAGGCAGCCCCTTCTCTTGAACCCAGGTCACACAGTGCCTACTGTAGTTGACTAATTTCTGTTTTCATGTACTCGAGTGCCGGTGGCTTTAATCCCTTCATAAAGGTCTTGTATTGATTGGTTGGTGTGTGGCATCTGGCAAGGCCCCTCTTGGGTGACCAACCTCAGGGCCTTGTCTTGGTGGTTCTGCAGAATAGAGGTGTGGAGGGACTACAGTGCATGAACTGAGAGGTCTGTTTTTATCTCCCAGGAAAGAAGGGACTGACAATAGGTATTCGTTTGCTTCTTTCACTGCCCTGGGGCCTAGGCCTTGGAGTTCACAGTGAGAATTAGTGTTTAAATTCCTCGATCAGAGTTTTTTTCTTGCCTTACCAGTCTGTTCCTACCCTGTCGTGGGCCATGGGTTCCAGCTTTTCATCTCTTATCCCAGAACCATACACTTCATGAGGACACAGGGTATTCTGGAGCATTACAGCCAGAAGCTGAGCTTGACTCCCTGCGGCAGGCTTCTGGGTGTGAGGGCTCAGGGCCACTTTGAGCATTGCTGGAAAGAGGCCAGGGTAGAGGTGGGATCCGAGAAGGACACCTGAGTGGCAACACAATACATGGGAATAGGCAGGAAAAGAAAGGGGAGGCTGATTGCCTTCCCCCACTTGGCTGGTTTAGCTTTACCCCTTACTTTCCCCAGCCCAGTGTATGGATTCATCTTCCTGTTCAAATGGATCGAAGAGCGCCGATCCCGTCGCAAGGTCTCTACCTTGGTGGATGATACGTCCGTGATTGATGATGATATTGTGAATAACATGTTCTTTGCCCATCAGGTCTGCTGGGCTCTGTGTTCTGTTTGGAGGGTGGGATACTGCCATTGTCTTTGCTGGGAAGTGGAAGTGGGGGAAGGCAGGAGGAGGAGGAGACAGGCAGATAGCAGGAGTGGTGATTAGAGAAGTCTTCTGGCAGAAGGAACTGAGCGCTTATTCATTAAAGAAAAGGGAGTACCTTCAGAGCAGGGTGGTGTTGAGTCCTCAGACACTTGGGTATTTAGTTGAATGAACAAATGTGGGGGGAGGTGAGGGAAGCTGATGAGTTTTGTTGTCCAGCTAGGACTGTCCCTCTCTGGGTCCCCATTCTCAATGAGTGTGGCTTGGGGTGAGGCATGCTGCATGTGAGTGACTGTTCTTGGGTTTCACAGCTGATCCCCAACTCTTGTGCCACTCATGCCCTGCTGAGTGTGCTCCTGAACTGCAGCAGTGTGGACCTGGGGCCCACCCTGAGTCGCATGAAGGACTTCACCAAAGGCTTCAGCCCAGAGGTAGGCCGTGGTACCTCACTCCTGGCTCTCAGCTTGCCAGGCACATCTGACTCCCAAGCCTACTTGTAAGGCTACCACATGGCATTTGACACCATGAAGCCATTTCCTTTTCTTTTTTTTTTTTTTTTTTTTTTTTTTTGCCATTTCCTTTTCAAATTATTTATATGATGTTTGACCCTTAAATTTTAGTCCCAATTGTCAGGAAAGACCTAAGGAGGAAAGGAACATTCCTTAAGTGATACTTTGTTAGGACTTTGTCAGGTCTGTGTCTGGCCATGTTGCTCTCCAGTGTCCACTCATAATGTGCAAGAATAACTCCATCCTTCTCGGGCTCAGGAGTTCTCTTCTGTCCCCACTGACCTCTCAGGAGAATCCATCTGTGCTTCTTCAGGTTCCTGGAATGCCTCCAGGCCTATTTTCCAGAGCTTTGCTTCCCACCCTGAGGTCCAGCTGAGAAGTTGTTTTGATGTCTTATTTCTTTCTCTCTAGAGCAAAGGATATGCAATTGGCAATGCCCCAGAGTTGGCCAAGGCACATAATAGCCATGCCAGGTGTGTGGGAGCTGTGGGAACTGATGGGAATTGGGGTAGGAAGGGTTGTCCTGTTCTGGGCCCTGAGTCTGTCCTTCCCTAGGCCGGAGCCACGCCACCTCCCCGAGAAGCAGAATGGCCTTAGTGCTGTGCGGACGATGGAGGCGTTCCACTTTGTCAGCTATGTGCCTATCACGGGCCGGCTTTTTGAGCTGGATGGGCTGAAGGTCTACCCCATTGACCATGGTAGGGACCTTTTGGGTTTTTCTGCTTACCTTCTGGGGAGCTAGGGCTCAGGGTCCTGAGGTGTTTGGGACCCAGTGGCAGGGGGTGGGGGTTGACATCTGTCTCTGGCTGGAAGGCACCCTGCACACACTATCTGACTACCCCCAGACTCCCTGACTCAACTGCTCTCTATCTTCCTTCCCATTCCCAGCCTACCCAAACTCAGGGCTTCCCACCTGCTCACTCCTCATCTTGGTCTTCCCTAGGGCCCTGGGGGGAGGATGAGGAATGGACAGACAAGGCTCGGCGGGTCATCATGGAACGTATCGGCCTGGCCACTGCAGGGTAAGGGCTCTAGGCTTGCCCTGCTCTCTGGAGCTGTGCCCCCATCGGGAGGGACACAGAAGAGGGAAAGCATGGAGGCCACATTACTCGTGTAAGGCCAGATCAGCTTAGATCTTGGGCCTCCCAACTCCTTGCCCTATGTCTCACCTAGGCTTTCCTATGGCCTGCTTTGGGACAGACTGGGGAGGGGCCTTGGTGGAACCCTAGGTGGCCCAGGCTTGCTGGCTTACTTGCTGAAGGCCCCTCACTCAGCTCATCGGAAGGTATCAGCTCAGCTGCCTAGCATGCAGTGCTAGCTGCTGCCTGCCTTTTGGGGTGGAGCTTATACCTATGGCTATAGTTGTGACTTCCGGGAGCCCTGCCAATTTGTTCGCTTCAACCTGATGGTGGGGCTGTGGTGGGAGCTGCTCTCACGGCTGCGGCTGTGACTGCAGGGAGCCCTACCATGACATCCGCTTCAACCTGATGGCGGTGGTGCCCGACCGCAGGATCAAGTATGAGGCCAGGCTGCACGTGCTGAAGGTGAACCGTCAGACAGTCCTGGAGGCCCTGCAGCAGGTGGGGGCCCCTCCTGCCATCCCTCTTCCCCCCACTGGGGCACATGTCTCTGATTCTCAGATCACTCTTTATTGTGGACCTGTTGAACTTCAACTGACCATTCCTTTCCTCTGCTTTCCTTGTGGAAAAGCTGGGACTCGGGGTGGGAGTGGGAATAGCTTCTTAAAGAAGGTTTGGGTTCGGCTATTGTCTTTCATTGTGAGGGAATGGATAGTGCCAAGGCCCTTTGCTTCCACGGAGCAGCTGGGGTCTGCTTTCACTCCTCTGAGCCTTGGATTCTGTTTTTAGCTGATCAGGGTAACACAGCCAGAGCTGATTCAGACCCACAAGTCTCAAGAGCCACAGCTGCCTGAGGAGTCCAAACCAGCCAGCAGCAAGTCCCCCCTGGCGCTAGATGCAGGCAGGGCCACAGCAGCCTCCGAGGGCACTCACACAGGTACCAGGGATCTGGGTGCCTCCCCTTCACCTCATAGCCACCCCATCATAGCTTGAGCTGAAAGGCACAAGCAGAGCGTGTCTTCTTGTATGGATGCACTTGGGCAGTGGTTCAGGGGCTCCTTTGGGAGGTGCCTGTAGCCCTCCTTGAAACATGGAGAGCGGTCCTCCCCTAAAGAAAGGCACCTGTAAAGGGTGGACATTACCACAGCCCCTGAGCCTTCTCTAGAGTAAATATTCCCTTTCTGGTTTTCTTAAAAGGTTTTTTTTTTTTCCTGCTTCCCTCCCTTTTTCCATCTTATCCTTCTGTCTTATAATGGGCCCATGACCCAGAGCTTGCTGACTCTCATCCCGTCAGCTAGTGTACCTGTTCTTCTTTGGCAAGGGAGGAGGAAGCAGTGCTATGTCTGGTGGGTGTCTGATGGGTTATCTTGAGGATCTGGCTGAATGTCCTGCCTGTGCTCCTTTTCTCTCAGATGGTGTGGAGGAGGTAGCTGGTTCATGTTCTCAAGCCCCAACCCACAGCCCTCCCAGCAAACCCAAGCTGGTGGTGAAGCCTCCAGGGAGCAGCCTCAATGGGGTTCCTCCCAACCCCACTCCCATCGTTCAGCGGCTGCCGGCCTTCCTGGACAACCACAACTATGCCAAGTCCCCCATGCAGGTGAGCTGGGAGCACCCTTGCTCAGGTTCATCCAGTATTCTCTTGCGAGGCTGCAACAAGCAATTTCTTAAGGTGGTTCCTTGGTGTCCACCCTATACCAAGGCCTAGGTGGCCAAGTCTCTCTGTTACCCAGAAGCCCCCATAGGGGCTTAGAGAGGCAGAGAGAACTCTAATTTTCAGTCCACTCACACAGCATTGGGGCAAGATGTTTAGGGCACATTCCTTGGTATTATTCTATGAGGTAGGTTTTGCTGGCAAAGTAAAGGCAAATGTTTCAGGGGTGCTCCGTTTGTCTTAGAAGCCTTGCGTAGGCAGGTCGTGTGGGTGGACAGCAGCCTCCCCAGGAATCCAGGGTGGGCTCTGGAGTAACTGGGGTTCAGTGGACTCGAGCTGGAGAGCCTTATTGCCTTTCTGGCTATGAGTGCTGTCTCCAGCCTGGATTGACTGGTCCCTGCTTATGGCTGCCCTGGGTCTCTGCCTCAGGAGGAGGAAGACCTGGCAGCAGGTGTGGGCCGCAGCCGAGTTCCAGTCCGCCCACCCCAGCAGTACTCCGATGATGAGGACGACTATGAGGATGATGAGGACGACGACGTGCAGAACACCAACTCTGCCATCAGGTCAGCCTCGGCTCTGGAAGACTAGAGGCTCAAGTACTGCTGATCCTATCTTGAATATTCTAGCCCATGCTTGAGGTTGCCCTTTAGCATATAACACTGAGCACCTACTGAGTACAGGGTCCTGTGGGAGGCTGGCACACAGGGGCTGACTCCAGGAGGGCTTAGGGCAGTGTTGAAGACATGTAACCAGACAACAAGGCATGTCCTGTTGGGAGGTGGCCTTTCAGCTAGGCCTCAAAGGATTGGATGAAGCAGGGATGGAGGAGATGGGGCGGGGAGGAGTTCTATCCAAAGACGTGGCATTGGCAGAAGGCCAGAGTGAGGCTGCTGGCATAGACGTGTCCTTTGAGAACACATGGCTGGGCTTTTGGAGCTTCGGGTGCCTGGCTGGGAGGGTTAGGGTGCGGGACCAAGTATGAGGAGCTGCAGTGTCACTCCCTGGAGGCCAGGATGTGTCCAGGGCTATTGTGGGCATTGCTGGGCGGGGTCACTTATCCCCTTCCCTTGGCTCACCTCTCATTGGGCCCCCTAGGTACAAGAGGAAGGGTCCAGGGAAGCCAGGGCCACTGAGTGGCTCTGGAGACGGGCAGCTGTCGGTGCTGCAGCCCAACACCATCAACGTCTTGGCTGAGAAGCTCAAAGAGTCCCAGAAAGACCTCTCAATTCCTCTGTCCATCAAGACAAGCAGCGGGGCAGCAAGCCCAGCCGTGGCAGTCCCCACACACTCACAGCCCTCGCCTACACCCAGCAACGAGAGCACAGACACAGCCTCCGAGATCGGCAGTGCTTTTAACTCACCGTTGCGGTCTCCCATCCGCTCAGCCAACCCAACACGGCCCTCCAGCCCTGTCACCTCCCACATTTCCAAGGTGCTTTTTGGAGAGGATGACAGCCTGCTGCGTGTTGACTGCATCCGCTACAATCGTGCTGTTCGTGACTTGGGTCCTGTCATCAGCACGGGCCTGTTGCACCTCGCCGAGGACGGTGTGCTGAGTCCCCTGGCGCTGACAGGTGGGCCTGGGACTGGCTCACTGGCCACTTGGTGGACGGAGGAGGGAGGTGGCCAAGTGACCACCAGGTGTCCTGCACTCTGAAGGGTCTTCTTATGCCTTCTTTTCCCAGAGGGTGGGAAGGGTTCCTCACCCTGCAGCAGACCAAGCCAAGGCAGCCAGGGGTCCAGCAGCCCAGAAGAGAAGGAGGTAGTGGAAGCTGTGGACAGCAGAGAGAAGCCTGGGTTGGCCAGGCCTGGTGAGCCCTTGAGTGGGGAGAAGTACTCCCCCAAGGTGAGTTCCTTTGCAGCTTTCTCTTCTCATCTTGCCAGAGGGAAGGGCCTGAGGCACTGTTGCTCAGGTGCTGGGGTCTTGGAGTTCTGGTATAAAGGTTAGTGGCTGAGGCCAGGCGCCAGGAAGACTGTCTGGGTCGGGGAGCAGCAGGGGCCTTGGTGGGCTCTGTGGACTCTGGCTGCTTCTCCTTGCCTCCAGCTGCCTCTTGGTGTGTGTGTGTGGGGGGGGGGGACTTGATGCTGGCCAGCCCCCCTCAGGGGGGCATTGTGGGATTTTGGCAGGAGCTGCTGGCACTGCTGAAGTGTGTGGAAGCAGAGATCGCAAACTATGAGGCCTGCCTCAAGGAAGAAGTGGAGAAGAGGAAGAAGTTCAAGGTGGGTCACCTTTCTCCCAGCTGCTGGTCCTCTGCCCATCTCTTCCCCGAGATGCGACCTCCTGAAGTCAGCTGGCAGCTGCTCTGGGGCAATGGGCTACAGTGTTCATTCTTCTCTCCCACAGATTGATGACCAGAGGCGGACCCACAACTATGATGAGTTCATCTGTACCTTCATCTCCATGCTGGCCCAGGAAGGTGAGGGGACTTCGCACTGCATCTTACCTGGCATGCCCCGCTGAGAGCCATGTCCCTCAGGCCTCTTATGGTGCTTGAGCAGACTGGGGCTCAGGGATGCCTGAGGGAGCCTCGGCTCCTGGCCGGGGCTTGTGGCCCATTGAGTGGGTGGCTGCTGTGCATCCAGCCACCTGTTCAGTGGCCTCCGCCTCTTTGCAGGCATGCTGGCCAACCTGGTGGAACAGAACATCTCCGTGCGGCGGCGCCAAGGGGTCAGCATCGGCCGGCTCCACAAGCAGCGGAAGCCCGACAGGCGGAAACGCTCGCGCCCTTACAAGGCCAAGCGCCAGTGAGGACTGCCGGCCTGTACTCTGCAGCCCGCTCTTGCCGCATGGCCCTCACCAGGGCCCCTTCCCTGCCCCACTCCCCCTCTTCCCAGTATTACTGAATAGTTCCAGCCAGAGAGCCCAGCTCCGGGAATGGGACCCAGGCTGGATTCCCTGCATTGTGCCCCAGGGCCTGGCAGGGCCGCTCAGCCCCATAGTGCTCTGGAAGCAGCAGCTGGAGCTGGGGCGCAGTGAGGTGCTGCAGCTTCCTCCACAGCCGGCTGTGGAGTGGCAGGACCTGGCCTTTCTGCCTTGGCAGCAGAGTATATATTTTACCTACAGAGACGTCTATTTTTCTGGGCTCTAACCCATCTTGCCACCACTGTGTTGACATAGCCAGCTTCCTGACTGCATTCTTTCCAACAGTTGTCATCCTGGTGGGCCCAGGTCCCTGCGTCATGCTGGAGTCATGACTGCAGGGGCACAGCTGGGGGCCTGGGTGGGCGTTGGGCCCTGCTGCTCTAGCCTCAGCCGCCAATCGTCCCTGTTGTGAGGAAGCCAGGTCTGCTCTTCCTCCTGGGAGAGCTCCAAACTCAGGGACCCGGCTGCTAGGCTGGATGGGGAGTGGGGTGTCCTAGTAGGGGTGGGATGAGCAGCCTGATGGGGTCCCACGCCTGAGCAGAGAGCCGTTTTTTGGCCTTTAAACTCCCTTCCTGGCTTCAGCAAGGCTCGGGCTCTTTGCCTTCAGTGTTGTAGCCCTGGCAATGGGCCTGCCTTGGGCTCCTGGGCTCTGTCCTTGGAGCCTGGGGTTCAGAGGAGCCCCTGCCCAGCCCCTCAGTATTACCATGTCTCCCTCTTCTTAGGGATAGCAGAGACAGAGCAGCTTGCAGGAAGCTGACACCACTCCCCGCCATGCCAGCTTCCTCAGCCTCTGCAGGGCACTCGGTGGGGGACAGCAGGACTAAGTAGGACAACCAGTTGGAACCCCACTGTTCCCAAAGGGCCTAATGCCAAGGGGTGACGAGCCCAGCACTGTCTTCTGGAGCTCAGGCCCCAAACGTAGCTCCATGGCCTCTGCCAGTTGGCTTTGGAGGTGATCTAAGCAGCCCCCTTATCTGTACATAGTGACTGGGGCAGGGGATGGCTGGCCAGTATAGCAGCTGACTTCTCTGGCCCCTGTAAATATTGGATCAATGAATGAATAAACTCTCCTAAGAAATGACCTCTCCTGTGGTTGCTGGCCTAAGATTTATAGGCCAGGCTGTGGTAGGAGTGAGGACCTAACCAAACCTGGGCCCAAGGTCCTGTGATCAGAAAGATGAGAAGTAAGTATTCTCAGGCATCGATGTTTCTGGGGCTGAGATTCTTGGGACCCTAGATCCAGGAGTTAGAATCTGAGCTGAGGAGGGGCTTTGGGTGGAGTGTGGAACCTGAGGAGGACACTGGGAGGAGAGAGCCATGGCTTTCATCCAGTTCTGATGGCCCCGTGACCTGAACAGATGCTGGGTCTCTGAGTTGAGGAGGCAAGGCAAGGAGGCCTCTAGCCCTGCCTGGTGTGCTGTCCCTGGAGAGGCCCCCTGGAGGGCTCAGCTCTACTCGTGTTGTATTTGGACAGGTCCAGCAGGTCAAAGCTGCTACTTCTGCCATGTCTCCACTGCTCACCACGATCACCCTTGAGGCTGCTGCAGCCCCTCACCCCCACTGTTGTCCTGGTTGTGAGTCCTGCAGAGTGGCACTGACAAAGGCAGCTGAGGCTCAGTGGAACTGCTTAGAAAACAACTTTAATGGCCTCAGCTCCTCTGTCCTGAATCTAGTAGTCCAGGGCACAGATGAGGGCCACACCACGCTTTATCCAGTGTTGCTGGGGCTGATTGGAGGGGATCTCCACAGCAATGACGTAGTTGGTGGAGTGGCCCGTGGTTGATAGTGTTCCTGGGCAGGCAAGAAGTGGGGAGGGTTAGGCTGCTGGTCACAAGAACAGGGACTGGGTAAAAGCAATGGACTCCGCCAACTGAGCTGGAGCAAGCAGGGGCCTTGACCCAAGGGGGAGCCAGACTGGTGACTGGGTCTGGCCAAGGCTCTGGCCTGCCCAGGGTTATGGCGCTGTTGACGACGGGAATGGGAGAGTTGATGCCTCTGCTCATTCCCTGTTGGATCCAGCCCAGGCCCACCTCCCCTTCAAGCCTCCATTAACCCGTCTGAACTGTTAGCAGCCTAGGGCTTCCAAGACCCGGGTGAGGCCGGCTGAGGGAAGCAAGAGGAGGGTGAGCTCCGGGGCCACTGCCCACAGAATGAGCCCAAGTTCTGGGCATTACCCTGCCTGCTGCTGGTTTAGCTCTGTCCTGGCCAGGTTGCTCTCAGGAGTGCTGATCGGCTTCTGTTGGCCATCCGGTTCAGCTAACCTGTCCAGTTAGGCTGGCCCAGTCCTGAGCCCCCACCTGTGGTGCGGGTTCCCCACCCTGGCCCCATACCAGCTCGGGTCAGTGTCTTGTAGATGGGACACAGGTAGAAGTTCTGGTCCTGAGTCTTGCGGTTGTGCGTAGGCACAAGCCAGATAACAGCCATCTCTGTGTATAGTTCCTTGGACCGAGATTCGGCCAGTTGGAAGGCTGCAGGGTCCCAGCGGGCCCCTTCCAGGAATAGCCCATGAATGTAGCACCCCTCCTTGGGCCTTTTCTTGAGCTCTGACACTGACTGCTGCATTACCTGTGGTGGGCACAAAGACATGCCCCCCACGTATAAACACCTGGAATCTGGGCTAGGATTTAGGTTAGGAGGCACAGACTCCCTTCTGAGAGCCTACGTGCCCTTTATTCACCCACTACTTCAGCTGGCAGCCTGTGGTCTGTGTCCTGCCCCTAGGGGTTTCCTGGGGGCTCAGAGCCTCTTCTGGCTTGGCTCTTGCCACCCTAGCCCTACTCAAGACCCCCTGACTGCCAGCCAGCTGTGGCTTCAGCACCCCTCCTTTCTGGGCCATACCCCAGCCTTCCCCTGGCCTGACCTTGGCTGTATGCAAACCTTGAAATCAAATGAGATGGTGTCAATGGAGATGACAGACTTGCGGGCAAAGTTCTGGAGTGTGCCTGTCAGGAAGGCCTGGGGGAAGAAGAAGCCACTGATCCAGAAGACAGCTGGGATGCCCCCTTGGATCCAGGCCTGCAGGAAGTCCAGGCGCTGCATCAGGTCCATGACCCATGAGGACAGAGGCTTGAGCGATGGGTAGGCCTTAGCGTTCCAGAGCTCAGGCACAGTGTTGTTGTACAGGCTGGTAGCCATCAGCTCCAGCTGCGAGGACATCACCACCAGCCCCTTGAGTGCCTTGAGGAGGTCTCGCAGCGTCTCTGTGATTACCTGCAGCAGCCGGTTGTACCTATGGGGCCAGTGGCAAAGAAGCGAGCAGTGGTCCAGGGCCATCTGGCACTATCTGTACTCCCCAGTTGTAGGCCACAGACAGAAAAACAATGGCGGAACGTGGGGCTAAGAGCACAGAGCTGAGTTGGGCAGCCTGGGTACTGATCTCAGCTCCTTAGCAAATGTGTAAACTTAGGTCACTTAACTATTTTGGGCCTTGGTTTACTCATCTGTGAACTGGGAACAACTTGGTTGAGTTAGAGCACAGACTTGGCATGGTACCTGGCCCATAGGTTGCTGTCATTTCTCTGTAATAATAACTCTCCATAAGAACTCAGGTCTGGGGGGCGAGGGGGTTTACCGAATGACCTCCTGTACTAGCACTGTGTTCATTGACTCCTCATACAGCACGGGGTACTTGGCCACCACCATCTGCAAGTTGATGGGCTCAGGAACCTGGAGCAGAACATTGTGGGCCACATCCTCCACTATCTGTGGGGGCAAAGGGACACGGGGACGGGGGTCAGGGCCAGCACACCTTAGTTCTTGCAGGGTTCCACATGCACAGAGTTCCCTCTGGGGGAGCAGGCAGGATACTGGGGGGAGCCCTGCCCAACCTGTGGGCCCCTTCCCCCTGCTGCCACCTACCTCCTCCCGGCCCAGGCTGCCCATAGAGGATGATTTGGGTTGCAGCTGGATGATGGCACCAAACAGGGCATAAGTCTCATTCTGGGCAAAGGTGATGTTGGCATTGTCATGCAGGCCGAAGATCTCAGGCATGTCATTGAGAGGGAGGCCTTTGATGTAAGAGAGGTAGCCCTAGAGGGTGGGAGGGCCACACCTGAAGCCTCGCCCTACCCCTAGCCGGTGGGCGGTCCTCCAGTTAAGCACAACTCTCACTTGTCTCCCCAACTTGTAACCCTTACACATCTCCCTCTTCTTGGGACTGCATGGCTTCTGAGGCGCTGTGTGGGGAGCCTTTGCTTCCCCCGCCAGCCCTCTTCCTGCTGCCATGCTGCTCCTTGCTCCTTCATTCAACTCCTCCAAGCAGTCACGCTTCCCTCCTTACAATGATGACCCACACTCCAACAGCCAACCCGGCCCCTGCCAGCTCCGCCACACATCTTAGCAGAAGCACCATTTCCTCTGGGACCCCTTGGAGGAGCTGCTGCTGCCTCAATTGAATAATTATGCTCAGGCTGTGGCCGGGAAGCCAGAGTTCACCTCTCCCCACACAGCCTGAGCTCCAGGGCAGAGACTCAGTGTCCACCTTCCTCACTGTGGCTATCTCTGTGGAATGGGGTAATCCATGAAAAGGAGCTGCTGGAGGGCCGGGGCCACGCCTCCTCCCACCCAGCACCTGAGGGTGTTCAGGGCACCAGCCGGCAGGCTTACATTGAGGTCGTAGGTAGGCTGGATCTGGTGGTAGACGCCTGAGGCGCTGTAGCTATGCTCGTGGTGGAGCACGGAGGGGTTGTAGTAGTCTTCCAGGATGTTCATGACGCAGCGACGGTCCCAGTCATCAGTGACACGGCCCCCATAGTTTATCTCCCCGGCTGTGTACTTGAGGACCTACAGGGCAGGTGTGAGGGCCCCCACAAGCACCCAGCACCCCACCCTAGCCTGTCCCTGGCCCACCTTGTAGGGGATGTCCTCATATTCATCCAGAAACATCTTGAGTTGGCTGATACAGATGCGCAGGTCCCCGTCTGTGAACTCATAGGGGATGTTGAAGCCCAGGGCCCCAAACTTGCGGCGCTCCAGGGCATTCCCGTGGAACAGGCACAGGGATAGCAGAAGGGACTTGAACTCCATCACCTGTGAGAGGCAGGGGAGTGAGGGGCAGGGCCAGGCCCCAGGCATGGCGATGGGGAAGGGTGTACCCCTCACACCTCACCTTGTGGCAGGAGTTGAGGAAGTCATCGCTGAGGCTGCTGTAGGACTTGAGCAGGTTGGCCTTGACGCCACGCGGCGGCTCGATGGTCATCTTGGAGCCATTCTGCAGGATGGACACTGGGAACTTGTTGCTGGGCAGGCTGGTGAGCCACAGGCGGAAGTCCCGGTGCACCTGGTGGCCACATACCACATGAGCTCCTTCCTACCAGGAGCTCTGGGCCACCTGCAGCATGACCCTCCCCCTGGGTGGGCCGGGCCAAGCTAGGCTGTGCAGACCACTGATTAAGAATATGGTCTTGGGGCACCTGGGTGGCTCAGCAGTTGAAGGGTTGAGCCTCTGCCTCTGGCTCAGGGCATGATTCCCTGGTGATCAAATCTCGCATCAGGCTCCCGGAGGAGAGACTGCTTCTCCCTCTGCCTCTGTCTGTCTCTCATGAATAAATAAGTAAATAAATAAAATCTTAGAAAAAAGAATATGGGCTTTATCAGGTAATGATCTCAGGGTTGTGAGATCAAGCCCTGGTCTGCTCCACACTGGGTGTGTAGCCTGCTTCAGATTCTCTCTTTCTCTCCCTCTGCCTCTACCCCTCAATAAAAAAAGGAATAGGGGCTTTGGCAAGTCCCAGGGTCACCAGTCTATGCTGGGTGGACTTGGGCAAGTCACATCAACACTGGTAACAGTAACTCAGGGAGCCATTGAGAGGATGAATCTAGCTGAGGCTTGTTTCATCCATATATCACTTCCCGAGTGCTGTGTGCCAGGCTAGGACGATCTCTATGGGACAATCTCCCTCAGTCTTGGCTCCTGGATGGATGCATTAGCAGCCTCTTCAGCAAAGGAGGACATTGGGTCTGTGGCAAGAAGGGCAGCGCAACCTTATCGGGATTGATGTGCTCGATGAGGCGCTCCAGGGCTGGCATCCAGCTCGGTGCCAGGTGGCAGTTCTGGAAGAAGACCCACTTGCCCCTCTCTATGGAACTGTGCATCATGGCCTCTGCGCGAGGGCCCTGTTGGGATGGGAGTGCTGAGCGGGGAGGGGCCAGCCAGCCCGGCCTCTAGGCCCCCACCCCTGCCCACACCGTCTTTACCTGGCCCTGGCCCAGGGAGATGGCAGAGAGCTTCTTGGAGAATTTCATCTCTTCAGCAAACTTGTAGAGGTCGGCAGCGGGGTCAGTGCCAGGTGATAGCACAAAGATGAGGGGCGTGGTGGAGCTGGAGTCTTTGAACACCACTGACAGGTTGGCTGCCTATGGGTCAGGGAGAGATGCTGGGTCCCTGGGGCTGAGGCAGGGCAGGACCAGGGCAAGGCAGAAGGTCCTGGAGCTTCTAGAGAGCTCTCAGAGAGGCTTCCTGGTGAGGCCTGCAAACTCCCAGAGCCTTTGGAGGGTATGACTAGGAGCTCCAGCCTGACCAAGGTTGTAAAATGGTCTGTCCAGGTGCAGCCAGGCCCCTGGGACCCATAGGTGGGGATTAGTCTGGGCACTGGCTGAATGGCACTTGCCTGGGGCTCAATGAAGCGTGGCTCCAGATTGGTGGCCACAAAATCTTGCATGGCATTGGTAACCTTGTCTCCACGCAGGCAGCGGAGAACCAGCAGCTTCTGGAACTGGTCCAGGTACTCATTCCAGATGCCAGGCAAGGGTTCCCTGCAACAGGCCCATGTGTCCCTGAGAGCTGACCTGTGGGAAGGCACTGGGCCCAGGGACTCTGCTGGCTGGATGACCGGGGAGAGTAGAGTGCCTAGAGGGTACACAGCCGGGGCACAGAACAGATGTGGCCACAGCTGCAGGACAACCCTGGGTGGCTCCTCAGACAAACCTCCTGTGCAGGCCTGTTCCTGGGGTCTTACCTCTCCACATGACCACCCTTGCTATGCCCTGGGGTGCAGCTCACCGGTGGGGTTCAAGGCTGTCAAAGATGGATTGGAATTCTGAGAGGTGCTTTGTGAAGTCTTGGGCGAAGGAGGAGAAGGCTGGGAGGTTTGAGAGTGCGAGGATGTCTCTCCAGGCCCGGTCTGACAGCCAGTCGGGTGCTGGGTTCTCAGTCATGAGCTGGATGGAACCTCCGGACAGGAGGTAGCGCCACTCACCCTGGCAGGGGACAGGGGGAGGCTAGTGCCCACCCAGCAATGCCTCCCCTACCACCCTCAGCCAGAGAAATGGGGTCCTCCCTGGGGGTGGCAGTCAGACAGATAAGTCTGGGTTAGTGTCCCCGCTCCACATTTTCCTGGCTGTGTGTCTTAGGCAAAGGATGTGACCTCTCTGAGCCTCAGTCTCTTCATTTTGTAAAGTAGGAAGAGTGGGAATTTAAGTTGCTTCCCAAGGGTTTTGTTAGCCTGGCACCTAGACACGGCGAAGGCTTGGGCTGTTAATGCTCACTGTCTCGGCAGTGATTTCCAACACACAGCAAAACACCGGGGCTCATGAGAGCCTGAGCTAGGGGGTTCAGGACTGTATCTGCTCACCAGCACACTTGGCTCTGAGAAGGCTGTGCTCACAGGACAGCTTGGGCCACAATGAACCCTGGGTATCCAGACTGTTTTAAGCAAGGAACTGTTTCCTAGAGCCTCTGTCCCTTTACTCTTGCTGTACCCTCCTGCCTGGCCTTCTCTTTCCTTCCCAGGCCTGGCAACAGGGCACTTCCTCAGGCCATCTGTCCTGGGTCACCGGCCCAGCTGGCTGCCCCTTTGCTCATGCACCTGGTCGATCTTGTCCTCATTCATCATGATACGGACACACAGCAGGAAGGCAAACATCAGCTTGTGCTTCTCAAAGAGGCTGCGGCACACGTTGCTATAGAGGTTGTAGGTCAGGTAGCGGTTGATGTTGGCGATGCGCTTCTTCAGGTTGTCTGTGGGGCAGGGAGGTGATGGCAGTGCGTGAGGAGAGGTGAGGGATAGCAAGAGCCCCTGGGTTCAGTCCAGCCCAGTGGGTCGGCCCCACAGCCATGAGGGCAGTCTGGGCATCCCCTGGGGGCCTGTGAAATTCCCAGCAAAGGGGCTCTAAGGCGGTTGGGAGGGGCGTGTGTGCTGTTATGTCTAATATGAGAGTATGTGCAAGTGAACACAGGTAAGAGTTTACACATACGTGTCTGTTGTGGAGATGTGTCCAACTGTGTCACATCTGTGCCAGAGTGGGAGCCCATGCGTCAATGAGTACATGCATGCCAGGCCTACCTGCCCTCTCCGAGTTGGCGATGCCTGAGCGGAAGATGTTGAGAAACCACTCCAGGGAGTACTGGTACATGGGGTCCACGTTGGCCAGGTCAGATACACAGAAAAAAAGGATTTGGGTGCGGACAGCCACAGGGATGTACTCCATGCGCGTGAGGTCAATGTCCCTCTCCGTCTGCTCTGCGATCCTGACTTTGGCCTGGAGGGGCAGCAGGGTAGTGGTGGTCAGGCGCAGGCCAGCTGGCAAAGAGCAGGAGGCAGACATAGGCGGGGACAGGGGTCAGGCCTGGGGTAGGTGGGGAGAGGCAGGAGTTGCAGGCAGGGACAGGCAGTTGCTGACCTGGATCTCGGCAGCCTTCATCTTGGAAGCCTCCAGCACCTTGATGAGCTCCATGTCATCCACGGGGTTGCCTTCGGAGGAACTGAGCCTGTACAGGATCTGGTCTTCGATGTCCTTCAGCTCCTGGCGCATCTTGGCATTACTAACAATCAGCTGATTCTTAGCTTCCTCCAGGTCTGGCCGCTCCTCAGCCACTACCTGGCCCAGTAACTGGTCCTCTAGGCCACTGCCAGGGGAAGGGGACACCATGTCTGTAACACTGGGAGGCTCCAGAGGGCCAGTCTTGAGCCTGCTCATCTATCTACCTGTGCCTCCAGGCTCCAAGAACCCAGCATCCCTGCCAGTATCATCCGGGGAGGCCTAGCCTCTTTCTTGGCTGCAGGGCTAATGCAGAGCCTGCCTGCAAAGTGACCAGTTCTCAGTGAGATGCCAGGTGGCAACCTGGAATCCCAGGATGGGTCAGGTGGTTGGATACATGAGTTGCTGGGATCGTTGAAAAACATCCTCTTGGCAAGAGGGGGCTAGGTGACTGGTAGGGACAGGCCTTTCACCACCTCATCCATACGAGGTTAATAGTGGCCACTAACATAGAGGCCAGAGCATGGAGCAGGTTTGTGGGCTCTGTGCAGGTGACCAGCAAAAGCCATAGTGCCTGGGCTCATGGCAGCAAGGCAGGAAATGGGGTTTGGGTACAGGGAGCCAGAGTGTGCTGGACTCAGGCTCCAGGGCAGCTCTGGGGGCAAGTGCACAAGGGGCTGGCAAGGGCTGAGCTGTGGGGAAGGGTACTTGGACAAGATGGGGCTAGCGCTGACCAGGGAGGCTGAGGGGCCCTGCCCAGTGATCAAGCGCTCTTGATCTTCGGGGTGGGGGTTCTTATTTGGAAATGGTGGCAAGTAAGGGGAGCTGGAGGAGGTGCTAGAAAGGCCTGGAGGGCCAGATTGCCTTGGAAGAAGCTGCTGGAGCCTCTGGGAAAGCCAGGGAGTCTTGGCCCAGGGGTGGGAGAGGGGAAGCCAGGAAGAGCTCACGCTCTGGGTCTGGGGCCTGGAGGCTTACCTGGGTGACAGGGTGAAGTTGATGAGGGTGAGTTTAGTGGAGATCTCAGGTGTGTAGTGTGGGTTGGGCAGCTTAGTGGTGATATACATCCTGAAGTCCTCGTGGTAGGGGATCACCGTGTCCCCCAGCTTCAGCACTGTGTTCCCCTGCTGTTTGTATGTCTACGGTAGGAGGGATGGGCAAGCACTGTGGCCTGGGCTTCGCCAGTGAGGCAGTGAGTGGGGCTGCCCTTTCCCCCTGGTGCTGCAGGCCTACCTGCTTGAGCAGCACGGGCTCCAGGGCCGGGTCCAGCTCCTCGCCCACATTCTCCAGAAGGCAGGGCTTGCCAAAGCGGATAGCGTTCTCCATGCTACGCAGGAAGTCCCGGTCACTCAGCTTGAACACATCCAGCCCATTATCCTTCTCCTGTGGGCATAGGGGCAAGTGGGGTCTGTGAGAGCTGATGGCCAGCTCAAGGCTCAGCTACTGCCCCTGTACCTGCTAAGCCCAGCTGCGTGGGGGTGGCAGCACCAGGCAGATGGGCTCACCATGTTCTTGATCCATTTGTTGGCCTGGCCCTGAGGGTCAATGAAGTGGGTCCAGCGCTGGGAGAACTGGTTGATGACCCCGTTCTCCACTGACAGTGTGTCATTGGGGAGGCCAGCAATCTGTGGGGGCATCAGGTGCCAGACCAGGTCAGGGCTGTCCCACAAGCGGGGTCAGCTGGGGTGACAGCTACTCCAGCTTCATGCTCCGCTATCTCTTCCCTCTCCTAATTGTGTGCCTTTGGAGGGAGGGGCAGACGGCAGTGTGCACAGGTGTCAGCCCACAGGACCCCCTACTCTCTCCTGCTCCCAGGCTGGATCCCAACACCCTTCTTCTCTGGGCCTGTCTGCCATTTTGCCTACTGAGTCCTCACTCACTCAGACCGTCTCCCAGAACCCACAGGCCACCTATACCCTGGCCTATACTCTCCCTTGGCCTCTGCCAACAGCCTCTTGGTTTTCTCCCTGGGCCAACTTTATCTATCCTTCAGCGTCTAGCTCAGATCTGACTTCCTAACCTCACCATGGATGCAGCTATCCTACCCCGACCCACTCTGGCAAGCCCCCCTTGAATTCTCTGCCCACAGTTAGCTAGATCCGTGTCACACTGTGTTCAGCTTTCTCCTCTCCCACCCACAGCTTCTTGTTGGGCCCAGGCAGGTTCAGGGAAGGCATCTCTGAGCAGGCTGAGGACTGAGGAAAGAGGGTGGGAGGGAAGCAGGGGGCTCCTGGCTTAGCCTAGTCACTCCAGCACCCCCCAGACAGGCACCTGCCATGAGCGGATATTCACAGGGTTCCCGAGTGTCCCGATGAGCGTGGGCTCAGAAGTGTGCGGGACCTTGTGTCTCTTGAGCTGCTTGACCCACTGGTTGTAGAGCACCGTGCGGTACTGGCCCTGGGGAGATGCCAGGCTCAGGGCCGCCCACCACGACATGTGTGATGCCCTCCTACCTCGCCTGCCCCCCAGCACCCAGGAGTTGTACACAGAGGTGGAGTTCAGCAGTGGAGGAAGACGTTTGCACTCAGGCCCCACTTTGGGTGACCCCTTTGGCCTCTGTAAACCTCAGCCCCTCATCTCTAAAACAGGGCTAATGACAACAAGGCCCACCTGTCAGGGAGGCTGTGAGGACTGAATGAGAGGTACCCAGCAAGCATAGAAGTGCGAGCTCAGGTTCCTACTAGAAAGCCGGCCCTGCCAGCTTTCCTGCACTGCCTTATCCCCCATGCCTGGAACAGCACAGGGTTCAGATAGGGCACCTGAGAAGCACTTGCCGAATGAGTGAGCGAGGGGAGAGCCACCCTGTAGGGGGCCCCTCATGGCCGTGAGAGTGTCCCAGGGAGGGCTGAAAGGCTCCTTACTGTGAAGGGGCCCAGGTAGGCCACGAAGCCAGCAGCCACCAGCACGTCACCAGAGATGTTACCAAGCATATGTTCCAGGTTCTCCACCGTCTCCTGCCAGCGCACCTTCTCATCCGACAGCCCGTTGATGAGCTGCAGAGGTATCCCCGTGGGATGGGCTGTGCTTGGCCAGGCCAGGGGATGGAGAAGGGGTGCAGGACCTGCCCGCCACCCCCACCTCCCAACCTGCCAGACCCTCCCAGCCCATAGGCCCTGCGTGCAGGGATGTGTGGACCTTGTCTGCCCGGCCCAGCCGCTGCTCGCACTGCTCGCACTTCAGCTCCAGCTCCTCTTTCTTGGTGATGCATTCCCGGTACTTGGTCTGCATCGTGGTGATGCCATCCTCCACCTCACGCAGGCGCTGCTTGGCCTCCTCCAGGATCCTCTGGGTCACCTCCAGGTCATCCTGGGCCTCCCGCAGGGCTTGCTGCAGGCAGAGGGCTCAGGGCTAGCTTTCCAAGGGGCCCTGGGACAGCCCTCAGCTTCCTCCCTCCTCTCCCCCAGCGGTACCCAGTACTCACCCGCTTGGGCTCCACCGCCTTGGCCACAAAGTGGTACTTGTGCATGGCACGCACCCACTGGCAGATGGAGGTGCAGGCCTTGGACACCTTGGCGATTGCAGCTGGCTGGAACTCCTCATTGTCAATGTATGGCTGGATGGCTTTGATCACTGCCTCCCCAATGTTGTCCTGGGGAGGGGAGGCATGGGCACTGGGGGTGGGGGCTGCTTCCCGGGGAGGAAGGGGTGGTGGGGTTTGCTAAGGAACACTGATGCCCTGTGTAGGCTTCAGCACAGGTATCTTCCTTAGGGAATAAACAGTCCAGAGGGGCTTGCTGGAAGAGGAACTTCTGTGTCCCAGATTTCAGATAATACTATCAGAGACTTCAGCCACAAGAAACCATGTAGTCTCAAGGTCTGGTAATATGCAGGCCCCATGTAAAATTTGTTTAGCGACAAGGGCTGTTCGTAGCAGGTGTGGAGAACAGCAAGTGACTCTGATGCCCAACCAGGCTCATGTTCAAGAGTATTAATCCTCACCCCGAGAGCTCATCACACTCCCAGGGTTCCTGTCCCACCCTGTGAGAGTCCAACACTATAGTTCAGAATGAGCCCAGGAATCCGTATTGTTCATGAACTCCCAGAGTTTAGAGCCTGGGAACAGGGAGCCTGAGCACTGGCCATGAGCACTCCTGATTCGGGCTGAATTAGGCTTGTGCGGCTTCTGGTTTCTAGACTGATGGAAGTGGAGGAGGAAGAATGGGGAAGTCTCTAGGGGTCCAGCTGCCTATGGGCCATTATCTCCACCCCCTCAGTGCAGCCTGGGGTACTTGGGGCCTGATACTGACTCATGGTGATGGTGGGGGCCAGGTGCACAGGCAACTATCCCCTACCCACTTTCTGGGCTGAAGAAGGTCCCCTAAGAGGAGGGTGGGATCCAGGCTGACCTAAGCATGAAGCAGCCCCTGGGGGAGGACATGGCCATGGATACTGAGAGCCCCAGATAGACAGCAGACAGAGAAACCCAGGGACAGATGGGAGAAGCTGAACCTCAGCTGAGGCCAAGGGAAAGGCGATGGTTACACAGACAGTGAAAGTCTAGGCCAAGGCCATGGCAGTTTTCAGGGAGGAAAGGGCATGAGAGGGGTTCTTTAGGCTGCAGAGCTTTGGAGTGACAGTCACTCCATCAGCCAGAGAGCTCCTGGGGGGCCAGGATATGGTCCCAGTCAGCTCTGTGGCCACAGGGCTGCCCATGGTCAGGCAAAGGGAGACTGAACAAAGAGCCCTGCACTGGGGGGTGGGGGAGGCAGGCTCCTTTGCTCACTTCCTGGGCTTACTCACGGGCCTGCCCGCTCTGTGCCTGGCACGCTCACCTTGTCAAACTTGAAGAGGCTGTCAAGGAAGCGGCCAGGGTCCTGCAGCAGCCCCTTGCCGGGCTCCCAGTAGTCATCCACTTTGGAGCCGGGCTTCTCTCCGGGCACCTTCTTGGGCTTGATGCCCTTCATGATGCACACAGCCTCTATGACCAACTTCACGCCTGGGGGTGGCCGCTGCATGGCCCGGACCTGTGGGTCAGGCCAGGGGAGATTCATCATTGCCTGGGTACCCCTGGCGGGGACAGCCATCAGATGGGTAGATCCCACAGACCCAGTTCCTACTACCACAGACAAAGGGCATGCCTGGGTATCCCCCCACGTCTGCCCCGACCTGTGGTTCCTTCTGCTCCACCATACACCCAGGCCTGACCACAAGGTCCTAGATGCTCAGACCCCAAGCCCTCTTCATGTGCCTGCCTGGGTCCTGAGGGCAGGTTCAAGGAGGTGAGGACAGGCAGCTGGGTTTGAGGCCTGGTTCTATCCATACCTCTCAGCACATGACCCTTAAGGCATGTGGAGTCAGGGGGTCTGGGGTCCCCAGACACTGGGACAGATGCCAGGGGAGCTTTGGGAGCCGCCTGGCCACTCACCTCGGTCACATCATTCTTGTTGAGGTTGCGCAGGCTGGCCAGGGCTGCATCCAGGGCAGGCAGTGCCTCATCAAGATCCTTCTGGGCATCGTCAGCAATAGCTTGTGCCTTCCTGGCCTTCTCATTGGCCTTGATCTCCTCTGCTTGCACTGAATTCCGGGTCTCCTGGGCAATGGTTGTGTCCACCTGGGGACCAAAGGCAGGGAGGGCGCAGCTGGTGGCATGTCAGGGACAGATGTTCCCCCTCCCTTCTCTCCCCTCTTACCTTTCAGTCTCCCCAGGCAAAGAGAAATGAGGGCAGGGATGTCCCCATCCTCCAAGAGCCATCTCGGAGCTCTGGGAATGTGAGAAGCCTGTTCCAAGTGCTTCTGGTGGGCCTGGCATGGGGCTCAGGGCTTTGCGTGCTTGAGCACAACTGCCCTCCAGGAAAGGATCCCCTAAGCCCTCAGGGCATCACCATGCAAGACAGAGAAAGGCAGTCCCCCACATCATGTTCTTTCTATCTGCTGGAAACATTTTTAATACACTGACTTTGCAGAGCAGGTGTGACTGCTTCTACCAGAAAGCTGTCATAATGAACTTGCGAATCTGAGATGTCAGCTATGAAGGACCTGGCCCTAGAATTTGAGGATCTCGTGAAGACTCAGGAGACTTGGGCTGCACAGCTGCCAGAAGTGACCTGCCACTCAGTCCATGTTGTGATGATCAGGGTTTGGATTGCCTGTCTTGCTCTTCACTGCATCCCCTGCCCAGGGCAGGGCGTGGTAGAGAATAGGTTCCAAGCAAACACTTGTTGAATGAACAAATGACTACTGACTGAAGAAAACAGGAACCGAGGGGCTAAGCAACCTGCAGAAGTCAGGCATCCAGCCATCTCGTGGTTGCATGGGGACACCGAGCATCCTCAGACATGGTCAGACATCAGGGATGAGGGCCCGGGAGCATAGCTGACCTTGATCTGCTCCATGGTGAGCACGGTGTCCTTGGCAGCCTCTTCCAGCAGGGGTCGCATCATCTCCAGCTCCTCCTGCATCTTGGCCACGTCCTCGGAAGTACGCAGCAGCTGGTGGATGGGGGACACAGAGAGGAAATCTGGTGTGACAGGGTACCAGAAAGAGAGCTGGGCCTGGAGGGGGCTGGGGAGAGTGTCCTGCATGCAGGGTCACCCGCCCTAATTTATAAGTGACAGGTTATGGCTGGTTGCCCAGTGAGCCCTAGAGGAAAGGAGCAGTCCTCTGAGAATCTGTGGGGTTGACCTGCTTTGGCCTTGACCTTGTTCAGCTGGTAAGGGAGGAAGCTACCCATTTAAACACTGCAGGCTGCTGACTGAGAGGGTGGGCTGGGCCTCCCTGGGGCAGGTCTAAGCCACAGCAAGCAGTACCATGGGCGGCTAGCCATTATTCACAAAGTCCCACCCTGGCCCACCTTGTCAAGGCCACTCTTCATGCGATTCTTGGCAGTTTTCAGCTCCTGTTTCTTCTGCCCAGTTAGGATGGAGAATATATTAAGCAGTTCCAGGTAGCTCTTGGGGGTCACGTAGTTGTGGCGGGCCAGCTCGGCCAGGTACTCCACACATTTCCTGGCCACCGACTGGTGGATATACACGCAAACTTGAATCTGTGGATAGGAGACCACTGATGCCAGCCTTGTAGAGCCTCCAACAAAGACAGGGCACCAGGGTACCCTTGAAGCCACTGCAGTTGGATCCCAAGGAGGGGGCCACATGTAGGAAGCTCAGTGCCTCTCACACTCACTGTCTCCCATGATCCTTATAACCTCTAGATCAAGGTCATTCATTCTGCAGAAGAAAAACCCATGACCCAGAGAAGTCAAGGGGCTCGTTTTGGTTCACACAATTGTCAAAGGCAGAGCTGCCTTTGAACACGGACCCAGGTGTCTCCCAGATCTTGGCCCAGTGCCCTTGTCACAGCTCCCAAGACCTGCCTCGGAGAGTCCTAAGGTGGGACACCCCGCCTCCCTAACCACCCCATGGAGGCTAGATCTGTGATAACAGAGGATCCAAGGACCTCAGCATAGCTGGAGAGGGAAACAGTCTCACTATAGTTCTTGGCCCTGAGGTGACCATCACTCTCTTGGGTTGGACCAGACAAATCTAGCCCCCTATCTGTGGTCTTCAGTTGTTATTAGGAGGCTCTTTGAAGAAAACTGCCACAAAGCCCTCAGGGAATGAAAGAAATAGTGACTGTGTAACATGTGTCCAACCTTCTATATCCCTGTGACAAACTTGTGGCAGTCTCATGATACACATGAGGGAACAGGCTTAGAATGGATAAAGCTGTCTGCCCCAATGCCCCTCAGTATTGGGCCTGGGACTCTCAGCTGGGCCGCAGTGACCCTAAGCCCAAACCTAAACGCTGACAGCTTGCTCCTCACCAAAACACCTACCAGTCCTTTAATTACTTCAGAGGTGGCTTCCAGTTCTGGGATCTCATTCAGGAACATGGTGGCCACAGACTCCAGGGCCTCTGCTGGCCACTCGTTAAACCAGTCAATGGTACAGCAGTTGACAAGGGAGGGGAACTGCCTCAAGCGGGCTCGGAATACCTCTCCAATGGGGCTAGGGGACCAAGAGTCCAAATGAGACACTGACTCACGCCCCTAGGAGCCCAAGACCCTCCTCATGGCAGGCCCAGGTGCATCCCTGCCCAGCCCCGCAGTCCCTGCATGGCCACAATGGCTGCCCATACCTCATACACAGCACCATGTGGATATGGCTGCGCACACGCCCAGTGTAGGCAGCCATGAGGTTGGCCTTGGTGGGCTGCAGGCCTTGCTCCTGGATATAGGGCCGCATGGTATTGACAATCTGGTCCTGCTCATCTGAGGTATAGAGGTTGGGAATATCACCTGAGTTCAGAACATTGTTGATGTCCTCCAGGAAAGACTCATTCTTGATCTGGAGAGAGATGAGAGTACAAAAGCTAAGACTTGATAATGGCCCCTGGGTGCAGGTCTCCCTGGACCTTCACAGCAGACCATGCCACTGAGGCTCAGAGAAGCTCAGGGTCATACAAGTGACCTGGTAAGTCATGGTGTAGGACTCATACCCAGGCCTGCCCTACAGCAGAGACTCTGAACATCACCACTGAGCTGTGGAAGGGTCCCAGGCCCTGGGTGAGAGATATGGTACCTTACTCTCACTTTCCAGCCCTCTCTATGCCTCAGCTTCCTCATAGAAGGAAAGCAGGCCATAGGCAGAAAGAAGTCATTGCTAGGAGGTAGGGGCAGGGCTAGGAACGGGGGGGACCCTACACAGAGTGGAAAGCATGCCAGGGCTCCTGTCTCGGCCCAATTCCGCCTACCAACCAGGTTTAAGTGCTACTCTGTTTGTTCTGAGACCCCGGAGCTACAACCTCACTTCCTCTTAGAGACCTAGGGACAGGCCTCATGTCTGGGGAGCCCTAGAGGCAGCAGCCCCCAAGAGGGCCACCAGGGGCACAGTGCTTCAGGCATAAGTCCTGCAGTCTTTGAGGTGGGAAGCCTTTGGCCAGTGAAGGTGGTGTCACCTGTGGTCAGCCATGGTGCCAGGGACCTTCTTTACTTTTGGGGTATAGTAGTGATCTAGGTCTCCCTAACTCTGACAGGCTAGGTTTGGCCCCCCACCCCGCATCCCAGCCATCCTTCTAAACGTCCACCCCACCAGACAGGGACCTGGGCAAGAAGGACTGACCACTTTCCAGGATGCCACACCAGGACGGGGTTGTATCCAGCCCACCCTGGACCCTGCCCACTGTCCGTGGCAGCGGCACCTGAGTGTCGGAGAACAGGAAGGTGATGGGCAGGCTGTGCAGGCCAGCCTTGAGCAAGACCTTCTTGACATCTTCACGCCACTCGGTCATGCCGTAGTTCTTGGATAGCTCAATCTGGAAGCACTCGTACTCGGCCCTGGAGACATACCAGAGCTCGAGGCCAAGTGCTGAGTGGGGGATAGCCAGACCCCACCCCCAGCCATCTGGAGTCTGGCTCCCAGCCTGGGCAGATCTGCACACTCTCCAGGCCCTGAACCTTCTCTCTTTCCTCCAGACCTTTGCTTAAGCTATTCCCATAGCCTGGAATGTACTTCTCCATCCTCCCAGCTCTGATCCTGAGGGGAGGCCTGTGGCCACCTGACCTAGGAATTCCTCCTGGATGTCTGCAGCCATGCCTCCCACCCTAGAGCACCACGGGGCACTGTTATTGCCTCTCCTTGGAGCCCAGCTCCCCTTTCCAGGGCATTCAGTAGCGTGTGGCTGGATGACCTGGCCCAGCATGGTCCCAACTCCACCAGAAGAACGGAAATGGAAGCAACAGCCTGCCACCGGCCACCGGCCGCCCGCTACCCAGCATGCCCAGGGGTCCTCACATGTGCGAGGCCAGCCGTGTGAGGGAGCTGCGGCCGCTGCCACCCACGCCCAGCAGGAGCGCGTTGCCCAGTGCCTGGCGCAGGGTACGGCTGATGCGGCAGATGTGGCTCATGGCATCCATGAATAGGACCAGCTTCAGCTTGGCTGTGTTGATCTGGTTGTAGTCCTCCATGTACTCCTCAATCACCTGCATCATCTGGGGCCAGGGAGGATGGGGAAATCTGGGCCCTCTCTCCATCCCCCATGCACTAGGGGATGCCCCCCTCCCATGGTCAGCCCCGCTCCTCTGTGCATGGAGGGGCATTGAGCCTTCAATGTAGGATACACACAGGGGCCTGAGGGGCGGGCTTGGAGCCCTGCCTGTTTCCTCCAGGTCTCACCTGGTGTACTGACCTGGGGCCCTCATGGGAGCTCCTGGGAACTAGGAGGGGATGTGTGTGGAGGGAAACCACTGGGGGGGCCACTGCAGCCACACAGCTCCGAGGCCTCTGACGAGGTCTCTTCCGTGCCTCCCTGAGGTCCTGACTCAGGGGTCCTCCCCTCCATGGGCAGCATGAGAGCCCCTCCAACAGGCCAGCATGTCCATGTTTACAGAGCCTGTCTTAGGTGAACTACAGGCTTGTCATCAGAGGTGGGCCAAGCAGGGCCCGTTGTGCCCTTTTGCAAAGTGAGGCAATGGGACCTAGAGTGGCAAGGGCTGGCCCTTATAGTCCTGACCCTCTAGTCATAGTGTGGTGGTCTGTTCGTAGTGCTGTGGAGGGCCCAGGGCACAGGGGGCAGAGCGAAGGGGCCCCTTACCTTCTTCTCACTGGTGATGAGCTCATAGGACTTGACGTCAGAGCCTGGAGACATGAAGTCCCCATAGAGGATGGGCTGGAAGGGACAGATGTCGGCAAAGGCCACCTCCCAGCGCTCCATGTGGCTCTCCAGTAGTTTGTCAAACCAGCCTCGGTCCTCCTCACTCACCAGGCGGTCTCGGAACACGCGGCAACTCTCGTGGTACCACAGACGCAGCAGCTGGACCTTGTCCTGCAGCCACCCCACGTTAGTGCTGGCCCCTGCCCTCGAGACCTGGCTGGGGCAGTGTGCAGGGGCAGCAGCCAACCGAGCACCCCACCTTGTGCCGTGCTGTCCCCTCCCTCAGCTCCAGGCCCAGGTGAGATCCAGCTGCATTAGCTGCTCATCAGCTTCTCCACTCTCAGGGCCCCCATGGCTCCTCAAACCCCAAACCCAGGAGGGATGACTGTTCTCCTTACACCTTCCCAACGCCCCACATCCAGCCACTTGGTGAGCTCCTCTGACTCTGCTCCCATCTCCAAGTCTGCTGCCACCTCCATCCCAGCTCTCCACCTCCCCCTGGGTGAATGGATGGCCCTCCAGAAGCCCCCAGGCCCTTATCTCTACTTATTTGACCCTAGCTTGGCAAGGTCAGGGCTGGCATCCGTCCTGTTCACCAAGTCTCCCTGGTCCCAGGCTCTGTACACACTGACCCATCCACCCCCACTGCAAGTGCAAATCTGCCCCCCTTCACCCCATGGTTCCCATCGCCTTCAGGCCCTATGGCCCCCACAGCTGACAGTCTGCTCCAGCCCACCCGGCACACTGACAGCCTACTCCCTGCTGCAGTTCTGTGCCTTCCACCTGGGCATCTCTGGTTCCTGGGATGCATCCTACTCATACTTCCTTCCAGAGCTTCTGCACAGGGCCTCCATTAGGAACCCTCGCTCTCCCTTGCCTTGCCCTGGGTCCTTTTGTGTGATCCCCATGACCACTGCCATTCTAGGCATGGATTTGACATGCAAGACATGGCTCAGCTGTAGGAAAGGGGGCCTGGAGCCCAGCGTACCCCCAGCCCTGCTCAAGGCCTGGCCAGGTGAAGGCTGGGCAGAGTTTGAGCAGTTAGGCCAAAATCAAGGGGCTGGAGAGGACTATGAGGGCACTGTGTGCTCTCCTCCACTGAACACTGGAAGGAACCCTGCTAGATAGATCCTTACCTCAACCTTCGCCGGGTCGGCCATGAGCATGCCCTGGAAGACCTTGGAGAGGTCCCTCAGGTTAAAGGTGTAGTGGGACTTGGCTGGAGTGGGCAGCAGCTGGGAGGTGATAGTGGAGTACACCATGATAGTGGCTTCCACGAGGGGATCCGTGAAGTGGGCGATGGTGGGGGCCCCAGCTGTGGGAACAGGAAGGTGGGCCTGGATCACACAGGCAGGGGATCCCTGTGGATCCTAATCTCCTGCCTTTGCCAGTGCTGTGTTCTCTCCCAGATGCCCTTTCCCCAGCCTGGGGGCCTGGGTTCTGCGCATCCTTCAGCCCCTCTTGGATGCCATCTTCCCCACAAGCTCTTCCTGGTACCCCCCAGCTTGGGGTGAGGAATCTCCTGCTCTGAGCTCTGCCCTCCTTTACAGCCTCATTACCAACACAGTCTGTTGCCCACTGGGGCACTGGGACACATCCACAGAACTGGGGGTACGAATGGGGTCAGTGCTGGGCAGGGACCCTACTGTCTTGCCCTGTGGGGCTCTGAGCCCAGCAGGGGAGGGTCACATGGCCAACAGTGGCTTCAGGAGTGCAAATGGTGGATGTGAGGGGCCTGGAGCTCAGCCATGACCTGCGGGGCTTACCAGCCCCCCGGAGCTGCTGCAACCACCAGCCTGCATTTTCCTTACTAATGTAACTGAGGTTCTTGGTTCTTTAAAAACTATTCAATTCTTTGCTGGGAACCAAAATTCTGTCAGTGGGAACCTGGGGCAGAGGGAATCCCCTGAAGTGGAAAACAAGAAGGGGCAAGAGGGCTCATGAGCCCCAAAGACGGGTTCCTCCGTTTGTTATCACAGGCACTGTCCTCAGTCCTGGGCACAGAGGGTGGTCCCAGCCGACACACTCCTCACCCTTCAGCTGCTGCCTGCAGGGAGCCAGGCAGCCAATGGATCTGCAGCAGAGCCAACAGTAAAGGGCTACAGAGAGGCCAGCCGCAGCAGAGTATCAGGGGGGCCAGGGTTGGAGGCATTTGATGTAATCTTGGTCAGGGGCGGGAGGGCTCAGGAGGAGGGGCACTAGAGCGGAGAGCTGGACAGCGGACATGTGAGTGGACCCAGGACCAGAGCAAGTGTTCCGAGGACTGCAGTGTTAAGAACCGATTGGGGGGTGGGGCGGTGAGAGCAGAGAGGGGACAAGGGGCTGGGGTAGCCCTGCCTACCACTGTTGGGACTTGGGCTCTTGCCTGTAGTTGAGCAGAGGAAGAATGTGACCCAAATGAACATGGAAATGGGTCCCTTGGCTACAGGTGGAGATGGATAGACGGCTGGATGGGAGGTTGGGATGAGGAATGGGGGTGACCTGACCTGAGAGGAAGGGCTACCCTCCAGCAACAGTAAGAGCCCAGGAACATTAGGACTGAGAGCTGACCTTTGATCTGGCCACACAAAGCCACCATGACAAGGGCACTCTCCAGGGAGTGAGACACAGGGGAAAGTGGGAAGGGTGGCTGGTGCCAGCATGAAGGGACAATGCTCTGGAGCTGTGCTGTCAACATGAGTGGAGAAACGGAAAGATGGCCAGGGTGAACGGGAAGGGGCCCAGAGTGGCTGTGTTAGTTTTGTTGTTAAGACGGGAAATCAGGACATGTTTGCCTGCTGGCAAGAATGGCCCCAGAGAGATGGGCCACACACATCCAGTGTCTTGGGACGTGGAGCCACATCCTCCAGCAGACACTCTGCGGTGGGATTCAGGCTTCAGAGAAGGGCTCTTTGGCTATACCCAGGAGAAAGCTAGTCCTTTCCAAGCAACAGGAGAGAAGACAGGGCTGAGGGAGGCCCGGGTACAGGTGAGTGGTAGACCTGGAAGTCTAAGGAGGGCGCTGTCTTCTGATGGCCTCCTTCAGCTGAGGTGGGACTTGAGCCAGGGCTGGAGGTCTGAAGGGGTTGGTTATTCTGCTGCAATGACCACCAGATCTGCCCTGTGTGAGGCTGCTATAGCAGAGATGCCCACTCACAGCAGAGATGCCCACCCTTTGAATAGGGCCAGCCTCTTTGGAGCCTCTGCTTCTCTACACAGGGTAAGAATTTGTTGGGTTTCTTTATTAATCCATTTAACTCACATTGACTTTGCTTTTACTATGGGTTGAACACCACCCAGGCACTGAAGGATGACTGCTATAGGAATGGTCGAGTGAGCCTCTGAAAGTGTTTGCTGTGGCAGTAGCTCAGCGTCCCGATATGAGCCTGAGGATGGTTCTCTGTGGCCACTGGGACTCAGCCTAGGCCACACCCAACTGGAACCCAGGGCTCACCCTGGAACCAGTGTCCTACCCCATACAGGCCCTGTCCAGGCCTGTACTTACGCACAGGCTCCCGGTAACTTCTCTCCCCGAGGAGTCCATCTAGAGAGTTGAGGGAAAGACATGGGGCTCAGAGTTAGGTAGGTCCCTCGCTGCCCACCTTGGCCAGCCTCCAGAGCAGCCACCTACCAGCCACCCTCCTCAGCAATGTGGTCCCCACCCCTAGCCCAGCCTGTAGGCAGGTTCTGGCCTATCACCACTGGGGCAGGGCAGGCCAGGCCAGAGGAGGGAAGGCTGACGCCCATCACCCACCACCTGGGACAGTGCCAAGGGGAGTTCAAAGGTCAGAGTGTATGTTAGACAGGAGGTGGGCTGGTGGGGAAAACCTCATCTTGATGTAGACTTTTCCCCAAACCCCATGGAAGGTGAGGGCCTCTTTGTCTATTCTATATTGGTTCCTTTCCCTGAATTATAAAAGTAACATCCTTCCACCGGCTTTTCTGAGCAAGTACTAACATAAGTGTGGACTTATGCAGGTGAATACACAAGTGTGCGTGTGTATAAATCATATATTCAGCAATCACCATGCACCAGGCTTCATGCTAGATGCTACATGCAATGTCTATTTAACCTTCTTGACTTGGGATGGTGGACACTAGTATCATCACCCATCATACAGATGGAGAAACTGAGGCTCAGAGAGGTTCATGAATTGGTAACATAGCTGAGTAAAGGGTGAAGCCAGGGCTGAGGTCGCTGCCTCCACCGTTCCACCCTTTCCAGCCGTCCTAGGAGTAGCTTACCTGGCCTGGGCTTCTGCCTTTGCCCAGGGCCTCCCCAACTTCCACCCAGTGCTCACCCATCCAACTGCCCAGGATGGTGGAGAAGATGTGCTTCTTGCTGACCTCGTCCATCTCAGCAAAGGACAGGTAGTTGAAGTGGCGTGTCAGCCGTGGGGTGATGGCATTCCTGCCTCCGCCAGGGGGGCCCATGGCACAGATAAAGTTGATGTCCACCAGGTTCTTGAAGGATCCTGGAGTGGAGGCAGGAGGTCAGGAGGGAGCCCTACCTGGGGCTGAATTATGACTTTTGTGGGCCCTAAGCACTTGGCCTTCAAGGGCCTCCTCCTCTATAAAGACATTAAAAATTATAATTTATAACAGTATTAGACTAAAGATAAATATATTAGTAGAATACATTAAACATTAAAAACATTCTTTGACCTAGAACTTCATTTTCCTGGTGATTTTAAAAGAAATCAGAACATTTCTGTGGACCCTCTAAAAGTACTGTGGGCACTAGGCCCTCTGCCTACCCTGCCTAACAGGAGAGGCCCCCAGCCCTGCCCAGCACACCCAGCCTGCACCCCGCTGGGCCAGCCAGCACGCACCAATGACCTTGCGGTCATACCAGCCGCCATGGTCCATCCACTGGCGCAACAGCTCGATAGGTGGTTGGGCGCCATATGTCTCCAAGGCCGGCATATTCAGGTCATCGATGAAGAAAATGAAGTTGCGTCCCAGGGGCGGCCCAAACACACCCTTTCGCCTGTGGGGAGGGGCTGTGTGAGCCCAGTACCCACTGGTACCAGGTCCTCTGGGAATCAAGGGGTGGCAGGATAGCAACTGCTTTCAGCCTCCTCTGAATTGTTAGACTTCTTGAACAGCCTCTTGTTCCCCTCTGAACATCCTGGGACATCACACTTGGCCGCCTTGAGTCTGGGCTCCCTTCAGGCTGAGTCCCGCCTTGCAGGCAGGCCCATATCAAGCCCCACTCGAGTACGCAACCCAGGGTGGGCACCCATGGCTTGGGATTTCTGATGGATGATGGCTCCAGAGCAGTCTGCAAGACAGCCCAGGGCCCTCCAGGAAGTTTTTGGCAAACCCGAGAGCATAATTCAGTAAGGAGCTGAGAGAGTGGCTGGTTGAGCCAGGCTTGGAAGGACACTAGGTGTAGAAAGGAACAGAGTGCATGCCTCTTGTCCAGCTTGCTGTCAATGAGGTCCTGGGTCTGGTTGGCCGAAGTCCGGGCTGAGAAGGTGAGGAAGTGGCTGATGTACTCTAGCGGCAGGTTCTTGAGGAGCTTGTCAGAGATGGTGAGGGTCTTCCCCGTGCCTGTTGGCCCAATGCATAGCACCTAGGAGAACCAGGGTCATGTGTTTAAAACTCTTACAAGGTCTGGCACACAGTAGGAGCTGTCCACCCTGTCAATATGGGTGCCATCCCCCTTTGCCCCCACTGCCTTTTGGGCCTTGGTGTGGGTGAGGCAGGGCATGGCAGGGGCACTCACAGGCTTATGGTTGATGAGTAGCATGTCCAGCAGGTAGGACATCTGCACCGTGTCCATAGTAGGCACAATGATGTTACAGTAGTTGGTATCTGGCATCATAGTGAATGGAGTGGAGGAGTCCATCCACTTCACCCAGGCAATCTGGAACCATAGGTAGCTTAGGGCTGAGCCTGGAACTCCACCCCACCATGCTCTGGCCAAGTGCACCAGGAGGGTCAAGGAACTGCACTGCCAGACCCTGGCAGGAGAACCTAGGAGAGGGGCTGCTTCTGACTGAAATAGAGAGCCCCATGTCTGAATCTCTGCACAGAGTGGGAAATCCCAGGATGAACCCCTGGGAGTGGGGGACTCTCTGCACAAGCTGCCCAGGTTGAGGGCTTCCTAGGGACTGCCAGACCCTGAATCTCTGCATCAGGGAGATGTTCTGGAAACTGGATGGCCCAGAAGCCAAAGGCTTTTGCTGTTTCATCTCAGGCTACCCGAGGGTATGGAGCCAAAACCAGAGGAGTTGGCATCACTGGGACAATGAGAGATCCCCTGCCTGGTCTCCCCCAACCACCCCTACCTGCATGAATTCCTTCACCCACAGCCTCCACCCAGCTGGCCAACTTCCCCTGATGAGGGTGTTCATTATGGTCAAACCACAGGTCACACTGGGGACAGTTCTGACTGTAGACTCAAATGTGCCCTGTGAGATCCCTAGCAGGAGCGTGCAGTGGCCATCTCTACAGACGCTCTCTGCCCCCTCCTCCTCCTGGGCTGGGTCCTGATCCTGGAAGCACAGTAGGCTCTCGGAGCCATCACTGGCTGATAGGAAGGATAGGACACCAAGGCAAGCCAGGAGGGCTTGCTGCCCAGCCCCAAGGACATCCAGTTCCTAGGAAAATGGGACTTTTAGATAGAATTAAGCAACCATCCCTGGGAGCAGCATCAACATTGAGGAGGCAATGCATATGGTTGGGAAAGGAGGAATGCTAACATTTCCTGGTCCCAGGAAAAGTCTAGTTCTGACGCCCACTGGCTGGGTATGACTGTCCTGAGCCTCAATTTATTTGTCTGGAAAGTGGATACAATAAGAACTACACTGTGTATCTGTGAGGATCCATGACATAATGCAAATAACCCCCACCTGAGACCTGTGGCCATCAGCATGGTCTCCTCCCTGTAATCATTTTTCATTGAGGAGGACAGCCACCATCCAGTGGGGCCCTTCCTGTCCTGCCCCCTAGGCACAAGCCTGTGTTCACCTGCTTGCCCTCCTCATCTTCATCCTCATCGTCATTGGTGTTGCTGATGCCTGCGTCCTCCAGCCTGTAATCGAACACCAGCCCCTCCTCTGGGAAGTGCATGGTCAGCTGCCAGGGGACGGAGGAAAACCAGGCTGTGAGGCCCAGGAGTTTGTGTGTCTGCTTGTCCCTGGGGGCCGGGCCCCAAGGATGGCCCTGGGACACCCAGCCTTGGGAGCCCAGCCCGGAGTCTGCCGCCGCTCACGTTTTCTATCTTCATCTTGATCCTGAGCCAGTGGCTGAAGCTGAGGCGGCTGGCGCTGTCCCCCGTGGCGCCCACACTCCAGATCAAGGAGAAGATGAACCAGGGCTCGATCAGCTCTGGGATGCGGCTCAGCTTTTCAGGGGGTATTTTCTTGAGGCCCTGGGGACAGTGGGGACAACATCAGGCCCAGGCAAGAACAGTGCTGAGTAGCCTGAGGAAGCGGGGCTTCGGGGGCCACCTGGGGCCTCCACTGCATGGTCTGGCATCTCCACAGCAGACCGGAATGGGTAACCCATGACCCAATCTGAATCTCCCTTCCGGGATGCTGGGTGTGGGGCTCAGGGCCCTCGGGTGCCCAGGCATAGGGAGCAGGGGCAGGAAGAGCAGGCACCCAGCCCCATTGCTCGGAGCTGTACCTCTTTAGGCAGAAATGGCTTGAAGAAGCAATCTAGCAGCTTGAGGAGGCTCATGGTCAGATTGCTGTTGGTTGAGGCGATCACCTCCTTTACCGAGTGCCGGACGAAAGTGATAGATCCCTACAGCAGATGAGCACCCAGCTCCTGTGGCTGGTGGCCATAGCTCCCTGCTACCCCACCTGGGCTGGGCACACTGTGGCTTCGCTTACCTCCAGGAAGCCGACAAACAGGGCCTTGAACTTCTCCTCATGGGGCTTGAATAAGGCAGGGAGCCTCCTCAGCCAGCACTCGACAAAAGGCATGAGCCCCAGGATGCTGGGCTCCAGGTACACCATGCCACAGCGGGACACGGTGGCCGGGGAGGCCACTGCCAGGTCCTGAACCTCAAACATCATGGTCATCGCCTGGCACCAAGGTGAACTGTGTGAGTGAGTGGTCACCAGTTCCAAGGGCCGGGGAAAGGGCTGCACAACCACGGGGAGGGGCTGCCCATCCTGCAGCTGTGGGAGGCCATGGGGCAGGCTGTGGACCAGGAGCAGTGTTGGGGTAGAGGAACCCCTTGGTCCTCAGCTGCTAACAGAGCTCTCCCTGGAGTCTCGAGGAGAACCACAGTTAGGAGATTCCTGATTGCTCTCTGGGCAGCCTAGGACCAGGGTATTTTGGGGTCCCTGGAGCCCTAGAGGAGTCTGATGGGAGCTGTATGCTATGCTCCAGAACTTCCAGGTGTTCTCAGAAGGGTTCAAGAGATCAGCTCAGTGTAGCTACCATGAACTGCTCTTCTACCTCCTTTTCTGAGCCCTCCTTTTCTGAGAACTGCACCTCATATACCAGGCAGGTGGCTGTGCGGCCAGGTGTGTACCACCCGTCTCCCAGATTCCTGGCATGTTGCTAAGATGTCTGTCATAGTTGCAAGGGGGCCTAGGAGGCACAAGTTAGAGTCAACCAGAGAGCAGTGGGAGGTCATCCTGGACCTGGGCCCAGAGCATCACAGAATGTGGTCTGCAGAAGGGCAGCCTTGGACAGCTGCACCCGACATGGCTGAGCTGTGGGGGCTTGAGATGGGGAGGGACACCAAAGGGATGTGTGGTTGGCCTGGGATATAGCCTTGGCACTGAGAGGAAAGGGGGATGAGGTGGGCGAGCATACTGTGGCCTCAGGGCCACCCAGTGGCAGAGGAGAGCTGGGAAAGCAGACAGGTAGGCATACTTCTGTGAGCTTGATGATCTCCCCAGAACTGAGGCACAGCTTCTTGTTGTCGTCCAGCACCGTGTTCATGTTCTCTATCCAGACGGCGTCTACCGGCCCATCAAACATGTACCACTTCTTGTTGCTGTCAGAGGCGATGGCCCCCACCCGGATGAGGGAGGGGAAAATCCCGTCTGTCCTGCAGCCACCAGGAGGAGAGGGTCATAGGCACCCAGAGACAGAGCAGCAAGCACCACTGGCTCTCGGGGAAAGCTGGACCTGGTCTGACCCCCAGGACCCCCACTTACCCATGCAAGAGTTTGGGTGTGCATGAAACCCTTCACCAGAAACAGGGAAGCAGGCCAGACTCCCATTGGGAAAGATGAATGACTGCCCCTTCTCCAGCGCCCACCCCACACGGGGCTCCCAGAACACTGGAGCCAAGCAGAAACCCCCAGCAGAGACTGGAGATTTCTCCAGAGAAAAGGCTCCTACATGCTGATGTTCGGAGGATCTCCACCTAGCTGCCTTTCTCCAGCTCCATGCACTTCCCCTGATATGCATGCACATGTCTGCCTGAGAGGGGCGGCCAGCCCTCTGGGGTCATGACAGCAGGCAACATTTATTGAGAACTTGGTACGTGCCATGCTGTCTGGACATCTTCCCTATGTCAAGCTCATTTTCTCCTCATCATAATCATGGTGCCATTATAATCCCCACTCTGTGGATGATGGCACCAAGACCCTGCGGTGGGGAAGGCCACTCAGCAAGGAAGTGCAGTGGTGAGTAGAGTCCGAGGTACTTGGGCTCCAGAGCCTGAGCTCCTAACCTCCCAATGGGATAAGGGAGGGAGGCCCATAGCCCACAGCCCCCAGAGGTCTGGGCTCAGGGTAGTCACTGGAGAGGGGTTGGAATCACTCACCACTCATGGGTGAGCAGATCAAATTCTCCATACAACTGGCCCATCGTGATGGACTTGGGGTTCAGCACGTAGTAGTTGACAGCCTCATACACACCACCACTGATGGATGGCTGTCCTTTCAGTGATGTCATGGCAGCTGCCAGGACTCTGTAACACTAGAGAGACAGTCACTCAAGAGTGAGCCTCCTGGCTCCCCAGAGCACAGGGCTGGAGTGGGCTGCAGGCTGCAGGGGTCAGGAGGGGTATTCTAGAGGCCACAGAGGTACAAATGGGGGCCAAGACCCCTGCCAAACCCCCCACCTCAGGCCTCTGTCTGGGTACTGAATTGCCTGGCTTGGCTCCACTCACGTTGCTCTTGCCAGAACCTGCAGGCCCAACGAGCATGAGGCCGTGCCGCACCACGGTGGTCTCATAGAGCTGGATGCACTTGGTCAGGAAACCTGGAGGGACATAGCAATGGAGTCCAGGGGGCAGAGCATGGCTTGGGTCCTGGCTCTGCTACTAGCTTGCTGTCCAACCTCAGGTGGGTCATCCTGAGCCTGTTTCCTCATCTATAAAATGCAGCTGGCGATAGTACCTACCTCATAGGTGGGGTTAGGGGAAGCCCTAAGTCCAGAGCCTGGCACAAAGTAGGAACTCTCTGCTAATGGCAGCCATGATTTCCACCATGACTATTATTCTCTAACATCCATTGGTCAGGTGTCCAGCTGGCATGGGCCTGCTCAGTGTCAGCTGTCATGGGGTCAGTGTAATCTGGATGGCCAGGTATGACTTCCTGGAGGAGCATCCTCCCACTCCACAAAGGTGGAGGACAGGAAAGTTCAGCCAGGCTAGGGGACAGTGGAACCAGAGCTCAAGTTGCATGTCCGTGCAGTGGCTGCATTGAGACCCCCACCTTCTATCAGGGAAGAGGGTCGGGGTCAGAGGGAGACTGAGGGTGGCACCCCCAGAGCTCTTCCATCTGAGTGGTGGCCTTTGTAAGAAGCTGGTTCAAGAAAAGCCCAAACACTCTTTAGACTAACGACACCAGGGTTGCATTCCACGAGGAATGTGAGCAAGTCCTGAAGGTGGGAGCAATGTGCTTTGCTCCAAAAGACAACAGTATGAGTTGGGGTGTGGTAGGGCAGGCCACAGCTCACCATTCCCCCCAGGGATGGCATCAAACCCCATCATTGCCCCAGGCAGGTAAGGATGGGGTGGAGGAGAGCCTCTACCGGGGAGGAACAAGGCCCAAGAGGGGCCCAAGTGCTGTGACTGTTCTGCACAAGGGGAGGGGGGCTAAGCAAGAGATCCGGGGGAGGTGATAGGATTTGCTTCCCCACTGTAAAATAATCAGCAAAATGTACTTTGGTCTCTGCCCCCAGTTCCTGATGCAGAGCTCCTCAAACTGTTGTAAACAGGATGCTAGGAGAAGCTTCTTTTCGAACTTCGTCTTTGACCCTGGTTCCTGACACAGAATTCCTAAGACCTTTGTCATTTGCTGAGTGCTAAGAGTGTCTTCTGTTCTAATGAGGCACATCTTGGTGGTGGGCTCCTAGGAGCAACTGGTCACCAGGAAGACCAAACCAAGGTTGGACACTTAAAACTTTCAGGCTCACTTCCCCATTCTCCAGAGAAGGGAGAGGGCCTAGAAGTAGATAATAATGGATAATAATAATTTATCATGCATACATGATGAAGGCTCCATAAAAATCTCCAAAGCATGGAATTCAGAGACCTTCCTGGTGAGTGAACACATCCTTGTGCTGGGCGGGTGATCCACCCCAAACTCCAAGAGGGCAGACCTCATCCTACGTACCTCTTTATCTGGCTGTTTGTCTGTACCCTTTCTCATATCCTTTATTACATAATAAGTAGTAAACATGTTTCCCCAAGTTCTGTGAGCTGTTCTAGCGAATGATCAAACCTAAGGAGGGGTTGTAGGGTCCTCTGATTGGCAGCCAAGCTGCAGAAAAATTGTGGGTAACCTGGGGACTCACTACTTGACTACTTGTGACTTGTGACTCTGATGTCAGAACTGAGCTGAATCGTGGGGTAGCCAGTGGAGAACTGGTGTCAGAGAATTGGTTGGTGTGGCAAAAGTCCCACATCTGGTGACAGAAGCATGAGTGAGAGAGAGGACTTTCTCCTAGACCTCTGTCACCTGCCCTACCTCGGGGACTGCTGGGCAGAGAATCCTGGTCTGCCACACACTTGGCCAGGGATGAGCGAGCCTGAGGCCACGTTGCCCCATCCTGGAGCCCCTGCCCTGGGCCCCAGGGTGGCCGCTCCAGCACTGCGAGGCCAGGGGCCAGGGGCTCACCGTCCACATCCTTAAGGTTGCTCTTCTCACAGGCCTTGCGAATGGCCTTGTCCAGGATGCCATAGTCAGTGTCCTCCTCCTTGATGGTGGGGAACAGGTCTGATACAATCCCAGAGAAGAGCTTGAGGTCCTCCTGCAGGAACTTGGGCACGTTCACATCCCGGATGGCCCGGAGGCATATCAGCTCCTGCAGCAGAAGCCAGTGGAGCTTTCAGGGGGCCCGGTCAGACACGTCTCCAACCCTTCTGGAGCCCTCCTGGAGCCCCGTTCCCCGAGCTCCTCTAGATTGAGCTTACCTCATCCATGCTAGGATTTTCTCGCTTGAGGTTCCCAGCAGCCGAGATCACAGTCTTCACAGCTCTCATCCCAAAGTCATAGTGATCCTGTCATGGCCGCACAGGAGGAGTAGATGGGCACTGTGCTTTGGGGGCTGCTGCCTGGAACCCTCTGCCTCCCGCCTGGTACCTGGCCCCCAGCCAGCTGGAAGATGCAAGGTCACAGCCCCTGCAAGTTGTCTGCAGCACCCCAGCCAGAGCCAGGTGCCCTCATTTGGATTCCTCTGGCATCTTCCACTCACCATCCCAGTGACACTCTCCCTTCACTGGCTTACCTATTCTGCATCCCCTGCTTGACTCTTGGCCCCTGAGGGTGAGGACTCCATGTGGGTCTGACCCGGGCAAAGTCCTACAGTCCCAGCACTGCACCAGGTACAAGGAGGTGCTCGGGTTTACTCCGAAGGTGAAAGAAGTTCCCATCGGTGCCACAGTAGGGTTGGCCCCATGGGCCTTTGAGCTTCCTTCTAATGTTGCCTCTTAATGTCTCTCTCTGGACCTACCCTTTCAGCCACACTACTGTGGCTTTTCTCTTCTTTGCTGCTGGTTCTGTTTCTCTCCATTATTAGGCAGGTATGTTTGAAATAGCTACATTTTTATCATTTCTTCCCCATGGGGCCAGACCATAGGAGCTACATCTGGACCTGACCCAGAGACCAGCACACTTCCCAGAAGTCTTAGACTCGGAGCAGGATGAAGTGACTGGGCTAGACTGACTTTGAGTCATTGCCACATGAGAAGGGTTGACTGCATTTCCAGAACCATGTGGGTACAGTCAGTCTAATGGGAGAGCAGTATTTTTGAAAGTGGATGGTTAAAAAGAAGGTGTGTGGAGGTGCTGGGCATCCAGGCTGCACTGTAGTGGGCAGCTGCTGTTTTTCCCAGTGATAGACCACATCTCCTCCAGTCTGTGGGTTTAGAGGTACCATGGTTCCCCCTGGCCACAGAGGTTACTGTTCATGCATGAGCAGGTCACCTAGGGAGGGCCCATTAGGATGACACCAAGGACTTTTTCTAGAACTATTAAGAAAGAGAAACTGGGACACCTGGGTAGCTCAGTGGTTGAGCATCTGTCTTCAGCTTGGGGCATGATCCCGGAGTCCCAGGATCGAGTCCCGCATTGGGCTCCCTGCATGGAGCCTGCTTCTCCCTCTGCCTATGTCTCTGCCTTTCTTTCTCTGTCTCTCGTGAATAAATAAATAAAATCGTTAAAAAAAAAGGAAAGAGAAACTAAGCTGGTAGCGTATAAGCCCAGAGCCGGTCTCCTCTCTGCCACTGCAAAGGGGGAGCCTGCCTGAGAAGAGAGCCAAACAGGGAAGCTTAGCCAGCAGTGCTGGTGTCTGGACCAATGACAGCTGCCCCCAGAAGCTGGGCTCAGCACACTGAGTGGAAGGTCCCTGGTGCCAGAGGGCTGCTGTCCTGCTCTGGTCCCACAAGACCCCGGCATACTCGCTCCTCAGCTTTGGGTGCGTGGCTCTGGGTGTCTTAATGCTTGACCCAACTAGCCCTCAGCTGAGAGGTGGGTGTGTAATTCCTATCTCATGGGGGTCACGGAAGGCAGACCGAGGCTCTCACACTTTGGAAGCTGGTGGGGACAGGACCTCACCTGCGAGCTGAGCTGCTCAGAAGACAGCTTGAAGGTGGTTGTGATTTTCTTGGCCAGCACATTGGCCTCATTGAAACCAAAGGAGTAGAGGGAGATCTCCGCGATCATGGCGTAATCCGGAACCATCATGGCCACCGGCCGGAAGAGCGCCTGGGGCATGGGGGCGTTGTGAACGTAGGAGCAGGCCTCCTCCCCCAGAGGCCCACCTGCTCTCTGGACCTCCTGGTCCTAGAAGGCAGGCTCACTGCCCCCCTGCGCTCGGATGCCTGGATTCCCCCGCGCACCTTGCCCGCCATAGCTGAGGCCTGCCGTCCCCTGCGCGGGACCACTCTGCCATTAGTCCTTTGTGTTGACCTGAACTGGCCCCCTGACTTCTCCCAAGCCCGAGGACAAGCCTGGAGCCTCCTCTCCAGGGCTAGGGGTGGGTCTCAGGACCCCCGGGGCAGGAGGGTTGCCCTGGGGAATCATAGTCCCTGACGTCCAACGACTGTCATGTCCCCCACATCTGAGGCCACCGCTCCCGTGCTTTCCAGTGTCCTGGGAAGCCTCTTGGGCCTCCCTGTGCCTGAACTCACCTTCAGGTTATCGGGCAGCTCCGTGCGGCCAGCATATCCCGGGTTCATGGTGATAAACACCGCGCAGGATGGCACAAGTGGGATCTCAACGCCTTCAAACATGAAGCGTTCCACCTACAGGGGGGTAGGGGCTGACTCATCCGCCTCCTCTCTGGATGGGACCCCTTGTCTCTGTATATGCCCCATCCTGGCTATAGCTGCTCAGCCCCAGGAAAGAGGGCTGACTCCTCTCTCAGCATCTAGCCTCAGACCTCCGGCCCTGGTGGGTACCAGTGGCCTCCCAGGTGCCGGCTCCCTGAGGTCTTCATGCATCTCTTGCTACTCACACCCTCCCCCTAGACTTGGGCAAGCTTAGTTCTGACTAGGACCCAGAGCCCCACTAGGGTGGGGTTGGGCACCTGCTGGCTTCCTAGTTCTTGTTGCCAGGAGGAGACTCCTGGCCACTCTGATGGAGGTTAGAAAAAGGACAAGTGGCTGGGGCTTTCCATAAGGGTCAGGATGTTGGAGGGACCACTTCATCTACCACAGCTAGAGTGGGACAAGGACGTGGGGCTCCCTGACTGGCTACAAAAGCCCCTCAGGGACAGTTCCACAAGGGGGAGTGGGATAGCTCTGTGAGATGAGAGAGGCTGGCCTCAGGGCAGGCCTTAATTCCCCGGCTTTTGACAGTCACCAGTATGGGGAGCCTGTGGCAGCATGGGCGTTCTGGGGACAGTTGAAGTGATGTGGTGGTAACTGTGAGGAGCTGCAGGGTGGTGGTAGAACCCCAGATGCTCACCCGCTGCTGCTGAGCCTTCTGGATAGTGGTGATCTGCTGTGCCACCACAGATAGCACCTCAATATCAATGCGGTTGAACTCATCGAAGCAGGCCCAGGCCCCAGCACTTAGTGAGGTAAGAACAATGGGTAGATAGGAGTTCAGAGCCCTCCTGACACCTTCAAGGGCCCCCTGTGACTCCGCTGGGAGGAAGCCTCCAATGGCTATCTTGGCCAGCTCAGCCATATTCCCACCACCCACTGCCCCATGCCAGTGCCCATCAGGGGCTGAGCCTTTAATTCTTATTATTCCATCCTGTCTCCTTCACCATCCTGTGAGGCTCCTCTCAGGCAGTATCCCTGGGAAAGGTCAGCCTTCCTGTCCTATCCTGTACCACCCTCATGCCCAACCTCACCTGGCCAGGCCCTTGAAGAACTTGCCCATGGCCATGAAGTCGAGCTGGTCCGAGCAATTGAACACCACGGTCTGGATGGCCAAGGCCTTGCCCAGGTCTTTGGTGGTCTCAGTTTTTCCTGTGCCAGCTGGGCCAGCTGGGGCACCCCCAAACTTGAGGTGCAGGGCTCCGGTCAGAGTCAGGTAGCACCTGCAGGAGTGAGAGGAGGTAGGCATGGGCCACACTCCTCCCTCAGGATTCCCAGAGACAAGGAGAGAGTGTCTTCCTGAGTTGGGCCCCGTGGGTGGTGATGGCTCTTGGTCCTCCCTCCTGTTAGGGCCCCAGGTGTGCCCAGCTTTGGCTGCTGGGGTCAGGATGGGAGCCCTTAGCCACCTGCCCAGGGGAGGCCCCCGCCCTGCCCTGTGGCCCTGTAGATCTTTGCTCAGGGACCAGTCGGGATGGCCGACCTACGACCACGCTTCACTTTCCTTCCTCAAATCCCAATTTTAAAATTCAGCTGATGCTGAATACAAGTGGCCAGAGGAAATGAGTGATTATTTTAGTGATTATCACTTTATAAAGGGATTACCTGTTCTTCCTCCTAAGATCAGTTCCTCTGGTACATTGAAAGGAGGCTTTGACTGATGAAATTAGTAAAGCTCACACCCATTACATGCTTACTGACTGCCATGCACGTGCTAAAAGCTTTACATTTCAGCCCATGAAATTCTCATGACACCCGGAGGTGTCATGAGAGGGGCAGAGAGATGCAGAGAGAATCAGGGAATGAAGGGTCCAGTCACCTGTCCAAGGTTACCCAGCCTATAAAGGGCAGAACTGGTTTTGAACTGGAAGCCTGTACTCCAAACCTGCACTGTTTTAATGAACTGATGCATCACGGACTCACTGGGCCTTGTGGTCCCCGGACTTCTGGGCCAGCCAGAGCTGGAAGGGGGGCACCAGGGTGGGGAGGGGGTGCTCACCTGTCAGTCAGGGGTGTGATCACAAGCCTCCCGCTGTTGCCCAGGTACTCATAGCCGTAGATGAACTCGGCATTCACAGCCCGGATGTACAGATCGTCATTTGTCCAATAGTACCTGGCATTGCAGGGAGATAGGTTCCTGGGCCATGGGCACCATGGGCTACTAGGGAGGGTATGTGGCCGAGGAGAGATGGGGATGAGGGTTTGTCCCAGGGCCCACTGTCAACTGGCTCTCTACCCTGCCCTGGCCCCGTGGGCATGGCCAGGCCAGGGACCCCAGGCTTCTCACCTCAGCTGCGAGATCCACTCAAAGTCGTTCACACTGACTATGTTCTCCTGGATCAGCTTGCTTACCACATCCTTGGCATGAACCTCAATGACAATTAGTGCTGACAGCACGGCCCGTTGCATGCGGGACAGCTTCCCCCGCACTAGGGCCACCAGGTCACTGAGCTATGGGAGCAGGGGGACATAGTCAGATATTGATCTGCAGGTAGGCTTCCTCTCCTGTGCACAGATGGTGGGTTTCTGTTGGGAAGAATCTCTCTATCCTGGGGGGCTCTTGGTGGTCTAGGGTGGGAAGGGGTGCAGAACTAGGCAGGAGGGTGGGCAGGGCATTGGTCACATGGGAAGTCTGGCAGGAAAGCATGCATGGCATCTGCCTCCCTATAGCATATGGAGACTTGTGAGCCTTTGGAGGCCACGTGGTGGAGCCTGGCAAGGAGCTTGAGGGAGGAGTGTGGTGAGGAGCCGGGCCCCAGAACAAGGAGAGCCCATTAGACAGTGCAGGAGGGCCCCATATCGTGGCTCCCTCACTGACCACTCGGAGAGGGGCACCTGTCTGGCCTCAGAGCTCTCCTCCTACGGGTGGTGGGTTGTGAGGCACTCATTTCAGGGCTGTCTGACCTATTGCTCTTTGGATCTCCAAGCCCCTTCCAGGATCAATATAGGAAAGCCCCCCAGAGGGAGAAGTTTCTCCCAGGGTGTGGGGTATAAGGGGGAGCAGATGGTGACTCCCTGGACTCCCACCTGTTGGGCCAATTGGGGGAACAGCTGGTTACTGAGGTTACCGATCCCCAGAGCTTCTGCCACCTCCATGGTCCAGTAAGTCTGGCACCCAGCGATGGTCACCTGGCCAGGCCACTTTAGAACCCACTGGGTCCTGGGCATCTAGAAAAATAACGCAAGTGGGGCTGATCGAGGCAGTGGCGAGTCCTGACCACATATACTCCTTTTCGATTAAGCTTGGTCTGTGCTTCTAGGCCCAAGTAGTTAATTCCACCTCAGAAGCAGAGAGCCCATTAAGCTCTGGGCCTCTTGGGTTTGAGCAGAGACATCTCTTCCTCAGCAGAGGAGACTTTGAAGCAGAGGGATGGGAGCCTAGGATGAGGAAACACAGTCCTGATTCAAATCCTGATTGCCACTTTCAAATCACATGCCTTCGGGCAGAAAACATCTCTGAACTGACTCTGTAGGATAAGAGATCACAGGTGAACTGCTGACCATGGACTGAGAGAAATAATGTTGGGGAGGCCCAGGGCTGGCCCAGGCTCACAGTGAGTGCTTCAAACCCAACCACAGCAGCTGGTCATTATCAGGGGCACATTTTAAGATTCCTCCTCCAGCAGCCGCAAGGACCACCTGCCCCCAGAGATCCTCTGGCTGAGGGAGCAGAGTCTGAGGGTGAGAGGCAGGCAGGCAGCCCTGTGATGAAGCAGGGTGTCACCAAGGCGGTGCTGGGATGGGAGGCATGGCTCACTGTGGGGTAGGCCTTGATGGCTCTCTCGATGATGTCCCGCACGCTGGTCTTCATGCTTCGCTCTACCTCCCGCAGCCAATCCTCCACGTTGTTGGATGGGTAGATGGAGAAGGACAGCTGCACCTCTTCACCCTCGGCTGAGTACATGTGTGTGATCGCAAGGTCCTCCTGGAACATCAGCTGTGGGCAGGAGTGGAGCAAGAACAGCCTTACCCTATGCGTGCCCAGAGGCCTCAACCACCTCGGTCTCAGGGCTGGCCCTGACCCCGCCCACTACTCCCTGTGCCCCCAAACCACATGGGGGCCACATGGGTCTGTCTTGTCCCCAGCTGTGGCCCAGCCCACTTGGGGAGGAGGCTAAGCCTGCCCTACGTGTCCCCCATTCCCACAGTCCTGTGTGGCCTCCCTTATAGGTGCAGACAAGGAGGAGGTGATTCAGGAGCCTCTGCTCCATGGGTTTCTCAGTCCAACCAGCACCTCAGTGCACAGGGAGGGGTGGGCATGACCCGGCTGAGCTGGGGGCTCTACAGCTGCCCTTCCTCCCATAGGCCCTAGCTGTCTCCAAGGGCCAGGAATCTCATGAACCACCACCTCAGTTCCTGCTAAAAGGACTTGAGGCCAGGGCAGCCAGGGTGGCGCAGCGGTTTAGCGCCGCCTGCAGCCCAGGGCGTGATCCTGGAGATCTGGGATCGAGTCCCACATCAGGCTCCCTGCATGGAGCCTGCTTCTCCCTCTGTCTGTGTCTCTGCCTCTCTCTCTCTCCTGCTCTGTATCTCTCATGATTAAAAATAAAATAAAATCTTAAAAAAAAAAAAAAAAAAAGGACTTGAGGCCAGAGGAGAGCTGTCCTCCCTGGAACAGTGCTCCAGAGCTCCTGGGCCTGAACCCCAGGCCCAGCTACCCACCCGGGCGATGTTCTCGAAGCACTTGCGCAGGTGAGGCTGCACGGCTGTGGGGTCCTTCGTCTGGGACAGAATCTCAAGTAGTTCATCATCTGACAGGAAGTAGAATCTGCCAGCAGAACAGGGGTGAGGGAGCAGGTCAGGCAGCCTGTGCGCCCCAGCCCCGTGGGCAGACACCGACAGAGTGGGCACGGGCCAGGTGGGGCCCACCTGGGGAAGGCACCCCGCTTAGTCTCCAAGTACTCGCTCAGGCCCTTCTGCACCATGTCCAGCAGCTTGTTGCAGTCCCGCAGGCTGTCCAGCAGCCTCTGGTCAGAGCACACATTGATTACCTGCATAGCCCGGGCCAGAAAGCAGAAGTGAGCATGGTCAAACTGGGAGATGGCAAGGCAGGGTCAGAGGGCACCCATGCTGGCCAGAGACCCCAATAGGTACTGAGAAGGAGGGAGGGCAGGAAAATGACCCTGACCCAGGGCCCACATCCATCACTCCTGCCAACCCACAGGAAACAGTCTATGGCCAAAAACATCAGGGTTAGGGGCACCTGGGTGGCTCAGTTGGTTAAGCAACTGCCTTCGGCTCAGGTCGTGATTCCAGGGTCCTGAGATCGAGTTCTGAGCTGGGCTCCCTGCTTAGTAGGGAGTCTACTTCTCCCTCTGACCTTCCCCCTGCTTATATTTCTCTCTCTCTCTCTCTCTAATAAATAAAATCTTTTTAAAAATTAGGATTAAACAAAACCAAGGAGTTTGATTTGTTGTGGGACTTGTTAGAGCCTTTAAAATCCTCATATAGAGGTGCCTGGATGGCTCAGTCAATTGCACATCCAACTCTTAGTTTTAGCTCAGGTCATGATCTTGGGGTCCTGAGATCAAGACCTGCTTCAGCCTCCATGCTCAGCATGGAGTCTGCTTCAGATTCTCTTTTCCCCTCTCCCCTCTGTCCCTCCCTGGCCCCTGCCCCCCTCACATTCTCTTTCTCTATATATATAATAAAATAAACAAATAAAATCCCTAAAATCCTAATGTAGGGGGCACCTGGGCAGCTCAGTTGGTTAAGCATTGGACTCTTAGTTTCAGCTTAGGTCATGATCTCAGGGTTATGGGATCAAGTCCCATGTCTGGCTCCGCACTCAGCGCAGAGTCTGCTCATCCCTCTCCTTCCCCCTCTGCTCCTCCCCTCGTTCACATTCTCTCTCTCTCTCAAATAAATAAATACACACACACATATATATTAGGATATATAGATATAGATATCCTAATGTAGACTGCAAATCTTCAAGGGGAAAACCAACTATCCCATTTCTGAGGAATATCTCTCAAGAGTGGGGAGTCGGGCAGCCTGGGTGGCTCCGTGGTTTAGCGCCACCTTCAGCCCCGGGTATGATCCTGGAGACCCGGGATCGAGTCCCACATTGGGTTCCCTGCATGGAGCCTGCTTCTCCTCCTGCCTGTGTCTCTGCCTCTCTCTCTCTCTCTCTCTCTCATAAATAAAATCTTAAAAAAAAAAAAAAAGACTGGGGAGTCCACTCAGAGGGACAACAGGCCTTCCATCTGTCTCGTTCAGAGGGAGAAGAGGCAAGGGTCCTCAGTGGTCCCAGTGCTCCCCCCCACTCCAGTCCCCATGAGCTCGCCTCACGGTTCTCGTAGGCATTCTTCATGATCTTCCTCCAGATCCGCTCCATCGTCTGGTAGCGCTTGCTCTCCACAGGCAACTGCCGATTGATGTCCTCGGAGCTGAAGATGGGCTCCAAGTAGAGCCAGGCCCGTTGACAGTTCAGCCACTCCTCCAGCACCTCCTGGACAGGGCACAGACCATCAGGGCCTGGGGTTCACGTTAGGTCCTGTCCCCGCTGACCTGGGGATCTCACCCGACCAGAATGCTGGGCAGAGCACTGGACATCAGAGCGAGCATCCTCGGGGGTTTTTCCGGGTGACACTGCCAGCCACAGTGCTCCAGGGAGCCAAGGCTGCACAGAGGCCCCAGCCTCCAGAGAAACTCCAAGTGCCCCCACAGGACACCCAAGTCTGTTCCAACACAGCCAGGGGAGCCTCTCTTCCCTACAAGAGAACCACACTCACACCAGTGAGCCCTGTAGTCACAGAGGAGAGAGCCCGGTGCATGGAAGACCAAACCAGTCTCCTTTCTTGGGAGGAAATTTGGGTCTATGACTCTAGGATTCTCTGAGGTGTCCTGGAATTTGAGCCTGAGATCTCTAAAATACTCTCTGAAACCTCAGTCTGAGAGGAAGACACCTCCAAAATAAGCCACTTTATCTTCTACATTCAAATTCCTCTCTATGGGGATCCCTGGGTGGCGCAGCGGTTTAGCGCCTGCCTTTGGCCCAGGGCGCGATCCTGGAGACCCGGGATCAAATCCCACGTCAGGCTCCTGGTGCATGGAGCCTGCTTCTCCCTCTGCCTATGTCTCTGCCTCTCTCTCTCTGTGTGTGTGACTATCATAAATAAATAAAAATTTAAAAAACAAAACAAAAAAACAAATTTCTCTCTATGGAGGGCACCTGGGTGACTTAATTGGTAACTGTCTGCCTTCAGCTCAGGTCATGATCCCAGGGTCCTGAGATTGAGCCCTGCGTTGGTCTCCCTGCTCAGTAGGGAAGGAGTCTGGCTTCTCCCTCTCCTTCTGGCTCTCTCTCAAATAAATAAATAAATAAATAAATAAATAATAAAATAAAATAAATAAAAACCGAATTCCTCTCTATGGATTTATCTCTTTTCCTATCAATGCAAACTTATTCATTCATTTATTAACTCATTCATTCCCTTCCTCTGGAGATGTGTGCTTTGACCAGTTCTGTGCCAGGTCTGTGCCACGCCCACATGGGCATCAGAAGGAAAAGAGGGAAACAGGATGTGGTCCCTGCAGTTGAGGCCCCCACAACCCATGAAACAGCCAGTTCTGCCTCTGAATCACCAGGGGCCCAACATGTGTGATGGTCTTTGTAAGAGGCACCAAGGGCTACCTTGCCAGTGAATGCAGGGCAATCAGTGAATGCTGTGGATGCTGAGCTTTGGAGGAGGTGGCAGGGAGGGATAGAGCTCCAGGTGAAGGGGGCAGTGTGAGCAAAAGAGGGAGATCTGGGGACAATGCTGACCAACTCAGACATCTTTGGGTGATCCAAGGAGCATACAGATATAGCTTCTGGCCATCACTGGAGGCTCCTGAGCAGCTCCCATGAAGGGCCCAGGGAAGGGACTATAAGAATCACACCAGTAGGCCTAACCCTAGGACAGTCCTCCAAGGCTCAGCAGATAGCCCTTGCTCTGGCCTTGAGAGCCCTACAGAAGGGTCCTCCTCAGTGCTCTGACCCCTTCACCCCAAGTCAGCTTCAATGAGATAGGAATGGGAGGCACAAAGCAGAGCAGACAGGACATTGAGGAGCCTCAGGCCTTGTGATGTCCAGCCCAGAAAGTTCTGAGACTGGAGGTCCTAGTGATCTCAAGACCAGGTATCTCATGTCCCGCCCCAGCCACTGCACTGGACCAAACACTGGCTCCACCCTCACATCCTGACTCGCCTCCTCTGGTAGTCACACCTCAGAGATAGCGGGCCTCCTACTAGGTGCTCTGCCCGGAATGAGAGGCCTGTTAGAGACCAGGGGCAGGCCGACCTAGATAAGGCACTCCACTCCTTTGAGCCCCACCCAGATGCCAGGCTGGGCTGCCTCTGTGAGGGCTGGAAGGAGTAAGTGAGGACAGGGAGGGCCCACCTGGGTCAGCTTCAGCTTGTTCTCCCAGGAGTTGATGCGTTGCTCAAAGGGTTTCTTGTAGGGCGAGAAGGACATACTCTGGGTCATGACAATATGGTCGTCCAGCAGCTGTGAGGCCTCATCCGGGCTCTTGAGGATATAGGTCTCTGTCTCCTTGTATGGCAGCACATTGAACAGGATGGTTGACCACTCCTTCTCCATCTTGTCCAGTGCCTGGTGTGGGGAGTAAGCCAAGGCTGGGTCCTGCCCGGGAGGGAGCTGGCCCACATGCTGCACTGGACAGGGAAGAGCAGGCTCTGCCCAGCCATGACCTTGGCCATCTGGCAAGTACTCTCCATTGGGCTGGTCACCAAATCCCCAGGGGGACCTTGTCTGAATTCAAGGTCAGCTGGTACTCACATAGGTGCTGCACATGCACAGCATATACACCTATGCTAGGAGGCAACTAAGGTGCTGATTAGAAGCTCTGGCCCCAGTTCTAGCCTTTACTGACTCTGTCACCCCAGACAGTTGCTGAACCTATCAAAGCCTTAATTTACTCATCTGTTAAATGAGGGTAATACTATCAGCTCCTTCCTGGGTCAAGAAGTATTTGAGAGGAGTGACTAAGTAATAATAGGGATGGTGAACACTGCGCCAAGCACTTTACATACATGATTAACCTATTGAATAGAAGATACCTCAAACCTCTGAACCTGGTGAGTGACCCCAGGGATGGGGCCCAGTAGTGTCATTCTTGCATGCCCTGGGGCAGAACCTGGGTGGGGCCAGGTGGGCCTCGTGGTGGCCACCCACCTGCTCAATGGCATACTCCTTGCCAGCCACCTCAGCCACCTTGCTGATGCTCTCGATGTGGTCCTGCAGGTTCATCTCGAGGCAGCGCGCGAAGGTCAGATTGGCCTTGGGCCGGACATTAATGTTGATCTCATTGGACAGCACCTCCCAGTGCCGGTTCCGCATTCCAGGGTTGCGTAGCCCCTGGATCAGCGGGATGTATGGCTTGAATTCCTCGATGCGGGCTCTGATGTCTAAGGCCACGTCCTGACAGGCTGCCAGGCAGGACAGACAGGTGTGAGAGGCAGCCAGCACAGGCAGGGAAAGAGGGGACAGGCTGGCTTGGCTGCCTACCTGGTATGTCCTTGAACTGCTTCACACACTTGTGCATGGTCTTAAAGGACTCGATGACATTCTTCTCCAGCTGCTCAGCATCAATGGCTGACAGGGGGTCATTCATCCAGCTCTCAGACCAGCGCAGCCAGTCGGAGGCTGTGGTCCAGAGGTCCAGGTAGGGCTGGAACTCCTTCACCATCCTGGTGAGCTTGTCGTACTGCAGGGGCACATGAACCAAAGCTGTCTTGGGGTGCTTCCCGGTCTCTCTCCACACTGTCCCTTCTTGGGATAGGTCCTTGCCCCTTCCTTGTTCCTGGCCACTGTCCCTGATCCTGTCCCCATGAGCCCTGGCCTGGCCTCCCTTCTTCCTGCCGCCTATAGGCTCTGGGCTCTGAGTGGCTCAGCAAGGCCTCCTGCCTGATTCCAGCCAATGTCCTTGCACCGAAGGCCAGGGCCAGGTTACTTCTCTGCAGCCTGCTCAGTCCTACCCGCCAAGTGTCAGGGCTTTGCCACCCAGGAGCTGGGTTCAGATATGGCCACAAATGCCATGCGCTCTTCCTCAAGCCCTAGGGTTTAGGAGACAGCATGCCCTCAGGAGGCCTACATTGGTGATGGGCAAGCCGAAGATGCGCTCTCGGTTATTATACAGCATCGCCAGCTGCTGGCAATCCTTCAGCTGCTTCTTGACCCGCCGCACCTCATTGGCGATCTCGTGTGCTCGTGCAATCTCCACATGGGTGGAGAAGCCAGCTACCACCAGCTGTGGGCCAAAGAGCAAGGGGTCAGAGGCCTCTGGGACCCCAACCATGTCCATGTATCCCCACACACACCCAGGGGCCCGAGGTCTCCAGGCATCAATGCCTCCCAGTTCTGAGGGTGCTTTCTTCTCCCTGAGTAAGCAGGTTCCTGGCCCATCACAAGCAGTCTGACACAAGCAAGGTGAAGGAGACCTAGTTCCCTGAACAGTGTTCATTGTTTTGCCCACTGAGGCTTGGAGGACACAACAGAGGAATTTGGCCTCTTTGCAGCCTTGAATTTTCTGGAGCTTGCTGGCCGAGCATCCCTCCAGCCATTTGTTCTTTCACCTGCCAGTTCACCCACCATGCACGCAGGAGGCCAGGCCTGGCCCTGAAGTGCATGCCTGGGGTGAGGAGTAAGGTACAGCAGAGCCCTGAATCAGCCCCACCTGCAGCCCCTCCAGCTTCTCCTGGAAGTTGTTCTGATCCATGATCTGGATTTTGTGGAACTTTTCCTCATCTTCTATGTGCTGCTGCCGTACCATCTCTATCTGTCCAAGGATCTTAGAAGGCCAATTGCTAGCAGCCCACCTGGAGAGGACAAGGGTGGGCACTGGGGGAAAGGTCACAGCTGAAATCTTGGGTGCCCAGGCCAGGCAGGGGCATCCAGGGTAAAGGGGGTGATGGGGGAATCCAGGTAGCAGCTGAGCCAGCCAGGGCCGAGCAACCAGGAAGTGCAAGTGAGCTGGAGGCAGCCACTGCCACCATCAGGGTCAGGGTGTGGGCCTACCTGGCAGGACAGGCAGTGCCTACCCTGCAACTGTGGTCTGGGAACTGTGGTGGGCACCCAGAGAGATGCAGGTCCAAGATGCCCAGGGCAGTGATGGGGCAAGAGGGAGAACAGTGTCGGGAACAAGAGAGGTGATGCTGGGCTCCCCCTTCACTTTCCAGGGTCTTGAGGGGCCTCACCTCCCATGAGGCAAAGCAGCAACCTCTAGTCTGCATTTTGTTAGTGACCAACCAGGGCCAGCTTCCTTCATATCGGACCAACGACCTTGGCCTGGCTGAAGTGGCGGCGGGGGGCTCTAGAATTCAGGGCTTCTGCCTGCATCTGGCCTAGGACTGCTGACCCTGGGGGAGGGCCACACTGAGTACCAGGCTGCCCTGTAAAGTGGGTGCCTTGGGGCTCTTGGGAGAGCTCCAGGAAACAGTGCCAACTTCTTCCAGGCCCTGACATCCTGAAGGCACCTCCAGTCTGTGAGACAGGGAGGGCAAGGGGTTCTGGGTAAGGCCAGAGAACCAACCTGGGTAAGGTTCTTGGTAAGGCCATCCCAACCTAAGGCTATTTCCCATAAGGCTCTTGAGCTGAGTAGGGACAAATGCTTCTCCCTAAGGACTGACCACCAGACTGGCTTTGCCATGTCTCAGCACTCCCAAGGATCCCAAAAGGCCTCCCACAATCAAGGGGATCCCAGACCTGTGTGAACACGTGTGGGTCAGGCTGACAATAATATAGAGAATGGAGACAGGGTGAATGGGCAGCAGGGTCCCTGGGCCAAGAGGGTCAAATGATTTCCTGCTGCACTATTGGCCACCTGGCCCTGGCTCATGTGGAGCCATGGTCTCAGACATCATGGCTGGCGTTTCTGGTGTGACCACACAGCCTGTGGCTACAGGGATATTTGAGAGCCATGTGTCTTAGCACCTCTTTTCTCATCCTCTGGGATGGGGACTAAGTTCCCACTCACTTGTCATTGAAGTCCTCTGTACTGAGATTGTAAAGGAATTCATCCATGACCTTGTAGTCATTCATGACCTTCACAATCCGCTCCTGCACGGATAGGTGGTAATGAGAATTGCATGTGCGGGACCCCAAAGTGGTCGAGCACTAAGGAAAGGCTGCTGTCTTCCAGAGAGGGGAGGATGGGGGCTGAGGAGGAGGTGCAGGTTGCATGGTCAGCATGGGGCTCAGGGCTCCAAAGGCCATGGCCACCACACCTCCCACTCCCAGCCCCTATCCCATACATTCCACCCTCCTGGCCTCCCAGATAGCATGACTTCGTACCTCCACCATGCACCCTACCGCAGAACCTCCCAAACCCCTATCCTCTATGTCTACCTCACCTCCGGCCTCAGGCTCCCAGCCCCCAGCCCCCCTTATGCCCACCTCACCTCTAGCCCCACCAGCTTCTCGGGGATGCCCTTCATCCACTCGCGAAGCTCAGCCAGCTCCTCAATGCTGTTGGGTTTCTCATAGATCTTGCGGCTGATGCTGCGAAACTCCTCACAGATCTGGCGGTAGGCAGAGGGCAATAGGCATGATGGCCTTTCCTGGGGCTGCTACTCCTACTTGGATCCCAGTGTCTCCTGACAGGGAACTGCTCCCACTCCTCCATATCCTGCAGCTAACTCGCTGGGGAGCTGAAGCCTCCCTAGACTCCTGTGCCCAGCCAACATACGCATGGGACTTCTGAGGCCACTTGCACACCCTCAGCTCCATGGAATGGCCCATCTTTTGGAGAGGTTCCCAGGTCTTCCCAAGTCTAGGAAAAGAGGTAGCAGTCCCCATTTCCTGGGACCTTCCATATGGGACAGCAACTCGCAGGCAGACTGCGGGTCAAGGCAGGGTGACTTCCAGATCCTTCCATTGGCCTGGGCATCTGCAGACACTCCTCACCTGCCTAGGGACACCTTATTCATGGAAGCTCATCATGAATGTGAGAGTGAATGTGCTGTCGCAGTCAAAACACCCATTGGGGCCAGGTGGCTGGGCACTTACATCGTCCACTTCCTTGTGAAGGTTCTTGGCCAGGATGTCCAGCATGGAAGTGGCCAGGGCTTTGCATTTCTTGGACAGGCTCTGTTTGACATTGTCAATGTTGATGTAAAAGGGCCCAATGATGACACTGCTGGGCAGTGAGCTGTCCAGGATCTCTTTTTCCCGTAGGTGGGTGAGCACCACCTCCCGAACTTCCTCAGCAGATGGGCAATGCATCTGGTAGGCCCTGTGGACAGTGGGCGTACACGAAGGGCAGAAGGTGGTAAGTGACTGGGAGTCACACCGACACACAGATACCCTCAGATGTATGCACGCACTTGAGGAAGGTGGCGATATCATTGTTATTCAGCTCCAAATACTTTTGGTATTCCCTGGCATAAGCCTGCAGTGGGATCATGGCCTTGCGCACAGCGTTGGTGATGATGGCCCGCAGTTCTTCCACCAGTGGTTCGTGGAGCCCCACAGACTCCAGCAGGGGGTCGCCGCTGATAAAGATGTCCTCCATCACCAGCTGCAGAGCCAAAGGCAGGGGCAGAAAGCTGGATGAGCCATGGGGCAGGCAGGCAGAGGGGTTGGAGATGGGATCTGAAGCCAGAGTGGGCAGCACTGTGGCCAATCACAGACAGCATGGTGGGGGTCAGAGAGAGGGCTTGGTGTGGCATCTCTGAGAAATGCTGTGGACTAATTAATATAGGGCTCCAAGCCCCATGAGCTAAGAAGGGGCAGCGTCTTCCTCTGTTGGGCCTGACTCAGTCCAGTGTCCAGGAAAGGAGCAGGCAAAGCCATCAGGTCACTGGGGGCTCTGGCTAACCAGCAAGGGAGACAAGAGGGGCGTGGAGCTCCAGAAGATCTTGGGCCAGGAGGAGTGAGATGTACACAGACATGGTGACGAGTGGGGACTTCTGACAAGGGGTCCTGAGTGTGGAGGTCAGTCTGAGTCCACATCTTAGCTGAAGAGAGGGGCCAGGAGCTGGGTGGGTTCAAGAGAGTGGAATCTGGCCCAGAACAGCTGTGGCAGTGGTGGGTGAATGAGCTGCGGGTAGAGTTGCAGGTCTGACACACTGTCACTTTGTGCCCTTATGCTAGATTTCTCAACTCTCATGACAAAATGGGGATGCTAATGGTTCCTAGGGCAGCTTCTGGTGAGGATTAAGTGAGCTATTCTAGAATTGAAGGTCTGAGCACACTGCTGGGAGCCCCGAAATAAAGTTGAACTGCTCTAATACAGTGAGTCTGTGGCTCGGGTAGCCACTAGCAGCCAGGCCAGTAGGTGCCCTGGGCCTCAAACCTCGGTCATACCTTCTCCAGCTGGGGCACCGCATGCGTGGCCAAGATGCCCTTGTCAAAGAGGTTGAGCAGAGATGTCTCGAAATGCTCTAGTGGTGTGCTGTAGTGCACTCCCGAGCCATCCAGCACCAGGTCCACGATAAACAGGGGGTTCTTCCGGGGCCTGTGGAGTAACAGTTGGGCTGACCATGAGCAGGGGCCTGAGGAGGCCCTGTGTGCAGCAGATCCAGCCCTCTGCCCTTCCTGCCAGCACCATGGCTCTTGAGTTTCTGTGAGAATTGCCTCCTCCCTCCTTCCAGAAACTTCTAAGTTACCAGAAAAATGCAGACCAGCCAAAGATTACTCCATTTCTGCCACTTGCCCAGGGGTCCACGGGGAGTAGGGAGAGGGAGGACCCCCATGCAGTCCTGAGGTCATCAGGACAGGTTAGCCAGACCCTGGGCATTTGCAACACCTACGCTCTCCCTGGGAGGTCACCATCCTTGGCTTCAGATACCTACTACAAGCCAACAACCCTCTGGCTTAGATCCCTTAGATGCCTGGCCTCCCTGCTGCACTCTGGATTGCCATCCACCACCCATCTGGACCTTTATCTTTTTTTTTTTTTTAAGATTTTTATTTATTTACTCATGAGAGACAGAGAGAGAGAGAGAGAGAGGCAGAGACACAGGAAGAGGGAGGAGAAGCAGGCTCCATGCTGGGAACCCGACATGGGACTCAATCCCTGGTCTCCAGGATCACACCCTGGGCCAACGGCAGCGCTAAACCGCTGCCCCCATCTGGACCTTTAATGGGCATCTCAAACATTCTGTGTCCCCTGACTCCCGCCAGCATCCCTCAGGGCTCGGTGCTAGCGACGGACCACGGGAGTCAGCTCGTCTTCCCCCTGCCCCACACTGAACATCTTCCCACAGCCAGGTCCATAGCACTGCCACCCAGGCATGGCCCCAAACCTGCCCCACTCCTCCCAAGTCCCAGTCACATCATCCCTTGCCTAGACAATGGCAGGAGTCTTGAGCATTTTTGAGTCAGATGAGAACTCCCCTCCGATGGCTGCTGACCACACTTAGAATAAACCCAGCCCCTGACGGTGACCCCAGGAGGCTCTGCAATCTGGCCGGTCCCTGCAACCCCTCCCACATCTTGCCCAGCCCTCTGCACTCCAGCCATAGCTGCCAGCCTTTCCTGCCCTGATTGCCCCCAAGGTCTTTCTCCCCTCCTAGCCTCTGCACATACTGGTCTCTCCACCCGGTGCCCCTCCTTCACATCTCCTCAGCCACTTCCCCCTCAGGCTCAGTCTCAGTCTCACATCTTGACTCAGATGACCCTGCCTGCCCCCCCAGAAGAGTCCCCTGCCCCACCCAGAGATGTGCAAGCCTGAGCTGGTGGGACATTCCCTGCCACCAGGGCCATCTGGGACCTGGCAGTGCTGGGCACCCTGGTCCTGGCTGTCCTGCTCCCTCCACTCTGTGCCGGCCCAGCTACTGGGGCATAGCAAGGAGTAATGGTGGTGTCACCCGGCACCTGCACTCAGCCAGCCCCCACCTGTAGGGGCTGTTTATCAAGTCCTCGACCCAGACCATGTCATCAGGGCAGTCCAGTACATTGCAGCAAGCGTCACTGATGAACTGCGAGAAGCTGGCCAGCGAGTCCTGCACCAGGAATCGCAGTGTGTCCTGCAGCATGTACTTGAGCAACTCCATCAGCTTGCGCAGCTTTGACATGAGGTACACCTCCCAGTTGGTCTCATAGAGGTTGTACCAGCCCTTGCTCATGTCACGCAGGCTGCTCCGCATGGCCACCTTGAGAGTGCTGATCCAGCTGTCCTTTAGGAACATCTGTACCTAGAGTAGCCACAGGTAGCATCAGGCATCGCCCTCCCCCAGGAACCTGCTCCACACAGGCTCCCCACAGGCATCACACTCGGGGACTGTAGGCACCAGGGTGTCGGGGCAGCCTCAGGATCCAGATGACCAGGGAAGGATCTCCCCCCACCCCAACTTACTGCCCAGCCCTACCAACCAATACCCTCCTGTAACCCTGGAGACCAGGGCTCCTCTGGGGGAAGGAGGGTTGGGAGCAGCAGAAGCAGGACTTTCTCTCCAGCTAAGGGAGAGACAGAGAGACAGAATGGAGCAGGGTCACCTGGTGATGGTCCCCCACAAGGTTGCACCCTTCCTTCACACCCCAATCCTTAGTGGGTATGTGCAGTTCCTGCTCTCTATCCCACACAGGGGGTCTGCTTCAGAGGCCACCGGGGTTGGATGGCAAGTGACTGGAAAGGGAGCCTGCCCTAGGTCTCCTCTCCTCTCTGAGATGAGCCATCACCCTGGGTACCCTCAGCCTCCCACAAGGTCTAGGTTTTAAGGAGAACAGAGGCTCCTGGCCTCACCATTGGCCAGTCAGCTCCAAGGCTCCAGCCTGCGTGGGGCCCTTCAAGCCCCAGATGTCCACACACCTGTGAGAAGGTCTGGGACTGAATCTGCTCGAACTCTTCCAGGCGGCTGTACTTGGAGAGGTTTGAGTGGAACAGGGACATGGCAGTCACCTTGTTGCACTCAGCGCGCACCTTGCTGAGGGCCGTGATGACTTCTGGCCGTGTAAGCAGGGACACAAAGGTGAAGTCCTCCTTCTGCTCCTGGAAGGGGTACTTGGGGACGCTCACCAGCCCTGCAGGGGTGGGGGTGGAGGGCCAGTGTCAGATTGGCCTGGGACACACCAGGGGTTAGGATGGATCTGCAGGGTGGTGATGGAGGGATACAAGTCCCATCTTGTATCCTAAAGAGACACCCACATCCTCAGAACCTCTCTCTTCCCACGGCCTGCCAGAGTGGTCCTGCAGCTTCTCAGTGAGCTGCCCACTCTGGGGTGAGTAAATGGATCCCCTCCAGGCCCCTCTGGGTCACTGACCCATTTGAAGTGGATGAGAACCACAGACCCTTGCCCCCTTCACTCCTGCCCACTCTGCACATAACCCAGCACCAAGCAAGGGAGATGTGCGCATCAGGACCTCAGAGCGCCCGCTGTCCACGCCCCACTCCAACTTCCTAGACACTTCCCACACGTGGCAGCTGGATCCAGGAAACGAAATTCACAGGCATCAGGGAAGTCAAAGCAAGAACTTGGGGGAACTGGTGTCCTACTCTGAGACTCAGTCTGTCACAGGTCAGAAGGGGCTGCAGCAAAACCACCTGCTCCTGCTGCTGGAGGTAAGGTGGGCTACATGTCCCTCAGACCATCAGAGCCCTTCCACCCACTTCTGAACAGTTGCTATCCTAATATACACATTACCTGCTTCCTTCTGTGCTACTCAAGACTACTGGGGTGTGTTTGTTTATGAGAGAGGGGTATGGAGAGGGGGGAGAGGGAGAAAGAGAATTTTAAGCAGGCTCCATGCCCAGCACAGACCTGAATGTGGGGCTGGATCTCACCACCCTGGGATTATGACCTGAGCTGAGATCAAGAGTCAGATGCTTAACCAGAGGTACTACTCAGGTACCCCAAGACTACTGGTTTTTAAAAGAGCTTTCATGGACCCATGAAAGCTCTGGCTGGGTGGGTGGGCTGGGACCCATGAAAGCTCTGGCTGGGTGGGCTCTGGCTGGGTGGGTGGCCATCGGCTCCCCTTTGTCCAGCTTCCCTCACCTTGCCTGGGCACCTTCTCCTCCTCCTTCTTAGGCAGGGTCACGTAGGAGAACGTGTCAGGCTTGGAGGACACAATCTGGTCAAAGTTGATTTTGTTCATACTGCGCTCATAGTCCAGGTTTACCTCTTTGGAGAGACTGTTGAGGTGCTCCAGAACCCTGCCAATGGGAAAGGGGGACAGGGGAGTCAGGGGGCTCCACACACGGCATCACACCCATGCTCTGGGATCGACCTCTGGGCATGTGTTTGGGGCTTCCTCTCCAGATTCATGGGCACACCTCCTACCCGGCCCCCAGCCTCTAACCTCCATCACCCTTGTCCCTTGCCTCTTTTGTGTCACATCCCCCTCCTGCCATCATGCCAGTCCAAGACTGCCTATTTTGCTTCTCAATTCTCAGTGTCATCCCAACAAGGCACCTCCCAGCCTGGTCCCCTCACTTCCACTCCTGCCCATTCCAATCTGCTCCTCACAAAACTCAAATCTGAGCACATCCTTCTCTTGCTAAAAGTCCATCCTAGACCCCCACATCCTAGGATAAAGCCAAACCTCTTCTTGGACCCTAGAGGACCAAGAGGTCCTCTGGCTGGCCCTGGCCCCTCCCTGTTCTCCTCTCTGGTCACTTTCTTGTCCCCTACCCCTTCCCACACATGGCACCCCTCACCGCTACCCCAGCTCCAGCCAGGCAGCCCCTCTGGGTTCCTGGAGGTACTCTGAGCTCTTTGCATCCACCGCCCCTCTGGTGGCCACAGTCTGGTTGATCCAGCCACTATTTCAGCCCCACCCACCCAGACTCCTCCCATGCGGTTTCTATCCCAGACATGCTTTGCCATCCTGGATGAGGGCAGCCTCATTTGTGCCCCCAAGTTCTTTCTCTGTCTCAACAATCCAGACCCCTTGAGGGAATTTTTTCCTTCATTCACTGTTGTTCCCCCAGACAGAACCCTCTTCTCTTCACTGCTGCACCCTGTGCCTGGCACAAGAGGGAGACTTGCCACAGAGCTGCTTGCCTGCCTGACCTCCACTTCCTCCTAATTATACCTTACTGTCATTCTAGGACTCTCTCCTTTCTCACTTCACTTAGGAGAAGTTGACATTTCTCAGCTTTGAGGTCATCTCACCTGTCTGTCTAAGCAGGTCGTGGTGGAGTTTGACCTGACTACTAATTGGCTTAAGAGTGGGAACATGATCCAGTTATAATCAACAACTGATACAGAGCTATAAAATCAAGCCCCCTTGTCCCATCTTCTTCAGGACAAATTCTGAGGGGGGTTAGCTCATGCTCCAGTGTTCCCTGTGAGATCAGAGGCTGTACTTCTCCTAAAACCACATCTCTGCTCAGCTGCTTCCTCCATTATATCTTGCCACCTTCACTCCCTTAGAGATGGACTTAATCAATAAATCAATTATACAAGAATCCCCCAAACAGGCTTGGCTTCAAGAGAATCCAATCTACGGCAGAGCTCACTAGACTCTGGGCTTTGTGCTTCTAAAACTGTTGCTGCCATTCACCTGGAGATGAAGCCAGCACACACTGGAGACAGAGCCCTGATGCACTGAGCCTGGCACATTTTGCATCCAATTTCCAGTTATAGGTAAAGCAGTGCATTTTCCCTGTCATCTAAGCCAATCTGAGTCCATCATATTTGTTATAAAGAGCCAAAAATAGGGACCCCTGAGTGGCGCCTGCCTTTGGCCCAGGGCACGATCCGGGATCGAATCCCATGTTGGGCTCCCGGTGCATGGAGCCTGCTTCTCCCTCTGCCTATGTCTCTGCCTCTCTCTCTCTCTGTGTGTGTGACTATCATAAATAAATAAAAATTTTTAAAAAAGAGCCAAAAATATTCTCAATGATATAAAACTCAAGAAATGGAATTCTGGACAACCAAGGTAATGGTGGCTACATCAATGTGGATCTTTCCACACGCTCTCAAAAGACAGAGGAAAGAGAAAAAAAGAAAAGCTGGGACAAATAACACTACCAAAACCCATGCTGTTAGTATACCCAAAATAAATAAAATGCCCAAACTTCATGTTATCTTTTTTTTTAGTTTTTTAAAAGAATTTATTTATTTATTCATGAGAGAGAGAGAGAGAGGCACAGACACAGGCAGAGGGAGAAACAGGCTCCATGCAGGAAGCCTGACATGGGACTCGATCCTGGGTCTCTAGGATCATGCCCTGGGCTGAAGGCAGCACTAAACTGCTGAGCCATCAGGGTTACCCAACATTATCTTTTTTTTTTTTTAAGATTTTATTTATTTATTCATAAGAGACAGTGGGAGAGAGAGAGGGAGAGATATAGGCAAAGGGAGAAGCAGGCTCCATGCAGAGAGCCCAATGCGGGACTTGACCTCAAGACCCCAGGGTCACACCCCGGGGTTGAAGGCAGGTGCTAAACTACTGAGCCACCCAGGGATCTCCCACATTATCTTTAAGTAGAAAAATAATCATCAGTTCCCAATAAGCTACAGCTCCCCCTCCTGCTGCCAGCCTGCATGGAGGAGAGGAGTCTGAGGAAAACTGTGCATGCAGAAGAGGGGAGCCATGGTAGCTCAAGCGTGGTCTACAGTTTTGCCAGAAAGAGAGAGAGTCCACTCTAACTGCAAAAACACTGACTGTGAGTCCTGGAGAATCAGAGCACTTAAGGCAAGGAAGGAACTTGCATGCATTCATTCAACGTAGCATTCTTTGAAAGGTATTATGAAATATGAGGGGGAAGGTAAAAGAAAAGGAGGACTTTGGAGATTAAAGGGTGATGGAAAAGGAAGCAAAAGTGAAAAATTCAGAGTCCTGAAAAATAAGCGAAAACAATGGGAAGGACAACCCCAACACACACACAGCCATCCATATTGAAAAAGAAAAAAAAAAACCTGGTTTGCTATTCTAACAGAAGAGGGCGCCCGTGAACTAGGAATCTTGTAAATCATCCCAAATCCAAGAATGCAATAGGTGAAAGTAGATGCCCCTAACATAATGCTACTGAAAGAGCACCCACCTTACTGATGAAAATTCTTGTCCATCCCTCAAAGAAAAAAAACAAAGACAAAGCAGAAAACTACCTCAGCACTTCAAACTGAACTAAATATCTTCAAACAAGTGGTTGTTCATATGAAAAACACCTTGAATCAGAATTTCACAACTAAAACAGAAATGGGCAAAGAGCAGGAAGAAATAGAAAGCTATTTCACTGAATTCAGAGGGGAAAAAATGGAAGAAACAAAATTATCTCTGGAGGGAAGGGAAAATTAGGAAATTAGGAGGTGCCTAAGTAAGAATAGAGTCAAATAAAAAATATAATGACATACACTGAAGACCAGAATATAACCAAGAAAATGAAAATGAGGGGGAAAAAAGAACTAAAAAGAGATAGAAAATGGTTAAATTAGAAATAGGTAAAGAAGCAAGATAGATGATAGATGATATAGATGATAGATGGATAGATAAATAGAGATGAGGTAATCTGATAAAGAAAAATAGGATAATGGAACAGAACTAATATTTAAAACTAAAATCCGGGATCCCTGGGTGGCACAGCGGTGTGGCGCCTGCCTTTGGCCCAGGGCGCGATCCTAGAGACCCGGGATCGAGTCCCACGTCGGGCTCCCGGTGCATGGAGCCTGCTTCTCCCTCTGCCTGTGTCTCTCCCTGTATCTATCTCTCTCTCTCTCACTGTGACTATCATAAATAAAATTAAAAAAAATAAATAAATAAAAATAAAAAATAAAAATAAATAAAACTAAAATCCAAGAGAAATTTCCAGAAATAAAGAATGTCTGAACCTGTGTATTTAAAAGGCCTGTTTTGTACTTAGGAAAACTGACCCAGAATGATCAACTCTGAGATATACTCTAGTAAAATTATTAGACTTCAAAGATTAAAAAAAAACAACAAACCCCTGAGGCCTCCAAGCCAAAAATCAGACAACTTACAAAGAAAGGGGAGTTAGACTGGCATCAGACCTCTCAAAATCAACATTCAAAGCAAGGCAACAAAAGAGCAACATTTAAAAAGAACCAATAAATGAATGAATGAATGAGTAAATAAATCCAAAAACCCAAGCAATGACAGCATGAAACAAGAATTTTATATTGAATCAAGTTGTCCATCAGCTTTTAAACATGCAAGAACTCCAAACTATATCCTTGAGCCCTTTATGAGGAATCTACTAGAAGAGGAACTTCATACAACCAAGATATTAATGGGGTCTAGGATACACTAGACCCTGGCACCCTGGCCTATTGAATATTTTAAGCTGAAGTAATTTGACAAACAGCCTTCTCCTGAAGCAAGTCGTAAGATCCTCATGTGAAAAGTGACCTCCTTATAACCAGAGGAAAGGGCATCCTTAGCTCCAAGATGGAATGACACCAAGAGGAATCCTAATGAGAGGTCTCGTTAAGTTTTCCTCAGTTTACCACTCTTAGCTCATATCTTTTTGTCTTGCCACAATTTCCACAGCCTTCCACTCTTCATCAAACCTAGCATAGGTTTAACCTGTTCAGGTCTTCATTTCCTTATGAAGGGAAGGAAGGAAACATAAATTTGTAAACTGTTCTCTTGCTAATCTGTGTTACAGAGCCCCAGCCAAGAACCTAGAAGGGTATAAAGAAAGAGGACTGTTCTTTTGTCCCCTGCAAGATGATAGGAAGAACTTTGGGAAAAAAAGTCTGATATACTTAATCAACTTAATTGTATATTTAAGACTAAAAAAAGATGTGGTGCCTGGTTAGTTCAGTCAGTGGAGTGTATAACTCTTGATCTTGGGGTTGTGAGTTTGAGCACCATGTTGGGCATAGAGCATACAGTCAGTCAATCACTAAAATTTATTTTTAAAAATAGAAACAAAGCAAAGATAGAGATGAAAGTGGAAGAATATTATGTTAAAATAGTAAGGAGGAAAAAAGCAACTAAAAATGGAAGGAGAGGGGCGCCTGGGTGGCTTAGCCAGTTGAGCCTCTGACTCTTGGTTTCTGCTCAGGTCATGATCTCAGGGTCCTGGGATAGAGCCCCTAACAGGTTCTGCACTCAATGGGGAGGCTGCTTCTCTCCTCTTCCGGTCCCTCTACCCCTCCCCTGCTCATGCAATCTCTCTAAAATAAATAAATAAATATATTTTTTTAAATAGGAGGAGAAAGGAATGAGGGAAGTAGAATAAAGTCAAGATTGTTACAAAGGAAATAGAAGGGAGTCAAAGGATACCATTAAAAACAGACAAAGCAGATATTAACCAGTTGAATAAGAAAGCAGGGGACATGGGGCACTATAAAAGGCTTAACTACAAAAGAAACCACTAAAATAAGGTATAAATCTTCCCAAATACCAAAAGAAATTTAAAAAGTGAGGGGCACCTGGAAGGCTCAGTTAGTTGAGCATGCAACTCTTGATCTTGAGGTTATGAGTTAGAGTCCAAAGTTGGGTGCAGAGATTATTTAAAAATAAAATCTTAAAAAAAGAAATTAAAAAGTGAAAGAACAAAGAAAATACAACACATAAAGAAGGAAACACAGAACTGAGATCAAACATAGCAGTTTAACGATAAATGTGAATGGGTTTAACTCACTTATTACAAGAAAAAGATTTTTAATTTGACTCACAAAGTAAGACCTGATTATATGCTGATAATGAGACCTACCTAAAACAAACTAATTTAAAAAAGCTAAAAATAAAGGGATGAGAAAAAATGTATCAGAAAAATGGAAACAACAAAAAGTCAGGTTACAATTCTGATAATCAAACAAAGTAAAATTCTGGTCAAAAAGCATTTGACCTGATTGCGGACACATTTTAATTCTGAAAGCTGCAATTAATAATGATAAAATAACACAGTACCCTCTGTGGACAAAAGACATATAGAAGATGTAAACAACATAATCAATAAAATAGATTTTTCTGGAATACATGTATATATAAACTCTGATACCCTAACTATAGGGATGTACCTCTTCTCATGTGCAAACGGAGCATTCAGCAAAAAATTGATTATACATTAGGTCCACAGAGAAAACACCACCAAGTTCTGTAGAGTAGTAATATTATAAATAATACTCTGATCTCAATGCAATACAAGTAGAATTTATAACAACAAATTTTACTAAGTCCTTTTCATATGGAAAATTATAAAAACCTGACATTAAACAATTATTTAATGAAATCGGAAATACAAATTTTGGAACTAAAAAAATAAAATACTATATATCAGAATCTGTGGACTTATTTATTTATTTATTTATTTATTTATTTATTTATTTACAAACTAGGAGTTTTTTTTTTTTTAAGATTTTATTTATTTATTCATAGACACACTGAGAGAGTCAGAGACACAGGCAGAGGGAGAAGCAGGCTCCATGCAGGGAGCCCAATGTGGGACTTGATCCCAAGTCTGCAGGATCACACCCCAGGCTGCAGGCAGCGCCAAACCGCTGCGCCACCTGGGCTGCCCCTGTGGACTATTTTTAAAGCAGGTATCAGAAGAAAGTTCATTAGTCTTAAACGCATTTATCAATAAGAACATAAATAGGTGAACTAAACTCCTCTTGTGCACACACACACATATACACACTATAAACATAACAAAACATAAGCCAAAAGAAGGCACAAGAAAGGAAATAATAAAAAGTAGAAATGGGGGTGCCTGGGTGACTCAGTCAGTTAAGTGTCCGACTTCAGCTGAGATCATAATTTTAAGGTCCTTGGATTGATCCCTGTGTCAGGCTCCACACTCAGTGGGGAGTCTACTTATCTCTCTACCTCCCCCACCTCAGTTCATATTCTCCTTCTCAAATAAATAAAATATTTTTTAAAAAGCAGAATGAATGAGGTAGATGTAGAAAACAAATTAATAAATCCAAGTGCTCATTTTAAAAAATTAACACATCAAATAAACCACTAAGTAACTTAATACAGCAAAAAAAGAGGGGATGCCTGGGTGGCTCAGTCAGTCCAGGATCACATAGCAACCCCTGCTCATTGGGGAGCCTGCTTCTCCCTCTCCTGTTCCCCCTGCTTGTGTGTTCTCTCTCTTTCCTGTCAAATGGATAAATAAAATCTTTGAAAAAAAAAAAAGGGAAGAGAGCATAACTCTATAAAATAAGAAGTTACCAAGGGAAGTCAACATTGAAACAGAAAAAAAGTTTTAAATCATAAAAGACCACTTTGCAAAAGTCTATGCAAATATATTTTAAAATCTAGAAAACATGGATAATTTTTTAGAGAAACAAAGTATACGAAAATTGACCTCCAAATTGGAAATACAAAGCTTAAATAGACCAATTCTTATAGAGAATTATAGAAGAACTTCTTACACAAGTTATAGAGGAACTCTCCTACCAAAAAGCACCATGTCCAAATGGTTTCAGAAAGGAATAACCAGATAACCTCAGTACAACACAAATTGTTCCAGAGTACTGAAAATGAAGGAAAAACGTCAATATTCTTCTTATGAAGCAAATATAACTTACTTCAAACCTGATAATGACAGTATAAAAAACATTATGAACCAACATCACTTATATTGATACAAAATTTCTAGAAAGCATACTAACCAACAGAATCCAATACCACATTAAAAAAAAAAAAGATATGCCATAGCTAGGTTCATGGGATTTATTAAAGAAATCCAAAGTTGTTTCAATATTAGGAAATCAGTTAATATGATACACCATGTTAATGATATAGGAGACAAATCATATTATCTCCATAAGTATTTTAAAAGCCTGTGACAAATAAACGCTTAAGAAAACAGAAGTTTCAATGGATATGTTATTAAATAAAGTCCTAAAGCTAGCATTTTCTTAAGGGGAAAACTTAAGAAAGGGGAGGTACTTCCACTAACATTAGAAACAATGTAAGGATCCCTACTATCTCCACTACTATTCAATATTGTACTAGAAGTATTAGAAAATGCAATTAGGAAAGAGAAAGTGATTAGAGGAATAAGAATTGGAAAGAATAAGTAAAATTATCTCTATTTACAGGTAATGTGTACTTAGAAAGCCTTGGAGAATCAATGATAAAACGCATCAAACAATTCAGTAAGGATTGTTTATAACAGGATATAAAATTAGCATATGCAAATCAGTAGACACAATAATAGAGAAAATCCATTTATAATAGCAACAAAGAAGATAAAATACTTAATAAATATGCAAAACCTTCTGGGAAATCATAAAGCATCCCTTAAAGACAGAAAAGTAGTCTTGAACAAATGAGTAAACATTCTTTGTCCTTAGGTAGAACAGTTTAAGATCCTAAAGATGTCAGCTATACCTAAGGTAATTTAAAAATATAAGGCAATCTCATTAAAAATAAAAGTGGTGGGGGGGGATCCCTGGGTGGCTCAGCAGTTTAGCGCCTGCCTTTGGCCCAGGGCGCGATCCTGGAGTCCCGGGATCGAGTCCCGCGTCGGGCTCCCTGCATGGAGCCTGCTTTTCCCTCCTCCTGTGTCTCTGCCTCTCTCTCTCTATCATAAATAAATAAAATAAAAAAAAAAAATACAAAGTGGGTTTTTTCATTTTATTTATTTATTTTTTATTTTTTATTTTTTATTTTTTTTTAAGATTTATTTATTTATTCATTCAGAGAGAGCGAAGAGAGAGGCAGAGACACAGGCAGAGGGAGAAGCAGGCTCCATGCAGGAAGCCCGATGTGGGACTCAATCCTGGGTCTCCAGGATCACACCCCGGGCCGCAGGCGGCACTAAACCGCTGTGCCACCGGGGCTGCCCTATTTATTTATTTTTTAAAGATTTTATTTATTTATTCATGAGAGACACAGAGAGAGGAAGAGGGAGAGGCAGGCTCCCCACAGAAAGCAGAGGGAAAGGCAGGCTCCCCACAGAAAGCCTGATGTGGAACTCGGTCCCAAGACCTCAGGATTATGACCTGAGCCAAAGACAGACATTCAACCACTGAGCCACCCAGGCACCCCAAAGTGTTTTTTTTTTTTTTTTAAAGAGACAGATAGCACAAGCTGTTGGAGGGGCAGAGGGTGAAGGAGAGAAAGAATCCCAAGCAGGCCTCAGTTTTAGGGCAGAGCCCGAGTAGGGGCTCAATCCCATGACCCTGAGATCATGACCTAAGCCAAAATCAAAAGTCAGATGCCCAACCAACCAAGCCACCCAGGTACCCCCAAAATACAAAATGTTTTTAAAATAGAACAAGAGGAGTTGATACAATGCTCATGGGAAAATAAGCATGCAAATTGCCATCAAAACCCTAACAATGACAACAACAAAATCTCAACATCTTTTGCAAAAATAGAAAAATCCATCCTAAAATTTCCTAAAATTCATATGGAACCTCAAGGGACCTAATTAACCAAAACAATCTTGAAAAAGAACAAAGTGGGAGGACTCACACTTCCTGGTTTCAAAACTTACTGTAAAGCTGCAGTAATCAAAACAGTGTGGTACTGGCATAAAGATACATAGACCAAAGAAAGGGAACAAAGAATCCAGAAATGAACTCTCAAATACATATAGGTCAAATGATTTTCGACAAGGGTGCCAAGATCATTCAATGGGGGAAAGAACATTCTTTTCAACATACTGTGCTAGGAAAACTGGATCTCCACATGCAGAAGAATAAAACTGGACACTTACCTAGCCCCATATATAAAAATTAACTCAAAATGGATCAAAGATGGGGATCCCTGGGTGGCTCAGGGGTTTGGCACCTGCCTTCAGCCCAGGACGAGATCCTGGAGGCCTGGGATCGAGTCCGGCGTCAGGCTCCCTGCATGGAGCCTGCTTCTCCCTCTGCCTGTGTCTCTGCCTCTCTCTCTCTCTCTCTCTCTCTCATGAATAAATAAATAAAATCTTTAAAAAAAATGGATCAAAGATCTAATGTGAGAGCTAAAATATAAAACTCATAGAACAGATGGGGGAAAGCTTCATGACATTGGATTTGGAAATCATATCCTGGCTATGACACTAAACGTGCAGGCAACAAAAGAAAAAATAGAAAAATTAGAATTCATCAAAATGAAAAACCTTGTGTTCTAGTAACATAAAACACACTATCAACAGAATAAAAAGGCAAACCATGAGATGGGAGATAGTACCATATTCTGATGAAGGATTAATAACCAGAATATATAGACAACTCATAAAGCTCAACAACAAAAACCTAACAATTGGATTCAAATACAGGCAAAGAATTTTAATAGACATTTCTCCAAAGAAGGACCTACTAATGGCCAATAAGCACATGAAAAGATGTCAACATCACTACTAATCATTAGGGAAATGCAAATAAACACCACAATGAAATACCACTTTACATCCATTAGGATAATTATTGTAAAGGGGGAAAAAAACCCAAAGAAACGTTGGTGAGGACATGAAGAAATTAGAACCCTGGTGCCCCATCGATGGGAATATAAAACAGAACAGCTGCTAAGGCAGCTGAATAATGGCATCTCAAAAATTATAAACAGGGTTTTGCAGATGCCGCTGACACCACCTGGAGCTGCCCTGTGCCACCCTGCCAAGGTCAACTCCATGATATTCTTAGATATTGAACCCTTGGACTATGTATCCTTCAAATCATTTGCAAAGTTCCAAAGATAGTGAAAAACTGAGGACTAGAGAGAAAAGATTTGGTTATAAACGTTCCTGATTTGACACACTTATTCCAGGATTTATGTACCAGGGTGGAAGCTTCACACACCATAATGGCACTGGTGGTGAGTCCATCTAGAGGGAGAAATCTGATGATGAGAATTTCATCCTGAAGCACGAGACCTGGCTTCTTGTCCGTGGCTAATGCGGGATCCAACACAAATGTTACTGGTTTTTCATCCATACTACCAAGACTGAGTGTTTGGGTGGCAAGCATGTGGTCTTTGGCAAGGTGAAAGAGGGCACGGGTACCATGGAAAACATGGAGTGCTCTGGGTCCAGAAAAGGCAAGAGCAGCAAGAAGCTCACGATTGCCAACTGTGGACAGCTCTAATAAATTTGATGTGTGTTTTATCTTAACTACCAGACGGTTCCTTCTCCCACCTGTTGATAATAGCCTATAACCTATGCTTTCACTGCAATCCTTTGGGTTCCATGTTTTCCTTACCCCCTTCAAGTCCAGATAGATTGCAGAGGTAAGTTTATGAAATAAAAACTAAACGACAACAACAAACAGAACTACCATATGACCTATCAACTCCACTTCTGGGTATACACCCAAAAGAATAGAAAGCAGGGACACAAAGAGAGATTTGTACACCCATGTTCACAGCAGCCTAAGTGTCCATCCACAGATAAGTGGATAAACAAGATGTGGTATATGCATATAATGGAATATGAAAAGGAAAAAAATGGAAGGAAATCCCCACACCTGCTACAACATGCAAGAACCTAGAAGATGTTACGCTCTGTGAATTAAGCCAGGCACAAAAGGACAAAGCCTGTATGATTCAGGGCGGGGGGGGGGTGGGGGATGAGAATGGGGAGTTACTGTTTCATGAGTACAGTTTCACAAAGTTCTATAGATGGACAGTAGTGATCGTTGCACAACTTTGAATGCACTTAATTCCACTGAGCTGTACACTTAAAAATGGTTAAAATAGTAAATTTTCTGTTATGTATATCTTGCCACAGTCTTGAAAAATAACTAATTAAAACAAACAAACATGCAAGAAGAGCCAGAAAAACACTGAAAGGGAAGAGCTACAAAGGGGGCTGGCCCCTACAAGACATGAAAACATTCTGTGAAACATCTATAGTTAAACTCTAGTGCAAGTGCATAAATAGACAAACAGAACAATGGAATAGAACAGAAAATCCAAACAAAGATCTGAATGCACATGAAAATTAGTGTATGATAAAGGTGGCATCTTGAACCACTGAGCAAAATATGGAGGTTTTAATAAATGCTGATGGCATTTAATAAACTATTTAATAAATGCTGGTCATTTGACAAAAGATGTAGCTGGATCCATACCATACATTGTACATAAGGATGGAACAAGGATATGAAACCATGCAAGTACAGGAAAAAATCCTCAGTATGAGGAAAGGCCCTCTATGACTCAAAACCCAGATGTAATAGAAGAAATTATTAATAACATTGTTTAGATAAATATTTTAAGAGTTATATTGCAAAAATTACCATAAGCAAAGTCAAACTACAACTAATAAACCAGGAGAAAATATTTATAGCATAAATCACAAAGGAAGGACCAATATCCCTAATATATAATGAACACTTAAAATCAGAGAGAGAAAAAAAGCTCAAAAGCCTGAGGGGGAAAAATGGGCAGAAGACAATGAATAGGTGAGTCATAAAAATATATAAAACTTGCCCTTAATCATGTGAAAAGATGGAAAAAATTGCTCAGCCTCACTTATAACACTTCGGACTTACTTACCTTGCTCATATACTTATCTTCCAGACTGGCAAAAAAAATCACATAGCATGACAACACACTCTCAGCAAAGCTGTGGGGAAACGGGCACTCACACTGCTGGTAAGTATACAAAACCCTAGGGCACAACCCTAGCAGAGGGAATTTGGCAACAGCAAACCAAACTACATATGTGCTTATCTTTTCACCTAGCAATCCCATTTCTCAGCTACCCTTAAAGCTACCCCTCCATCACTAGGAATATATAAATGCACAAGGTTATTCATGGTAGCACTGTTTATGATTGCAACATACTGGAAATGACCTACATGCCTATATAGTAGGGAACAGTCAAATAAACCACAGTACATGTGGTTCGTTCACACACTAGACAGCTATGCGGCTATGAAAAAGGAGGAAGGAAATCTCAATGAACTTGTATGGGTTGATTTCCAGGATGTTTCCCCCCGGGGCAAAGAGAAAAAGAAAACTGAATGTGTATCAAAGTCTACTTAGTAAGGTCTTTCTTTTTAAAGAGTATGAATTAGCATTTGAACGACTTTCTGTGTATTTTAGGACTGAGCAAACAAATACACCATGAACAATGAATGGGAGTTGGTTTTCTTCTGGAGACAGAAGTAACAAATATGTGTAAGTGAGAAGAAGCCATGTGATGTTGGGGTGGGTTTGAAGGTATCATTAGGAACCCATGTTTTTTAATGGATAGATCGATAGAGACAGACATGGGTGTGTGTGAAGGTTATACATAATAATAATGAAATGTCATAACATGCAGATTCCCTAGATTTGACTGGTCTAAGAGCTTCACAGCAATGATTTTCTAGTAACAATGAGCATATCTGATGCCCAGATCTTGGCTTCTAAATACTACTCCCCACTGAAAGGAATCAGGGCTCCTTGGAGACATAGCTGATTTCAAGGCTAGGTCTGGGGAAGTGCAAGATGAGCCCAGAACTTCTTGCTATGCCCAAAAGTACAGACGTGTTCAAAGAACAATAGGAACACATTAGAAGGACACAGAAATCAGCTTGAAGAGGCTCCCTCTGGCCAAATCTGGGACAATTTAGGCATCGAAATATAAAATAGTAGTAACAGATTATAAAATAACAACCCATGAGTCAACATTGGTCATGAGAGATCTGGAGACAAACAAGACACTGCTTGGAGTCTAAGAAGTCCACAGTGCAGTGGGCAAAGTGGCCTACAGATGAGCGCTGAGGGAGCACTGCCCCCTAGGCTCCTGGAGGAAGTGACATTCGGGGATGGAAAGGTCTGCTGGGGACTCACGAGGACCCTTTGCGCATCCGGGGTGTGCTCATGGCCCACTGCTTGATCTTGTTCAGGCTCTGCTCACTGATGAGCTGGCGGCCCTCGGAGGGCATGCAGTCCACGTACAGATTGTACAGCAGCAGAGCCTCTGTGTTCTTGCGCAGGGCATTGGCTTGGACCACGCGTTGCGTGAACACACGGGGGTCCTCAGCGCAGAAGAGAAGCTGGATCCGAGGCACCCAGTACTGGCAGGTGAGGAGGGGGGGCCTTCCTGGGGCCGGGTGGGAGGGAGAAGGGAACACACAGCACAGTCAGACTCTCAGGGTTGGAACACTGGGTTCCAGCCTTGCTCTGCTGCCGATGCTTGGTGGCCCTAAGCGAGTGGTTTCCCCTCTCTGACACCCTGTCACATCTGTCAAATGGGCACAACAACACTCCTTGGCCCTGTACACTGTGCAGTTTGCCATGGGTAGATGTGAAAAGTGCTTTGTAAACTGTAAAGAGCTGTGCACAGAGCCCCACAGGGGTGGCATCCATGGTACCACTCCTCACTGCCACACCTGGGGCAATGATGGGCCTTGGATGCCTTCTCTGCATCATGTTGGAAGTGACCCTGTCAGTGGCTCAGAGTGAGCATATCCAATAATGGCCATTTGCCCTTCCTGGGGTCTCTGAGTGATGAGCCCTCTGGTTTTCACTGGTCAGGGGACAGACAGCCACAGGACAAACAGCAAGGAAGAATTCAGGCCTGGTGTGGCTGTCTGTACTGTGGGGCAGGGATTGGCCTCAGTCACAGGCCTGTGTGGGGGTGTGCAGGGGGTGGGGCAGAGAGCTCATACCTTCAGCGGTGATGCCTCCATTCAGGATGGGCTTCCCCATCTCATCTCTCACCAAGCCGCTCTGCTCTGTCTTATGCACCAGGTACAGCTTCTTCTCCTTGTCATAGTCCAGGACACCCACACTGCACCATTCATACTTCAGCTTCTGACTTTTGGGGTCCTCTGAAACAGGAGGGGAACCCACTAGTGCTCCATGCCATAGGGCCAAGAGGGGCCTCTGAGTGTGAGCAGCAGGCGCTAGGGAACAAGTCTCAGTGGCTACCAGTCTGGCCTCCCTCTCTCTAAGATAGACCCCCTCTAACTCCAGCAAAGCAGGAACACTGCTTTCTTCCCAGCTGAACTGGCCTCTGAGCGACCCCTGGTGAACAGGACCCAGAAGGACCAGGCTTCTCTGTCCTCATGCTCCGCATGACCCCAGACAGAGACAAGAGGGCAGACAGAGACACAGGCCAGCAGGCCTGGGACAGGAGGTGGGAAAGCCCCTGGCACATGGAGACCTGTGGAGGGGGCAGTTGTAAAGCCCCTCGTGTATGAACTGGACCTCTTCAAGGTGACCAAAGCCAGAGTGAACCCCTTCCTGTGGCAGTTGAGACCCTAGGGCCCTTGTATCAGGACAGGTCAGGGCAATGTAGAAGATTACTGCCTTGCAGCCACCCCAAAGTGGGCCTTAGGGCCTGTTTGGTCAAGATGAGCCTCCCACACGTTTCCTGGGCTGAAAGCCTTTGCTCTATTCTCCAGCTCATCTCCTCCACTACCAGCCCTATGCATTTGCATTTCTCTCCAGCCACACTGCATGTCTGGATGTTCCCATGACTTTGGAGGTTAATTCTGCCTCAGGGCCTTTGTATGGGCTATACTGTCTGCCTGGAATAGTCTTTGCTTAGGTCACCTTATTGCTGCTTTGTTCCTTGCTCAAATGGCTTCTCCTTGGAGAGAGCATCTCTGCCTAAAAGAGCACATTTGCTCCAGGCACTCTCTGACTTGATACCCTAAATGTGTCCCTCGCAGAACCTAAAGTCACACTATGGATGCATCCTATCCTGGCTCTGGTCAGCCTCCTTATACTAGGAGCAGCTCCCCAAGGGCAGGCATGACACATGGTCACAGCTGTGTCCCCATACTTAGAATGGAAACTGGTACCTAGTCGGTTTCAATATACTTCTGTAGAAAGAAGATGCACATGGCACGGTGCCTAGAGGGAATGCCTTAAAATAAACTGATGGGTGCTACAGACTGGGTTGAGGAAAAATGGCTGGAATTTCAAGGAAATGCTACCTGCTGATTGATGCTGGAAAGATGAGTAAAGGAGCTTGTTGTGGTAAACCTCATTGGCTGTACTTCTGTTTTGCTTTTCCCTTCTTCCCTTCCCTTCCCTTCCTATAAGCTTCTTTTTTGAAAATGCTGGCCTGTCTTGGCTCAACTTAGAGAAAAAGATGTCACTGAAAGCCCCCAGCAGAACACCAGGGGTTTCTGGCAGAAATGCTTCCTGCCAGCCTCTCCCCCCACCTGTGCTACTGCCCCAAGGCAGGGCCCATGTGAAGAGGTGCCAGCAGAAGCACTTTGGGGAGGCTGGTACTTGGTACATTTAAGGTTAACGCAGCCGCACACCTTCTGGTTTTATCACCAGGAACTGGAGATCTGGGAACAATTGAGTTAAATTATTTTTGTAATTAAGTCCAAAGTAAAGGGAACATTCTGGGTTTCTTGTCTAGTTCAGAGGAATTGATTCCAGCATTAACATGTTTTTAAATCGAAACATAAACTTACAGCCTGCTCAGTGGACTTGTTGTAGGGCCCCCTGGAGGCCAAGCAGTCTTAAAATCAACCAGCATGACTCTCAGTCTTGGGCACAGTCCTCTAGGGACCCACTGCCCATCCCAAAGCAGTTTGTCCATGCCCATGGGGCAGGGAGTAGAGCAGCCCTCAGCCCTGCGCAGGGGAACAGCCACCTCCAACCTCCTAACCCAAATCTTCCTCAGATGCCTACACAAAGACCAGCCATGCAGACCAGAGTGGCAGCCAAGGAAGTTCACCCTGGCCCTGTTCCCTCCAGTAGCAAACACAGCCCCAGGACAGACATGGGGCCAGGAGAGGGGCAGACACGGACAAGGCTGAGCCACAGCTCATCTGTGCAGCAACAGTCCGGGTATGTGTGTGGGGGTGTGATAGTGGCCCTGAATGTGTGACAGTAGGCGTGTGCGTGTGTGTGGTGAAAATGGGCATGGGAGTGTAGGTGATGGCATGTGAGGACTAGGGGGAGGATGCCTTGTGAGTGTGTGATTGCAAGCAGATGTGTGAGCTTGAGGGTGTGTGCTGTCCACACAGCAGTGAGAGCTGAGAGACCACAGGTACAGCTGGAGCAAGGGTGATTTCTGGGTGGCAGGATGGAAGGGCTTGAATTATGCCCCTTATGCACATGGGAATGTTTCCAACAGGATTGTATCTTTTTAAAATCACCAATAAACCAAATATGTTTTTAAAAATTCTAAATACCATCCAGCTGTCCTTTCCCTGGCCCTTCCACAACGTCATCCCTGGTCCTTTTATTTCTTGCCTCTGTTTGACCTGCCCTTAGCCTAAACCTCAACTGGGAGGCCTCAAGAGGTGGGGGCCTCACCTCCCATGGCTACCAGCCCCCAGGGCAGCCCAGGAGTCCAGGCCTGGGCTGCTGCCAGGCAGGGATGGTGCAGACCAGGATCCTGCCCCCCACCCATGCCAGTCCTGTTCACCGTGCCCCAGGATGTCATCAGTGGGCAGAAGGGCTTTTCCAGGGACAGGTTTCCTGTCCTGAGACCCCGGCTCCAAGCCCATGTTGATCCACTCACTGGGAGTCCGGCAATCAAACTCCTCATTGTCGAACACCTGGAAGAAATGGGCTGAGGTCAGGAGGAAACAGCTCACCCCTACAGGGGCCCAATGAGCTGGGTGTACCAGACAATGAGGGTGCCTAAGTAGGGTCCTCTTCAGATGCAGGAACTACAGACTAGGGACCCGGGGGCTGGATGCCTCCTCTGCTGTTTACAGGGGTCTGTGGAGTCTGGTTCCTGTGAAACCCTGGATCCTCGTCCAACCAGTCCATCCTGATGCAGGCAGAGGGTTATCTGGGTACTCAAAGCAGGATGTGGGTGTTCTCTCCTACTGCCCAAGGGTCATCCAGCTCAGACCCAGGAGAAGAGGTAGCCCTTGGATTTTCCTGAGCACCTCACCTACACCCAGACATGAAGGAGATTCAGGGTTGTCAGGGAGGCCACCCTTAGTAGGGTGATGTGGATTCAGCTCTGCCTCCCTATAGGGACCATCAAGCAAGACATACTCAGGGTCATGGGGAGCCAAGTGAAAGCCAGAACAGACTATGCTCCCTCTTTCTCCTCCCTAGATTCAGTATCCCAAAGGGGCTACAATGATGTTCTTTCCTCCTCAGTTCCCCCCCATCTCAGTGAGTCCAGAAGCAGTAGTCAGGAAGGTCTGTACACTATTCCACAGTCCAACTGTGCTGCTTCTGGTCCCTGGAGGTGGTGGGGGAGGAAGGTAGGCAGAGATCATGGACAAAACTTCCCCAGGCTCCCAAGAAGGAAGTAGAGTCAGCATCTCAGGGGTTCTGGGCCCCTTCTACCCCAGCCTAAGGTGCTCAAAACCCCTGGCAGGAGGTTCCAACTATGCTTGATAAATGAGTGCTTATGATTGCCATGGGATCCCCTTTCGGGTCCGAGCCCTCAGCCTGGCTTCTATTACCCTCCACCCATCAGCCCTCTATAGAAACTAGACTCACCTTCAGTGGGAGATAGGTGGGGAATATTGGGTCATTTCCCTGCTCAATGGTCTGGGGGTTTTGTGGGTCTGGGTGCCTGGGCATGAGCTTGTTGGAGTCAATGCCCTCCTGAGCCAGCAGCTGCTCAATGTCCAGACTCAGGTACAGCCGCTTCCTCCTGGCCAAGGGGAAAAGGGGATCTCATGACAGCTCAGGTCATGTGAGGCAGCTTCACAGACGCCAGCAAGGGCCCACAGGGTGGTGTGGCCTAGAGATACTTCCAGAACCCTCTACCCCTCTGGAGCTTATCAGGAAGTGGTGTGGCAGTGGGGCTGGCGGGCTGGGCCCCAGCTGCCCTCTGGCCTGCCTCGCAGTTCCACCACATTGATTTAAATGCCATCCTCCCCAATTCCACAGCAAGGAAAGCAATTTGTTCTATTAAGAAACCAAAGGGCTAGAAGATTTGCACAGAGACCCATTTTAGTAACCCCTGCCATGAGGTCAGTCATCTCACTGCTGTCCCTCACCCCTTGAGTTGGGTGGATACCACCTACCAGGGGACCAGCCCTCCTGCTGCCAGCTCAGCCGTACCTCTCGATCTCGATCTTGCGGGGGCACTGGCCCGGCAGCACCAGGAAAGGCACTTGTGCCTTGGGCTCATAGGCCTGCAGCGGGAAGTCAGTGTGAGTGAGCAGCTGGGTGGTGGACCCGATATGCTCCTGCTCCAGGCTTTCCTCAAAGTCCTCAGGGATCTCAAAAGTTTTGACTGTAGGCAGAAGCACAGACAGGAGTGGCTGGGGCTCAGGCCAGGACCTCGATACACCCCCAGACAGGGGTTCAGACCAGGGCCATGCACGTGTCGGGGAAAGGGAAGCTCAGAGCTTGCCTGAGGCCAGCAGTGGCAAGAAGAAGCCAGCTTTGGCACCAGGTACCCAAGAGGGTGCGAGCCTGGAGGGACAAGGGCCTCTGGAAGGTGTGTTTTGGTCCTGCTCTCCTTGCCCAGAGCCAGCGTGCTCAACCATTCTCTTCCATGCCACCCACAACCCCACCCCCCCCACACACACACTCTGCACCAGGGGACTTTGCTCAAGCCAGATGCTGAATCAAATGACCAGTGGGGATTATAACTGGACAGGAAGACGAAGTGGTAGCTCCCTGCACATCTAATGGGTCCTGCCCACGCCCACCCCAGAGGCCCTCCGAGGCATGTGAATGGTGAATCCTAGTCACCCTGTGGGAGCATTTCTAAACTCAAGGCATCCTGGATATTGTACGAGCAGGTGGTGCCATCACCCTGGCCCTGTGGGACACTCAAGACACAAAATGGTCACCCCTACTTAGACAACCAGGGCAGATAGAAGCTTCCATTCTGGGTCTGAGGGCAGGAGAGCTGGTGGAGAGAGAGCCATCAGCAGGGTGACTATTCCAGCCTGCCTGGAACTGAAGGATTCCAGGAATTGGGATGTTACATGTAAAGGAAGTCCCCAAAGTTGGGGAAACAGAGTGTGGGAAGATGCTTCAGAAGATGAGCCATCTCTTCCAGGAGCTGGGTAGGCTGGAGAAATCTCGGTGATGGCCCCCATCCAGTCTCCTGGGAGGCCTTAGTGACCCCCACTTTGGGCCTCACCACCCCTCTGGAGACAAGAGGTAGTCACACTGCAGGAGAGCCCACCTTGGGATTAGCCTCTGGGGCTCTACGGAAGACTCGGGAGGCTCAGCAGAAGTCTGCTCTCTGACCAGAGTTGTCAGGTGCTCAGGAAACCCCACAATACCAAAGAGGCAAGACTAAGAAGGCAGCTTTCAACCTCCCTTAATCATCTGCTTTGGAGCTGGGGGTCCATGACACTCTTCCACTCCCAGGACCATGGGCTTCTGGGCCCAGCCCTGCATCTTAGGGGCCACGGAGCAGCCAGGGTAAGGACAACAAAGCCTGGTCTCCAGCCCAAGCGGGCTTCTCAAGTCCTTCCCTTGACTTTCCAGCAGCAGAGTGGACTTCTGTTGCTGGATGCCACCACCTGTGGCATTTTGGGGCACTGCTTTTCCTCAGGTGGGCGGGGATGCAGAGTTGCTGAGCATCCCCACCCCACCTGCCCATGGATGGTGGGAGCACCCCCACAGCCCCTAGATTCACATTCTGTAAACATTTTTGGAGCCACTGATGTCTGTGAGGCTACAGAGCACAATAGCCTGGATCCTTAGCTCACTGTGCAAATACACGTACATGTGATATTTCCTGGGCCACTTTTGGAGCTTCCCAGACCCCATGAGACCTGTGGGCACTGAGAGGACTAATCTGAGCAGTGTCAGCAAGGAATCAGGCCTCTCCTGGAGCTGGAGAAGAGAAGCACAGCCGGGCCCTCTGGGCCTGATGGAAGGGAGTATTCTCTCTGCCAGCCAGGGGGGAGGGTCCCCAGCCAACTCTTTCCCATCACTCAGGGCCCCAACCAGCTTGCTGCCTCTCCCGGAGCCACCCTATTCTCCCCTCTGCCACTGGAGACTGCCCCACACCACACAGCCCTGTCCCAGACCTTACAAGACTCAGCGCAGAGCCTGAGATGGATGAGAGTCATTCTTCCCTCCTTCAGCAGAGATCTGGGCACCTTCCTGTGCTATGCCCTGCTCCAAGAGCTGGAGTCCCAGCAGGGACAATTCAGACACAGCCCTGGCCTCCTCCAAGCTCATGTTTCAGGGGAGGAAGAAGCAGAAGTCACACCTGTGAACACCTTAGCATCTCCAGCCAGGCAGAGAACGGATGCCCTGGTCCTCAGCAGCCCAGCTCAGCCCACCATGGTGCCCTCATCACAACTCTGCTAAGAACAGAAAGAAGCTGTGTTTCACTGAGCACTGAGCACCTTATGCCTTGTTACCCCCATTTTACAGCTGAGGAAACTGAGATCCAAGCCAGGAAGAAACCATCTCTCTAATCCCAGAGACCCTGCCTCCAAATGCCCCCACCCATCCCCCTTGCCCTTCTAGGCACTCACCTTTTGGAGTAAACTTGTCAAGGTCGGCCTGCCGAAGGAGGTCTTGGTTCATGTGGGGACCACGGCATACTTCCTAAAACCAGATCCCAGAGCTCTGAGGGGATGTAAACACCCTGGGGACAGGCAGGACCTGGGAGGGACCATCTCCCCCAAGCCTACCGGGAACACACTGGGGGCACAGGAATGGGGCAGAAGCAGTGAGTTTCCACAATTCCTCATTCAGAGGCCACAGTGGACCACAAACCACAGCCTCCTGGGACACCTCTGACTCCACCCCCTTCTGGTCCTGCATAGCTTCCCTCCTTACTCTAGAACACTCCTGCTATGTCCAGGGTCCCACAAGATGGAGGGACTACAAGGCCTGCAGGTGTCTCTGTGCATGTTTCCCCCACCAAGGGCAACTCTGGCACCTCTAAATTAGTGAGGATCAGTGGGTCCTTGCACTATCTCTCTTGATCCATCCCAGCTAAAACTTTCCTAAGGCTGTCCAGGACTACGGGGCTCTTTAAACTCTCCCCTAGTCATCCCCTCTCCATTGTCCCCCTACCCCAAGCCCTCATCTGTCCCCTTACATTCTTTCTTCCTCTTCTACACAGGCCATGGCCTCTCTCAGGGTCCCCAAGCTCCCTGCCTGAAACATGCCCCCTGCCAGCCACTCAATACACACATAGTATGACACCTTGTCCAAGGAAACCCTCCCCAACCAGAGCTGGGGGAGGACTCCCCATCAAAGCTATTGCCCCATGACAGTAGGGACATAGATGTCTTATCCTCACTGTCACCAGTGCTCAGTCCAGGGCCTGTCAAATAGGAGATACTTGGTAATGAATTGTTGAATGAACAAATAGATGGAGGGATAGATGGATGGATGACCAGAAGGATGGATGGGTGGATGGACAAATTACAGGACAGACAGATGGCTAGATGGATGAGTGAACAAGTGGGTTGATAGAGAGATAGATGGGAGGGAGGGAGGGAGGGAAGGAAACCAGAACCCACAGGAGGACTTGAACTTGGTAGGGGACAGCTGCCACACTCACCCCAATCTGATCCAAGCTTCCAGGGCTGAGGATGTCAGAGTAGAACCCACGCTGCTTCATGAGGGGATACTGCTTATCAGTGGCTGTCAGGGGCAACTTCCGGGGCTGCCCCAAGTCTGAGAGTGTGGGTGGGGATAAGGGTAAAGGCAGGGGATTGGGGTCAGCACTTGGAAGAGGCTTCTCTGACCCAAAATCTGGTCCCAGAAGAATCCTCTCCAGGTTATGCTCCAGGTCTGCATGGGTCCTCTTCAGACTACACTCTTGGCCCCCAGGAATACCACTGCACTCTGGGCTCTGAGGGGTCCTTCCTGGGCTGTGGCCTTCTCTGTTAGGCTGCTCCATGCTGCTTCTTAAGGTGCTCCTAGGAGAAGATACTGGCATCACTGGAATCTGGCAAGCTTCTGCTCAGCCCCCAGGGGCACCAGGATACAGGGATGCCTTGTCTGCATCCTGTAACAAGCCACAGCTTGTTACCCTCCCCACAGGGTTTGGGGAGGAAGAGAGTGGTCTCCTAATCTGGACAGATACATGGTGCCAGGCAGGTTCCAATTGGAGACAGCAGAGCCTTCCCTGGACATTGCATGTGAGAAATGAGCCCCTAGAGCCAGGGGCTGAGTGGGGGGAGTCAGGCAAGCTCTTCAGATGCCCCCACTCCAGTGCATCCTTCTGCATTTGCTCACTCCCTCTCCTCCATGTTAGAGAGCACCGCCTGGTTTCGCACAAAGGATACAAGGAGGGTGGCCCGGATCTCACTCAATGAAGGTCCCTGTTTGGTTTTCCCCAAAAGGACTTTCAGCAGGAGGCAGCCCTGGTGCCCCCAGCCCATCTGAACTGCCCTGTCCCTCCCCAGTGTGGGGCACTGGGCCATGCCCTGTCTCCCCCATCTATGTCTGCCCCACACCATAACCCAGGAGCCAGAGGATTAAAGGGCCTCCCCAGCTGGATACTGACCCTCCAATGACCCATAGATCCCGCTACCAGCTACAGAATGATATTCACTTGCTCTGGCTCTCAGGGTCAGCTCAGCTCATGCAGTGTATACCCTCCTGTCTCCCCATGAGGTTGCATGCACATCCCCCATTCCAGGGACAAGGGCTTACAGAATTTTTATTGTGGGATGAGCAAGCCCTTGCCAAGCCACTGTTGCTTTTGACTACCTCAAAACGTATCACTGGGGGGGAAATGCTTGGTCAGGGGAATGTTATAAGAAATTGGATGAGGGTACAGTGATGAAGAGGTTTCCGTGTAATGCAGTACAAAGTAAAAAAGGAGCGACGCCTAGGTGGCTCAGCCTTTGGCTCAGGTAGTGATCCCAGGGTCCTGAGATTGAGTCCCACATCAGGCTCCCCGCAGGGAGCCTGCTTCTCCTTCTGCCTATGTCTCTGCCTCTCTGTCTCTCATGAATAAATAAAAAAAATCTTAAAAAAGAATAAAATCAAAAAGGAGAGAATCTATAATTAGCTCAATTAAAAAAGTCGATTAAAAAGAGAGGGTATCTGGGTTGCCTGGATGGCACAGTCTGTTAAGTGACTGCCTTCAGTTCAGGTCATGATCCCAGGGTCCTGGGATTGAGCCCCACATGGAGCCTTGCACGCTCAATGGGTAGCCCGCTTCTTCCTCTGCCCCTTGCCCTGCTCGTGTTCATACTCTCTCAAATAAACAATTTAAAAGAGAGAGAGAGAGAGAGAGAGAGAGGGTATCTTAACAAAAGGATACCCTGACCCAAGCAAGGCCCTCTCCCTTGGCCCCATCCCATTTCCCACCCCCTGCACACTGGGACAAAGCAGCCAGGAACTTGCGGTACAGGCTGCTCTGTTGGCGGGGATTTCCTGCTCTGTCATCTCCACTTTAGCCACCAGGTGTGCCTGGCTGGTATAGGCTTCCTGTTGGATCACTGCAGGGGAATCCTGCCTGGATTTATCTGAAAGGCAGAGTGGGCAGCCAGGACTGTCTGGATCAAAGCTACCCCAGCAGTGTTGAAGTGGCCTGCAGCTGCTAAGTCCATTTCTAAGAAGGGGGTGGGGAGTTGGCAAGGCCACTTCAGGGCCCATGACAGGCAGATGGGGCTCTGGCAGGAAGCCCCAAACTCTGAGCCCAAAGGCTGACCAGCTTCTAGCCAATCAGGCGTGGCCTACCAGTACTCAGCTCCCTGAACCCACTCTCTGGTGGTCAGCCACCTCCCGGGAGGGGTGCTGAAAACAATGTTGAGTCTGGCCTACCCTCAGTCACCAGGTTTCCCAGAGCACCGTAGGGGACAGAGGACCCGCTGGGGCTCAGCTCCATCTTGGCTGCAAACCTATAGATGTCTGTTAATCTTTGAACAAAATCACCAAACAGAGCAGTTCTTGGAGAGGACGGGGTCCCCACTCCACGGAAGGGCACCCTGCTCCCTGGTTTCCCCAGCTCTCAAATGTACTTAAACCTATTTGGCTGCTGAACTGGTGTGTTGTCAGGCTCAGCCAAGATAACAGATGCGGAAATGTCCAGGAAAGCACAATGTTTCTGGTGGTAAAAAGACACTGTGATGGGGAGGGGGCGATTCTTGTTCCTATGAGCCCTTTCCCTCTGAGCAGATTGGCAGTAGGGGACCCATCCAGGCACATCCCAAGAAGGAAGGCATGAGAGTAAGTTGCCAACGGAGAATCCTGTCTCCCCAACCATCTCTCAGCCCTTTACAAAGATCCACAGTGCCCTTCCTGTCCTACTCCAGCTCTGAGCTGGTGTGCACAAGACCTGTGACAGACAGACAGACAGACAGACATGCCTCTATCTCCTGTCAGCCCCATGCGTGATGGATGCCTCTGTGTGGGAACGAGCATGGCTGGCAAGAGCATGAGGGTGTGGTTGCCAGCAAGCCTCTGCTGGCCACTCTGGGCACTCTCCCATCTTGCATGAGGACACTGTGCACCAGGGAGCTCTGAGGTTCTGCAAAGTGAGTCCTTATGGGAGGAAGGCCTAAGCAGGAGGGCTTCAGAGCCATCCACCCAATTCAACGAAGACCCTGCATCTGTTTCACACACCAGGTTCTGGGTAAGGTATTATCTAATAAGGATCTATAACTTAAAGGATTCTTGAAGTCTCTTCCCTTGATAGGGTTGCCTGGCAAAGAATACTGTGGGTAGTAATAACCCATACAGGCTTGGGGTCCTGCCTTTTTGGTGTCCTCGCCCAATGTGAGTCCCTCTGTGTTCCTACAGCTGTCTGAGGCTCCTCCCTTCAGTGGAAATCTCCCTGTATTCTGTGTACACATCTGTCTGCCCTGCCAGGTGACCACGAGAGCTGCAAATGCAGTATTGTTGAATAACACTGATCTCCGGAACCTCAGCACCTAGGCTGGGCTTGGCACACAGTAGGTGCCTAGAAAGTGCTTGTTAAATGATTTTATGAATGAATGGAGTTAAGCAAGAAAGGAAGTTGATGTCTGACAAACTCTGTGATATAGGTATGGTGGATTTACAGATGGGGACACAGAGGACTAAGGAGACTGGGTGCAGCTGGCGGCAGGAGAGGGACTGCGTGGCTGATGAGGAGGTGGGCTCCTTCTCCGCAGAGGCCTTCCACAGTGTGTGCGCCGCTACATTCTCAGCATGCGAGGGGAGGGGCAAAAAAAAACCCATCCTCCAACCTAGTAAGTACAGGCTTATCTGCAAGGTTTAAAAGTGCGCCCCAGGGCGCCTGGGTGGCCGGTGGTTGAGCGTCTGCCTTGGGCTCAGGGCGTGATCCCCTGGTCAGGGATGGAGACCCGCATCGAGGGCCCCGCTTCTCCCTCTGCCTAGGTCTCTGCCTCTTTCTCTACGTCTTTCATGAATAAACAAATAAAGTCCTTAAATAAATAAATAAAATATTTTAAAAAACTAAGTAAAAATAAAAGTGCGCCCCACTCCTGAGGGCCAAGGCTGGGGAAACCGGGTGCGCCGACGCCCGCAGGCAGGACTGTGGACCCTGGGCGGGGAGGACGTCCACCCTCCCGGCCACTCGCCCTCTGCGCCTAGTGAGGTGCCCCCTGCCCCTTCTCGCTCGGCCCTCCCTGGGCGCCGCTCACTTACCTACCGGCTCCAACGTGCGGAGTAGGATCTGGAGCCCCGTCTCTAAGGAGGGACGCTGGGCCTGTTGCTAAGGGGCGGGACCATCCGTGCGGAGGGCGGGACTTCCGTCTGCGGAGTCCCACCCCCCACTCCGCTCCCGCGCTCCCTGCTCGGCTTCCCTCACCCCGGCCCCTGCGGGGACCACTCGCGCCCTCTAGGCTGTCAAACCCAGGCTCCATTACCCATCACCCCTCCCGGACTCTTCTAGAGTAAGAGACAAAACAGCCGAACGCAGTGCGAGGACTTTGATGGAATCTTGGTAAAAATAAATAAATAAAATTAAAATTACAGTTATGTAAATAATTTGGGGGTAATGATGGAGGAAATTCTTATCTAAGCCACAGCTGCGGGCCAGATGGTCAGGTCGCTGCAGAGAGGGTTGCTTCTGTTCTCTGGAGGCTCAGCGCACACGCACACGTGCACACACGTGCACACGCGCACACACATGCACACACGCACACACACCCCGGGCTACAACTCCTCAACCTCCTCGGGGTGGGTGGTGGGTGCTCCTGTACCCCATCCCTGGCCTCAGGCGCCCATCTGCTCCAAGGACCTGGCGTGGGTTCAGGCTTTGATCCTCCTGTCTATCCTGGATATTGAATTTTTGTTAATTCTCTTAGATATGAAAAATGGTATTGTGGTTATATAGGAGACTGTCCTTGTCTCAGCCGACGTGAGCTGAAGGATTTCAGGACAAATGTCAGGATGTCCGCTGCTGTGACTTCCTTTCAAATGGTTCAGCTAAATTTATATAGATAAGTATAGAGAGAAGATGAAGCAAAAGTGGTCCAATACTAACAATCAAGAAATGTGAAAGTTTACAGGTATTCACTATACCGGTCTTTACATTTTTTTCCTGGAAGCATTAGGAGACGGATTACAAGCCAAAAGAAAATTTAAAAACCATCCCACCTTAACCTGAAAACCCTTTCCCACAGAGCTTTCTCAGAGTTAGCCTCACTCTGTAGATGGGAATCAGATCTGAACTGGATTCTACCTTAAAATGTCTGTGGCTGAAGGGGGGAGCCAGAGCGGCCAGGCCACGAGGAGCCCGGAGGCAGAGTGTAAGCCATGGCTGCAGACAGTGACGTGGCCTTTGCACAGGCTTCGCTCCCTCTGTCCAGATCACCCCTCTCCACCAACCCCTACACCTGGCCAACTCCTGTTCATCCTTCACGACCCAATGCTGGTGCAACTTCCCCTGAGCCCAGACTGTGGTATTATTTGCTTTTCTTGTTGGCATTCACACAGTAGGTGCTCAGTGACCATTACAGAAGGAAGGAAGGAGAATGGGGTGGGGGTGTTGGAAGCAAAGGTAGCATAGCTCTTAGAGGAGACAAAGACTTCCAAAGCCCTATTTAGGGCCAGCCTGGATTCTTTGTGGGTCTGGGATAGGCTGTGTACCCTATTTGGCCTATAGAGAGGCACCTGCTTCTCAGCTTTTTCCTGGCACTCCCCACACTGGGTACAGCTGTCCAAAAACTGCGGTACCCATTTGGGTTGCCAGGGCAACATCAGCCCATGGTGGGACGTCAGGGATGACAGGGGCAGAGTGCTAATCCTGGAAAGTTGCCAAGCAACACAGTGGGTTGATGACATCACAGGGGCCATGGCTGCCAGACAGACGGATAGGCCACCGCAGGAAGGGTCCACACTTAGAAGTTCCAGCCCACAGATCCACTCACCCCCACCATGAGACAGTCACTGCTGTGTCCCTGGGGGGTGGGGGCCAGGGGTTGCTGCCACTTCCACTTCACCCCTCTACAGGTGTGGGCAGTGGGGCATGACTGTTTCCCTTTCTCCTGGCAGGACACTGGAGTCAGTCCCTGCTCTCTTGGGTCTCAGATGTCTACCCTCTAATGCCTCCATCTCCTCCAATGGTTGGACATGGGCTCAGGCTTTGCTCTTCCTGCCCTGCCCTGGAAGCCACCACACCTACCTGTTCCCTGCGGGAGGAACAAGGGCTGAGCCATGACCCCACCCTGGGCTCCTGGCCCTTCTAAGATGGGAGGGCAGTCTTTTACCCTGTATGGGCAGGAAGGGAAGCCAGACTGCTCTTGTTGAAATAGGGAAGACTGGATTCCTGCAAGAACTTGTGAGTGGGGGCTCTCTACTCCATCTCTGGTTGGCTGCAAGCTTAGGGCTTGAGCAGACAGGTCGATTAGGGCACCTAGGCCCATGCCTTTCAGGCAAGAAGTCTGAGGGCATGGCAGGCCTGGGCTGCCCCCCTCCCTGTGCCTTATCGCTGCCAGTGCTGAGGCTGGGAGCAATGCTTCACTGGCTGCAGAGATGAAAGCCCCATGTGAATAAAAGGCAGAATGAGCCCTTCACGTGGCTGGCCAGCCGGAACAGAGGGCGACAGGCATCCAGACAGGGTGGCTGGAGCTATCTGCTCCCCACCTGCCCCCAGGCAGCCTCTTGGACCTCCCAGGATGTCCCTCTGGTTTTCTAGGCCAGGAGCCCCGAGCAGCTGCTGAGAGAAACTGAGTCACAGTCATGGGGGGCTGTCAGAGGACTAGTTGAGGTCTGAGGTTCACCCTCTCCCTAGGCCTCCTCTGATCCTCCCCCTCTCTGCCATTGGCCAGCTGGCCTCAGCAGCTCTGACCAGCACTTTCTTTGATGAATAAAAATGGAGACAAATTAATTCTCCTTTGATCCATGAGGTCAGCTTGACAGACAAGACCTTAAAAGCCCAGAGCTCAGAGAGGAAGAGGAGTTCCTGGGAGACTGGAAGATTGAGGACCCCATGAATGCTCAGTCCTCATCCTGGCCCAGACCAAAACCATTCCCACCTGAACTCATGTGCAACTTCCCAGCTGGAATTTGTTCCCTCTTTCAAGTTTTTCTACAACCTCCCATCCCATCTCAGGCTACACCTCCTCAGGAAGCCCTCCCTGATTGCCTCAGCCCACAGAACACACTTACACTCTCTTCAGGGGCCCCAGAGGATCATGGCTAGTGCCACTTGGTAGGGAACCAGACATTGGTCACTGCTGTGTCACCCCGCTGGAGGATGGGCTTGAACAACAGCGATGGTGGGGGCTGTGGTACTGCTTTGCCCAGCAGCCCTGCTGGTCCATGAGTCCTAAAAGAACCCGGAGGGGATGACTAGGAAACAGAGCAACCCACATCAGAGCCACTCCCCTGGAGATGGCCACTGATAGCAGCCCAGCTGCACACAATCCCCCTTCACTCTTTTCCCCAGCCTACCTCCCTCTGACCTGCAATTCCAGACCCTGCTCCAAAACAGGGCCCAGGATGCTGGGGCTCTGCTCTCTAGGAGCAGGGGCCAGGAGGAGGTCCAAGTGATAGGCCCCCAGATAGTAATATCTTCCACAGGACGTTTCCATGGGGCCCGGAGGACTGATACAGGGAGCCGTTTGTCATCATTAGGCTCTGAGTGCCTCTCATTTCCCCTTGGCCCCAAGGAACTCAGTGAGCACCAGCTGACTGATCTCTTGGCCAATTGGGACTGGCCTCATCATCTCGGCTCCATGACCCATTGAAGGCCCCCACCCCTCTCCTCCAGGGAACCTGAGTTTATGGAGTCTGGGAACCAGACTGCCATTCTGACCGACCCCTAGAAAGTTCTGTGAACAGGGTGGGAGGCCTGGGTTCTGCTGCCAACTCACTGGCAAGTCTCCTCCCTTGCTAGGTCTTAGTTCCTCCATCTGTACAATGGAATACACAAAACTTGCCAAGGCCCGCACCCAGGCCACCCATGCAGAATGGTCTTAGGGACACTGGGACTGTTGCTGTGCCCCAAATGCCTCCATTCCTGGCAAAGGCTTTGCCCCTGCCACACCTCTGGGACGGAGTGTGTAAGAAATTCCAGACAGGTCAGTGAGGATGGCTTGTTCAAGGGAGGGAATTCCTCATTACCAGAGAAGTGGGGGGAGCCATTGGTGGGGGCATTCAGACCGCTAGGGCAGCAGCTGAAGCTGGCAGCCTCCTTGGCAGTCTGCTCCCACACTCCAGGTGGGCAAGCTGAGGGGACAAGAAGGGGAGGGCCTTGCCCAAGTATGAAGGAACCTGGGGCTGTCCCCTAGGGCATAGGGAGCCACTAGAATGTGGGCCACAAGACAAAAACCAGTTGCCATGGGGATCGATCCCCAAATCCTTTCTGGGAGTGGTAGGGGCATTGGCAGGCATCCCACTCCTCCTGCTCCATTGTCCTTCCATTCCACCATCTGTTGGTAGGATACTAGAGAGCCAGATGCCACAGTTCCCAGGATCTCAGTTTCCCCACCTGATCTGGACTGCTGAATCACCAGAGACCCCTCAGGCCATCCTCTGGGAACATGCACCCTTCCTAGGCGAAGGGAGGGGTGTTCCTGTGTTCCCTAGTACTCCTGATAGGCCACTCAAGAACCTGTCACTGATGGGTCCCCTGCCCAGATCCCCTCTACCCCCGAGAGTCCCCTGGAAAATGTCATCTCCCCCTGCAAGCTATGCAGGAGGGCATTCAGGTCTCCAAGTGTTCTAGAAAAGGTGGCCCTGGGAGCATGACCCAAGACAATCTCTTCCCTCCACTCTTCCCAACTTCGCTGTCTACCCTGACCCAGCTCTGGTGACATCTTGGCCTCAGATCTCCTTCCAAGCAGAGGGAAACTTACTCTTGGAGGCTCTGAGGGGAGAAGTGGCTGTTCCCATTCTACAGATGAGGTGACTGAGGCCCTGCAGGAGGCCTTGCCATGGGGACACACACCACTAGTTGGGCAAAGCTGGCTTGGCAGCTGGACCCACCATCCTCACCCAGGGCTCTCCCTGTGACCCCTCCTGGTTCCACAGCCCCTCTTGGCTGGCTCTCAGAGCAGGCAGCTGGGCCTGGGGATGGGCAGGGAGTACCTTAGGAAGAATGCCTGGGCTGAGGAGCAGATGTCGGGGAGGGCAGCAGGTGCAGGATAATGGGGCCACCAGGGGAGGCCCAGGGAGCAGGTGCTGCCATAGAGGGGGTGAGGTTGCCATTGTGTGCCCGGTTCCGGTGGGCCTAGAGCAGGAGGGGGAATCCCTGTGAGCCCCTGGGCCACCCTGGCTTATGCTCAAAGGTCATCCAGATGCCTGAGCTCAGGCACACAGCCAAGCCCCTCCCCTGGGTCCCAGCAACCCTCCAGGTTGCCATGACAACCGGCACTTTCATCCCTGTCCCTTTGTCTGGTCACGGTCCAGCTTTTGTGACCAGCCATAATTAGCAGGGGGTGGAGGGGGATGCACTCAGCAGGGGTGGAGTTGTGAACCCGAGGCAGAGGGGGCTGGAGGGCAGGTTAAAGAACACTGGAGACCTGAAAGCCTGGGCTTTTCTGGCCACCAGCCCTGTGGTATGTTGCTGACCATACCCTCAGAGCTGGGTCTACAGGCCTGGGGGTGACCTGAGCCCCAGGTGCCCCTGTCCCCTCTCTGCACCTCATTTTCCCAGCTGTGCTTGGAGCTACAGACCACCTGCCCCCGCTAGTGTATTGTGAGGGCAAGCAAGAGTATAGGCCAAACCTGAGAGGGTTTGTTAACTCCCTTGTACGACTGGGGAAACTGAGGCACAGAGCAGAGCTGGGCCTTGGCCTGGATCAGGCCACAGTAAAGGAAACCTCCTGGGGGACCCAGGACCTCAAGCAGGCCCCCAAATCAAGCAAAGCAGAGCCTCAGGAGGTTAGGTAGTCCCTCCTCTGACACACCCCATAGGGAGGAGCCTGGCCACCAGGATTTGGCGGGATGCAAATAGGCTCTGCTGGCCCAGGTCCCACCTGCTACATGACTTTGGGGAAGCCCCTTCTCCTCTTGGAGCCCCAGTCTATAAAAACAAGGAGGGGTCTACAGTAACAGGGGACCCTCCCTCCTATAACCTGGGTAAGAACGAACAAGACCTACTCTGCAGCTCCTCGATGGCCCCACAAATGCCCCACAACCTTCTGCGCCCCCAGCCTCACCCCTGGCACCCCCTGCATCCACCCTTCCTTACTGCTCTGGGCCCTCACAGCCTTGGTTCCTCCTCAGACAGGAATCCAGAGGTCCTGGGTCACCAGGAGTCGGTAAGCATGATCACTGCAGTCTTAAATCTCAAGGAGTCCCCTTAAGACAAAAGTGATTTTCAACAGGGAACTGCCCCCTGAGCTGAAGCAGAGAGCCCTGGGGCAGGGGCCAGCTGTGAACACCATTCCTGGAACAGGACAGCACAGAAGGAGGGTCACAGGATGGCTTTAGCATCACTTGTCCTTCCTTCCTGGGCTGGCTTTTCTGATTCCTGAGGGGGTCAGGGATTCCTCCCCAGGCTCAGCACACTGCAGTCTCATGGGACGAGGCTGGGTGCCCTGAAGATGATCCGCACAACTGTGCCTATGTGGAGCAAGCTTCTGTAGGAACTGCTGCCACCCTCCACGGGATCCAGGGCTCTGCTGGTATCTCCGTCCCAGGAAAGACCCCCTCCACCAGGACAGCACCACACATATGACAAGGCCTAGCGATGTGCCCCAGAGACACCTGTTGGCAGATACCTTAGTCAAGGAAGGCCTGCATCCCTCCTTCTCAGCCACCACTGGTTCCCCTGAATGAGAGACCTCAGGAGAAGGGGATGGGAGAGGAGGGGGTCGGTCAAGGCTGCTCCTGCAGCTGGAGTGAATGATGATCAGAGAACCAATTCAAACCAGTAGGGCAGGCGCATATCTCAGCACCACTTGGCCATCTTGGGAAAATATTACTTCCTCTTCCCCGTGAACATCTTCCTCTGGGACTAGCTCTGTGACTGGGCTGGATGTGAGAGGGACACAGCAGAGCTTGCTACCTGAGGCCAATAGGTGAGTTCAGGGGCCTAGCCAGAGGTGACATCTCTGGGCAGCCCGTGCAAGGAGGAAGACAGTGTCCACCTGTATAGTCACTCATGGTTATTCAGAGCGAGTGTCCATTATTGAGGAATTAGCACATGTCCTGGGGATTACTCACATCATGTCATCAATCCTCACACCAGCCCTAGAAGGTGGTGACTAGGATTGCTTCCCTTTTTACAGGTGGGGATACTAAGGCTCAGAGAGGTTAAGCTGCCTTGGGGAAGGGGATCAGTAGACCCACCAGAGGGATAAGAAAGAGTCAGAGGCAGAGCTGAGGGCGCTGCTAGATAGAAGACACTGCAAGGCTCAGGGTTTTTGAGCTCGAGGTAAAACATTTTTTTTTTTAAGTAGGCTCCATGCCCTGTGTGGAGCCCATTGTGGGGCTCAAACTCACAACCCTGAGATCAAGACCTGAGCTGAGATCCAGAGTTGGATGCTTGACTGACTAAGCCACTCATGTGCCATGGTAAAACATTTTTTATAATGGCTAGAGCCAAGGGTGCCTAGGTGGCAGGGAGCTGTCAGCCAGGAGAGGCATGCAGGAAGAAGCCGGGTGGAGTACCTGTCACTGGGCATCAGAATGGAAATGGAATAATGTCCAGAGCATGTCAGACCCTAAGGTGTCATTCCCAGCCCCACCCAGCCGGAGAAGGCAGCACTTCCTAAGTAGGGATTAAAGGACAGAGGGGGACTCTCTGTTCAGAATTATCCCCTTTGCCCCATCACTAGGGGTGGCTTCCATTTTGTTAGTAAGAAATTTCAGAGGACCAGGGACAGGGCACAGATGGGGACACAAGGCTGGGAGTGAATGCCCCCAATTATGCATCCTAGGCACTTAACTCGTCTCACCCTAGTCCCAGCTCTGTGGGGTCTCAGAACCCAACTCCACTTCCAAAGCCCCTCCCCTGGGGGCATCAGGCTCTACTTTCCCCTGACAGCCAACCACTGCCCCAAGTCCCACCCTTTTACCCCTACACATCCCCCAAATCCAGTTACTCTTCTCTGGCCTCCCCCGGCCACCAGCCAGCAGTTACCAGTTTCTTTCCTACCCAGCAGCCCTGCTTAGACCCTTCCCCGGCCCCCCTGGACCCTCCCAGATCTGGCCCCTCATTCTCTGCACTCCCTCTGAGCAGAAGGAGCCCCTTTTCATTTCTGGCACACACAGGTGCCTGACCCCCTCCTCACCTGGATCACATTCTTTGCTGCTCAGACAGCTTTCCTCCCAGGTCTGGGATGAGCACCCCTGTGCTCCACCAGCCATGACAATACTGTGTGGCCAGGGCCATCAGGAGATCTGCCTTCTCAGACAGACCAAAAGTGCCATGGGACACAGTCCAACCTGCCTCAGCCAGCTTTGTGTCCCAGTTGGCCAGCACAGAGGAGAGGCCTAGGGAGCCACAGCCAATGGATGAGTGAACGGGATGTGACCACAGCTGGGAGGACCGTCCTGAAGCTGTGGCAGGATGTGGATTTGGGGAGACATCTGGTCAGAAGGCCAAGGAAGCCTTGCAGATCCTCTGCAGGGGCCCAGACTTGTGTGGCCCCACTCCTGCCCTGAACCATAAAAAAGAGGGCATGTCTAAGAGCCACACACCTGCAGGACAAAGGAACAGGAGTTAGGGGTTCAAGCCAAACGGAGAGGGTGATTTAGGTGGATTCCTCTGACTCACACATTCCCCTTCAGCGAAGCCATTTGACGATCTTCCTGGGGACCACCGTGGGGCATGAGGGAATCCAAAGGACAAGCCACAGCACACCCCTCGACCAGAGGGGAGGATGCCTGTTGGTGACTTTGCGCATCCCCCACCCGCACTCCTCCAGCCCCAAGCACCCCTGCGGGAGGAGAGTTGGCAAGTTTGATAGTGTGCAGGTTTCCCTGGCCTGGCTGACCTTGAACCTCCATCGACTGCTCTCTGTGGGTGGTCCAGGTCTGCTTGGCTTCACACCACCCTGCTCAGTGACAGCCTCCCAACTCCCTGGCGGGCTTCCAGGCCTCAGAGGAAGCCATCGCCTTTGCTGCCACCATCACTGCCACCACTGCCGCTTCGAAAATGCAATTACAGCAAACAGCCGCCGCCTCACTTGAGCCTCGCCATCCACACCTGGAACTAATTAACTTAATTAGGCCTTAATGAGCTACACTGGTCGGAAGGCCTATTTTTACTTAATTATCTCCTAATGTGCTTGGCATGGAGGAGCGAGGGACCCGGAGGATGGCTTTGGCGGCGGCGGCCACTTCCTCGCCCTGCAGAAGGGATACCCGGGAGTGATGCCCGTCTGCCAGGAGCGGGCCCCACGGCGGAACTGAGATGCTGGGCGTGGGAGTGAGGCCAGGCTGCAGGCCACAGCTGTGGGGACAGCATCCCTCCTCACTGCCCCATCGGACTGTCTTCCCTGCCTCAGCAGGGGCTGAAGGGAATTACTCCTCCAAATGCCTCCAATGGGGAGGCTGATGCCCAGAGAGGTCAGGGGCTTACCTGAGGACACACAGCCCACTCATGGTGGTAGGGAGTAGTCCCAGACACTCAAAGGAGCATTTTAAGCCATGGTGGGGTCCTGTGAAAGTAGGCTATAGCCTCTCCCGCACCAGGCCTGGTTAGGGTGGGCAGAGGATTACCTGGACAGCTGGCCTCCAGGGTTTCCATGGCAACACCTTTAGCCCATTTGGGCCTTGGCTCAGGAAAGCCAAGTTTGTGGAATCAGCTTATTTGTCCAGCTTCGGGGTGGGGTGAGGTGGTCTTGACTCACCGGGCAGATATGGGGGAGGCATTGAGAGTAGGGTCCTTCCCAACTGGCCTCTGCTTTGACCCTTCTAGGGGCCTCCAGATGATTGGTTCATTTGAACCTCTGGGCTCCTGGAGCTGAAGGGGGACCTTAGGTCTTGTGTCTCTGCTAAAAATGAATGAGCTCCCCCTCTCTCTGCAGCAGCACTGTCTCTGGAACTCCAAACTTAAACCTGACAACCATTTCCTTGGTGTCCCCAGCCCTGGAGCTCCTGGCCACCAGCCAGGTCTTCTTAGTATTCCCCTCTTCTGAAAATGGCCACACCATTGGCTCATGTGCCCAAGCCAGGAACTGGGAAGCTGCCCTGACAACCCTCCCTTACACCCCATACCCAACACTCAGGAGTCCTGTTGGTCCTGCTCCAAACCACATCCCAGATGCTGTTGCCCAGTGTTCCCAGCAAGCACCCTAGTCTTAGCCGCCATCCTCTCTCATCTGGACAGCTCTGCCCTGGTCTTTCCCCTCCATACCACCACCACAGTCAATTTTAAAAATCACTCCCCAGTCTAAAACCCTTTAATGACTTCCTGTCACATACAGAATAAAGTCCATGGGCCTCAACCTCACCAGTAGGTGCCTGCCTGTCTCCCTGGTCTCATCCTCCATTTCATCTCCTTTCTCCTCTTTTCCTTGCCCCAGTCACATGAGCTGTCCTTCAGTGCCTCAGGGCCTTGCGCGTGTTGCTCCTTCTGCCTGGAATGCTCTTCTCCCAGTTTCTGGATCCCTCAGATCTTGGCATAAATATCACTGCAGCCTCCTATGAACCCAAAGCCTGACATGTCCCCCAGTCTTGGCACCTCACTATTAGGCTCTTCTGCATCACACCTGCATGATACTGTTCTTGTTTTCCTGTCTCTTGCAACTAGAGGATAGTCTCCATGAGGGCAGGGATTGCATCTGTCTTGGTCCCTACTGGATGCCCAACCTAGAACACCATATACCTAACACATGAAAGGGACTTTTTGTTGAATGGATGTTGAGGGAGTGCCTTGAGCCTCCCACAAACAGCCAGGGCCCCCAGCCCCTTCCTCAAGGTCCCCAGAGCCCACCCAAATACCTCATGCCTGGGGATGGCATTCCCACATCCTCCTCTGGCCTCCCAGCCTCTGCTCACACTGGTACCACCTGAAGTCCGTCCTCGTCCTCAGGGACTGAGAGCCTTGCCTCCCCCAGGCGCAGCAGGTGCTGCTTTTCCACCAGTGAGGGAGAAGTTCAGACCTCTCTACTCGGTGTGGCCCCTAATCTTGGATCTTTCTGGCACTTATCTTTGCTTCCCCTTTGGATGGCACTCCTTACACCTAGATCCGCCTGTACTCTGAGGTCAGGAGCCCCTGGAGATATTTACCCTCACCTCTGCCTGCCCATCACTTCCCATCCCTGCCCCAGTAACCAGGCCCAAGGTGCTTAGGCCACGGTCAGCAATTAGTAAGCACGCCGGCCTCACCCTGACCACGTAGCTGTGGAGAAGCTCAGATAACAACAGAATCTACACATCCGAAGGGATCGTCTATAGGATGGGGCACCATTGAGTGGGAGAGTCTAAGATGGCCCCAGGGCCCAGGCCTCCCAGATAGGAGACAGGGATTCCCCAGTTCCAGAGGGCAGGGGGCCCAGCCTGAAACAGAACTGCCAGTTGGAACTGTCACCCCAGGGGCCCTGACTGCCTGGCAGGGCACAGGTGGGACATAAAGGGGTGGGGCAGCTGTGATGATATAATTTAGAGGGAGGTTAAATAGATGTCAGGGTAGGTGCCACCCCTCCAGCGGCTCTGGACAGTCCCAGGATGTCTGACTGTGGATCATAGACTCTCTTCTTTCATACAGGGAAACAGGCCTGAGGAAGAGGATAGCCCAGGTGACTCAGCCAGGCAGGGAGGAGGTTTGCAGAGGCCTGATTTCGGTTCTCACAGCAGCTCTTGGAGGTCCCAGAGCCTCATTTTCCCCATTGGCACAACAGTGGCCCTGCTTCCCATCTTCTCTCACTTCCCGGTTCCCACCATCCAGGAAAGCTACAGATGGTCTTGGGAGGGTCAGGGCCCTGCCTCCCAATCTTGTGGAAGGGAGGGGAGGCCGGGGTCTAGAGACTGCCTGCCTCAGTGATCCCCTGCCCCTCCCAGGAAAGGAGCCTACCTGGCAGGAGACCTCCCTGAGACTGAGGGTGACCTGCCTGGGCTCGAGAAGTCTCCAGCCACATTGGGCTGCCTCTTAGGGTCAGCACTGCCATGATATATGTTTGCTCTGAGCCTGTTTCCCTACTAGTCCAATGAGAATAACAATAGTCCTTCCAGTCTGTGGCCTTACAGGGCCGCTGTGAACCACCACCAGGCCAGTGGGTAAGAGAAGGTGGCTCTCATGAGCCACAAAGCCCTGTAGATAGGACAGATCCCACTAACAGTGGCATCTCAGGCAGACAACTTGGGGCAAAGGGGCCTGTAGTCCTCAGGGCTCCAATCTCAGTCACCCCAGCCAAGCCAAGGGCCCTGCTGTGCCCTGGGGTTGTGGGGGTAGCAGCATCCATAAGGGATGGGGGTGGGGGGTGTCAGGGACTCCCTCTGCCCTGGAAACTGCCTTTCTGCCCCTGCTGACTCCCCTGTCCTATGCTGTCCATGGCTGCCTGCAGTTACCAGCAAATACACAGAGCAAGTGAAGCAAAATAGTAATAATTGAATATAACTAAAGGGTATATAAGTATCTTAGATTATTCTTACTTTGACAACTTTTCTGTAAGTTTGAAATTATTTCTAAATAAAAAGTGGAAGAAGGGAAGCCTACCCACAGGGCGGCTGCTGCCTGCCTCCCTCCCAAGCATAGGCAGCTGCTCCGGCCTCCATGCTGGAACCAAAATGGAATGAGCGTTTCCACAATGTCGCCTCCCGCTGACGGCTCATAATTGCATGTTGAAGCCATGCGATGGAGCCCAACTTACACTAATTATGTCATTACCCTAATTAAGTAAATACTGTATGTGCTAATTGGCAGAAATCACTTTGGGGGATGGGCAGGGGAAGAGGAGGCCTGTGTACCCTGGGCTCTCACATGGGGGAGCTTGGGGTAACAGATGCAGGGATGCGTTCCTCCCTCAGATCCATCACTGAAATGGGGTTTGGAGAGAACTCTCAGCCTCCACCCTGGACAGGCTCACAAGGTGCTGAATGGTGGTCAGAGACGCAAGCTGGAGGCCTGCCTTTGCCCTGGCAGACCAGTGGTATTGAACAAGACCCTTTCTTCTCTTGGGTGGGTCCCCCTGCCTAATCCCCACCACCACTTCAGCACCCCCAGAGCCTGTGGACTCTTGGGGGGCACAGGGGCATCAGAGAGAATGTCCTAGCAGGACTAACCAAGCCACTGGCATCAATCTATGGGACATCAGTCATATGACTGGCCTAGGGCAGCAGGAGGGAGAAAGGCTGATGGCAGAGCAAAGCTGTAAGCCCTAACATAGCACAATGTGAACCAGCAAAGGAATAAACAGAGCTGGCATTTCCCAGAAGCCATGTGAGGTAGGAAGATCTGAGGAAGTCTAGAGGGCTTCCTGGAGGAAGAGGAATTCAACTACAAGGAAAAGAAAGCAGAGCTTCAGAACTCAGATCATCTTTCACCATGCGATTTTGTTCCCCAAACATTTAAGTTTACTATTATGACTCATTTGATACAGGACGTTTTAGTTGTTTTTTTGTTTGTTTGTTTGTTTGTTTTTTTAAGTAAGCTCTATGGACTAGAACTCATGACCCCAAGATCAAGAGTCGCATGTTCCACCAACTGAGCCAGCCAGGCACCCCTTACCGTGTGACTTTTCAATGCCATACTTAACCATAACCTTCGGATGAGGGTTAGGAGGAATAAGAGAGAAGTCATCTGAAGGACAGCCTCCAGATGGGACTCCAACCATTTGAGAGCACTGGGGGGACAGAAGGAATGCCAGCCCTGTGTCAGGGACCATCACATAAGCCCCAGTATGACCAGAGCCCCCATCCTGCCCTCTTTCAGCCCGTCAGCATGGACCAGCTATCAAGTGGGGCCCCATCCCTGCCCTCTCATGGGTTGTGGTGACGGTCCAAAGGCAAGAATTCAAGGCCTTGGCGCTGGGGCTGGGGCCTCCAGCAGCTGAGTTTCCCAAGCCCACTCGGGGCCAGGCAGGCAGTACCCCATTTCCTGAGTGTGCCCAGCTGCCACAGTGTGGGCATCTCTGCTCTTTCAGCTCCACCCTGCCTGCCTGCTGCCAGCTCCATAGGCTGCAGCTCTACTCCCAGCAAACACCACAGACTTACTCCAGTGGGCAAAGGCTCCCTGACTCTCAGGCTGGAGGAGCAGAAGATGAGTGGCATCCAGCCCTGCAGCCCAACTCTCAGGTGGCCTGAGCCAAGGGCCTCCAGTTCCCAGGCCTCGAGCTCCTAGTAGATGATGTCCACTCATTCCTTGCCTGTTCCAGACCTTCATTCATCCCACACAACGTGGTCTGGGCTCCCTTAGGCTAGCTAGCTCCAGGAGACGGAAACAGAAGCATACAGCCACATGCCTGCAACTTACTCTCAAATAGCTCAGGAAAAAAATTATATATGATTTTCTCTCTCTCTCTCTCTCTCTCTCACACACACACACACAGCAAATACATAGAGCAAGTGAAGCAAAATAGTAATAATTGAATAAGACTAAAGGGTATATAAGTATCTTAGATTATTCTTATTTTGACTTTTCTGTAAGTTTGAAATTATTTCTAAATAAAAAGTGGAAGAAGGGAAGAAAGGATAGAAGGGAGGGAGGGAGGAAAGAAAGGAGGGAAGTAGATTCTTTCCTTTCTTGGGGTTCCAGGCTGCTGGAAGATGTAGTTAGATCAGTGGCAGCTGGGTTGATGTGGCCCTGCTCATTGGGGCCCGGAGAGCTTCCCGGAGGAGGTGGTAGGGAGTGGGGCAACGCAGAGTCTAAGGGGCATCTAGCTCTTACCCTTTCTGTGGAGGGTGGGACTGAGGGCGGAGTGTCTTCCCCTCTCCCCATTCAGGCCAGCCCTTGGCTCCCTTCCCTTCTGTCCTCCAGGGAATGTAGGTGTGCTGGAATTTCTATGAGCAGTCTCCAGTGGGACAAGGGAAAAGTCCTTTGGTCAGAAGGCTTAGGAGGACATTCTGTACCCCCTGGGCCTGAGAGGAGACACTATGCCCAGGGCCAGAGAGGGATGGTAGGACTGTGGTCAAGGCCACCCTGCCTCAGTTGCCCCCTGCAGCACTAACAGCACTAACGCAGACTTGTCCCTGAGCAGCCCAAACTGACTTTCCTGGTGCCCTTGCCTGTCCCAGCATCGCTTAGGCACTTAGACGCAGGAGGGAAGTGGCAGCCCCAGAACTGCGGGGTGTGGAGAGGGAGGCATCTGCTGCCCACGGGCTGTTGAGGGCTGATGTTCTGGGCTCTGGACACTCACCCTCTGCAGCCCCTTTCCCACCTCATGTCCGCCCTGTCCCCAGCTCCCCACTCCCTCATCCCTATCCCTCCCCTCCTCCCCTGGGACCCCAAATGCTTTTGCCTAAAAGGGGACCTGCCCCACCCAGCTTTCAGGCCAAGCTTCAGACCCTGTCAACCATCCCCTCCCCCAAAGAGACAGTGACACTGGCATCCTGATGTGTGGTCAGCCCCTGCGGCCAGCATGCTCGACCTCTCTCGGAGGAAGGGGCCCTGCCCACTCTCACAACCCACCCCCTCTCCCCTTGACCTCAAGCTGCCACTTCGGAGCCTGGACCGCCTCAGAGTGGACCTGCCCTCCCTTCGGGAGACTCTGTCCAGGACGCTGGGGACTGCGGCACCCAGAGGTCAGCAGGGGCCGACTCCTCCATTCGGACACCTTTGTTCTGCTCCCGCCTTTGTCCCGGCAACTCCCCCTCCTCCCAGCCTGTTAGCCCTCACCCGGCGCCCGCCTCTCCCTCCCCTTCCCCTCGGTGGCCTTTGGCCACCCAGGTGCCCCAGCAGGCAGAGGGCAGAGGACGGGTGGGGCCCCCTGCCCGCGGCCGCCGGCAGCCCTGCCTGTCACCCCGCTCCCTCTCCGGCCCACGCCCCGCGCCGTGCGGTGCCGTCCCTCGAACAATCCTCCCCTCTGTCCCCTCCCCACTTCCTCTCCCCTCGGCGCCCCGGCCCTCAGTCCGGGGAGTCAGGCGTGATCTCCCCGCGATCCCCTCCCTCCCATCTCCTCCCTCGCCCTCTCCCTTCCCTCTTCCCCTCCAGCCTCCGCTCCTTCCCGCTCACTCACCCTCTCCCTCTCCCGCTGCCCCCCTCTCTCTCCCCCACCTCTTTGTTTCAGCGGAGAACTGGCTCCTCGGGACAGTTCCCACACTGCAGTGCCTCTGGTGCGGAGACAGCGCCACCGAGGTGAGCGGGGAGCCGGGACGCCGGCGCGGCAGCCGGAGCCCTGGGGGGCGGGCAGGTGGGGACGGTGGACAGTCCGGCGCGGCGCCTCCCGGCCCGGGGCAGCGGGCACAGCAGTCAGAGAGCCCGATGCCCCGGCGGTCAGCAGGAGCCCAGGGCAGAGGGGCGGCCACTTGGCTGCCGGGGCGCCAGGGAGTAGAGCTGCTTGGGAGCCGGCAGGCTCCGTCCCTACCCTGGCGTCCCTACCCTGGGGTTGGCTTCTAAGGGTGGCCTTGGGCTGAGGGGGACCCTCAGGGGGGCCTGACTGGGTGGGCGGGGGCTGGGCTGCCCGGAATAGCCACACCTTCAGGTGTGTGTGCCTGGTCCTGGAGTCCAGGGCTCTGAACCCTGCCTCTGGCAGGGCTGTGGCTGCAAGGTTGCTGGGTGGCAGCAGTGGCGCTGTCCACAAGGCTGTGACCCCTAAGGTGCCTGTCCCTGCCGGGGTTTTGGTTGCTGGTCAGGGATGTGCTGGGCTGCTTCCACTACCCAGGTGGCGGTGGGGGGGGGGGGCGGGGGGGGCAGTGGGCAGAGGAGAGATCTGCTCCCTGCCACAGGCTGGCTGTTTTCACCCCAAGCTCCTGACCAGCAGATCCACAGAGCCACATGTGGGGAGGGGCCGTCTCCCTCCACTAGGGATCCTTGACCAGCTCCCACAAAATAGGATCCCCAGGACAGCTTTACCCACAGTAGTGGACAGTAGGGATTCAGGCCAGAGCCCAGATGCTCTTGTGGTCAGCCTCCTGAGCTGGACAGGGAAGAAAGTGGGGAGGGGGGCAGAGGGGGTTGGAAAGAACAGGTGGAGACAGAGCCCTAGCTCCTGCATGAGACTACAAGTGCAGTTATTAGAGATGACCCAAGGCTCCCAGGAGACCCAGAGACCCTGAAGCTGGGCAGGCTGGATGGGAGTAGATGGAATGGGCAAAGCCAGTGCTGGGACCCCGCCCCCTTCTCAGCTGGAGGCGGGGATGGAGAGGCTGGGCTGCTTGGGGACCATGCGCTGCTCACATTTCTCTAGAGAGGCAAGCAGGGTGGCTCTGCTGACTGCCAGAGGAGGGACAGGAAAGGTTGGGAGTATGCAGAGACCAGGAGGGAGCTCCCCAGTGGGATGCATCTTGGGGGCACAGCTTCTGGCTATCTGGCCAGGGCAGGGCCAGATCCTATATAGCTCCTTGAACTCCCAGGAAGCCCTCCATGTACAAGATCATGGTGGGTAGTGACCCATAAGGCAGAGCTGCCAGGGGCATTTGTCCCCTAGGACGGGTCAGTTGGGGCACTTGTTTCTGGGGCCCAACTCTCCTCACCCTCTTCCCTAATACAGCCTCCTCAACTGAGCAGGCAATAACCCCAGATGGACCAACATGTACAGAGAGATGGAATCAGAGCTATGGGCATCAGGTCTCAAAGGCCCAGGTGGTTTGCCACAGCCCAACCCATCCAGTCCCTATGAGCCCAAGGGCAGCCCAGCCAGGGGAAGTGTGAGAGGAAAGCCTCAGGACTGGCCCTAGTGATTACCCGGGAGCAGCTGACCACCAGACATCCCTGTCTCAGGGGAAAAGGCCACCCCTCCTGGCCTGGACTCAGCTCAGCACAGCACACCCCACTCTCATGCAGCAGCCTGCCTAGGCCATTGGCTACACCCTGAGTGGTGTGTCAATATCCCACGCCCACCCCTACACAACCCCATCCTCCCCTAGCACACCCCCAAATTCTCTCACTCTGCTAGGGATTCCTAGCCCACAGTCAAGCCAGTTCTCCCCCACCCCACTCTGGGCCTCATCATGTCCCTCACCCATGATCCAGATCCAGAGGGATCAGGCCACCCTGTGCATTTTTCTCTGAGACACGAAGGGGGCTCCCTCTCAGGCTGGGTTAGCTTACTCTAGCTCTAGCTGACACCCCCTCCCCACATTGGTTCTGTAACTTCTCAGGGCACTGCACACACTAGCAGCCATTTAAAATTCAAAGACCACCCTTCGCGAGTGCTGGTCAGAGGGCCTCAGTCAGTGGGCATCAAGGCCTTACTGGCTCTAACCCAGGCCCTGCCTGGAAGAAGGGGGCTTCCCTGAGTAGAGAGCTCGCCAAGTCTCTCCTTGGAAAAGGCCAGCACCTCTGTCTTCCCTGCCTCCCTCCCTGAGCACCCCCACTTCCACAAAACTTTCCTGCCCAGATCCATCTACTGCTGACACCTCCCCAGAGAGGCAAGCAGGACAGGATGTTGTCCCCATTAGACAGAAGAGAAAAGCAAGAACAGGAGCTGTTCTGAAAGGAAGGTGGCAAGGCCAGGATCTAGGACCCAACTCCCACTGCAGGGCTCCTTCTAAGGCTTTTAACGGGCCATCCCGTGAGAGCCTACATAAGGGCAGGTGTACCTATGCTCATCAAAGCATCCACCAGTTGCCCAGCTGCTCCACCCGTCCCCAGATCCTCAAGATCCTGAAGGCATTGAGAGGGGTGTCTGAACCACGGCTTCTAGCCTTGGTTCCAAAGTGGACATCTGGAGGGCTGCCTGAGGGGAGAGGGGAGCTGGGAGGGGTTCCCCAGCCTGGTGATACACCTCTCTCTCACCTGCGGCACTCTCACCTCCTCCACCTCCTGGCACTCCCTCCTGGCATCCCCCATCTCTGCAAAGCGGGCCTCAGCATCCTAGTCCTGAAATAGCCTCCCCACACCACCCCTTGCCAAAATCCCAGGAGGCTTGCCACTGCTGCCCATGTGAAGTCTGACCCCCCTCAGCCAGGCACACAAAGCCCTTCACCAATTGGCCTCTGCCAGCCTTATGGCCTCCTTGCTTCACTGTATCTCGAATGGCTGACCACACCAAACTGTATGTCCTCACCCGGGGGGCAGAGCAAGCATGGCTCAGATGCCTGCTCAGGAAGTAGCTGTGGGTTGGGTGGGACACACACATACCTACACACATTCCCATGCACACATAAACGGATCTGCATAGAAAATCTGTATAGAAGCCCATCCATCACCCAACCACATGTGGTTTTCTACCTAATCATACACACAATGCAACTGTGAAATCTAAACCAAAAAGGGACTGACAAATCTGTTTTATGGCTCCCACAGAGGCCAAGCGTGGTCACGTCACCATCTCCAAGCACTTGAGGGACAAGCAGGGAGGCAAGAGTGGATCCCTGACTCTGGCTGAGCCCTCTCTGGGCCCCAGGGCCTCTGAGCCACAGAGGGTGGGCAAACAGGTCCCGACCAGGCTCTCCTGGTTTGGTGGCAGAGTTGCTGAAGTGCCCCAGACAAGCCACCTTCTCTCTCTGTTTCTCCAGCTATAAAACAAAGAGACTTGGATTAGCTGATACCTATGTGCTGTCCAGGCCCCCTGGCCAGCTCTTTTTAGTTCACACCAAGTACAGAAAATGGAAGGGCCTGCAAAAGGTGGCAGCAATTGAGGGGGTGGGGGGTTGCTGGGCACCCTTCGTGGCAAAAGCCTCCAGGTGGGCCAGGGAGAGCTTCAGGGAATGGAAATTAGGTGGGCACGAGGGTGACGGTAATCTGAGCCAAGAGAGACAGAAACCAAGAGCCACAGGATGGAGCGATTATTATGACCCATAATTGAAATTTATGGAGCAAATAATAAGTCCTATTGAACACCATGCAGTGTTTATATCATATTTTCATTTAGATTGACACCAAATATTCTTATCTTGGAGATACCAAATGAGCAAATCTAATGGGTTAGGTGCAATCCAGTCCCTGGCCTCCTAGCCCCCACAGAGGCACAGCACAAGGGCCAAAAGGGTACAGGGGAACCCTCCAATGAGACCCCACTGACACCCAAAGCCCTCAACAGGTATGTAAGCAGCGTAGTCCACGAGCAACAGCACACCCTCTACCCCTGGCCACCCACATCTGTGTGTTCACATACCAACACACACACACACACACACACACTGTGGACAGGGCAGACAAGCACTCTGCTACAGGTCCTGCCCTCTTATCCTGCTCTTGCCTGGAACTTGACACCCAATGCTAATATCCATGCTCCCAAGGGCAAGGATTAAAACAGGAACAGGGCATGTCTAAAGGCTGTCAGAGGAGCAAGAGGGCACAGATACTGCCATGTAGGGGCAATATCCCCCAGACTATGACCCCACAGTCAGTGGAAACTCCATGCCAGCACAGAAGCAAAGGAAGAGGTACCCTCCATCACAGAGGGATGCAAACTCCCCTCTTTCCTAAACCTCCCTGACCTCCAGAGCCTGGCTCACATTACTTGCCTCACCCTGTCCCCAGGTCATGAACCATCTGCGGGCTGGGCTGTCTGGGGCCCAAGTAGGTGAGGGAGTGTCTTCCCAGAGGGAGGGTGTGCCAGCCCTGGGCCAGAGCCCCTCACACCCTCAGCGAAGAGGGGGCCAGCAGGAGCAGCCCCAGGCCTCGCTGTTCTCTATGGCTTTTTATTCCTATGTGATTTTACTGCTCACTCATATAGGGATTGGAGCCGTGGCGTACGGCGGGGGCGGCCAACGGAGGGCTTGGATGCTGAGCAAGTGGGCCCAGACACAGGACAGCAGCCCTGCCCTCTCCCAGGACAGGCTCCTAGCCTAGCCAAGGGAAGCTTTCCTCTGTTGCTCTTTTCCCAAGCCTCTTTCCTAGCCAACTGTAGCAGGGGGATGGGCAGATGGCTGCTGGACCCCATCAATATTCTGACCCCTCATCTCAGCACTGGAGACCCCCACTGCAGGGCTGGCACCAGGAGCTGCCCTGTGTCCCAAAGAAGCAGCTATAAAGAAACTGGGATGTTTAGCCTGAGGAAATGGGCCTGACACAAGAAAACAAGGTCCAGAATCCTGTGTGGTTGGGAATAGCCCCTGGATAAACAAAGGGTGTGATCTATCCCCTAAGGGCTATCCAAATACAGAAGTTGAGGACAGCCTCAGTGGCTAGTAAGCTTGCACCTAGCAAGGTATACAGAACCCGGAGACTGCAGCACGGATGCCACAGGGGAGTCATGGTTGGATGAGTGGCCTGTCCCCTTCAGACCCCACAGACTGTAGTCCTTTGGCCTGTCCTTCCAGGGGTCTCTGCTTGCCCACACTGAGTGTGCCAGAAGCCAGGATCAACCTTCCTAGGCTCCTATTCCTGTAAAACAAGTATTGAGCGTGTCCTGCAGAGAGAGGTGTGGGGAACTCCTATAGAGTCCTAGTGCGGGGGCTACAGCCTGACCCCACTCCCTTTCCCAACAGCTCTGTGTGAGTCTTCGCTCTGCGGGAAAACACACAGAGAACCCAGAGTGTGGTTCTTTTTATTTGCAGTCCTTCTTCACCCCACAGAAAAAACACTCAAGAGCTCAGCAGAGGGGCTGCCCCGTGTAGAGGGAGAAGACCAGGAATAGCAAAGTAGCCAAGGTGCTCATCCTAGCCCTCAAGGGTACCTGCTGTCATGACAGAAAGTAGGAAGAGAAGAGAACTCCCATCTGCCAGTCTGGTTGGGGGGAATGAACACAGAGCAGAAGCCCTGGGTATGAAAGGTGAGGGTCAACCAAACAACCAGGCCAAGGAGAGAAGGGGCCCTAAAGCCTAGTGAGGTCTTGCAGACCAACCCTGTTCTGCCCCAGGATGCTGCCCCATAGGTCACCTCTGTGCCTCCTAAAACATGACCTGTGCCATCACCGTAGCCGCAGGAATAGGAAGTGAACGTCCATGACATTGGTGCCAGTGAGCCCTGTGTGCAGCAGGTGTGCTCCACCACGAAAGCAGCGGAAGAAGGTATGTGAGTCATTGTGGGACAAGAAGGTGGCCACATCCAGGCCCTCAGTGGCAGCCTGGCTGGCAAGCTCAGGCACAACCCAGGCCCCAGCTGCCTCTGTAGGCCCATCCTGCCCATCGGTGCCACCACTCAAAAACAGCACATCTACAGACCCCAGCGGCCGTTGTCCCAGCTCTGCTCCAACACGTAGAGCCAGTTCCTGGTTCCGGCCACCCTTTCCGGAGCCCTGCAATTGTACTGTGGGCTCACCACCAGCCAGCAAGCAGACAGGGCCCCTAGCCCCGGCCACAGTCTCCAGAGCCTCCTTCAGCTGCAGGTCTGGGAGCTGGAGCTCAGCTGCCAGCTCACGAAGTTGCTCATCCTCCTCCACAGAGGCTCTAGTCCCAGGCAGGGTGAGCTGGGCTCCAGCCACTTGGGCAAGCAACCCATAGAACCGGGCCACACTTTTCACATCGCCCTGTATGGCGGCACTCAGCACCACTGCCCGGTATCCCAGTGCCTCAGCTTGCCTCTGGGCCTCAGCCAGTGCCAGAGTGTTGGAGCCAATGATCACGTTGAGCACATGACCACAGGTGTGTGGCCCGTGAGGGTCAGAGTCAGCCCGAGCCAGCACCGTCTTCACAGAACGTGGTAGGGCAGCACGAAGGCCGTAGTGATTGAGGATGTGCAGGCAATCTTGCACATTATGGACGCTGGCCACAGTGGGGCCGCTGGCGATCACCTCCACAGGGTCCCCCACCACGTCTGACAGAATCAGGCTCACCACCTGGGGAGGAGTCACAGAGGCTCAGTCCCTCCTGCTTCTCACCCCATAGCCATGGAGGACAAGCTGCCACGTATCCCCTGCCACATATCCACACACCCTCATGCTGTCAGGTGCATTTTCTCCTCCTTTTCTAACCCCTCTCAAGGGGGTTTGCAGAACACATGGCCATTTGGACACCCCACCCTCATCCTTGAGGCCCCTCCCACTCCAGGCCCCTGCCAATCTGCAAGCTGTTCCAGGCTTTCATCTCCCTGGCATTTGTAGGCCTGGCTCCACCAGCCCAGGGCTGCCTGGGGTAGAAGAGACCCATATACCTGGGCAGGGTAGGCGGCCTGAGCCAGCCCCCCACCCTTGAGCTGGGACAGGGCCTTCCGGATGGTGTTCAGCTCCTGGATATTGGCTCCTCGGGCTGCCAGCAGCTTGGTGAGTGTCTGCTTTTCCTCCAGTGTTACGGGTGGGATAGGGGCAGGCAGCAAGGCTGAGCCCCCACCTGCAGATAGGGTGAAGAAGTTGGGCAAGAGGGATAAGACTGCAAAGGAACCTCCCCACTTAGGGAAGCGGGCAGGCACACCAGGGAAGGGGATGCTGGAAAGGTGGGGTTAGGGTGCCCTCGTGTGGACATGCAGTGAACGTGTGTATGGTCACCACACCCCAGGCACCTGAGGCTGTGCCCTGCCTTGAGTAGCCCAGATCCCAGCAGGCACTGGAAGAACTATTCCTTATGAGCTTGGAATGGGGGTAGATCATGAAGAGACAGCGAGACCAAGGAAGGGCTCCATGGGAGCTGGTGACCTGGGTTCCAGCCCCAGGTCACACTGACACAGACAGCAGCAACAGCAGGGGCATTTTCCCTCACCATACCCTGAGTTACATGCTCCCTATGTGCCCTCTCATGGTCACCCAACATGGTCAATGGGAGGAGGACCCACGCAGCTCCAGAGAGGCCAGATAACCTGCCCAGGGCCACCCAGCGGTCAGCCATACAGGTACCTTACTGCCTCCCTTGCTCTGTAATCCTGGGAGCTCAAACCAACCATCTCTCTCGACCTGATATTTGGAACCACCACCACCACCACCCCCCTAAACTGTCCTGAGCCAATCTGGCACCCACACCTGAGATGAGTACAAGCAGTAGATCGTCAGCTGTGAGACCTTCAGCCAGCTGCCGGATGGCCAGTGCAGCCCGAAGTGCATCACGGTCTGGCAGGTTGTCCTCTGCACCCTCAAATACCTGGACACGGCTGTGTGGCTTCAGCAGCATCTCCCTGAAGAGAGAACAGACAGCAAGAGATGAGGTGGGTTCCTCTCCTCCCACCTGATTTCTCAGCTGTACAGCTTCACCCATTCTGAAACCAGTTCAGACCCAGAAGAAAAGGGATGCTGCTGAGGGAGGGAGGCCTGATCCAGCACTGAGTTTGGGCCTAGCTTCCCCTCCCAGGGACAGTGGGAAACAGCCCCCCAAGCCTTCTTACTGCTTGCCAGCACGCTCCATGGCAGCACGAATCCCCTTGGGCACGCTGATCACACCCTGCACGAGATGCTGGCCCAGTAGCTCTTCAGCTGCAGCTGCCATGCCCAGCACAGCCTTGCCAAAGCCCACCAGGTAGAGGTTTTGCCGCAGCTGAAAGCTCCGGTCCCGCACCTTCAGCAGCCCACTACTGGGATCCAAGGACAGTGCCCGGTGCAGCATGGGGCCTGGAAGCACGGCACCCACGGTGCTCTCAAACAGGTGCTGCGCCTGCTCTGCCAGGGCCATGCCACTGGCCAGCCGGACCATTGGGCGCCCCGGGAGGAGTGGGCGCAAGGGTGCTCGGGCCAAGCAGGGCAGAGCTTGCAGAACTATAGCCATGCCCCACTGCTCTCACCACCACCTGGCACCCATGGCCACCTAGGAGGAAGAAAGCATTAGTGAGGCTGCTGCAAGACCAGAGACAGACACCCCCCACATACAGCCATCTCCTTGGGGGCTTGGAGCTGGACCCCACAGCAGCTGCTGCAATGGGCCATCTGCCAGGCCCTCAGCAGCCTGATCTCACTCCAGTTCTCAGAGCCCAAGCCTGCCACCTACCATGTCCTCCTCTTCTCGATTATACTCTGGCCCTCTGGACACTCTGCCCCAAGTCCAAAGGTCCTGTTAGCTGAGCCCTCCTCCTAGGCCACCCACTTTGGCTGAGAGTTAATCATTCACAGAGGGAGCAGTGCCTATCAGTGGGCTCCTGCCCCACCCCTTACCCACCCCCTGCATTTATGAGTCCTCATCCAGAGGCAACACCCCTTTTTGGCACTCTTTCCCTACCTCTTTACCACTTCTGTTGCCAAAAGGCGGCTGGCTGTCTCATCAACTGACCCCGAGCCTGATGACCTGCAGCCTGCTCTATTTCATTAGCTTGTGGATCTGGGCTGTGGAGCCTGGAAGGCTAGGTCTATGTGGGGAGGCAGCAGGCTCACAGGAGCACTGACAGGCAGGCCCAGAGCACATCCTCTTGACCCTCCTTACTCCTCAAGACACACAGCCTGAGGAATCCCAACACTGAAGGCCAGTCCAGCAAAATGTTCAGGTTCCAATGAGAAGTGGCAGCAAAGACTGGCTCATGGTGGAACCTTAGAGAAGTCCCTCGACACCACATTGAGACCATGCATCATGGGGCCCAAGCTGCAAGACAGAACCTACTTGGCTGGCAGGGCCCAGCCCCGCCAAGAACACGCCTTTTGCTCTGACATACAAGTTGTGGGTCACACCACCCATGGGAGTGAGAGCCAATCGTCTAGAGCAGGAAAGACCAGGCTCCCACAGCTGAGGCCAAACAGTCATCTTCCCAACTAGGCAAGGTAAAAGCTAAAGAAGCCTTGGGGTGAAGATCAGGAGACTGTCCAGAGCTCAGGGACAATAAAGCCCCAAAGAGATCATCTCTAAAAAATGCATCTACTTTAACAATGCCCACCATAATTGCTGCCGGCTGACTGCAGCGTAGGCATGGACAGAGCACGGGAAGGAGGCTGGAAATCCAGCTCTGCCACAGAGAGAGCTCCTTTTCTTTCACCGGGCCTCAGGTGCCAAATGAGGTAGGAAGACTAAGACTAATGCTCTCCCCTTGACATCTGTGGCCTCTCTGAAGCTGCCCACTGTTTACACAGAAAACTTGAACCCCAAACATTTCATCCTTCCCTCAAAAACCTACCAACGTGTAGTCCTCAGCCACTTAGGCAGCATGGTTCTCATTTTCCCCTTAAGATCAGTGCTGCCTGACTTCCAGCCCTGAAAGGGAACAGAGGGCACTGCCATGGGGACTCGGAAAATGGCCTCACCTTTTTTGCCAGGAAGCCCTTGGGACTGGCCCATTGGGCCGGGAACCAAAAGTGGCTTAGAATGTAGCAACAGCTTGACAGCCTGGGTGAACTTTGTACCTGTTTCCCAGATGGACACAGGCCTAGAGGATCCTAACCTCGCCACGGTATACCAGGGTCGAGGGGAGGATGGAGGGGTGAGGATGGGGGGGGGGGGGGTTCAAGGCTGAGGCAGCCACTTAAAATGTTAAAATACAGAACGTCCAGTTAAACTTGAATTTCAGATTAACGAGGCACGTCTTTTTTTTTTTTAAGATTTATGTATTTATGTATTTATTTATTTATTTATTTATTGTATTTATGATAGACATAGAAAGAGAGAGAGAGAGGCAGAGACACAGGCAGAGGGAGAAGCAGGCTCCATGCACCGGGAGCCCGACGTGGGACTCGATCCCGGGTCTCCAGGATCGCGCCCTGGGCCAAAGGCAGGCGCCAAACGCTGCCACCCAGGGATCCCCGAGGCACGTCTTTAATATAAATATGTTCCATACAATCTTTGAGACACACCTACCTAGACCAAAAAAATGTGTTGCTTATCTGAAATTCATATTTGACTGGACGTCCTGTCTCATCATTGCTAGGCAGCCGCACTGCCTGCTCAGGGCAGCCTCCTAAACTCCCAGGCGCTCAGAGAACCAAACGCGGAAACCCCGAGGGGCCCCTCCTGGACTCCGCCCCCCGCCCACGGGGCCGGAACTGGGGCCACTTCCGGCCTTCCCCTGCCCGCACAGGCCCCGGAAGTAACGTCAGCCTCAGGCCTTCGCGAGGGAAGTGGCTGCCGCGTGATGTCCGGTGGTGACCCGAGAACTAAGGACCCGCCGCCACCTGGCGCCTCCGCTGCCCGGCCCCAGGGCTGCTCCCGTGGGCCCTCGAGCCGAGGACTCCCCGCTCCGCCGAGCTCCGAGCCGCGGCTGCCGTTGCCGGAGAGGAAGTACTCCCGGTGGGCGGGGCGGGACCCGGAAGGGGCGGGGCGGGGGCGGGGCGGGGGTGCCCGCGCAAGCTGCGGTGGAGCGGGTTGCGGGGCTCGCTGCAGTGGGGCCTGAAGGGCCCTTGGCTCCGCCCTGACCTCTGGGAGGCTTGGAATTACCTTCGGGCCTCATTACCTTCATCTCTGCAATGGGGGCAGCGATGTCTGACTCACCGACTGCTGTAACCGACCCTCCTCTATCCCGTAGGAACCCAGCAGTCAGCAAATAGATGCCTTGGTCCTGTTAGGTGCTCGGCACTGCCCTGAGCAAGCAGGTTGAGAATTACGACTTGCCCACAACCCACCCCTCTGGAGCCAGATTAAATCACCCTGGCTCTTCACCACCACTGTAATCCAACTCTTTGTTTGCCGCGCTCCCCCTTGGCCAACCTAGTAACAGCTCGGACTCAAAGTTTTATTCCGTGATCCTTGAACACACGAGCTGTGTATAAATAACAAACCGCCCTGGGCCTCCCTTACTGTCTCCGCTCTCAGCCTGTGTCCACCCTTGACCCCGACTTGATGCCTTCCCACCTTCAAAAGACAAGTATTGACCAAAGAGTGCACTTTTTTTTAAATAACTGATGTTTTCTTGGGGAGAGGGGGGAGTTACATCACAAATCACACAGCAGACTTTCTAAATATAAAACATATTTGCCCCCGCCCACTCCCTTTTGCAGTTGCCCCATCTCTTTACATTACGCTCTGCTCTCATGAACTCCTATCTCCTTCCTAGCTGTTTCCCTGGATTTTACCCCCCTTTATAATAGAGGACCTTTTATTCCCTATCACTCTCTCCCAAACCTCCCCACTCCATCATCAAAACAAAGGCACCTTTAGTAGGATCTGCCCTCTTTAGAGGTGGGGAGATTGTAAATATTTAATATTTATATTTAAATATTTAATACTTAAATATTAAATATTTAAATTTTTTTCCTTGCTTATAAATAAGCAGTCTTTAGTCATCGTGAATTTATTCATTCCTCCACCATTCAACAGACATTTCCTGACCTTCTATGTGGGTCAAATGCTATAGCTACTGGGATGGGTAAGAAGTGGTACTTTTAGTTGGGGATTTACTCTGCGTTTGTAATGACAGTCCCACACTGCTGGAAGAAATGTATATTTGAGGACCTCTTTCATCATTTAGTGCTAGAGACTCATGAACAGACACCATTTACTATGCCAGTGCTGTACTGTCAGACTGTAAGCAGGAGACCAATTATACTCATTTTTTTAAAATCCCCTTCCCACTCCATAGCTACTCACAAGATGTATTTAACATCAAACTTTAGATGCCCACTGGACTATGAGTTCTTGGAACATGGTGACTTGGTCTAACTCGTATTTGCATCTCTACTGCCTCGCATAGCACCAGGCACTAATAAAAGCTGGGGTTTCTATCCCCCCCCACACACATACACACTTTCTTTCCTTTTTTAAAATGAATTAACAAGAGAACAGTGAAGTACTCAGCTGCAAAGTACTGCAGACCCAAGTTGGAAAGAACTTCACAAAAGAAAAAGAGATGGTGGTAGTGAGTAAATGTAGAAGCCTCATGTAGCGGTGGAATTTAAATCTAAGGGAACAATTAGGCTCATGAAAATGCATACACACGCCTTGATGGTAGGCATGAATGTGTCTACAATTTTTTTTAAACAATATTAGCTATTTTATTTAACAGATTATTTATTTGAGAGAGAGAGAGAATGGGCAGAGGGAGTGGCAGGAAGCAGACTCCCAGCTGAATGTGGAACCCAACTCCCGACTTCATCCCAGGACCCTAAGATCATAATTTAATTGGAAGTCAGGTGCTTAACCGACAGTCACCCCTGTCTATAGTATTTTTTTTTTTTTTTAATTCATGAGAGACAGAGAGGCAGAGACACAGGCAGAGGGAGAAGCAGGCGTCATGCAAAGATCCCAGTGTGGGACTTGATCCTAGGACTCCGGGATCACACCCTGAGCCAAAGGCAGACACTCAACTGCTGAGCCACCCAGACATCCCCCGTCTATAGTCTTTTTAACTGCACTTTGGCAATAAGTATCAATGTCAAAAATGTGACAGGCAACTCCAGACCAAGGAAATAATTGGATGTATAGACAAAGATGATGTAGGGGTGGGATACCTGGGCGGCTCAGTCGGTTGAGCATCCCACTCTTGAATTCCACTCAGGTCATGATCTCATGGGCTGTGAGATCGAGCTCCCCGTAAGGTGCGCATGTTCTCTCTTTCTAAAAATAAATAAATCTTTAAACAACAAAAAGATGTAGAGGAGGAAAAAACCCTTTTCCTCTATTCTCTTAGGTTTAGTGGCTGAAGCCCTGGGACAAACTGAACTGACAGAAGACATTAACAGGAGAAAAAAGTTTATTTCACATGTATATGGGGGTGCTTACAGAAATGAAGTAAAAACTCCAACGAAGCCTTTGGGCCTGAGAGCTTATATACCATTTTTAACAAAGAGCGATAAATTTGAGACATGTGACAAGACAAAAGAAGTTCGAACTTCTTGGGGCAGTAAATTGTGGGAAAATAAATATATGGGGGAAATTAATGGAAGATAAGGATTTGTTTGTACAGATTTATCTTAGCATTGGCTCTCCACCTCCTGGTACAGGGAGGGATCCTTTCTCATGGGAAATGTATGTCCTGCTTTTAGATAGGAAGGAGAAGGGCAAGGAATCTTTTCTGAATCTGTTTTCTGCATCTGTTCTCAAATGCCCTCAACTCATAATAATCCTTATGCCAAAGTGGCATATTTCAGGGTGGCATATTCTGATCCCCTTCAAATGGACATAAAGATACTCAGCCCAGAGTTGTTAGTATAAAGCAATCTAAAAACAAGTATTTATACAAATAAATTATAGTACTTCTTAACAGACATTAAAAATGGTATTCTAATGTCATTAAGGTTTACGTATGTTACTTTTTGCAGTGCTATTTTATGTTTTTAAAAAACTGCTGAAAAGACCATTTATGAGGTGCCTGGCTGGCTCAGTCAGTAGAGTTTTTGATCTTTTGATTATGGGGTTGTGAGTTCAAGCCCCATATTGGGTATAGAGCTTGCTTTATTTTAAAAAGAAGGGGGGGGGATCTCTGGGTGGCTCAGCGGTTTGGCGCCTGCCTTTGGCCCAGGGCGTGGTCCTGGAGTCCCGGGATCAAGTCCCATGTTGGGCTCCCTGCATGGAGCCTGCTTCTCCCTCTGCCTGTGTCTCTGCCTCTCTCTGTCTATCATGAATAAATAAATAAAATCTTAAAAAAAAAAAAACAAAGAAAAAAGGGAGGTGGACGCCTGGGTGGCTCAGTGGTTGAGCGTCTGCCTTCGGCTCAGGGCATGTTCCCAGAGTCCTGGGATCAAGTCCCACATCGAGCTCCCTGTGAGGAGCCTGCTTCTCCCTCTGCCTGTGTCTCTGCCTCTCTCTCACGGTGTCTCTCATGAATAAAGAAATAAAATCTTAAAAAAAAAACACACACACATTTAAGTCAATTATAAGTCTTCCACATTTAAGCAAGCCAAAGGAAAGAAGGCAATGTACTCATACCTTATCGAGGGAGGATTTACGGAACTTACTTAGTTTCAGCTTTTTTTTTTTTTCTTCAGTTTCAGCTTTAATTTAAATGTTCCCATTTAGAGCAAACAAGTAGGTCATTCCTGGGTAATGTTAGGTCATCAGTGACCAGGGGAAGGTGGCAGTAATGGCACCCATCTCCATTAACAGCGCTGAACCATAGGAGTTCAACAGGGATAGTACTTGGTCTCTGTAACTCTGAAATCACCCTCCCACCCCTGCACACCAGCTCGAGGGGGTCATTGGGGGTAGTGAATGGTACAAATTAGTGAGAACAGTACTTAGCCTTGGGCTTTCTGATTTGGCTCTGCTCTAAGTCAGTCCTGCTTGTCGAGGAAGCTGATTACAGACCACAACCATTTAAGGTTTAAGATGCCTGAGAAGGTCATTAATATTAGTGCATGTCGCCAGTCCAGCAGCCATCCCCCTACATTATTACCTGCTCCTCTATCAACATTCACCCTGCTGTCCTCCAACCTCAAAGGGTGGTTTGAGTGCTATTTACTACCTAAGTCTAGTTCTCTCCACCCCCCTTCCTGGGCCCCTTGTGGTTGAAAAGGGTCATTCGACTAGTTCTGGCCAATGAGGAGCAAGTAGAAGTGGTATAGTTCTTTTCAGGACAGTTAACTGCCCAAGTGAGGCCTTCCTGAGCATTTTCCCCTTGGACTTGGTAACTGACAACATTTAAGATGGTGGCTTCTTTGCCAACCTAAGACCTGAGTGACTGATGGGAAGAGCCACCCTGACAACCTACAAAGGACGTATTGAAAGTGGAAAATAACCTTGGATGTTTAAACCCACTAAGATATAAGAGGGGAAAAAAGCCACAAGATGTGGGGGGTCTATGTTATTGCACCATGTTTGTTGATATGCACACTTTATCGGGCTGCAATTTGGATTCAGAAATTAGGACCTGCATCTTAGAATCTTGATCTACTCTTGATATCAAATCATCTGGAAAACGTTGGTTCTCACTGGCATTCATCTTGCTAGATGCACCAAGAGATCAAGAACAGCTTGCTGTGCATTCACAAATTCAGAGAGTCTTGTGCACTGATCAATACCACAAGGCAGGAGTACAAAGCAGAAAGGCAGCTTCTACAAAGAAGCTTCTACAAAATTCTTTGCATCAGTCTTGGGTTTCTGTGGCACGGTAGATTTTTATTCCATCAGTTCATGTGGTTTCAGGAGTCCTCATCCTTTATTGCATTTTAATTGTGACTGGACAAAGACAAATGATAGCAAGAATTCAGGACCAGCAAGAAATGTAAGATTGGTAGAACCAGGGGCACCTGGGTGGCTCAGTGATTGAGCATCTGCCTTTGGCTCAGGTTGTGATCCCGGGGTCTTGGGATTGAGTCCCGCATTGGGCTCCCCACAGGGAGCTTGCTTCTTCCTCTGCCAATGTCTCTGCCTCTCTCTGTGTCTCTCATGAATAAATAAAGCCTTAAAAAAAAAAGATTGATATAACCAAAATTAGTGAATATGGACGTCTTAAGTCTTTTCTCCAGTAAGATGCACTCGGTTTGGTATTCAATCTTTGAAGTATTGTGAATTATTATACTGCATCCATAAGAGAACCTGTAAAACATTCTCCCACCTTAAAATCCACTGTGAAGGGATGCCTGGGTGGCTCAGTGGTTGAGTGTCTGCCTTTTGCTCAGGGCATGTTCCTGGAGTCCTGGGATCAAGTCTCCCATCAGGCTCCCTGTGAGGAGCCTGCTTCTCCCTCTATGTCTCTGCCTCTCTGTGTCTCTCATGAATAAATAAATAATCTAAAATAAAATACGCTGTGAAAAAAAAAAGCAGTGATTTTTTAAAATTTATACAAAACCTGAGATAAGTCAGAGGCTCTGCCTCCAAATTGGGGGCAGCTGCCTCCTCAGGGAGGGATTCCTGGTGTCTCTGGCCTCCCTTCCACTTGTCCTTGACATCTGGGAACTTTTCCTTAACATTCAGCCCTTAATGCCTCACAAAGTTGGCACTGAGGGGTAGAAGAGCTCCCTTTTCAGGGCTTCCAGGGCCAGCTCTGCAATGAACCTTCTGGAGCCTCTCTTCTTCCACCCTCCACCCCTGTCTTTGTCTCTGCAGTACTGGACACTTCTCCAGGGCAGGCCCAAGGTAGGGTGCTCTGGGAGATGCAGAGCTCCAACGTAAGGATGGGGTAGTGAAGGGCCACCTGTGGGAGGTGGGGAGGAGTGGAGCTGTCTTTAGTGAGGGCTGCGAAACCCCTCACAGCTATTTTTCTTGGAAGGCGGGGTGGGGGATACAAACAATGCACCCAGAGCAGCTCGGCTGTGACCTATGAGGGGCTGCTCAAGCAGGGTATGCTGAATTATCAGAAAGGGTTGAAACAGTTCTTTAGGTTTAGAGGCAGAGGCCCTGGAGCTCTAGGCAATCCTTCCAGAATCTGGGCAGCCTAAGCTTAATTGGGAAGAACCCATCCCTTCCTTCCATAACAAAAAGGCATTGTTTACCAACAATGGGCTTTTTAAAAATGTGAATGGTTACCTACCCTTTGCCCTAGAAACAGGACTGGAACTTTCCAGTCAGAAGCACAGTGTGAATCCAGACTCTAGGTTTATAGGCTATGTGACACTGGGAAAGTTACTTAACCTTTCAGGACCTCAGTGTTCATTAAAATAAGGTTAAGAGCATTAAAGAAACAAGTGTTTAAAGTGCATGTGGTGGGGGGAAGTGGTGCTAGGTGGCCCAGTCGTTGGTTAAGCAACTGATCTCAGCTCAGGTCTTGATCTCAGGGGTCATGTGTTCAAGCCCTGCGCTGGGCTCCATGCGAGGCGTGGTGCCTACTTTAAAAAAATAAAATAGGGCAGCCCCGGTGGCGCAGCGGTTTAGCGCCGCCTGCAGCCCAGGGCGTGATCCTGGAGACCCTCGATCGAGTCCCACATTGGGCTCCCAGCATGGACCCTGCGTCTCCCTCTGCCTGTGTCTCTGCCTCTCTGTGTGTGTGTGTGTGTGTGTCTCTATGAATAAATAAAATAAAATAAATAAAATCTTTAAAAATATATAAAATAAAATAAAGTGCATTTAGAAAGTCTCCAAGTTGTGGCTGGGTTAGCTTTGTGGATGTGGCCTGTGCAATTCACATAGGGAACCAAGGTCAGAAGGATTCCACACTCAAATATTGAGTATTGTTGAATATTCTACTGTTGCTGTCTTGCATTTCTTAATTTTTTTGAGAAGGGGGCCATATTTGTATTTTGTACAGGGCCCTAAAAAATATGTAGTTGGTCGTGCTACCAGGGGAAGAAGCCCTCCTTTCCGACATCCTGATCCTGGAGCTCAGGACCTCTCTGAGAAATTCCACTAAGTGGCCACATGTTAGGAGTGCCAGTCCTCCACAATGGGGGAAGCAGAGGCGGCATTGTGGTTCCTGAGCAACGCTGAGGCTATAACGAGAATGTCTGAGCCCCTCCCCACCCCTCACCCCCATCTGGTGGACAGGCATGTCCTGGTCACTTGGCCCAGGAGAGTTAAGCAAGAGACCTAGAATCCCTCTGCTGGGCTCACTCAGTAGCTGACGGCCACACTTTGAGTCGTCCACAGGCTGATCCCTTGAGGAACTGAACACTGCATGTAATTCAGACATGGTACAAGCCACATAAATTATATGAAATCATACGTGGGTTCCTTGGGGGGAAAAAATCAAATGTTCTAATCGTTTAAAATGCTTTTAAGTATATATTAATTTGATCAACAGAAGGGGGAAAAAACAAAAAGAAAACAGTAGAAAATATGTTTCACAGAATGTAATCACTGCTGAGGTGCCTTTAACGCCACAGAAGAGGTTTATAACCTCTTGATGTAAAAATGTTTGATGTAAAAATGTTACCTCCACTCATGGCCATCATTATTTCTTCTTAGTGGTAAGTGAAATGAAGCATTCATTTAGGGAATCAGGCAATTTGTCAGGTACGAAGTGGTTCTATGTGAACTGAGTGTGACAGCCAAAACGTGCTGTACAGAGTCACCATGGGTTGCAATTGTGTTCCAACCTTCTGCTCTTCCTCTGTAGTAATTATGTTCACACACACACACACACAGAGAAGAGTCACCCAACTCTAGTTACTGTGAGGGCTTGTTTTAAGAAGTTGAGGTGGATGGGGATCCCTGGGTGGCTCAGCAGTTTAGCGCCTGCCTTTGGCCCAGGGTGTGGTCCTGGGGTCCTGGGATCAAGTCCCACATCGGGCTCCCCCCATGAGGCCTGCTTCTCCCTCTGCCTGTGTCTCTGCCTCTCTCTCTCTCTCTCTGTCTCTCATGAATAAAATCTTAAAAAAAAAAAAAAAAAAAAAGTTGAGGTGGAAAGTAGAAAACACCATCCCCAAAATGTGCCTCTTTGGCATGTAGATTGTTTTGAGCTGAAGGCAATTAAGACCTAGCTGACTCAGGAAAAGCTTCTCACCTCTCCCTAAACTGCCTAAGAATTCAGTTAGGGTGCCTGTAACAGGAAGACAGCTGTTACCAGAGATAACTGTTTACATCAGAAAGACTTACCTGCAGGGCATGGCAAACATTTGTTTACCAACCGTTTGCTCTTATCATCTTCTTGTGAATTGTCTTCCTTTTCCTTGAAGCCCCAGCCCTCCACCCTTTTCTCCTTAGCTCAGGATGGTTTATAAACCTCAACTACCGAAGCACCTGGCTGGCTCAGTTGGAAGAGCATGTGATTCCCGTTCTTGGGATTGTGAGTTTGAGCCCCACAATGGGTGTAGAGATTACTTTAAGTGAGTAGGTGAATAAATAAAAACTAAAAAACAAAACAAAAAAACAGCCCTCAATTGCCTGACTGCCTATTGGGATCAAGAGCAGACTGACCCAAATGTGGCATTTTGCCATATTGCTTATTTGTTTTGTTTTGTTTTTAGGTATACTGCTTATTTTAGATAAAAGTTACTGAAGAGACAACCTACACAGAAAGACACTCAGACCCTCCTCTCTCCCCCATACCAGAAGCTAAAGAGACACCCTTATTGCCAGAGAATAGAAAATTTAGAGCCCAAAGGCTATATAAACAGCTCGTTATTCTTTACTAATTTATGACCCCAGTCCAAATTCTTTTTTTCTTTTTCCAAATTCTGTTTAGAATTCCTTACTAATTGAAGCTCCCAAAGTGAAGTTTTCTTTGGCCTGTCAATTCCTCACAGATTTATTGTCTCTTTGTGTAAAAAGTATAAAAACTGCTCACCTTGGTTATTTCTTGAGATCGCAGTTCCATAACTGGGCCTCTGCGCACAAGTAATGAAACTTTGTGTTTTTTTTTTTCTCCTTTTAATCTGTCTCATGCCAATTTAATTCTTACTCCAACTGGAAGAGCTTTAGAGAATTTTTCCTTCCCTTCTGTTGGCATAGTTGAAAGGGTACTTTAACTCACTAGACATCACTCACTCCAGACACTGCAGCAGCTGAGAGATCCTGGGACATCTGACATACAAGTGGCAGAAGGTAAGATTTCTTACCATGTCAGCCTCCTGGAATCTCTGTCTGTGTAGTCCAATAGAGCTAGAGTGGGAAGAACCTTTCTTTTTCTAAATTTAGATTAGCAGGAGAAAATACCGTGGAACTAAATTCTCGGGGTTAGCAACCCTTGGTAAAACTTTGATAGAGCTGTCTTTGGGTATTGATCCATTTTCTCCCAGAGATCGTCTTTGTTTTCCTTTCTCTGTGTCTTTTGTGTTGTTTATTTAAAAAGGAATTACCACAGGGCGGAACACAGACATTGGCCCAGACTGACAAGCCTGCTTGTTCGAACTGGCCTCAGAGACCGGTCAGTTAAAGGTTCTGATCGGCCTGGCATCTATTGAGACAAATTTTGCTGTGGATCCTCTATGTAAAGACAGGATGAGGTTTTTTTTCCTTTTGTTTTGTTCTGTGCCCTAAGAGCTTGACCAGTGAGAATATTCTTTCTGGTCTCTGCCTCCAGGAGGGGATACTTCCTGGAGTGCCCTCTGGTGACCAGTGCAACAGACACATACAAGTTGCACTCTGCTGCTTGTAGGAAAATCTGTCATAAAAGGTCCCAGCCCAGTGACAGGCACGAAGGAGGGCATTTGACAGGATGAGCACTAGGTGTTATACTTTATGTTGGTAAAATGCACTTAAATAATTTTTTTAAAAGGTCCCAGCCCATAAGGGGCCTTTGTTGTCTAATCTTCGTTGCTTGTCAGTGCTGGAAAAAATCCCATTCCAGTGGCACCAACCCAGTGTCACAGTTTAGCAGGTCTGTGACTGGAGCCATCTCACAATTTCAAAGAGACTGGAGACATCCTTACCTCCTGGGCAATGGAGGTCTTTGCTCTTACACTAATTTTGGGAGTGAACTATTGAGCTATGGAGGCTGCATTATCTATGCCCTCTCTGGACACCTTTTGCATCTTTGGTTAAGCCATTAAAAGGCTTATTGGTTTGAGTCGCTATTAATGGATCCTATTCATCACTGGTGACACAGTAAATCCTTTAAATTGGCTATATTTGGAATTTGGAAAAAAGAATCCTTTACAACAACTCTCTTGAGGTGCCTGAGTGGCTTAGTCATTTAAGCTTCCAACTGTTGATCTCAGCTCAGGTCCTGATCTCAGGGTTTTGAGTTCAAGCCCTGCATTGGGTTCTATGTCAGGTATGGAGCCTACTTTAAAAAAAAAAAAAAGAACTCTCAATTGTCTGATTAGAATAATGGCTAGCCTTAGGATTCCCTTGACAAGAAAAAATTAGACTTAAGACAAATAAATGACCACATCTACGGTAAATTCCCTTTCTTAAAATCCATTCCTATCAGACTTTTTTTTTTAAGATTTTATTTATTCATGAGAGACACACACACAGAGAGGCAGAGACACAGGCAGAAGGAGAAGCAGGCTCCACGCAGGGAGCCCAACGCGGGACTCAATCCCCGGTCTCCAGGATCACACCCCAGGCTGAAGGCGGCGCTAAACCGCTAAGCCACTGGGGCTGCCCCTTATCTGCCTATTTTAACCTCCCTTTCCCTAAAAGACTTGCAGAGGGCATTCCAGCTAAATCTCAAGGTTCAAAATATACAGGCTTCTCTTGTAAATGCTGAAAGTCAGAAAGTGAATTTAGCAGAAGCATCTGAGACGGGCAGTGGGGATCACTTTGTTGTAATCAGGTCTGCAGGCTTCAGGCATTTCTGTGCAATAACCTTCACAGATGTATTGGACATTATCCCCCTACCCCCCAGTGTCCCCCACTTCAAAGAATTCATATCCCTTGAACAGCAGATCTTTTAAATTATAAAGCCCTTTTCTTCCACTTTCAAAAGATCCTACCAAATTTAGAGAGGAATTGGAAAGATTAATTGCTATTCACAACCACTCACAGAAACGCTGACTAGCTGCTAAGGGGAGTTCTTCCGGCCCAAGATAATACTACATTTATTAGACAGGCTAGACTGCCCCCCGAAGAAACCCCCCTTCACAGAAGAAACAGGTGACAAAAATTTCTCCCAGGCCCTCCTACAAATGATCTGAAAAGGACAATATTCAGAGATGAATAAAAGCCTAGGTTAAACTGTTGTTCTCAGTACTCAGAAGGCTTTTGTTAAAATGCTTTATTCAGACTGTACAAAGGCATAAATCTTTTGATTCCTATTTTAGTTAAATATCTCTGTGATATAAAGAAACAAATTTAGTTAAAAGTTGGACCTATCCCTTGATATTGAGGATATAATCCAGTTCTTTGGGGAATTAAAAACGTCTTTGTCTTACAAAAATCTATAAAACCAGAAACTCAATCCTAGAAACAAGTCACAGCCAACCTTGCTATACAAACCTCACCTATTTATTTAAAAATGTTTATGGATACTATCCTTTTTTTACGTAGGATCCTCTCCCAACGTGGGGCTTGAACTCATCCTGAGATCAAGAGACACATGCTCTACTGACTGAGCCAGCCAGGTGCCCTGTTTATGGATATTATAAAAGATGAAGATACTGGAACAAAAGTGTCCTATACTTACAAAAAAACACTTGCGTTCTTTTTCTGCCCCTTAAAATTATAAATCTTATGTCTTTAAAATGACATAGTCCACAACTGCCTTAGAATAAAGAAAAAAAGAAAAAAAAGCAGAGATGAGGGTTGGTCTTTTAAAATACAAGTTGTGGGCAGCCCCTGTGGCTCAGTGGTTTAGCGCCGCCTGCAGCCCAGGGTGTGATCCTGGGGACCGGGGATCGAGTCCCACACCAGGCTCCATGCAGGGAGTCTGGCGTGGGACTCCCTGCATGTGTCTTCTGCCTGTGTCTCTGCCTCTCTCTCTGTGTTTCTCATGAATAATAAATAAATAAAATCTTAAATAAAAACTCCTTAAAAAAATACAAGTTGCTAGGGGCATGTGGGTGGCTCAGTTAAGTGTCTAAGTTCAGCTTGGGTCATGATCTTGGGGTCCTGGGATTGAGGCAATGAGCCCTACTCAGTGGGGAGTCTTCTTCCCCCCTCTCTCCTCTGTTCCTTCCCTTGTTTGTGCTCTCTCACTCTTGCTCTAACTCAAATACATGAAAATTAAAATTCTTATTCTGCCTGTATTTAAGCTGTATTTATCTCTATTATAAATTGATTAAAATAATAGTGATAGTTTGAAAGGATGACTAACTTTGAGGTCTCCAAGTTTGTTTTTTTAAGATTTTTATTTATTTGACGAGCGGGAGAAGCAGAGGGAGAGGGAGAAGCAGACTCCCCACTGAGCAGAGAGCCTGACTTGGGAATCGATCCCAGGACCCCAGGATCATGACCTGAGCAGAGGGCAGAGGCTTAACCAACTATGCCATCCAGGTGCCCTGAAGTCTCAAAGTTTTTACTGGCAATCTAAAAATAATTGTCAAGAACAAGTAAATTAAATAGATGTAAATAAGATAAAGCTTTAGGTAAACTTTTGTAATAGTTTCTCCAAATCTTTTTGTAATCTGAAAGTTTAAAGTTTTGCAAAGTTAAATAATTCATTTATTTTTTTTTAATTTTTATTTATTTATGATAGTCACAGAGAGAGAAAGAGAGAGAGGCAGAGACATAGGCAGAGGGAGAAGCAGGCTCCATGCACCGGAAGCCCGATGTGGGATTCGATCCCGGGTCTCCAGGATCGCGCCCTGGGCCAAAGGCAGGCGCCAAACCGCTGCGCCACCCAGGGATCCCTAAATAATTCATTTAATATCCAAGTAATTGCCAAATAAAATTATAAACGTTAAATATTAGACATGGGTTTATCTATTTTTGTCTTATTACAAAGAAACTAAAGATAAATTTGGGTCCATTAGAAAACAGATTTTGAGCTCTAATGAAAGACTGTACTATAAAGAAATACATGTTTCTATATAATTAATACATTATATAACATACTTTATGAAATGTATTTTTTGAAGATTTTATTTATTTGAGAGAGAATACAAGCAGGGGGAGGGTCAGAGGGAAAGGGAGAGAATCTCAAGCAGACTCCCTGCTGAGTATGGAGCCCCGTGTGGGACTCAATCTCACAACCCCAAGATCGTGACCTGAACTGAGACCAAGAGTCACATGCCCAACCAACTGAGCCACCCTGGCATCCCAGAATTATGACATGTATTCATAAACTTACCAATCTAAAGAATTCTAGTGTAATAGTTCATAATTGCTTACTTCCTAGTTTTCACTAGAAATTAAGGTTTCTAATTAAGCAGTTAATTAAGCATTCTAATAAATGTAATAATTAAGATGACCGAAAATAATAAAGGAAACAACTCTGAATACAAGGAAAATAAGATAATGTGTTTTTGGTAAGAAAAAAAATGAAGAATGGGAACATGTTTTCATTCAGGGAAAAGAAAATAATTTTGTCCTAAAGTGAGGCTGGTTATATAAAGAAAAACTTAGGACAAAATCTGAATGTAAAAAAGAAGTTGTAGGGGTGCCTGGGTGGCTCAGTTGATGGAATGTGTAACTCCTGAACTCAGGGTTGTAAGTTTGAGCCCCATGTTGGGTATAGAGATTACTTTAAGTAAATAAATAGGGGATCCCTGGGTGGCTCAGCAGTTTAGTGCCTGCCTTCGGCCCAGGGCGTGATCCTGGAGTCCCAGGATCAAGTCCCAGGATCAAGTCCCACATCGGGCTCCCTGCATGGAGCCTGTTTCTCCCTCTGCCTGTGTCTTTGCCTCTCTCTCTCCGTCTCTCATGAATAAATAAATAAAATCTTTAAAAAAATAAGTAAGTAAATAAAATGAGGGTTTTTTTTTTTTTAAGATTTTATTGATTTGAGAGAGAGAAAGCATGTGAGAGAGAGGGAGAGTACAAGCAGGGGGAGGGGTACAATCATGACCTGAGCAGAAGGCAGACACTAAACTGACTGAGCCACCCAGGTGCCCCTAAAATAAGTTTTAATATCAAAAGTACATTGACACAAAATTAGAATTTGGCTTTTATCTCTGTTAAAAAAAACATTTTCTTGATTATTGGTTTGTTTGTTTGTTTCAAGTTAATTTAACTAATCTCTACACTCAACAGGGGGCTGGAACGTACAACCCTGAGACCAAGAGCTGCGTGCTCTTCAGACTGAACCAGCCAGGATCACGCCCTGAGCAGAAGGCAGATAGATGCTCCACTGCTGAGCCACCCAAGCATCCCTAAACAAAGTTTGTTTTTTTTTTTTTTGTTTTTTTTGTTTTTACCTTTAATGTAATCTGCCTGAGGAAGATTCTGTATTTTGTCTTATCAGTTCTTTGATTATTCAAAAAAAAAAAAAACCTGAATCTTAAAAGAGCTAAGTTTTATTCATAACTATGTAACCTTCTGTATTTGCCTTTATTTTTTTTTAAGATTTTATTTATTTATTCATTAGAGACAGAGAGAGAGAGGCAGAGACACAGGCAGAGGGAGGAGGGTCCATGCAGGGAGCCTGATGCGGGACTCAATCCCAGGACTCCAGAATTATGCCCTGAGCCAAAGGCAGGCACTCAACCACTGAGTCACCCAGGTGTCCCTATATTTGCCTTTAAGATCTATTGTGGGCAGCCTGGGTGGCTCAACGATTAAGCGTCTGCCTTCAGCCCAGGGTGTGATCCTGGAGACCCAGGATCAAGTCCCACATCGGGCTCCCTGCATGGAGCCTGCTTCTCCCTCTGCCTGTGTCTCTGTGTCTCTCATGAATAAATAAATACAATCTTAAAAAAAAAAAAGATCTTCTATTGTCATTTTGGTTAAATAGATAAATATTTCATAGTGATCTGTGATCCTATTTAGCGAAATATTGAAGCCTTGTAAGTATTTGCTGACAAACTTCCCAAAATCAAATTCTAAAATGAAGGCTATTGACCATAACCTAACTGAGGTGTACCAGAGAGTTCCTGGAACATTTCAAAGATTTTGTGAGAGATAAAACTAACTAGGTTTATTTTATATGTTACATTACTTAGGAAGCACTGTCAAGTAAGTGTTCTAAAATTTTATGAAACTCCTAGAAATTCGATATGTCATGGTATGTTATTATCTTGAAGTGTTGTATGTCACAGACATAACTGGATTTCCTTGTGAGTTGCACTGTAATTAACTTTAATCAGATCTTTAACTATGGCCATTTTTAAGTCTTTTATCATATAAAGAGTTATACCTTTACTCAGACGTTTTTACAAAAGGTTCCTATAAATGTGTTTGATCTTCAAAGAGATTCATGGAAAAGACTTTTTGACAAACATAGGTTTCTCATAACCTTAAGATCATAAAACTGAACTAGGTAAGAATTTCCAGAACTAGTAGAAGAACTGGATTCAAGCAAAACAATAATTAATAACATGAGACTAAAGAAACTGAGGAGGATGATCATGATTTTTATGAAATTTCTGTTTAAAACATCGCTAATTTTTAAACGATTTTATTTATTTACTTGAGAGAGAGCATGCACATGCACAAGAGAAGAGGGAGGATAGGGGCAAAGGGAGAGGAAGAGAGAGAATCCTAAGCAGACTCTGTACCCAGCCCAGAACCCCATGTAGGGCTCAGTCCCATGACCCTGAGATCACCACCTGAGCCAAAACCGAGAGTCAGATGCTCAACCATCTGAGCCACCCAAGTGCCCCACATTGCTGAATTTTTTAATGTTTTGTTTTTCCAGGTTTAAGGAAACTTTCTCTTAGCTACCTGATTATAACAATTTGATAAAATATACTTTTGTGCCCAAATTGAAACATTTTTTCCGTACTTGATCCCTCCAGAATTCAGAATTCTCAGTGAGAATTCCTATATTTTCATGGCAATGTGTTTATTTGCGTAAGTTCAATGAGAATCTGTTCTCCTCATAACAGACCACAATTGGAAGCATCAGTTATATTACCAAGGCTTTCGAATGTCATATTTGAGAGACATGCATAGACTCATATACAACCAGATACCTTTAAGGAACTAAGGTTGACTATATGGAGCCACTAAAGCCCCTTAGAAAAACAGCCCAGCTCCTTACTTCTGGGATTCCTAGCAGCATTTACCAGGTGAATAAAGAGGGCACTTCCTGGCAGGGGCAGGAACTCAGGATATTTTGGGGACCTCAAAAAGATTGGAATTAACCTAGATCTATATGTATTACAGGTAAAGTCTGATGGCAAGTATTTGGCTTGGCTTCTGGCCTCAAGAAGTTAAAAGTTCAACTTAGGTGCCTTGCTGGCTCAGTTGGTAGAGCATTCGATTCTTGATCTCTTAGGGTTGTGACTTTGAGCCCCATGTTGGGCATAAAGCTTACTCAAAAATAATAAAGTTCAAAGATGCATTTTTTAAAAAGTTCAACCTAGAGATTCCTTATTTAAAAATTCCAGGGGCACCTGGATGGCTCACTTGGTTAAATGTCTGCCTTCAGCTCAGGTCATGATCCTGGGGTCCTGAGCATCATTGGCAAGTCAGCCCCTCTCTCTCCCTCTGCCCCTCCCCCCACTCATGCTCTCTCATGTGTGCTCTCTCTCAAATAAATAAAATCTTTTAAAAAATTCCAACAAAACAGGTTTAAAAGCCTATATGACCAATCACTATTTTTGGTGCACTTACAAAGAATCAGAATCAAGAAACTAGACTTATTTTGCAAACAAATGAGTCTTAATTTAGCTGTCTTTGGTAAAAAATGAGGGAGATTGTAGAGAGCAAAATTGTGTTCCAATAATACACCTGTGTAAATACTACATTCTAATATAGCTAATTATAAGATCTTGATTTCTTCTGCCTGGCTACAACCCTCCAAACTAATGGTTTTTAAATTTTTTTCCCATCCTTTTGACTTGGAATCATTGATAATTAACACTGCCCATTTTCCTGAAGCTCTGAACACTAAATATGAATGACTTGGTGTAAACTTTGGAGAAATCACACAACAGCTTATGTATAGACAATCTTTATGCCTGTTGCTCTGTGAGCCCCTCAGAGATCACCAGAGACATTTGAACTATTAACCAGGAAAATATGTCAGACTGTCACTGCCTGCTCTCTATTTGAAGATGCTTCAAGCTTGATACCTAGAAATCTTGACTAGCTGGCCTAAAAATTCAAAAACTGGTTTACAATTTGATTTAATCATTAACCATTATTTTTCTCTTGTTTCCATTGGAATGCCTCTTATTTAATACCTTATCTGAATCATAGGCCTAATTTTAAAAACACACCTGCATCATTGTCTCCTGAAATGAGTTTAGCTGAACCAATCTATTGTCAAGACTAAGAGACTAACTCAACAAGATGGAACAATGTACCAGTTCAACTTTGAATATGTGAAATTTCCAGGGAAGTTTCAAAGGAGGGAACTGTAGGTAGGGGCCAAGGGCAGGCTGCCCCAAAATATGCTATTTTGACATGTTGCTTATTTTTTTAATAAGATTTTTGAGAGGGAGAGAGAGAGAACACGCGCGTGCGCACACACACACACACACACACACAAGTAGGGAGAAGGGCAGAAGGAGAGAGAGAAGCAGACTCCCTACTGAGCAGGGGGGCCTACCTGGGGCTTGATCCCATGGTGCTGGGATGATAACCTGAGCTGAAAGCAGACAGATGCTCAACCAACGGAGCCACTGATGTCCAGGCACCCTGACATATTGCTTATTTTACATAAAAGTTACTGAAGAGACAACCTATTCAGGAAAGACACTCAGACCCTCCTCTGTCCCCTTGAAAGCTGGAAATAAATCTTCCAGGTAAAGGTACCCTCCCTATACCAAGAGCTAAAGAGACATCCTTAACACCAGAGATGGGAAATTTAGAAACCAGAAGGCTATAGAAACAGCTCTTTTTACTTTTTACTAATTTACGACCCCCAACCCAACTCTGTTTAGAATTCTTTACTAAGTGAAGTTTTCCTTGGTCTGTCAATTCCTCACAGATGTATTTGCTTTGTGTAAAAGTACAAAACCCACCTGCCTTGGTCATTCTTGGTCTTAATTTCATAACTGGGCTTCTATGTGCATGTAATAAAATTGTTTTTTTCCTCCTGTTAATCTGTCTCATGTCAACTTAATTCTTATTCCAGCTGGAAGAGCTTGAGAGTAGAAAAGAATTTTTCCTTCCCTTCATGCTTTTGAGCAAGGCATTCCCTTTGTCTTTGTGGGGCTCCCAAACCTACATATGTAATTAAATTTGTCCTTCTCCTGTTAACCTGTCTTATTTCAAAGATGTTATTTATTCACTTGTTTGAGAGACAGAGCACAGGCTTGGGCACAAGCAAGGGAAGGGTCAGAGAGGGAAGAACAGAGGGGGAGGGAGAGCGAAAGGAAGAGAATCCCAAACAGATTCTACACTGAGCAGAGCTCAATCTCACAACCCCAGGATCATGACCTGACCCAAAACCAAGAGTCGGATACTTAACTGACGGAGCCACCCAGTCGCCTCTGTCTTATTTCAATTTAATCATTAGACAGCCAGTAAACCTAGAAGGAAAGGCTTTTCCTCCGAAACCATCTTAAGCTCCAGGGAAGCTCCACAGGGCATTCTATCTCAGAAATGTAACTCAAAGAATTGGAATTCCTAAGGAGCCCTGAGTTTTGGAAGCCATATTGTTTAGGAGAGGTTCCACTTTAAATTGTGTAGCATGAAATTTAAAAATTGAGGCTGCCTAGGTGGTTCAGTGGGTTGATAAGCATAAGCCTTCGGCTCAGGTCATGATCCCGGAGTCCCAGGATCCAGCCTCATGTCTTTGGGTTCTCTGCTCAGTGGGGAGTCTGTTTCCCTCTCTGCCCTTTACCCTGCTTGTGCTCTCTCATGCTCTCAAATGAATAAAAAATTAATAAATGGGCCAATCCTAACCCTATTGTGGTACTAATTTGACAATATATAAATGTATTAAATCATCATCACCTTGTACACCTTACATAATGTTACATGTCAATGATATCTCAATACAGCTGGGGGGGTGGAAATCTTTCCACCTAGGTTAAACAATAAGGAATAATTATTTTACATAACAAGTGATCTCAAGGTAAGATGGCTGTAGTGTTGGTGCGCAGGCCATAAAGACTGAGGGTTGTGTCCTAAGCTGCCCTAACAGTCACACAAAGTGGGTGGCTTAAACAATAGGATTTTATTGTTTCAGTTCTGGAGGCCAGTAGTCCAAGTTGTTAGCAGAGTCATGTTCCTTCTGAAACCTATAGGAAAGACTCCCATCTCTACCTCCAACATCATATGACTATCTTCTTTCTCTCTCTCCTCTTCCCATAAGGACATCAGTCATCTTGGATTTAGGGCTCATTCTACTCCAGTATGACCTCATCTTTACTAATTAAATCTGCTACAAACCTATTTCTAAACTTGGTCACATTCTAGAGTCCTGGGGATCACATTATAGAGTACATCTTTGGGGGTGGGGGACACAATTCAACCCATAACAGATCTTTCCCATCTTTCTGCTCTGCCATTCTCATCCTGCTGGCTTGCCTTTAGGTTATCTTCTTCATGGTCAACTTGGAATCAAGTTGGCTTGATCTTGATTACAGCAGTCCCAGGCATCCACCACAGCAGTGTCCACCAGATGAAGAGGGATCATCTCTCCCTTAAATCTCTCTTAGAAGCAAAGAAACCTTCCAAGACCCCTCCCCTAGGAGACTTCCTCTCACTCCTCATTGGCAAAAATATCACACATGTAAGTCTAATCTCATCACTGGGAAGGAAAACAAGACCACTCATCATGATTGGCTTGGGCTAGAGGTTCTCAAACTCAAAGATGTATCATGATCACCTGGAAGGCTTGTTAAAACAGGTTGCTGGGCTCTACCTCCAGGGCTTCTGGTTCAGTAGGTCTGCTGTGAGATCTGAGGATTTGACTTTTTGACAAGTTCTCAGGCAAGGCTGCTGCTGCTGGTGCTAAAACCACACTTTGAGAAACAGTGGTTTAAACTAATCAGGATTTATTTCAGAGGACTAGGGTCAACTCTTGGAAAATGTATTGCTATCTAGAGAAGAGGAATACTTGGGGGAAAAAAATCAGGATTCCATCATAAAAGAGCCAAGAGGTGGGCAGCCTGGGTGGCTCAGTGGACAGCCTGGGTGGCTCAGCAGTTTAGCACCACCTTCAGCCCAGGGTGTGATCGGGCTGGGATCGAGTCCCATGTTGGGCTCCCTGCATGGAGCCTGCTTCTCCCTCTGCCTGTGTATCTGCCTCTCTCTCTCATGAATAAATAAATAAAATCTTAAAAAAAAATAAAAGAGCCAAGAGGAGGAAACTGTTGACTAGGCAACCATGCAGTGGCCAAAGAACAGCCAGGAAGAGACCAGGAGTGTGTCCAGACAAGTGAGAAGAGAGAACAGAATGATCAAATGTCAAGGGAGTCATGGAGAAGAGATTCAGGAATGGTCAACATCATTATGTCACAGATAGAAACAGGAATATAAGCACTAAAAAGTAACCAGTGGATTGGACCACTAGATCTTTATCTTAGCAAAAGCAGTTTTATTTTGAAGACAACACATAGGAACAATTACATGAAATAGAGAAATTAACTCTCTTGCACTATTGTAGGAATCCAAACTGGTGCAGTAACTCTGGAAAACAGTATGGAAGTTCTTCAAAAGTTAAAAATAGAACTACCCTATGTTTCAGCAATTGTACTACTAGGTACTTCCTCAAAGGATACAAAAATACTAATTCAAAAGGATACATGCACCCCCATGTTTGTAGTAGCATTATCTACAATAGTCAAAATATCGAACAGCCTAAGGGTTCATCAACTGATGAATGGATAAGGAAGAGGTGTTATATATATACAATAAAAATGGAATATTACTCAACCATAAAAAGAATAAAACTTTTCCTTGTGCAAGGACATGGATGAAACTAGAGAGTATATCATAAGTGACATAAGTCAGTCAGAACAGAACAAATGCCATATGATTTCACTCATAGGTGGAATTTAAGAAACAAATGATCACAGGGGAAAAAAAGAGAGAGGCAAGCCAAGAAACAGACTCTTAACTATAGAGAATAAACTGATAATTACCAGAAGAGAAGTGGGTGAGGGGATGAGTTAAATAGGTAATGGGGATTAAGGAGGACGCTTGTGATGACCACCAGGTGTTATGGAAGTGTTGAATCACTAGATTATACATCTGAAACTAATAATACACTGTATGTTAATGAACTAGACTGTGAATAAAAACTTTCAAAATGTAAAATAAGGGATCCCTGGGTGGCGCAGCGGTTTGGCGCCTGCCTTTGGCCCAGGGCGCGATCCTGGAGACCCGGGATCGAATCCCACATCGGGCTCCCGGTGCATGGAGCCTGCTTCTCCCTCTGCCTATGTCTCTGCCTCTCTCTCTCTCACTGTGTGACTATCATAAATAAATAAATAAATAAATAAATAAATGTAAAATAAGATATTGTGGGGCAGCCCTGGTGGCGCAGCGGTTTGGCGCCGCCTGCAGCCTGAGGTGTGATCCTGGAGACCCAGGATCGGTCCCGCATCAGGCTCCCTGCATGGAGCCTGCTTCTCCCTCTCCCTCTGCCTGTGTCTCTGCCTCTCTCTGTCTATGAATAAATAAATAAAATCTTAAAAATATATATTGTGAATTTTTAAAAAGTTAACTTTTAAATCCTAATAAAATTTTCTAGCTAGAATTATTTTTAAGGTTCATTTTAGTTTCACCATGATTATTTCACAAATTCAGTTTAGTTATTTTAAGTACATAAATCTTCTCTCTTGACCAAAACTTCTAATGGTCTTGTCCTCTTTCCTTAAGCGCCAAACCGATCAAACTTTTGTTGTAATCAATCTGAAACAATCAGTTTGCCTTTGCCTTTGTCTTGCATGACATGACATCATTTTCTGGTGAATTAAACTTGATATTATCCATTTCTCTGACATTTTTGCTTGTTCTCCCCCCTCCTCATTTTTGTTTGCTTTGTTTTCTTTTTACTTTGGCTCTGGAATGTACTTCTATATGAGCCTCTTAAAATGAGTTTTGAAATCAACTGGGCAAAATTAATTCAATTATTGAAGTAGCAGTCATTTCCTTTTTCAAATACTTTGTCACATAGTCATGGCCAATAGGTCAATTTCCAGACAGAATCAGATATATACATGTGCAGATTCCTGGTTCACTATAATTTTTTGCAGATTCAAAATAATGAGGCACAATTAGAAACATTCTTATTTAATGGTGGTATTACTGCTCTGAACGTAATTTGGGCACATAAACCAAGTGGGCATTTCAGTTCCTTTGAAATGACTTTTCCACTGGGTGAGCATCTGACAAATTCCTCCTTTTATGCAGGCTTCCACAGACCAGATGTTGAAGAAGATGGGGTATGCACAGGGGTCCAAAAGTCACATAATTTCTCATTAAATGCGTGGGGGCAGACAGTATACAGGACATTTCTGTATCTTCCTCTTAATTCTGACGTGAACCTACAACTATTCTAAAAAAAAAAAAAGTTAGGGCAGCCCCGGTGGCGCAGCGGTTTAGTGCCGCCTGCAGCCTGGGGTGTGATCCTGGAGAACCGGGATCGAGTCCCATGTCAGGCTTCCTGTATGGAGGAGCCTGCTTCTCCCTCTGCCTGTGTCTCTGCCCCTCTCTCTCTGTCTCTATGAATAAATAAAATCTTAAAAAAAAAATTAAATCTTGGGATGCCTGGGTGGCTCAGTGGTTGAGTGTCTGCCTTCGGCTCAGGGCATGATCCTGGGTCTGAGTCCTGCATTGGGCTCCCTAAAGGGGGCCTGCTTCTCCCTCTGCCTATGCGTCTGCCTTTCTCTCTCTGTTCCTCATGAATAAATAAGTACATTTTTTTAAAAACAATTAAATCTTGGGGGTGCCTGGGTGGCTCAGTAGGTTAACATCTGATTCTTGATTTCAGCTCATGTCATGATCTCAGGGTGGTGATGTTGAGAATGTTGGGCTCCACACTCAGGATGGATTCGGCTCCAGATTCTCTCCCCCTCTCTCTCTGCCTCTCCCCCTGCTCTCAGTCTCTTTCCCTAAAATAAATAAATAAATAAATACCAAAAAAATTTAAGTCTTAAAAGAAAAAGAGAGAAAATGGAAAAAAGATAAATAGGCCAATCAAATATCTGAAATCTTTTGGTTAAATTCACTTATTCAATTAAAAATACAAATTGAGCCAGATCTTGGCTGGACCCTAGATAAAATGGGAAGCAAAATTACAAACACATGATGGTGCCTGGGTGGCTCAGTGGTTGAGCATCTCGCTTTGGCTCTGGGTATGATCCGGGGGTCCTGGGATCGAGTCCCACATTAGGCTTCCTGCATGGAGCCCGCTTCTCCCTCTGCCTATGTCTCTGCCTCTCTCTGTGTGTCTCATGAATAAATAAATAAAATCTTTTTAAAAACCCCAAAAAAACAAACACATGATGGAATACTATGCAGCCATTCGATATGGTTATATAGGTCTGTACTTATTAACCTGGAAGGTGTTCATAGCATTATACGAAAAGGGTAGGTTATAAATATTTTATTATGAGCCCATTAAAAATATACTTCAGAGGAAAAATCTGAAAAGTTCTTCATCAAAATGTTAAAATTTATGTTATGTATATTTTATCCTAATAAAAGCAAATACAATAATAGCTACTTCTAGATCCTGGGGTTTTGTTTTGTTTGTTTGTTTGCTTTACTACTAATCTGTATTTTTTAGTTTTTTTCTTTTTAAATGGGTGTATTTGGGCAGCCTGGGTGGCTCAGAGGTTTAGCACCACCTTCAGCCCAGGGCATGATCCTGGAGACCCAGGATTGAGTCCCACATCAGGCTCCCTGCATGGAGCCTGCTTCTCCCTCTGCCTGTGTCTCTCCCCCCGGACTCCCCGTGTGTGTGTGTGTGTGTGTGTGTGTGTGTGTGTGTCTCATGAATAAATAAAATCTTTTAAAAAAATAAATGGGTGTATTTTCTTGTATGAAAACTAAGTAAGTAAAAGAAATAATGATTTAAAAGAAAAGGAAAAATAAAAAATTAAGTCTGATGCTCTTCAAGAAGCCTGATGTGCTTCCTACTGTAGCTTTCCCTTCTACCCATCCCCCATTGCAGCCAGCCTTTCTGGGTCACCTTTTAAAGTCTAGCTTTTAAGGCACTGTTGGACTGGAAGCTAGAAGAGTCCCACTCTACCAGGGCAGGGAGCCAGATGAGGAATGTGAAATAGGCTGAGCCATTTCAGGACACTCTCAAAATATGAAAAAATGGCTTTTTCCATCCCAAAAATAATTTAGGGAGTTAAGTCTTGGGAGGAAACATCAGTCTTAACAGTGAAATCTGGGAAAGGTACAGGAAGTACAAAAGATACCCTACAAAGATTTCTTTTAGCTGACAACATTCGGTTGTTTCGTACACAAAAAGGGATCAAAAAATGGTATCTCATTGGGTATATTCACTTCCCCAAATTTCAAGGACGTGGCACCAGATCTGTTCTTATTGCCATTTAACCATTCAAAGCAGATTCTGATAAAGAAGCAGGAATTGCAGGGAAGGGAGTGCTCCAGGGCACAGAGGACTTTTCTCCCATTGCTTCGCAGTTTGGAAAGTTGCCATACATTTGGGTTACGCTCAAACAGGCTTTTGCCAGATCCCAGAACACGCTGTAGCCAGAAGTTCTGCTCTTTGTCAGGAGGCAGTCGCAGCCGAGACTTAGCCAGGATCTTGCCCACTCCCTTCAAAGAACAACTTCTCTTTATGTGTAGGGATCCTGGCTCTCCCTTTACCCAGGGACATCCTTTAGTTCTTTCTAGAAAGACTCATCTGTCCCAGGGTTTCTGTTTTGTTTTTTACCATTCATTATTCAGGTTATACTTGGATCTCTGAATATCACATCTTCCTAATACAGCTGATTTTAATGTTTAAGTCTTTCCTCTTCCTTTTTCTTCCTCTTTAGCCACTGCAGTTTAGTGAAGCAAAATAAACAGGCCTGTCTCCATTGTTAAAGACCCCAGGCAATTAGTCTTTGAAGAGTTGCCCACAAGTTAGAGATCTATGAACTCCCATAGGTTGCACTGAGTTTGACCCCTTGCATAGAAAGTTAAAGCCAAGGTGCCTGGTACCTTTTTTTGTGATCAGATATCACTTTCCTTTGTTAGAGACCAATTTTCCTTCCTTTTAAGGCAATGAATCCTTAAACAAACCACTGAGACAACCCCATTGACTACAAAGAGGGTTATGTAACTGTTTTATATCTTGAATGTGGTGGTGGTTGCACAACTCAATATGGGTGTCAAAACTTATAAATCTATCCATTTAAAAGGTCAGGGTTGTTTGTTTGTTTAAGATTATTTATTTATTCTTGAGAGACACAGAGAAAGGGAGGCAGAGAGACCTAGGCAGAGGGAGAGGGAGAAGCAGGCTCCAAGCAGGGAGCCCGATGTGGGACTTTATCCTGGAACTTTGGGGTCACGCCCTGAGCCCAAGGCAGACGCTCAACTGCTGAGCCACCTAGATGTCCCTAAAAGGCCAGTTTTTTTTTTTACTGCACATAAATGATACCTCGATTAAGAACACCACCGCCAATTCGGTTTACTAACATGGAAAAATGTTTAATATATAATACTGACCTAGGAAAAAAAAGATGGTTGCACTTATAAAGTTCACGTAGAGATGCGAAAAAGGAGGAAATCTGGAGAACTTAAAATTGTATTTTGTTGAATAAGGAGATAAAACTCCATTTAAAAAATTTCCATGCAATTGATGCTATGAGTTCTGAGGCTATAAATGTCTTAAAAAGTGCTTACAAGTGTGTGGAGCTGTACACTTAAAATCCGTTCACTTTATGCACTTCATGTTATGTGTCAATTAAAAAGTTTTTAAGGAAGGCTTAAAGAAAACTTCTGGGTAGGAGTCACACAGGTATATATCCAAATTTTTAAAAAAAGCACTTAAACTTTGTGCAGGCTACTGTATATTACACCTCAAAACAAAACCAAACCAAACCAAACCAAACAACCCACCTGAAACTGAAACTATGCTGGCGCTGTAGTGCACGAGCAGTCAGAGCCCGCCAGCCATAGGTCCACTGACTCACCCCCAGAACAGGCCTCCAGTGGCGCAGCCGACCCCCGCAGTACCTGCTCCCCGTGGCCTGCGGAAGGGGGAGCCTCTAGGGGGGGCTGCGATCCTGGGGAAGGGGGAGCCTCTAAGGGGGACTGCGATCCTGCGCAAAGGCTCACGGCTCCCAGGCACAGCTGCCTCCGGGCCCAGCGGGAAGGCGGTGGACAACCGCGCCCCTCGGGCCCCACTGCGCGCCAGAGAATCGCCGCCTTCGGGCACCCCGCCACTCCACTCCGCTCCTGGGCGGCCGCACTGACGTCACCGCCCCACCGGCCCGCCTCGCGCCCCCGCTCCGCCCCGCCCCCTTTCCCGGCGTGCGCCGCGGTAAGGCTCCTCGCCCTCGGCTTCTGCCTGTCGTCCCAAGATGGCGGACACAATGAGCCGGCGTCGCGCCGGTTGGCCCTGAGGCGACCGTGAGGAGGAACGGTCCGCGAGCCCCCGCAGTCTGGCCCGAAGAGCGTCGCACGTGCAGGAGGAGGAAGGGGAGGAGGTGGGCCGACTGTCGGCTGCCCTTACGCTCGCCGCCGGCGCGGCGCCCGCCCCGCCCGGGTCGGCCCCTCGGCAGGCAGTCAGTCCGCCCGCCCGCTCGCCGCCGGGCCCCGCCCCAGCCCTGCGCCGCCGCCGCCGCCGCCGCCGCCTCCTCCAGCCGCCGCCGCCATGAAGCTGACCGACAGCGTGCTGCGGAGTTTCCGCGTCGCCAAGGTGTTTCGCGAGAACTCGGACAAGATTAACTGCTTCGACTTCAGCCCCAACGGCGAGACGGTCATCTCGAGCAGCGACGACGACTCGATCGTGCTCTACGACTGCCAGGAGGGCAAGTGAGTGCGGCGGTGGCCCTGGGCCCGAGCCCGAGCGTGTCGTCGGCCCGTTCCTCCCTCCCTCCTTCTCTTGGCCCAGCGCTCATCCCGCTGTCCGTCCCCTCCCCCGGCCCCGCCGCCCTCCCCCGGCCTGTTTTGCACTCGCTGCTGTCAGGGCCGCTTCCACTCCGAAGCCGCCCGGGAGACCTTTACTTTTCTTTTAAAAATGAGAGTGGTAAATAATATCCTTATCATTTCGTATGACTTCGGCCTCCTGGAAAAACGCTACTGCCTCGCTCTCCAAACCCCACCTTGACCTTGACCTTTAAACGCCCGGTCCGCCCACCTCGGCCCCGGCAGGCAGCTTTTCCGCTCCTCCGACTCTGTCAAAGGTGCCGGTCAGCTCCGACCCCCGCGCAGAACCGCAGAGGCTGCTCTCCTGCCTCAGTCGGCAGCGTCACAGCTCGCTCTGCCCTCCTCGGTGACCTCGATTCAGCCCTGGCACTCCGCCCATCCCCTGCCCCTCAGCTTCCCGCGGCCTTCTGCCGGAAGGCCGCGTGGGTCGTAGTTCTTAGCTGTCAGGATTTATTTGTTGTGCCTCTTTGGGCCTCCTGTCTTTTCCTTTCTGTTCCAAATCATTCTCTTACTCCCTCAGACCCGATGCCCACGTTTAGTTAACTAATGTAGTTAGTGGTAGTTAACTTTTTAACAACATCAGAAACTTTTCCTTTTTGTCAGGAAAAAAACGAACTTGGCCGTCCCATCCCGACCTGAGTGGGAACCTGCTATGAAAACAAAGAATACATTCTAATCTAACAATTTCATGTTTCCTCTTAGACACTTTTTTAAAAATTACACTTTTTAAGGGTCTGAAATTTGTGTTGCCCCAAGTCCTCTGGAGATCCATTGCACCCCATCTCTGTAAAGTCTTAAAAGCACATTTTGCCCTTTTCTCTGGGCATCTTGTCAGCTTCACCTACCCTTTGTAGACCTGCTTTGCTCTCTCCTTGTTAAATTGTGAGCTCCTTTGGAGCAGAAACTGGTTTAGGCTAGATTTTACTTTCCTCAGCCACCTTCCCCAAGTAGGTTTCCAGGTATTTGGTTTAATTCAGTGGCTACTGGTTTTGTCAGATTTCATTTTGTTACCTGGTTGCAGATCTTAGTTTTTGAGTCCTTGAGGTTTTCTATTCTCCCACTTTCCTTTTGCCTTTTATTTTGTTTTAAAACCAGTGCCTTCTATAAACTTTCGTTTGGAACTTATCTCTTCATTTGTGAATTTGGTTATCTAAAGTAATGCTGGTTTGATTTAAGCTGTATCTTCTCCCCAGTTTTTTTCCCCACGAGAGCTGTGAAAAAGTATTATGTAACTGGTTCTGGATCTGCCTGCAGTATATGGAAGACTGGCCTAAGTGGTGGTCCTGGGGAAAGAGAGAATTGTTAGCTGGACCATTATTCATTTAGTAGATGGATTTCTGTTCAGGTCTGGCCACTTGAATCAGCTTGGAAGAGAGTAACATATAAGTCTGCAGTGAGTGTCAGGGTTGCTGGATTCTGAAGCTAAAAGTAATTTGAAGCTGGCTGACTTAATGTTTAGTGCTTGTGCACAGATTAGAACCTCTTCCTGGAACCTGAGGATGGAGATGTATATTCTCATTCAAAGAAAATAAAGGTTGTGACATGTGACAGCATTTCTTAGTTGTCTTCAAATGTGGCATAATATCTACTCGTTGGAAGCAATGACAATGACTTGGAAGTCCTGTCTTGTTAAAAGTAAAATGCCAAAAAAAAAAAAAAAAAAAAGTAAAATGTTAATTTTATGACAGTGCAGTTTATTTACTCATGTAGCAATTTTACATATTACAAACTTACAGAAAACTTAAAACAGTATTTCAAATTTCCCATATCATCTAGTAATTGGCTACATTTTACCCCTTTTGCTTTATCACTCTATGTAAATATTTAGGTGTGCATTTTTTTCTGAACCATTAGAGAATAAATTGGAGGTATCAAGCCCCTTCTCTCTAAACACTTCAACATGGATTTCCTAAGCAAAAGGACATTCTTTTATATAACCAGAGCACGTTATCCAAATTAGAAAATTTAGCATTGCTATAATAGTATAGGGCATGCTCTTTTAAATTTTCTCTTATCAGTGAATTGTGACATTTGGTCTGTGGCAAGAGTGTGGCCTGGTAGTTAGGTGACCTGGGTTCTAGTTTGGCCTTGTGACCAAGTATATGACCGAGGTCAGATCACTTCTCTGAATATTAGACGTCTTACACCCTAAAGAGTCCATGATCTTTTTTTTTTTTTTTAAATGATAGTCACAGAGAGAGAGAGAGAGAGAGGCAGAGACACAGGCAGAGGGAGAAGCAGGCTCCATGCACTGGGAGCCCGATGTGGGATTCGATCCCGGGTCTCCAGGATTGCGCCCTGGGCCAAAGGCAGGCACTAAACCACTGCGCCACCCAGGGATTCCGAGTCCATGATCTTAAGTGGTAATGTGAAGGGAAAAAAAATTGCCCCTAGTATAAGTCAAACCAACATTGGTAGAAGAGTTACTGCTTTTTCGGAAGGCATAGTAGCTCTACTAAATGGTACTAATGTTAGAATTTGAGCTTGAAAATGGCTAAAACAATGTTCTTTATGCTTCATATTTTCTAGTTTTGTGTTCATTTTGTCCATGTTTTGTTAACATCCACTGAGTGATTTTTCAACATGAAAGAATATAAAAGATTGACTTCTGGGTGATGCAAATTATTCATAGAGCAGGCTTTAATATTATTTATTCATACCTGATCATAAGAATCATAATTTGTGGAAAGAAACTTCCCAAAATATTCATGGAAAAATGTAGTGCATAGGCTTAGTAAAGATCCTGTGAAATGGATGTAAAAATTAGGATCTAGCTTTCAAACTAAGAAGTAATATGAGTTAAAAAATTTTCAGTTACTAAGAACAAAGGTTAGTGTTCTCGATAAATTTGAGACAAATAGAGCAAATGTAAGTGGAACTGAAAATTTTCCTTATACCGCACCCTTTAACATTGGCTCCTAAGGATATATCTTCACTAGTTTAGACCGAATTATTTAAATAAGTAAGCTGCTTTTTTCACTTGTAAAAACAAAGTACTCTTTTTTGAGAGCAAGAACCTGTGCTTGTGCATGCATGTGCTCACTCAGTTTACCACACAGTAACCCTGCAGCAGAACTCAGGACAGTGGACTCAACATGGTAGCCTTTGGGCTGATCTTTTTAGTTGAGCTAAAGGTTAAACGTGAGAAAGTGGAAAATTCAGTGCAGGGGAGTGAGAAGTCTTGTTTGGAAAAAGTTTTTATGTATCGAAACTCTTGACCTCACTGACATTAACAAAAATTGAAAATGCAAATATTTGACTTCTTAAAGCTGCTTGAGTAATCAGATTGTTCAGCATTTTGGTTCCATGGAGAGCGTGAACTTCTTTTTCAAAATTGGAACTCTTGGTAAACATTGGTACAGGATTTAGGAAATTCTCCTACACCTAAATGTAGAATATGGTGAATTTTTTGGTTAAAGTTTTGCTGAGATCTGTTTTATTAGCTTGATAATTGATCCTGAGGGTTCTATAAAGGGAAACATTGAAGGAACTTCAATGGATTGGTAACCTCTAGATTGGAAATATGTGATTTTACATTAAAAAGAAAACCAGGGGACCCCTGGGTGGCTCTGTGGTTTAGCACCTGCCTTTGCCCCAGGGCTTGATCCTGGAGTTCCAGGATCCAGCCGGCATGGAGCCTGCTTCTCCCTCTGCCTGTGTCTCTGCCTCTCTCTCTCTCTCTCTCTCTCTCTCTCTCATGAATAAATAAGTAAATCTTAAAAAAAAAAAAAGAAAAAAGAAAAAGAAAAGAAAAAAGAACCAGTGGCTAGTTTTTTCTAATGAAAGTTAGCTTTGCCTTCTATAGGACTCAGTAAGTACTTTGGACTTGCAGGGTAGGGAGGATGGATAGCTTCTGCAATAGCAGGTTATATTAGGAAAGGCAAGCAGTTTTGCATCTGGTTTCAGTTTTGATAAATCATTTCTTCTAGAAAAAAAGACCTTTATTTCTAAGTGAATGGCTTAAGAAAAGTTCTGGCCTCATTGGTTTGACATATTCCCATATCCCTCTTTGCCTTAAGTTCTGACTTGTGTTGTTTAATGTGCCTTTCTACCCAAATAGACGTACTTTTTCTCAAAATTTACTCACTTGAGCCCTCAAATTTACTCCCACTTCCTAACCTCAGCATTTGGTGTTCGGAGGTGAAAGTTGCACTTGATTGATTCTATTTGTTTCCTCTCTTTTGGAAAAAAATCTGTTTGTTTCCAGTGTTAGAGTTTCCCAAGAATCCTCATCCTTGCCACATCATTCAAGTGCTTCTCTTATATGAAGATCCCAGATTCGGTGATGGAGGATTTTGATGTTTTTCTCTCTCTGTCCATTTCCTCATCAGACCAAAGAGAACCCTGTACAGTAAGAAATATGGCGTGGACCTCATCAGATATACCCATGCAGCAAACACAGTCGTTTACAGCTCTAACAAAATAGACGGTAAGCAAGCCTTCTTTTTAGGAAGTTTTGGTCATAGTTTCTTTTAAATCGTTCTTGGAATCTTTGTGACTGCTTCTGCTCTGGTTAGAGTTAGTTTAATTTAAATAGTTTCTTATGATGTTAGCAATGCCAACATTGTTATGACTCAAGGGATGCTAGAAGCAATCCACTAGTACTTTGGAAGGACTTGAAACAGTATGAAAGGTCTCCAGATTAGAATGGAGAGTGGGTATAGGAAGCAATTGATTATGCTTATTGTTTGTACTTCTTTAAACTTGAAAGAATACTTTTAAAATATATAAAAGGAAAGAATACTTGACATATCACAAGTGGTAGATAACCACAAATGCTTGAGCTATGGTAATTTAAGGACCTTAGAGGAGTTTCTGGTGTATGCCCTATCTTTTATGGTGTGTGTCATAAAGGACAGTGTATTGACCTTAATTATCTTTGATTTCAGGGTCTTTTGTTCCTTTTCCCTTTTTACTTTTATTTATTTATTTATTTTTAAAGATTTTAAGTAATCTCTACACCTAATGTGGGGCTCAAAACTCACAACCCCAAAATCAAGAGTTGCATGCTCTACCAACTGAGCCAGCCAAGCACACCCTCCCCTTTTAACTTTTAACTAAAATTAATGTCTTTGAAGAGTAAAGAGTTATTTTTGGAAATTAAACTTGTGAATTTCTTTCTCTAATGATCTCTGTTTTTACCTCTATTTCCCCTGGAATAAGTCATTCTCAGTTGACAATTCATCTTAGTAATTGATCTATGTAACACTCATGTTAGGACTTTTTGTTTTTTTAAGAGAGTGTGATGAGGGGGGAGGGAGGGAGGCTCCACACCCAGTGCAGAGCCCAACTGGGGGCTCCATCTCACAACCCTGAGATCATGACCTGAGCTGAAATCAAAAGTCAGACAAGACACTTAACTAAGCTACCCATGCATCCCTACAGTAAAATTTTTCTGATGTCACCCAACAAAGATCACTTAGACTGCTATTGTGGCTATGCCTATCTCAGAGCAGATGGGCAGAAGTCTTTTTTTTTTTTATGAGACTTTTCTGCCTGTACTTGATTTTTAGTAAGTATATCATTTCTACTTTTCATGCCTCTATTTCAGAAGTGGTTTTCTAAGTAAGCAGTGCAATTGATGCTTTTGGACAAGAATATAAAACATTAGGATCCTGAGGAAACATATCTATGTGATCATCTGAATGACTGGTATACTTCTTCTGTTGGGGTATTTTTCCGGGTGATTAAATGTGAGGATTCTCCAAATATGGTGCAAAATGAGGCAAATGTGTGGCACTTGCAGCTTTGCTGCCAGGCCTCTGCTGTGAGGATGTTGCCTTTCCTGTCTCGAGTGCATCCTGAAGAGTTCCTCCAACGCTCCGTTTCCTTTTGCCTGATTCCAGGCTGAGGTAGTAGTTTGTACAGTTTGAGGGTCTATGATACCACCCGGTACAGGAGATAACTGTACAGGCCACTGCCTTGCCAGGAACAGTGCACCAGCTACTGAGTGGGGCGGAGAGGATGGCGACGCCCTGCTCATCTCTGGGAGAACAGGTAATGGGGAGGAAGTCTTTTTTTCTGCTTAGGGCAGGTGAGTCGTTACTAGAAATAGAACAACCAGAAAGATTTTGTAGTCGTCATTCTAGGACTTTGAAGATTTTCAAAGAAAACTATATTAGAGTTCCGTTTTGGAACTTAACAGAAAGTGCAATTTTCCCCTTCCCAGATCAAATGCCCTGTTATTAGAAAGTACCCCTGTGAACCACTGAAATGACTTAGTGCCTTCAGCCTCTTTGTTTCTGTGTTCTATTTGCCTCTAGAATATTCTTTCTGTGCTCTCCTGTCTGTATTTTGGCACCGTTGCCTCTTTCTCAACAATTGCTTCTTATTCCTAGTCTTTTTGGGGGCATAGCACTTTCCAGTTCTATTCTTTATGGCACTTCACTCCCTTCTCACCACCATCTTTTTTGTTTACTTTTTCAGATAGAATCGCTTGGGTTTTAAGAGTGTATTTTTCTCCCCAAGCACAAGCCTCTATGATTTTTCCTTTCTTTAATACTGGTAATCTCACTGCTATGACTTGTTGGTATATTAATGAGTTTAAGTTTTAAATATTTTAAGATATTTTTAATCCAGATTTCCTCATTTGTTCTTTTGACTACTTTATTATTATTTTTAACCTATTTCTCTGATACACAAAGTACCACTGGTTAATTTTAGAAGTAGTGGGACATTACTTTTTTTTCCATTTGTTTAGTTTTGATATAAATTGTATATCCAGTTAACATTTAGGTTAGAGTTGGGTTGACACACCGTTGGAGAACCCTGGACAAAAATATTATGCCAGAGTCCAGCCTGATCCTTAGTTTAGCATTGCTGCTTAATTCTTCGAGCCTGTTCCTCAGCAGCTAAATGTTTTCCTTTATGGCTTGCCATTTTGTGGGCACTAAAACTATTGTGTTTTGGAGGAGTGGCGCAGGCAGGTATTTTTGCAGGACAGGTTGCACTATAACTATGCAGAAGCCAAAGACTGGTGGTAACAATGACTTTAAACATTGCTCTATATGACATCAGTTTGAGAACTAAGCTTTTGAATTATGTGAAATCTGTAGTGCCCACCCCACTCTTCAGCTGTGGAGAGGAATTACTTAACCTTATTTATTTACACCTTGCTTGAGTTATGGAAACAATGAATTCTTTGATCTTGTTTTCAAGATGAATGCAAAGTAATTCCTTTAAAAATAATAGGATATCATCATGCCTTATTTGTCTTCTTACAGATACTATTCGTTACCTGTCCTTGCATGACAACAAATACATCAGATACTTTCCTGGACATAGCAAAAGGTAAGACCCAGGTGTTATAGGAGTAGATAATTCTTTTATCCCTGAGGTATCCAGAAACTGAGATTCGAGAGATTTTGTTAGTGAACTGAAGCTAGTTCCTCACCACTGTTTAGCATCCTTCTTAATCTTCTCTTGTTAACCCTCCTTAAAACAGCCAACACCTGATTACCTGAGGTTGTGGAAGCAGGGGGTAGGACTTTGTAGGTAAACTGAGATCTCAAGTTAAAACGTAATTAGGAAAAAAGTAAAAAAATAATAAAAATAATAAAATGTAATTAGGAAAAAAGTGGATTAAAGATACTCTGTGGAAACCTATGTAGTACAAATTATGTTTATCATTTAGGAACCCCAAATAATAATCAGATGTCCCTTAATGAAAGCACCATTTACGTGTATGAGGCCTCTTCCAGTATTGGTGGTCCCATTTCAGCAGACCCCTGCTTTACATAAGTATATTCCATGTGAAGATCTTAATGAGGATGCAAAAATATTTTTTTTTGCAAAAATATTATTAAATAAAATTGTCCTTTGCTACTTTTGAAAGTTCAAAAGCTTGTTTCCTTATTCTATTTTGTAGTGCATTTTATTTCTCTCTCCTACCCCAGTTTCCCCAGTGTTTTTTCTCCAGCTTTTTAAATTTGGGTTGAATGTTGAACTCATTTTCCTTTATTTTTTTATTTATTTATTTTTTTTTAAAGATTTTATTTATTCATTTATGAGAGGGAGTGGGGGGGCAGAGACACAGGCAGAGGGAGAAGTAGGCTCCAAGCAGGGATCCTGATGTGGGACTCGATCCTGGGACTCCAGTATTACACCCTGGGCTGAAGGCAGGTGCCAAACTGCTGAGCCACCCAGGGATCCCCGAACTCCTTTTCATTTGGATGATATTTTAATCACTGAGGGTATTTTGTCATGCTTTTGTTTGCAAATACAGCATTACTCCAGTACGACTTGGAGTGGTATGGAACCCTGGCAGGAGGGGGGCCAAGAGCACCGTTTTCAGCTCCGCTTCTGATTGGGCAGGGCATATCTGTGCTGAAGATGAAGGGTAGCAGCTGTTGGTTACTGTGTTGTTCCAAACAAAGAATGGCTTGTGACAAGTAGATGTTTTTGCTTCTTTGTAGTCAAATTAATGTTCACAAATGTATTGTCTGTAATTATAAGTTGATTGCAGTTGTTTAAAATTCTTTCCAATCTTCTTAATTATCCATCCTCTTGATGTTCTGATTCTTAGATGACTTTGTGCCTCTTTTGTTTTGAGAAAATCAAGGCCATCCAAAATGAGTTCTTTTCAACTTCTATCCCTTTTGCCTCTTCCTTGGAACCCTTTTCTTGAAAAGAAATAGGCTTTCTTCCTTGACAAAACCAACCTCCCTCCTTCTGCTTGCTTCTGTTTTTTTAACTAGACTTTTCCTTGTTGCCTACAAACTTACTTGGTCTTCTTTATCTTAAATCTATTTCTTGAACCTATTTCCCACTCCTTTTAACTGTCAAACATGAAAGAATAATCTACATACTCCCATCTCCACCTCCTCACACTCATTCACTGTTTAAATTATTCGGTCTATTCCTAGAATCATTTGTGGGGCTTTTTCTAAGCTGTTTTATTTCCCTTTTCCTGCTGCCTCCCGTTAAAATATACTGCCTTGGGGTTTTGTATGCTTTTATTTTATTTTATTTTATTTTTTGGTGCTCAGTTTCTCCACGACTTTTATTTTCCTTTGGCAGCTTGCTTTTCCCATCTTGGTTCTACTCTTGTTATTCTTGGCCTCCCTTCTTTTGACTTTAAAATAAACAAGGTTCTACCCTAGTTTTTCTTCCTCTCTTTATATTTTTCAGATATCTCCATCACTAATTTCATTCACCTCTACTCAGATGGCTTCCCAAAACAGTGTTTTCAATTCATGTCTATTCTGATTTCCAGACTCCATTTCCACCTCCAGGTTTTATATACGTCTAAGTAGGTGTTTCTTTCATGCCCCCACCTGATAGGTCCAGCACACCATCCCTCGTTGTTACATGCCTTGGGCCCACTCTTCTCTGTTTGTGTCATATTTCCTCATCACTGTTCTTCTAATTATCCTGACTCAAAGCCTCTGTTACTTGTTTGCTTTCTTTCCCTGCTTTCACATGTAGTGAGCTGTTAATCCTATTGATTCTGCCTAGGTTTAACCTCATGTGTCACTTCGCTCTGTTCTTTCCTTTTCTTCTGCCCCAGCTCATGCCCTATATCAAGTGAATTATTGGCAAATCCTAATTAATCTCCCAATCCCTCATCATCCTGCTTTAGCATCCTATGTACAGCTCTGACCACTTCACAGTCTCTGCCCGGAAACTTTAATGGTTCGCTGTATCTGTCTGCTCCTTTCCTTTGGAATCAAGCTTGCCTCCCTTCAGCTCTCATTTTCTTAGCATTATCTCCTGACATTTGAGTTAAGGTGAACTCTGGGCTGCTTCCTGAATGTGGACCTCATGCCTTCCTACCTGGCACTTTTTCTGTAAGGGCATTTCCCGATGAAATCCTGTCCTCTATGTGTGCTGCTTCTTCTGGAAGGCCTTCTCTGACCATCTCTCAGATTTCTTTGGGCTAGTTAAGCTTTCTTATTTCTTAAAGTTGAGGTTTTGCTTCTCATTGTATATCCTTTATCTCTTAGCATAGAGTCTTGTGCCAAGACAGATTTCCTCTGAGCTTTTGCCCTGAATACCATGGCATTAAAATTACATGTCCACATGCATTCTGCTCACTCTTTTATTACCACCTCAGCATTCAGGAAATTTTGGCTTACGATATCTTTAAATGTTTAAGTTGAGGAACTAGTCCAGATATTAGTTGAGTTGAATTGTTAGAAATTCTTCTTTAGATAAAAACTTTATTTAAAAAAGTGTATTTTCTCATTTTCTATTCATGGCATAAATTTTAATTCTTTCCAGTGGCACGAAAACTTCCTGAACCCCTTACAGTGTCATCCAAAACTTGAACAACTTCTATTTCTAGATTTTTTTTTTTTTTTTTTAAGTTCATTCACGGGATCCCTGGGTGGCGCAGCGGCTTAGCACCTGCCTTTGGCCCAGGGCGCGATCCTGGAGACCCGGGATCGAATCCCACATCAGACTCCCGGTGCATGGAGCCTGCTTCTCCCTCTGCCTATGTCTCCGCCTCTCTCTCTCTGTGTGACTATCATAAATAAATAAAAATTTAAAAAAAAGTTCATTCACAAATAAGCTGTGCGATTTTGGTCATCTTTTTGACTTCAAGCTTTTGTCAAAATGAGATAGCACAACACCAACATTTCTTTTATAATCTTCATCTATAATATCAGCTCCTGTATCTGTGAAGTGTTTTACAGCCAAGCCAGAATGTATGGAACTACTCTTCCATAATTCGGAAGGAAGAGTTATCCAAATGTCTGTTTTCACAAGGGCTTTCTCTGTAGGTGGTACTGTAGAATCATAGGTGCTATATAGGTCCTAGCTCCCCTCATTTGGGTTGGGGTTGTGGTGTGTTCTGAGAGGCAGATGAAGTAGAGCCACGTGCCGTCCTTCCTTGCAGGCCAGGCCCAAATGCTTGGGAGGCAGTGTGTATCTTCAGAGCAGGGTGTGGTAGAGTGAGAAAATGAGCAGAGGGGACAAGAGAGCTCAGGGTGAACCTTTTGAAGAGAGGTCTTCTAGTGAGTGACTCTTAATGCTATAACCACAAAAGGGGACCCATATCAAAAATACAGTTGCTATTAGCACAGACCTGTGGCTTAGTAAGTGTGGTGCCCAAGCCAACAGTCTTATCATCACCTAGGAGCTTGTTAGAAAGAAGTACAAGTTCTCAGACCTCACCCCAGACCTACTGGATTAGAAGTTCTAGGAGTAGATCCCAGTAGTCTGTGTTTCAGTCCACCCCTCGGGTGATGCAAATGGCACTCAGGTTTGAGACTGTTAGTGTAGTCCTCAAAACCCTAAGGAATCATGAGAGTTTTTTGTTTTGTTTTTTAATTGTAATATAGTTTAATACCATAAATTCATCCTCTCAGAGTACCCAGTTCAGGTTTTTAGTATATTCACAGAGTTGGGCAACAATCATCACTAATCCAAAACATTTTCATAACTCCCAAATAGAAACCCTGCACCCATTAGCAGTCACTTCTCATTCCCTCTTCTCAAGTCCCCAGCAATCACTAATCTACTTTCTGTCTCTATAGCTTTGCTTATTCTGGATATTTTGTGTAAATGAGACACTGTGTGGCCTTTTATGTCCAGTTCTTTCATTTACTATGTTTCCAAGGTGAATACATGTTGTAACATGAACCAGGGCTTCATTTCTTTTTGTTAGCAAATAATGTTTTATTATATGTATGTACCACATTTTGCTTATCCATTCATTAGTTGATGGGCATTGGGGTTGTTTCTACTCTTCGGGTAATATGAATAATGCTGCTGTGGACATATGTGTACATTTTTGTGTAGACATACTTTCATTGCCCTTGGGTATATACCTAGAGGTGGAATTTCTGGGCCCTTTAGTAATTATCTGTCTTTAACTTTTTGAAGAACTGGAAAACTTAAAAAGCAACTGCACCATTTTACATTCCAGTCAGCAATGCGTGAGAGTTCTAATTTCTCCATATCCTTACCAACACTTATCTATTGTGAAGTAATATCTCCTTGTGGTTTGATTTACATTTTTATGTTGTAGTTTTGTTTCTTTTCTCATTATATTAGTTGCCTTTGGTTATTCCAGATTACTTGTATATGTATGTTTCTTAAAATGGCAGTTTTGGAAGAACAGGTGTAGATAGAGGGGTTTAGAGTTCACATCCAATTTTTGCAAATATTTTGCTTCAACTCCTATTTATCTTGATGCATTGCAGGGTGGTGGCCTTGTCCATGTCACCTGTGGATGACACTTTCATTTCTGGGTCTCTTGATAAGACCATTCGACTCTGGGATCTCCGGTCTCCTAACTGCCAGGTAATGGTACCTCACAGTTACACTTTGAGTGTTTTCTATGGTAGGCAATGTCATCAGCTCCTCCTCTCAAAGAAAGGAGAAAGTAATGATTCTATTTTGAGATCCCAGAGTCTTTCTAAACTTTGGAGAAAATCTGTCTTCCTGGTAGGTAGCTGGTAATTAAGCAAATACACTAATCCAGTGCATATTGTGTTATGCTCTGTGGCTTTTTGCTTTCAAAACCGTTTTCCTAAAACCTGTGAGCTATAGCTTTTATTTGAATTCAGTGTTTATAGAATTGTACAGTTAGGGCTGATGAAGCTAGTTTTATGGAGATGTGTTTGTAAAAACCCTCATTTTAGTTTTTTGCTTTTTCATTCCCTAGGTAGGCAGGTATCCTTTTTTGTGTCCCTTTCTTAGTTTTTATTGGAAAAAATTAATTATATAATGGTAGAATCCTGGGTTCATTAACTTTTCTTTTTATTTTTTCTTAGGGCCTCATGCATCTACAAGGCAAGCCAGTTTGTTCCTTTGATCCAGAAGGGTTAATTTTTGCTGCAGGTGTCAATTCTGAAATGGTTAAACTTTATGACCTTCGCTCTTTTGATAAGGTAAAACCTTTGAGTCTTTGAGCTATCTTGACATTACAGAAGTTTTGAAGGGTAAGATGGGAGCCTTTTCCATGGTAGAGGAGGTATGTGGTAGACTTTAGAGAATGTTGGAGCAGTAGTTCTCCCTCTGCGTTTCCTAGTCAAAAAGAAATCTAAAGGGACAGAATCAGAGTTGGCTCTGGCAAGAGGAACACTGATGGGCCTTGGGCTGGGGCTGCTGTCTTTATCATTTCAGGGGCCATTTGCGACTTTTAAGATGCAGTACGATCGGACTTGTGAGTGGACAGGACTTAAGTTCAGCAATGATGGTAAACTCATCCTCATCTCCACCAATGGCAGCTTCATCCGTCTCATCGATGCATTCAAAGGAGTGGTGATGCACACCTTTGGGGTGAGCTGACAACCTTTGAGCGTAGTTATTTCTGTGGTCTCACCTCCTGGGCTGAGAATTATGTTAGCTGGTTGGTGACCAGCAGTTATCCTTAACTCACCAATGGAGGCACGGGCTTGCATTTTCATTCTGGACATGAACTTCTCTTGGATTCCGAGACATTCACTTCTCACACAGTGACCCAAATTTGGAGTTTAGATACAAAATAATCCTTGACCATAATAATTTGATTGTTGCATTGAATATGGAGCTGGAGATGGGGTTGAATTGTAAAGAGTACCAACCTTGTGTGGAACATTGGTGACACTACGCATGAGGAGGAGAGGGTTTCATGGAAAGGTGATGTGTGTGCTGGGTCAGTGTTTGCAGGCAGGGCTGTGATAAGAGAACTGTTCTTTTTTTAGGGTTATGCCAATAGCAAAGCTGTTACTCTGGAAGCCTCATTTACTCCAGACTCCCAGTTTATTATGATTGGTAAGCTTTCTTTATCCCCCTTGGAGGTTATTTCTCTGGTACTGTACATTTGTTTCTTGTGTTATTTTTGTTAGTTTTAACTAATTAAGATACTACTTATTATCCTTTTGATAGACATTCTCAGATTTCAGTATAGTACATTATGCCAAAAGTGTAGTGTCTTTATCCTGATTTTGCAGTTCTTTACTGGGATTAACGTTGATCTTCCCTGGATTAGCATAAGAATTAAACTCTTACAAGCACAATATTACTAGTAATACTAACTTCCTGATATAACCCTACATTAGGTTGTCAGTGGCTCAATGTTGGTAGGGTGTGATAGTATTCAGCCTCCTTTTTACATGAGAAAACTGAAGTTACAGGGGAAATGACTTGCTCAGGAACAAATAACTACAGTTAAGATCAGTTTCAGTTTCCAAAGTCTCTTTTCTTTACTGCCTTTTCGTCCTCAATTTCTGATGAGGGGCCCGAAGCTGGGCTTTTCTGCAGATATCAATCCATATCTTTCCTATTTGTTTTTTCATTGCACCTTGAGCTGTTGTATTTTTCTTTACCATTCCCTTTAGGTTCAGAGGATGGCAAGATCCATGTCTGGAATGGAGAGAGTGGTATAAAAGTAGCTGTGTTGGATGGCAAGCACACAGGCCCCATTACTTGTTTGCAGTTCAACCCCAAGTTCATGACCTTTGCCAGCGCATGTTCCAACATGGTATGTGAACATGACTCCCACTTAGGGGCCCTTTCTGGTTGGGGTGGTAGGTGCTTCAGTGAGCACGGCAAGCTGCATTGTAAATAGGTATGTTACAAGAAGCACCTGGTGGCCTGGTGAAAGATCAGTCCTTAAGTGTCAGACTCTTGATTTCAGCTCAGGTTGTGATCTCAAGGTCCTGGGATCAAGCCCTGAGTCAGCCTCCCTGCCTAATGGGAAGTCTGCTTCTCTCTCTCCCTCTACCACTACCCCCCTAAATAAATAAATCTTAAAAAAATAAAAATAAAAAAAAGTAAAAGACCAGTCCAACCAGAGATCAGATAATAGGAGGTAGTGAACCAGGGAAGCCACCAGTTGAGGAACAAGAACTTGCATGCTTGTCCTATACCTATTTATTAAAAGATTTTACTTGAGAGAGAGCGAGCGAGTGACAGCACGAGCAGGGTGAGGAGCAGAGGGAGAAGCAGACTCCCCACTGAGCATGGAGCCCCACATGGGGCTCAATCCTGCAACTCCAAGATCATGACCTGAGCCAAAGACAGATGCTTAACCAGCTGAGCCACCCAGAAGCCTCAATTTTGTCTTTCCCTGGGTGGCGCAGCGGTTTAGCGCCTGCCTTTGGCCCAGGGCGCGATCCTGGAGACCCGGGATCGAATCCCACGTCGGGCTCCCGGTGCATGGAGCCTGCTTCTCCCTCTGCCTGTGTCTCTGCCTCTCTCTCTCTCTCACTGTGTGCCTATCATAAATAAATAAAAATTTAAAAAAAAAAAAAAATATTTTGAAGAAATAAAATATTACCAGCCTTTTGTGGCTACAGCCTCTCGGTGTGCCATTTCTTTCAGTTTTTGCTGAAAAACTCAGAATTTCTTACAATTGATCATAACTCATTACTTAGAATTTCCTCTAGGCCCCTGTCTCTTCTTTAGACAATGCTAGTGCTAGAACAAAGCATGTCTCAGTCACAGTTTCTTTTTGGCATCTCTTAAATCTACCTGAGTATTTGAGGATGAGGGATTTTGCTTTAGCCTACCCAGAACACATTGCCCCCTTTTTTTTTTCCAACTAAGGAAAGTGTTGGAAAGAAATGTGGCAAAACCAGTTCAATCCCTTTCACTTTTTTACAGCTCAGGAAGGAGAGGACCTATTGGAGGTTACCTGGCAGATTAACAATGAGGCCAGGTTACCTAGATACCCACTTCTCAGACAGCTTTCCTGTTTTTCCTTACCATTGGACCTCTAGGGTAGGAGGTAGACAGTGTTGGAGACAGAACTAGCTTAACTTTCATGTGGAGGGGGCAGTGTTTCTCCATAGATTGCCTGAATTGATTGGTAATGAGAGAAGGCCACCAGCTGTAATTCCTCACCAATGGGGTTGGGCATGGTGATGCTGTGGTGAGGAGTAAGAACCCTCAGCATTGAGGAGAGAGGGTTGCCTTTTTAAAAGTTGACTTTGTTTCTCCTTCCAGGCCTTTTGGTTGCCTACCATTGATGACTGACCTTGGTGCTGCTCGGCTGTTTATGTACAGTGAGGGTGGCCAACAGGAAAAAACTCAGAGGGGACTGAGATACTGGATTGGATCATTTGACTGGGCTGGAGAGCATCCTTCCACATGGCCTTCCCATGGATGTGCTGTACATCTGCTCAAAAGAAAAAAAGGACTTTGCCGAGCTTCTTCAAAAAGACTCTTGGTGTGGCAGATTCTATCAGGACTTCAGATTTTCCAGCTGTCACTGCACTGAGCTCCTCCAGAGGAGTGACCAGATTCATGATTAGGGTATACTGGGGCCCTCAAGACGCCTTCAATTTTGAATGTATTTGCTGCTGAGGAGCCGGTGAAGTTGTTAATTCTGCACATCCCTTCTCCCACCCCTGTAAATGCATGGGAAGCTACAGTTCTGGTTTTGAGATGCTAAGGGCAGCTCAGCACCCCTTGCCCTCACCCTGCATGTCTTGTTACTGGGTCTCCCCGTGTCATTGTGGCATTGTTCCACAACCATCATGTCACTTAGGTGCCAAACATTTACAGAAATAAGTCTTCATATATCTTGGGGTAAGAAAGGGACAGATACAGAAAGGAGGACCTTGTCAGGAACCCTTGTGAGTTAGTTGTGTAAGGGTAGGTGATCAGGGCATGCCTCAAGGCTCTGAGTTTTGGGTGGGAAATGGCACAGGAGCCTGAGAGAGTGGGAAGTGGAGGTTGCAGGTGAGGTAAGTTCCTATTGCTGGGCAGTTTAGCGGTAGCCTGATGTGATCCCCTATCATTAAGACAAACCTGCAGTCTTTCTTGGTGCCTGCCAAGCTTGGTTTTATACAAAAGCAAGGTGGGAGTTTATTTTTGTACATGAGATACATCACGCTTTCCTGTGGGCCAGTATTGTGGAGTGAGTCTGAGTTGTTTACACTGATGCCTTCCCTGCCCACCCCAAATTGTGTACAGTCTCCAGAGGATACCACCCCTTTTCCAGCTCCCAAGTAAGAGCTGGCTCTAGGCCTGTGTTATATGTTATATTTAGCCTTTTTATATATGACATGGGGTTTCTGTTGTTGGTATTTTAGCACAGTGTGTACACCTTCATTTAAATATATCCGTGTGTGCATACATATGTATATATATGTATGTATGTATGTATGCATGCATATATATATATGTATATGGAATATGTCACTTCTCAAGAGTTCAGCAGAAGGAGATGGGGTCCTGCAGCCCAGGAGAAAGACTGCATCCTTTCTAATAGTGTTTGCCACAAGTGTTAGTCTTCTCTATTAACTTTTTCCTTTGGGAGACAGAATGAAGCAAAGCTTCAAGTGTTTGCTGTTCCCATGGCAGCTAAATGAGGGTCTTGGGATAACTTCCCTTGTGTTCCTCAAGCCGCACTTTGGGGCCCTTTCTGCAGTATTAGCCCCCTTTTTTGCTCGGTGATGCTCTGTCTGCGCCTGTACGTGTGTGACAGTCACTTTTGCATGCCTTTTGTGTCTGGCTTCTAGCGTTTGGGGACAAGATGCTGGAACCAGAGCATTTTCAGTTTGAAGCTTCTTTTCCAATTACAGGTCATTCCTGTTTACCTGGTATGTCTGCTTTCTTCTTTTCCTTGCCTTCTCTTGGAAGGGGGAGAGGTCTTGATCAGGGTTGAGATGAGCTAAGACTGGCTCATAGCCTTTCCTTCCCCTGTTATGGCCTTCTTAAAGCTGGACCAGTGGCATGTTATTTCACTAAGTCCCCAAACACGTGAGCAGGTCATACATTCCCTGCAGATACAGAACCAGGCTCAGCAAGGTTATGATTTGCCCAAGAGTACACAGCTGCTAAAGGGGGGAGCAAGCCATTAACTGCTTTTGTTCAGCAGCCGGAATAGGCTGTGAATTGCTAGCAGTTACTGTTTTGTTAGCAGTTACTTTTGACTTGTTCCTCAAGCTTAAAGGGCAAGGGGCATACATCTTTTCAAAACGTAGACTGGAATCTGCAATGCCACCATCAATAGCTCTGCCTTCTCAGAGTGGAAGAACTTTTAGAAACCAGATGATCTGAGCTATTACTGCCCACTCATGGCTCTTCAGGGTAGAAAATTCATGGTAGGAGTAACTGTCCAGAGAGTGCTTGAGACTGTGGATTTACAAGGGCTGCATAATTAACATACCTGCAACCAGAGCAGCCACTTGCCTGTCAGTAAGGAAGAGGATTTCTATTGAGTTTCTGTGTGTCCAAAGCTGAGGTACCATGTCCTTTGAAATATGCACAGCACTGCCTCTCTTTCTAGGGACCTGTGGCTAGAGAGCTGGCTCCTGAGTGTGGAAGGAAAGAGGAAAGATACTGGCTGGAAGTGACTGGAAACGATGTGGGAATGAGGCAGAATAAAGGGAGCAGAGGTATGGGGCTGCAGGGATGCTCTCAGTGGAGCCAGGGGTACTCCAGCTCTCTGGGGTGGGAGGGGGCACACACCGTACGTACTCTCAAGAGTTTAGGCCAAAGCCACCAGTTTGTAAGTGACACTGCACTGCTCAACCACCAGCCAGTGGGGTGTTTTTATTTTTATTATTTTTTAGACAAAAACTTCCCTGTTGCAATCATAATTAATGCTTATTGAGGAAATTTGGGGAATTTTTAAATGAATCAGTTCGCCACCCAAATGCTACCACTGTTAATCTTTTGGTGTTAAATGTTCCTCTAGACATTTCTGTGCATAGATTTTTGGTGTGTTTACATAGTTGTTATTCTACTGTATATACAATTTTATGTCCCTTTTGTACTTAACATATAAACATTTTTTCCATGTTACCAGTCTTAAAGTTTTATGGCTGTAGACTCCGTTGTTGAGTTTCCATAGCATGGTTTGCATGGTTCCCTAGAGTTGGGAGGGAGGGGTGGGTTGTCTCCTGTTAGTCCTCTTGACTCACCCTGGGACTCATAATGCTGTGTGGATGGATTGTTGGACTCCCTGGGACTGCCCCTGCCTGTTCCCGGTGACCAAGGCCTGTGGCCTGGCTGGTGGGAAAAAACCCTAGACCCAAACAACGCATAGCAGCCTGGGTGGTCTCAACCACAGGCTCTAATAGCAGCCACGGGGCCAGAAATGAGTGACTGGGAAGACCCAACCTGAGACAGCACTGAAATAGTATTTCAGACGCTGGCACGTACCTCAGGCTGCCTTTCATGCCCCATTGTTACCTCAACCCTTGATCAGATCGGCAGCTTCTAGCTGGAATAGTTTGCCCTGCTACAGTGGCCCTGGCTTCTATGGGGCAAAGATAATGGGGCTGCTTCTCTTAGGCTCCTGTACCAGTTCTGGCAGAGGGCCTGCCCAATAGCTTGATAACCCATTGCCTGGCTTGTGAGTTGGTAACTCCTCGAATGTGTGCACTAACTCAGGATCCTCAGAGCTGCAGGACCTGCTGCCTACCTCTTCCTGCTTCTCTCTGAACTAGAGAAGACCTCCTTGGGCCTGCCACTTTGCCCATAGTCATTGGAGGTTGGCCAAAGAATATGAAGAGCCGCAGAGGGAACATCCCAGCTTGTGAGCAAGAGGCCATGCATAGGTTCTCCTGGCAGAACAGATCAGTCAAGGAGAAAGAGCCCCCCGCCCACAGTCTGGTGGGAAAGCTGCTGCATTCGGCTCTGCTAAGACCCATGAACACACAGATCAGGGTGGCTGACCCTGCAGCAGTCACTCCTGTCAATTTGGCGGGATTGCACTGGAGAGACCTGCTGTGCCCACTCCCTGGGCTTTGGCCTTGTGTTGAGAAGCAAGAGCAGGCAGTGGGCTGGGTCAGAAGCTAAGTCATCAGGCTGCTGGGGTGAGCTTCCTTAGCAGCTGACATGAGAGACAGGCACAGGATGCTGCCCACACTGCTGGGGGATAGGGGTGGTTGCTGCAGACAGAGGAAGTAAGAGTGCACAGGTCGTAAGGCACACTCCTGCATTTACCAGCCATCTAAATAGAGCAGGCTGGAGAGGCTGCCACTGCTTCTGGGGCCACCAGTTTGTCAGGACTTTGCTGTGGACAGATGGGAGGCCCAGAAGTAGCTGGGCTGTGGGACAGGTCTGAAAAACAAGAAATTTGGTAGTTTTCCCCTATCCCTTCCCTGGAGAATATAGGAAATGGAGTCTAAAATGAGTTCATTAGGGGGGCCTGCCTGCTTAATTAAGTCACTAGAGCATGTGTCTCGATCTCAAGGTCGTGAATTCAAGCTCCACATTGGGCACAGAACTTACTTTAAAAAAATAAAGTGGGCAAATTAAATAAAATGAGTTAATGGGCAGGAAAGGGGGCCTGAGAGCCTCCCCAATAAACCATACATAAATTTTACCATCAATTCTGGTGCCTCTTTGCTCATGTTCCTCCTGGCCCATCTAGGTTGTGAGTTGCCTGGTTAGAATTTATCTCAATTGTAAACTAAAGAAGGAGTGTGAGGCTGAGGTCATAAAGGTGGTCACCTTGTAATTCAACAAATGCTTCTGAGCACCCGGGCCTTGGCAAGTCCTAGGTATTAATAGTCTTGTGGGGAAGGTAAGAACTAAGCTGCTCATCAAACAAGCCCTGGAACCCTGAGTGACTTGTCTCCAGCTAATTCTTGCTTTATTGAAATTGGCATTCAAATCCAAGTTAAAGGCACTCCTTCTGGTACATCAAGCCCAGAGCTCACAGATGGTGGTAGAGACTTTTCTGTTCCCTGGACCACAGTTCCCTCACTGGGGCTCACCCCACGTTGGGAACTAGGGAGGCTCACTGAGAAAATGCAGTCCTGACTATAGGCAAACTTGAAAGGCAGAGGGAAGGCCAATTCTTTGGAAAGAAACAAGAGCAAAAAGTGTACTATAATGCTAAGCTTTACAGCAGTTCATGGTTCACAAGGGCCATTCAGCACACAAACATTTAATAATAGGTGATGGGGAGCAACAAAACCAAAGGCATTGTTGGGACATTAGCCTAGGGCAGGGCTGGGGCCAGGGAGGAGTGGTCAGAGGACATTCCCTGCTCAGCAAACTCTGGGGCTCCTCTTGCTGCTTTCTGTTCGGCCCAACTTTAGCCCCTGGGCCTGTGCCTCACCTCCAGCGGCAGAAGAGGGTAAGGCAGGAACCTGGTCCGGTCTCTCCCAAGGGGCTATACAAGATGGCTGTTCAGCAGATAGGCTACCCACAGCTTTTCCCTGCATGGGCTTTGGGGGTTATTGAGTAAATACCCTAACATTCATGGGTTAGAGACCTGGATCCAAACAGGCTTTACTGCCCCTCCTGGCAATCTTGACCAATGCCCTTAGTCTGGCTGTGCCCATCTGGGAATAATACTGGGTTGCTGAGACCCGGTCAGAGAAACCCCACTTGGGTTTCCTACACTGTAAAGGGGTGTTACTGATTTTGCGCTTTTGCCCTGCCTGTCAAAGGGGGGACCTGGGGAGCGGCACTCTCCATACTCTTCCAGCTTTGACTGCCCCATATAAATGCTCTCTTTGAAATGGGCTGGGGGTGGGGTCAACCCATTGTGTCTGGGGCGGGGGCAGGGCAGGTAAGCCTGCTGTTGGCCATCCTGGGGGGATGGGGACTACACCCGGCCCCAGAGTGGTTCTGGGATATGGTGTCTGAATCCTCAGTGGCCACTGCTCCTTTGGCCCTGGCTGTGCAAAGGAATCACGAACACCGAGATGTCGTCGTAGGATACCTGCCCTTCCCCTGTGGGACCGTCGTCCTTCCCTTGTGTGCTGTGTATCAGCATTTTGGCCAGCTCCGAGAACCTGTGGGGATCATCCTACAGATGCACTTTGGAGCCAGAGGAAAGAGGCAAGGCAGCCCTCAGGGAGAACTTGCTGTGCAGGGCTGGACTTGCGGGGACTCGCTGTAGTCCAGCTGTGGCCCCGGGCAAGTTACTAGCATGGCAGGGCCACAGGTTGGACTGTGGGGATTTCCAAACCCAGAGATTTTGAAGGCCCACCAGTCACCCCCCAGAGAAGCTTGAGACAGCCCCACTCTGACCACCTGCCCTGAGCTGGGCTCATCATCAGCGCTGTCTTCTCAGCCATAACTACTTCCTGGTGTTGCTGCTGGCACCAGGCAGGTCCCCAGAAGCTACAGTACCTGTGTGGGTCCTCTTGGTTGCCAGGGAGGAAGCTCCGTACTAGCCGTGCCACCTGCTCATTGGACAGGACATCCCAGAGCCCGTCAGTTGCCATGACAACCACATCCTCCTCCTGCAGCTCCAGCTGGTCCACATCCAGTACAGTCACCTGCAAGTTAAGCCTGAGGATCCCTCACACTCCCTCCCCAGCTCCTGCCAGCCTCATCATCAGCCTTTCTGGGCAGACGAAAGCTGGTGTGGGCTGCCGCCTGCTCACCTGGGGGACAGAGAGCAAGAAGGGCTTGAGCTGAATGTTTGTGTCCAGGACTCTGAGCTGATGGTCTCCCAGGCCCCGGGAGACAGCCAGTGTTCCCAGTAACCGAGCCTGGGGACAAGGAAAACATGAGGTGATCACAAACCGTCCCAGCGAATATGCAAATAAAGTACGCAGAAGAGAACTGTGGTCCTCAGGTGCCCTGGGTGGAGGGATAGACGTCCGTAGCCTTGAAGCAGGATCCCTGACCCCAGCTACAGCCCCCAACAAGGAACGAAGGAGTTCCCACCTCCGCAGGGGGCTAGTTAAGAGGGGTTCTTAGAAGGGGCCAGTCACTGACCTGCCTACCCTGCCCATGGATCAGTGGGTACTTGAGATCCGACTTCTCCACGCACTTGTAGCTCCTACCAGGAGCAGACCCAGTATCAACCCAGGCCCTGCCCACCCCCTCGTCTCCCTGCCCCACCCTGGTGGAAGAGGACTGCCCCAAGGCCACACATGGGGCCTGGACATCAGGGTGCTCCCCTCTATCTCCCTACCCCACGTCGCTCACCAGCCTCTCATGTGGTGGTCCCGGAACAAAACTTTCTGCCCCAAGTCATCCCCCTTCAGTCGCCGGGGGAACTCCAGCCGGGTGAACTCACCAGCCAGAAGCTCAGGGTAGACAAAGGCCTGGGGTAGGGAGGCCATGCTCAGATCAGACTCTCTCAGGTGGCCTCTGGTGGCCCTGGACTCACAGGGCTCCACAGCCTCCCTCTGCCAAAGGCACCTACCAGCTGCTGGATCCGCTGCCGCTCAGTCTCTGGGGTGAACTCGGAGCTCAGGGGTCGCACCTCATCTTTCCGTACCAATATGGCCCTGGATGGGGTTGGGGAAGAGAGGGAGGAGAGGTCTCTGGGGCAAGGTCTGTGGGGCAGACTCAACCCTGGCTCATGGCCTCCCTCCTGTCGACCCCTCCTCCAGCCACCAGGGACCAGGTCTGCCTATGCCAGTCCTCGCTCAAAGCCCCCCACGACTACCTATGCCCTGCAGAGTAACGGCTCAGCCCTTGGGCCTGGCCTTGAGGTGTCCGCCTTCCCTGACATCTGCTGTCCACTCACACCTGACATGCCAGGTACTCGAGCAACTCAGTCAATCCCCATTTCCATCCCTCCACTTCCATCCCCCTTTCGCTGTCCCCACTGCCTCTGGTGCCCACCTGCCCGCCAGCTCTTACCTGCTATCCCCAGCGTTGGCCACATACAGCTTTCCCTGCAGGAACACAGCCACCAGGGCCGTGCAGCCGCCCACCTGGCCTGAGGCCTCCAGCTCCCGCCCGATCACCTCATCCTGGGGCAAAGCGAGCCACTTTAGCTGCTGCTTGTACTGCTCACCATACCACTCTGTCCCCAGTCCCCACCCTATAGTTCACTTCCCCACCAACAAGCCTGGCAGTCCCAACCCAAAGTCTAGCTATGACTCTGGGATCCCAGAGTGGTTGGAGGATCTAGACGTATCCCTTGGGAGGGAGAGAAGTGCTGTTCAGAACTGAGGAAGGGAAAGCAGCCCTGCACCAAGGACCAGCAGGATGCACACGGTATGCTGCATGTAAAAGCACCAAGCACACACCAGGTACTAGATAAATGGGAGGGATTACGATGACCACGACTAACAAGCCAACCCCATCCTGTCCTCCCAATGCAAAGATCCAAGGAGACCACTGCTGTGTGCAGGGATGCCCCACAGCCCGGGTCTCTCAGGTCCCTGGCCCCTTCCCAGCCAATGGCCACACTCACACATTCCTGGAAGGCATTCTCCAGAGCCCCGATCACCAAGTCTTCTGCCCTAATGCCCTTTTCTTCCACAAACTGGGGGTCACTGGGGCAGACGCAACGGCCGCTGAGGTGCATGGGGGGCTGAAGGGCCACCATGCCCTCTACCACGGCCTCCAGCTGCCGGCGCAGGCAGGAGTGCAGGGTGTTGGCAGCCAGAATGGCTGCAGCTGGACCACCGTGCCCATCAAACAGGGCCCAGTAATGACCTGTCAGGAACTGTACAGGAAGGACTTGGTGTCAGGCTGTGCCTGGCTTCCCCAGTTGTCCCCTGGCCCAGAGTGGGACTCTAGAGCAAGAACCTCAACCTGCAGTCCTGGTCCAAGTCCTGGTCCCCGGGCCGGGGCCCCGCTGTACTCACCTCCTCTGGGCACAAGGTCAGCCACTCCTGGTCCTCTTCGGCCCCAAACTCACATCTCCGTATGCACAGCTGCCCACAGGCTGCCTGATCCTCATTAAACTCCGATTTCTCTGCGTTGATGATCCTGAGGCCAGTAAGCATCAGTGACCCTTCAGGGACACACCCGCGTCCCCACCGGCAGAGACCAGAGCCGGTACACAGGAGGAGGAGCCCTACCTCGGAGGCAACAGCCCTCCTGCTGCCTCGGACACAGCCTAAGTCTCCTAACTGTTCAGTAAGGTCAGGGTAAGGCCAAACTCGGGGCTCAGCACCGCCCCCCTCCCGGAGCCTACCTTCTGCCTGGGGAGACCCGGGGCTCCCTCGCCTGTCCTCCACCCCGCCTCAGCCGGAGTCCCTGTCCCGTACGGCTCGGGCCACAACCCAGGGTGCGGTTGAGGGGGGCTCCCGGGCCCGCAGCGCCAGGGCTGGAACTCTAGCCGGTCCCCGCCTCATCTCGGAAGCCCCAGGGGTGCAGGGCGTCCCGGCTCGCTCGCGTCTCCGCGGGAGGCGGGAGTCCCAAAGAAGAGACTTGCGGAGGGGCGGGGGCTGGAGGGGCGGGAGGTGGGGGGGCTGTCCAGGGTCCCCGGGGAGGCCAGGAGGGGGGTGGCCACAGAGCTGGGGGGGGGGCTCGCTTGGCTTAGGCTGTTCTCTGGGGCGGCCCAGCGCGGGGGTGGCGGAGCAGGGCCGGGGGGGGGGGTCGGGGAGGGGGCAGGGGGTCGGGGAGGGGGCCGGGGGGCGGGGGGGGGGGGGGGCCCGGGGGGGGGCCGGGGCGGGCACTCACTCGGCGTAGCCTGCGTTCCAGGGCAGCGCGCGGCCCCGCGCAGGGCTGCGCACTGGCCGGGCGTCCGGGCGGCGCGGGGCGTCGGCGGAGCCGGAGCCGGGGCCCGAGCCCGAGCCGCGCAGGAAGCGGGGCCGCCGGTAGGGCACGGGGCTGGCGCGCGGTCGGGGCGGCCGCGGCGCGGGGAGCGGACCCCCCGGCAGGAAGCGGCGCCGGAACCAGCCGGCGGACATGGCGCGGCGGCAGGGGGCTGCCCGCGGGGCCCCGGGCGGGAGAAGGAAGCGGCGCGGGGGCGGGGCGGGGGCGGGGCGGGGGCGGGCGGGGCGGGGCCGGCGACGCCCCCAAACTCCGGCCTCCTGCGGGGGTGCGCGCGCGCGGCCGGGGCGCCTCGGGCTCGCGGAGCCTCGTGACGACCCCGAGGAGCTGAGGTCGCTGGCGGGCCCACTTCGCAGGCAAGACGACCGAGCCTCGAGGGGCCGAGCGGCTTTGGCCGCGTCCCACAGCCGCCCGAGCAGGCGGGTGCTGCTCCGCAGGCGCGGGGCGCGGCTTCGCGGGGGAGAGGGCGCCCCTGGCCTCCCGGGGGGTGACGGGGCGTCCGCAGCGCGGGGGCCTGCAGCCTGGTTCCGCGCCGCCGCCTCGGGCTCCTCCCGCCGGGCCCCGGCCTTGCGCAAGGGGAAGGCGGGAACAGGATGTGCTTGGAGGTGTCGGGCCGGCGCGTTGAGTAAGAGTCCCGGAGCACAGGGCTCCCTCGGGCGGCCTCCATTCCCCCTCTCCCCCCTCTCCGCCCCCCGGTGGGGCTCGGTGATCACCCCGGCCTTCCTCATCCTGAGGGGCTGCTCCCCACTTCGGAGACATCCTCCCAAACCACCGCCCCTCCAGTCAAGATGTCCTCTCTGGGCACACAGCAGGATCTTCCTTAGAGTGAGCAGAGGAATTCATGGTCCCCAAAGCCTCCAACCAGAGTTCAGACCCGGAACTAAGGGAAGTAGAAGACGTTCATCTTCGCTGGAGGGAAGATGTCGCAGTCTCTTAACCCCTGACTAGGGATCACGGGGGGGGGGGGGGGGGGGGGGGGGGGGGGGGTGGCGGCGGTCAGCAGCAGGGTCTTCCTTTCCCATCTGCACCTGAGTGCTGTCACCCGTCTGTCACTTACGCCCAACTCCTTGGAGGACTGTTATTTTTGTCTCATAAGTGGGGACTCTGAGGCCCATAGAGGGGAAGTGTCTTGATGTCCAGGGTGTGCTGTTTCCATTATGACAGTTCAGCTGACTCAGAACTCCCCACAAGGGATTTCTCTTCCCCTTTCCTCCTCCAAAAAGGCAGGCTTGCCAACTCAAGGTCCTTGAGGCCCTTAGCCCAGGCTCCCCAGGGAGAGCTGCAGGACGATTCCCTACCTTTGTCTCCTCACCAGGCCCTACTCCCTCTGGGCTGCTAGCCTTGCCCCATCGGGAGGTCCCCCTGCCCAAGGAGGACTGTTCTCGAGACAGGAAGCTGTGTGCCACGTCCCTCTCCTTCAGATGACTCCAGTCCAGAGTGGCTTGGGCTCAGTAAGATAACTTACTGGCCCCATTCGCTAATGGAGATGGTCTCCCCTGCTCTGTCGGTGAAGTCCTGGTGGATGGTGCTTGATCCCACTGGCAAGGGGGTGGGGGCAAAGTCAGAAAAAGCGTCCCAAAGGACACCTGAGCTATGCCCTTCCATTGGGACAGAAATGGATCAGGGACCCAGGGTGGGGTAGACCCAATTCAGTCTGTGGAGTTACCTCCTCATTCCTACCAGTCAATGGCTCAGGTTTTTAAAGTCTAAAATGAGAGAAAACAATACAGTCTATTCTTCCAACCCACTGGGTGGGATGAGCCCTGTCCTCTAAAGTCTATTTAGAGAAGCTCCTAAGGAATCACAGGTGATTTGTTGCTCAGAGTAGCCGTGGAGCCTATGGCAGTCCCATCCTCCCTGTCCCAAGGCAGTCTGAGTGTTTGTTCAGTGCCACAGAGGCTTCTCTGGCTTCTAGGTTCCTGGGAACCTCTATTCTTGCTTGGACTCCAAGCCTGACTCTCTTAGTTTTCGACCTCATTTTGCTGAAGCACATCCTCTAGTAACTCTCCAAGAAAGGATGACTGGAAGGTAAATCCCTGAGTCCTTGCAAGTCTGAAAGGACTGGTCTCAAAAGCCCCAACCCCCCCACTTTTTCTAAAGTAAGCTCTATGTCCAACATAGGGCAAAAGCCCTTGCTTTTTGACTGATATTTTGGCTCAGAATTCTGACTTGTCTGTTCATTGTCTTTTGACTGTTGCTGCCTGGCAATCCAGTGCCCCTCTCATTCCCAGACTTTTGGATTGGCCATTTGCCTTTTTCTTTCTCCAGAAGTTTCCAGGCACTTCCGTTTCTGTTGTCTGAAACTGTAGATGACGTTCCTTGGGGTGGGTCTCTCTTCACTACTGGGGTGAGCCCTCCCAGGGGGCCATGCAACTCCTCACCCCCCCAGTGACACCCTTCTGACTGTTCAAATGAACCCAAGCTTGTGCCCCCACTCCTGGCCAGACACCTCTCCTAAGTTAACTCAGCCAGCATGTGAAGGTAGGGAGGAACAAGTTTAGAAAAAAGAAAGATTTTTTTTTTAAAGAAAAATATTTTTATGCTACATTTTTCTCACTCACAATGAGAATAGCCTGGCTCAGTCAGTAGAATATGTGCCACTTGATCTCAGGGTCATGAGTTTAAGCCCCACATCGGGCATAGAGATTACTTAAAAAAATAAAAATAAAAAACCAAAATCTTTTTTTAAAAAACCCAAAATTCAAAAGGTGTAAAAGTTTATTTAGTAACAAGTCTCTGCCCACAACCCTATCCCCTCCCTGGCCATGCAGTTCCTCTCCCTGTGGAGACACCCAATATTACCAGTTTCTTGTAGACACTTCCAGGAATACCATGTATTCTGTGCAAATTCAAGAAAAATAAGTTGGTTTTGTTTGTTTTATTTTGTTTTACCTAGAGACAAGAAATAGTGAGTGTTGGCAAGGATGTGGGGAAAAGGGAACTCTTATGCACTGTTGGTAGGTCTATAAATGGGCTGCAGCCATTGTGGAAAACAGTATGGAGGTTCCTCAAAAATTAAAAATAGAACTACCATATGATCTAGCAATTCCACTTCTGGGTACTTATCTGAAGAAAGTGAAATCAACATCTTGAAAATATGTGCACCCCCATGTTCACTGCAATATTATTCACAATAGTTAAGACATGGAAAAAACAAAAGTGTCCACTGACGAATGGAAAAAGACAATGTAGTGTACAAACACACAGGAATATTAGTCATAAAAAAGAAGGAAACTCTGTATCTGCAACAACACAAATAGACCTTGAGTGCATTATGCTAAATGAAATAAGTCAGAGAAAGATGAACACTGTATGATCTCACTTATATGTGGAATCCTTTTTTTTTTTTTTTTTTAATTCATGAGAGACACACAGAGAGAAGCAGAGACACAGGCAGAGGGGGAAGCAGGCTCCTCACAGGGAGCCCAATGCGGGACTTTGACCCTAGGACCCCAGGATCACGACCTGAGCAGAAGGCAGGTGCTCAACCACTGAGCCACCCAGGCATCCCTTATATGTGGAATTTAAACAAACAAATCCCAAATCGTAGAAACAGAGACTGACAGAAGTGGTTGTCAGAAGTGGGGGGTGGTTGTGGGCCAAATGGGGTGAAGCTGGTCAAAATGTATGAACTTCCAGTTATAAGTAAGTTCTGGGGATGTAATCTATAGCTTAGTGATTGTAGTTATACTGCTGTATTGCACATTTGAAAACTGCTAAGAGAGTAGATTTTAAAAGTTCTCATCACAAGAAAAATAATTGTAACTGTGGTGATGGATGTTAACTAAACTTACTGTGCTCATTTCACAAAATATACAAATATTAAATACTGTTATATATCTAAAACTGATACAAATGTGACATGTCACATATCTCAATTTAAATAACTTAAAAATTAAGTCTGTAAAGTCTTTCCTCCTCTATTTTTCTTTCTTTTTTTTAACTTTTTTTTTTAAGATTTTATTTATTTATTCATGAGAGACATACAGAGAGAGAGAGAGGCAGAGATACAGGCAGAGGGAGAAGCAGGCTCCATGCAGGAAGCCTGACATGGGACTCGATCCCGGGTCTTCAGGATCATGCCTGAGCCGAGGGCAGGCACTAAACCACTGAGACACCCAGGGATCCCCCTCCTCTTCTCTCTTTTTTTTTTTTTTTAGATTTTAGTTATTCATGAGAGACATACAGAGAGAGAGAGAGAGAGAGGCAGAGTCACAGGCAGAGGGAGAAACAGGCTCCATGCAAGGAGCCCGATGTGGGACTCAATCCCCGGACTCCAGGATCACACCCTGAGCCAGAGGCAGTCGCTCAACCACTGAGCCACCCAGGCGTCCCTCTTTTTCTTTTCTTTTCTTTTTTTTTTTTTTATTCGTCCCTCTTTTTCTTTGCACAAATGATATAGCCTACTCTATGCCAAACCCAAACCTGAAATTTTCATAAAAGATAACTCTCTACCTTTCAGTATTAGTCCTTGAAGAGCTGCCTTATTGTTAAAGCTACAGAGTGGTCTCCGCAAAAAAACAGACCTTATATAGCTAGCCGCTCCATGACAGACGTATAGATTGTTTAGTTTTTTGTGGGGGTGTATTGGTAGGATCAGTCCCTAGTAATGGAATTGTTAGGTTAAAGGCATTTGATGTTCATGGCTGCAGTATTCACAATAGCCAAAAGGTGGAGACGACTCAAATTTCCATCGTCTGGGTGAATAGATCAACAAACTGTGGTATATATGTACAATGGAATATTATTCAGCCATAAAAAGAACAAAGTACTGCTACATGCAACAATGCGGATGAACCTCCAAAGCATTACACTAAGTGAAAAACAGTCATATATAAAAAGGTCACATGTTGGGACGCCTGGGTGGCTCAGCAGTTGGGTGTCTGCCTTTGGCCCATGGCGTGATCCTGGTGTCCCAGGATTGAGTCCTGCATCCGGCTCTCTGCGTGGAGCCTGCTTCTCCCTCTGCCTTTGTCTCTGCCTCTCTTTCTCTCTGTGTCTCTTGTGAATAAATAAATAAAATCTTTTTTTTTAAAGGTCACATGTTTTATACTTCCATTCATATGAAATATCCAGAATAGGTCAATCCATGGAACAGAGCAGACTGGTGGTTGCCAGGGTCTGGAGGAGGGAGGAATGGGGAGTAACTGCTTAATGAATACAGTCTTCTTTTGGAATGATGACAATGTTTTAGAGCTAGAGATGGTGGTTGCACAGCCTAGTGAACGTACTGACTTATCACTTTAAGATGGTTAATTTATGTTAAGTGATTTTCACCTCAATTCATAAAAGGGGGCATACTTATTTACAATTTTGTATAGTCCTACATGAAGGTTGCACCGATTTACTCTCCCATCAGCCTATTTTCCTATCATTTGACCATCACAGTTTTTCATTAAATGTTTTAATCTTTCCCTATAAAGATATGTAAATCTAGTTTGATTTTCACTTAGTAAGAAAGGATAACCAATTTTCCATAGTTCTGAGAGACCTATTTGTATTGGATAGTTTGCCCAGTTTCTTAGTGAGCCATTGGGGTTTTTTCTTATTGAGTTATGAGAGCTCTTTATTTTGAATATTTTTTAAAAGATTTTTTTATTCATTAAAGACACACAAAGAGAGGCAGAGACACAGGCAGAGGGGGAAGCAGGCTCCACACAGAGAGCCCGATGTAGGACTCGATCCCGGGACTCCAGGATCATGCCCTGGGCCGAAGACAGGTGCTAAACTGCTGAGCCACCCGGGGATCCCAAGATTTTATTTTTTATTTATTATTTATTTGTTTGTTTGTTTAGAGGGAGAGAGGAGAGAGAAGGGAGTGGGGCAGATGGAGAGAGAATCCCCAACAGACTCCCCGAGTGGGGAGCCCAACTTGGAACTTGACCCCTGACCCTGAGACCATGACCTGAGCCAAAACCAAGAGTTAGACGCCCAACTGACTGAGCCACAGGTGCGCCAGAGCTCTTTAATTTGAAGTGAGTTACACATATGTTGTTTGTAGCCAATTGCAGTTTGTTGTTTGTTTTGGCTTTGATGGTGGCTTTTTCCATATAGACTTAATTTTTTTTCCTTTTTTTTTTTAATTGGTGTTCAATTTATTAACATACAGAATAACCCCCCCCCCGCCCTTCTCCCCTTCCACCACCCCTAGTTCGTTTCCCAGAGTTAGCAGTCTTTACGTTCTGTCTCCCTTTCTGATATTTCCTACACATTTCTTCTCCCTTCCCTTATATTCCTTTTCACTATTATTTATATTCCCCAAATGAATGAGAACATATAATGTTTGTCCTTCACCGACTTACTTCACTCAGCTTAATTTTTAATATAAATGAATTTATCAATTTTTTTCCAATTCTTTTCTTTTATGGATGCTGAGTTTCGTGACATACTCAGAAGGCTTCCTTCACTCCAAGATTCTACAAAATTTTTCCTTTGTTTCTGCAGTATTTTTATAGTTCACTTAAAAAAAAAAAACATTTAAACCTTTGATCCACCTGAAAACAACAGTATGTTCTAATAATTTCAGTGGCTGACTCTGTGTTGACAAACATCAGAAAGAAAGGAGCAACCAACTTGTTCCTGGATACTGTGTTCATCCTGGACTCATGTGAGGAGCTGTGTGCAGCTTTCTCATCTTTCTGTCTGAAACCAGATCTCAGCCAGAGATGGAGTCTGGGCACTCTGCTAGGCCTCGGGCTCCTTGCCTGCATCCCAGGCTGTAAAGCTGAGCAGGACCAGGTTCGAACCCTGGTCTCCCAAGGAGTTTCCTTCTGTGGTCAAATTCTCATCACTGAGGTATGAGATAACTGATGGAGGGCACCAGGACCACTGCCCAACAGGATTTCTCAACCTCTGATTGTTCCATTGTCTTGAGTAAAGGAAACTAAGGTTCCTGGGGACACTCACTACTTTGTGACCTGCATCACATCACTTCATCTCTCCCAACCTCAGATTCAACTGTAAGAGAGAAACAATAACACTTACCTCATAGGGTTGTCATGAGGACTAAATCAATGTGCCCAGTACATAGTAAGGGTGTAACATAAAGACTCTAATTTTTTTTTTTTTAAAGTAAACACTAGGTCCAACAAGAGGCTCAAACTCACGACCCTGAGATCAAGAGTCCTGTGCTCTACTAAATGAGCCAGCCGGGTGCCCCAAGACTAACTGTTCACTCGTTTATTTGGCAAATATTACTGAATACTTACCAATGCCGGGCACTGTCTAGGTGCTGGGGATAAAGCAAGGGCAACAACTTAACTACTGGTAGAGGGAAGACAATAAACAAATAAGTATATAAATATATATATCAGGCAGCAATAAACACAGAGAATGATGCAGTCAGGGGTTAGCCAGGCAACAGGGGAGACCATACAGTTAAGGAATTACAGTTCATCCCACGCTGGACATTGCTACAGGGAACATAACATTATCATTTTTAATTAATCTGTTTTCTTGGCTAATTCCTATTTCCAAGAAGTTGAGGCTCTTAGGCTTCTGTGGAATTGCCAAATGCTCCCTGGAGGTAGCCAGGTCTGAGAGCTGATGTAACTGCTGGCTCTGTGTGGCTGGTCCCATCTGCGCTGTGGCAGGGCTGAGTTGGGGACGTGCCTATGAGCTATTCTCCCAAGGGAAGTCCATGAGGCCAGTTTTAATGTTCCATTGTGAGTTCTGGGGTGGCCAATGTGAGCACACCACACAGGCCCCGTCCTTAGGGTGTGCACAGGAACATAAGAAAAATTTTCGGGCCACCTGGGTGGCTCAGTGGGTTAAGCGACCAACTCTCTATTTCCACACAGGTCATGATCTCAGAGTTGTGGAATCAAGCCTGGCCTTGGGCTCTGCACTGGGCATTGAGACTGCTTAAGATTCTCTCTCTCCTCTTTACCCCACCCTCCCCCACCTCGCTCTCTTAAAAAAAAAAAAAAAAAAAGAAGAGGAGAAAAATTTCCTTCTATGTTGCATTTGCTGGACTATCAGGAAACGAGAAATCCAGGGCTTGGGGCACACAGAGGGTGCAATATTACTCACTCAGGGTTAGGGTAGAGGGACAGTGAGCAGGGAGCTCAAGCTAGGGCCCCACGCCAGGCAGGCCCCACACTCCATCATTAATTCTCAGCAAGCCCAGCCCCAAAACGTGGCCTCCTTCCCAATGGTCCCAGCCAAAGTCTGGGACAGGCTCTGATTGGAGTGACTGGGGTCACGTGTTCCTCCCTGACTCACCTTGGCCTGGAAGATACATTATGTTGATTGGCCAGTAACAGCAGGGCTGTTGCCAGAAAAGGCTAAAGGGCTGGGTATGGAGCTTGAAGTTGATGAGCAGTTGGGAAGTTCCTCATTGGCCAAGCTCTCCTTCAACCTCTGGGCCTTTGCACATGTAGTTTCCTCTTCTCAGAAAACTTTCCCCTCCACTCCACTAGGCTGATCTCCAGGTCTCCAGCAAGCTTCACCTCCTCCTGGTGGCTGCCTGCTCTCGGGGCAGGGCCCTCGCTGCCACAGGTTCGTCTGCTAAGTACCAGGCAGGCAGTCCCACTCCCACCATCAGGGCAGGGCCTGCGGCCAGGCCAGCCTCCAGGCGCCGGTGGGTGCTTCGCAGGAGGCGCTCAGAAAACGTTCTCTAGGAAAAGGGATGCGGCCCAACCGCACGCGCGCATATCCGCACGCGGACCCCTTCCCGGCCGCAAGTGGGGGTACGCGCGAATCCCCCCCGCACCGAAATCCACCTGTCTCGGGCGCGCCGCAGCCCCGGGCCCCCGGGCTCAGGGCGCGCAGACACACCCGCCGCGGGCGCCCACGCACGCTCGGCCACACGCAGGCCCTGTTCTCCTCCAGCCAGAGGCCCGCGCAGGCGCGCGAGCACCCCCCGACTCCCGGCGGGCGCCCCCCCGGCTCACGGCGCACGGAGCGCGCACGCGCGGCCCCGGTTCCGCCCCCTCCCGGCCTCGCCCGGCGGGGGCGGGGCGCGCTGGGCCGGTCCTGCGGCACCGCCCGGGAAGCTGCGCGAGGCTGGGCGGCCGCCGCCACATCCTCCTCCTCCTCCGGGGCCGGGCGAGCGGAGCGGGTCCAGGGCTCGGCTGAGGGCGCTGAGGGCGCGGGCGGAGCGCGGCACGGAGCCATGGCGCACCAGACGGGCATCCACGGTGAGGGCAGAGGGCGGGCGGGCCGGGGGCCGAGGGTCTCCGCTCGGGCTGCGCCCCTCCCTGGCGCTCAGCCCCTCTCCCCTCCCGGGCAGGAGTCCGGGGAAGCTTCCTGTTCTCTTCTGCAGCCGCAGGTCGCCCGGGGTGGGCACATCTGGGGGCGTGCGACTTACTCTGCATAGTTGGGAGTGGGCGTACGTGCAGGCACACAGCTGGAGTGGAAATATCTGTGTGCCCATCTGGGGGTGGATGTGCCTGTGTGTGCCCATCTATGTATTTTTGTTCCTTTCTGGGGGGTGGGTGTACCGGATGTGCACATCTGGGGGAGTGTGCACGCATGTGCACTTGTCTTCTGTGTACAGTGCTGTGTTTGCACATCTGGATGTGACTGCTTGTGTATGTCTGGAATCATTCATGCATATGCACTGATAGCTGATTGAATGATCACTGTTGCAATGGAACCATCTTTAGGGATCAGTGTTTTGTGACTAGGTGCACATGTCTGTGGGTGTCTGTGTGTGTGTGTGCACAGTTGGGGCACATCTCAGTGTGCATTTGTTACCGCAGATGCACATACTAGATGAGTCTGTGTATGGCTTGTATGGGTTTGTGTCTGTGTGAGGAAGGGTCCCTGACCTTTGGCTCCTCCCAGGACCCTCACACATTTGAGCAAGCTAGACTATGGAAAACCTGGAATAGGGCCTTCAGAGTGGGATGGGGAGAGTTGCCAATATGACCTTGACCTCTGACCTCCCTACCATTTTCCACTCTGATCTCCTGTGTCTGCTCCAGCCAGGGTTGGAAAGTCCCAGCTCCAGGCTGGAGGCAGAAAAGAAGGTCCAGATATGGGGTTTGTGAGGGATGGTCCTGGCTGCAGAGCCTCTTGGCCAATGCCCCCTACCTCAAGCTTCTCCAGCCTAGAGCATCACCCCCTCCCCCAAGGGACTAGTTTCCTCTTTACGGAGGCTGGGGAGAAGCAGTGGCCAGGAGCCAGGTGTCCTGACCCTACCTGGGTCTGAGTGTCCCCCTCTGTCACTAGACTGGGAGGACTGCCTAGCCTGTGGGAAAGGCCCAGGCTGCTTGCCCAGACAGCAGACAGCTTGGTGGTTTGGCCATCAGCCACTCCTCCCACCACATCAGGATCCTCAGCCTGGGGACACCACCACCATCGACCAGCCTGACTGTTTGGATCTCAGTTTGGCTTGTGGTCATCGTGGCTGCTTGGTGGCTAGACCAGCTAGAGGGTTTCCCTGGCCCCACCCCACAAGACCAGAAAAGGCAAGGGTCTGGGTCAAGGCCAGCCTCCTATCAGGTGGGCCAGCCTCTCCAGAAGGAGCTGGGGGAGCTGGAGGGTGACTCAGCCCCACAGAAGGGAACAGCCACCCCCTGGACCTGCCCCTTCCTTCCCCTTTGTCTGGTCACTGCTGCTGCCACCATCTGAGAGGGGATCGGAAGTTAGGGCCCCTCCTCCCTGCTCAGGACAGACAGGTCCTGTGGCCAAGGCGCTGCCTCACTCCTTCACTTCCCACGTGGTGAGACAGGCCTGCCTAGGGGATCACTGGGAACTGGGCTGCCCCAGCCCTCCTGCCTATGAGCAGCCTACTCCTTCCCCTTTCTGGCCTAGGGAGATGGCAGGTGAGATCGATTGCCCTAGATGTCCAGATGCCAGCCCAGTCATGGCCATAGGTGTGGATCCAGTGACCTCAGAGCAGGGCCGGAGACAGGGGTGCTGGAGAGGGGCGGTGTACTTGTAACTTGAGGCTCACCCGGATAGAGGGTGGGCAGGGCAGCAGAGGCAGGGGCAGGGAGGTGGGAGAGCATGAATCATTGATGAGAGAGGCTCAGGTGTCCCAAGCCTGGCCTCTGGATTATTGATGGTGGCTGAGGAGTCATGGAGGGGGATGTCTCTTCTGCTACTGGGGTGTCACTCTGTCCTAGTAACTCTAGAAGGGGTGTGGCAGCCTCTCCCTTAGGGGAGCTTCTTGCTTTCCCTCCGGGAAGGTCTGAGCAGGTGGAAAGGGCCACTCAGCACAGCCTGCCCCACCATCATTACAATAACAAAATTTAACAATTGTTATTCATAGAGGCCCCATTACTGAGCATTTTCCCCCCATTTACTCCTCAGCATGGTTTTCTGCAGCTTAGAAGTATTAGCTCCACAGTATAGATGAATTTGAGGCTCAGCAAGGTCAGAGGTCACACACAGCTATGGGAAAGGTGGAGAGCCAGGCTTTACCCGCAGGGACTTTATTGGGGTCTGCTCGTAGGCAGCTCTGTCCTGGCCCAGTGGGGCTGGGTGTCCTTTATGCCACAGTACTCGGTACTCGGTTAGGACCCTGCTTGCCCAGAAGCCATAGAGGGTAGTATACAGCCTGAGATCTCAGGTTCAGGGTCACCCTGCCTGAGGGGCCCCTGAGGACATGACCAGAGTTTGTTTTCCTAAAGGGCCCCCATCCTCCCCCCACCCCCAAGCTGGCTAGTCTGGGCCCTATAAATATTCTCTGACCTCAGCCCTCCAGCTGTGTTCCTGCAGAATTCTCCTGACCCCTGGGTAGCCTCAAGGTCATGCTGGCCTGGCCCTGTGCACCCAGAGACCCGAGTCGGGCCCTTCCCCACTTGGACTTTGATTTCTGCATCTGAACTACTGGTACATCTGTAACATCCCTGGTCCTCACCTCTGCACTCAGGTCCTTGGTCATTGGCTGCCACCTTCCAGCTCTGTGACCCAAGGACCAAGAGAGGCTCTGTTTTGTAGGGTTCCCGCTTGCCTTTCCTCACCTGGGAGCCTTCTGGACTGCCTAAGGGCTGGGGACTTGTTGCCCATGGCAGGGCTGTGCTAGGGCTGGGCTCCCGGCCTCACCGACGGGTTATGTGCTGGGTCCAGGTGTGCAGGCCTATGTGTTTGTTACTCTGGGGACTTTGTCCATGTATATGTTTGTGTGTGTGATTTTTTTTAAAAGATTTTATTTATTTATTCATGAGAGACAGAGACACAGGCAGAGGGAGAAGCAGGCTCTGTGCAGGGAGCCCGACGTGGGACTCGATCCCGGGTCTCCAGGATCACACCCCGGGCTGAAGGCCGGGCTAAACTGCTGAGCCACCCGGGGCTGAGCCACCCGGGGCTGAGCCACATGGGCTGCCCATGTTTGTGTGTTTATTTTTTATTTTTTTTAAAGATAGATAGATAGATAGATAGATAGATAGATAGATAGATTTATTTATTTATTTATTTATTTATTTATTTATTTATTTATTTATTTATTTATTTATGATAGAGAGAGTGAGAGGCAGAGACACAGGCAGAGGGAGAAGCAGGCTCCATGCAGGGAGCCTGACGCGGGACTCGATCCTGGACTCGATCCTGGGTCTCCAGGATCGCGCCCTGGGCCAAAGGCAGGCGCGAAACTGCTGAGCCACCCAGGGATCCCCATGTTTGTGTCTTTAAATATGTGCATCCGTTTATGTTTGACCAGCTGAGTGTTTTCATGTGTGAGAGTGTTTTCATTTCTACTCCGCTCTGTCACATTATGTTTATTTGTTACGTTCAGACACGCTGGCTGGACTGAGTAGGTATCCGATGGCATACACAACAGGGGACGCACGTGTGCGTGTGTGTGTGTGACTGTGTATGTGTTCATGGACATACACACAGTGGGGGCATTTGTTCACGTCTTCTGTGTTTGTGGATATGACAGAGCTGCAAGTGTCACAGGCCGGTCAGTGTTGGGCTTTCCTGGGGGCAGGGGACAGGCGGGGGCTGTGGTAGGCCTGGCCTGTCCCGGAGCCCGCCCGGTCCTTGAGTGGGCTGGCCCATCCCCGCCTACCCTGTTACCAGAGCTGTCTCAGCCAACAGGCCACACTGTTGGCTAAATTTGGGAGCTTATGTCTGTGGGCCGTGTCAGGTTCCCAGTCACATGGGGGGCTGTATTTAACCCGGCTCCCAGCTACATCGGCAGACCCCACAGGCCGGAGGCAGCCCTGAATGTGTCCCTGTCCGCCCTGATCACTCTGCTCTCTCCTCCCTCACCATGTTTCTTGTTCTCGTAGCCACCGAGGAGCTGAAGGAGTTCTTCGCCAAGGCACGGGCTGGCTCTGTCCGGCTCATCAAAGTCGTCATCGAGGATGGTGAGTGCCCCTTACTGCCCCCTTTAATGGGTGAGGGCAAAGGCAGGTGGCAATGGGTTGGGGTGCACTGGCCCTAGCTGCTTCTCTGGGAATTGTTTAGATCTTTGCCTCCAGCCCCTTCAGGACCTCACTTCCTCCGTCTGGGGATGGGAGGTGTCTTGTAGAAGAGCATTGGAGGTGGGCATGATCATTACCCCTGTTACACAGAGCAGGAATTAAAAGCTGGGGTGACAGCAAAGAGAGCCCTGCTCAGGGGTCCTGTCCAGCCTTCCAGAGGCTATGTAAGGGTCAGAGGCCTAGTCAGGATGCTGGGCTGGCCATGGGGGCAGGGGATCAGTGAGGCCAGGCACTGCCCCATGTGGCGAGTGCCACTCACCTCCCTCTGTGATCGGCAGGCTGGCCTGGCTTCTTTGCTGGCTGGGGGTAGTCCCAAGGAGAAGCCAGGGGCCCTGCCCTTGGAAAGTGCCCCCGCAACAGGGCAAAGGGACTCATGCCCAGCTTGCTTTGAGAGCGTGATCAGGGGATTCCAGGCTTGGCCAGGCCTTGGCCTGGATGCTGGGAACCCAAGGCTGGCGCAGGGTGGGTGCTCAGCATACAGGGATTATAGGTGGGGAGCTTGAGCTGAGGCCTGAAGTGGGGGTAGGGTGTGAGGAGGTAGAGGACTAGAGTGAGGCTTAGTAGTGACACTTCCTCCTTTCCCCCTTCCCTTCTTGTTGAGGGTTGTCCGTGTAGGTGAGGGGACAGACACTGGGAGTGTGAATCCTTCCAGGCCTTGGTAGCCAACAGCTGTGAGCTCTTTGGGGGGCTCCCCAAATAGGCGTGGTGCTCAGTTGACTTTTTACCCCATTGCATTGGTGTGAAGCAGGGTCGGTCTGCCCAGACCCAGAATTTACCCCAGGCTTCAGTGCCAGAGTTTTGCTGGGGTCCCCAAGTTCAGATGCCCTCAGAGGCTAGGTCAGGGTCACTGTAGTGGGTCAAGAATAGGGACTTCCTGGGGTGAGAGGCCCCAGCCCCCACAAAGAGACTTGTTAGCCTGCAGCCCTCAGCCTCCCTGTTGCCTCCCAGACAGGGAATCTGTGTGGGTGTTTAGCAGGAGGGACCTCTGGGTGGGCTCTTAGCTCCATTCTACATTGTGGGTTTTGGAACACTTGGGAGTCCCCAGGAAGGTTCAGGCCCCCTTACAGGTAGCCTACCTCCTACTGAATGCAGCTTGAGCACCTTCTAGAGAATATGTCCATTCCACTTCTGATGTAAATTTCCCATTTTGAAAATGTTGGCAACAAATGAAACCGTGTTGGCAAGGCTGTTGGGCCAACCGTGCCTGCTGCTTTTCACCCTTGATCCCATCTGAGTAGTGGGAGGATCGGTGAGGAGGCCGAGGCCTGCAAAGAGGCATCTGGGCTGGTGGGCCTGACATGCTTGGGCTCCAGACAGCTGGGCTCCTTGCCCTCATCGGGAGGGCTGTGGCCAGGTTCCCCCTGGCCGGGCAGTGATTACCCCATGCCCCAGTACTTCCTCCAGCCTGGGCCTGTGCACATCTGGGCTGGTGTTGGTGCCTAGCCAAGGCCCAGTAGGTGGATAGGTCAGATGTACGTCCGTCTCAATGGCCCATTCAGCCACTGTGTGCCAGCTAGGGAGGTGGCAGGGCTGTCCACCCCAGATGCTAAGACATTTGTTACTTTGGGGGGAGGGGACCATGGTTGGCTGGTGGCAGTAGAGTACAGGTTGGCAGAGTGCCCGTCTCCATCCTTCTCACATGTGCTTTCTTTTTTTTTTTTAATTTATTTTTTATTGGTGTTCAATTTACCAACATACAGAATAACCCCCAGTGCCCGTCACCCAGTCACCCCCACCCCCCGCCCTCCTCCCCTTCCACCACCCCTAGTTTGTTTCCCAGAGTCAGGAGTCTTTACGTTCTGTCTCCCTTTCTGATATTTCCCACACATTTCTTCTCCCTTCCCTTATATTCCCTTTCACTATTATTTATATTCCCCAAATAAATGAGAACACATAATGTTTGTCCTTCTCCGATTGACTTACTTCACTCAGCATAATACCCTCCAGTCACATGTGCTTTCGCTCCTGCAGGTCCCTGGGGCCTGAGGCTGGACCCCACCTCCCTCACACAGTTGTTCTGAGAAGAGTGTGTGGGGGTTCTGCTGGAGCCTCAGACAGAGGGAGGAGGGGAGCGGGAGGTGGGACGGGGGCTGTGCCGAGCAGGTGTGGGTGGAAGTGGGTCTGAGTGTGTGGGTATTTGGGAGGGGACCACGTTGTTGGTTGCTGTGGGCAACACAGCCACACATCTTGTGGTTGTTGGTGTTTGGTCATCCGTGGGCGCATTCTCGAGGCCGTTTCTGTGGATGCACGTGTGTGCGTCTGTATAGCTGGCAGCTTTGCACCCTCGTTCATTAATTTACTCATTCACAGATTCAGTCACATAGCCTCATCCTTCAGAGACTTGGGGGCTCCAGGGGAAGGTGGTGGAGTGGCCGGCAGATCTGAGCCACAGCCAAGCAGGCCCACAGTCAGGGTGGGTATGGGAGATGGCTACTCCCTGGCTCACCCGGCCTCTGCCCCCAGAGCAGCTTGTGCTGGGTGCCTCACGGGAGCTGGCGGGCTGCTGGGACCAGGACTATGACAGGACCGTGCTGCCGCTGCTGGACGCCCAGGAGCCCTGTTACCTGCTCTACCGCCTGGACTCACAGAATGCCCAGGGCTTCGAGTGGCTCTTCCTTGCTTGGTCACCTGACAATTCTCCCGTGAGTCCTGGGGACCCTGTCCAACCCCTAGGTCAGGGGTGTGGGGAAGCTGGCTCTGAGCAAGACAACAAAGTCCCCTGCCCTAGGGAGCCTGAGGGGGGAGGCACCAGGTCCTGCCCTAGAGTCTAAGAGAGGGCAAGGCCCGGGCTTGAGCCTGGCATCTCCCAGAGGCCTCCCAGCCACCTCAGCCTGGCTCTGGAGGCAGAGAGGTCAGAGTGGAGAGGGCTCCACCTCAACACATCCGAGCACTGTGCTGCGCCCCCTGCTGGGTATATGGGCGCAAAGCCTTGACCCGGTCCCAACGCAAAGGTTCCTGGCTGCACTTGGAGAGGAGGGGTCTCACGGCTTGGCTCCTGCCCTTCAGGTGCGGCTGAAGATGCTGTATGCGGCCACACGGGCCACAGTGAAGAAGGAGTTTGGGGGCGGCCACATCAAGGATGAGCTCTTTGGGACTGTGAAGGTAGGCCCCCTTAGGCCAGCCTCCACCAGGCCAGAATCACTGGCCCACAGAGTGGGGGATGTTACGCAGGGACACACAGGAAGTGGGTGCCAAGTGTGAGGAGGTGTGGGGAGGGCTGGGAGAGTCCAGGGGCTGCAAGCTGGGGTGCTTAATGGGCTTCTTCCAGCCCACCCCAAGGAGCCCATTTATACTTCTGCACCCACTGGCCAGGACGACCTCTCCTTTGCTGGGTACCAGAAGCATCTGTCGTCCTGTGCAGCGCCCGCCCCACTGACGTCGGCTGAGAGAGAGCTTCAGCAGATCCGTATTAATGAGGTGAGTGCACCGGACCGCGTGGGCAGAAGTCCCAGCCCGAGCCCCCCCAGGTTACAGTAGCCCAGCCCGTGGGGCCTGTGCTCCAGGAGGCCCCACCCTGGGCAGGCAGGTCAGGGCCTGAGTCACTCTTTGCCCGCCCCCAGGTGAAGACAGAGATCAGCGTGGAGAGCAAGCACCAGACCCTGCAGGGCCTCAACTTCCCACTGCAGCCGGCGGCCCAGAGGGCACTTCAGCAGCTCAAACAGAAGGCCGTCAACTACATCCAGCTGGTGGGTGCCCCCCCTGCTGCAGGCGCACTGTGGCCCCACCCCGCTTGGACACATGTACAGATGTGCATGTGCCCCAAGTCTGTGCACATCAGCACCCTGCACCCCTCACCCCCACCCCCCGGACTTGTGGGAATGTACTATCCCCTGCCCCTTCCCCTGTCCCGACGTGTTCCTACTGGGGGTGCAGACACCACATGTAGTAGATGCACTGTGTCCCCTGCCTTGCCCTGTCCTTGCTCACATACAGGGACATCCATGAGCCACTGTCCCTCACCCTGCGCTCCTCACTGCACACACACACTCATCCCAGAGTTCATGCTGACCCCTCAGACCTGAGCCCCTGCCTGTCCAGGACACCCTCTGTAGCCCCCTGGCTACCCCCCCTCCTCAGGCAGGGCCTCCTGACCCAGGGGCAAGGCTTCCCTCTTTTTTTCTACTTCTTAAAAATTTTTTATCTATTTGAGAGAGCTGGTGGGCATGAACAGGGGTGGGGGAAGCACAAAGAGGAAGAGCAAGAATCTCGAGCAGACTCCCTGCTGAGTGTGGAGCCCAACACAGGGCTCCATCCCACGACCATGAGATCATGACCTAGCCAAAATCAAAAGTTGACTTAACCTACTGAGCCACCCAGGTGCCCCTGTCCTTTCTTTCTTTCTTTTTTTTTTTTTTTTTTAAGCTCTGCACCCAATATGGGGCTTGAACTCAAGACCCTGAGATCAAGACTCACATGCTCCACTGACTAAGCCCACCAGGTGTCCCATGCCTCCCCTACCAAACAGAATGGCTCCTTCTGAGGCATATGCCCCCCAGAAGCACCACTGCTGAGGATAGGCCAGCCTGATAGTGGTGTCTCCTCAGGTTGAGGCCTTCCCCCTGTCCTGTCCATTGCCCTTGGTGGGACTTCCTCTTACAGCGGAGAGCTTTCAAAGGGGCAGAGGTAGGGGCCCAGGTGTGACCTCTTCACAGGGAACCCCCCATGGCAGGACAGCCACTGGGGCAGGGAGTCCTGATAGAGGGGGACCATAGACGGTCTCTGCCCTGGCTTCTGCCTGTCACCTTGGGAAATTCTTATTTGCTAGAGTGGGCCCAGGTCCTCCCTGGCTCACGTTCTCACATCTCCCCTTGCCCTTGGCAGAAGCTGGACCTGGAGCGGGAGACAATTGAGCTGGTGCACACAGAGCCCACGGAAGTGGCCCAGCTGCCCTCAAGGGTTCCCCGAGATGCTGCCCGCTACCACTTCTTCCTCTACAAGCATACTCATGAGGGTGACCCCCTCGAGTCTGTGGGTGAGTGGCCACAGCAGGGCTCCCACACCTGTGTCTGGACAGGAACGGCACTGGCCTACAGCTGAGTGGGCTTGCTGCAAGGGGCCTGGGTCAGCAGGTCTCCCAGCCTCAGCTCACTTCCCCGTCTCCCCTCCCTGCCCCACCCCCACCCCTGCCAGTGTTCATCTACTCGATGCCAGGGTACAAGTGCAGCATCAAGGAGCGCATGCTCTATTCCAGCTGCAAGAGTCGCCTCCTCGACTCTGTGGAGCAGGACTTCCAGCTGGAGATCTCCAAGAAGGTGGGTGCCCATTCCCCAGAGCCTAACCTCCCAGGGGCCTGTAACACCACCCTTCACATGGGGCACTGGAGTCCCAAGGCAGTGGTAGGGCAGGGGTTATTATTGCCATGGGAGATGGATGGGGATGAGGCCAGCTGACTGGTGGCATGGACAAGCCCTAGCCTGGGCCACCCATGAGTCTCCTCTCCCTGGGTATGGAAGGCAGGCAGGGGTCGCCAAGGCGTGCAGGGCAGCAGGCCTCAACTGTGTTCCTAGGGGTGGACATTCCAGGTGGGGAGTCTGGGAGAAGACCCCAGGGCTGGAATGTGAGAGGTCAAGAGGGTGCCCCAGGAGTAGGGGTGGCCAAGGGTGATGTGTGTCAGGGCCCCACCAGACCACTGCCTTGCCCCATGCAGATTGAGATTGGCGATGGGGCGGAGCTGACAGCCGAGTTCCTCTACGACGAGGTGCACCCCAAACAACATGCCTTCAAGCAGGCCTTCGCCAAGCCCAAGGGCCCAGGGGGCAAGCGGGGTCACAAGCGCCTCATCCGCGGCCCTGGCGAGAATGGGGATGACAGCTAGGTGGCCGGACCTGAGCCGTGCCGGCGTGTGGACTGTGTGCGTCCCACTGCTCCCGGCCACCTGCCTCATTCCCAGCCTGGGCTCCAGGGGAGGGTTGCTTCCTGTGGGGCAGGAGGGCTGGTGACAGAACATTCTTGCAGCTTCTGAAGGCCACTGGGCTGGAATTTTGTGACCTTCCCCTGTTGCTGTTCCTGCCTCTCATCTGTGTGCCCAAGGGGGTCTGGGAACCCTGCCTGGCTGGCTCAAGGGGGCTGGGTAGGAAGCCTGGAATGAGCTTTCCCCCCAGGGGTCCTAGCACAGCCCAGGAGCCTTTGGACACAGGAGTGGGTTCAGTCAGGGCTGGGATAGGGGGTCACTGAAAGATAAGATGGTTGAATGCTGTATTTTTTAAAGAATAAAATATTTTTAAATCAACACCTGCATCTGACCCTGAGAAGTCACGTCTGGCCCGGGGACTTGGGAAGCCCTGTGCATATAACTGCCCCCTCTCAGGTCAGAAGGGACCTGTCAGCCTGCTAGGTGGAGCTCCAGCACTCCTGGCTACAGGTGGGGACATCCAGGGCAGCTGGGCGGAAGGGAGCCAGATGGGACAGTGTGTGTCCATCTGTGTGGGGGCACAGGACTCACACGGGTCACCTCATTGATGGGCACTCAGCCCAAGAGGCAGGCACACCTTCACCATGATGCGGGGCATCTGGGTGTATTCGTTTCCTATGGCTGCTGTGACAACGTACACACATTTCGTGGCTCAAGCGCACACAAGTCGACCATCTTAACAGCTCTGGTAAACTTAACAAGGCTAAGGTCTGACAGGGCTGATGTCCAGGTGTTGGCAGGACCTGTTCCTTCTGGAGGCCTCAGGGGAGAATCTGTTACCTTTCCTTTTCCAGCTTGAAAGGCTGCCCACATTCCTTGGCTCAGGGCCCCTACTCTCTCTTCAAAGCCAGAGAGGTGGCACCTCTGATCCCGCTCCCCTCTGTTTCCTGGTCACATGGCCTCCCTCTGTAGTCACATCCTCCTCTGCCTCTCTTCTAAGGATGTTTGTGATTATATTCACTTCCCCACCTTCCGGATACTCTATCCGCCTTGGGATGCTTCACTGAGTCCCACCTGCAAGGCCCCTTTTATCCTGTACAGGAAGGTACTCACAGGTTCTGGGCATTCGCACGTGGGTCTCCCTGGGGCGTACTTCAGCCTGCCATGCTGAGTGGGCTCTGCCCGCTGGGGCTCCTGGACTCTGGGGCTGAGGCGTGGCGCTGGGACCTCCAATCTGCACACATGCATGTAGACCCTTCTGTCAGCTTATTGGTCCTCTCTGCTCTCTATGTTCCTGCCCTTGAGGGGCTGGCTCCCTCATCCCAGGGACTCTGGGAGAGTCTCCTTCAGGCTTGAGATTCTGCAGCTGCTGGAACTTCCGTCAGTGCCTCTGAGAAGTGGGTGAGAGGCCCCTCCTATCCCAGGTGGGAGGTGTGCTGGGGTGGGGACGCGAGGGGTCAGTGGCTGGGATTCAGTGGCTGAACGGGCATGGTCTTTCTCTTGGGAGCATGTCTTGAGCTGGAGCTCAGGAGAGCATCCCATCCCTGGGGCCTTTCTCAGCCCCTACTAAAGATCCTAGAATTCTAGAAAAAAGAGCTGGAACCATAGCTAGGACCCAGAGAAGGAGGCCTATCCTTGCCCACCCCAAACACTGATTCCCAGGTGGGTAGGAAGATGTGGTGTTGCCCCTGCACTGCTGAAGCCCTGGGCCTGTGTGCCAGCGGGATGCCCGGCAGCTTGGAGCCTGCCTGCCATGACAGCCACCAAAAGAGGGCATGTTCTCGAGAAGCAGGGGTGGCAGGTGTCCAGCCCCGCCTCCTCCCAGCAGAAGCTCTATTTGTTCATTCATTAATTTATCCAGTCATCATTCAGAGCCTTTCTCTCTGTGCCTGCCCAGAGCTGAATGCTGGAGACTCATAGATTCAGCAAATATTGAGCACCTATGATGTTCTGGGCACTGTGCTGGGCCCTGGGTATAGTGACAAAAGACTCTTGACATTAAGAACAGACATGCCAGCAGGGGAATAAGACAATATACAATAAACCACGGAAAATCAATGATATGATGTGTTAGCAGGTAAAAACTTAAGGAAAAGCAGCAGGTAGAAAGCAGCCAGATCTAGGGTAAGGGGTTTAAAAGGAGGTCAGGGAAGGCCTCCAAAGGATAACAAGTGAGCCAGGAGGGGGCTGAGTATGTAGGAAAGGAGCTTCCAGGCAGATTGAACAGTAAGTCCAAAGGCCCTGGGGCAGGAGACTGAATGGGAATATTCAAGCCACGGCAAGGAGGCCAGCATGGCTGGAGACTGGTCAGGAAGGCAATGGGAGGGCGCATCCCATAATGTTGGCCATTATGTGGACTGTGCCTTGGATTCCAGAAAGGACCAGGAAGGAGTCCGAGCAGAGGAAGGGGCCTAGTGTGACTTAGGGGCCGAATGTGAACAGGCTGTGGGGTGTGAGAGCAGAAGCAGGGCAATCCGTGAGGTGGCAGTGACTGCCCTGGCTTAGGAGGGAGATGATAGCAGCTCAGGCCAGCCTGGTGAATGTGAAGGTGGTGGGCAACAGGAAAATGCTGAAGCTGGAGCCCGCAAGACTTGCTGAGGGCCCGGGTCACCCGGAGGCTTGGGCCGGGGTAACCTGTTATAATAGCTGGGTCAGGGATCCCTGGGTGGCGCAGCGGTTTGGCGCCTGCCTTTGGCCCAGGGCGCGATCCTGGAGACCCGGGATCGATTCCCACATCGGGCTCCCGGTGCATGGAGCCTGCTTCTCTCTGCCTGTGTCTCTGCCTCTCTTTCTCTCTCTGTGACTATCATAAATAAATAAAAACTTAAAAAAAATATTAAAAAAAAAAAAAAAAAAAGCTGGGTCAGAGGGCACGTGGAAAGAGCCGTTCTAGCTGGTCCGGCCTCGGAGTACAGGCTCTGACGGCGACTCAGGCACCCTGGGAATGCGGAAGAGGAAGTCCTGCCCCTGCAGAAAGTGGCAGGCTGCGGTGGAAGCAGGTGGAGCCAGGGCAAGGCCAATGCTGCTGCACCCCCAGGTGTGCCAGGCCTCCCAGAGCTCTGGGGCCAGGGCCAAGGGGGCAGGAAAGGGCAGGGCCACTGGCTCCATAGAGCTCCCTTTGAGATAGGGGCCAAGGGGCTGAGGTGTGAGAGTGACAGTCCTCTTGGGACAGGGAGTGCGCTGGCAGAGATGTCAGCATGCCCAACCCACATCTGGCACTGCCCCCAGTCCCAGTCTCTCACTGAGCCGAGACTGGGCTCTGGGCTTCTATTTCTCCCCAGACTTCCCTGACAACAGGTGTGAGGCCCACGTGGGCAGCGGCGAATTGTTAGGATGGGGTGGGGTGGTGGGGGAGTGGAAAGAGGAAGGAGTGAAGGGGCTGTCTGCCGTCTGCCAATGCAAATGGCCTCTGACTCAGTGTGCCCCTCAACCCTCGCTGTGGACCAGGTGGGGCAAGGGGGGGGCTGCTGTGGTTTTTCTTAGTTCCCACTTCCTCTGTTCTCTGAGCCGATGCTGCAGGAAGGGGCTGTGAGCTCCAAGCATCCTTTCCTGCAGCTGCTGCCCAGCCTGCCAGCCAGACCCTCTGGAGAAGCCCCCGCTCCCTGTCATGGTAGGACAGCGACCCTCAGCCCCCCAGGGAAGGGGGCAGCAGGAAGTGGTGGGGGAGGGGTGGGTTTGGTGGCTGCAGACAATAGTGGAAGGGCTGTCACCCAACATGGCCCTGGGGACACTCACTGAACCCTGAACACCTCAGAGCAGAAGAAGCCTTCCTCTGAGCAATGAGACCTGAACCCATTGTGTAGATGGGGAGGCTGAGGCCTGGGGCTTCGCTCAGTGGTGGCGCTAGGGCTACAAGCAAGATGGATGCCCAGGACGAGGCCCTGTCTGGCCCTGGGCTGCCCACCCTGTCTGATCTGTTCTGTCCTGCTTTGGGCTGAGTGCTTGGTCTGGGAGAGGTGGGGAGAGGGGGAAGAGCCGGGCGGTGCCCACCCCAGCCGGGGCCCTGGGTCGTACTCAGCCCGGACCCTGGCAGGAGACCCACGTGCCTGCCTGGGCCTTGGCCTGAGGCAGGGGGAGCTGGTGGGGGAGGCGGGCGGAGGACATGCAGGGCTTTCCAGGGCGGCTGGGCGGAAGGGAGCCAGATGCCCCCCTGCTCAGGAGGAGAGAGAAATGGCCCCTGAGGAAGGAAGAGAGAGGTAGGGGAGAACCCGGTGGGCCTGCTGACTGCCTGCCCGGCTCTCCTGTCTGGTTGGGGTTTGGTTTTAAGTGAAAGTTCTAGATGGTGAGTCTGGACTCCAGGTATCAGAAGCAGCTCTGAGTTGAAGGCCGGGTCTGAGACCGGAGTCCGAGTTCTCCCAGAGCCTTAGAGGCGGGGTGGGCGCTATGCAGAGAGGCAGAAGGCTCCCCAGGGAGGGCTTGGAGAGAGGGGTTTGGGAACCCTGTTGGGAGACCCCAGGGGGTGGGGCAGGTGGAGCTGGGGCTGGGGCTGCCCCTCACAGGCCCGCAGGGCCCCTGCCGTGGCGCCCTGCACCCCCTGTCTCTCCTGGTGCAGGCTGCCGCGCTAGCCCTGGCCCTGGCCCAGGGCACCCTGCCTGCCTTCCTGCCCTGTGAGCTCCAGCCCCATGGCCTGGTGAACTGCAACTGGCTGTTCCTCAAGTCCGTGCCCCGCTTCTCGGCAGCTGCACCCCGCGGTAACGTCACCAGCCTTTCCTTGTACTCCAACCGCATCCACCACCTCCATGACTATGACTTTGTCCACTTCGTCCACCTGCGGCGTCTCAATCTCAAGTGGAACTGCCCGCCCGCCAGCCTCAGCCCCATGCACTTTCCCTGTCACATGACCATTGAGCCCAACACCTTCCTGGCTGTGCCCACCCTAGAGGACCTGAATCTGAGCTATAACAGCATCACGACTGTGCCCGCCCTGCCCAGTTCGCTTGTGTCCCTGTCCCTGAGCCGCACCAACATCCTGGTGCTGGACCCTGCCACCCTGGCAGGCCTTTATGCCCTGCGCTTCCTGTTCCTGGATGGCAACTGCTACTACAAGAACCCCTGCCAGCAGGCCCTGCAGGTGGCCCCAGGTGCCCTCCTGGGCCTGGGCAACCTCACACACCTGTCACTCAAGTACAACAACCTCACCGTGGTGCCGCGGGGCCTGCCCCCCAGCCTGGAGTACCTGCTCTTGTCCTACAACCACATCATCACCCTGGCACCTGAGGACCTGGCCAATCTGACTGCCCTGCGTGTCCTCGATGTGGGTGGGAACTGTCGCCGCTGTGACCATGCCCGTAACCCCTGCAGGGAGTGCCCCAAGGGCTTCCCCCAGCTGCACCCCAACACCTTCGGCCACCTGAGCCACCTCGAAGGCCTGGTGTTGAGGGACAGCTCTCTCTACAGCCTGGACCCCAGGTGGTTCCATGGCCTGGGCAACCTCATGGTGCTGGACCTGAGTGAGAACTTCCTGTATGACTGCATCACCAAAACCAAAGCCTTCTACGGCCTGGCCCGGCTGCGCAGACTCAACCTGTCCTTCAATTATCATAAGAAGGTGTCCTTTGCCCACCTGCATCTGGCATCCTCCTTCGGGAGCCTACTGTCCCTGCAGGAGCTGGACATACATGGCATCTTCTTCCGCTCGCTCAGCGAGACCACGCTCCAGTCGCTGGCCCACCTGCCCATGCTCCAGCGTCTGCATCTGCAGTTGAACTTTATCAGCCAGGCCCAGCTCAGCATCTTCGGCGCCTTCCCTGGCCTGCGGTACGTGGACTTGTCAGACAACCGCATCAGTGGAGCTGCAGAGCCCGCGGCTGCCACAGGGGAGGTAGAGGCGGACTGTGGGGAGAGAGTCTGGCCACAGTCCCGGGACCTTGCTCTGGGCACACTGGGCACCCCCGGCTCAGAGGCCTTCATGCCGAGCTGCAGGACCCTCAACTTCACCTTGGACCTGTCTCGGAACAACCTAGTGACTGTTCAGCCGGAGATGTTTGTCCGGCTGGCGCGCCTCCAGTGCCTGGGCCTGAGCCACAACAGCATCTCGCAGGCGGTCAATGGCTCGCAGTTCGTGCCTCTGAGCAACCTGCGGGTGCTGGACCTGTCCCATAACAAGCTGGACCTGTACCACGGGCGCTCGTTCACGGAGCTGCCGCGGCTGGAGGCCTTGGACCTCAGCTACAACAGCCAGCCCTTCAGCATGCGGGGCGTGGGCCACAATCTCAGCTTTGTGGCACAGCTGCCAGCCCTGCGCTACCTCAGCCTGGCGCACAATGGCATCCACAGCCGCGTGTCCCAGCAGCTCCGCAGCGCCTCGCTCCGGGCCCTGGACTTCAGTGGCAATACCCTGAGCCAGATGTGGGCCGAGGGAGACCTCTATCTCCGCTTCTTCCAAGGCCTGAGAAGCCTGGTTCAGCTGGACCTGTCCCAGAATCGCCTGCATACCCTCCTGCCACGCAACCTGGACAACCTCCCCAAGAGCCTGCGGCTCCTGCGGCTCCGTGACAATTACCTGGCTTTCTTCAACTGGAGCAGCCTGGCCCTCCTACCCAAGCTGGAAGCCCTGGACCTGGCGGGAAACCAGCTGAAGGCCCTGAGCAATGGCAGCTTGCCCAACGGCACCCAGCTCCAGAGGCTGGACCTCAGCGGCAACAGCATCGGCTTCGTGGTCCCCGGCTTTTTTGCCCTGGCCGTGAGGCTTCGAGAGCTCAACCTCAGCGCCAACGCCCTCAAGACGGTGGAGCCCTCCTGGTTTGGTTCCCTGGCGGGTGCCCTGAAAGTCCTAGACGTGACCGCCAACCCCTTGCATTGCGCTTGCGGCGCAACCTTCGTGGACTTCTTGCTGGAGGTGCAGGCTGCGGTGCCCGGCCTGCCTAGCCGTGTCAAGTGCGGCAGCCCGGGCCAGCTCCAGGGCCGCAGCATCTTCGCACAGGACCTGCGCCTCTGCCTGGACGAAGCGCTCTCCTGGGTCTGTTTCAGCCTCTCGCTGCTGGCTGTGGCCCTGAGCCTGGCTGTGCCCATGCTGCACCAGCTCTGTGGCTGGGACCTCTGGTACTGCTTCCACCTGTGCCTGGCCTGGCTGCCCCGGCGGGGGCGGCGGCGGGGTGTGGATGCCCTGGCCTACGACGCCTTCGTGGTCTTCGACAAGGCGCAGAGCTCGGTGGCGGACTGGGTGTACAATGAGCTGCGGGTACAGCTAGAGGAGCGCCGTGGGCGCCGGGCGCTACGCCTGTGTCTGGAGGAACGTGACTGGGTACCCGGCAAAACCCTCTTCGAGAACCTCTGGGCCTCAGTTTACAGCAGCCGCAAGACGCTGTTTGTGCTGGCCCGCACGGACAGAGTCAGCGGCCTCCTGCGTGCCAGCTTCCTGCTGGCCCAACAGCGCCTGCTGGAGGACCGCAAGGACGTCGTGGTGCTGGTGATCCTGTGCCCCGACGCCCACCACTCCCGCTATGTGCGGCTGCGCCAGCGCCTCTGCCGCCAGAGTGTCCTCCTCTGGCCCCACCAGCCCAGTGGCCAGCGCAGCTTCTGGGCCCAGCTGGGCACGGCCCTGACCAGGGACAACCGCCACTTCTACAACCAGAACTTCTGCCGGGGCCCCACGACAGCCTGATAGGCAGACAGCCCAGCACCCCGCGCCCCTACACCCTGCCTGTCTGTCTGGGATGCCCGACCTGCTGGCTCTACACCGCCGCTCTGTCTCCCCTACACCCAGCCCTGGCATAAAGCGACCGCTCAATAAATGCTGCTGGTAGACCAAACGGCTAACCCTGAGCTCACTGGAGGTGCGAGTGGGAGGAAAGAAGAGAATTTGTCAGGCTTTCCTTCCCAAAGTGAGGAGGGACAAGAGGTGCTTTGGGAGAAACTGCCAAGCAGAAAAAGAGAGTGCCCACAGAGCGCGGGTCTGCAGGGGAGGGAAGCTGCTAAGGGCAGTTGTGTGAACGAGCATCCTCTCAGGGGGTCCGAGGAAGGTCTCTGAATGGGGTCTTGGTCCCTCCCAGAGAGCAGGCTGGGTCTCCTGTTCCATTCGGCCCCTCCCCATGCCAGGCGGCACCAGGCAGTCCTGCTGCAGGCTGGGTCAGCAACCTTCTGGTGTATGTTGGCCTCAGGATCTGCCTTCCAAACCTGTAGGACTGACAGTGCTTCCGGGGCAGAGAACTTGCAGGCCTGCTTCATTTCTGGCCCCTGGCAGAGTCCTGGGAGGCAGCCCAAGCGGAGGAGTGGGCGGAAAGCTTTGTGCTGAGTTCAGAGGGGCGTTTGCGCCCTCTGGTGGCCAAGCCTGTGCTGTGCCCAGGAGGCTGGCCGGCTCGGGGAGAAGCCTCTGCGTAGAGGCCCACCGCAGGGGTCTGGGAGCCACAGGAGATTCTAGAGTGAGCTCACAATTCATCCTTTCTGTTTTCACCTATAGTGAGTGCTAAGTCTCTCTGTTCTGACATCAAAGGGACACCCGGGTGAGCCACCACCAGACTACAAAGATGGGGCCCCTGCCTTCCCTGCCCCTGTCTCTTAGAGGTGGGAGACAGCCACATCTCAGGAGGGTGGAGTATGTGTGTCCATTTCTAGCTTCGAAATCCAGTGTAGAATTCCAGACATTGCTTGAGGCACCAGTGACCAGCGTTTGGAGACAAAGCTAAGTGTGTGCAAAGTTGTGGGTCATGTCAGGTCTGGAGCCTTGGAGGTTGCTTTGTCCTGGGCTGCTGCCTCACTGTCCCCACCACTGAACCGCCTTTTGAGGAGCAGAAGAGACATGTGCAGCCAGACAATTGAAGCCAGGGCCTGGGATGGCGGGAGAGTGGAACCAGCTTGGCTGGTTCAGGACAGCCGGGGGCCAGCCCAGCCGCTCCAGGCCTCTGGGGTGGAAGGTTGATGCTGGCCGCAGATTTGGCTAATCTTACCCAGCCTGACTGTGGCAGCCTCCTGTCCAGGGCATGGCTGAAGAGAAATGTAGGCCACCTTCCTCTTTCTGACTGGGGCACAGGTGCTGCTGTGGTAGGCTGATGGCCCCTGTTATCTGCTTGCCTGAAAAGAAAGGCCGGGTCTGCTCCACCGATCGGAAGTCCCACGTGGGCTCTGCTCTGCCTTGAGAAGGCCTGTTAGCTTCTGGAGGAGTGGGGCCAAAGCACGGCGTGGCCCTGCCTACTTCCTTTGCTTGTGTCTGGGGATTAAAAAAACAAACAAACAAGGACTGTCTTTCACCCAGGCTGGAGTCCAGGAGAAGCCCCTCCTGCACGGCTCATGGGCTGATCTGGCCACATCTAGGAGCAGGAGCAGGAGCAGGAATCAGGGCCTTATGTAGGGCCCCACAGTTTGCAGGTGGGGAACAATCTGCCTGTCAGGACAGCTGAGTCTGCCCTCAGGCAGCTGCCAGATAGAATCTTCATGTACCCACCCACCCACTCATGCTCACAGTCCTGGGGTTTTTTGGGCTTTGGATTCAGAAGAAGAACATTTTGGAAATGAAGCACGGCGTAATGGTAGGACTGTTGTCTTGGCTTAAGTGAGCCTGAGAGTCCATGGCCTTTGGTTCAACCTGCAGAAAAAAGTTCTGCTGTTGTCTACAGGATCAGAAAGGGGGCAGAACTCCATTATCTCAGGTCCCAGGCTCAGGTGGGGCTGGGTGAGAGGCAGCTGTCACTGCACTGTGCTCAGGAAGGTGCTCATGGTTGACTCAAGGCCCTCTCTACACCGCTGGACATCCTCCACCGTGAGCGCCAGCTGCCACCTGGCCCCACAAGGCTGGGGAAGAGTGGGACTCAGGTCAGGTGACCTGGGCTAACAATTGGCTTTGCCATTTGGATTATCTCGGGCAGGAGACTCCCGCTTTGGAGAGGGAGGTCTGCTCATCTGTAAATGGGGGTGGCCAGGGTTACTCTGCAGGCTGTTAGAAGGCTTGGTGCTGATGTGTGTGAAGGTCTGGGAAACTAGCAGCCCCCGGTCATCGTTATTAGGTAAGGGGCTTACGCTGAGGACAGCTGGCTGATGTGGCCTCGGTATTTTATCTCTGTACCCGGAGCACTGAATGAGGTTCAGAGGCAGATGTGGTTGAATTGGAGGCACATGAAACTGAGAGCGTGACTCTGGTGTTGCCTCCTGTGCTTTTTGCTCCCGTGGGGCCAGTGAGTACTAGACAGAGATCTGGGCACAAGACTTAAGAAAACCTAATAGCAGGAAAACTTAAATGTAAGGAAATTCTCAGGGCACCTGGGTTGCTTAGTGGGTTGAGTCTGCCTTTGGCTCAGGCCGGCTTCTCCCTCCCCCTCTGCCCCTCTCCCTGCTGGTGCATGTGCTCTCATGGGCTCTCTCTCATGTTCTCTGTTTCACACTCTCTCGAGTAAATAAATAAAATCTTTTGTAAAAAATGTAAGGAACTTCTCCCTGCTAAGATTGGAAGGGACAACTCCCTTCCCTCAAGGAAAAGAGTTCAGTTTAATGCTCCAGACATCTATATATTCTTAGAAAACTTCTATGACATCATACATTTTCATACTCAAGTCCTTATTGGAAGGAGTTCACAAATCCTATCCACTTCCTACAGATCCTTCCATCCTCTTGTGTCCTCATAACCCTGAGTAGCAGTGAGGAGCAAAGGGGGGTGACCAATCCCACTGACCCAGCTGACTTTGGGTCTCATGAGAAGGAAGGGGGGTCTTGCTAAGTGCTCAGAGAGAAAGAAACATTACCCGGGCTAGAGGGAACAAGTCACCCTGGGAGGAAAAGACTGAGGGAGTTCCCGGTGTGGGAGTGTGGGGGACAAAGGGAAAGCCCAGCCAGCTCTGGCGAGGGGACAGGGCTGGGAGAGTGAGCGAGGCATGTTTCCTGAGCAGAAAAGGAACTGGGTGGTGGTTACAAGGTGACGTGACTTCCATCATGCCCAGATGTGTGGCTCTATTTGATGGAAGCAGGACTCGGCCGCTCTCTCCAGCGCCAATCCAGAGAAGGGTGCGCCCCAGGAAGGCATGCCAACACAGCCGTGTCCAGGGAGGAGAGATAAGAGAGGGGAGGAAGGCCAAGTATTCTCTTTGTCCTCCAGTGGCTTGTTTCTTCAGCTCGCCTATGCTTTCTGGTGAAGTAGACTTGAATGTTACCCTTGGTACCTGTTATGGCCTGAATGTGTACTGCCCAAATTCATGTATTAAAGCCCTAACCCCGGGATCCCTGGGGTTAAATCGCTGGGTGGCTCAGCGGTTTAGCACCTACCTTCAGCCAGGGCATGATCCTGGAGTCCCCGGATTGAGTCCCACATCGGGCTCCCTGCATGGAGCCTGCATCTCTGTCTCTCATTCTCTATCTCTCATGAATTAATAAACAAAATCTTAAAAAAAAATAAAGCCCTAATCGCAATGTGATAACATTGGGAGGTAGGCTCTTTGGGAGATAATTAGATGAGGCCAGGAGGTGGGGCCCTCATGATGGGATTCGTGGCCTTAGAGAAAGAAGGATCTCTCTCTCTCCAACCACATTGAGGAAGGGTCCTGGGAATTAAGAGCAAAAAGATAGTGGTCTGCAAGCCAGGAAGAGGGCTCTCACCAGGAATTGAGTCCACTAGCACCCTGATGTTGACCTTCCCAGCCTCTAGAACTCTGAGAAATGGATGTCTCCTGGTGTCTGGTGTCTGTGGTATTTTATTATGGCCGCCAGAGCAAAGGAAGCCCCCTTTCCTTCATTCAACGCGTTTGCTTAATGCCTGCTGTATGTCAAGTACTGTGCTGCGTTCTGGGGATATAGAAGTAAGAAGAAAGGGCAGATGATCAACAGGGTTGGGGGCAGGGGGGAGTCATTATGAGTGGTGACCAGAGCTTTGAAGGGCAGCACAGTAGGAAGTCAAGTGACAGTAAGAACACAGAGGGGCTGGGCTGCCCTATCCTGGGGGCTCAGGGAAGGTTGCTCCTCAGGAACCTTACCCTGTGTAGAGACAGCCATGCCCATGAGCCAGAATAGAAAAATCCAGAGGAGAAACAGTGGCTAACACGAAGGCCTGGAAGCAGGAAAGCACCTGGGGGACCTGAGGCCTAGGATTGTGTGCCAGCACACGAAGCAGAGGGAGTGAGTGGAGGAGGGATGGGTTCCCAACCTCAGACAACGTGGTCAGCCTATATGAGGAAGCTAGAATGTAACCTGAGTGCCACTGGAAGGCCCAGGAAAGTTTTCTGCAGGGGAGGAACATAATCCACTTTATAATTTTAAAAGCTCCCTTGGGCTGCCATGTGGGGTCAAGGCTGGGCAGATGCCGGGGCAACAGTAGAACCCGCAGGATCATAGCAGCAGGGGTGATAGGAAGTGGCCTGGCCCAGCATGTATCTTACTGGTAGAACTTACAGGACTTGCTAACAGTCTAGAGTGAAGAAAGACAGATGACTTCCCCATGAGTGGCCAGAATAAGTGGGTAGATGTTGGGAAGACAAGGGAAGAGAAAGCAGGGGAGAGTCGGCAGGCCCAGGTGCCCTCCGGACCTGTGCAGTTCCAGGTGTTTGACGGCAGCCAGCAATGAACAGCTGGAACTGGAAACCCAGGGCTGGGGGAGATCACGTGGCATGAGGGGAAGTGTTGAGTGCAGTTACAGATGAAGCTGTGGGTACTCAGCATCCAAAGAGGGGCCAGCTCATGAAGTAGGAGGATCGTATTCAGGAGAGGTTAGTGGCACAGCAGCTCAGAGGAGGAAGCTGTGAAAAGGCCAAGGACAGCCAGCCACCTCAAAGACCCTGGGAGGGTCAATGAGAGGAAAACAGAACCACTGGATTTGGTGAGACAGAGGTAAGATGTGGCAAGAAGAGGGAAGCCTCCACAGAGACCAGGATGAAGGACCAGGCAGCTAGCAGAAACCGAGGGGTGTGGCAGCAGCCAGAAGAAGGTGTAGACTGAGGGAGAGCTTGTTTACTTTTAAGATAGACAACAAAGCTTGCTGCAGGGCACAGGGGGATAAATTCATGACTGAGGAGGTTAGAGAAGGCTGTAGGAAGGCACCAGAAACCAAGGGGACCCAGAATACCAGCGGGAGGAGTCAGAGAGAAGAGCACAGGAGGGATATGATCACAGGTGAAGGGGGCAGACGGGATGGAGAACTCGGGGGCAACAAGGTTCCCTCCTGGCCGCCCTACTTTCAGAGGAAAGCCTACAGCCAAGGTTGTAGCAGGGGAAGCAGGGAGGGAGACAGCTGCGGCAGGATGGTGATCAGAGGTGGAGTAAGACAGCCACCAGGTGCCGGGACTGCTCAGAGCTCTCCCAATGCGGGTGGGGTGGGGGCTGGCTCAGCTGCTAGGGTGGCCAGGTGCGGCAGTGGGCAGCGAGAGGTGGCTGGCTTCCAGCCAAGTAGGAAGCGCTGCCACTCCAGCAGGGTGAAGCCATGGCCAGAGGGCCGGCATGGGTTTATCACTTCACATACTGGAACAACGCAGGCCAAATCAAAAGGGAAGAAGAAAAATGATGATTTTGATTCAGTGGTCAGAACAGGAGGACCCATCACTTAACACAACAATTTATTTTCAGGACTGTGCTTTTACTATAGATTAAAATTTAATATAATTTAATTCACATATAAAGACAACTCTGGAGACTATCCGGATACAACGTGGCCTGGGGTTAAGTGAGTAACTGAGGTCATGACACACTCAGGCCTGGGCAGATACCAACTTGCTCATGCCAGAGAAGTAAGATTTCTCTCTTTCACTCATCACTTCAAAATGCAGCGGCCTCCTGCAGAAGTTGCACTCAGCTGAGGAATGTGGCTTGAGTTCCAGCCCCACTCGCTTCCACGTGGCCAACAGATTCTCTGTGAGAAGAAACAGTTTTTAAAAATTGAAGGGAATATGTATCCAAGAGAAATACAAACACAGACCCACATAAAAAGTCGAACACAAATGTTGGCAGCAGCATTATTTTCATTAACAGCAAAAAAGCAGAAACAACCTAAATGTCCATCGACTGATGGACAAACACAATGTGGCATATCCAAACCAAAGATGATTATTTGGTAACAGAAAGAGAGAATTCATGCTACAACATGGACGGACCTTGAAAACATTGTGTCGTCAAGGAAGCCAGGCATATAGGACCGAACCAGTGTTATGTGGAATGTAAAGCAGGCACAAAGCCTCAGGGGCGCAAAGGAGGACCCAGGGAAGGGGGAAACACAGAGTGGCTGCTCATGGGTATGACATTCCTCTCTGGGCTGATGAAAATGTTCTGCAATTAGATAGTGGTGATGGGTGCACAACATCACGATGTACCCAGGACCCATGGAACTATATACTTTAAAAAATTTGGGGCGCCTGAATGGCTCAGTCTGTTAAGCAGGCTGACTCTTGATTTCAGCTCAGGTCGTGATCTCAGGGTCTTGACACAGAGCTCCATGTTGGGCTCCATGCTAAGCGGGGAGTCTGCCTGGGAGTCTGTCTCTCTACCCCCCTGCCTGCCCCCCCCACATGCTCTCTCTTGCCCTCTAAAACAAATCTTTAAAAGACACAAAAGGGTGAAATTTGTGGGATGTGGATTATATGTCAACAAGGCTGTTATAAAAATAAATAAAAATTGAGACACGAAACCCAACTCTGGCTTTGTTTTACACAGCTTTAGGGAAGAAGTTGCTCCAACATTGTTCCACTACAATGCTGAGCATTCCCAGCAGAACGGCCCCAAAGCCTGCAAAGCAGGAGGATCACCTTGGGGTGTGTGGGTGCTCAGGAGGCAGAGGCAGCCTGTGGCTGAGAGCAGCCCCTCGATCTCTGCCTTTAGGTTGGACACAGGGTGCTGGGTTGGGTTGTACAGAACTGCAAGCCATATAAATGTCAAACAATTACTCTTATGAGAAGAGGTTAGGTGGGGGGTTGCTTCCGGGACCCTACATCAGAGAAACCGAGAAGCACAAAGCTGACCCCTAGAGGGCCAGGGCTGACTTGGGCCTTCAGAGGCTTCTTTCTACTCCCCTGCACTAGTCATTACTGTGCATCTCTGAGTCATCCCAACAAGGGAGCACTGGAAATAGTGGGTGGATGAGCAGGAACGAGCCCTCAGAGCTTCTAAACCGTGTCTGCACCCCTAAGGAGAATCAAACAACTAAACATCTTTTACGGTTTTATACCATCTAAGAGCACTCTTAATTACTTGGGAGAGAGAAGAAATGAATCAATGCCTCTGAAGAGCTTCAGTTACACACAAGGACAGCTTTGCACAACTTTCCAGTGAGGCACCACAGCTCTCCAGGTACTCACCAAGGAAGTAGTTCATCATCTGTGGTGTGTGGTGAGGAGTGGGGGCAATCCGCAGGAGCTCCTCTCCCCGGGGCACTGTGGGGTAGTTGATGGCTTGGACGTAGATGTTATGTCTACTCATTAGTTCATCACAGACTTCAGTGTTTTTAGCAGCATTTGCGACCTAAGTTTGATAACGGAAGGTAAGGTCACCACAGGACAGACCACCCCTTAGCAGCGATTCTAACGAACACTTGGGAGGTTCAGGCACAAACAGCGATGCAAGCCTGCAATTTAAAGGGCCCAGAGAGCTGAAAGCACATTAGAAGGAGATTTCACACTGATCTCCCTCCCAGGCTTCAACTCGTTGCTGCCAACTGATTTTCCTACCCACAGATGTGTGTACTGTGGGAAAGCAGCAGCTTTGATTATACTAGCTATATTAATTCTACTAATTCAACTGTGACACCAACAGGGCTACCATTTATAGTGCAAAGGGCGAGACCGATTTTGAAATTAATTGAATAAAAAGCCAGACTTCAAAGCTAGCCAAGTTTAGGCTTCTGGTACTTTTCAAACAGAAGCTCTTTTAAGGCCAGTGCTCTGGAGGAGGAATCTCTGTGCTAGCCTGCTAGGTTCAAAGGCTTCACTCTCACTGTGAAGTCAGCCAAAGGCAGAAACAGAGCAGAAGGCCACTGACTCCAGCCTCCTGCCCCCGTAGTCACCCTGCCCTAGCCCAACTTCAGGAAGGTATGAACCAGAACATCCCATGTTATGTGTGGAGGCACAGCCCCCAGCAAGTCCAGTCCCAGATAGGTCATTACCCGGACAGGGATGATGTGACTGGGGCAGTGGACGACCGGGAGGCCTGCATCCATGAGCATCTGCCTCATGAGCTTGACATTGCGTTGGTGCTGGCGGCGAAGCGCCCGCCCCTCAGCACTCTTCAGAATCCGCACAGACTCCAGGGCTCCAGCCAGCAGCATGGGCGGCAGGGAGGTGGTGAAGATGAAGCCAGCCGCATAAGACCGTACGGTGTCGATCAGAGAACTCGTGCTGGCGATGTACCCTCCAACACAGCCAAAGGCTTTGCCTGTGAGGAGACAGCCTCATTTATTCTGGCAGCGGCCCCCATGTGTGCCCAGCAGGCCGCTGCAGAGCCTCATAGCATTTTTTTTTCTTTATCCTATGTGCCCAAAGACTCAAGTCAAGGGATGTCTACCTATCTCTGAAAGGGAGAAAGTTGAGGAGGTCAGGGTCTTCCCCTAAATCACATGACCAAGGTGTAGCCAATGAGGACCAAAGTACAGGTCTCCACACCAGGTCTGGGACCAAATGACCTGTCCCAGTGTACCTGAACAGCAAGCTGTGGCCTCTCTTCCTATCTGCCTTTCCTACCTGGCCTTGCAGCTCTACCAGTGGGCAAGGGGCCACCTCCCACGGGGTGCATGGTGGGTTCCACCAGGTCCTCTCACTGTGAGCATTGCCCTGGAGGTTGGAGTAGAACCCGGCTAAGACATGAACTGTTTTGGTGTGACCAGTATTATTTTCTACCAAAGTAAACACAGAACTCTGACAAGCACCATTGCCCAGAGAAATATGAAAACTCAGAACCTGCTAGGGTTGATTTAGGGCCAACCTTATTTTTCAATTCTCCTTAAATCCCTTTGTATAATCTGTATCTCAAGTTTCAGGATTAAGGACTGCAGAAGAGTCCTTCTAGATGTTAACATTGTGTTCTGTAATGAACATTCCTGCTTGAACCCCATGCAGGGCTGGGTTGGTATAAGCTCTTACAGTGGAAAATTTCTCTCTCTAGCCTGTTCCAGCGCAGTGACTACACCTTCACAAAGCCCACATCACAAGAGCTCTTTGAAAGAAAAGGGTTGGTGGAATCAGGACACAAGAGTAAGTGCTTTCCTCCTGGCAGGGCTTGGCCCTGCAACCCTTGGGCTCTCTTGGTCTACCCAAGCTTCTCAGCCCCCGACAGTGCTGAAGGACACTTTCTTTTGTCCTGCCTTTCCTTTACCAAGTGCAGGCTGTAAATTAGCATTTTAGCTAAGTGGTACGTGGGTCTCTGACTGCCTTACTGTGAAATCCTCCAATTTGTTTAATTCATGTTTTCATCTTTCTAGAGTCCTCACAGGCAAAGGGAGTATCTATGGTAATTGCACACAACTCATTTATCTTCTCCACAAAAAAACTGAGGTAGAGTCTGTTATTTCTATTATAAAGGTGTTCCTACTTTTCAAAAGTTGTTCTATCACTTCACTTTTATGAGAAACCGACATTAGTACTTGTTTTCACTAACCAGAAGAAATCTGAAGAGAACTTTCACTTTTATGATGAAAGGTGAAAAGTGAAAATTGCCTTTGGTGTGGGGCAGCAAGCCATCACAGAGGCAGCATGCACCTCAAGCAGCGAGAACAGCCCTGCCAAGCCCCGGCCCCAGGGAACCACACTCAGCATCCCAGCATCAGGCCACCACAGCTTTGACCTGGGTCTGTGAGCACCTGTGTCTTCACTTTATGCCATTGTGGCTTATGAAGGTTTCAAAGGAACACTCTACTTTTTGGGTAGTGGGGAAACCTATATTGGTGAGGAAGCTGAAAGGCAGAGAGATTAACTACCTGCCCAAGGTCACACAGCTGGGGCAGACAGGAGTCACAACCAGCAGGTAACACGGCTACAGAGCTCAGCTCCGTGACACAATTCTTCTCAACCAGGGGAAACAGATACAAAGTCACCAGAGTGAACTGCAACTGGTCACCATGTAGTGGGCACAGAGCTCAGTGCTTCATGACACCTGAACCTATAGGTCCTAATGAATGCTCTAGGAGAACAGCACTACGGCTTTTTTGTTTGTTTGTTTGTTTTTTCTTCTTTTTTTTAAAAGATTTTTTATTTATTTACTCATGAGAGACAGAGAGAGAGAGAGAGAGGCAGAGACACAGGCAGAGGAAGAAGCAGGCTCCATGCAGGGAGCCCGACATGGGACTCAATCCCAGGACTCCAGGATCACGCCCCGGGCCGAAGGCAGGCACTAAACCACTGAGCCACCCGGGCTGCCCTTGTTTGTTTTTTAATACAATGAAAAAACCTGAAGAACAGAGAGAAAAGGCTGTTGCCATGGCATGTAGCTAGAACCACAAATACGTTTGGAATGACCTTGAATGGCAACAAATGGTATTTCTGTCATGTTAGGCTTTGAGATTTACCTTGGTTCTTGGAGCCCGCACGATTCAAGGGACTCTGCTAAGCTATGGCACCACTGAGAAGACATAAACTCATCCAAAAAGTGACCCAAGCTTTATAGGCTATCACACTGTCTCCTCACCTGATCCCACCTAGTCCTTAGCCTTGTTAGGAGAATATAATTTTAGTGTAGTTTACAGAATGTGCAGAGTATACATACCAAGTGTTCCAGAAATGATGTCCATTTTGGGCATAACTCCATCCCGATCGCCAATCCCTCCACCTCGAGCTCCGTATAGTCCCACTGCATGGACCTCATCTACGAAGGTGATTGCTCCAAACTCATGCGCCACATCACACAGCTCTTCTAGTGGGCACACTGCTCCTAAGGAAAGAACACAGACTACTCTGAAGATCTTGCTACTTCACAAAGTTCTGTTTTGTTAAGAGTTAGTCAGAACAAAGTAACTTTTGTTTTAAAGGTATCATTTTTAAATTTTATTTATTTGAGAGAGAGAGAGAGAGCATGTGAGACAGAATGAGCAGAGGGAGGAACAAAGGTAGCAGACTCCCCAATGAGCAGGGAGCCCAATGTGGGACTCAATCCTAGGACCCTGGGATCACCACCTGAGCTGAATGCAGACATTTAATTGACTGAACCACCCAGGCACTCCTAAAGGTTATCATTTTTAATATTGGGGAAAACAATGAACTTCCTCCAGTTTCTAGGTTATCTTGGGGTCTTAGAGCCTAGTAAGAGCCAGAGTAGAACATCTACATTCACCAAACCTATACAATGTCCACCAAATCCAAAATCCTAGCAGAATGAAAAGAAATTGCAAAAACAAAATTAACATCACACTTTTAAAGAGTCTAGGCCTACTTTTCCATTTAAGATTTCAGACTAGCCTCTACCTAGACTTACCATCCATTGAATGGACAGTTTCAAACGCGACAATTTTGGGGACTGAAGGGTCAGATCTTTGCAGCAGTTCTCTGAGGTGACTGACGTCATTGTGGCGGAAGATATACTTCGGCACCCGGCTGTTCCGAATCCCTTGGATCATGGAGGCATGGTTCCCAGAATCAGAGTAAATCTCACAGCCTAACATGATAAAAAACAAAAATAAAACACTATTTATTGCCATCTGCACCAAAAATAATTTATTTCCTAAATAGGAACAACAGACTTTGCCATAGAAGTGCTGCTTTGCCCAGTAGGAAAGACACTGCTAGCTAGTTTCTTCCTGGGAAAATCAGAAGCTAGTGCTTCTTCTTTGAGAAGGCCCAGAGGTATAAAATAATACAAGAGTAGACAACTAATCTGCTTTTAAATCTGCCCACCTCATTCCAAACTCCATCAAAAGATAACTACAAATGATTGAGAGAATTTTCCAAAGGGTTTTCCTAGAATACAAAGCATATTTGGAGCAATTAGCTTAAGGACAAACCCTTCAAATCTGATTCTGTTAGTATCATCTGCTATTGCAACTTGTGATGTGCAGTGAGCACTTCATGTTTCAATTCAAGAAAAAAATGTTCCCAGATACTATCATTGCTCTTAACTGTTTTTGGTAAGCCCTCTGTGTTGTCAATATTCCTGCTAATTCCTAAGAAACTGAAAAAACTCTAAGGCACCCAAGACAGGCTTTCTTACCTGGCATCATCCTAGCCAGAGTGAAGAGGGTTGAGTCGTTGGCCACAAAGCACGAGGAAAACAAGAGTGCTGCATCTTTCCCGTGTAAATCAGCCAGCTCCTGTTCCAGGTCCACATGGAATTTACTAGTTCCAGAAATATTTCTAGTACCACCTGCTCCAGCACCATGCTGTTTCAAAGTGTCCCTTTTATGATTTTTTTTTTTTTTAAAAAGAAGGGCAGACAGAAAATAAATCTCACAGTTCTGGACACCATATGAATCATTTCTCTCCCTAGGAGGTAGGACACGGAATCTTATGTTCATCTAGCAACTCCGTCATGGTCCCAAACCAGGGACCAGAAGTTTCAACTGACTTCATCTTTAGCAAGGCAGTAGATGTCAACACTATGGTGAGGATACCCTGAATACCCCTAGGGATCCTCAAGAACAAGTGTTTATCAGCCAGTAGGTACTTAGTATTAGCTGAGTTAATTTATTAAGACATCTTTTCTCTGACAAACATTCTTCTCTCCAAACACAACATCAGTCTCTACAGGGACATCTTAGATGGTGATTACCTGAACCTACTCTCCAGAAACCAGTCACATAATATTAGGATAGATCTATCACTACACCTCAGACTGTAATCTCTTTAACAAGCCTCCCTTGGAGACTTTGGCAAGCAACTCTCTCAAATGTCCCTAGTCATGGCAAACCTCCGGAAGGACATGAATGACAGGATCTACCATCCTTGTTCGTGTCTTTCTGAAGTAGCTTTTCCTCCAGTGCTGCTAGATTTGTATCTCTCCAACCGAGGCATCAGCAAGGATGCCTCTGTGCAAGGTGGCCCGGGGTTGAAGTTGCACTCACTTGAGAAGTGGTAAGAAATGGACATGAATAGTCAATGTGCCCATACACTTGAATCCTCACATACCTATTTGTGCATTCTAGCTTAAAAGTCATCTGTGGATGTCTTTAAAAGCTTAAAATAATAGTGTGTTATGACACACTTTTAGCTGCTGAATATTGCCCCCATAAAAGATCCCTCTAAATCATTAATGTCTCGCCAAATAACGTCAATGGTATCTGAAAGCTGAGGGCTACGTACATGACTGCCCCACACACTCGTGGGTGGCGACTCATTCCAAGGTAGTCATTACTACACCAGACTGACACCTGCTTCTTGGTGATGAGAGAGTCCGAATAGTCATCTGCCATGGGGAAGATGTGCGCCCTCCGGTTCACAGTTTTAAAAACTCGATAGGTATGGTCATTTTTTTTCTCATCAATTTTCTTCTCAAAGAAACGATCATATTGAAAAGTGGAAACAGCTAAAAACCAAACAAAAGACAGGACAGTTTGACAGTTAAGAAGCATGTCTGGGCTTTGGCAAAAGACCTGGGTTCCAACCCCAGCTTGGTCACCTAGCAGCAGGGTAATTCTGGACAAATTAACGAAGTATTCATGTGGGCAAATTATAGGACATCCTCATCTTGAGACTATGAAGGTCTCAAATGAGACCGTGTATGTCAATTGCTTAGCACAGTGCCAGGGCATAGAAGGTAGGTATTCAGGGAGAGAAAACATGTTACCAACAGGATTTGTATTTACTATGGCTGAGAACACCTACCTGCATCAAGCAAGAGACATGAGTTTTAATCCTCAACTCACCATGCAATTTTGTGTTTAAGCTAATATATGTTTAAGTTAAAAATCCTCTCCTACATCAGGTAAATAACAATGAGACTTACATTTTGGCAAGTTATCTTGAAGAAGATGGGACACTCTTTCTGGTCTTTGCTTTCGCATGATATCTTGGAAGTTCCTCAGCAATCCACTTGGGTCCCCTCCATCGGCCTTCACACTAATTACACTAGGGTTCACGGAGGTTTGAGCAACCTCTGTAATGAAAGTAACAAGAAAAAAGGGAACCAACATTCTGAGTTCACAATACTTCCCAGAAATATCGTCAAAAATTAATTACTGCTTAGTTCACACACACACACACACACACACACACACACACACACACAGCAGCTGAGCATAACCAAAGCTAGTAGTAGCAACCAAGAATATGAAGCTTTGGTTCTTCCCTTTTATTTTAATGACCAATGCCTAGTGTTGTTTTGTTTTCAAAGCTACCAGACAGCTTTAATGAATATTAAGAGTCCAAAGCTTTCTAGCTGGTTATTAGCAGGTCTTCTCCACCTTCCCACTCCACCCAACCCTAATCTCAATTTTCTTCACAGAAGACAATTCTGGTCATATATATCATTTCTGCTGGTGAGGTTTTCTGGGGACTTTTGGTGCTCTGTGGATACAGCCACATCTGGAATTAAGGTTGCCTCTTAGTGACCATCGGTAAGATACACAGCTTAGGAGTCCTAAGACCATCATTTACTGCAGAAACACTATTTTTTACCTTTTATCCCACAGGATGGCAGGAAAGAAACAAAGGGCAGTTGTTAATAGCTTACGCCAACAGGGTATTTTCAGAATGAAGCAATTACTATAAAAAGTGGTCACATCCTACACACACCCCAGAAAGAAAGTCCCGCATTTTCTCAGACAGTCCTCTAACCGCCTATCTTGATGACCTTCTTCCTTGGCCCTAAAAGAGGAAGTTTTTTATACAAATACTACCCTAATAATAGCTCATACACAAATTTGAAGGATCAAAAGAACCAAAAGGACCTCTTCATTCTTCCTAATGGTTCCAGTCATGTGTTTACCTTTCCTCACAGCATGCATTTCCTGCACATCCTCCTGAAGTTCTAGACTGGCTTTGCGGAAGACACTGCTGCCCTTCTGGCTCATCTGGGCTGCCAAGAAAGGGCATTTGCTTGCAGTGCCCTGGCTTGTGGCAAGGGAGGAATGTCCAGACGGAAGCTGCGTGCCATCTGGAGTCTGCTGGGATCCGTCAGCAGTCTGTTGAACCTCGGCTTTGGCAGTTTTGTCCTCTGGGGGGTGAAATGGAAAAACTGAAGCATCAGACCTAGTTGCACAATACACAAGAAAGCCCCTTGTTTCTCTTATTGCTTCCAAGACAAACTTTTTACTTACTCTACCCCTACATATCAGGCAGAAGTTTGTTTTTATTAGGTTCTGCTAGTTGAATGGTCTTCTCATCTGCCTCACTGGAAACGATGTTCCCATGAGGAGTTAATTGGCACAATCCAGCTATCTCTCAAACCCCTATTTTTCCTTATAAATCCGCAAAAAAGTAGTATTTTCTAGTTTTAGACAGCCTAGACTTTTTGAGTTGGAGGATTTCCAGTAAATCCACCCTAAGGACACATAGCATTTTTCATGAGAGGACACACTCTTGAAGGTTAATAGAAACGTTCATACAATTTTTTCTCTGCTAATATTTTTGAAAGATTCTTGACAAAGAAGCTTGCTGTTGCTTAACATATAAACTACTGATTTACTCAACAAAAGAAATTAGGCTAAAAGTGAGGTCTTTCTATTGTTGTCTAATAGAGTTCAAATTATTACTATGTTAAGAAAAAAAAAACAAAGGGGTATCACATTCACACACCTCATCTACTTGCTCATCTAAATGCATCAAAGAAGTGCACTGACTTAACCCAGTTGGCTGGTAATTGTGCTTCGAGTCACAATGACTTCTCTTTCCCCTAGAGCAAATTCATTCACCCTTCTAGTAAAGTTTTATTCTGCATCATCCTGGAATACTGTGAGTCAGAGGCTAATCTTTCCTAACAACTTGGGTAAGATGTCTCAATACTGTTTTTTTTTTTTAATTTTATTTATTTATTCATGATAGTCACAGAGAGAGAGAGAGGCAGAGACACAGGCAGAGGGAGAAGCAGGCTCCATGCACCGGGAGCCCAACGTGGGACTCGATCCCGGGACTCCAGGATCGCGCCCGGGGCCAAAGGCAGACGCCAAACCGCTGCGCCACCCAGGGATCCCTCAATACTGTTTTTGTTAAAATCTTCTATAAAGTCAAACAATTGCTTTGAAGCTCATTTCATTCATTATAAAAGTAATATACATTCACTGTGGGAAACCTAGAATAATAGTGTTCTATTCCTCAAAACATAGCCATTGCAGGAACCTTGGTAAATTATCTTTTTTTCCCCTCTATGTACAAGTTTTAAAAAGTTTTACTTATTTTGCATGTGCTTCCTTCTTTTGCCCTTTCCATTATAAAGATCTGTCTAACCTAGTAAATAGTTTGTGAATGTCGTTTGCAATGATTGCGTGAGAGTCTACCAAGTATACAAGCCACATTCTACTCAACTTCCTCTATGTCACGGACAGAATCATAAAAGTATTTTGATTGTTCAGTAAAAAAAAATAATTAAATAACTAGCTCCTTAAAGAGGAAAAGCAATCCTACAAGGATTAAATCCTTTCTACTTACAGAAAAAAAAAAACAAAAAAAAACAAAAAACAAAAAAAAAACAAAAACACTCCTTTCTTACAAGGAACACACCCAGAGAATACACTTAACAGAGCCTGTAAAGTATATTATTCTCTAGGATTAAGTGAAACCTGAAAAGCCACATCCTCTCCTGGTAGAGCCAGACCAAAACAAAAGGCAACTCTGATCTCTTTATTAAAAACAAAATTTGTAAAAATTCACATATAAAATGAAGATGCGGGATCCCTGGGTGGCGCAGCGGTTTGGCGCCTGCCTTTGGCCCAGGGTGCGATCCTGGAGACCCGGGATCGAATCCCACGTCAAGCTCCCAGTGCATGGAGCCTGCTTCTCCCTCTGCCTGTGTCTCTGCCTCTCTCTCTCTCTCTGTGTGTGACTATCATAAATAAATAAAAATTTAAAAAAATAAAATAAAAATAAAATAAAATAAAATAAAATGAAGATGCGTTAAAAAATAATCATTACTTTAAAAATTCTGTATGATTCCATTTATGTGAGGTTCCTACAGCAATCAAATAGAGACAAAAAGTAGGATGGGGTTTGCCAGGGAGTGGGGGAGGGGCAATTAGAGTTGAAGGAACACAGAATTTCAGTTTGGGATGTTGAAGAGTTCTGGAAATTGGATAGTGGTGACAGCTGCACAATAACATGAATGTACTTAATACCACTTAATTGTACAATTGGTAAGAGGTGGTAAATTTTATGTTAGGTGCATTTTACCACCATAAAACGATAATTTGGAAAAAGAAGTCACAACTTTAGAAGCCAAAAGCTTCCACTTAATTTTGCTACGAACCTAAAATTGCTCCAAAAATTAAAGTCCTGTTAATTGAAAAAAAAATTAAAAAGCCAAAAGACCAAATATTTAATGAAAGAAAAGTTGAAATAGAACATTCCAACTTTTTTTTTTTTTTTTTAAGTATGGAGCCCAATGTGAGGCTGGAACTCAACCCTGAGATCAAGACTGAGCTTAGATCAAGAGTTTGACGCTTCAACAAACTGAGCCACCCAGGCGCTCCAGAACATTCCAACTTCATATTTACATGAATGAGGTACTGATGAATACTAAACTCCAAGAGATACCGACATGCGATCCAGAAACCTGTAAGTGCCCACCATCTCACCTCTAAAGATGGGAAAACTCAAAGTGCCTACTTGTGGGGTTAGGATGACAACTGTGAGATACTTCAGGCAAAGAACCAAGTCTGGCACAAAAAAACCCCCTCTGTTACATGCCCCTAGACACCACTGTGGACTAGAAGTGCTTCTAGTCTAGTGTTGAACGCAAACACTGCCACCTCCTACGTTACTGCCAATGACACTTACTCTCATTAGCTGGAGGGGTTTCTTTGACCTGCTGGCAGTGTACTGCTGAAGTGGACAGGGCCCGAGGGGCTGGCTTGGCCCCAATTTCCATCATCTTAGGGCAGTTTTGGGCATAGAACAACAGAGATTTTCCTGCCTTCTGCAGAAAGGCCTGAGGCACTCGGGATAAGAATGGGCAGCGGCGAACAACAGTCTCCATATCCGAGAGGGTGCACTGATCCTACAGAAAGACAATGAGTGACATCAACACTTGTTAATAATCAGGCAAATACCACTGCAAGGTCACTGGGTTCAGGTGTCACAGTTTATAGCAGGGTACCCTTAAAACAAGTCTCACTCAAAAATGTCTAAGGATGGCACTTGTGTCTGAGAGTCAACTAAAGAGTGCTAACCATACTCTACCTGAGTTACCAACTTCTTTCATTCCCCAGCTCTACACAAAAGCACCTGCAAAGCAACTTCACCAAGTGAAGTAAATGCCAGTGATTAACAACCAAGGGGCTGGGACGATGAGGGACAAGTCAAGAACAGGTTTGGGAGGTCAGAGGCTCCTGTAGGGAGATGCACAGTGCAGATAAGACACCTTGGCATACACCCAGGTGAAGTGAGGCTAGGGAAGAAGCCACTGTCATCCATCCAGGCAGCGAGGACTCGAGAGGATCCCGAACTTCTCCCGGCGCTCACATCACCAAACCTGAGGAAGGCACCCAGCTGGGCTCTGGGTCCCTGAAGCAAGGATTTCCCTGAGGTCATCCCCCACAGCTCCAACCGGACAACTGAGAAAGGAAGGGACATTTAAAAAAAAAAAAAAAAAAAGACAGGGGAAGGAGGGGAAGCGTGGATGGGGTTAAGTTAAGTGAGGAGAGGAGCTGTAACATCCAGGGTGTTAGGTCTGGAGTGAAGTGGTGGTCCCGGGCACGGAGGTCAGAGGTTATCCGGGGATCGAGGGCTCGAGCGAGAATAACGGGAGAAGCAAATTCTAAAGCGGCCAGTTAAACGGGGAATGAAAGAAGGGGTCCCGTGGGGGAAAGTGAGGCAGCCCAATGGGCCGAGGGTCCGGGAGACGAGCGCTGACCCCAGAGGCGGGTGACTGGAGCAGTGGGGGATGGGGTCCCAACGACAGCGCGAGCGGGGCGCGGGCTGGCGGGACACGCGGGGCCTTCGCTGGCCGGCGCCGCACCCAGAGCGCGGGCCCTCACCTGCGCGGGGGACTGCGGCGGAGGAAGAGGCGGCGGCGGCGGCGGCGGCGGCGGCGGCGGACACCCGAGCCAAATCACACCAACCCGTTGCCCTTGTCGGCGAGAAGCCTCAGGCCGCGAGCGCAGTCGTCCTAATATAGAGCCGGAGGGAGCGCTGCGCATGCGCCCTGGGAGCGGCCGTCCTTCACGCAGGCGCCCAGCGCGCGCTCCCGGAGGGGGCGGGGCGGGGCGGAGGGGGCGGGGCGGAGGGGGCGGGGCGGGGCGGGGCGGGCTCCCTGCTTGCGCACCGCGGGTCGCGGCGGGGGGGGGGGACCCGGGCTTTCCCGGCCCCCCTGCCCGAAGGAGCAGGTGGATCGGCAACTCCATCACTGTATCCTACACTCATCTTCCTCCTCTCTCCTCCCCAACTGCTCTACGCTTCTGAACCCTACGCCTCATGTAGGAGAAAGGGCACGAAAGGGCAGAGTCGGAGGGGCAGTGCCCCCCGCGACAGCTGGAAGGTGATGGGGCTGTCGAAACGGGTCCCGTGGGATCCCTGGGTGCCTCAGCGGTTTAGCGCCTGCCTTCGGCCCAGGGCCTGATCCTGGAGTCCCAGGATCGAGTCCTGCATCGGGCTCCCTGCATGGAGCCTGCTTCTCCCTCTGCTGTGTCTCTCCCTCTCTCTTTCTCTACCTCTCATGAATAAATAAATAAAAATCTTAAAAAAAAAAAAAAAAAGAAGAAGAAGAAGAAAAGAAAGAAACGGGTCCCGTGGATACAGAAGACGGAGGGGAAAGAAGGGGGTTCCAGACCGCGGTCTAAAGCAGGATCCGCCCGGTCTGTGACGAAGGGCTTCCCGGAAGAGGCGAGGGTGTGCTTGCTGGAGGATGGAGTGGTTCTGGGAGTGATGCGGGGGTGGGGGGTGGGGAGCGCCCGGAGGAGGAGTCCTCGGAGTGGGGAGCAGCAGAAGAGGAAGGAGACCCACCAGGGGCACTTTCGGGACGAGGTGAAGGAACCTAACCTGAGGCAGAGCAGAGAAGGGGCGGGAGGGGCAGGGCTGCGTGGAGCACCGAGGGTGGTGTGGAGGCGCAGGGCCTGACGCGGAGTTAGGGTTTGACACATTCTATTTTCTGACACATTTTCCATCTCTGGCTGTCCAAAGTCCCTTGCTGGCCACCCTGGGCTCCAACGGGGTGCCTCAGGACTCCATCCCCAACAGAGCTGGGCCATCAAGCCTCCTCTGGGTCCCCCCCAGTCACACCCGCAGGGTAGGATTAGGCAACCCCCTCTCAGGAATGCCAGCCTGGTCTCCGTGCTCCACACCCTTCCCAGCTTAGCTTGACCTGGGTTGGCCTGGGCCTGGTTGCTCCGTACCCAGTTGGGCAATAGTACAAGGGCTAAAGTCCAGAGTGATAGTGACCAAGATATGTCCAGGTACTTCCCTTTTTTTTTTTTTTTTTAAGATTTTATTTATTTATTCATAGACACAGAAAGAGGCAGAGACACAGGCAGAGGGAGAAGCAGGCTCCATGCAGGGAGCCCGATGTGGGACTCGATCCCAGGTCCCCAGGATCACACCCCAGGCTGCAGGCAGCGCCAAACCGCTGCGCCACCGGGGCTGCCCTGTCCAGGTACTTCTCAATTCCTTCTCAAGTCTCCAGCCAGCTGAGAGGCGGGCAAAGTGAGTCTCCACATGAAGAGGAGGAAGTTGGGTCCAGAGTGGCAGTGGGACCAGTCCATGGCCCAGGGAGAGGGTTCTGACCTGGGAGCCCTGAGTCCAGCTCTGCCCCCATCCTGCTGAAGGGTCCTGGGAAGTGCCCTTTAACCGAAGAGGAGGCATGAGGAAAGGTCAACACTTAGACTCAGACCCAAGTGCAACCAGAAGTGAAAAGAAGATAAAGATGGTGTTGAGTGCTTTGCCCATCTCTGGGCCTCACTTTCCTTATCTGGGCAACCGGATCACAATTCCTGTTCAACCTGCCTCACAGGGCTGTTTGAGTGGTCAGAGGCAAAAGAAGCAGAAAGAACTGTTGGAACTAAATATGAATTTCAATCCTGGCTTTGAATCTTACTTGGCTTGGGCAGGTCACAATCTCTCTGAGGCTCAGTTTCCTCATTGTAAAGCTCCTGCCACTTGTGGTTGGCAGGAGGGTCAGGTGAAGTCATGGATTTCAGAGGCTTATTGTTTAAACCAGCAAGGCTCCAGCTCTCTGGGAGTTTCCTGTTTAATAGGGGGAAAGGTTGAGAAACAAAGAAACTCACATGGAAAGTGAAATAGAATGTTGTAAACAATTCCAGAGGGAGGAGGAAGCTATCACTCCCCAGACGCTGAAGGAGGGGGGATCCCAACCACCAGGAAGGCTCCCAGAACTGAGGTGCCAGCTGGAAGGGTGGATCCACATGAGACAGGGAGACTAATAAGTGAAGCCTTGGGTAGGGAAGTCCCGAGCCTGTCCTGGGGGAGGAATGTGAGTCAGCCCCAATAGCTGGGCTTCGGGGATACAGCTAGAATGTGAGGTCAGGAGGTCAGACAAGCCATAAAAGGACCACAGAGATTCCAGTGTCAGGGCTCAAGAACCACCACCAGGGCACTGGTCCAAATGCATATTCCCAGGCAATGCCCCTTTGATCCTGACCCAGGAATCCACATTTTCACCAGGCCTCCCTCTTGGTAATGTGGGGGGGTATATCCTAGACACACATTTTAGGAAATGCTTCCCGAGTTGTTTCCAGTCTGAGGCTTTGAAGGGCAAGTGCTATATGCCATGAATTCTAATTCTGGCTCTGCCCTAAACCTCAGAATTTGCATCTGGAAAGTACAAGTCCCTCACCTGCCTTGGTGATGAGTCTGGGTGGGGCCCTTCTGGCGGAGCTGTGGTCCCTCTCCTGGGTTCAGCCTTCTTCCTTTCCTTTCCCTCCCCGCTTTTTCCTTTCTGCCTTCAGTTCCTCCCTCCCTTTTCTCCCTCACTGCTGTCTTGCCTCCCTTCTCAGAACCGTGGTACAAATTCAACTTATCACCCTGGTTCTGGGCAGGAGAGCCCAAGCATCTGGAATTCAGGCAAGGTCAGACCTCATGCTGGGCCTGGCCTCCCCTGTGTCTTCCCTCCACCCCAGTCTGCGTCATCATCATCATCATCATGGTTGTCGTCACCATCACGGTCAGGGGCTGCTGCACACGGCACTCACCCAGTGGTCAAGGCAGAAGGTAAATGTCAACCCCAGCCCCAGAACTAAGCCTTTTCCACTCTGGGGCCTAGAAGCTATTTGTAGTAGTGCCCTCTGTGAGGGTCAAGGAGCCAACGAGGGACCTTGGACACGCTTACTGCTTTCCTCTCGGCCTCAGTTTCAACATCTTATCAGTCGGGCAAAAAATCCTTCAAGCCCCCCACCCCCAAGGAAATCCAGCTGGACATGGGAGAGTTTTTTTTTTTTTAACTTTTAAAAATATTTTTTAAAGATTTTATTTATCCATTTGAGAGAGAGAGCATGAGCGAGAGGGAGGGGGAGAGGGAGAGGGAGAAGCAGACTCCTTGCTGAGCAAGGAGCATGATGCCAATGCCAAGCTTGATACCAGGACCCCGAAATCATGACCCAAACTGAAGGCAGATGTTCAACTGACTGAGCCACCCAGGCACCTCTGGACAGTTTTGTAGTTGAACAAAACCTCCAGCCTGTGCTGCTGATGCTTGGTGTGGCCTTGGCTAGGAGCCAGCTGCGCTCCTTGGGGTGTTAGTATCCAGCTAGCTGGCAATGAGTGGGAGATGAGCCTTACAGAATGGCTAGAGATTCTGGAAGCAGCTCAGTTCTGTCCTGGAGAATTGGAAATGTGAACTCAAAGGTTTACAGTGACAGGGTCCAAGGATGACCATAAGAGATGGAATTTAAGGGTTGGGCAGGACAGGGGGGGTCCTGAAGTCCCCAACACCTGCCTGGTGCTGGCCCTTCCTTTAGAACCCTCTTAGGCTCCTCCTACCAAGGGCAGGCCTGGGCCTGGGTTTGTAAAGCCAGCTTTGGAGCAAGGGTGGGCTCTGCTGGCTAGGGGAAAAGGGGGCTGGGGTGAGGTAAAGCCATCAAATGCTCTAGGAGATGTGTGTGTGTTATGGGAGGAGGGTTGTACACAGGAAATAGCATCAACTCCCCCCCCACCCCAAAGAGCAAACACTATTCTCCCAGAAAGCCCCAGAGGACCCCTGAACCTAGTGCTCCATGATAGAACCCACAGACTATGGTCCAGATCTGTTCTCTTTGACACACACAGTGCTTTTTATTTATTTTTTTAAATTTTTATTTATTTATGATAGTCACACAGAGAGAGAGAGAGAGAGAGGCAGAGACACAGGCAGAGGGAGAAGCAGGCTCCATGCACCGGGAGCCCGACGTGGGACTCGATCCCGGGTTTCCAGGATCACGACCTGGGTCAAAGGCAGGCGCCAAACCACTGCGCCACCCAGGGATCCCCACACACAGTGCTTTTTAAAAATGTGAATTAGTTGCCAACATTCAATAGTCAGGAGACTGTTAAATTGAAAGATTTACAACTTCTCTTGAGGGATCAGCAGACCTGGAGCCGCTGAGCTGGCCCAAGCAAGATGCGTTCTCTCCAGTACTCTACCAGCCTTCCGGTCGGTGGTTCCCCAACCCTAAGGACATGGGATGTCTAAGCAATGACATGTGTCTGGCTGTAGGCACCTGAGTGTGTGTCTACAGCCCTGCCCCATTTTAGAGCTAGGGTAACTAAGACCCAGATTGGGGAGAGGACTCAAGATCATGTAGCAAGTGAGGTTTGGGCCAGCTGTCCTGCTTTCTGGGCCACACCCTGGCTCTTCTGCCATTATAGCCCCTGGAGGATGGTCTGAGGCAGAGGGTTAGGGGAAGGATCAGGTTGCCTGTGAGGGGCTTTCTGAAAGAGACTGACCAAGAGGTGGGTCCCTTGGTGCTTGTCCTCATTCCATGCCCCACCTGTAGCTCCTGCATGCAGGTCAGGCCAGATCAGGCTCATCCGTGAGCTGATGGGCTCCTGATGGGATACAGCAGGCCTGCCCCTCGGGCCCATGTTGGACATACTGCATACAGGAGCCCCCTTCCCTGCCCTCAGGGGCTCCTGCAGAGACAGACGCTAGGAAAGTAGCTATTTTTGAGGCTATGACCAATGTGGGCAAGGGTGCTGGGACAGAGGATGGCAGGGAGGGAGACCCACATCAAAGCTGGAGCCTGGTGTCAGAGAGATGGTGCCTCGGACAGGCAGCTAGGCTGAGGGGGGCCCAGTGAAGGCTAGTGGAGGCTGATATGGAATAGGGCCATCCAGAGGCCTGGGAGGCCAGGGCTCAGAGGGAGAAGGAGGAGGTGTGCTCCGGAGGCTGGGGGAGAGTGGAATCCCAACCAACAGCCACCAGAATCCCACTGTTATCAACAATGTGATCATCAACCAAGGCAAGGCCCTTAATTTCTTGCTGGCTCCAGAGGCATTTAAAGGCCTGTCTAGCTCCCCTTCTGTCCAGACATTGAGGCACTGGGAACAAAGGAGGAGGAATGGGGAAAGGGCGAGTGAGGCTTGGAGAAGTGGTACCAGGTGGAACAAGAGTAACCAGGAGAAGGCTGGGGAGGATAATACAGTAAACAAGCATGACAGCAAGAACAGCTCTACTCAACATTTTGGCCTGGTGCCGTGATTAGACGCACAACCTCAAATGCTACAGGTCAGTGGAATGGTGAGCCCCATCCAGGGGGCAGAAGAAGCTCAGGTTAAGTAGCCTGCTCAAGTTCGCACAGCCAGCAAGTGGAGAGGGCATGGCTCACCTGTTGGTCTTGTGCTCTCTGGTCTAGTGTTCCACCCTGAGGAGAATGAGGAAGCAGGGAGGAGACTGGGGCTGTGTCAAGGGTCAAGGTCTGAGTGGAAGCTTTTCTTTACTTCTAGGAGATAGGTCAGTTTGGGTAGGCAGATGGAAGCACCCAGCCAAGGAGCCAGCCAGCCCAACTCTTAGAGTCACCCATTTTTAGGGACCCCCTGGGCAGCCAGCCAGGGCCTCAAGTCCTTCCAGAACTCACACCCTGGTGGACACTGTTCCCTCTCTATCCCCTGCACCTGGGTCAGGGGATAGAGATGCATAGCAGCAGGACTCACAGCCTGGCAGAGGTCTCCTCCTGCCCTCCTGTCTCGTTGGGGGCCCTGGTGCTACAGGTTTTCTGTCCCACACTTCAGAACTCACCTCCTTTCTGCCTCCTTTTCCAGACCAACCCCCCCTCCCCAACCCCGGCCCCTCCAGCCTTCTTTTTTTATTTTTTTATTTTTTTTTTTTTTTATTTTTTATTTTTATTTTTTTCCCTCCAGCCTTCTTCAGTGCTCACAACAAGCCCTAAGAACAGCCCCTACCTTGCTGAGTTCTGCCTCTGCCTGGCACTTGTGCGTGTCCTCGCATCTAATTCCCACATGTGCCCTCAAAGTGGCAACACGCAGTCCTGTTCTTCGAAAGGGGAGGCCGGCTCCTGCTTGCTTTCAGCTCCCAGCCCCATTCTCTCTGAACTTCCTGGCCTTTAGCAGATGGCACAGCCTCTCTGAACTTCCATTTCCTCCTGCACAAAAAGGGAGTGGTGCTTTCTGCGACGGTTGAACGTTATATGCCCGCTTGACACATAGTTGGGTTAAACACCAGTCAAGACGCTGCTGTGAAGACATTTTGTAAATGTGATTAATATTGACAACCAGGGGCCACCTGGGCGGCTCAGTGGTTGAGCGTCTGCCTTTGGCTCAGGTCGTTATCCCAGGGTCCTGGGATCCAGTGCTGCATGGGCTCCCTGCATGGAGCCTGCTTCTCCCTCTGCCTATGTCTCTGCCTCTCTCTCATGAATAAATAAACAAAATCTTTAAAAAACAAACAAACATCGACAATCAGTTGATTTGAAGAGGGAGTATCCTTTTTTAGGAAAAAATATTTTATTTATTTATTCATGAGAGACATAGACACAGGCAGAGGAAGAAGCAGGCTCCATGCAGGGAGCCCGACGTGGGACTCGATCCCGGGTCTCCAGGACCACGCCCTGGGCTGAAGGCGGCGCTAAACTGCTGAGCCACCCAGGAAGCCCAAGAGGGGGTATCCTTGATAACGTAGGTGGGCCTCATGCAATCAGATGAAGGCCTTACAGAGCAAAAACCAAGGTTTCTTGGAGGTCTTTTGCTGCCTGCTGTAACTTAGGAACCCACCTGAGTCCCCTGCCTGCCGGCCCGCGCATACTCCAGATTTGCGAACCTCTGCTGCCCTGTGAGCCAATTCCTTAAAATGAAATAAATTTCTCTCTTCCTGTATCTGTATCTATCTTACTGATCCTCTCTGGAGAAGCCTGACTGATGCAGCTCCTACATGCAAGGTTGACGCGAGCTATCACTGAGCCGCTGCTGCCGTGCTTGGGGGGAGGGATCAGCACCTGGAAACAGCACGCACAGGTAATGTGAACTAGTGGCTGCCAGTGAGGAAACCAAGGCTTGGAAATGTGACTTGTCCCAAATATCATGGCCAGAGTCAATATTCGAGCCAGTCCTGCCTTCTCACCTCTTTCAATGTGTCTTTGCCCTCTCACCCTCCTCCCTGCCAAGAACCTTGGATGAGGTACCTGGTGGGGGGCAATGGTGTCTCCCTCTCTCCAGAGGTCCCTTTTGGGTTGAATGAAAGCCTTCATGCCCTGGTGGGGGAGGTGAGATCAGAGGCACTTTTGGGGCTTGACCGATAACTGAGTTAACAGATTCTTGTGCAAGACTAGCACGCTTGTGACATGCCAACATTCACCAGCCTCAGAACTGCCGTGACTCTGCTGTGGCCTTTGGAGTGTTTGGAGCTAGATCAGCACAGGAGTGATGGCCAAATAACCACCTTTCCACTTTGGGGAAGGCTTCTTAGCCCCACCCTTCACCCTGCAGTCCTAGCAAGCTAGTCCCTTTGCAGAATGGGCTTAGGGTTGGCAGCAAAGGGGCCAGATTGGGGTGGACGGTGGACTGGGTGTCCACCGTCCACCCCAATCTGGCCCCTCCTACATCTCAAAGTTGCTGATCGTCATCCCCAGGAACACAGCCTAGTGTGGTCAGGCCTTCTCCTTTTTCTTTTCTTTTCTTTTTTTTTTTTTTTTAAGATTTTATTTATTCATGGGAGAGACATAGAGAGAGAGTGAGAGAGGCAGAGACACAGGCAGAGGGAGAAGCAGACTCCATGCAGGGATCCCGAAGCAAAACTTGATCCCAGGACTCCAGCATCATGCCCTGAGCCCAAGGCAGGTGCTAAACCGCTGAGCCAACCTTCTCCTTTTTCAAGAAAAGCCTCACATCCAGATTTTTATGTGGACACTTGGAATTCTTGTATTTTTATTTTATTTATTTATTTATTTATTTTTTAAATTTTTTATTTATTTATGATAGTCATACAGAGAGAGAGAGGCAGAGACACAGGCAGAGGGAGAAGCAGGCTCCATGCACCGGGAGCCCGACGTGGGATTCGATTCCGGGTCTCCAGGATCGCGCCCTGGGCCCAAGGCAGGCGCCAAACCACTGCGCCACCCAGGGATCCCGGAATTCTTGTATTTTTAAATAAAAAAAAAAAACTTATTTGAGTTGATAATATTTGCATATGGCTAAAAGGCAAATAGTATGACACAGTAAACAAAGAAATTTCCCTCCTTGAGTTCTGTCCCCAGGCACTACTGTTCCCAAGTTCTCATGGGTCCTTCCAGAAAGATCCTGCTCATTCATTCAACATTTACCAGTTAATTGCCTATTAGAAATGAGCTCCACTTATAAAACACATTCCTCTTTGTTCCTTGCTTTAGCACTATAGCTTGGAGAGGACCCCATAGTGAGCAGAGAGCCTTTTTCTGGCTACATCCTACTCCCCTACCCTGATGTTCCTGGTTCACTGGACTAGCTCCTCACCAGTCCTCTGGTGCTTTCCAGGAGGTTACTCCTACAAATTCTTGAACATACCTGTGGAATATTTAGAAAGGAAATCACTAGGGCAAGGATCAAAATCTTTGATTCCAACATTGTTTTTTCCTCTCATATTGAATTGCATGTGTTCTTGTGATAAGCAGCCTCAGACCCTTAATGAAGTGAGGTAGCTTTTAGGAAATGGATAAATAGATTTATTTATCCAGCAAATACTTACTGTGCACCCACTGTTTACCGGGCATTGAACTAGATTTTAAGACAGAATAAGGTAGATGTAGTCCTATTCTCATGGGATGGATGATATCCCTCCTCTCATGGGGGAGGCTGTGTGTGTGTGTATATATATATATGGCCTGAGTGACAAGAATAGGGACGACTTTATTTGGGGGCTTGAAGAGGCCTCTTTAAGAAGAGGATGGTCAAGGTGAGTCCTGATAGATGAGAAGGAGCCAACCAGGTGATGACTAGGGGTGGAGCAGGCCAGGCTAGGGAATTCATTCTTTTAGCCACCTCCAGCTCTGGCCAGTGCACTTTATAATGTGGGGAGTTGGGAACACCAGCCATCATGCCCAGGGCTGTGGAGCTATGCTTCATTATACTACTACTATTATGACAAATATGTGAGCAAGGAGGCATGGGCAAGAAGTCTGGGGAAAGTGGGTAGCCCCAGATGGGCTCTCTAGACTGTTGAGAATCCCGAGGAGGGAGAGTAGGGAGGAGCTGGAGGATACCCTCTGAACCCTCACTGAAGTCACAGAGGCTGGTGCAGCTGGTGGGAAAGAGCATGGAGGGCAGCCAAGGCAGCTTGGGCTCAATGGGGGGGGCCCTGAGAGCCAGCAGAGAGATAGACCTTGTTGCATGGGGTTTGGGATTGAGGGGCAGCTCTGAAGCTTTGGGGCTCAACCTCAGCTGACACAGACCTTGGGCTTCAGGCAGAGTGGCAGTGCCAGACCAGACCCAGCCTGGGGGGTGGTTGGCATTGTGGGAGGCCACCTCATGACATTTACCCAACCTCCAGAGCCCATCCGGCTTGATGCAGCCACCTGGTTGTGACACCGGCTCAGCGCTTCCCTCCAGCTAACGGCTGCATGCCATCCAGCCCAAGGTTCCTCTTTTCTGAGCTACTCACATCAAGGTTCATTGGAATTTTGGCTTCATTGCTCTTACTTGGTGGTGGTGGGGGCCTTAAGAGGGTCAGCAGTGATGGTGGCTCACAAGAGGTACTCAATGAGCATTTGTTGAATGAATGAATGGACGAACAAATGCATGTGTGAATGAATAAATGGAATGGGTAAATAAACGAGGATTTGCTGTGAACCATATGTGAATGCATGTGTGTGTGTGTGTGTGTGTGTGTGTGTGTGTGTGGGTTCTTGGGCCGCAGAGATGGGGCAGTTTGTGGGCAGGTTGTGTCAGCAAAGAGGCAAGTGTGGAAAGCAAGAAGCAGATGGCTGGTCAGCAGATAGCCCAGAGATGGGTGGGGGAATTTGCAAGCTCATTGACCAGGCACCTGCTTACTTGGGCATTTGCAGGAGCCTGCCCCGGGGAGATTTGTGAGTGCCCACATCCTAAGCATCCTGCTGCCACACCTCCTCTCATCCAGATACAAGCACACACAAGTCCTCACAGGTGTCCATGCAGTCCTCCTCCATGCCTCCCTCTGTGTTCATCCTGGATCAGGCCACCTCTGATCCCAGGCCTGGTCTGTGGACCGTGTGTATGGCTAGATGCTCACTGAGGCCCCATGGAGCTGAGCTGGGGTGGAGCCTGCAGGACAGACCATGGGGCAGGTGGCAAGTCTTCCCCATCCAAGGCCTTCACCCCATCTCTTGGTCTTTCTCCCACTGCCTTCTGTGGCCAGCACATCAGAAGACGGCCATGGCCCTGGAGCAGGAGGGCTCTCACATTACCCCTGGGAACTACATTTACAAAATAGGTTTTCCACAGTCTGCCTGTGTTTTTGCTAATAGCTCTGAAGTGACAAATCAGGTTTGTGAGTTCTTAGGGCCAAGTTTCTGCCAGAGCAAGCTGCTAATTACATTCAGAGGTGCACACACTGGATATTTCTCCAGGGTCCCAGGCCCACAGGTGCCAGAGTTACTGACACTCCTTCTGCATAGCCACATGTCCAGCTACTCTGATCTGTCCTAGCCACAGGGAGGGAGAGTAGCCCACATGCTCAGAGACATCTGTAGCTGCAAATTCACCTTGTTACAGGCAGACGTACTAGGGCAGCCGCAGTGTACCACTGCTGTGATGTTGTCATACATGGTGTCACACACACATGGAGTACAGGGTTACAGGGTTGTGCACACTGCTTTGCCCCTCCCTCTTGCCCGCTACCCCCACCTCCCAAGTGCTCACTAGTTCCCTGGGATGGGACATCACCATCCTTCTCCTACCCACATCCCTGATGAGGTCAAAGCTATCATGAGCCCTGACTATCCCTCCTTCAGCCTGCCTTTTCTGTGGCCATCCTACTGATGGATGCCCTTATGGCCTCTGTGCAACTCTGAAAAGTCCCAACTGACCAGTGTGGATTCAGGGAGCTCCCTCGGGCATCACAGTCAAGCCTTGTGACAGTTACAGTTTCTTCTTTTCGGGCCTCAATTTCTTCACTTGTTTAAGGCGGCATGGACCTGGTGGTTCCAAGTCTTTCCGGCACTTATGATAGGGACAGCTATGGTCCTGTGGCCCCTCCGGCATTTCCTGGACTGCAGGGCTCCTTGGAGACATCTGGCTCCTGAGTCTCAAACTTTAAGACAGATGCCTCTCACTAATGAATGGGCCCCCTGGTGAAGTTTCCTTGGAAACAAAGGAAAGCCAAGCTATGCTTGAGGCCTCAAAGGGAGGGGCCCCTCACACGGGCCTGATACCTGGCTACCTGCCAGGACCTGAGGAAGAGGCACTCAGCTTCAAGATAGGGGGCCAGCAAGACTGACCTCTGGGGACTCACTCAAGCCTTCTACAACAACATGTTGGTAAAAAGAACCTTCTAGAAAAGCTGTCACATAATTCAGCCACACGCTCTGGCAGGGTGTCTCAGCAGAGACAGTCATTGTTCTGAAGAGGCCAAGTAGCAGCTCTTCCTTCTTCCCCTTCTTGTTTCTGATCTTCTCAGACCCCTGGAAAGAGGTCAGTATGTTTCAGGGCGCCTGGGTGGCTCAGTCAGTGAAGCATCTGCCTTCAGCTCAGGTCATGATCCAAGGGGCCTGGGATCGAGCCCCACATGAGACTCCCCCTGCTCAGTGGGGAGTCTACTTCTCCCTCTGCCCACCACTCAGCTCATGCTCTTTCTTTTTCTCTCTCTCTCTCAAATAAATAAATAAAATCTTTAAAAAAAAAGGAAAGAAAGAAGAAAGAAAGAAAGAAAGAAAGAAAGAAAGAAAGAAAGAAAGAAAGAAAGAAAGAAAGAAAGAAAGAAGAAGAAAGAAAGAAGAAAGAAAGAAAGAAAGAAAGAAAGAAAGAAAGAAAGAAAGAAAGAAAGAAAGAGAAAGAAAGAAAGTCACTGTATCTCCCTGGAGCTCGCTCGGGAAAGGTCAGTGAGTTTGTAAACCACCCAAGTCTAGTCAGGGTCACCATGGAGAGATCTGTGTACTTTTCAAAGGGTGGTTGCTGAGCAGTCACTGTGTACCAGACATAGTGCAAGGGCCCAGAGAAAATAAACCAAAGTGCGCCCGAAGGAGCATTTGTGAAGGACATTTAACAGTGTTCTCTGAAAAAAAAATTCTGTGGTCAAGTAAGTTAGGAAAGCCTATTATATAATTCAGCTGGGCTGAACAAAGGCGAACTGGTTTCGTGCTTGTGGGTTTTGGCACAGCTTCTGTCAGGCTGTGTGCCGCAACAGTGTTCGGGGAGTGGGTGGGGAGATGGCGTGAATCTCATTTCCTACCCTGCTCTCTTCTCCAAGCCTCCAGTGGGGTGGGAGACCTTGAACCATTTTGCTGGAGGAGCATGAGGATTCCAGATTCAGCAGGGTGTCGGGGAATCTGTATTTAACTGGGAAAACCATTGATCTTCGCTCAGAGTAGCTAGGGGGATCTTTTTAAAGCAAAACCCCAGAGGTCCTCCTCTGCTCAAAGCTCTCCCGTGGCTCCCTCTCACTCAGGAGAAGCCAAGTCCTCATGGAGTCTGGCCCACCCACCTCGATGACACCCTCCCTCTACTTGTTTCTCTGTACCTTAATCCTCCCCAGCAAATCCCCACGTGGGGCCTTTGCTATTGCTGTTCCTTTTGCCCTGTAATGCTCCTTTCTCAGATCTTGGTGGGGGCAACCCTCCCCCCACCCCCAACCCAGCCTTGCACCCCTGCTCTTCCAAGAGGCCTTCCAGGATCACTGCAGTTTCCACAGGCCTGCCTGCTGGCCCCATGAGGCCAGGGCCATGCTGTCTCATGACTGTTCCCAGAACCAAGCACAGTGCTCAGCAGAGGCTGGGGGCGGGAGGTGTGGCGGAGGACTATTAGGTGAATGGAGCCAGAGCAGCCCAGAGCCCTGACAGGGCCTGAGCAGCTGGGAACTCTCTCACGGGTGGACTCTGGTTGGGGCTCTCTGGTCTGAGGTCAGATCTGGTGCCCTGGGAGGGATGAGGGAGGGCAGAGGTGTCCGGGTGGAGGCCTTGGGGAGTGGCCTTGTGGCACCCAGGCTCTGTCACTGGCTCAGTGAGTCCTATCAGCGCCTGTCTTTGAAGTACTCCGTGTTCCTGGTACATCTCCCCAGACGTCATAGCAGTGCTGATGAACCCCGCTGCCCACAGTGATCCTGATGAGTTTAGAGGGTGTCCTGTGGCAGAAACCAGAAGGCTCTGAGGACCTGGGGCCAGGCCTGTTCTCCCCACTGCACCTTCCACTGACTCTGCTTGGCCTAGGGGTGACCCCAGTGGGCAGCTGGGGGAAGGACGGTTAGCCAGGCCAGTCTGACAGGTGCAGGGGGGATTGTGGGGAGGGGTTATGGGAGTAACAGACCCTCCTCTGACTCCCTCTTCTGTAAGTTGGGGTGGCTGCCCAGCCTCTCCACTGGGGTCCCTGGGGCCTGTCTGTTTCTGTGTCTTGTCTTCCCCACAAAGTAGCTGTGCAGGTGGGATCCTTCGAGCCCTCCCCCATCATGATAAGACTGTGTTTGGGTGGCCTGGAGGAGCCCCCCACAGGGACTGTGTGAACTTGTACATGTCAGTGGTGGCCTTATTCAGGATCCCCAAGGAATTTTCTGACAAGCAAGGCTTTGACTTTGGGCTTCCTACCCAGTGAGCTGACATTAGGCCCTGAGCCTTGCTCAGAATGGCTCTGCCTGGTGGGTAGACTGGGGGCTGAGCTCCCTGGGCCACCTGTCCTGGCCTTCCTGGGTGGGTGTAACTCTCTGAGCATTGTTTTGCTTCCTGTGCCCGTATCTGTCGTATCTGTCCAGGCACACACAAGTGTGCATGTGTGAATGTGTGGGTCCCCGCAGGGAAAGTCTGCCAGTCTGAGCTCCTGCCATCTCCCCCTGCCTGCCCTGCTTTTTAAAAACTGCCATTTATTGAAAGTTTATTGTGTGCCAGGCCTGTAAGGATTAAACTGTAGTTGGGGGTTGTGCTCCCCAAAAGGATATATTGAAATCCTAATCCCTATCCCCCATACCTGGGAATATGATCTTATTTGGAAATAGGGTCTTTAAAAAAAAAAAAAAAAGGAAATAGAGTCTTTGCAAATGTAATCACATTGAAATGAGATCATACTGGATGAGGATGGGCCATAATCCCATGACTGGTGGCCTTACAAGAAGAGGGAAATTTGGACACATAGGGAAAACACCCACTTGCAGAAGGAGGCAGAGAGTGGAATCATGTGGCCTCACTTGCCAGGAACTCAGAGGTTATTAGAAACTGGAAGGGGGCAGCCCTGGTGGCTCTGGTTTGGCGCTGCCTTCAGCCCAGGGCGTGATCCTGGAGTTCTGGGATTGAGTCCCATGTCGGGCTCCCTGCATGGAGCCTGCTTCTCCCTCTGCCTATGTCTCTGCCTCTCTCTCTGTGTGTCTCTCATGAATAAATAAATAAAATCTTTTTTAAAAAAAAAAAGGGTAGAAAAGAAACTGGAAGGGGCCAAGGAGTGTCCTCTGCTAGAGTTTTCAGAAAGAGAATGACTGTGTCAACACTTCCACTTCTGACTTCAGGCCTCCAAAACTATGGAAGAATAAAATACTTTGTTGTTTTAAGCCACTCAGTTTGTAGTACTTCATGATGGCAGCCCTAGGAAACTAGTATACCTAGTTTCTGCTATGATCTCCACAGGATCTCCATTACATGAGGAAATAAGGCTCAGAGAAGTTAAGCTCTTGCCCACAGTGACACAGCAAGTTGGTGTTTGTACATGGGATTGGAACCCAGATCTGCACAGCTCAGCCTTTCCCTTACAGACCCCAGAATTGTCACCCTCTTCCTTGCCTCTATTCCCTGACCCACTAAAGCACATACTCCACCCCACCCCAGCCCCCCAGGCCAGGGGAGGTCCCATGCCATCCCTGCCAGTGGCCTCTCATCTTCCTTGCTAGCTCCTAGACTTTTCCAGTGTCCTGGATTCCCCAAGCTTCAGCTCTACCTCCCTCCTTCTCTTCCCCAACAGTCTTCAGGGGCACCCCTCCCTATCTCCTGGACCCCACAATGGCCTCAGTCTGTGTGGGAGTTCTGGTTGCCCCACAGCCCAGCACCCTGTTGCTCTTCCTACTGCATCTCTGTGCTGTCATGATCTCTCTGCAGCTGGACCCCTTATTCATGCTGTTCTCCAAATCTGAATGGCCCAGGCCTTTATGTTCCCAGACCTCTCCCTTTTCTGAAGGGGCTTATTCGAGGCTGTCCCTGCTGAGACCTCCATGCTCTCTCTTTGCCAAGGACAACTCCTCTGGGGCATTCAGACTCCTGTCTTACCCCAGCTCCTCACCAATGGCCATCAGACCAAGCTGATAAGACCTGGAAGTTCCCCTTTCCCCATTCCCATGTCCCCTGACCCCAGCTCTGTCTTGCAGCTTCTGAATTCCTAAACTTTGCTGAGCAGTAACTGGCCACCAGCCCTCCCCAAGGAGGAGTAGCGCCTTGGCCAGCTTTCACCCCATGTGCATCCCTTGAGCCCTGGGCTCAAGCCCCTTGTGTCCCTGTTACACTTAGGGCTTTGTCCAATCTGCCCAGTTAAGTACCTCCTCTGAGTGCTTGGGCTTCCAGTCTCAGAGTGGTCCCCCTGAAGGGGAACACAGACTGTACCCCTTGCTGGCACACCAAGCCTCTGGTGCTCCCCACTGCCTATAAGACAGGGGTAGCGTGGTCTTCCTGGCCTTTCCTGCTCCTGTCCAGGCTTCTGTGGGCAGCAACTGTCAGACAGAGGAGGCCTGGGTTCTAGTCCTAGTGCTTTCTCTGCAATAGGGCCTTCCCATATTGAGCTCGCTGCCCTCAACCCGCTTTGATCCCCCACTCCCTATGGTGGTCCAAGGGCAGAAGCTGTCACTGCCCAGAGCAGGTGCAGGTTGGTTTGGCCAAATCTGGCACAGGCCTCGCATAATCTGGCAAATTCTGAGCTGACCAGGTTGGGAGAGGGAAGGAGGGTGAGCCCAGCACTCGCCTCATATGCTGACCTCTCCTGAACCTGCAGAAGTTTGCACAGAAGGGGTCATGGGAGTCCCTGTGTCCTTGTTTCCATGTGGCCTAACAGGGCACCAGCACACACACAGTGTAGCAGTTTGTGTTGGCACTCTCCGCGGTCCTCTCCTACGTACCACTTTCATACATGCAAGCCTGACTTCCTTGCTGGCACCCAAGACTTTGAGTGCTGAGTGCTTTCTTCCCCCAGAAGGCCCTAGGCCTGGCCTAGGAGAGCCTGGATATGCCAGGCCTCCACCGTGGCTGTCACGAATGTGCAGAGAAACCCCTCCTCTCCCTGATCCTCAGGCAGGAAGGCCTTGAGGCCTGATCTGAGTCGTGACCCCGAGCTCTCTGGTGTGATTGGGCCCCAGTCACCTTCAGTGGTCACTTGCTTAACAACACACCCTCAACTGGCTGCTTTCCCTTCTCTGTCTCACTTTCCTTCTCTCTACAGCTATTTCCAGAATCACCTCCCAAATAAATGAGGTACCCCTGAATCTTTCCTCAGGGTCAGCTTCTGGAAGAACCTAAACTAAGATATGCAGACAAAAGTACGTGCATAGAGTCTCACTCAGATGCACACACACATTCAAGCACACAGAAGCACTCAGTGACACCACCAGGCACATGGTCAGCCATACCCAGACACACATACATACGCATGCAGGTACAGATGCACTTATACACACAGACACACGCATGCATCCTCAGTCACAACACAGACACAGGCACACGCAGCTATGCACCCTGTGCTAGAAAGGGGACCAGAACCAACTGACAAGACCTTCCTTCCAGTGGCTATCGAAGTGGAAGATCTGGCCTGAGGGAGTTTGAGCAGCCTGAGCCCCATGGGGGCCCCCCGAGGAGAGGTGGCTGTTCGTTCTGCTCATAGAGGATGGGGGCACTTAAACCAAGGGTAGGGGGTAGGATTTGCCCTGAGAGGCTGAAGACAGGGGACTCCCAAGCAGAGGGAACAGAATAGACCAGGCACAAGGGTGGGAAGGTCTGGCCCATGAGGTGGGGTGGGATGCGAGGCAAGGCTGGAGCAGGGGCATGCAGATGGGTTATGGGGAACCTGGCCTTCTTCTGAGGGCCCCGGGAGCCATGGATGGGTTTAAACTGAAGGATTACATGGCAAGCCCTGGGGAATACTGCCTGACAAGTGTCATCATCTCTCATCTATGCCAAACCCCTTTTCCCCCACCACCAAGAACAGAAGACAAGTCCCGGCCCTTCCGTGGGGCTCCCCTGCACAGGGTGGCTACTCTGGCCCTGAACATGTGAGTAATCTATGCAGGGGGAACCTACCTGGGACCCACGGATGACTCACCACAGGAGACCTTTGTCACCTGGATGAACTTTTTGGCTCTTGGCAGCTGGGATGGGAGGAGCCAATCTCCAAGGAGCAGGGGAGCAGATGGGTGGTCAGCTCTGCAGTGGAGATGAGTCCACACCAGGCAGGCCTGTCGCTGCCCACCTGCCACTGCCCTCTCTGGAGGAGCTGTGTATTTGTATCTCTTCCATCCCATACCTTCCTCTCCTGGGGCCTGGGATACCATTTCCCTGTGGAAGACCTATTTGTTCTTCAAGTCCCCTTCCCCACATGTCTCCTCCTAGAAGTCTCCCATCTTGTCAACAGAGGGACCCCACAGTGCTGAGCTGGAACCCGTGGGAGGACACTCACTGGGCTCAGCCTGCTTGATGGCTCCTTCCCTGACTGCCCCAATGAGTCAGGCATGGGGGCTGCTGCTATACGCCTGACCCTCTGTAATGCGGTGATGCCAGAATAGGGCTAGGCACATAGTGGCACTTCACAGATGCTTGTAGAATTGAATTGCCTGATCACAATCTGATAGAAAGCCCCTCCCAGAGGCTGAACATCTCTGAGGCCCTTGAAGGGATTTCCTGGTGTTTCTCGGACCCAGTGACTCCAGGAGCTGAATTGTCAAAGTCTAGGTGATCTTTCCCTGTGTCAGGCCAGGGATGAGTGCCCAGCATCCCCTCGTGATCAGCAGGGGCAGGTTCCTGCTCTCCTGGAGCTCACAGTCCAGGGAGAGATGCATGAGAAAGTAATGGCACATAAGCATGAGAAGGATGGAGGGAGAAGAGAGCCAGAAGAGGTGCCTCTGAGGAGTCAATGTTCAGGCTGAGGCCTGAAGGGCCATGCCTGAGACAAACCATGATCTCAAGGAAGGGCAAGCTGGGCAGAGGGAAGACCCACGGGGGCCTGAGCTGGGAGTGTGGGACACCAGTGTGGCATGATGAAGAAGGGGAGACAAAGGAGGCCTGGTGCCTTCAGCCACTTTCTTCAGTAAGTCTGCCCAACCGCATACACTCATTGAGACCAGAAGGGCTATAGAAGTTCCCTATGGATCTCCTTATTGGACAATGGGGAAACTGAGCCTGAGATAGGACCACAGAGCAAGCTAGGGTTATCGTTGAGACTTGTCTAGTCTTGGGTCCCTGGCCAGAACCTCATAGATGAGTGAGAGCTCCCGTTGAGGGCAGGGCAGGGCTGCCCAGGCCCCTAGTGTGCCCAGGGCCCCTTGGTGAGGTACCAAGACCATCACGTAAGAATTACCTGGACCCATGGAGTCAGACTCTAGTGCTGGCCTAGAAATAGGCATTTAAGCCAGATGCACCCTGTATTCTGGAAACCCTGAGCACTAGGCCCTATGAGCAGGCTCACCTCGTTTGATGACTGGTTGCTTCTCACACTGATGGATGGTGGAGGGGGAACATGAAACTGCAGCATAATGTGGGGCATATTCCCGAATACCAGCATGGCTTGGGGTTAACTGGTCCACCATTAAAACATTAATTTTTCATTAAAAAGATATTTAAAGAGAAGCAAATGCTAAACTTACTTGCCTATTTCAGATAAAATACAAGACAACAGAAGACTTTCTAGTGTGGGGTTCGCCACTTTGGGACACTTTTGGCCACCATCTCATGGCCAGCATGGAGCCTGACACAGGGTTCGATCTCACAACCCTGAGATCCTGTTCTAAGCTGAAATCAAGTAGGACACAACTGATTGAGCCACCCAGGTGCCCTGCAGTGAAAGTCTTGAAGCCCTTTTGAGTTCTACTGGGGCCCAAACTATTTAAGAGTTCTTAGTTCTTTTTCCAATATGTGTTAGAATTAAAGGTTCAGACTGTGCAGTCTGTGCAGAACACAGACTTGGGTTCTTTTTTTTTTTTTTAAGATTTTTATCTATTTATTCATGAGAGAGAGAGAGAGAGAGAGAGAAAGAGAGGCAGAGGCACAGGCAGAGAGAAGCAGGCTCCATGCAGCAAGCCCAATGCGGGACTCGATCCCATGACCCCAGGATCACACCCTGGGCCGAAGGCAGGCGCTAAACCACTGAGCCACCCAGAGATCCCCGCAGACTTGGGTTCTAATCCTGGCTCCCCACTTACTAACTCTGTGCCTCAGTTTCTTCATCAGTAAAATGTACAGAAGGTTGCATCACTCCTGGGGTTGGGACGAAGACTTCATGTGGCATTTGGTGTTTAGTGACTTCATGTGGCTATCATGGACTTTAGTGCTGACCCTTTCTAGGCTGGTTCACTGCACCACAATTCAGGATTCCTTGAAGGAGGGAAATCCAATTACCCTGATTCTCAGGCCCTCAGCCCCATTTTCTCACTCCAAATGCTCTGGGAGCAGCTGGCAAAGTCCTGCTATGGGGCCCACATGGTTGTGGCCTGCATCCTCCTTTCTTGCTCCACATCACTGGGGTTGGGCTGGTATCTCCAACCACCTCCCACCTCCAACGGATTTTCTCTGTTCTCCCCTGCAGCTGGGCAGAGGGGTACATGGACAAAGCATTGCCTTGGCTGCTGTGGACTGGCCTCTGTTTCTCACAGCCTCACCAGAAGACTGAAGTCTGAGAGGCTCAGTGACTTGCCTAAGACCACAGAGCCAAATTGTAGTCTAAGGTTGTGCTATCCAACACGGCAGCCACTGGGCACATATGGCTGTTAAATTTAAATGAATGGAAATTAGATAAATTTTAAAATTCAGTTCTTTAGGCACAGTAGCCACATTTCAGGTGTTCGACAGTCACGTGTAACCAACGGCTACTGTATTAGTGCAGCTGTAGAACATTTCCATAACCATAGAAAGTTCTCTCAGTCACTCTGGTTTAGAGCAACCTTAGCCTAATGGACTCATCTGGGGAACTTAAGACACTGGTGCTGTCTCCACATGCAGAGATTCTAAACAGCAGCCAGGGCTGAATATTGATGCTCTGAAGCCCTGTCTGCATTATCTACCAGGAAAGTTCTCAGGTTTGAGTTCATACCTTTTATGGCATTTGCACCCCACCCCAGCCCTCCTGTACAAGGTCATGGGGCCTGAGCTTTGTGCGGTTTGTTCTATCACAGCTGGGCTTTTCTGGCCTCTTCCCTTTACCCTGAACAATATGAAAGGAAAGCCCAGCACCTTCCAAGGTGTTGCTTGTGGTTATGGGAGGGAGGACATTGGTCATACAAATGGGATGTGGCTAGAAGGACTCAGCACATAGAGGCTTCCCCATCTGACTTGAATGGATGGTGTGGTGTGGCTACCAACTAGCTCTGTTTCTTTACACCTCCTGGAAACTAGTTCCAGGTGCATTGCCATCCCCACCCCCAGGAATTGCCATAGCAACTCTAGCCATGCCATTCACTGTTTGCAATATGGAAGAACAGGCTCAAGGTGGACACTCGCCCAGAGGGACTCCCCAGTGTTCCCACCAATGTGGGCTTTTTACCAGAGTGGCCAACATGGTTGGATGGAGGAGCAGGGCTGAGCAAAGATGAAGGTTTGTGGCCCCTTAGACTCCTCCTTGCTTTGGGGTATAACCTGTCTTTAGAGAAGTTTGCCCTGTAGGGGCACACCATTTCCCCAGTAGATATGACTCAGGCCCAGAATTGCAGTGGGACTTCCTTCCTGCAGGGATCACTTCCACAACACGCAGTCCTGAGACCATAGCCTCATCTGTGAGAGGTTTCTTTTGGCAACCCTCAGTTCTGAGAGGGGATGTGTGGCCAGCCCTCTGACCCACTGAGACTGATTCCCACGACTCTTGGCAATGTTTGTGACTTTATAATCTAGCCTCACTTCTGAGCCCACCTGCTTTATCTTTGCTCTCCAGATGCTTCCCATTCAATCCTGCCATCAGATTTTGTCTAGTCTGTTCCCTGCACTGGAATTGTGCCCCACCCCCCTCCTGTATACCTAGGTCCCATTTGTGCTCTGAAGCTCTGGTTTCCCTGACCTCACAGAAAGCTTTTCCTGATTACCCTAATCCCTTCCCCTTCTCTCCCACTGAGAACAAGTCCTGACTGTCACAGGCTCTATAACCACTCATGAATCTTGTCATGATTTGCTTATTTGTTTGGCAGATATTTACTGTGACCCCACTCTGTCTGTGCTCTGTGCTGGGTACAGAATATAGTCACATTCTTTCCCTGGATCTGATGTTCTAAGAGGGGGAAGATAACACCAATAAGTCAAGTGTGTCAAATGGCAATGTCACTGGTGGAAAGTAAAGCAGAGACAGGGAAGGCAGGTTGGCATTTTAAGTAGGATGGCCAGGGAAAGCCACACCAAGAAGGAGGTAGATGAACAAAGTCCTGATGGGAATGATGCTTGAGCCAAGTGGACACAGGGACAATAGCCAATGCAAAATCCTAAGATAGGAGTGTGCCTGACACATTGTTATTCAAGGAACAGCAAGAAGGCCAATGTGGCCAGAGCAGAGGCAGCTAGGGGAGAGAGGTGGGAGCAGAGACAGAGAGGTATCTGCTAGATAGTTGGAGCAGAGGAGGTATGTGATGTGACTGAGGTCATAGCAAAAAGTCAAATGCATTAAGTGGCAGCTCAATATCAAGCTTTGATATAAATTAATGGCTCATGGAATCTTCCTCCCCCATTGGGCAGATATGTTATGATTATTTTATAGTAAAGGACGTGGAGGCTCAGAGATATAGTGTGACTCCTGCTAGATCACCCAGCTTAGAGATGGCAGGGCCTGGGCTTATCTCAAGATGTGTACATCTGCCTGCCATGCTCAGAGTTTCAAGCCCAGGCCATAATGCAGGGCTGAGTGACAGAAATAACGGGGCTTTCTAGGCACAGGTTGAGTTGCGCTATGTGGGTGGGTGTGATCCCTGCCTTTCTTCCTTCTTTCTCTGTCTCATCCTGAGATGGCACTGGCTCTGGGGCAGGGGGTCTGGGAGTGATGACAGGGGGAGAGACTCTTGCAGGGGTGCCTACCCATCGGCTTTATACCAGGATAGAAATATTCCTGCCACAAGGGGGCTTGAAAAGGAGCTCCCTTCCAGCCCCCCTCAACATGGAGGTCTGCCCAACATTAAGGCCAACAATGTTGTTTCTTCCAATATTGAGCATGTGCATCCCCAACATGAGGGACTTAGATAAAAATGGAGCCCAATCTGATGGAGGTGGCACAGGGTGGGGACTGCTCAGTCAGAAGGTGGAGGCACCAATCTTGATTTATGCAGGTTGTGTTAGTGGTGGATCTTGGCCTGTCTCTGTGGTGTTGGCAGAATGTGGTGCTGCAATATTTGGAGAATAAATGAGGAAGAGTGGGTGGGGCATGGGGCATCTCCAGCTCCTCTTCTGATGGGTAAGGATAGAAGGTAGTGGGATCTGGAAAGACTAGGGAGAGTAAAATCTTCCAGTGCTGTTACTTTGAGTGAGCTTGACATTTGAAAATCATTTTACAGAAGGGTTTCTCTCAATTCTGTTTTGTAGATTATAAGCTCCTATAGGCCAGGGGTGTTCCATAGTTAAAATTACACAAATAAAACAAAACCAAAACCAAAAACACTACCAATAACAACAATAAAAAAACTCTAAGTTTAATGAATACATTTTTCCATATTTAATTTTTTTTCTTTAAGTTTTTCACTTTAAGTATTTGGACAGCAGGCAAAAGAATAGCTGAATAAGTTGTGAATGTTGGTGGGAAGACTTGAAAATCATCCTTTGAACAGTGTTGAACAATTTTGGGGTGTGTGAATGATGTAATACTTGTTTTAAGGAGAACTTCAGTGCCTGAGTTAAATGAGCCTGAACATTTGTAATGCAAAAAAAACAAAACAAAACAAAAATACCAATTCTATGCCAAATCACAGTGAAGATGGGATTAAATATATATCTGTTTCTTCTGTCTAGCCCCAGACTTTCCAGGCCCAAAGCAGAGACCCACTCCTCTACATGCCAGCTACCCACATGTGCCAGTTTCTGAATATGCTCTGGTTTAGAGGTCTACATAGACACCATCTTAGGACTCAGGATGCAGTGAGAAACCTCAGGGCCTGGCCAGATCCTAATCAGTATTGGAGTCTGGCCAAACTAGCCTGTCCAGGGAGATGACAGAAGGTTTCTGAATATTGCAAAACATCCGGTCCAGGTCAGTTCCAGATTGGGAAGATGCCCAGAGACAGGGTAGAAGGTCTGGACAAGGACAGCCTGGACTTTCTGACAGCATAAAGTGAGCAGGGATGGCCTCTGGTGGCCAAGCCCTTAGAATGTCTCCTTTTTATTTTATTTTGTTTTTAATTTTAATTTCAGTTTAGTTAGCATACAGAGTTATAGGGGTTTCAGGTGTATGCTATAGTGATTCAACAGTTTTATACATTATCAGAGCTCATCATGGTAAGTGTGCTCTCAATCCCCTTTACCTATTTCACCCATCTCCCTACCCACCTCCTCTCAGGTAACCATCAGTTTGTTCTCTATATAGTTAAGAATCTGTTTTTTGGGTTGTCTCTTTTTTTCTTGGTTCATTTGTTTTGTTTCTTAAATTCCACATATGAGTGAGCTCATATGGTATTTGTCTTTCTCTGGCTTACTTCACCTAACATTATACTCCTTAGATTCATTCATTCAAAACTATGTTGTTGCAAATGGTAAGATTTCATTCTTTTTTATGGCTGAGTAATATTTCATTATATATGTATATTATATATGTATATTATATATGTATATTATATATATATATAATGTATATATAATCTTTTTTTACCCATTCATCTACTGATGGACACTTGGGTTGCTTCCACAATTTGGCTATTGTAAATAATGCTGCAATAAACATGGAGGGGCATATATCTTTTTGAATTAGTGTTTTCCTATTCTTTGGGTAACTATCTGGTAGTGGAATTACTAGATCATACGGTAGTTCCATTTTGAATTTTTTGATAAAACTTCATACAGTTTTCCACAGTGGCTGCACCAGTTTGCATTCCCATCAGCAGTGCACGAGGGTTCATTTTTCTCTACATCCTTGCCAACACTTGCTACCTGTGTTTTTGGTTTTAGCCATTCTGACAGTTGTGAGGTGGCATCTCATGGTGGCTTCAATTTGCATTTCCCTGAGGGTGAGTGATGTGGAGCATCTTTTCATGTGTCTGATGGCCATCTGGATGTCCTCTCTGGAGAACTGTCCATGTCTTCTGCTCACTTTTAATTGGATTATTTGAATTTTTGACGTTGAATTATAGAAGTTCCTTATATATTTTGGACACTAACCCTTTATCAGATATGTCATTTGCAAATATGTTCTCCCATTCAGTAGGTTGTCTTTCGGCTTTGCTAATTATTTTCTTTGCCCTGTAGAAGCTTTTGATTTGAGGTCGTCCAAAGAGTTTAATTTTGCTTTTGTCTCCCTTGTCTCAAGAAACATACCTAGAAATGTCTCCTCTTTTAAACATGTAACTTATAACAGCTTCTCAGGACTGAGGGGTCTGAGAAGACCAGGCTGCCTCACACTCCCTTGTATTACAAATGGGTAAACTAAGGTGCAAGCAGAGGTGCTTCCCGCCCCCCCCTCCCCCCCGCCCAAGGTCACACAAGGAAGCAGGACAATAACAGATTAGAACCTAGATTTCTCCGCCCGTAGGTGTAATTCCAAGTGACTACCGCTCTTTTAAATGGACACTTGTTTTAAATTAGGAGGAGTGAACCATTTAAAGACTCTCTGAGGGGCGACTAATTGGCTCTTAAGGTATTGGGCGAACACCCGGTTTCAAGGGCCCTTTAAGAGAGCACGTATACAATGACCCACGTGTCCTGCACTTCCGGGATCCTTGACGCCTTTCCTACCGGTGGTTAATCACCCGCCCGCCCTCAAGGGATCTCGGGAAAAGTAGTTCCACTTTCCTGCAGACACAAGGTGGCGGCCGTCTTGAAACTGCATTTCCCAGAAGGCTTTGCTCGCCGCCTCGTAAACCGGGCTACGGGCCGGCGGAGTGAACCCCACATCCTGTTTTTTTTTTTTTTTTTTTAATTTCCCAGGGGATTAGTGACAGTGGGCAGAGACCTCTGGCGGCAGCCTCCGTGGGCTGCTTGGCCTGGTGGAGCTGCGCGCCGAGGCTTTGAAACAGACCACACCGCTCTGCTTCCGGCCGGGAGACAGAAAGCTGAGGCGCTGCGTCTCCTTTAACCGCCGTGGGCGGGGCGTGGCGACGCGACCCGCGTTGCTATTGGCGGCGGTTGGGGGGCGCGGAAACTGAACGCGCAGCAACGGCCTACGCCGACTTCTCCGGCGCCTTGGGCGCCCCGGGCCCGCCATGGCTGCGCCTTGCCCTGTAAGTGCCTGCGGGCGGTCTCCCCGCGGGGTGGGCGCCTGCCCGGGGCGATGGCTGCGAGGGGAGCATGTGGGACGCCGGGTTCCGAGCCGGTCTTCCCCAGCCCCGGGGTACCGTCTGTGCAGGGGGCGCTGGGTCGAGAAGCCTAGTGGGCGCCTCCTGGAGCCAGAGCCTTTGCCGGCCACCGGGGCGGGCCAGCCAGTCCCTGCTCCCAGGGTCTGCATCCTCGCGGAGGAGACGGTAGTACTAGTGTGTTCCGACGGGAGGTCGGGCCAGCGGCCAGCGTCGGGCCTCCCTGGCCTCAGCCTGGCGGTCCTGAGCAGTGGGAGGCTGGGTGGGGGCGTGGTGAGCGTCCACCTTGCTCGGGCGGGACAGCGCCGGTCTGCAGTGTGATCTGGGCCTGGCGCCCTGAATTCCAGGTTCCTCCAGAGCGAAGCACTCCAACCCCCCCCCCCCCTTTTTTTCTTTTCCTGAGAGAGTGTTTAAACAGGTCTCGCCTTTGGGCAGTGTCGAGAGTCAGAAAGACCGGGTGGTGCCTGCTGGCACCCTTAGGCGTGTGGGGACTCGAGCAGAGGGCCAAAATGTAGGCTTTTTGACCCCTAATCTAGGGCCCTTCCCATAAGTCCCTCCCCACTTGCTTCGAAATATCAACCACCTCTGGGGTGAGGAAGCACAGAGCCCAGTGGGATGAGGAGGTGGAAAGGGTGTGGGGAGGCTTCAGGGGCCGCCTGGTCAGCGGTGGATCTGAACTTGCTTCTGCCCACTGAGCCTAGAGGTGGGCATTATCTTCTCCCAAGAGGTTCAGGGGAGGCAGTTGCTGCTCTCTTGGGGGCCCTCCCTCAGTCACCACTCCCTTTCTGTTGAAAGGGGCACTTAGGCAGGTGTGTTGGGGGTGGAGCTGGGCGCAGGGCCATGGGGGCCTTTGTTCTGGTTACAGCTCTCTAGGGTGGCAATGGACTTGCTCTGCCTCCAAGGACTTTTTTTTTTTTTTTTTTTCCCAAGAGGAGGTTTGCTGGGCTCCCTGGTCTGCCCAAAATGCTTCTTTGGGGTTTCCGATATTTGGGTTAGGGGAAGATGTTTGCATGGCAGGGCTATAACTCTCCCAAGTGCCAAGACAAGCTGCTGTTGGGTGGAGAGAGTCTCTGGAATGTTTTCTCCATGTCTTACTAAGCAGTGTCCTGAACTACTGCTACCTTGACGTAGGGCTGAGTGGAGACGATGGCCCTGGCCCTTGGGGCCTGTCCAGGGTGACCTCTAGGTTCATTGGCTAGTCCACAGTGAGATTGAGGGTACGGAATCTGATTCCTGAGATGGGGGTTGCTGAAAGACCCCCATTTTCTCTTCTTGATTCTTTTAGAAAAATTGCTTTGTTGACATATTCAAATACTATAAAACCTTCTAAGGTGGTAAGATTCATCGCTGTTTAGTACATTCGTTCACAGTGTTGTGCGACGATCATCACACTCTAATTCCAGAATGTTTTTGTCACCCCAAAGAGAGACCTGTACCCACTAAACAGTCACTCCCCCTCACCTCACTAATTTCTTCTGTAGATTTGCCTATTTTGGACATTTCATATACGTGGAATCAGACAAAGTGTAGCCTTTTATATCTGCCATCTTTCACTTCCCATGTTTTCCGGGTTCATCCATGTTGTAGCATGTGTTAGTACTTCCTTTTTTTTTTAATTTTTTAAAATTTTTTTATTTATTTATGATAGTCACAGAGAGAGTACTTCCTTTTTTACTGCTGAATAGTATTCCATTGTATGAAGAGACCACATTTTGTTTATCTATTCATCTGTTAATGAACATTTAGGTCTGTCCAGTTTTTGGCTGTTGTGAATAATATTGCTATGAATGCTTGTGTACAAGTATTTGTGTGAACATGCTTTCAGTTCTTTGGGGCATTTACCCAGAATTACTGGGTCATTTGATAACTCTTTGAGGAACAGTGAACTTTTTTTCTATAGCAACTATTTTTTCATTTTTTTGGTTAAGATTATTTTGTCTATTCTGGCTGTCTCACATTTTTATTTAATTTTAAGATCAGCTTGTCAATTTCTGTAAAAAGTGGCACCTAAAATTTTGATAGGGACTGTTGAATCTGTAGATCAATTTAGGGAGTAGCACATTTTAACAAAATTGCTTTCCATACTTTCAGCATGGATATTTTTCTATTTACCTGGGTCTTCTAAAATTTCTTTCAAAGGTATTTTATAGTTTTCACTGTATAAGCCTTCACTTTTTTTTGTTAATTTTTTTTTTAAGATTTTATTTTTAAGTAACCTCTATACCCAACTTGAGACTCAAACTCATAGCCCCAAGATCAAGAGTCATATGCTCTACTGACTGAGCCTATTCTTATAGGTCATAAATGGAATTATCATTCTTCAGATTTGTATTTTTGCACATCAGCAATAAACATAGATTTTTATATATTGATCTTGTATCCTGCAGCCTTGCTTAACTAGTTTATTAGTTCTAATAGTTTTCTAATAGTGGATTCCTTAGGCTTTTCTATATACAAGATCAGCATTGAGTATTGAACAGCCTCTTGGCTGTTTTAGGAAGAGTCTTGGCCCTGGGTAAGCCTCTTTTTTACCCAGGTTTCACACATTTGACCCTGGCTCTTCCACAGGAGGACCCCTCACTGGAGAGGCACTTTAAGGGCCACCGAGATGCAATTACCTCTGTGGACTTCAGTCTCAACACGAAGCAGCTGGGTAAGAGGAAACATCTTTTCCTAAGCACTACATTATGATCTGAGAAGGCTGAGTCTTTACCTGAGAGGGGTGGTGTTGGAGGAGTAGGGCACAGTGAAGGCCCAGGTGCTTTGTCTAGACCGGCATCTTGCTTCAGCTGACCAGCTGTCTGGGTGCTGGGCTTTGTGAACTCCATTCTATATACGGAGTGTGAGACTCCAGAGAGTTCGGGGCCTTGCCAAGGGCACGTAGCCTTGGAGAGTAGGCCCAGGGTCTGATTTTTTTCACTGCATATACCCCAGCCATCTGTTGGATCTGGCTGGTGGAATGTCCCTAAACAGTGGCTCCTTTTTCTTGGATCGTCCATTCTGTTGTCCACAGCAATATGGGAACATCTAGTTAAAGGGTGAGAAGGATGAAGAGCAGAGCTGGGTACTCCCCTCCTGCCGCTCTTGTTCAGCAGCTGAGTGACGTGGCTCCTTGGTCTCTTGGGGGCTCATACATAGCTGTCATGGCTGCAGCTTTCTTTTTTCTGTGGACAAGGCTCTCCCTTTATTCCCATGGTCAGGGTCCCCTGCCAGAGGTTGCTGGTCACTGTAGATTAAGAGCAAACTGGTCATTTGATCTGTCTTGGGGATCTCTAGGTTTCTGATTGACTTGGACCTTCTCAAAGGTAAGAGGTCCATTGGGTTGTCTGGGAGGACTTGTTTTCTAGTGCCCTTAGGGTACGACTGCGGGGGAGCCCCACAGGGGATGAGTTTTCTCAGAGGCCTGCTGGGTTGCAGAAATGTGAAGGGCATCTCTTGGTCTGGCTCCCATGTGGGCCTGCTGCATGGAGAGCTGACAGCCCGTTGATTCTCCAAACCCCAGCTCAGCAGATGCTGGAAGTGTGGTCTGTCTCTTGTCTCCCTACCCTGTCATCCTGCTGGAGGATCAAGGCCCTCTAGAGCTGAGGGTTACAGCATCCCTACTTTCTCAGCCAGTGGCTCCATGGACTCATGCCTCATGGTCTGGCACATGAAGCCCCAGTCACGCGCCTACCGCTTTGCGGGCCACAAGGATGCTGTCACCTGTGTGAACTTCTCCCCTTCGGGACACCTGCTTGCCTCAGGCTCCCGAGACAAGACTGTCCGGATCTGGATACCCAATGTGTGAGTTACAGACTTTGAAGGGCTTGTCTGAGCCTGGGGACCAGGTGCCAGAGCTGTCCACACTCAGGTCCCCATGCTGGCTCGGGACTTGTCACAGTGGGACATCTACCCTACTTCTGAAGAAGTGCCATCAGAAGCTGGGGCTCCAGTTAGACCCCTCCCATTAGAGTTAGCAGCAGGGATTCTGGGCTTACCCCAGCCATTCTGGAAGGGATCCCATCTGATGCTGATGTGAGCAGGGTGAGTGGTGCGGTTCTGGCCTTCCTTGAGGGAGACTGGTGTGTGGGCCTGCACTGACATTGGGAGAGGCTTCTGAGGGAGGGGTGGGGAGAGCTTTGAGGTGCTCACGGACCTTCCCGTCACTGTTACGGGTTTCCTGAGTTGGAATACCCATCCCTGCAGCAAAGGCGAGTCTACCGTGTTTCGTGCACACACAGCCACAGTGAGGAGCGTCCACTTCTGCAGTGATGGCCAGTCTCTTGTGACGGCCTCTGACGACAAAACAGTTAAGGTGTGGTCAACTCATCGCCAGAAATTCCTGTTCTCCCTAAGCCAGCACATCAACTGGGTACGCTGCGCCAGGTGAGCATCATCCTGCCCTAAGACCTTTGGAGGGACCTGGGGTTTGAGAGGCACTGAGGCGCTGCCAAGTTCCAGTATTATGACCTTGGGCAAACTAGCTACTCTTTTTTTCTTCCTGAGCCTCAGCTTCCTTACCTGTAAAATAGGAACAAAGAAGTTGTTACATTGTGAATTATTGAGGAGCTTCTAGCTCACATTTAACAAGTAAATTAGTTCATTGCCAGCCATGATTGAGCCCTTGACATCCGGGCTGATGTGGCCTAAAGCAAGTTAGCAGGGGTTATTGAGGAGCAATAGCAACACAATGGTATTGCTACTACCACTATACGATTTCTTTGCACTTTTCATGGCAGCCCTGCAAGGTAGGGGTATCATTCCCATTTTGCAGATGAAGACACTGAGGTTCAGAACAGTGCAGTATCTTGCCTCTGGGTGCATGCTGGGTTAGTGGCAGAGCTGAGGTTGGAATCTGAATCTGCCTCTGAGAAGCTGACTTTGCTTGAGCTGCCAGTTGGGAGTTGAGGCTTCTGAGGAGGCTGCTCTGGAGGCTGGCTCTCCCTTTGGTGTGGTGGGGACAGTGCTGTGGTGATGGGGGCCAGATGACTAAAGGATGATGTGGCTACTTTCAGCTATTCTGATCCTTTCAGCAGAGATCTCTGTGCTCTGGAGGAGGAGGTTGGGAGGTCTGCGGACACTGGGAAACCATGGTAGTCAGAGGTCGGGAACTGTTGTGGCATTCTCCTGGGGACCCCATGCAAGTTACTTGTTCTTCAGGCCATCTTTGTCCTGGGAGGTCCCGGATTGCTCAGAGAGACCTCACCATCAGGCTCCTGAGAACAGGAGGGACCAGGCCAGCAGACAAGTATTGAGCCTATGCCAGCTTTTGGTGATGGGTCCCCAGGACCTCCACACATTTTTGTTGGTAGGTTGTTCTCAGAGTCAAATGTAGGCTCAGGGGACCTGGGAACAGGATAACGATGCTGATGGTGGGCTTTGGGCCACCTTCACTCTGATAGCATCAGCAGTCAGTACACAAGTTGCCACGTGCAGTGCTGGGGGCTTCATGCACAGGAGGCTGCTCCTGCTTACCACAAGGTAGGTACCATTCTTAGCTATCTCACAGAGGGAAAGCCACTTGCCCAGGATCCCTCAGGGTCAGAGCAGTGCGTGTAGCTTTGGCTGGTTCTGGGATGGTGGTGGTGTGACTTGTGCTCTGCCTGGTTCAGGTTCTCCCCTGACGGGCGGCTCATCGTGTCTGCCAGCGATGATAAGACTGTAAAGCTGTGGGACAAGACTAGCCGGGAGTGTGTCCACTCTTACTGTGAGCATGGCGGGTAAGTCACAGTGCCTGTCCTCTAACTGCAGGTGCTCAATAAAAGCATGGACGTAGACACCCAGGGACCCCTGTGGCCTGAGGTGGAGCCACGTCTCTGCTGCTCTCTGCCTCTGAATTTTTTCCTATGTGACTAGAAGGTTCAGCCTCATCCCCATCTCCACAAATAATGAATGCTTAACCTCAAGACATGCTTCTTGGGGGCCTTTCTATTCCCTTCACTTAATGGTTCTCAGATTGTGACTTGTCTATCCAAAAGAAGGTGACCCCAGACTTCCCAAAATCATGTTAGTGTATTACCTATGACGATGGGTTTATAAATGAAAGGCTTGTCAGGTTCTTGTAAGTTCTTGGTGGCTGTTCACACTGTGCTGCATCATCAGGAGAGGGAGGAGCCTGCATTAGAGCAGGGCCTCACCTGTTCTGGTCTCCTCAATGAACCTCAACTTCTGCCCTCCTCAGGTAGGCGGGAGCCCCAGGGAAAGGCGTCTCCTAAGAGCTGGCCATGGTGCCAGCCTGGGTGTCACCCTTGGCCTGTCTCCTGCAGATGGGTCAACCAGTGGCCTTGGGGTCCCACTGGCCCTTTGGGGCCAGGCCTCATCGCTTTGATGAGGGCCCTTGCTCTGACTCTGAACAGCCTGAGCTGTCAGCTGTCGTTTAGGCTGAAGACCCCTTTCTCTACTTGTATTTAGAGGTGGACGCTGGGATTCGGTCCCTGATGAGTCCACCTCCGGTCACTGTTAGCCACTGTTTTTGCCCTCTCTCTGCTGTCCCTTGGCCACCTGGTAAAGAAAAAGGGCAGAAGGGAGATATTTTGGGTTTGGGGAACAGCTTGAGCAGATGTGCAGGGATGGGAAAGGGGGGTCTGTTCTGGGCCAGGACAGTCCTACAGCATGCGGCGGCCCCTGCCTTTCCAGCTTTGTCACCTACGTGGACTTCCACCCCAGTGGCACGTGCATCGCCGCTGCCAGCATGGACAACACAGTGAAGGTGTGGGACGTGCGGACGCACCGCCTCTTGCAGCACTACCAGCGTGAGTGTCCCTGAGCAGCCACAGCATGACGGTGCGGAACCTGGCGTCAGGCTTGTGGCCATCATGCTGAAGCAGGCCTGAGGACGGCCCTGGTCAGTGGGGAGGAGTCCTGGGCCCATTGGGATCTCCAGGGGTCAACTCAGGTTGGAGACCAGAATCAGGAAGCAGCCCTGGGGCCATGTCCCCTGAGAATTATAGCCCTCAGAGGTGCAGAACAGCGAGCAGTCAACATAGGCCATCTTAGGCTCCTGCTGGGAGGTAGGGTAGGGACGGACCGGGTGTGATTAGGGTGAGCTGGAAGGTGCTGGAGTGTGGAACTTGAGAGCAGGTGTGACTGGGCAGGGCTGTGAGTCACCTTGGCCGTGGGGATGGGGAAGGGAAGGGAGGTGGTGATCTGCCACAGGAGGAACTAGGAGTGGGGCCAGGGGCAATATGGTGGGCAGGCCTGTGGGCCTGGGGCTAAGACCAGGTTGGGGTAGAGCTGGAGTTGTTGGAAAAACTGTGGTTATTGTCTTGGGACAAGATTTAAAGTCCATGGGCTACATCCAGAATTCACCCCTGAAATGGAAAGGATGCGTCTGGACAAAGGTGTTGGGCTTGGGGTTCAGCTTTCCCTTGCATCCCCTCCTAGCTGATTCTCAGCTGTTGAGGACAGCACTTCCTTGAGGTAACTGAGGCTAGCAGACCTCCCATGTTGAGGGAGAGGCTCTTGGTCTTAAAAAGCATTTGGCGGAGGGTGGGCTTTGCAACCAGCCTCAGTATTTGGAGTTGTGGGACGTTGGGCAGGGCATTTGACTCCTTTGGGCCCCCTGGGACAGTGATAGGGCCTCCTTCACAGGTGGTGTTGGGAGGGTAATGAGTTAGTCTCTGCCAAGAACTTAGAGAGTGCCAGGCACAAAACAGGAACCAAGTAAGGGGTTCAGATGCCCGTGTTGCCAAGTCTGGGTCCGGAGATCCTGGAGTAGGGAGTCTGGCCTGCATTGCCCTACACCACCACCAGGTGGCAGAGGCTAGCCACTCTTCCTTAACAGAAAGCCCTGGGGCTTGTCGTAGCTGCAGCTGTTGCAGACAGACCTTCTAGAACAGAGTAGCTATGGGGTCTACCCTCTACTTGGAAACCACAGCTTTCCTTCCCTCCTTCAGGCTTAGAGGCCTCTCTTCTCTGGGCCAGGCCTGGGTTGGAGTTGGCGCACATCTGCAGCGGTTGACTGGGGGAGGGTTGGCAGGTATGGAGGAGTGCCGGGGCGGGAAGGTGCCTCTGAGTGTGGGGTCAGGAGTATTGGGAGGGGGAGGTGACGAGGCCAGGCAGGTTAGGAGTATAGGCTGTTTCCTGTCTGTAAAGGGTGATAATAGTACCTCATGGGATTTGTGAAGATGTGTTGGGGGAGTCTACATGATGATTATAATACAGTACTAGAAATGTGGTTAGTACCACATAAATCTTTCTCTTCTAATTTGTATTATTATTATTATTTTTTTCATCACATAAGTCTTGACACTGAGGGGAGAGGATCTCTAGGTGGCCATGGGAGAGTCCAGCCTCACCTCTGATGGATCAGGAGCATGGGTCTGGGTTTGTGGCATGCACCAGTAGGAACCCATTGGGGAGGGCGTTGAATGCCATACTCTGGCCCATGGTCCAAAAGATGCAGCCTGGCTGGCAGTGCTGGGACTGGTCCCATTGCTCGAAGAGCAAAGGTATGTCTGAAAGGACATACAGAGCCTGCCTGGGTGGGAAACTGGTGTGCTTGGGCGACTGGTGGGTGGGCTACTTATGCCCCATGTCTGAGTGAGAGGAGGGCATCCAAGTAGGGCAGGGATCAGGTCCAAGGGTTAGGTTTTGGAGATTGAGAGAGTCAGTAGGTGACATTACGGGTTGAGGGTCCCGCTGGGCCCAGAAATCTGGGCCTTGAGAAGGGCTGAGGCCATATCATGGGTCCCTATGATTGAGGGGCCATGGAGGGAAAGGTCTACAAAGCAGCCAGAGTGAAGGATGGAAAAGGGCTGAGAGGGCAGGACCAGAGGCATAAAGAAAAGCAGAGTCTCCTGAAGAGGGTGATCAGGAGGTAGAGTGATACAGAGCAGTTGAGAAGGGTGGCAGGTGCTGGAGAGAGGTCCCTGGAGTTCTTGAGGGGGCAGGCTTGGCAGTGGGTGGGCCGGGGAGTCAGTGACTGGAGGGGCTGGGGATGTGGTGAGGGGGCTCAGGTGGCATCAGGAGCCAAATCCTGAGAGGACCCGGGGTACATGAGGCTTACAGGCTCTCTGCAGAGAGATTTCAGTGTGTTTTTGCTATTGTCCTTTGCTCTTATGACAGACCTACTCTGTCTTGTTCCTAAGCCACCTGAATACATATCAGAGGCCTTGAGTGGCTTGGAGTACCCTGTAAACAACTGAGTTTCCTTAGCTCCCTGCCCAATACATGGTGCACAGGGCAGCAAACTCATCCCACTGCCTCTAAACTCACCCTCTGGAGCTCAAGGAGAGCCACGTGGATCTGAGGATGCTGTTGGGGGACATACCCCTCACACTTTATGCTGTTTGAGGGACCTGGCCAGGTCTGCTCAGGTCTACTGGCACCTCTTAGGAGCTGCGTGGCCGAACCTTCGACCTTAGAGGCTCTCACTAGCCCCTTAGTAGCAGCTGCTCTCTCATCCTCAGGGGTACAGGGGCATCTCTTTGGAGGCTGATTCTCCAGAAGGACTCCTGGCACTCTGACAGCAGACACGAGCTGAGCTGTTTTTCACCCCTGATCCTTAGGAAACCCAGAGGAAAGTTTTTAAGAACACAGACATCCCCTATCTCCCTTGGTGACTCTGGATGAGTACCAGGCACTCCTGGTGGGCCTTGGGCACATGAGGTTGTTGGGCTTTTCCAAGACCTTTTGATTCTTGATGCTACAGTGTGTGGTCAGCATTCCCAGCCCGCCTGTGTCCAGCTGCCCCAGGGTTGTGCCTCGTGGAGGATACTTCCTGTCCCGTGCTGGGTTGTTGGAAGTTAATTTGGGCAACAGCAGGCAGCTGGTACCGTTTGTCTCAGGCAAGGAGTTTCTTGGCTCTGGTCTGTCACTGTGGGGAGCAATTCTGGTTTCCCAATTCAGCAAGGAGATGGTGGGGCTGTTGGAGCCCTGGGAGTGCCGGTCCCCACGGAGGTGGGTTAGGCTCCATATGCTCTGAGCCCACAGTAAGGCTGTTCACACATCTGAGCAGCAACCCCCATCCGGAACCCATAATGTGGTTTGCAGCTTACAGGCACGTGCAGGTCCGCTATCTAGAGAGGGGCCCAGGTGGATAGCAGGGCAGCGTTACTCCCCATTTCACAGATGGGGAATTTGAGGCTTGCCCATGGCTACATGGCTGAGAGGCTGGGAATCTGAGTCTCCAACTGAAGGCCTCCGAGTGTGGTGTTCTGTCCTCCACCCCATGCTTGGTTCCTTACACCATGTTGATTCTAGTCATTTATTTCCTGAGGCCCCTGGAAGGGCTTGGCTCAGCCCTTTCCAGAAATTCTAGTTAGAACTCAAGAGTCCCAGGTTCTCTGTCCACTGGTTCTTAACACACTCCTCCGCCCTACCCCAGATATGGTCAGGGAGGGTGGTTCTTTTTAAGGATTTTATTTATTTGAGAGAACGAGCATGCACACACACATGAGTTGGGAAGAGGGACAGAGGAAGAGGGACAAGCAGACTTCCAGGGAGCCAGGCTTGGGGCTTGATCCCAGGATCCTGGGATTATGACCTGAACTGAAGACAGATGCTTAACAAACTGAGCCACCCAGGCACCCCAGTCATGGATGATTTTAAGGCAGCTGTGCAGTCTGTGGGATGGACCTGCTTGATGTTTTGAGACCAAAAGGTTTGGTCAGGAGGCAGTGTACTCTCCCACCTGATCTGGCCAACTCATTGGCTCTTTCCCGCCATCCCTAAGTGGCATTTATGTGACGTTCACAAAGAGGAGCGTTTTGAGCATCCTTCCCTGCTGCTATCAGAGCACCTTCATGTATGAACCCATAGTCCCTCATAAACCCAAAGTCACTGGTAATGCCAGTTGCATGTTATGAAGAGTCACCCTAGGTGAAGTGAGCTAAGCCCTTTGTGTTGAGGGTGGGGTGGGGCTTGGCCTCGTGTGACTGCCTTAGAAAGGCACCTCCTATGTGGGTACCTGGGGGTTCTCTGGGCCCCTTGGTCAGTTTGGAGCCCGCTGGGCAATGGGCTAGGTTTGCTGAAGGCTTGTACCTACAGACCTCTGTGGGGCAGAGCAGATCGTGGGTACCTAGGACTCTCCTTAAGCCACATGCTGCCCACAAGCTATGGCCAGTTCCCAGTGCTTAGGGGCAGGGTCTGCAGTGGCCTCAGTCCCAACCTCTCTGGGCTCCTGGTGACTTGTAGAATCTTGAGAGTGTATCTCTGACCTTGAGCTGGAGTCTCTTCTCTGGGGAATAAGAGCCAGGAGCCCACAGCTGTGCCCGAATGGCACTCTGCCATCAATTGACACCATTAACTGCCATGGAAGCAAGAAGAGGGCCTGCAGCTTTGGGCTTGATGAAAAGTGGATTGTTTCTGGACAGTCACTGCTTAGGTCTTTATGGCTGGAGCCTCCCTGGGGGGCTGTCATGCAGGGATGATTCTTAGGATGAGGTCTCCCTAGAACGTGTTTTCCCACCTCTGTAGAGCTAGAGAGGCTGCTCCAGGCTGGTGGGGCCGGTGGGTGAGGCAGGAGAATGAGTAGGGAAAGGTAATAGGTCCTGGTGTCTAGTACATCCTCATCCCCCAAGCTGAGTCCTCTTCTGGAGTAAATGGTTCCAGATGTTTCCACCCTAGCTAGGAGGCCTTTGATATTTCTGCCATTTATAGTGGAGCAGGGCTTTTGATGCCTTTCCTCTGTGGGGAGATTCCCTCCTGGGGTAGACTCGCCTAGGTGGGAGGTCCTGGTGTAGTGTCCGCATCCTGACTCTGCCACCCTGCTGGTGCCGGGAAGCCCTGGGCCCTGAGCTCGCCCTCCCGTGACCCACCCTCCTGCCCTGACTGCTCCTCTGCCAGCTTTGTCTCAGGTGGGGTGGGGTGGCGTTCATTCCAGTACCGGCTGCCAAGGGCTGCAGAAACAAGAATAGAGCACCCTTCTCCAGCTCAGGGAGGGGAGATGTGCCAGGAGCAGCATTTGAAGAGGTCCAGAGGGAGATGGGGCATGGGGAGGTAGACACAGGGCAGGCTGCCTCTCAGCTGTCTTGCCTTGGGGCTGAGAGGTCGAGGATGGCGGGGCTCCCCTGGGGAGAATCTCACAGGGTTTGGGCCCAGCTCCCACCCCACTTCACTGCCAGTGTGAACCAGCAATCTGGAGAGAATAGCTGGCCCCTCGGGAGCGCCAGGGCGCTAGCTCTTTGCCTGTAGATTCATGACCTACAGTGCTGGCAGGAGAATGCTGAGCCAGACTGGGCTCCCACCTCCCTGGACATGACTCACTCTTCTTAGGAGGGGGAAGGATTCACTTTTTATCATTCACCCAGTTGTGTAATCACAGTGACTGTATTCTGATGGTTAAAAAAAAAATCTGGAAGTATGCAGAGTAAAAATTAGAAGTGTGCGTATTCCTATCCTCCCCAGAGGATGCTGTAGAAGGTCTCTATCTGGAGCTCTGTCCACTCTGTGCGTGTGTGTGCGCACGCGCATGCTCTTCCACTTGTGGAATTAATTACTTTATTAATTTTAAGTAAATAAATTAATTAAATATATTATTAATAACCACTCTGTGTTATTAATGTTCTTTCTGCTACTGCTTGTGGCTGGTGCTTGTTCAGTTCCTGAGGGGGTCAGCTGGGGCTGTGTTCTTTTGCTTTCCATGCCCAGATCTTGGTAAACACTGAGGATGCTGACCTCCCTCCCACCACAGCCTGGAGTATGGGAAGTGTGTTGGGCTGTGAGGCTCTGTGGAGACCCCGTGAGCCCTCTGTAGGTTGGCTCCTGGAGTTCTAGTACTTGGAGAGTATTCACACATAAATATTGGGTTATGTAAAGCCCAGGCTGTCTCCCCTGTGTGCTTGGGAACATGTACCCACACTCCCCAGGCATATTGGCACATCAGCTGGGCTGGTGTCTGAGGGGCTCACTGTCCCCCTGTGGGCTCTGCTGAAGGCTGGCTTGTGGTGGATGTGTTTACTGGCTTAGCAATGGTTCTTGCAGCTAGGATGAGGGGTTGGTTTTAGAATTTGTCTTTCTGTTTGTAGCACTTCTGACTTGGCGAGCCATGGTTATCTCATGGAGTCCTGGAGTCCTCCACCCAGCCTGTGGTAGGGGGGATGAAGGCACCAAGGTCTTCTTTAGCAGCTGCTTTAAGAAGCTGCGATGTAGCTTGTCCTCATATTATCCCTATGTAGCCTGCCTGGGTCCACCTCACCCATTCACCAACCACTTTCTGAACCCTGCACAGTGTCAGGACTGAGCCATGAGGAGAAGACCCAACATGGCCCCATGTGCCTGATAGCACATTGTCTTGTGGGGATCCTGGCCATGAATCAAATAGATACACATAAACATTATACACTGTGGTGAATAATGCACCCACCGGAGACTCATGGTGCTTCAGGAGGACAGTTCGAGGGGGTGGCCTCAGTGAGGTCAGGAGGCTTCCCTGAGGAGGTGACCGAGTGGTGAGGTTCAGGGTCAGGGGAAGAAGTCTCCCAGGTCCATGCAGAATAGCTGGGCTGCTGACAGGGTAGGGGTGGCTGGATCTTGCAGAGTAAGGGACACCAGGATGTACGGTGGGGCTTAGGCCAGGCCACTGGGGAAAAGAAAGTCACGGCTGAGGTTGAGCTGTTGAGAGGGTAACGTGGTGGGATCTGGAAGCTCTGTTGTGACACCTGTGGGCTCCCTCTGTACAGAGGCCTCATAAGCAAGATTCCTCCCTATAGCGCCCCTAAGAGCAGGAGAAGCTGGCACAAAGAGTTAGGATGCTTGTTCAAGGTCCTCAGGTGAGGGAGAGTAGGGAGGCTGGGATTGGAACCCAGGCCTGACTGGCTCCTGAAAGTGTCTTACCGTCTGCCCGCCTGCCCCACTCACAGACTCTCATGGGCAGGGGCATTGTACCGGCACCTTAGGGATTGTCTTCCATCTGGTTTCCCCTAAGTAGCAGTATGACAGACAGATTGTGCGTTATGTTTGAGTACTCCATTCTGCTCCAGCTTGATTGCTCCGTGTGGTGGGAGAGGTAGAGGAATCGCCTGATCCCTCTGGCCTTGTCACATGGGCTCCCGCCTGCCTTTGTCTCCTGCTGCCTGTCCTCAGCTCTGGATGAATCTGTTCCTGTACTTTGGTTGTGGGGCTCCCCGTAGCTCATTGGAGCTATGGCCACCCTGGCCCAGCCTTGTGCTGAGCTTCAGTTGGCCCTAATTGCCCGTCTTCAGGCTTCAGCTGCATCCCCAGGCCTCCCAGCCAATGTCTGACTGATGTCCCTCCCCTAGTGCACAGCGCAGCAGTGAATGCCCTCTCCTTCCACCCATCTGGAAACTACCTGCTCACGGCCTCCAGCGACTCGACCCTGAAGATCCTGGACCTCATGGAGGGCCGGCTGCTCTACACGCTCCATGGGCATCAGGTGAGGGCATCAGCCTGGTGCTGTGTGGTGTGGAGGGAGGAGAAGGTGCTGTCTGGAGGCCTCTACAGGGCTGGGGTTCAGCTGAGACGGCCCTTCCTTTGGAGCCTGCTGGAGACGGTTTCTGTGGTCTCCTCACAGCCTGGGCAATGGAGTGAGATGCAGAAACAGTTTTGTCCCTCCCAAGACCTATGACCTCTAACAGAGTGCTGGGTCTGGTACAGAAGCTGAGAAGGGAGTGTGGGTGTTAACTTGGGGTCGGGTGGGAGGGGACGCATGGGAACGTGGTTGGCACACTTCTCCTAGGGGTCTCTTGGTCCAGCAGTTGAGGAGAACCCTGGAACCCATGCCTTGAATTGGGGTCCCTTGGGGGTTTTGCAGACATCAGTGCCTTTAGAGCTAGAAACTGCAGGTGCTAAGGGGGACATCTTCCTGTGTGTGTGTGTGTGTTTGCAAATTCCTGGAATTGAATCAAGGGAGTAGAGGCCTTCTCTCCGATTTTTGCCAATGCAGCTGGTGGCCTGGATTCCCTGGGTGGGCGGTGACCAGGCACCAGCCCCTATGGGCAGGCCATAGTGAGGTGAGCTGCTCGCAGCGCTCCCTAGCAGCTGGCCTGGGTGCTGGCCTCTCCTACCCACCCCACCCCCCATCAGGAAGTGTGCCTAAGTAGAGCAGTCATTGGAAGGTCTCTTGTCGGGACATCATTGTCACAGCCAAGTGGGGCAGAGGGTGCAGAGACCAGAGCTTCCAGTTCATCCCCTTCTCCACCTGCGAGCGGGAGGGTGGCAGGGTGGAGTGGGGATGGACTCTTGAGGGCTGAGTGAGGCGCTGCAGTGCTCATGAATCTTGGGCTGGCAGCAAGGTGTGAGGTGTCTAGCTAGGGCTCTGGATTCCACTGCCATCTGAGTTGGGCCCATAGGGGTCATTGGTCATGGCTTGGGTGGGAGCATGGGCCTTTTCTTCTGCCTTCTTGGGACCTCTGCCCATGGTGATTGCTTGCCCTCCATGTCATGAGTCTGGAGTGCAGGACCTGTGGTCTCCTCCATACAGCAGCTAGTACATCTAGGTGTAACATTTGGCCTCTGGGCTGGGTGATTGCTGCTCTTGTTGCAGACTGTTGGGGAGCCACTTTTGTTAGTCCTTTTGGCATGTTCATTGTTCAGATTCACGTGTAACCAGTTTGGGATCTTATAACCAGGAGAGCATTTGAAAACTACATGAATGGTGCTATTTCCCCTGCTCCCCACAGAAAGAATAAGTGATATCCAGAAATATTATGCGAATAGATGCATGCCAAATGATCACCCAGGGTTTTGTGTGTGTGTGTGTGTGTGTGTGTGTGTGTGTGTGTGTGTGTGTTCTTTAAACTGCTGACTCACCTCTTAGCCTGATAACCCTTCATTATGGTGTATAAAATGCCCGTCCAAGTTCGGACCCAGCATCGAGCGCATAAAGGAAACCTGTTGACATTGTTCTCCTGGAGATGTGAGACAGGAACCAAGTGAAACACGCATAGCTGCTTTTCTGCCATTGAACCTGAAAGTGTGGGAACGAAGCTGAGGGACAGCTGGCAGTTCGTCCAGCCCCATGCAGCAAGCAGATGTGTCGTCCTCGTGGGCTTCCCGCTTGTGAGGTCCATTCCCTGGCCCATCTATCCAGGAAGGTGCTCACCTGGGCTTTCTGGTGACCCGAGCACTCGTGTCCTGTTCCAGGAGGTGTTTAAGTGCCCCATCAGGCCCAGGTGCCCCAGCCACTTCCTGAAGTGTGTGACTGAGCAGCCCCAGGGCTCTGGAGTGGATCGTTGGTGCCCAGAGGTTCTGTCCCACACACAAGGATGGCTGACTTGAAAGTACTTTTGATCCTGGTGCAACTGAGACCCAGGGAGTGCTGTGGAATGGTAGGGGTCCCACGCAGCTTAGGGTGGCAGAGCTGGGACAGGTATTCAAGCCTCTGCAGTTTCCACCCTACTTGCTGGTCTTGATGGACGGTTTTTGAGATGTTGAGTTGTGATTACACTCTTGGTTTTAGATCACTGGTCTGTGTAGGAGGCTAGAAGGCCTTGTGGCTGCCTGTGTTCTCCACTTGCTGCTACATGACTTCATTCTGGTCCAGCAGGAGGGAACCCCGTGAAACTTCAGTCTGGACTTGGAGGCCCTCTCTGGGACAGTCCCCAGGCAGGAGAGGGAAGAGCTGTAGGAGGGAAGGCTACTGAGTTTTTCTGCCAAGTGGAGCACACCCCCACATGCTTCTAGTTCCATACCTGTGAGAAGGGACAGTGCAGGCTCAGGGACAGGCCAGCCACAGGGAGCTAATGCTGGGGTGAGACAGTCCTTGGCCAGGAGGGGGCTTTCAGTGTGTGCTAGGGAGTCTCTCTGTCCCACATAAGGAAGGGCCTGAGCCAACCCCTCTGTAGGAACAGTGATGGGAGGTCAGGGTGAGAAGAAGGGTCAGGGGAGGCAGTGTTGTTGGGCCGAGACTCTTATCTGGGTTGAGGCTAGAAATCTCATATGCTATTTAGTGGCTATTTAGTGGTCTCCTAAAGGCACAGGGGCACCAGGATGGAGGCATTTGCCAAGTGCCAAAGCTAAGATCAAGATCACCCAATGTAGTTCGAGTCTCCTGTATTGTGTTGAGAGCAGCTTATCAGCCCAGGAATCTGACCATAGCAGCAGTTTGGTGGTTCTCTAGCATGTGATTGGACAAACAGAAGCCACGGTTTCTGAACATAACCCAAGCAAATATGGACACCTGTGCCAAGGCAGGTGGTGGTGGGACAGGCTGAGGAGCCTGTTGGGGCTGAGAGGTAGGGTAGCCCTCTACCTCCAGCCGATCTGCCCACCCCAGGTGGAAAGTGGACAGAGTAGGGAGGGCACTGCCAGCCTGGATGTGGCACATTGCCCTCCTTCCTTTGCCTTCACCCCTGGGAACACCAGAACAGTTTCTCTCTCAGTGACTTGAGCTGGTAAAGAGCCTGTACCAGGCACCTTTGCCAGCTTCTTTGACTGAGGCCAAGTGCCAGGATGCATTGAGTTGGGGGAGGGTTCATACAGCCTTGTCTGGTAGGTGATGGTGCCTAGCTCTTTAAGGAGACACCCAAATATTTCCAGGAACAGAGAGCTTGTTCCCACTTATTTCTGGTTTGGAAAAGCCACGGGTACTCTCCCACCTAGTTCAGCCAAAAAATCTAAGCTTTAGGAGGCTGCATTCTGGAAGAAGGGCCTTAGATGTCAAGGTCAGGCCATCCCAACTTTGCCTCTTACCCTGGATATTGGGCAGGACCTTGACTTTGCTGAAGATTTTCTCATTTGTGAGAACTCCTATATCTGCCTTATAAACGGAGAGCATGTGTCTGCATTCCCCAGCACCAGGCATGGTAGGTCCTCACATGTGTTGGTCCTTTCCCACTTCAGCTCTTGGGAAAGATCCCTGCTGCTCTAGATTAGAGCTCTTGAAAAGGCCATTGAAGGTCAGCTAGGTGGTTCAGTTGGTTAAGCATCTGCCTTTGGCTCAGGTCATTGTCTCATGGTCCTGGGATCGAGTCCCTCCACAGCAGGGAGTCCATTTCTCTCTCTGTCCCTCCCGGCTGCCTCTCTCTTTCTCACTCTCTGTCTGAAATAAATAAAATATTTTAAAATAAAAAGTAAACAAAAGACCATTGAACATTTCTGTTAAGGGCATGGTCTTGGCACCCTGGGTGGGCAGTCAGTCTTTGGTAAGGTCTCTAATTGTTCCACCCCCTTTGATGGGCACAGGGCTATAGTCATCAGCCCCTCCCTGTTCTGGGCTAGGGAGTGCCTGTTTCCCTTCCTTCCGTCACCCACGGAGTCTTTCAAGGGTTTATCTAGCTTTTTGTTTTGTTCAGGCTTGTCCTCATCTCCCCCAGAGCATCCTCTTGCTTTGGTTTCTCTTTAACCATACAGCTTGGGAAATCTGTCCCTGCCGTGACTCTGCCTGAATGCATTTGTCCCCACCAATTGCTCTGAGTAGGTGTGGCTGCTGCCTCAGTCTCCAGGCCTGTTTTCAGTGCCCTTGACTAGTCCTGCCCATTGGCCATCTTTTCTAGGGCCTGGTTCCTGGAGGACTTGCCAGATATCTTGGCAGTGGGCTAGCACGGGTACCATTGCCCTCTCTGAGGCTCTGGAAGGTCTTGCTCTGCGGATCAGCCACAGTGACAGTTAAGCAGAAGGAAAAGGAGTCCTTCCTTCTTGCAGGATCCAATAGACTTAGCGGTGTCAGGGTATACAGGGACCTCATCCTCTCCCACCCCTCACTTTGCAGCAGGGAAGAACAAGAGAAGGAAGAGCTTTCCTACCAAGTACAGCTGTTGTTTGAAGCCTTGTGCCCTGAGTGAGGCCACCATAGCTCTGTGTGGCAAGTGTGGGGGCAGTGTGCTCAAAATAAAGATTTATTTTTCTGTATTTTCTGAAACATAATCTTGAGCCATGCTCATTTGGTTTAAGTCCCCAGAGCTATTTGGGAGAGGATGGTGGGCGGGATGTGGGTGGGAGTTAAATCTGGTGTTTATGGCTATGCAGTTGGTGTTCGTGTTGCTGTGGAGTGACTGAGCTGCACGGGGGCCACCGGGCATGTGGTTCCATACACCCTGCCTGGCTCATGGTGAAGGTGAGCAGCCATCAAGGGCCTAGAACCCCAGCCAGGGCTGCTGTTTGTACCTCTTTGTTTTTTCCAGTGCTCTGCGGCCCTTGTATAGTCATTTCATTTTGGAGAATCACATTTATGCCTGGGAGGCTCAGACCTTGCTTGGGTGGTTAAGCACCTCCTGGGAGAGGTGAGAGGACATCAAGAGGGAGAATATCTCATTTACTCCAATCAGTAAACCAATAAGTCAGCCTGGCCTTCTGTCCCCTGCCAGCAGCTCAGGGTTGAGGGTTGGGAGCAGGTGTCCTTGGCCAAGGTCAGGAGAGAGCCTCAGCATTCCTGGACACCAGCTCCTCCCAGAGGCTACTCTTTGTCCATGGGGTCACTACTCAGACATAAGAGCCAGCCATGGTGAGCGGGTGTAGGAGCCTCCCCAGTGTGGGGGTTTGTGGGAGAAGCAGCTTAGGGACATCAGAGACCACTGCTCCATAGCAGGGGCCTCTCAGGCCTCCATATCTTTTTTGGATGGTCATTCTTCTACCTCTGACTCAAGGCATGTGGGTGATATTCCCTATTTGCTTGCTGGAAGCCAGTGAAAAACATTTCAAAAGTCTGTGAGGTGGTGGTGGATGAGGTACCTGGCTGGGTCTTGGCCAGTATAGCTGTTGTGGGCACAGTGGTCAAAGTTTCAGTGTGTAGGGGCCTCAGGGAGTCAGGTGGAAAGGGGTAAGGAGAGCACAGGGGTCTGGACAAGTTGCAGGGGCTATGAAGGGAGAGTCACCAGTAGCTATGGAATCTGAACACCATGGGTTTCTCACCCCCCCCCCCCCTTTTTTAAACTTTCTTGATTGGTGCTTTGCCATGCAAAAACGAAGAAAGCAGACTGTGGGTCCCTTGATCTGGAGGTTGTCAAGGCAGAGACATTATGTGATGAAGTGACTGGGTATGGGTCCAGCCTAGCTCAAGGGCTATGTGTGGCTGGATCATGAGGGAGAGCAGGGTGGGAGGCCAGGCTGCATCCCGTGCTTGTGATGATCACACAGAATCGTCTTACCAAAGACTGGCCAGATCTGGAGAGGGAGAGAAGGATCCAGTTGAACTTGTGAGAGGTTCATGCCAGAAGATGTGACCTAGAGCCAGATGGGGACCAGATGTCAGGCAGGTGGGCACCTCTGGCAATCAGACTACACTGCTGCAGTCTCAGCCAAGAGCTTATAGTTACACTCAGGAGTCACTGCAAAGGCCCCTGCGTCTTGCCTGGGAGAAGAAACTTGATGACATCCCTACCCCAAGCCAGTGAACTAATGCATTGAGAGTGACTAATTAACTGAAAAGAATAAGCCACCTTGAAGGCAGTACATCTGAAAGAACGTGGATCCCATGTGATTGTTGTCAGTGATAATAGGGAACCTCCCCGGCTCCCCTGCCCCACCCCAAAGCCCCAGTGGTTTGGAAGCTAGAATGCACTCCTAAATAACTGCTGGTCTAGGACTCCTGGGTGGCTCAGTGGTTGAGTGTCTGCCTTTAGCTCAGGTTGTGATCCTGGAGTCCTGGGATCGAGTCCCACATTGGGCCCCCTGCAGGGAGCCTGCTTCTCCCTCTGTGTCTGTGCTTCTCTCTGTGTCTTTCAATAAATAAATAAAATCTTAAAAAACAAAAACAAAAACTGCTGAGCTAAAGAGAATGGCAATGGAAACTAAACGTCTGGAGGTGGCTGCCAGCGAGACTATCACATGTTGGAGACTTTGGGGATGTGTCTAAAGTAGTAATCTGAGGCAAATGTATAGACTTAAATAAGTTTATTTAAAACTAAAAAAGATGGGAAATAACTGAATTGAGAGCTGAATGCCAGAAGTTGCAGAAAGATCATGAAACAAGATGAGGCCCTTTGGAGCTTGCAGTGAGGAGCAGTGAACAGGCCAGTGGGACTGGAGCACCAGTGAGGTCGGTGGGGGCCGGGGCTGTATGAGCCCTGAAGGGGTGACATGATGGTTGTCAGTGGTGGAGAAGCCTAGTCTGTGTTCTATTCCCTGCTGGCTGTGGCCCGTGGCAGAACTGCTTTCATGGGCCACAGACGGACAGACGAGCCTTTGTGGAAGGTTGCTCTATCGGGAAACATCAAGGTACCTGGTACAGGAGCCGAGCAGCCCTCTGGGTAAATGGACACTACTGGGGAGGACTGTGGGCCTTTGCTGCCTTACTGCTTGTGTGTTGTTGGTGCCATCCTCAGGGTTTCTGGGCATTTGGACTCTAGGGATGGCTCTAGCACCTGCTTTCTGGTTCCAGTCCCCCATCGGGCTATGGGCTGCCCCAGCTGCCTTCTTCAGGAGCACTGCTACAGCTTGGCCTCCAGTATCTTGTCCCCAGTTTGCATCTGGTGGTTGAGTGACAGCAGGAAAGGAGACTGATGAGTATTTGTTTGGTTCTGTAGTTGCTGTGACTTCTTGGAGACCAGCTATTCCTCAATGAGCTCTGGGCAGGCAGCGAGCCTGGCTCTTTTGATGCTCCATGTCCTGATTTCTTTCTCTTTTCCCTCTTCCCTTGTTTTTTCCTCAAAATGAAAATAGTATTGTTTTAATATGAACATAGCAATGCCATATACTCATTGCTTAAGAATTCAGTTTGGGAAATTACAAGATTCCCAAGAATCAAGTAAAAGTCATCTGAAATTTCCTCCCTCCACCAACCCATAAGTTCTGTTCACCTTGTTAACCATTGGGGGTTGTCCACCTGGGAGAGTATCCAAGGGATGCTCCACCTGTCCCCTCTCCCCCTGCACTCAGCCCTGCGCTTGCAGCCTATGATGCCTTGCACCTGGCATTTTGCACTGATATCATTGACGTCGTTCCCAGTCATAAGGATGGATCTCCTTTGTCCTGTTGGGTGGCCCTGTGGGACTCCCGGCCTCCCTGATCCCCATCTGTGAGAAAAGGCAGGGAGAGGCACAGGGGGAGGAGGCTTTGTCTCTGATTTCTCAGGCCTTGGTCTCCCCTTGGGAACATGTCACCCGTAGGAGGGGTAAGCATGCATACCATTCTCTGAAGATTAAGTGGGTTAGTGCAGGTTAAGTATTAACTGGCCTTGTCCTTACTTTCTTCCTCACCAAGTGACACGCACACATTGGAGGGATGCGTCTTGTTTCTCCTCTGCCCAGGCACCTTTGATGATCCCCTACCCAGCCTCCTTCCTGCCCTGGTTCTGGCCTCTTGTGTAACCTGAAGTCCCTGACTGTGCCCTTCTGCTCATTCACTCTTCCTTGGGGCCACATGCGCTTCTCTGGTTGGCTGTGGGGTGGTGTGGGGGAGGAGCATGGTCTGGGCCAGGGGGACTGAGTTCTGGAGCCAGTGCTGGGCCTGGGATAAGTCAACGCACCTCTCTGACCTCCAGCTTGCCCTTGGGAGATGAGGACACGGGACAGTGATGTCAACCCAGCAGGGCTGTCAGTGTGCGCTGTCCTCAGCTTCCTCTTCTCTGGCCACCCATGACCCTGTGGCCTAGCCTTTGTGCCATCAGTGGCACTTGGGAGCAGAGGCCTCAGCAGTGGCACTCACAGCTGAGCTCCGCCCCTGCTGGAGGTTGAGTAGGCCCTGAGCCCTCTGTCCTGCAGCTGCTCTCACTCATGAGATTCTAGTTTTCTTCCTGGGTGTTTAGAATCTAGAGTGATCTTTGGTGTTTGTTCTTTTTCGTTTGTTCTGATAGGGTCCAGCCACCACTGTTGCCTTTTCAAGAACGGGGGAGTATTTTGCTTCTGGAGGTTCTGATGAACAAGTGAGTAACGAATGGTCTGAGGAATGTTGGCTGATACTTACCAGAAGAGAACAGGAGGCCAAGATGTCTTCAGGATGGGCCAGGTTTCACTGGCTTCCTTGGTGGCTTTCAGCAACCATGAAGGCTAGAACTTGGGGTGAGGTGCTCAGACCCAGGGTGCTCGTCTCCCCAGGACAAGTGTCCTATGGGAGCTGATCTCGTGGCACCCTCTTAAAACCCTTACTGCTTAAACCAGCATGGGTTGCCTGGAGCCTGAGCTCTCGTTGCCATGAAAAAGTTAATATGAAGATTTTTAGTGCTTCTTTTTCCTGATTATAAATGAGTAATTAGATAGTTAGTGGATACAGACTATAGCCTGGCAACTCAGGCAGTGTGGCAAATGCTTCATAACCTCATTTAATCCCCACAGCAGCTCTGGGGCCAGGCCCTCTGGTCTCTCCACTCTATAGACAAGACGACTGAGTCTCAGCAGATGACAGAGCTGAGGCTGCCCTGGAGACCCCACTGTGCCCTCTGCTGCCCTTTGCTTCCTGCTCCACTTGTGAGCTCTTTGATGGGTCAGGTTTTCAAACCACTGGGCTGCAGGGAGAAAACATGCGTGAGAAGGTCCCGCCCCATTTTGTTACCCTTTGTGCTGAGGCTTTCTGCCTGTCAGCCCTGGTGCCTCCTGCCCAGAGTGTTCATACTCTTGATGCTGGGCCTCACATTTCTTGACTGGTCAGCCCAGAAAAGCCCCATTGGCCTACTGAGCCCCAGCCCCTGCCCCATGAACCAATTTTGGTTGATTTTCTGCCAGGAAAGCAGAATGTGGTTGGAGGCTCTTTTGGTACAACCTAGATAAGAGATGGTGGGCACCTTCCCAGCCCAGCACTGGTTCCTATGCTAACAACAAGGGAGGAGGAAGGCCCCAGGGACCATTGAGCTGGCCCCGAGTGTGGAGGCCTGGCTTGTTGCTTAAACAAGAGAAAGTAGTAAAGTCACACTATAAGTAGTCAGAAATGCACATGGTACAAAAGGCACCAGGTAGAAAGCAGGGCTTCTGCCCGCTCTGGCCCCTCCTCAGGCGGCCACTGCGAGCAGCTCTCCGGCTGTTTTCCTCAGGTCTGCTCTGAGAGCCTTTCTGGAGGGACCTGTGAATCTTCACGTTTATACTACTGTTCCACTCCCAGGAATTTATTCAGCAATGAGACGAGTGCAGTTACACGGGGCTCCACAAACAAGGGGTGCATGCTAATTCTGTTTGTAAATGGGAGGAGGAAGGAAGGCCTTAGTACCCATCAGGCAGGGAGCAGTAGACACTGGGCTGCTCTGGGAATGGTGAGCAGCCTCCCAAAGACCCAGGCTCGTGGCTGTGTCACAGCCAGGAAAGCATCCCAGGCACGTTGAGTTTTCATCTTATGTGGATCCGGGGCTTTTTCTGTGGCCTCAGTTGAGCACTGGCCATACTCCATAGTTCCTGTCATACTGATCATGACCCTGGCAGAGGGCAGCCATCCAGGGCTGACAGCCTCCAGCAGGAGCACTGTTGCACCCCAGCAGGGCTGTTTGCCAGTCTTTGGCCCGGGGAACTTCAGAACGTGAGGATCCTTCAGGTGGATCGTGAAATAATAGCTGGTTTGCCCATGGCTCCCTGGGTACCGGTGTCTGTGCCAAGATGTCTCCTGCAAGCCTCACGGCAGCCTTGTGAGATTGGAAAGTGGATCATCCCCTTTTCACAGATGAGGAACTTGAGGTGCAGAGGTCCCAGCCCACGAGTCCCTTACCTGGACCCACACAGTAAGAGGTGAATCCAGGACTTTAACCACCTTGGTCTGCTGTAACAGGCCAGGCCATTACCCCTGGAAACTTCTATTTTACTGGGGAGAGAGACAATAGATGAGGAAGAGAGACAAAGAAATTAAATAACTACTGAGTCTGATGCTATGAAAGAAATCAATAGAGGGCTATGATAATAATTAGTAGGAGACCAGGGAAGGGCTCTCAGAGAGGAGATGCTGTTGAAATGGATGTTTTAGCTTGGGGAGCCAGCTACACTTATGCTGGGACACTCCCGGAAGGGACCAGCAAGTACAAAGCATGCAGCGACTCCATCCTGATGGCTCATCCCGATCTTCTTGAGGCCTGTTTCAAGAGCCTGGGAGGTGGGCAGGTCCCAGAGTTGAGCTGGGGTGTCAGGTGGGGACTGTCCTGCAATTGGCCCAGAACTTTGGGGGATCACCTCTGGGTTCATTTTTTTTCATGAAGTAGGACTGATGTGATGTCTGTGTGCTTGTTGCTCTTGACAGGTGATGGTTTGGAAGAGTAACTTTGATGTTGTGGACTATAGGGAAGTCATAAAAGTGCACAGGCCTCCAGCCCCACTGGCCACCTCCGGGAATCTGGTAAGTGGTTCATCAGGCGAGTCCTGAGTCCTGAAACTCTGGTGGGTCATGGTGAACAGCAAATAATACTTTGGCACTTGTGGTACTTTGTTTCAAATCTAGAATGTACAAACAAGATGTGAAGACTGCTGGGTGAGTAGGCCATGTGCTGTTTGGTGGGGGTAGTGTTTCCATGGCACACGCGGCTATTGGTTGAGGAAAGGGAGGACCTGTCCCATGCTGAGCCTTGGGCCACAGGACCCAGTGGAGGGTTCCTAGAGGGCGTGGGGCCTGAGCCACAGCTGGGACGGATGGGAAAGGTCCAGCCCTGTTGCTCTCACTTCCTTTTTTTTTTTAAACCATGGAAAGGAAGTTCCTCAGCCACAAACCATTTTTAGTACCTTTGTCGGTAAAAGGGCATTTAGTGTTCCTGAATTAAAATAGTTAACAATATTTTTTAGGGAAAATTTGATAACTGCTATGATTAAATAAAGTTACATTCTGCTTCAGCTGAAATAAGCTTTAAAGCCACGGATGTGGAGCTATGGGGGTTTTAAGCCCCAGTAGCCGCAGGCTGTTTAAATTTCTCCCTCCTGGACCCTAGAGGCAGTGTAGCCTCTCCCACCCACGGAAACTGGCCTGAACAACAGGAAGCGGCTTACCCAAGGCCCCATGCAAGTCAAGGCTGGCCCAGAATAGAACCAGGAAGCCTCTGAGTCCATCCTGGGCTTTCTTTGGCTCCAGCAGAGGGATCCCCCACCCAGCCTGAGACACAACACCCACCCACATGCACACGCGCACACACACCCATCCTGTGTGTTGGGGCTACCTCTAGGAACATGCCGCATTGAGATTTAAAGCTTTCTCCCAAGGGTTGCCTTTGCCGGAAGCTTTTGTTCTCCCTCCACGTTTGCTGATGAGTAGCTGATTCCCAGCTTTTGGGTTTGGTGAGGATGACTGGGTTGCATGGTGATCTGCTTGCTGCTGTTTGGTCTTCTGCCTAGAAAAGCATTTTTCAAACTGGAGGACTGGGATTCTGTGGGGTGTGTGCCATCTCCCCTCCAGCTCCCTGTGTCCTGGGCGTTTACAGTGAGCTGAGCCCAGGCTGGGTGGGTAGAGTTACTACTCTCATTGTCAGATGAGATGCCTGGGGCTGAGTCACTTGCCTAGATGCCTGGACCTGGGGCCTCACCACGCTGGCCCCTCTGAGCAAGGGTGACTCAGCTCGAAACCACAGGCAGCAGAGGGCTACCTGGTAGCTCTCCCCCATCCCAGGAGAGGGCACTGCACCTGTCTCTTGGGAATGGTTAGCCCCAGCAAGGGGGGAATCCCATACTCCTCTTGGGGTTATTAAGCAAGCGGCTTGGACAAGCTGCCTCATGTCCTTCGGTCCTGCTCAGATAAGGGATATGGAGCACCCTTGCATCCCAGAGCTTCGGGTCCTGATAATCTAGCACGAAGGCATTCAGGGTGGGGGAAGCTAGCAGGACAGGGCAGGATTTGGCATGGGTGGGTGAATAGCTCCCCAGTTCTCAGGAAAGCCATTTGTTCCCATACTACCTTCAGGCCCACGGTGGAGCTGTAGTCACAGTTCCACTGGGCATCACCACATGGTACTCAAATAGGGGAAAGGATATGGGCTCTGGGGTCAGAGAACCAGGTCTGAGCCCAGGCTGTGTGCTCCCAGACAAAGCACCCACTCTTCCTACACCTCTGTATCTATGATGGGACCTGAGTACTCCCCTCGGCAGGCTCCGAGGACCCCAAGTGTGAACTCTGCTAAGCCACCCAGTGATTTGGCTTATTAGTCCTAAAGTTGTTCTATGTTTATGGCTTTTCCCTTATTTGTCACAAACCCCTTTGGGATGCTGAGGAGGTGTGTGGGCCCTCATCCAGATAATACTCCCGTGCCAAAGCATACACGCGATGTGGAATATACTTTTAGGGGCATCCTGATCTCAGGACTCCCTGGCCAAGAGGAGAGCTAAGGGTTTTTTGGTTTGTTTTGTTTTGTTTTATACATGTGACATAAAATTTCCTTTTTAAACCATTTTATGTGTACAGTTGAATGACATTAAGTACATTCACACAGTTGTACAACCATCACTGCTGTCATCTACAGAGATTTTTCATCTCCCCATGCCCAGGAGAGCCAGTTGGTCCTGCACTGCTCTGTGGTTAGGTTTGCCCCTGTGATGGGAAGGGAAGCTGATGAGTGTAGTCTCACCTTTCCTGCCCAAGGGCTTCCCTGGCACTGAGTTGGTGATGGATTCCGTGGCTGGCCAAAGTGTCTCAGCTCCTTAGCTGCTCTGCAGCCACTTGCCAGGAGCTGATGCGTCCAGTGAGAACCCTGCCCTTCCGGCTGTCCACATACTGTCCTTCTGATAACCCAGGAGTTCTCAGCCTTGGCACTGCTGATCCTTTGGGACAGATACATCTTAGTTGTGGGGGCTGGGCTAGGCATTGCAGGATGTTTAGCAGTATCCCTGGCTTCTACCTGCTAGCTGCCAGTAGCGTGTCCCCACCATTAGTTGTGACAACCAAAAATGTCTTCAGGCATTGCCACATGTCTCCTGGGGGACACAGTGGCCCCCAGTTGAGAGTCACTACACTGCCTGCCTCAGGAATGAGCCCAGAAAGGAAGCTAATATAGCAGGAGTATAGGAATGTGGGTGGGAACGGGGCTGTCTTTGTGGCAGGAGGAACATGGCCATGGACAGACACTGGGCTGCCCCAACTGTGATGACACTGGAGCTCATGCTCCTCAAATTGGACCAGATTTGGGCTCACCCCAGCAGCTGTGGCTCAGGTCGTTTTGGCCTATCAAACATTGGAATCTTACAGAGGTGATGGTAAATAATGAAAAATGACCTTTAGCAACTTGGTTTTCTTTACTTGTCCTTCCTGCCTATTGGCTTTCCTGGCTCTGAGATAGTAACTGGTGAGTGGTTTGGTGGCTGGCCAGGGTTTGGTGGCTGCTTGACTTGGCCCATGCCCCAGGAGCTCTTGCATCTTATGGCCCCCTCCCCATCTAGCTCTGTTTATACCCCAGACCTGGGGCCCTAAAGCTGCATGAGACCCACCTGGGTGTTTAGGGGTCTTAGGGAGCCACCAAGCCAGGTACTGTGTGCCTCACAGAGTATGGCGATCTAAAGCCAGAGGGCAGGCACACCGACAGAGCATGGCAAGGGCGGCCCTATGAGCACATGACGGCCCCTCTGCCCTGGAAAGCCCCCTGCCCAGGACCCCTGCTTGGACTGCAGTATTCAGCTCTAACTCTTGGAATGAAGGCCATCCTTGAGCTCACTCTGAACAGAGCTCTGTTCACTGCCAGAGCTATTTTCAACCTCTGGTTGAAATTCACAGCTTATTTTTAGGCACATTTCATGTTGAAAAGCACAAGCCATTTCCCAGCCCTTCAGAATGAGAATAATGGGTTCCATTTTCCCTCTATTCCTGGCTGAGTTGTGGAGGAGAGAGCTTAGGGCTGTGGCTGGGAGCTTTCTCTGCTTGGAAGGCTGCAGAGGAAGGACTCCAGCCTAATAGCCGGGCTGAGGGTGGCCAGGAAGTCCCACATTCTGCCCTGTGACACACTTAAAGGCTGGAGGAAGTTTGGGGCAGGGGGCTGCTTGCAGGTAGATGAGTGCCTACCGGGGGGGGGGGGGGGGGGCAGGGAGTAGCGGGCGGGGAAGTATCCCCGTGAGCCATCTGCAGCAGGTGCTTGTGCTGCTGTGTTCAAGGGTCTAATGCTTACCTTTGTCCCATGCTGTTGCCCAGGGCTCTGTACTCAGCCACTCAGGTTCTAGCTCCTGCCTGCCCTTAGTGCTTTGGGGCCTGCCCATGAAGCATCAGGGCCGCTGTGTCTTGGCTGACCTTGGATTGGGTCCCTGTTCCCCAAGCCCAGCTCCTGTAGGACTAATTTCTACTGTAGCCGCAGAAGCCTTTTTCAAATCACTTTAATAACAGAGGTGCATTTGTTGCGATTTACTCTTGTTCTCGCCTTTCCTCCAAACACCCGAGAGCCCATCATGAAATGGCGAAGGAAGATTGTAGGGGGCAGGGTGGGAGGGGAAGAATGCAGGATTCCAGGTAATTCAGGAAAACTGAAAACCACTTCCTGAGTTCTCAGGGATGGCTGCCCTCCAGCTCAGACAGTGACCTTGAGTTCTGGGGCCCCTCAAACTCAAATGGGGAGATGCCAGGCCCTCCTTCATGAGATTTCATGAGGTGGTACATGCCAAGCAGGCACTTGGAACCGTGCCTGGCACATGGCAAGTGCTCACCAAGCTTTAGCTATTTTTAAAATGTTCCTCTTCCTCTGTCAGACTGAAAGCAGGATGAACCCCCTTCCCCGGGCGGGATGATTGTGTGTTTAAAACCTGCTGGGATGGGGGGAACAAGGCAGTGATTGGGGTGATTCTAACCAAGATAATTTTCCATGTTGACTCCTCTCTGCAGGTCTTTGTTAGATCCAGTGAGGGTTTTAGACCCTTGCAGGAATCAGTTATGCTTCCTGATGAGAGACCCAAGTCCTCTGTGTTCCTAAATGCAAAAGCAAATCCATGAGGTAGATGGAAACAGGCTTCTTTTCCTCTGCCACCCCCATGGCTCCTTAAAGCAAAGTGGTTGGGACCCCCTCAGTGCTAGAGCTGTCCGTGAGAGGAGGCTAGCTTAGCCAAGAATATCTGACCTGAGAGCTCAGCCTTCCCTGAGAATGGCCTCTTCCTTCTTCCTAGCTCCTCTGGTTCTAAGGATGAAGCCCTAGCCACCTCCTATACCTGTGCTTCCACTCCCACATTTCTGTTTTTGGGAGCCACATAGGGGTGCGCTTGACTTAGAGGTTCTTGGGCTCTGATTCCAGTCTTGGCACTGGCTTTTACCCCGTTTTGAGGATCTGAAGCTCCCAGGTTCTCACGCCAGGCACCTCACCTGAAGAGTCAGAGAGTTGAGGCAGGGGATGGGGTCCATTTCCACCTGCCATATGGATTTCCCTGTTTGGGAGCATAGATGATTGGAGTCTTGATAAGAACACAGATTTCTGGCTGGCATTTGCTTTCATTGGTGGGGAGAAATAATGGATTCAAGGGGAGCTTGGCAGATAGGGCATCGTAGGTGTTTACAATAGAAATAAGCCCCAGATTTTTGTGTCTTAGAAGGGAGCCTCTCATTTCTCCAACTGACCCTGATTCTGGCTCTGAATTTCCCAGGAACTATTAAAAGGGGCTCTTGTCAGCAGGTGAGTCAGAATAGGCCCAGGTACTTTATAGTCTTGGAAGAGGGTTGGTTTCATGGGGTTCAGACTCCTGACAGCCTTTAATGACTTGGTTGGCTTTTTTTTTTTTTTTTTGGCAATTTAAGAGCTGTACTGTCCCTGTTTGCTGGTCCCAGATGAAGCTGGAGCCTGGCCTGATGTGGCAAGTCTTGCCTATAACCTCAGGCACTTCATCTTGATTGTTTGTACTCTGATTTCTTCCCACCAGCCTACGGTACATCCTTTGGGTATTTTACCAGCTCACTATGTAAAAGATCATCCTGCAGGGGTGGGGGTAGGGTGGCCACAGTCGTCTTTGCTGACTCTGGGTGGCAGTGGCCCCCGGACAGGATGCTTCACTTCAAACTCAGGTTTCATTTTCCCCGCCTTTATCTGAGTGGAAGTCATGGAAAGTGCCCTGGGTTTCTTAGGTTCAGAGGGAAGACAGAGGAGAATAGAAATAAAGAAGATTCAATGTTACCAAACTACAATTTCTAAAGGAGGTTCCCGCTGGAGTCTGAGCATCCTTGGACAGTGGCTGGGGAGGGGGTGGTGGTGGTGAGTAACGTGGCTGTGCAGTCTAGGAGCACAAAGATTCCAATGCTTCCTGCCAAGGGGCACCCTGGGCATCAGGCTCTGACCTGTTGTGTCTGCTCCCGAGAAGCAGACCGAATCCTCTCTCCTTTTCCTTCCAGAGGCCACAACTGACTACTGAGAGGTGGGTCAGGGCTGCGACCAGGCACGTGTTAAATAATTACTATGTTTGCTGGTAGGGAGAAGTCACCTTTGGCAGTGTGCAGTGAGGAGACAAGCCTTTTACCATTTCACGGGGGTGGCAATAAGCCTCTTGCAGTGGCTCTCAAACCTTGGTGTATTTCAGAATCACCCTGAGAGCTTATTAAACACAGCTTGCCTCTTCTCCCAGAATGTCTGATTTGGAAAGGAATTTGCAATTTCTAGGTCGCGTCAATGGTCCAGGGACGCACTTTGAGAGTCACCATCTACTGGAAAATAGTCTAGCCAGTTGTGACCATGGCATCCTGGACAAGGATGTAGTGGGGAGAAGAGAGTCTCTGTCCATCTTGGGAAGTTTCTTTGACTCGTACAGACTACAGATTGGGAGAAGCATTTGAAGAATGGGGGTCCCTTTCAGCCCAATTTGGAAAATTATAGTCTACCTCTTTCCGGAAGAGGAAGAGTGGTATGGCTTTGGTTCTGATCTTCAGTCTAGTGTTAAAAAATAAATCCTTGTGCTTCCCTGTGGGTTCTTTGAACCTAGAGGCACCACTGGGCTCTGCTCACAACTAGGCAGGCCAATGTATGGTTTTGTTACCAGGCAGGATGCACTGGCAGGGAGAATGGTATGCAGGAGAGCCCTCCCTGGGCCTCTGCCACTGGTCTTCCTGTCTTGACTCCTATTCCATCTATTAATGCTGCTGCATCAGCCCAGTGACCTGCTCTTGAACCCCCATTCTGTGGGCCACCTGCCTCTTGCATTGTCCACCCTGCCCATGCCTCCTGCCCTGTGGATGTGGGTGCCTATGTCAGCTCCTGTTCTCCAGAGCCTGCTGGGCCTTTAGGGATACTGGAGGGTGAGAGTCTCTGGCCCCCGAGCTTAAAATGACCTGGGTACTTGTGGCTCAACATCTAAGCCCTCAGGTGAAGGTCTTTGCAGAACATTTTGGGGCAGTGTCTCCAGGTAGCAAGAACAGGACCAAGTCCCAAAACAGCGATAATAGCAATGGCGGCAAGAGGATGGAGCTATAGGAATGGACAGAGGCTGCACATCTTTCTCGGAGTAGCCCCTTGGAGTGGTAGCTTCCTGCCACTGGAAAATGCTCATCCATTTCACAAACAGGTAGGTCCCTATCCAGAGGAGAGTGGCACGATGCTTATAGGAAGGAAGGCCTATTTAATGACTTATATCAATAGGAGGCATGGTTTCAGAAATCCCTGGCAAGGCATGGTAAGACATACACGAGTCATGAAGATGAAAGAACCTGACTCTGGAATCTACACAAGGCCGGGAGGGCCCTCATGTCTGGCTCTGCGTGCTTGGGGACACATCTGGAGCATAAACTTGGGCACACATGCACACACCTTTCAGAGCTCTGTCATCTCATTCAGGGGTCTCATAACTCTGAGGTTTCCCTTTCCCCCTGGCAGCTAAAGCATGGGTTCAAGGTCAGTGGAGGTTCTATACTGCATGTGAGGAAATGAACCCAAATCATGGGACAGTGGATGGTGGGGTCCAGATACTGTGATGCCTTCCTACAAAGCATGCATGACACAGGGCCACTGCTGTGACACTGTCATTTTGCTGACAGTGGTGACAAGCATCTACAGCCCCATCAGGCCATGCTCAGAAGTCTTCTTACAGGGCAGGCAACAGAGACTGTATGGTTGCAGAACAGAGGGTGGGCACCAACTAAGGCTATTGGAATCTGAGGGTCTTCTTCAGTGCTATGCTAGTTTTTCAAACCCAGAAACCTGATAATGGAAGAAATGAGCCACAAGTGGAAGAGACTAGTTGCTTAAGTCTGACTATGATTCTTTGGGCTGCACTCCCCTGTTGCCCAGTGGAACTAGACTCAGCCATTTCTTTCCAGATGACCTTTCCTCCATGCAGCCCTCCCTGGGAGGCCTGAAGCTTGTGAATTCTTTCCGCCCCACCTACTGGAGCATTCTGCTTGCTGGAGCAGTCCCTCTTTCCTGGAGTCAGTTATTTGCTAGCCTGTTGTCTCCCCGGAGGGCTGGGGCCTTGGTCTCCTTGTGGAGGCCAGCATGTAACTGGCACATAGAATGCTCTGGAACTCAAGAGCTCAGTGAACACATGCCTACAGTCTGTGGGCAGTGTGGGTTGAGACTGTGAGGCAAGAGGCAGGCTCTGGCTCATTCTTTTGGTGTTTTTGATGGTCCCAGGTTAAATGGAGGAAACCACTTTCTGGCCTGGTTTGTCAGTTTGGGAGCAGGTGCTGTGGGCAGCGACTGGGCCATGGAGGGTCGTAGAATCTGCATATCTGGACTAGAAGTTTCAGTACTTCTCATTTTCAATGGAAAAAAGCCTTTTGCAGCTTATATTTTCCAGATTGGATGGCAGCGCTGGCCCATGTGGTGTAAGGGTGTTAGATAGCGCTTGTGTTTATGTTCTCATTGGTTACCATGGAAAAAATCAGAATAGATGGTTTCCATGGAGATTATCTTAAAATTAGTCTCTTTGACGGTCTGGACATTGCTGCAGGGTTCACAGAATGCTTGTGGTGCCATAGAGGGATTTCTCTGTGGTAATGCCAAAGGCTGGTCTGAACATTCATGGATTCGGACAAATCTACCTTCTGTGCTTGAAAATGCCAGGACACTGGGCTGGAGACATCCTCAACTTCTTCCTGGGGTCCCACTCGCCTGGCCTCAGCTCCACGGCTCAGTTGCCTGGGAGCTTTTTCTTTTTTACTAAATCAAATGAAACAAAAAAACCTTCATGGTGTGGAAAATTTCAAGCTAGGACAAAGTAGAGAGAATAGTATAACAGACCCCCATGTATCTTTCATCTAGCTTCAGCATTTTGCCAATCTATTTTGTTCATTCCTCCCCCTCCCCCCGCCATTTTTTTTAGAAGAGTTGGAGTATTTTTGTTTAATCCCAGATACATTATTTTACCCTAAATAAAGACTTTTCTTGGTTATGTAACTGTAGTGCTCTTGTCACATCCAACAAAATTAATAATCCCTTGCTATCAAATGCCTAGTCCATACTCACATTTTTCCACATCGTGTCAAGAATATGGCTTTGTGCTTTTTGTTCAAATAAGGATGTGGGAGGCTTTGAGAAAACCCACGTCTCCCTTCCCCAGCATGGTTCTGGTGCCTGGAGAGATTGAGCAGTCTTGGCCTAGAGGCGCAGTTGGGCTGGGGGCAGGAGGAGCTTCAAGGTGCCACTTCCCACCATCCTCAGGGATATTTGTATGTGAGCTCCAGGACATCCTTGTCGCAGCCCGGAGATGTGTCAACTAGTGCCGTCTGTCCTGGGGCAGGCATCCGCTGGAGGGCGCTGTCCGTCTTTGCAGCCTGCAGGGGGAGGCAGGGAGAGGTGATGTAACCTTGGTTCACAACAGCTGTACACAAGTTAATTTTCAGGGAAGGGGAGGCTGAGAGACCCCGTGGGATGCAGCCTCCCTCCACTCCTCCCTGGGGGCAAGGGCTTTGGCCCATAAGAGACCCACTGCCTCTGCGGGGTAGGCAGAGCTAGGCAGAGCTGGTCGTTGTTATCTGTCTTGGCAGGCTTTGCTTGTGTCCTGAGATGCTACACAAAATATGAATTGCCGAGCTTGGGAGTGATGCCCGGGTGTGGTCGGTGCCTCTAACGCTCTCCATTGAACTAAGTGCAAGGAGAGTTTAAAATAGCCAGCCTTTGTTCCCGAGGTTTTAAAAATTCAACCCCAGTAGTTACAATGAGCTGTCTTCAAGTGGATCTATAAATAAACTGCTACTGTTCCTCTTTGTCACCGAGAGCTTCGGCGTCTTCCAGAGACGTCGGCTCTGCCGCTCATCTTCATTAGCCGCCTCTCATCTGTGGGGCAGCTGCAGCCATCAGCAGGCTGGGCTGACAGCGCGGAGTTTGTAATGACAGCAACACGTTCCCTTATAAAAAGCCACATTTTAAAAGCCAAGATTAACTACACAGGGAAAGATGTATCTTCGCATTGGAGAAGCCTGGCAGAGAGGTCATCACCATTGATCAAGGTCAACACCCCTGATAATATGTCCTGTCCACATGAGTTCTGCGATGTCAGGTGGCTGGCTTTTGTGACGTTCTTGTCAAAAATGGATACCCTCGATCTGATTATGAGAAAATACTAGACAGAGGGACATTTGACCACACAATTGATCAGACCACTATTCTTCGAAAGTGTCATGGTCATGAAAGACCAGGGAAAACTGAGGAGCTGACCCAGTTTGCAGGAGACCAAGGAGAAATAGCTAAATGCAGCATGAGGTCCTGGTTGGGCTTCTGGAATGGCAGGATCCAAGGATTTTAGTAGAAAAACTGGTGAAGCTCAAATGGGGCCCTTAGTTTAGTTAATGGTATTGTCCCAAGGTTAGCTTCCTGGTCTGATCATTGTGCTGATGGTTATGTAAGATGTGAGCACTGGGGAAGCCTGGGGGAGGGATATATGGAAATTCTCTGTACTATTTTTTGCGACTTTTCTCTAAGTCTAAAATTAGTTCAAAGCAGTCTAATTTTTTAAAAGAAAATCTCCAGTGAGTCCTTGGGCTTCATCTCCCTCCCCGGATGCCATGATTCAGGTGTTTGCTGTGGGAGGACAGGTGTTTCTGTCTCGAGGGAGGGGTAGGTGACCCTAAGGTGCTCAGTCCCCAGCCTGGAGTGGGCCCCTCAGTAACATCTGTGGAACGGGACTGAGCAAGAGCTGGTCCTAGAAGAAACCGGTCATGTTCAGAGGGAATGCTCTCACAATGGTGCTGCTCACTGCTGTGGAGGATGCAAGTCCACATTGTCTGCTCATCTGCTTGTCAATAGTATTGTTTGTGCAAGTGCTTCAGAGGTCACATCTGCTCCAGGAGCTCTGGGGCAGACTCAGCAGGGGTTCTCTGGCATGGGCACAGGCTCACAAGGACGATCAGGCCTGCCTTCTCCTGAGGCCTCCTCACCAACCCCCCTTCCTTCTGGTCCCTGTCGCTGACCCCTGGCTCTGCCTTACAGCCCTCTTGGGCCTGTTTCTGGCTGTACTAGGGATGAGGGCCTGGAGGACATCAGCCCCTAAAGGCCTGGGGCACTGTCTTGTTACCTCAGAGCCCCTGCAGGGAGGAGGGCCAGGGACCCCCTCTGTGCCAAGGAAAGTTCTCGCTACATGATGGCCTGCTTGTTTTCTCACAGCCTCCACTTGTTGGCAGTTGCCAGGTCTTCCTCTCCTGGCTTATCCTTGCTCCTTTCTCCCCACAGCTCCCCTCACTTGGGTATGCCACTGCGGTGAGCCAGATCTGCTCAGCTCCACTGCTCTCTCTGGGGGGCATATTTGGACATTGGAATGACTTTCCAGTTCCTGCTTATCAAGGCAGTCCTTTTCACTTCTTTGAAGACCGGCTTTATACATCAGCCCTCTTGAGTGGGGGGAGATACTTGGAAACTCTCAGAGAGTGTGGCTGGGGGCAGCTGGAGCTTGGCTAGGAATGGAGCCCCGGAGAGGCTATTAGAGCCTGGATATAGAGGCCTCAATCTTGCCTTAAGCCTGGGTGAAGAGATGGTGTTCCTTGGTTTGTACATGCCAGGCAGGTCTGTGAGTGACTAACTTGTGATAGGATGCCACCTGCCTCAAAGGGACCGCTCCTTGAGGAGAGAAGACTGTAGGATGAGTGGCCTGGGTTACCTAGTCTCCTGGGTGGGTCCAGCACATGAATCCCTCATCCATTTTAGACCCATCCTTCGACTGCTTCACAATTCTTAGTTCAAAGGACACCCTGGGCAGCCTGGGTGGCTCAGCGGTTTAGCGCCGTCTTCAGCCCAGGACGTGATCCTGGGGATCCGGGATCGAGTCCCACGTCGGGCTCCCTGCATGGAGCCTGCTTCTTCCTCTGCCTGTGTCTCTGCCTCCCTCTCTCTCTGTTTCTCATAAATAAATAAAATATTTAAAAAACAAAAAAACAAAGGACACCCTGTCCTGTTTCCATCAGTGGGAGCCTGGGGTTATGGGGTGGCTCCTAAACCCAAATGTGATCAATTGTCATGGGGCATTTGATTGTGTTCAGAGGCTGCCCTGCTGGCCCCAGGCCCTGAGTCCCTGAGCCTCTTGGCTCCCTCCATGCACACAGATGACCTAGCACCCTGCCTTCCTTGGAAGCTTACTGTGGGGAACACGCAAAGGCACACTGCAATTCATACTCTAGATAAAAGCCAACACAGTACCCAAAGTCCACACTCATACTTAGGCTGGCTTGGAAGAACATTGGCAAGATTGTCGAATAATTAGATGATTTGAAGACACCAGAATTCCTCTTGGGTTCAGGGCTATGTTTAGAACCAGAAGTTTTCTCTCTTGTTGGACTCCAGGCCGGAACTCTAAATTATAGGGCAAACAAGGCTGTTGTATATCTAGTCCACAAATATGTGTGGTGGATATAGGACCAGGTTTCTTTTAGCTCTGATTTGAGAAAACGGCTGTGCCTTTTTTCCACTTGAAGAGCTAGAGAGGAGCATGAGCTCAAGTGAGCTCTGTCCAGTTTTCTGCCCTCCTTGCCAGGATCAGGTTTAGCAAACAGAGGCAGGCAGACATAGACACCCATTAACTTTTCATGAAGGCAAATTGTCAAAGCCAAAGTGCCTGAGGCAAAGACTGTAAGAAACGTGTCCATGAATCTCTGCACCCTCACTTAGCAGACTATGCAGTGAGCAGTTGGATAAAAGATTAAGTTGAAAAGATTTAATCACGGTGTGTGTGTCTGTTTCTTCCAGCATTGTGCTCAGTCTTGCTTTAAAAACAGTGATACACTTTGTTTTAAGTGGGCAGTGGCCAGTTGGGCTGCCGTCCAGTTCTGTACAGTCAGGTACCAGTGAGACAGTGCAGATCTTGGACCCAAGTCACCTTCCTCTCCCCTTTCTGGCCCAGAGTCAAGCCATGGACCTGGGTGCTTCTGTCTATGACAGGGATTCAGTTTCCAAAACAGGCCGAGCCGGGGGCAAGGTCCAGTGTTAGAGATTAAAAGAAAAGGAGAAATTTCCACCTTGAGCAGGTGTTAATAATTGACCACTCCACCCCGCAGAGCGGGGCATTCGGTCACATCAGCTCACAGCATCTTTTTGGTAAATCTCCAGCCATTCCTGGCTGCTGGCCAGGTGTGTGCAGACCTTGCTCGCTCATGACTGTCAAGTTGCATAGGGACCCCTGAGTGGTTGGAGCCTGACATTCCATAGACTGGGTGGCCGCTGCCTAGGCAACACTGCCTGGGGACCTCCACTGACGACCAGGGAAATTGTGGCTTTAGAATTGAACTGCACTGAAATGTGAATCTGGTTTTCTGCATCTGGGAACTGTAATCCCCAGACCAGTGGTAGGCCTCATGAGCCTCACCTGGGGTCTTCAGACTGGGGTTTTGCCCATTGGTAATGTCCAATAGAGAGGTAGTGATTTTCACCCAGAGTGCAGCATGGCTGTGATGGGTCGTGTTAAGTGCAGTGTCACGTGAGGGCAAGTGGAGCTTTTAGGATATTTCAGTTGTAGCTGCATCTTTTTTTTTACATCAGGTTTATTAATATACATACATAACAAATATAGATAACAAATAGTAGCATTCACCATTTTATTTAATTTATTCTTTTTATTATTATTTTTTTTAATTTATTTTTTTTTGGTGTTCAATTTACTAACATACAGAATAACCCCCCGTGCCCGTCACCCATTCACTCCCACCCCCCGCCCTTCTCCCCTTCCACCACCCCTAGTTCGTTTCCCAGAGTTAGCAGTCTTTACGTTCTGTCTCCCTTTCTGATATTTCCCACACATTTCTTCTCCCTTCCCTTATATTCCCTTTCACTATTATTTATATTCCCCAAATGAATGAGAACATATAATGTTTGTCCTTCACCGACTGACTTCACTCAGCGTTTTTTTTTTTTTTTTAAAGTAAGCTTTACATCCAACATGGGGCTTAAACTCAAGACCCTGAGATTAAGCATCACATGCTCTACTGACTGAGCTGGCCAGGTGCCCCAGCAGTCACCATTTTAAAAATTGTAATGCTTGGGTGCCTGGGTGGCTCAGTTAAGCTTCTAACTCAGTTGTGAGATCGAGCTCAACATTGGGCTCCATGCTTAGCACAGGGTCTGCTTGGGATTCTTTTCCCCCTCCCTCTCCTTCCTCCTCTGCTTCTTTACCTGCTTGTGTTCTCTTTCTCTCAAACAAATAAATAAAATCTTTAAAAAGTGAATTGCTCTGTGAATTTGGACAGACACAGTTAATCACCACCCTGATCAAGGTACAGAATATTTCTATCATCCCAGAAATTCCTTTTTGCCTCTTTATATCAACCTACTCCTTCCACCTCCAGCCTCAGGCAACCACTAATCCACGTTCTGTCACTACAGAGCAGTGTGTATTTTTCAGAATTTGATATAAATGGAATCATGTAGTTACATATTCTTTTTGGTCTGTTGTTTTTCACTTAGCCTAATTCTTTTGAGATTCACCCATGTTGTCACATGGATCAATAGTTCATTTCTTTTTATTGCTGAGTAGTACTCCATCAAAGGGGTATATCAAAGTTTTTTCTATCTGCATGTTGGTGAACATCTAGGTTATTTTCAACTTTCAGCTATTATAAATAAAGCTGCTGTTAACTTTTATGTACTTGTCTTTCTCTCTTTTTAAAGATTTTATTTATTTGACACAGAGCGAGAGAGGGTGCACGAGTGCGAGCATGAGTGGGATGAGCAGAAGGAGAGGGAGAAGCAGACTCTCCACTGAGCAGGGAGCCCAGCCTGACTTGGGGCTTGATCCCAAGATCCAGGGATCATGACCTGAGCTGAAGACAGACGCTTAACCGACTGAGCCACCCAGGTGCCCCTCTCATTGAGTTTTGAAAGTTCTTATTATTCTGGATGCAAGTCCTTAACAGATATGTGACTTGCAAATATTTTCTCCCAGTCTGTAGTTTGTGTTTTCATTTTCTTGACAGTGTCTTTCAAAGAGCAGTTATGAATTTTGATAAAGTTCATTTTATCAACAGTCATGCTTCTGGTGTCATACCTAAGAAATCTTTGCCTGATCCAAGGTCATAAACATTTTCTCTTATGTTTTAGAAGAAAAGTTTATGTAGATATTATAGTTTAAGATTTTACATTTAGATCTGTGATCCATTTTGAATTCTTTTTATATGTGGTGTGAAGTATGTACCAAAATGCATTTTTTTACATGTGGATATCCAGTTATTCCAGCAACCATCTTTACTAAGTTGTTGTGTGCCTTTGTTAAAAATTAATTGATCAGATATCTGTGGGTATGTTTCTGGACTGTATTTGTTCCATTGATTTGTGTATGTCTCTTTTTACCAGTGCCACACTGTTTCAATTGCTATAGCTTTAGACTAAGTCTTGAAATCAGATAATGTGAATTTTCTAATTTTCTTTAAAATTGTTTTGACTTCTCTAGTTGCTTTGTCTTTTCATATAAATTTTGGAATCAGCTTCTTGTTTTCTATAACTTATTTCAGAGAACTGACATCTTAACAACATTGCGCCTTCAGTAAGTACACAAACATGGTATTCATTGATTATTGGTCTTTGATTTTACTCATCAGTATAGTGTAGTTTTCAACATAAAGATTTTTTGCATTTTTACTCATCAGTGTATTACAGTTTTCAACATACAGATATATTGTTAGATTTTATCTAAGCATTTTGTTGTGTGTTGAATGGTGGCCCCCTACTACCAAATATATCTGTGTCCTGACCCCCAGAACCTACGAATGTGATCTTATTTGGAGAAAAGGGGGTTTTGCCAATAGAATTAAGATAAATCTCAAAATGAAATTATCCTGGATTATTGGCCCTAAATCCGATGACAAGTGTCCTTATAAGAGACACACTGAGAGCAGAAAAGGCCATGTGAAGATGGAGGTAGAGACTGGAGCTATGCAGTCATAAACCATGGAATCCTGGAGCCACCAGAAGCTGGGAGAGGCAAGAAAGAAAGGATTCTCCCTTAGAGCCTCCAGAGGGAAGGGTTCCTTAATTTTGAACTTCTGGCTTCTAAAACTCTGAGAGAATAAATTTCTGTTGTTTTAAGCCACCAAGTGTGACAATCTGTTAGGATAGCTTTAGGAAAATAGCAACATATTTCATGATTTTTGGTGCTATTGAAAAGATAATAGCCAAGGATTTTTGAAAATTTATGAAAGGCATCAAACCAGAGATCCAAAAAGCTCAGAGAAGGGACAAGCAAACTAAATAAAACAAAACTCTACACAAATTACATTCAAGCTTCTGAAAAACCGAAGATTAAGAGAAAATCTTGAAGGTAGAGAAAAGAGACATTACATGCAGCAGATCAAAGGTAAGAATCAGGGGATCCCTGGGTGGCTCAGCGGTTTAGTGCCTGCCTTCAGCCTAGGGTGTGATCCTGGAGTCCTGGGATCAAGTCCCACGTTGGGCTCCCGCATGGAGCCTGCTTCTCCTTCTGCCTGTGTCTTCGCCTCTCTCTCTCTCTCTCTCACTCTCTCTGTCTCTCTCATAATAAATAAAAATCTTTAAAAAAAAAAAAGGTAAGAATCACAGAATTCTCATATGAAACTATATAATCCAGAAAACATTGGAATAACGTCTTTAAGGTATTAAAAGAAAAAGACTATCAGGACGCCTGGATGGCTCAACGGTTGGGAGTCTGTCTTTGGCCCAGGGTGTTATCCTGGGGTCCCAGGATCGGATCCCACATTGGGCTCCCTGCATGGAGCCTGCTTCTCTCTCTGCCTGAGGCTCTGCCTGTCTCTGTGTCTCTTATGAATAAATAAAATCAATAAACAAATAAAAGAAAAAGACTGTCAACCCAGAATTCTGTACTTAGCAAAAACATCTCTTAAAAATGAAAGAGAAATAAAGACTTTTTTGCAGACAAAAGCTGAGAGAATTGATGACCATCAAATTTGCTCTATAAAAAATGTTTTCTTTTCTCTCTCTTTTCCTTCTGGGATTCCAGTCACACGTGTTATACAATCTGATATTGTCTCACAGTTAATGGATGCTTTGTTCTGGTTGCCCCCACCCCTTTTTGTGTCAGTTTGAGGAATTGATCAAGATTGAAGAACATTGATTTCCTCAGCTCAGCTGAGTCTACAAATTAGTCCGTCAAAGCCATTCTTCATCTCTGTTACTGCCTTTCCTGTTTCTAGCATTTTCGTGGACTCTTTCTTATAACTTCTGCCTCTCTGGTATTCCCCATCTGTCCATGTGTGTTGGCCACACTTTCCAGTACAACCTCTAACATATTAGTCATAGTTACTTTACATTTTATGTCTGATAGTGCCACCATCAAAGTCTGATTCTGCTGATTGCTTTTTTTTTTTTTTTAAGATTTTGTTTATTCATGAGAGACACAGTGAGGAGAGAGAGGCAGAGACATAGACAGAGGGAGAAGCAGGCTCCCTGCAGGGATTCCAATGCAGGACTCTATCCCAGGACATTGGGTTCACGACTTGAGCCAAAGGCAGATGCTCAACCACTGAGCCACCCAGGTGCCCCTGCTGATTGCTTTCTCTCTGACAGTGGAGTTTCTTTCCTTGCCTTTTTGTGTGTCTCATCATTTTTGATTGAATGCCATACATCATGGTTAGGACAGTAGAGACAAGTAAATAGTCTTATCAGGAGTTGAGCTGAGTTTAGTCTTACTGTGTTAAGTAAGTGAGTCTTACTCACTTAAGGTGAGGTCTGGGTGTAGGAGGGTTTTTCCTCAGTGTTCCTGCTCCATCCCCAGCTTTCATCCTTCCCAGGCGGGGCTGGGGAGGTACTCAGCCTTTAGAAATTTGTTGGCTTAATTCAGTTCTTCTCACTCACTTATGTGGCTCTCAGTGTCCCTTCCTCCTATGCTTTGCCAGAGGTGAGCTAATGTTCACTTTGGTTTCCGTAGAAGAGTCTGTCTTTCCTTGGATTTCAGGCTGGTTTCTTGCTTCATGACTTCAGTTCTCTGATTTAAGAAAGTTACGATTCCTTTGAGTTGTCGGTCTTTTTTTTTTTGTTAGGATGGGGTTTTCCCCAACTCTCTACATCTAGGCAGAGGCTCGTTATCCGTATCTGCATCTTGATGACGTATAAGTGAGACCGTAGCCAGTCCAGATGGGTTGATTTCTTGTCACAAGGAAGGCCTGCAAGCTGTTTTGTTGTTTGTTTTTTAGTAAATTTATGGGTTGGTGACCCATGTGTTCGAGTGGCTGAGATCAGCCAGATATTTCTGCAGTTTCTACTGTGTGAAAGTGCTGAGCTCCTGGTGGCGTGTGACAGGCCGGTGGCAACAGAGTGAGACAAGCAAAAGATTAACGTACTGTGAGAGCCCAGGATCCCATAGCTGGGTGGGGTGAGAGGGGATACCTACAGATCCTAAGTGAGAGTTCCACGAAGTCAAATAGATTTGTCTTTTCTGAGTTTTTGCCTTTTTCTCTTTGATGTTAAGAGATTTGTATTTGACCAAAGTAAAGCATGTCAGCCTGGTGCAGCTCTGTAGGTATATAGTGTGTGCTGATGTCATTGTGACTTTGCTGGTGCACACTGTCCCTGTGAACCACCAGGCACGGGCCTTAGGGACCCTTTGATGTTGAATGGGCAAAGCACTGATAGCATTTCCCTCTTACATGTTGCTCCCGGTGTTCCGTCACTGTCATTACTCACAGCCCTGTATGTGCGTCCCTTCCCAGTCCTGTTCGTCATCTCCTTATCTCTGCTTATCGCTTGTTTGCCAAGCTCTGGGAAATGCCACATCTCCAGGGTGCTGGAGTGCAGGTGAGTGCTGTGATGCTGTGTAGGGTGGGGCCACTGGCCCTTTGCCTTTGGAAGTTTTCATTACATAGGAATGTCACCATGGTGGGCTGGGCTCTCTGAGGTATCCCGTGTGTGCGAGGGCCTGCTCTGTGTTCAGCTCCATGCCGAGCAGGCATTCCAGGGCAGGCAGGTGGGGGAGTGACGCAAAAAGTGTTAGACGCAGGAGTAAGAGGAGTCGGGCATGTGGAAGCAGAACTGCTGGCCATGTCACCTGTCAGAGGCAGTCTGATGTCAGGGAACTGCCTGTACTTTGGGTTCCGATCCCAGCTCTTGTTTCCTGGTGACTTCGAGCAAGATCTCTAACCTCCCTGAGCCTGCTTCCCCATGTGAAAAATAAAGTTAATAATGCCTGCTCTGAAGGGCCACTATAAGAATTAAATGAAGCAACATGTATAACACTGGCACATGGTAGGTAACAAGGGGACAATAGCCATTGCCAGGCACCTTTATATGCCGGCCTGGTGTTGTGTTAAGTGCTGGAATGTCCACCATTGAGAGCAGACAGGAAGCAGAAAAGGGTCATGTCCTAGGGAAGCTAAGACGAGGACCAGCCAGTGCGGCCAGAGGAATAGCCCGGGGCAGGCAGGACCCTGGGCCTGTGAGTGAGGCCTGAGGCTGGGGCCCTTCGGCAGGTCACCTGCTTCCTGAGCCTCTGTCTCCTTTGTTGTAAAATGGACACAGCCCATGAGAGCTTGGAGTAGGTAGGAGGACGTGGCAGCCCCTGCGGCCCTGTCCTCCAGAGGCTGCCTCCCTGGCTTGGCACATGGCTGCTGTCCTCAGTGCACCTTTGGAGCTGGGTTCCTGTTGCAAGTCAGTGGTGCTCCCCTGCACCCCCCCCCAACTCCTCATCATCACTGTGCTTCCAGAGACTCAGCTCAGCACTGTCAGTTTCTGGGCCATTTTTCAGAAACACTCAGAATTTCCATTCCGTCGTTCCCAGGCAGCAGGCAGCACCCGTCTGGCCACTCCTTGAGGATGCTGGCTGTCAGGACAGAGGGCTGCCTGGCTCCCACCCTCCCTCCTGAGGCCTTTCCTCAGGGAGCAATGGCAACTCACCATCCGTAAGAAGAGTGTGCATGTCTGGAAGGTGGTGGTGGGGGGCCGTGGTTGTCCTTCGGAAGCATCAGGCCCGGGGCTGGAGCTGCTTCTCAAGAAAGGTCTGCTGGTGATGTCAGAGAGGTGCTTTCACAGCCCAGCCCTCTGAGGGGCAGGCCCAGTCATCACCCCCATCTAGCAGGTGAGGAAGTAGAGGCCGAGGGCCACCTCACCAACCATGCTGGAGCTTGGATGTTGGCCAAGGCCTGTCTGAATCCCTCCCCGTCACCGCTGTACTCTGCTGTGTCTCCTGACATTACTGCCTGGGGCTGGGGGCTGCTGGGGTGAGTGAGGGCTGCTCAAGGCTTCTGAAACATTTCCTTTCAGGGTGGACTCCTAAGCATTGGGGTCTGAAACTGTGCGCTGGTCATTGTTAACAACAACCAATGTTGTGGTTGAACGGCCTTTGTACCTCTTATTATAATTACATGATACCCTTGAGCAGTAACCATTGGGAACTTTTGAAAAAAAATGAAGGTTTATTGCTAACAGGACCTAGATATAAAACAGCACATGTGAAGCCACACAGCAAAGATGAGGGTAGAAGGTAGAGAGAGGGAGCGCCTGGGGTTCTACTTTATTTGGGATTGAGGGTAGAGACTTAGGGATTTTAAGGGCTCACTCTTTACTAGTGAATTTTAAACATAAGTGGGAATTGAAGGAAAAGCCACGTGGCCATATAGTTAATTATCAAAATCTACCCAGATCTCAGAAACAAAAGAGCTGGGAGGTGGCCCAGCTCTTTATCTGGTCATGGGCTGGCAACGTGCTGGCAACGTGCTGGCAACGTGTTTATTCAAGATAGCCCTCTGCAAGTGGATGCCTCTTGTAAGTGGATGCCTGGGCAGTCAAGAAGTCAAGCACTTGCATTACAAAACAGTAGAAAAACCCCACAACTCTCAGGGCTTACACTTAGGGAAGTGCATTGATTCCTGGAGGACAGGAGCTGGGCCCTGGTAGACTAAGGTCTCACAGAGTGGCTGCAGCACCACCGCAGACACACCAACGATGGGCTTGCGCACATGGCACTGCTCCTGTTTTCAAGAATACTCCACTAGCTTTGGGTCTCACATTCAAATTCTCTTTAACCGCCAGAGCCTGTGTTTTCCCAGGTTCAAATGGACATGCACTGGAAAGTTTGCTATCTGTGAAACTAGGACACTCTCCAAATAAAGGAAAATAGGCAGTAGAGACCATGTGCCAAACTGCCCTCCTTGGCTGGTTGGGAATCTTCTCCTGGGCTGATTCTTTTCAAGGACTCTGATTCCCGCCCAGGTGAGCATGTCCAGGGCGGAGCATCTTCCTAGGGCTAGGCCACTGTGAGTTCATCCAGGATGGGTGAACTCAGATGGGCCCACTCAGAGATGCAAGCCGACTGCTGCTGGCAGGTGTGCAGGCATCCTATAGGTGAGAGCCCCAGTCACAGCCAGTATACTCTACTGGCTGGATGAGGTAGCCTTGGTTCTGTGGCACATGGGTAGTTGGCAAGTGTTGAGCCCAGTGATGTCCCAGATTCAGAAGGGAGAGGGGTGATAGGTGGAGGCAGGAGATAGGGAGAGGGACACAGACACATGGACAGGCAGTGGGCCCTGTGGTCAGGCTGGTATTGGTTCATCCCACTTGTGTGCTGGCCCTGGATATATAGTGGCTAGAGGAGCAGGGCAGGGGTGGGGCGGGCCCAGGTGTGTGGGAACACAGAGCTGCTGCTGACCATGAGTTCAGGGTTGCAGAGCAGGTGGAGGATAGGATGCTGGGACAGAGGAGAGGAAGGGTGGATGAGGGCCTTCTGATAGGGAGGCCCTTGGGAACTGGGCAGGAGGGTGCAGAGCAGAAGGGGAGCTGTGGAAGGAGGTAGGCTGGAGCCGGATGTCTTGTCAAGGGGCTTGAGTTTTCTCCCAGAGGCGGTGGGGATCCCTGGAGGACTGGCAAGGCCAGGGAGTGACGTGGTAACCTTTGGAATGTCTGTCTGTGAGGTCGTGGTTTAAAACCCTAAGCCCCAAGTGTGGCTGCCTTTAAGGGTAACCGGGACTTTGGGGCCGGCCTAGAATGTGAACCTCATTTGTACAGGGAGCAAGTCCACAGAGGAATTGGGAGGCTCCAAGACCAAAACTGAGGCGTCTGCCAACTGTGTCCTTGGGAACCGGGTGGCTCTGGGAACCCACCTTGCTGAACACATGCACAGTGTTCAGGTTAGGAGAAGGTTAGGAGAAGCATTCATCTATATGTAGAATGGTGCCTGAATTGGGGGGGAGGGGTGTCACATGTTAGAATGAGGTGAATCCCCTTAGGAAATCACTTGTGCTCAGTGGTTGTGGATGAGTGTTTTGGGGGCATGTGGCAGAGGTTAGGCTGGCTTTGGCATTTGAGAGCTGAAACACCTTAGGCAGGAACACTGATCCCTCACATTCTGGAATGCAGCAGCAGCCCAGGGTGCCTGACCCGTGGATTCTGACTCCCACCAGCCATCTGGATGTTCACATACAATGCTGGTTTTCCCAGGGATTCTGCACTAGGGCAGGGTTGAACGTTCCCCCCCAGTTCTAGGCCATCCCCATGCTAGGGGTGGGGAATTGGCATTGAGCTCACCAGGAAAGGGGGTGACTTCAGGGTCTCCAGACTCTCAGAGGCCTACCAGAGGGTGCAGGCTGCATGAAGAGCCCGCAGCTGGCCTGGCCTTGGCCTCCCAGATGGCCTCCAGGAACCAGCGGAGGGCACTCACCCACCCGCCTGCACCTCCCTTCCAGGCTCCTCCAGCCGTTACTGCCAAGTGCTCTGGTTGCACTCCTCACCCGTGGCCTCTGTCCTGGCAGGGCGTGCATGGCCCGGAGGTGGGAGTACTGCCCCACCGTGTTTCTCCCCAGTCTTTGGGACTTATTTTCTCCAGTTTGCTGGTGGTTTTCCACTTCATCCTTTGGAGGGACCATTCTCTCTGTGTTTCGCTAAGCACTGAATGGGGACTGAAGGACTCCCTTTCTTTTCATTGTCTTTAGCCAGAAGTGGATTTCCCCGTCCCTCCAGGAGGAGGCAGGAGTCAGGAGTCGGTGCAGAGCCAGCTCCAGGAGCCTATCAGCATGCCCCAGACGCTGACCAGCACGCTGGAGCACATCGTGGGCCAGCTGGACGTCCTCACCCAGGTAGGCCATGACGTGTGTTTATCCCACGTGGCCTGGCATCTGGACCATTTGAAGGTGGGCCGCAGGTGCTATATTTTTAAAAAAACATAATCATAATGGACCTACTTTCCAGCCCAAATTAATGAAATTGCAGTGCCTGCCCTGAGATCCTGGTTCTCAGGGCCATCTGAGCCTTGGCCAAGCCACTGGTCCCCAAAATCACCAGTGCTGGATCCTGTAGGGTGTCCCCTCCCAGGGCTGGCCTGGGCCACAGCAGAGCTTTGAAAGAAACACTGTCCATTCATCCCACTCATTGCAGGGTGGGCACTCCAGGGACATGCCAGGGAACTGTGAGCAGTGAATCAATGCATCTGGGAGTCCAGGCTCTGGGTTTGAGGGTTTGAGCTGGCACTGCTCTTATCCTCCATGCAACCTTGGCGAAATCCCTTCGGCTCTCCAAGCCCTGGTGCGCTCTTCTGTGATGTGCAGTGGTCATGCAGTGGTCATGGACTCCATGTCCTGTTTGTGGTCAGGATTAAAGGAGATGAATCTTTGGGAAGTATTTGGCTTACTCCTGGCTCTAGGTAGGTGCTCAGTAAATGGTAGCTGTGTTGCTGTGAGCAGTGTCATCAGCAAGATAGGCGTGGACTCCAACCTCTGGAGCATATGTACATTTGGCAGTTTGCAATACAGAAAGAATCACAGTGCAACAGTTTCCCTAAGAGCAGAATGCCCTGGCAAGAGGGGGCAGCCAGTACCATGGGCATGAGAGTGGCCCTGGCAGAGGGAGCAGCCTGCCTGCAGGACTGGGGGCCACTGGCACATCTAGGCAATGAGCAAGGCCCAGCATGGCTGTATGGGGCATGTGGGGGAGCGGGGGGCAGGCCAGGATGTAAAGGGTATCAGGCCCCTTCCACACCTGGGCTGTGGGTGTAGACCACCTTCTTCTGTGACAGCTCATGGGTAGACCAAGGGTATGAGAGGACTGCAAAGGACCCTTGAGTCTCTTACAGAAACAGAGCTGAAACGGCATGGCATCATTTCTCTGTCTCTGGATCTGGAGCCAAGTGAGCAAAGCTCCTCTGCGTCATGTCACATGGTCCACGGAGTGTCACAGCATCCCAGCTGGTACTGCACACCTTGGGCCCAGGGAAGAAAGGACATTTGAAGGGAAAGGTCAGACATTGGTGGCTGGGGATGGGAGGGGGAGGGGTACAGGACAACTGCAGGCACATCAGACATTTCTGAAAGCCTGTTAACCCTTGAGAAGATGGCATGTGCTAAGAGAAGTAGGAGCAACGTGCATATCCCCCACCTCAGATGCATCAGAAACTGCCGAGCCTGCCTCATGTTCTTCACAGCCTTGTCAAGTGAGAGATCAGGGGAGGTGGAATCAATTAGAACTTTATAGGATAAAATTGGAAATTAAGTCTGAGAAGATGGTTAAAAATAGCTTCATTGGATCGCTTCATTGGATCACTTCATTGGAGTATAGCACTAAAAGCGTTTCCTGTCACTGTGTTTCAGGGATGCACACTGGAGGTTTTGTTATGTGTTAGCAGTTCTGAATGTGATAGTAACTTTGTAGAAAACTGGCATCACAGAGAATAATGAAGGCTCTCTTGTGGCCTGGGCCTCTGGCCCTGGGTCTCAATGGCTCTGTGGGCACCCTTGTCCTACCTCACACCGTCCAGCCCCTTTGCAGATCCAAACAGCACTCCACCCCCGACCAGATGCCAGTCACCTGCTCTGCCAAACAGCGTGCATTCCTGAATGTTCCTGACGGACTTGAAACATCCTAAGGAGGAATCTTGGTTTCCACAGATGAAGCCCCAGTTGAGGCCTCAGCCCATTTCCAGAGCAGTAGAAGTACATTTGTGCTAACCAGCATGGTGTCCTTAAGCTTGGTTCCTGGTTGTTTTCCAGACATACCTCCTCTTCTGGATTTGGGGCTCTAGCTGAGGTGTCCAAGCCACAGCCAGAGCTATGCCCTGTGGGCTTGGGCATTCACTCCTCTTGGAACCAGCTTGGCTGTGGGCAGCCCCCTCTCTGGAGGCTCCTCAGAGGCCTAAGAGCCAGGTGACCCTGCTGTGTATAGCTGCCCACGTAGGTTGCTTAGCCGGGCTCTGAGCCTCTTTGGTCTGTATTGGCCTTACACGCTGCCCCCTCAGTGAGCGCTTCTCACCATCCTGATGTGCCTGTGTGCTCTGGAGGGGTGGAGGTGTCTCAGCTACCCTAACATGGACTCCTGCCTCAGAGTTGTCTGAATCATGCTGTTCTCTGTCTCACCCCCCTCACTGCCCCTTCCCTCCCCCTCAAGGAAGTCTACTTCAAAGAGGCTTCTCAGGGGGAAGCTGCCTTCCGGGGCCTTCAGTCCTCCATCCCGTAGAACATCCTCCAAGGAAGAACTGTGGGGGCTGTAGTGGCTGGGGATGTTTATTGAGTGAGTCACAAAGCCTCCAGCCCCTGGGTGACATGAGCAGGATACCCCGTTGTGGAAACTCACAGTTCTCAGAGCCTGTCTTCCTGCTCCACAGGCTGGTGTGACCCAGTGATTGAGTCCTCCTCTCTGGATGTTCATGGTCCATCTGCGCCAGTCTGAAGGACCAGTCTCGGTCCTCTTCAGTGGCATTTCTATGCAAAGCAAAGGCCTGGAGGTCGGTCAGCTGAGTGCACGCCCATGAAGAGGGATGACTCAGCTTGCTTGGGCAAGGTGCTTAATCTCTGGGCCTCAGTTTCCAAATCTGGAGAATAGTGAGTAGCCACCTCACAGGACTCATGTGAGGATTAGATGTGTTAGCTTGTGTGAAGCTCTTTGAACAGTGCCTAGCAGTGCCATGTGCCGCCCCTGCCATTGTTCAGGCCCTGGCAAGGGTGGCAGGGGTGGGGGTCACAGCGGCACCAGAAACAGCCTCCCCAGTTCCCCACTGTCTCCCTGCCCAGAAGAGCCATGCCTCCGCCCTCACAGTGGGGGTGGCAAGTTCCCTACATTGCCTGAGCCCTCTCTGTGTCTGGGGCCAGCAAGCTGGCAGCATGGCTTCTCTCCCAGGCTGATAGGCCCATCACTCCGGGGGAGCAAATGCTCCTTGGGCCATGTGCAGCATCTGAAATCCAGCCCTTTGACTCCCCAGTTGGGGTTGTACCGTTTTATTTTTTCAGAGATGCCTTTTCTATAAAGTGCATACATTGTTTTTCAAAAGTGTGCCCATTCGGGGAGATAACCTTGGAATGCATTGCAAGGTTCACAGGCCTTTATCCAGCTCCCAAGTGGGTGTGCTCTTTGGACTGGCCTGTCCTGGCAGGTCTCCCTATGGTCTTGTTTTAGATGGGAAGTCCACAGAGTGAGGATCACGTCCTCATTGTCATCTTCCTCCTCCCACTGTTTATCTGAGACCTGCATCTTTCCAAAGGCCTTCCTTCATGGCCCTCATCTCATCCTCCCACCTGGTGCCCAAGAGCTAGCATCATGGCAGGTGCAGACAGGGTGTGAGTAATGGCCTGCTGGGCCTGGACCAGCCCAAGGGGCCAATCAGCCTGGGACTTCTCCAGGATCCTGGGTGATCCTGAGCTCAACGCATTATAAGCCAGGGCTCCCCAGCTTCACTTGCTAGATAGTTTTGGTGTAGTCAGGGATGACTTCACCGAGGAGTCCACCTGCAAGCCAAACTTGATCTCTCTGAAAGTTAAGGCTAGATATTCTTGCTCTGTGATCGCAGAGTCTGGTAGCCCTTAGGTCCCTGGCCAGAGCGTACACTCCCTTGCCCTGGCCCTTCTTTTTTTTTTTTTTTTTTTTTTTGCCCTGGCCCTTCTTTGTGTAGGAGACACCTTCTTTAATCCTGTGAGGTTTCTGTGTGGGGCTTCACTGATTGTTCCACTGCTTTCCTTTGGACCTTGATCCCAGCTGGGTGCCATGTTCCGAACAGCTGGGGTCTGTCTGGCCTTACATATCCCTACCAGCCGTGGGGAGCAGTGTGAGCCACCTGCCCATTAGCTTGGACACACCTGCCCTCCTGGATTTGAGGACCAACCCCATCATTCATCACCTGGGTGACTTTGGACATGTGACATTGTTCCCAGAGCCTTAGTTTCCTCCCTTGGGAAGTGGGGACAGTCCAGCCAGCTTATGTCCTCTGAGCACTATTATGAAGCTCCTGGTTAACTGGATGTGCTAGACCGGCACCAGCTCTTCCGTGAAGCACAGCACGAAGTTGATGTGTTCCCAGTGAAGTATGGGAAAGTACCAGGGTGGCCAGGTAACACAGGAGTGTCAGGAGTGGACATTCCACAGGCCTCTGCAGCTGCTGGACTTGAGTCCCAGGAGTGCCCTTGAGGTGCCAGTGAGAGTCTAGTGGTCTGGCTAGGCAGTAGGATGAGAGGGAAAGAAAGAAGAGGTCTTTCCCCAGGTCTAGGTTGGGGGACCCCAGGAGGCGATGGGGGACTGGAGTGTACAGGGGCTATTGAAAATCAGGGATGGGTCATGGGGCCCATTAGATGGGAGCCTTGAATCTGGACCCAGGCATCAGGCCAAGATTGAAGCTCTTCAAAGACATATACTTATCGTATAGCTATTCTTTGAATACATAGACAATAGACATATAGCTATTCTTTTTTTTTTCAAAGATTTTATTTATTTAGTCATGAGAGACACAGAGAGAGAAAGAGAGAGGCAGAGACACAGGCAGAAGGAGAAGCAGGCTCCATGCAGGGAGCCCGACGTGGGACTTGATCCCGGGTCTCCAGGATCACACCCTGGGCTGAAGGTGGCACTAAATCGCTGAGCCACATGGGCTTGCCCCTATAGCTATTCTTTGAATCTAGTTATCATAATGGTTTTTGGGGAAAATGTGTTTGCTAACAGTGGAGTTTAGATTTTTCTTTTTTTCTTTTTTTAAAAGATTTTATTTATTTGAGAGAAACCACAAAAACAGGGGGAAGGGCAGAGGGGGAGGGAGGAGTAGGCTCCCTGCAGAGCTCAATCCCAGGACCCTGAGATCATGACCTGAGCCCAAGGTAGATGCTTAACTGACTGAGCCACCCAGGCGCCTTGAGTTTAGGTTTTTCTTTGGAGACTTTTTGCTCCTTAAAACCCAGCATGGGAATTCTCAGCAATACTGGGGCTGAGGTCATGAGTGGATACCTCCCTTCCTCTTGTGACGCTGTCTTCACACACACTTTAGAGAATGTATACCTATTCTATGGCTACCACAAGTCACTGACCTTCTGGGCCTGCCCCACGTCTTCTCTTCCTGAGAAAATTCACTTAACCTTAGAGGCCTATGAGGTCCAGAATAAAAACCCCAGCTGCGCTTCTGTCTGTGTGGGTCTGAGAAAACCTTGGTTTCCTCCTGTAGAGGAGGAGAGCCTTTATGCACTGCCCATGTGCCCATCCCATGGGGTAGGCAGCAGAGGTCAGCACCCCACCTGGGGCTGGGATTTCCTGTAGGGTCTTCTTTCCATGAGTTGCTTTCATATCTCCCCTCCCCTTGAGGAAGGACTCCAGTGTGGGCCCCATGGCTGCCAGGCCTGACTCCTTGGTGATGGGCATTCGACATGTATCCAGACAGAGGCCCTGACCTTTCCTCTCATGTTCTTCTGGGGGTGCATCAGATGGTCTAGGGGTCCCTTTCACAGATGCTGGAACATTCACCAGTGAGCCAGGAGAGGCTACTTTCCACAACTAGCCTAACTGCATGAGCTCACCTCCTGCGCATTGGCTCCCTTTGCTTCCTTTGCGCCTCCTGAGTGACTGAGGTTCGGGTGGTGCTGGGAGTTGCAGAGTCCCTAGGCCTTCCTCAGGGGCAAGGGGTGGGGTGCTGAGGCACAGTCAGTACCCAGGAGCTGGAGAGGCCACAGCCAGGGCCCTGGGCCCAACAAATGGCTGGGTGGTTTTGCCTCAGAAGCCCACAGCAGAGTTATTTTCGACTCCAGTTTCACATCTTGCTGCTTTTTAAAAATACCAAACCATGAAATTCCTGCTCCAACTATGTTTTTTTATGGCACCCGTGCTTCAGGCTGGCCACAGCAATGCTGTGATGTCACGTTCAGGTTCCTGTGACTCACCGGGGGCTGCTGGGCTCCAAGACTAGAACATGCATGCAGTGGGATGCAGGCGGGGGCAGGCCCACCCAGCCCTGCCGGTTTGGGCCTCTGACATTTGAATTTGTGAAATATCCAGGTTGTAACTCTGCTGGACCTAACTCAGCAAGGCTAAGGATTTTTGTCTTGTGCTTTGGGGAGTCCGATAGAATGGCCTGGGTTTTTGTTTTGTTTTGTTTTGTTTTTGTTTTTGAGACATCCTGACCCTCCCTCCCCTGCACAATCCTGGAGGTTCCCTGTTTGATGGGCTGCTTGGGCAAGGCACCTAGTTCCATGCTGGCAGGGAAGGTGGGAACGCAGGGCCTGCCGAGCTGCCTGACCATTCTCTGGGGCTTTCAGTGTACCTCTTTCCTGGGCAGACCAACAATTGTGCAAACACTCTATAGATTTTAAAGCACTTACACCATTTTAGCTGGGTTCCAGCTCTCCCAGGTGCACCCAGACCGAAGTCTTTGGGAAGGTATAGAGTGAAAGTCATCCTGCCCAGCCGCCCTTACCCCCTGCCAGGATTCCTGTTTATAGAGTGTATGTAGCCCTTTCATGTCACTTGGTACACGCAGGCAGTGGGCCCTCTCTCCACATTAGCACATCTGGCCACCTGGCCTACATAGTCCAGAAGGGGTCTAGCTGACCTCTTCTGTATAGATATTCAAGAGCTGCCCTTGGGCCAAAGTCAAGTTCAGGACAGTCTGAGTCCCACCACTTGGGGTTTGGAGACAAGAGATTTGTTTTTCCTCTGTCAAGAGGCTGCTTCCTGGGGACAGGATACTCTGTGGTCTGTGTCAGAGGCATACTTGGGGCTGACTCCAGCTAGTTGCAGAGGGGCTGGGCCCTGGCCTTTGCCCAGCCTGTTGCTCTTTTAGGCAGTTTATCCATAGGCTCCTCTGGCTTTGCAAAAAGCAAAGGTTGGGGCAGCCTGGGTGGCTCAGCGGTTTAGCGCCACCTTCAGCCCAGGGAGATCCTGGAGACCGGGGATCGAGTCCCACATTGGGCTCCCTGCATGGAGCCTGCTTCTCCCTCTGCCTGTGTCTCTGCCTCTCTTGTGCATGCTCTGTGTCTCTCATGAATGAATGAATGAATAAAACTTTAAAAAAAAAAGCAAAGGTTGGTGCTGCTAGCAGCACTCAAAAGAGGAGGAGCTCGTGTTTATTATTGCACAGGGTGCTGCATGGCAGCTCCATCTTCTCTGCCGTCTGTGGTTGTGGCAGAAAGCACCCTTCCCCAGAGAAGCTACAGATCGAAGGCCCCCACCCACCAGATGGGCTTGGGATGGCTGCGGTTACCTCTGGGGCCTGGGAATGTTCACAGTCTTAGGAGATTTCTCCTGTGAGGCCCAGAGCAAGGCTGGAGCTGAGGAGGGGCAGGGCAGGGACTGGAGCCGGATAACAAGGCCCATGCAGGGGTATCTCATTCAGACTGACTCTAGGATTACTCCCGAGGAGGGAGGAAGGGGACACTGGGTGGTTTGCTCTCACTCCTCTGGGGACCCACGGGCTCTCTAGGAAAGGGTTAAGTCCTGGCCACAAGAAGGGGCCTAGGAGTATTCTGGTTGACTGGCAGTCCCAAATAGGCCTCCGTGGCTCTGTGATGAACGAAGTCACAGCTGGCCCTGTGGCCATTTGGCATGCTCCCAAATGAAGCACCACTGGAGCAGGATCAGGGAAAGCTACTGTCTGGCCTGCTACTTCCTTCCACCTGTCCTGTAGAGGGCCCTCTCTGGGCCTGGACCGCTGGTATAGTGGAGGAGAAAAAGCAGAAAGAAGCTTTAAACTTGGTGAGGCATGGCTTCTGGGGGAGAAGTTCCATGCCCCCCTTTCTGATTTGGGCCCAGCTAGTGGCTCCAGATAACCATCCAAGATGAGAGGCTAGGTTTCATATCATGGATCAGTGGGTCCTCGGCAGGCCAGGGGAATTCTGTAAGCCCTTCTTCCCTGAGCTGGTCCTGTTGGGCTGGGGCTACAGCCTCACTTGCCAGGCTGTACTGAGGCCTCCATCAAGCTGCCTGACAGTCCGTCTGACTTGGGACGATTGTGTTTTATCAGGTTGTGGTAAATTAACTACCACATTGGATTACGGATTGTTGGAAAAGTCAACTTCCGAAGAAATGGAATGCAGAAGGTGGCCAAAGCCAAGATTTGCACCCCAGGCTCAGCCCTGTTTGGACTCAGCATGGGGTCAGAGTACAGCAGAGCTCTGGCTGAGGGGCGACTGGCATCCTGCATCTTAGGGCCTGTCCTGGTCAGACGCTTGTCTCTCTGGTGGCCTGCCCAGGGCTGACAAAGAGATGAGCTTGAACTCAGGCCAGTGTTGGTAGAATATGCAGCTCAGATCCTCCATTCTGGTGTGGGTAGCACATGGTTGTATGGATGGTGGTGAGTGGACCCACTCTTTATAGCTTCTCTTTTGGGGGTAAGTAATAATATGGAAAAGCATGTGTTCATTTAAGAGGAGTTGCTTTTAAGCCACAAGGAAGGTAAATTAGCCAAGATTCCTTAATCCCATGGCTAATCCACCAGTAGAAAATAGTGTTTCATGTACTTCCCGAAGAGAGCTAATCCTCAGTAGAGGTGGGGGCTGGGGGATGCAGAAACGTCAGAGAAATCCTATATCCCTGAGATAATGTGAAACAGAAACACGGACCTGTGGGCTCAAGGGACAAAGGCTTGTTTTGCGTTGTTAGCAGCCAACTGGGGGGTGAAAGGGGCTGGTTGAAAAGACAGTTGCCAAGCCCAGAGAGATTGGAGGAATTTCTTCAGGAACACATTTTGTTGTGCATCAACTGTGTGTGATCCTGGACAAGTCAGTCTGTCAGACGTCAGCATGAGAGGGAATCTCCCGTTTCTTCCCCTATGAAGTTCAGGGCTTGGAGCCGTTAGTCCTCATCAAATCAGGCCTGAGGCGAGAGAGGGAGGAAGCAGGCCGCTTCCTGGATTCCCACCCCACTTGGTGCACCCCCACATCCTGCTGAGGCCCAAGCCAGCTGACAGGGGCCCCTCTGGTCTGCCTGCCCCTCCAATCCCTCCCCCATTAACCCCTCAAGCTCGCCAGGTCCAGGGCCCAAGCTTGGGAAAGTTCCTCACCAGTCCAATGGGCTTATCCTCAGAGTAAGGCCACTCTAGGCCCTGGAAACCTGGGCTGTCTGGTACAAGACCTGAATTCTCTGGATCTTCATGGTGCTCAGGGCTTGGCATTTGTCTGTCCCGCGCCCAGTGTGCACCTACTGTGTGCCTGGAGCTATGCCTGGAAACAAAGACCGCAGTGAGCCTGTCCTCATGATGCTGGCATTCAGACTGACGGATGTCAACAGGCTGTCAAGGGCCAGCATCTGCACCTTTGACTCAAGGGCGCCTTGCCACAGACCATGGGGTGCTAGACAGAGCGGGGAATGGGGAGGCAGAGCCTTGGGGGGTGGGAAGGGCTAGGCTTGGACTAGCAGCCCCCACTCCCAGGAAGCCATGCTGGTCCTTCCGGCCCCCATACACCCCCCACATTTAGCCACGGGCTGGCCAGGACACCATCAGCAAGATGGAGCCCTGCGTATGCGCATGTGCGCGCACACACAGACATACAGCAGCAGACAGAGCCGTTGCTGGCAGGAGATGAGGCGGAGCTGTGCGGGCGCTGCGCCTGGCAGCCCCATTTTGTTTTGATAGCTCACGAGACCCCACAGCAAAGAGATTCCCCTTTTCTTGCATCTGTTTTAGATCTTTAAAATCTGAGTAAAGTCAAAACCATGCTACAGGGGAGATTAATTCCACATTTTTCCATCTTTGCTATGAAACCAAAGGAAAGTTAGTTAAGACATTCTGGGCGGCACAGTTGAGATGGGGGCATTGAGCCAATGGCCAACGCCAGGATGTCCCCTACAGCCTGGCACGAGGGTCCCCAGGGGTGTGGCTGGGCAGCTGTGCCCTCTCCCAAAGCCCCAGGGCGCCCGGGACCCTACCACCAGGAATCTGGCTTCCGTGTTGGGGGGAGGGGGCTGGGATGTCCCAGCCCCTGTGGGAGACCGCCTGGAGGAGCCCAAATCAACCACAAGCCTGGAAGTGATTAAAAGGAACTTTCCGTCACAAGAGAACTTTAAGGGGCAGCCAGACCACCACGTGCTCTGATGGCTCAGCCCCTACCAGGCTGGACCACGGGTGCCTCCTTCAGGGCCTCATCTGTGCCCAGGGCCCCCTGAAGCCCAGAGCTCAGCTGTGGCCCCGGTGAGGTAGGGAGCCGTGCTGCCCATGGTACACCCCCATGTTCAGAGCAAGGGCTCCTTAATAGTAGCTGTACTGGAGTGGAGCCTGGAGAGATGCACTGTATAGATGAGGAATCTGAAGCCTAGAGTCCAATAACTTGCCCACGGCTGTTTAGCAAGTTAGTAGTCGAGTTCAGGTTTGAATCCAGGAAACACAGCTCTGGAGCCTCACAGGACAAAGGTGGGATGGGGGTTACTGGGACAGCATTTTCCAAGGGCCTGCACCCGTGCTGTGATCAAGACATCCTGGGAGAGGAGAGGAGGGTGGGCACCGAGTGTGGGGGTAGGACCATGAGGACTTCTGGGGGAAGGGGGTTGGAGTGGGGCTTTAGGTAGGTGGCTTTGGTCAGCAAGAGCAGTAGTAACAGGCAATGTGGGCCTTGAGTCCAGCCTTTATCCCGGCTCCTGGACAGAAAAGGGGCTTGGCAGAAGGAGTGTGGAGGTGAAGGGTGACCCAGGAGTCCCAGGACGCTGAGGGGGAAGGTGGGGCCTGAGCAATACAGTCACAGAGAGGGAAGTAGCTGGGGCCCACCTGCCACAGACTGGAGGCCCTGGGGCAGGGGCAACTGGCCCGAATCAAGCCCTGATTCAAGGGCGCTGCCCAGCCTGACCGAGCAGCCAGAGGAGTCATGGATGGCATGGTCCAGTCACCTGATTGGCTTCCTGCACCCCATCAGGCTTCCCTGTGGCTCCCACCCACTGTTAGCACCCTACTGTGCTCAGCATTCCCACCGCCCTCTCCCAGCCTTGGCCCAGTGCTGCCTCTGCCCTGCATACTTCCCCTCTCTCCCTCTGACTTTCGCCCCACTCTATAGCCCTGGCACACACCTGCTCATGTGGCACCCCCGACCCCAACCCCTTCACCTTTTGCCTCGCTGCCCATCCTGCCCCCTACAGACGTTGATGGCTCAGTCTCCTGGCTTCCTGCTACACCGCCAGCACAGGGCAGTGTTAGTTCCCCTCACTGCCGTGCCCCCAGCCCGACAGAGTGCTTGAGGGGGGCATGTGGCTGGATGTGAACTCTCTGGCCCAGCCACCCTGTCCACCTGTCTTCCACCCTCCAGAGAAGCCCAGGAGGGGATGTTGATCATAAAAACCACCTAAGAGGGGCTCCATGCTCCACCTAGGGCTCTACCTAGAGCAGAAAGTGGACGTGAAGAAGTCCCCTGGCTGGGGTCGGGGGGCTGCCAGAGGGAAGGGCCGCCGCAGTGCTGGATGGGATGGGGGAGGGCTGGGGGAAGCCTAGAGCATAGCCTCCACGTGCAGCAACGTTCTATAAGGAACTGGCCGAGTATCTGAGAAATGCACATAGAATGGCTGGCTGGTCTCCCTTGGTCTTTCTCCCTCCTTCCAAAACATTACTCACTGTTAGTCGTGGCTGAGCAGCTTCGCCAAAAGCCTGCCCAGACAGGACCAGTGCTATGGCCACACCAGTGCCTAGAAGCCCCACAAGCCAGCATCTGTTTGCAGCACCTGGCAGACCTGACAAATGTGGGAGTGTCAGGAGGGCCTGTTGGTGTACTGTGGCCCCTCAGGGCTTTGTGGAAGTTATAGCTCTAGTTTTCCTTACATTTGCACGTGGGCTCCACAGGAAAGAGGCTTTCAGTAAAGGTCGTAGTAGCAGCAGCACTCTGGGTGGAGGAGCGGCTGCCGGAAGGCCCCTGGCTCAGAGCATCTGCCCTGGGTCTGTGTTCTGAAGTGCCAGCTCATTCCCTTCCGTTTCACCTCCAGCTGTGCCACCACTTGGCCATGGTCAGTTCTAGGACTGAGAGCCTCTTCTCCCAGACTCAGTCTAGAACCAACTCTGAAAACTAGCCACAGACATGCAGGAACACCTTCCTCAGGCTATACTTGCTCAGACCTGTGAGTGTGATAAGGCAGTGCCAGGGAGTGGAGACTTCCCTGTTCTGCCCCTTTCTGGTTAAGGGCCCTGGGGCGCCTCCTCCACCTGCCTTGTGGCCACCACACTCTAACCTGCTCAAGCACTCCAGATGAACCACATTGACCTCCCTGATAGTTCCAAGTGTGCCATGTTCTGTGCCTCAGGGCCTTTGCACCTGCTGTACCTGGCATTTGGAACACATTTCCTTCAGCCTGTCGTGTGTTGTCACCTCACAAAGCCTTGGTCAGCAGAGCTGGAGCTCTCCTTCCCGGGTCCACCAGCCCCAGCATCAGCCGTGTCCGGGGCCTGGATTTCAATTGGAGGTCACTCTCTGTAAACGCATCCTCCTCCTTTTCTTCTTGCCTTCTTCTCAAACGCAAGTGAAAGGGGGATGAAAAAGAGGCCTAAAAAGGAGATAGAAATGAGGAATAGAGAGTGGAGGAAAAAAAATGCACGACAAGCCCTCCTCAAGAGGAAACCATTCTGAGGAGAAATAAGAGGCCAGGAGGGCTGAAAGAAGGGGAGGTCGTGCCCTGAGGAAGTAGAGGGCCCGGGAAGGAGGCAGTCCACTGGTGAGAGCAGGGACAAAGGAGGAGCTCAGCAAGCCCAGGGAAAGCATGATGGTGAAACTGGCAGGCAGAGATTGGTCACCAGAGGACTGCACACTGCTCTGTGAGACGAGTGGGGCCTCTGTGTGCTGGGTGAGTCCCTTCTGCCCTTCTGGTGCCTTTGTTGCACCACTTCGGAGTGGGTGGGAGTCATTCAGGGAGCACTGGACTCTCGCCTCTTGCACACGATGCCCGTGCAGAGCCCGTGGGAGCATCCTGGTTCCCCAGCCCTCGGGCAACAGGGCCAGGCAAAGGCCCTGCAAATCCACATTGGCCCCCGGCAGCACTGCAGCTGCCTGAGTCCATCAGGAGTGGAGGCTGTCGCCTTGGCCACCCAAAAGTCAGTGGAGATGCACTCCCTGGGCTCTGCCCCAAGCAGGGCACCCAGACTGGCCCGTTTAGGCCCTTGGTGGGTGCGGGGACAGTGTGGGAGTGGGGCTCAACTGTACCAGCTGCTAGAGCCCCGCAGCCTTGGGCAGGCACCTGAGGCCTTTGTGCCAGTCGGGGAAAGGCATCTAAGGCAGCAAGGTACAGAGCCATGGCATCTGTCAAAGTGTCCCCCATGTTGTGTTGTCTCCTACTTGGAGTTGGGGGCCCTGGGTGCCAGACATGTGGCTGAGGCCTGGCATTTTGGTGCAGCTTCTTTGAGCATCACTAAAGTTCTTAGGGGACTAGAAATCTAAGCCTGTCACTTTAAAATCAGTTATTTTTATACCCCACTCAGAAGGCCCTTCGGGTGTTACATGAACCGTCTTACACATCTTGAACTGTGAGTGAGAGAAGCCGCTCGCCTGTTAATGTTGCCTTGACGGGACAGATCAGTGTCTGCTGTCTCCTAAGCAGGAAAATGAGGATTCGAATAAGATGCCGTTGCTCTCCTCTCCCGGGAGGATTTTCCTCTGGAGAGCTCAGGCAGCCGGCAGGCTGGAACAGCGTCCCCGCCCCCAGCCAGAGCTGGCTGCACTCTGGCTCTTGGATTTGGCCCCCAGCTCCTCCAGCACCCTCTTCACTGGCAGGCCCCCTGCATTGGGCTGTCCCTTCCTTGTCACGCATTGAGGGCCAGGCTGCCTCGGATCCTGTCTGGTGCCCAGGGACCCGTGGGTCCACTGCTCTCCCCCTGCCCTGGAGTCCCCCCCAACCTCCCCCACCGTACCCCCAGCAGTGAAGATGATGTCAGTGATGCAGACTAGCCATGCTGCTGGCCCAAGTTCACTGCCGGACCCTCACAGGGGCCTTACACTTAGTCTGTTCTGCCTGGAGCCCGTTGTCCACCTCTCTTGAGGGCTGTCCTGTCCTGTGTTCGGTCCTGTGTTCAGGGCCTCGGGGCACATCCCTCCTCCCATTTGTGACCCAACTTACCAGGTGGTGCGGGCCCATACCGTGTGGCTGTCCCCGGTCTAGACGTCCCCTTGTGGCAGCCGGAGGGGTCTGCCCCCCCACTCAGCCTAGGACTACCAGCACCATCTTTTGCTCTGAGGCACAGCCTGCAGGCCCTGGTCCCATCTCCCACTTCTGGGAAGCCGTTCCTCACCCCCACACTGGGCCTTCCTCTGCTCCATCCCTCCTGTTAGTTACTTTCCCTGCCCCCTCAGGGGTCCGTGCACACTGATCCTTTGGCCCCAGTGCCCTTCCAGCCGTGCTTGCCTGGCAAACTTGGCCTTTGCTCACCCCTCCCTGCCCAGCACCGCTTCCCTGGCCCGGACCCCTCTGTTCTTCCCAGCACACCCGGCTGGTCTGTACTGCTGCCCAGCACTTGCCCCTTCACCCCAGGGCGCACCTGCGGGCCCAGCTGACTCTGTGCGTGCCATCATCACCCTCAGTGACTCAGGCCTGCACAGGAGTTGCTCGGTGAGGATGGGTGAGTGAAGAGATTCTGGGGCAAGGGTCTGCCAACTTTCTTAACAGTAAATACCAGGTTTTGTGGATCATAGGGTCTCTGTCACAACTGTGCAACCTGCCATTCTAGCCAGAAAGCAGCCATAGACGATACCTAAACAGATGGGCACGATGATAAAACCTTATTTACAAAAGTAGGCACCCGAACGTGCCAAGCTTCAGTCTAGAGAAACAACAGAATACGTTCAGTGGCAAACAGGAATGTTTCCAAGAACACCTTTCTCATGACAAGGGCCATGGCTTCCTGGAAATTGCCAGTAACAGCAGCAGAAGATGGTTCAGAAACAAGCCCCCAGGTGACCCTCTGACAGGTGTGACTTTGAAGATGAACTTCTGGGTCTCCCGTGACCTTGCCCTTGAGGCTCCCTCCATGGCTTGCAGGCAAAGGCTGTCATGTTTGAAGTAGATGGTGTTGGGCAAGGGGTGACAGTGTCCAGGCATGGGGTCTGAATTCTGCTTCCTGTCGCCATGGTTCAGGGAGAGAGAGATGTCGTATTTAATTGAACTCCACGTTGTGAGGGGCAGGGCATCCGGCAGTGACCAGGGTGCGTTCAGTTCCATAGCGTGTTTGGGAACTGAGCACTGAGGCTGAGAGACACCGCACCCCAGTGAAAGAAAGCATCGAAAATTCAAGTGTCCAGGGAGTTGCTCATCTAGTATCTATGAAAAGGTTATTGTTGTTATGTCCCTTTTGTCCATATAACGTTGCCTTTTTATAACTTAAAATTGTGACTTTTGTGAGAATTCCAAACCTTAGGGCTCAGTCAGGTGAGAGACTGCTTTATGGGGCTCGGGGGCATCTGAGGCCTGGGAACTGCCTGAGGGTGGCCTGATGTTGTGAGGGGGCTGCTAGAGGACCCTGGGGGTTATCCCTTCCCACTGTTGCTGCTCATTCCATCTGGAGCCACCTGGCCAGGTGGCCTAGACAGAAGGTAGCTGCTGGTGGGTAAGAGCAGAGATCCACAAGTTCCTCCTCAGGCTGCTTGAGTTCGGCCTTGGTTGAGCCATGCGGGGGCATGGTGGGGGCAGGGGGAGCACACAAACAGGCCTTCTGGGGTTATAAGGCCAGTAGCCCTCAGGCATATGGGGAAGAATAAAGCCAGGCCTCACTGTATGTGTGCCTGATGGGGACAGAGCAGAGGTGCAGCTCTCAGGGCCTTAGCCCAAACTCTGAAGCCAGGCCACCGAAGTTCACAGCCCTGGTTTGTTATTTATAAGTTGTGGGACTTGAGGCAGGTTGCTTAATATCACTGTGTCTTGATTTCCTCGCCTGAAAATGGGGATGATAAAGGCTCCTACCCTGAAGGATTGTTGAAGAAGAAACTTTTCCATGAAAATGACACCCCCTGCTTTATAAAAAGAGAACTAAGGAAAATGTGCAGAGCAGAGACTGCCGGACAACGTTCTAATGTATGAATAGCCCAAAATCGTCCTCCTCTCCCTGTCCCGTCCTTCCGGTGCAAACGGTTGGGTGGGATCAAATGTGAGCGCAAAGGACCTGGTAGACTTCAGCCCTGGATGGTGGCTACCACTCAGCATCTTGGCAGAGTATGCCAGGGGCATGGGGGAGATGGGAAGTACAGACCAAACACAGAGGTGATGACTCTTCCAGAGTCTTTCTCCTCTGGAAAAGAAATGGGAAAATGGCAGGGAAAAGTAGGGGCTGCAGATTTGAGGACTAGTGGATTTCAAGCCTTTCTGTCTACAACATGCCATGCAGCACTCCCTCAAAACTCCCAAAGGAAGGGCCCACAACCAGGCTGGCACCCTCCTTTCAGGGGGCTGGATTTGAAAGACGTGTGTGCCTTTGTGTTTAAAGAAATTTAATATCGACAAATGACATATTTCTACCGAGCTGAAGTATGGCCCCACCATGGGACTAAGTGGAGGCCCTTGAAATGCGTGGCTCCCCGGGTATTGACATTGGCCCAGCACCTACTGCCTCCACACTTGAGAATTCGGTCCCTGCGAAGAAAAGTTAAAAGGGGTGGGGAGGGGGTGGGCAGAGAGGAAAAGCAGGCTGGCTCCCCCACTGTGACCTGGAGTCCGGGGCCATCGGAAAAAGTCTGGATGAGGAATGATTTTGGAGCTTGGCTCAGCGCAAGTTTCACAGCAGCCAGTGGAAACTTCCAGGAATGCTGCTCTGGGCCAGCCAGGGGCTGTTTCCGCCACCACTTTTACGAGGTACAGACCCCTCCACAGCTTCTGGCCAGCTCAGGGGTGGGTGTGTGGCTATCTCTTTCAGCCCAGCTCTGCCTCTCAGCTTGCAGTGCACCTTTTCAGGCTCAGGCCTGGACTCCAGAGGGTTCAGAGCCCCTTCAGCCCCGGCCAGCTCATTTGGAAAGGGCCAGCCGCCAGGAGGAGCAGCCTCCATGAGCAGCTGACATCCGTGCGGGATGCTGTGAGAATTTATAGCAGCCTGAGAGGGGAAACTCCCTCCCAAAATGTTTCAATGTTTTATTAAATGTATGAAAGGAAAGTTTCCTTTTCACTGGACCAAGGCCCAGAACCTCCTTGGAGCCTCAGGGAAGGTGGCAAAACCCTTTGGGAAAGCCCACAGACAAATGGGGGCTGAGCACTTAGGCTGAGAGACTTTCTAAAATTAATAGAAAGTATTGTTTCTTAATCTGACCCCTTTCTGCTGGCTGTAGGCTGCACAGCACAGAGACCAAGCCTGCCTCGTTCATAGCGGACTCTCCCAGTGCCTGGTGCAGGCCCGGCGTGCACAGGCCCTCGCCCAGCCCTCAATAAGGAGGTGAAGGAGAGCTCTGCAGTCGTGACCAGCATGGGTCAGGCTGGGCGAGGACGGGGGTTGGCTCTGTGACTGGTGGGCAGGCCCTGGGCGGGAGTCCCCTGATGGGCAGGGGGCCAGCTGCTCTCTGGGGAGCACACTCCCAGGTAGTGCTGCCCCTCTGCCAGCACTCTGTCCAAAGCCAGAGAAGGTGGGCAGGTTTTTTGCAGCCTTGTCTAGCAGCCATTTCTGCAAGATGGCCCTGGCCTATGAGGCACATGCAGCCCCAGCAGCTGGGGGCATCTGGCAGGCCAGACAGCCAGGTCCACAGGCTGGCATGCTGGGTGTGCAGGAGAGGCCAGGGAGCTAGGGCTCAGCCTCTGGAAACCAGCATGATGACAAGCGTTGCCAATGTGGGTCAAGCTGAAAAGGGCTGGGCACCATCCTGAGTCACCTCATAGTCTCCAAGACTCCTATGAGCTTGGCACTGTCCTTCCATTACGGAGGAGCAAAGGGGCTCAGAGATAGAGTTAGGGCCTAACTCCCTGATGGCGAATTTCCTGTAATTCCTGTGCTCTGATGTCTCTGGGCAGTGGTCCTCACTGGACTTGGACAGGCAGAGGCCCTCCTAGGCTTAGGGTTGCTCAGTCACTCACCCCCCAGCCCGGGAAGCCCTTCCTAGTGTAGAGGTGAAAGGCCTGAGGCATGGGCAGGACCCAGGTGGGGTGCCTTCGTTTCCGGGTAGAGTTTTCTTACCTTTGGAATGGAGATGGATGATGGTCTTCAGTTGGTTGTGGACAGAGCCTAGTCCAGACAATAGAGTGGTTCTGCTCCAGACTCCCAATCTAAATGCCAGACTACTGGGGAATCCTGACCCTTGATCGTCTTGGGGAATGCCCAAGGGCTATGGGACCTGCTGCCTACCTCCTTCATTGTGTCCTGCCCTCACCCACAGACATCAGAGAGCAGCCATCCAGAGCCAGGAGGGGACATGAAGGTGAGAACTGTCCCCAGGCAGGACAGCGGGCTGAGCAGCTGAGCAGAACTGGCTGAGGGGATTCCCCAGGGCAGCCCCGGAGCCCCTCCATCCTCAGAAGACTGACCACCATTTATTTTGCAGACAGTCTCCATCCTAGAGCAACGGCTGACACTGACGGAAGACAAGCTGAAGCAGTGTCTGGAGAACCAGCAGTTAATCATGCAGAGAACAACACCATGATCAGGGGAGCAAGAATCAAGAGCTCGGTCGATTTTGGGGGGTGGCAGGCCAGGGATTTGTACTATGGGACTTGGGTAAATAAACGAAGGGGATTTGGCTCTGTGGGAATCCCATCTATCCCTGAGCCCCAGAGGTTATGCCCTTCTCTCCTCCACCTGCCCTCTGCACCTGGAGGCTCTCCTGGCAGTGGAAGGCCCCCATAGGCAGGGCCTGCACTTGCAGGATGGACTGTGTTTGGTTTAATGTGAAGGAGTCACTTGAAAACGTTTGCTACCTCAGAGTCCTGACATGCCCTGAGATCGCCGCTCCCGGCCAGAGGCGGTAGCCCCAAGCCCCCTTACGGAGTTTGTCCCCCTTTCTGCCATATGATTGGCTCTTCCCACCCACAACAGCTTAGCAATGGCCTGCCCATGGGATGGGTGAGCCAGGAGTTTTCTCCAAATCTGACAAAAGGCCCAGCATGGGCCCATCTGAGTCAGGTTTACCCAGGAACAAGCACTCAGGGAGGTGGTGGCTTTGCAGTGGCCTTGACTTCTGCTCCACACCTGTTCACTGGGACTGGTGGCTTCCTCCTCTGTATGCATGAGGGTGAAGGAATCTGAAATTAAAACGGATTTGATGGAGCTTGTCATAAAAGTGGCTTGTTCTGAGTGAAACCTTATTAGCTCCCCCATCCCCATTAGCTCCCTTATGCCATAAGGGGAGAATGAAAGCAGTGGCTTTGGAGGGTCCCTGCTAGGTCACCTCTGGAGCTTGGGACACTTGTCTGCATCTGCTCAGGGAAGCGGGAGAGCAAGAACAGCTGGAGCCCCTGCAGAGCACCCAACCCTCTCTGGCTGGCCCCAGCCAGCTTCATCAGTTGGGTCCTGGAGGACTCTGGCACCTGCATTTCCATTTACTCATGAGGGTTCCCACAGCTCCTTCCCATGCACCCGCGCAGGGAGAGCCAGGCCAGTGTTTTCCACATGTCTAGGTTGTGTCCTTCGGCATTTGGCTTCTTGGGTCCCAGCCAGCCAGAGATATTTATGCCTCCACACACCTGCGCTGCTCTGGGGGGCCCAGGGGCAGTGTTAGAACTTCTCGGGGGCTGTGTCAGTACCACACAGCTAATGAGGCTCCCAGCCTCCGCGGCTTCCAGGCGGGAGCAGAGCCGGAACGCCTCGGAGCTGGATGAACGGTGGAATGGGGAAGCTGCCTCCTGCAGCGGGCTGGGGAGGAAGCCGCCGGCCAGGCCCCGGCTTCAGATTCTGCCAGTGGCCGGCCGTGTAGCCTCAACACGTTGCCACAACGTCTCTGAGACTCAGGTTCTTGTTTAGGCGGCAGTGGTCGGCACCCCTCGGGGTGGTTATGACACAAGCCATGAGTGGGGAAGAGGCTCTTGCTTGCTCGGGCTCTTCCGGGGGTTCCTGGGGACCTGCTGAGGCCTCCTATGTGGCCCTGTGTGTATAGAGGAGCTGGGCAGGCCTGCTGGTCTGAATTGGGTAAGGTGCTCAGATGCCCCAGGAGGTCATGGGCCACCCCTCCATAAAGGCTCTTAGGGCATCTGAGCAACCCTAAGTGAGCCTGCTCAGGGTGCTGCTTGGGAGGCCAGCCTCGTCATCCCCTCCCATGCCAGCTGTCTTCTTGCTTCCAGACCTGATGCTGGAGGTCCCAGTATTGGGGCCCTGGTGACCTGAGCAGCCAGCCCAGGGGGAGGGTCATCTCCAGAGACACGAATGGTTCCCCTGACGGGGGACAGCAGGCCAGGAACCAGGTCGCCAGGCGTGGTGTGGCAGCTCTTGCCCGGTGCGGCCAGGCCAGGGGTGCCGTCTTCCTGCCCTCAGTTTCCACCAGGATGGAGTTTTGAATTTCTCTGTGGAGAAGATGTGGATTGAGAGCCTGTTAGGGATTTGGGAAGTAGCCCGGGGGCAATGGTGTAGTGTCTGTCCCTGGAAGCCCCTCCCCTAGTTAATCTGCCCCCCCTCGCCTCACCCCTTTTCTTGTGGGATGTATCTGCTTGCTCTGAGACAACCAACCCTGGGCTCTCCCAGGTGGAGGCAACCATGGGCTGAGAGGCAGGGCCTCCTGAGGGGTTTCCTGCACTCTCACGCGCTTGCCCGGAAGGAGCCACCAGCCAGATTCGGAGTTTGGGGGAAGATGGCTCTTGGAGAGCTGCACTTGTCTTTGAAACACCAGAGACCCACCTCCTTCCAAGCCTGAGGGTCAGTGTGTGTCACATGCAGGAGGCAGAGCCACGAAGGGGCCAAGTTCTTCCCCAGAGTTCCTTTTCTTGCTCACGTGGGGCCTGACTCAGGGCCTCACTGCTCTGAGGATCTAGGGGCCCAGATTGTCCTGAGAGAAAGGGGACGGGACCCTGGGGTGCTCTGACCCCCCCACCCCCACCCCATGGAGGTGCTACAGGACCCTGAACTGGGCAGCACCAGCTGGTCAGCTGTGGAGGCCCTCACAAGCCAGGGAGGAGTATGGGCCCGGGTGGGCTTGGGGTGGCTTGGCAGGGTTAGGGGCCATGTGGCAGGGCCTTTCTTGTGGTGGGGTCTCCCTGCCAGCCCTTGCCGGTGGCTCCCCTGTGACAGGGGCTCTTACCAGCCCTCCCACTGGTACTCCCAAGCTCAAAAGCAGCCTTCTGGAAATGCAAATGCCTCTGCTCAGCCACCTTCTTTCCTGATTGTGGATTTTGATAACTGAGCTCCAAAAAAACCAAATTGCAGACCTCTCCTCTCTCTCGTCCCCCCCCCCTTCCTCCCCCAGGAAGGTGGGGTGAGGTCAGGGATGTTTGTAGGAAGTGTATCTCAGCGACAAGTCCCACCGCCCCCTCCTCTCGTGACCTGATTCTCATGTGAACTGAAAGGTGTCGGTGATGGGTGATTTAAATTGTGACGCCCCCCACCTACCCTTTGCCAGACTCTCAGGGTTCCAGGATGAACCTGTTCTTCTGCCAGAGACACTGAGGGAGGCCGCTCAGGCAAGCTGGACGAGCAAGCCAGAAAGCAGTGGCAGCCGAGTCCTGTCGCCACCCGTGGCAAGCCTGCTCCCCTTTGACTCCTGAGTCTCCTCTCCCCGCGAGCTCCTGACAGACTGTGTCCCCCACACAGAGACTCAGGTGGCACCAGCCAGCCTGACCTGGAAACTGCCGTATTCCCACCCAGCACTGTCCTTATCCCTCTGCCCCAGGACCCACTGGCCACAGGTGCATGACTTCGTGCTGACGCAGGAGCAGTGGGTCCAGTCGGGGATCGCTGTGGGAGTCCCGGGGCCCGACCCACTGCCTGAGGCCAGATGTTGGCTCTGTGATCTCCAGTGAGTTGCCGCAGCTTGTGGAGTGTCCCTCTGTGAGATAATGCCTGTCTGACCAGGCGCAGGAAGCGCTCAGAGCAGTGACTGACACAGAGCGTGGATGTGGTCAATGTGTGACACCGCCGCCGCCACCACCACCCTGTCACTTCTGGCAGGTCAGCCGCCTTCCATGGAATTGGTCCGTGTGTTAATGGGCTGATGGTCCTAGGGTCGCTCTGGCCCTGGAATTCTAGGTGGCCAGAGTAATGATCTCTCGACACTGTGAGCCCCACCATGGGCATCCCCAGTGGTGCAGAGGGATTTGGGCCGGCAGGCAGGGGGACTCAGGGCAGCCCTTCCTCACTCGAGAGGCAAGCATTCTAAGGCCACTTCTGCTGTCCCCAAGGCCGCCACCAGAGCCAGCACCGGCTTGAGGGTGGGTGTTGGTGATTACCCGGAATCCCGGAAACCCAGCCCGCTGAGCAAGCGAGAGCATGGTGAGTCACACTGGCCCTGTTGTCCTGGCTCCCTGTCATTAACCTCATTTTCCTAAATGATTTGCTCAAGATGGGCCCCCGATGATTCCCGCCTTAACTGGTGTGTGGCCATTTAAGGGGGCCAGAAATCCCCCCCCCCCCCCGAGACTTCTCACTGAGTACCCCCAACTCCACCCCACCCACCCTGGGCTGCTGAGGAGGGACCACCTTGCGAAGGGAGCAGTGGCAGGCTGGTGGTGGCCCAGTGTCCTGGGGTGTCCTTCCACTTCCTGTGGGCACTGGGCCCTGGCACAGGGCCTTGTCCCATTGCCTGATGGGCTCTAGCCCACCCTAGCCGGGAGGCCATGACAACCTAGGCTCACTCACTTGGCCACTCTGGGGAAGTCTTTTAGAGGCTTTGCCCCTGGCTCCCTACCCAGGAGGGCTGAGCTTGTGCTCCAGATAGGACTGGAGCCAGGCCAGAGAGCCTGGGGCGAAGCCATTAGGAAGCTTTCATGCCAGCCCCTCCTGGGGCTGGGAGCTGCCGTGTGCAAACACTCTCCCAAGAACCTATTTATAGAGCAAGGCCAAGGAGTGCTTTCACTTTAGGTGAGGCCACCTTGAGCCCCATCTGCCGGGGAGTGCCTTCAGGCTCCAGGAATGCCACCCCCCCTTACTCCCTCCCCCCCTCCTACCACCTATGAGAAGTCTGAGCACTAGGAGAAGGAACCTGGGCAGGAGAGGAAGTCATGTTCTGAGAAGCTTCCCTTTCTCAACCCCAAGCTTCTCCTTCAGGCACACTGTGTGTTCCTGCAAGTGGGACTTGGGCACCTTCCATGGGTACCCCAGTAGGCAGAGGCTGGCTTGCAGGAGCCAAGGTCTGTGCCAGCAGTGTCACTCTGCCATGCGTCCTGACATCAGCCCTGGTCCATCTCCATTCTCCTCAGCTTCAGAATTGAGACTGCCTTCAGAGCCATGGATGTCCCTGAGCACTGGGGGCCCATGTTTATTCAGTCCATGTCGCTCTCCTGGTCTTGGGCCTGGCGGAGGACACACACATCCCACTGATGCCCTGCCCAGCTGGCCTCTTCCAGACCTTGGCCCTGCTGCGGCCCTCCCCGGGCAGGTCTCTCTAGAACCACCTAGCTCTCCTAGAAGATCTATGATGCCCCACCCTCCCTATGCACTGAGCCCCTTAAACCCTGACCCCACCCAAGACATGTCCCTCCTGCCCACTCCCAGCTCAGCCCCCAGAATCTTCTTCCTATGACAACTGCTCCTGGATTGGCTCCTCCAAAGCCTCTGAAACTTAGAGCCAGAGAAGCAGTGCAATTAGTCCTCCCAGGCCCTCCAGGCAGCGGCTTACATGCGCCAGCTAACTGGAAACAGAAGGTGCTTTCTGTGGCAGAGGCCTGGGCCAGCCCACATCTGGGCCACCGCCATGGACTTCTTAGCTCAAACAGTGAAGCTGACCTTCACTCCTGAGGTTGCCCTGGTCCTAGGGTTGGGCCTAGCACCTCCGGTAGTTAGAGTGTGTTTGAGATAGAGCCATTTGTGAGACCCCACAAGGATGCCCATACCTTTTGAGAGATACTCTAAAGTCTCCCATTGGGGGATAAATGCCTCTGGTTTGAGGTAGCCTCCTCTCTATAGACCACTGGGTGAGGGACGGGAGCCTCAGGCTCATGCAGGTCGGGTTAGGGCCCTCCAAGCTACCCCCAGAAGCTTGTACCTGCCTACCACTCAGGCCATCCCCAAGCTAGCCCCCCAAGGAGATAGGACCTGCTGAGTTACCTGATGGTTTCTTGCCTGGTCTCCCACTTCTGCTCTTGTCCTACCCCATCTGTTCTCCTCAGAGTGGCCAGGGTCTACTAAGTGATCAGAATAAAAAGTAATAAATAGTAAAGGGAGAGCAGGTAAGAGAGCTCATGCCACACCTGCTCCACCGCCAGTGGCCCCGCAGCCTCCTGCACGGCAAGTGGAGGTCCCAGTGTGACCCACAGCCATTGAGGCCTTACCCAATCCTGCCTGTCTGCCACCCCGTCTCTTGCCACCCTCCACCCTCTTCTCATCCCCCCTGCCCCCAGCCACAGCAGCCTCCTTATCTCCTTGGGCACACCAGGCACATTCCAGGCCCAGGGCCTCTGTACTCTTGCTGCTGCCAGGAATGCTCCGACGTCACCTCTGGGCTTCAGCCTCCTCATCCACAGAATGGGAGAAGAGCAGGAGTGGCCTTCTAGAGCTGCTGGGAAGATTCACCAAGACAGTTCATACGAAGCCCTAGGAGTAGGCCTCGTCCTTCCTGGGCTCCAGCCCATGGCCTAGGGAGGGGGCTAGGGAGCCCCTAGAGAGGTGGAGCCCTAAGGGCTCGGCAACTAGTATCAGAGTCCTGCAGGTCGGCCAGCTGGCTATAAGGCTGACTCCAGGCTCAGCTGGCCTCCAGGTGGGCCAGCTGGAAACACAGGGCAGGGGGGGATCCCTTGTACCCAGTGAGGCCCTGAGACTCTGCTCCCTAACCCCCATGGGTCTTGCTCACAGACACCCCCTCCACACATGTGATCATGGCTCCCTACACAGCCTTTTCCTAGTGAGGCTTCCAGCCATCAGGCCCATCCAGGTGCCCAGGCACGGCCCCTACCTGACTGGCCCCAAGCTACATGGCAGGCCTCCCTGCGAACCCACTAGCCAAGAGGGGCAAATGTGAGGGTAGGACTGACAGGTCAGGGGCCCTGCTCTGCCCAGGGCTCTCTGGTGCACAAGGAGGGAGGCTGGGCTGGATCTGAAGGAGCACTTTGCTACTGGCCCGCTGGCTGGCTGGCTCTCAGGGGCTTCCTCATGCCCCCAGGGCTCCTTCCACCCAGCTGGTTTTGTCTTGTCCCTAATGGCTCAGAGCCCCAGCCCAGGAGGGCTAGGAGACTGGGGCTTTTTCCACTTGAAGGAAAGGAGCAGGCCCTCTGAGGGTCTCTCCCACCTCTGCCCCCAGTGGACTGGGGGTCTGGGAGCCTCCTAGAGGAGCCTGGGAGCCTGGCAGTTAGCCTGAGGGCAGGAGACACCAGGACTTCTGGGGGGTGAAGTCTCCTCCCCTTGCTGCTCTCCCCCTTCTTCCTTTTCTTCCTCTCTGTCCTCCCCCACCTCCTCCTCCTCCTCCTTCTCCTCTTCCTCCACACATGTTTCCAATCCTCTCCCAGGTCCTGCTCCCCCCACCCCAGCCCCTTCCCGTTTCCTCTCCGAGGCATCCACTTGCATGTGGAACTCATTAGGAGACCCTCAGGGCTCGTAACCCAACTCTGGCCTTGGCTTGGGGAGGGGGCCCTGTCCAAGGCTCCCAAGCTGAGACCAGGCAGCTTCCCCTTCCGCCCCGCCCAGCCCCATGCAGCTTTGAGCTGGGAGCCACCGGAGCTGGTCGGGGCCAAGGGCTGGTGGCTGCTGGTGAGGGGCGGCACAGCTGGGTGTCTGGCTCACCTCCTCTCTCTCCAGCCTGGGCTCCCCAGTGCCCATTGATCATCCTTGCCTCCCCACTGGGCTAGTTTCTAACCACATGGCGGGGTGGGTGGCTGGACCTGCGGCGGGAAACAGACTGCTGGGTCCCACAGCAGGTCAGAAGAAGGGCGTGAGGTTCTGAGTGATCTCCTTGATGATCAGCTTCCCGTCTGAAGATGGGAAGGACAGTCCAGGGAAGACAACGTGGTGTGAAAAGCCACTAGGCAACATGGACCACCTTCTCCCTCACTGAAGGACGTGCTGAGGGCATAATAGTCCCACGAGCTGATAGGAGGTTATGCTGGAAACTGATGCTGTGGTCTCCAGAGTTTTTTTTTTTTTTTAAGAGTTTATTTATTTAGTTAATAGAGAGAGAGAGGAGGGAAAAGCGGAGGGAGAGGGACAAGCAGATGGCTCTCTAAGCCCAGAGCCCAACAAAGGGAGGTGGTATTTGATCACACAACCCCAAGATCATGACTTGAGCTGAAATTAAGAGTTGGACATCTAATGGACTGAGCCACCCAGGTACCCCTGTGGTCTCCAGAGTTTGGGAAATGCCAGATGAACAAAATAAGCCCAGCTAGATACTTGCAGGACTTGTCAAAACCTTTAACACACTCATATGCTATGCAGCTTTGGCCATAGAGCTCATGGCGTTTTCCAGACATTTGACCACCTGACCTTTTCTATCAAGGTATACTGGGCAGGCCCAGTGTTCCATGGATCCCACTTTGGACAGTGCTACAGGAAAAACCCTGAGGAGGCAGGAGATATGGGTCAAAGCCCCCTGATGGGAAAGGCTCTCTGAGTTCAGAGCAGGGGCTATTGTCTGCTGGGTCTGAGCAAAAGGTGGGCACTGAATGTGTGTGACAGCTAAGGAAGGGTGAACAGAAGGTAGCAGGGGGCTGGTGCGGCCAAGGCTTGCAGGTGGGACCATGTTTGAGCCACACTGGGGTCCTGATCACTCTGACTCCCTTCCTACCCTTCATCATGGGAGGGCAGGCAGGTGGGTGGGCAGGCGTGGCCACAGAGTCAAAGGCATGAGGCTGGCGGGCAGGGCCTTGCCCCACGGGATGGGACCTGCACAGGCAGGCCTCGGGTGTTGGGAGCGTCCATGCCGCCACCCCCACCACGACATCAACCTCAGGACAGGGCAGCCACCAGCTCCAGGTTCAGCCAGAGGTACTGTGTCTCTTCTCCCTGCTGGGGCGGAGAGCCCGTTCTGCTCACACTTCCCAGCGCAGCAGCCACAGGACCCCTCCTCATCCCAGTGCTCCAGGAAGCCTTCCCTTGGGGATCATTGCCCGCCTCCAGGGCCCTCACCCCACTGCCTGGGTCCAAGAGAGTTGAGCCAGGGGATATGTGCTCATCCCTGGGCTGGGCCCTCCAGTGGTGGGCTTCCTCCTGCCTCCTAGCAATTGGCATGGTGTGCTGCACCCCTGCCTTATAGAAGAGGAAACTGAAGCCTTGGGAGGGGAAGCTGGTGGTGGAAGCAGGATTGGAACCAGGTCTCTGGGTCAGGCCCACCATTCCTCCTCTCGCTCCTGCCCTGTACCAACACACATGGCACACTCACTCCTTGGATACTCCTTGGAGCCCTGAAAGAGCGTCCATTTGATTCCTGTCTCCCAGGAGACTGTAGCCTTTGCAGGGATGGATTCCCCCAGGCCATGGGGCCTGTGGCAGGAGTAGGGCAGTGTAGGGCCAAGCCGGAAAGGGGGGTTTCCTCTAGACCATTTTCTGGTGCGGCCCCTGGGGCCCATCGAGTTGGGAACACGGCACATCCAGTCTGGGCAGGCAGCGGACGGCTGAGCCCATGCGGGATGGTGCTGGGCCCTGAGGCCTCAACCCCGCAACTTCACGCCCGGCCCAGGCCAGCTGGCTCCCAGGCCATTTCCCAGGCCTCGTCATAATCATGTGGTCACCGTCACTGTCACCATCAATGCCTGTAGGAGGGATTCCTGAAAAACAGGGCTCTGTGGGCCAGTGGGGAGGGAACCAGACAGGCCCAGGCAGCAGGCAGATACTAATGAGGCAATTAGGCCTGGCAGCTACAGAGAGCCCTAGCAGTCTCCACCCCTTGGCCCACCCGAAGCAGACCCAGCCCAGGCCGCTGGCACTTCCGCCCCACCAGATACCCTGGGAATTCCCAGCCTCCTCCAGCCTCTCAGCCTCAAAGGTTGGGCTGACTCTACTGTCAGGAGCCTGCCATTGCTGGCCCTCCCAGTCAAAAAACCATAGGCTGGTTCAGCAAAGACAGAACCAGGACACACATACCTGCTCCTGACTCCATCACTACTTCCTGCCTTTGCTCTAGCTGGGAATGCCTGTCTAGGTCACCCTCCTGCCTCCCACCCCTGCTCAAGCCAGTGGGGCTCCAGGCCCTTCCTGAGAAGACTCAGAAGTCTGGAGCATGACGCCAAGGGCAACATGGTGGCCAGATGGGCAGGTTGCTAAGGACTCCTATACCCCCTAAGCCCTGGCTCCCATCCCTCAGAGCCTGGGTGGGCTCATGAGGTGCTGCACATAAGTCCCAAATGTCACAAGAGGGAGGGGGAATCAGCTCAGAGTAAAAACTCTGGGAAGGGGGACACGAGGAAAGGGTTCTGGCCTTCACATGCGGCTTTGGAGCAGGGAGCTGGACCACCTGGGCTTATCTGGGCTCTTTCCCTCTCTCCTCTCCTTTCTTCTGAACCCCCAGGAAAGCAGGCCCAGTCTGCCTGGTTTCCTGAGGCCCTCTAGGGATGACCTCAGTGGCAGTGGCTGGGGCTCCCAGCTGAGTCTGACTCCCAGCCCCACGCTTACTGCAGGCTTGTGGGCAGCAGTATGCAGGATTAGAACCCAGCCTAGGGACCCAAGGACCTCTGAGTCCACCAAGAGGGAAGAGTTTTGGCTCAACCTTGGGAGAAAGGGCGAGCTGCACCTGGCTGGCAGAGAGGGAGAGCCCTCTCTCAAACAGGGAAATTGAGGCCTAGTGCCTGAGGTTGGGAGCACGTTGAGAGCAGGAATCCATCCCTCGATGGCAAGGAGCCTCTTCTGGCTCCAGGTAATCTCACTGAGTGACTCTGGGCAGGTCATACAGGACAGGCTGTGAGGCCCAGGAGGGAAACGGAAGTCGGAAGCTTCAGAATCATCCAGTGTGCAGGGGAGAGCCAAAGGCATTTTAAATCACGGGACCATGGGCTCGTGGCTGACAACACAAAGTCTAGAAGGAGGTCAGGGTTCTAATGCTAGCTCAGCCACCTCCTAGGTGCCACTCTGACTCTGGAGGACAAGTGGGTTTGGAGGGAAGGATGAGAAGGTATTTCGAGGCAAGAGCTGGGAGGAGAGGGTTCCAGTAGAGGGACCTGTGAGTGCAAAGGCCCTAAATGTTGGGGTAGGGCTGGGCTGGGAGAGTGGGGGGTGTCAGAGAATCTCGGCCCCTGAGAAGAGGCAGAGCAGTGGGGACAGGGGCAGAGCCATGTCATCAAGGGCCACATTGGCCACAGAGATGACTTGGGACTCTGTCAGGACAATGGGAACTCTGGAGCAGGAGCAGGCCAAGTCTGATTCACATTCTCAAAAGGTCCCTCTGGCAGCGGTGTGGGTAGTGGGGCAGGGGCTGGGAGGGAGGCTGGTGGGATGGGCCAGGGAGAGGTAGGGAAGCCTGGACCAGGTGGTGACCATCGGAGAAGGTGAATTTCCAAGCTGGGTCAGCCAGGTATGCCACAGAAGTGGGAAGAACGTTTGATAGCACATACACTACATGCAAGATACAGCCCCCTCTTGTTAAGGGGTGAAGAGCTGCACATGCCTCCAGTCTCTCCCCCATCCTGCCAGTGTTGGTCCCCTGCCCCCAAGAAATAGGAAAGAACAAGTAGAGCAAGGGCTCCCTATGGGCCATGCTTGGGTCTCCTCCTGCAGGGGCCTGGAGCTACAGTGAGAGCCAGCTGGGAACCCCTCACCTGGGGGAAGGAGCTCTGGTTTTATTCTGGGACCCAGCCCCCTGCCACAGCTTGATTGGTAACCGTGGGCCTCAGTGTCCCCATCTGTCAAATGTGTTGACAGTCTTTCTGGAGCTGATGCAAAGCCTGGACGAGGAGCCAGAAGGGAACATGTTTTGAGACAGTCTGGTGTGCACCTGCCCAGTAAGCCCATAGGGGGCTGTGTGTGGGAGCTACTAGCTGGGAGCCCTAGGCAGGTACTACCCACCCGCCTCCAAGCCTGCCCTTCCCACTTGCCCGTGTTTATATGTTTCCTTCCCATCACCTGGGCACCATGACTCACCCCAGGCCCAATGGGTAAGTGAGTAACTGGCTGGGCCTGGAGCCAGGCCCTTGGGCAAGACATTTCCCTTCCTAGGCCTCAGCAGCATCCCCACCTGTAGAACAGACAAGCCCTGCTCTGGTCTCCGGACTGGGGTATTTCCAGTGAAGGCAGGGCTCAGGATACAGAGAAGCTGCCATAGGATGAGGGCAGCACAGGTGTGACCTATGTGCTAGGACAGAAACCAGGCCGACTTGACAACAGCCCCAAATCAGTGCTGCACAGACAGTAGCCCAGGAGACCACCACCTCCCTAAGGGGAACTCATGCTGGGGAGAGCTCAGAATGGAAGGTGGGCAGAGCCATGAGGAAGGCCTGATTGGGCCCCAGGACTCTAGGTAACCACCTGGGGACCTCCAGTGATAAAGGGGCTCACGCAGGTGAAGTCACCTGTGAGGCTCCATGGCCAGAGCTGCTCCATCCCCAATCCCTCCAGGCCTAACTGCCCTTAAGTAGGGAAAGGGCAATAAACGTGGATTAAGGGAAGAAGCACTCTGCTGAGGTCACAGGGGGGAGACTTCCTGGGGCTGAGACTCCTTGGAAGCTGGAGATGATTTCAGAGGGTGGGGGCACAGAACGAGGAAGGGTGTGGAAGCAGAGGTGCCGTGTCTGGGCCCAGAGTCAGGCCCAGGAGGAGGTCAGGGTGAAGTGAGCTGGGGCTGGGGACAGAGAGGCTGCAGCTGGCCTGCCTGTGAACTGAGACTTTAGCAGATGGGTTTTATCTCCCTTGCCCAGGGAGGGCACAATCAATCACAATCAATCAGCCGGTCATGCCTGCCTAGAAGGGTTTTGAGGCCACAGGATGGCTGGGCAAGAGACAGTGCTGTGATTGACTAGTAATGCCTGCCAGGGACAAAGCACAGCAGAGTAGTACATGCTTGTCTTCTGGTCTCTCTCCTCAGGCTGGTCCCAGAGGCTGGGCAGGCAACCGAGACAGGCACACTGTCACGGGAGCCGAGGGGGATGCACATGGGGAGGTTGGCTAAGGGCCTGCTCTGCCACTGCGGGGAACTGGGAGAGGGAGGAATTACCCTGGCCTAGTTCCCTCTGAGTCCCAGTTCCCTTCCCCGCACCCTCCCTGGCCCAGGGCAGATGCTCAGGAAGAGTTTGAACATGAACGGTGGGGAGGCTCCAGAGCGGCCTGGCTCTCCTCACTTCTTCCCCTTTGCCTTCTCCAGGCAGCCTTGGGGAGCTCCATCCTGCTGGGTCTTGTTCTCTGCTTATCCTGGGTGTGACCCTCTCCCACCTGCTCCCCAGGGCCCTGTCCTCCTACCCCTCTGACCTACACACCTGGGCAGGGCAGGGGAGGATGAACAGGCACGTGGCTCCCCAGCACTAGAGCAGTCCCAGGCAATAGCTGCCCCGTGCTGCACTGCCGTCAGCCAGGGCCAGACGGCTTCCCTCCAGAAGGAAGGCAGGGGCAGAGTTTGGTTCCATTCGGAACTCATCACTGCAGAGGTCCCAGCAAGAGCTGATAGGACAGGGTGAGCCCAGGTGACTGGAGGGCTGGGGAAGGGGAGCATGGATTCTCTCAGCCTGTAACAAGCCCTCTGGGCTACCTGTCTGTGGGTATCCCTCCAACACGGCTGGCAAGTGCCCAGACATACAAGGTCTCTGTGTGTGTGCAGATGATGGAGAACATGTGTGCACATGGTGTGTTGTGTATTTCTGCACACACACATATATGCCTGTCAGCACATGTGGACCAGTCTATGGGCATTGTGTGTCCTTACATGAGTGTGTACACGTGCAAACTCAGGTGTGCACAGCCAGCGCTCTGTCCAAGGCAGGAGAGTTGCCGGGCCTTTCACAGTTCACTTCTGGCCTGGCTTACACATTACCTGTTCTGACTGCAGCCCAGGCAGGCACCTCATCAAGGGATTGGGGAAAAGCTGACCCAAGGTTCCAGGACAAGCAGAGTGACCCCCAGGCTGGGTCTTAGGCCCAGATAGACTGGAGTCCCTGAGCCTCTCTCCCCAACCCCCAGTCAGCTCTCATGGCGGCATGAAATTGGTCACTATTACAAACTGCCCTCCTGGAATCTGCAGGAGCTCACCCTAAATTTGTGTTAGCCTCCTTAGGATAGGAGAAAGGAACTGACCTTCCTCCCTTCCTCTCCCTCTGGCCTGTGCTGTTCAAAACATGTTGGCCCATCTCTAATAAATCCATGGATACCAATGGGAAAAGGAAAGTCTGCTTTGAAGATGCTTAAATATTTTTTTAAGATTTTATTTATTTATTTATTTATTTATTTATTTATTTGAGAGAGAGAGAGCATGCTTGAGCACAGAGGGGAGGGGCAGAGGGAAAGGGAGAAGCAGGCTCCCTGGTAAGCATGACCCCCGGATCATGACCTGAGCCATCATGACCTGAGCCAAAGGCAGACACTTAACCCACTGAGCCATGTAGGTGCCCCAGGTCCTGGGTTACCAAGCCATGTGGATGAGGGGGGCAGGCCGGGTGCACAGCAGTTCACATCTGCTCAGTTCATATCAAACATCCCACTCTCATAGCCAAGCTTTGCCCTGCTGGGAAGGCTCCTTCACTGGTTCCGGGGCTGGATATGTGCAGACAGGGAAGGTAGCTCCAAACACGCCTCATGGGTTCAGGCCTAGCGCTTGGGAGGAAAGGGATGAGACAGATGCTAGGAGGACAAATGGGCTTGATTGGCAATAGACATGCCATTGGGTGTCCAAGGGGGAAAGTCTGGTGGGGGGTGCTAAACAGTGACAGTGATAGATTCCAGAGCAAAGATGGGGGCAGGGGTCCCAGGGTTGTGGAACAGGGGGGTTATTCTAGCCTAGAGGATCAGAGGACGCCTGAACTGGGATCTTCTACAAGGCTGGCAAAGGGTAAGGGCAAAAAAAGTGCAGGCCGTGGGAGTAGTGTACAAAGGCCCAGAGGGGTATGGGAGAAGGAGACAGCCCTACACTGTCCTGTCATACATATGCTACCTGCAGTTCTCTTCCTGAGACCAGCTTACCCCCAGGGACCCAGACCTGTTCTGGGGGCCCCCCCACCCTGCCCCTCAGGGAGACCTTGGTGAGGGTGTTAGAGGGGAGGTGGGGCCCCTCTCCTGGGGGCTGCAGGTGGGAGAGGGCCTGAACCCTGAAGGGCAAGAAAGGCCACATTCCCGAACAGGAGGAATGTCTTTGATCCCAAGACCTTGCTCAGGGCACCAGGCTCCCTTTCCCAGGTACCTTTCCCAGCATTCTTGAGGGAGACTCACAGTTACAGGGCAAGTCCCTGGGCAGAGGTGGTTCTGGCCTCCCCCTCTCTGACCAAGGGCAAGTTCCTGCTGTGCTCTGTAAGTCAGAGGGGTCTGTGTCGTCCCCCCACCGCCCCCGCCCCGCTTGCATGCAAGCCTGCACACATATACACGTGCACCCAGGGCATCCCTGCTCTGATCCATTTTACGCATTGTCTAGCTGTTTGAGACTGGAGGCAGGCCTTCCACTCAGGAACCAAAGCTTTGGGCTACTCCTCCAAGTTGACTGATGGGGGCCCAGGGCCCCTGTGGGAAGCTCAGAAGTCTGGCCTGCCGTGCTTATTCTGTTCCACTCCTTTGCTTCCACTGTCACCTTCTCCTCAGGTGCCTCCACCCTCCTGTACTCATCTGAACCCCGCCTCTTCTAGCTCCCGTCTTCACACTCCTTGCTGGGGGATGCCCCACCTCCTGGGGAGTTTCTCCATGTCCCCCACATCCTCACAGGTCTCTCCTCTAGCCTGCCCTGACCCCCAGGAGTCCCGAAGGGGAGACAAGGGAGCCATCACAAGCTAGTGGGAGGGGCGGCAGGGCCTCCCTCCTCTGTCCAGGGAGGTTCTTTCTCCTACATGGGGGGGCAGGGACTGCGAGGACACAGTGGAGGCTCCCATTTCAGATGCGCCCCCACTATTGAGAGCAGTGGCCAATTCCTCATCAGGCACTGCCGTACCCGAAGCCCCAGCAAGCCCGCAACAAGCCCGCTGAGGAATGATTCACCCGCCAGCAGCTCCCCTCCCGCGTGGGTCTGCTCAGGCCTCTTTTCAAGCGCTGCGTCCATCCCTGACAACCAGCCACCCGGAGTGCCAGCCGAGCCCGACCTCGGAGAAGCACCCTCTTAGCGGGCCAGATCTGTGATGGGCTTGCTGGGCTCTGTCCAGGCAAAGCGGCTGCGTGCCGACCCGCCTCGGGCGGAGTGAGGCACCCTGCCCGCGGGGAACGGGCCGCGCTAGCTCCCTCCCCGGGCAGACGACACAGGCCCCGGAGGGAAAGCGCGGCACGCCGTGCGCACGCGCGCCGCTCCAGTCGAGCCGCTTTGTTCCCGGGCTACCTGCGGCTCCATTCACCTCCTCCGCCCCGCCCGGCCGCCCGCGAGCCGACACACCGCGCCGGCGGAGGCCCCGCCCCCTCCCCTGCGCGGGGCGGGGCCGAGCCGAGCCCCGCCCCGCCCCCACCGCCTCCTCCAGCCGCGATTGGCCGTCTGCGCGACGCACTCCCGCCCCCGGCGCAAGGTGGTTGGTGCGCAGGGGAGGGGGCTGGCGAGGCAGAGGGGCCGATAAAGGAGAGCGCCCCTCCCACCCGCCCCCGAGGAAAAGTCACGTGGCGCTTCGCTGGGCGCCTGTCACCTCCCCGCGGGTAAAGCCTTCTTAAAGGGCTCGCTCGCTCTTCCTAGGCGTCTAGCCCTTTGCAGGATCTCTCCAGTCCTGCCCGCGGAGTGTGGCGCGGCCCTGGGGCCCTGCTGCTCCTCCAGCCCCCTGTCTGCTGATTCCCCACCTGGACGGCTGGGGTGGGATCCCCCTTCCAGGAGTAGCCTGTGGCCGTCGTAGGGACTGGGCAGTCGCCCGAAACGGTGACCTCCTAAGCACGGTGCCTGGCACGTAGTAGGCGTTCAGTATCCATTTGTTGAATGAGCTCGCTGAGAAAATGAATGAATGGGGTTGACAGACAGGAGGAGGGGACATTGGCTCAGCGTGACCGCCCCCACCCGCCGCCCTATCCCGGGGGAGACTCTGCTTCAGTGCAGGAGGGGAGGAATGCCGGGCGCAGGACGCCCCTAAGGCAGCTCTTCACGGTAGGACTCGGCGGAGCTGGGAGCGCGGGCTTAGGGGAAGGGGCTCGGCCAGGCATCCCAGACGCGTCCTAGCCAGGTTCCCGCCGAGCTGGGGCGAGGGCCCCGGCGGGCGCAGGTCTCTGCGCGCGCGCCCGCGTCCTCCGCGGGGAGGGGCGGCGGAGGCGCGGCGCCTTTAAGCCCGGGCGCCGGCCCCGCGGCCCCGCCCCCCGGAGGACGCCTCGGCGCGCGGCCGCCGGAGCCGCCGTTTAATTGGGGCTGTCAGGCCGCGGCGCGCGCGGAGGGCCGGGCGGGACGGAGGCCGGGAGGCCGGGGCGGCGGGCGCGCAGCTCGGCGGGAGGCGGGCGCCCGGAGACGCGGCTGGGGCCCGCGCGGCCGGGGCGCCGTCCCAGGGCAGGGCTGCCCGGCCCCTGCCCCGGGCCGCCCGCGCTCCCCATGAAAAACCAGCTCCGCGGCCCCCCAGCGCGGGCGCACATGTCGGCCTCGGGGGCGTCGGCTGCTGGGGACACCGGGGCGGGGTCGGAGCCCGGTGCGGGGCCCGGGTCCGGCACTAGCACCGGCGCGGGAGCGGCGACGGGTGCGGGGGCCATGCCCTGCAAGAGCGCCGAGTGGCTGCAGGAGGAGCTGGAGGCGCGCGGCGGCGCGTCCCTGCTGCTGCTCGACTGCCGGCCGCACGAGCTCTTCGAGTCGTCGCACATCGAGACGGCCATCAACCTGGCCATCCCGGGCCTCATGCTGCGCCGCCTGCGCAAGGGCAACCTGCCCATCCGCTCCATCATCCCCAACCACGCCGACAAGGAGCGCTTCGCCACGCGCTGCAAGGCGGCCACCGTGCTGCTCTACGACGAGGCCACGGCCGAGTGGCAGCCGGAGCCCGGCGCTCCCGCCTCGGTGCTTGGCCTGCTCCTGCAAAAGCTGCGCGACGACGGCTGCCAGGCCTACTACCTCCAAGGTGAGGGCAGCACTGAGACCCCCGTCCGGGACTGGGGCTCTCCCGAGGCTCCCTGACGCCCCCGCCGGAGGCTGCTTTCTCTCCATGCGCTACGCCTGCCTGGCCGGCGCCACGTCGCCCCCGGCTCGCATCCGCCTCTACCGGGAGCTCGGCCCCCGCGGTGAGGGTTTAGACTGGCACGAGGGCCCCCTCTGCACCACCTTCTCGGCACGATTCGAGTGGGCTGAACAAACTTTCCCGGCCTGGGCTTTCCTTTTTGTTTCCCCCCCTGTTTTGGGACCATGGCAGCGCCTAGGTTCCTGCTGAGCCCCTCAGCGAGGAAGGGGCCGCCTCCTGGGACCCCAGAGATGACAGGGCACCCATGTCCAGCTCCTCCAGCCTAGAGTGTGTGTCCCTGGAAGACCAGGGTCAGGATATAGGAGCCTTTGGCAGCATTAATCCCCACCCCCAAGGTATGGGGACGTTTGGGTGGGGGGACTCCGGGCATCCCCGCTTTGGTCTCACTACTTGGGGGTCACAGCCTTTCAGAGGCACTTGGGGCAGGACTATAAGCAGCGTCCCCTGCCCTGGCTTTCCGGGACCCCCAAGTCCCCAGCCTACTGCCCTAAAGCTTGTGGAAGGGGGAGGCAGCTGGGGGGCGAGTGGCTGCAGCCGGTGTTTCCAATTAACATTCCAAAATGGCCTCTCGCTGGCAGCGGGCGGGCAGGCGGGGAGGGGAGGGGAGGCCTGCGGCACCCTCGGGCGCAGGGCCCATCCTAGCTGCAAGGCGCTCCCGGTTCTCGGCTGTGTAAAGCCCCCGCAGCCCTCCCCCTCTGTGTTTCTAAGGCTGAGGGTCCTGAGTTCTCAGGGGGAGAGGTGGAGTTGGGACCCCTTTTACGAACTTGCCACTGTGAGAGGAAAGAGCCAACCAGTGCTTTCACGCTGCCCGCCCTGACCGTGGTTGGGGGTGAGGGACAAGGACCGGAGGCCCTCTATGGACCTGTAACGGACCTGGACCCAGCTCTGGCCCCGCTGTCTCATCTGTAAGAGTGGTTCATAAACCCACAGGTGCTGAGTCGAGATGGGGTTGTCTGCTTTCCTTTACCGTTTAGTGGTTATGGAGCACCCATGGGTGCCAGGTGTGCATGGGAGCTGTGGAAGAGAAATGAGCTGGGGCCTGGCCTTAAGTGCCCTAAAGCTGGTGATATGGCTGGGACCCTGAAGCCTTATGGGTCAGGGTATGGAGCTCAGGCATGTCACTTCATCTCCTGGGGCCTCAGTTTCCCATTCTAAGTGGGTCACTGGATGGATGATGTAGAGAACACGGTACACGTGTAATATGCTTGGCAGGACCCATATTGGCCGTTGGTGGTGTCATAGCGCTTGACAGGGGCAGCCCTGGCCACTGTTGGTTTTGGGCAGCCCACTGGTCTGGGGGCATCGGCCAGTGGCATGGGCAGTCTCTCACCCAGGCCCTCTTACCCCGGCCACAGGTGGTTTCAACAAGTTCCAGACAGAGTATTCAGAGCATTGCGAGACCAACGTGGACAGCTCGTCCTCACCGAGTGGCTCACCACCCACCTCAGTGCTGGGCCTGGGGGGCCTGCGGATCAGCTCCGACTGCTCAGACGGGGAATCAGACCGAGAGCTGCCCAGCAGTGCCACCGAGTCGGACGGCAGCCCCGTGCCATCCAGCCAACCAGCCTTCCCCGTCCAGATCCTGCCCTACCTCTACCTCGGCTGTGCCAAGGACTCCACTAACCTGGACGTGCTCGGCAAGTACGGCATCAAGTATATCCTCAATGTCACGCCTAACCTGCCCAACGCCTTTGAGCATGGTGGCGAGTTCACCTATAAGCAGATCCCCATCTCCGACCACTGGAGCCAGAACCTCTCCCAGTTCTTTCCCGAGGCCATCAGCTTCATTGGTAGGTGTCGCTATGCTCTGGGTGGGGTTGGTGGGCAGGTGCGTCGAGGTGTGTACGGGACTTGGGTGTCCCTGGCGCCTGACTGGGTACCTCGGGGCCTGTCGGAGCCTGTGTGTGCCCTGCATGTGCCAGCTTGCACCCGTGGCCGAACCCATGCCTGCTGTGAGTCACCAGGGCCCTCGGGACCTGAGCAGTCCCCTGAGTCCTGGATTCCCCCACCCCCCAACTGTTGGCACCCCATGGACTCTACTGTCCAGCTTGTGTTTTTCTGGCTCTGCTGTTTTGGGCTCAGCAAGCTGAAACATCACAGCTCTCAGACCTCCCACAGGTCTTACTTGCTCTGCATCACGCCTCAGCACACATGTTTTCCAGGAGGGGGCTGCACAGTGCCTCTTTGGACTTTATTTTGTACCTGAGGGGGTTGAAGGGTAGCCCTGGAGCCAAAAGCTGACCTCAAATGGGCAGCTATTGGAATGTGGTGACCCAGAGTGGCTCAGTAGGGCCCTGGATGCTCCCGGCAGCCAGTGGGGCTTGCTTCGAGTATAGGGGAACCTCCCCCAGAGCAGTATGTTCTGCTATTTCGCTTAGAGCCCTCAGCCCCCTTCCTCCCCAGCTGACTCAAGCTCCACGAGTTGCCTTATCTTTGCCCTCCCCGTCCTGCTTCCTCTGTGGCCAGCTGGAGGCTGTTAGACTGCAGGCCATCTTCCTGGCCCAGCTCTTACCCAGGGTGTGGGGAAGGATGAATGTAAACCTGTGGCTCTCTGAGCATGGTGACCCCGTGTTTGTGCCCAGCCTCCAGTGCCAGAGAGGAGGTGGCCTGGGCAGTCATCTCCTGCTGGCGGCTGTGTCCAGTGGAGGGCGTTTTGGTGTCAGCTGGGCCGGGCTAGCATTAATAACAGGAAGTGGGAGGCTTCCCCGCCTCATCCGCTTACTGGGAACCAAAACTAGGTGCCTGGCTGGGAGGAAGGAAGGAAGCTGAGGCCTGGGGGAGGGGCCGGGACTGGGGCGTCGGGAGCTTCCCAGCTCTGCCCTGGAGGACACGGCCAGGAGGTCTCTGGGTGCCACCTGAGTGTACACTCTCTCCCCCAGCAAGACGGGAGGAGAGAGGGGGACTCCAGACTCCCAGGGCTGAGCCTGGCTCATGGGTGCCTGGATCCTTCCGAGAGGCCCCTCTGCATCTGGGGACAGAACAGGATATAGGGGTGGGGGGACAAGTGAAGGACTAGAGGCCCAAGCATCCCCTAGGACTTAGCGGGACAGGATCAAGCCCCAGCCCCCACACTGTTCAGCCACACCCTGAGAAGGCTAAAAATAAAGCCAGCGGAAGCAGTTTCACTTTGGATCACTCGGGAGTGGGTTTGGGGGCCAAGCGTTCCCCAGATCCTGGTGTGTCCCCTCCTCCTGGAGACTCCTCTCCACCACCCCATTAGCCCCAAGTCTCAAGGTCAGACCACGGGACTCTGCACAAAGCTACAACATCTCTCTCTTCCCCTGCTAGTCTTGCCCCCAGGCAGTCCCTGAATCTGGATTAAGTACCTCCTGCACACTTAGCCCCGGGTATCCTTCCAGTGGGTGAGGAGGGGCAGCTCTGCCAGAGCAAATGAGCACTAGGGGCTGAACAACTTGGGAACCTGTGCAGCGTCCTGTGGGGGTGCACTGATTGAGTGCCCACTGTGTGCCTGGGCGCCCATCGGGCCCAGAATCAGAGAGGTGTGGGGACCTTGAGTGCCCCAGAGAGCTGCCTCTTGTTAATCTCCGTGCTTGGCACAGCTGTGGCACGGGGAGAGGCAGCAGTCCCTGGGCCCCGGGAGGAGTGATTACAGGACTGAGCTGTTCAGTGGCTCTGCCAGTGTTTATTGAGCTCCTACTGGATGTCAGGCAGAGGAGTCGGAGAGCGGCGCTGGGAGAAGCTGGGAGGGTCCGCAGAACCTGGTTGGCTGTGGTGGGAATGTCACCGGTGCAGGGGTCTGCTGGGAAGTCCCATAAGTGAGAGCGGAGGCTCACTTCGTCTAGCCTCCCTTGTAAAACCTCAGATGCCGCCTTCTTGCCCGTCGCTGGCTGTGCAGGAGTAAGGCTAAGGTGTGGGGGACAGGGCAGCGCCGAGTGTAGGGCTGGGCCCCCCATTCCCTTTCGAGGGCCTCCCTTGGGCCTGTTCCCAGGAAGCCCTCGGCAAGGGTCCCCACAGGAGCCCCAGGAGAACAAGCTCGGCCTCTGCTGCCAGGCCAGGGGCTGACAGTGGTGTGCTAGGAGTTAGGAGGAGCCTCTCTGTGGTCTTGGGCTTGTCACTCTGTTTTTGTGGCTGTGACCTCATTTATAAAATGAACTTGCTGACCGTGGTGCAGATGGCCTGATAGGACACGGGTGACCCCCTCGGCACAGGCCGGGCAGTCAGCTGTCGCAGTAGTGGTCCGAGCAGCGACTGTGACCATCACTGGTGCCAGTGTTCAGAGAGCCCTCTCTTGGCTCAGGTCCTTACAAGAGCACTGTGAACAGGGGGGCCCATTTTATGGATAAGGAAACTGAGGCCCCGGGACATGAGTGACTTGAAGCTAATGCATGGCAGCGCCCTCTCCACATTCGTGCTCTTGACCTCCACCTCAAACTGCCATTCCACCCTTGTGGGCCTCCACCAGGTCCCCCAAGAATCAGTCAGCGCCAGCTAGTGACTATGCCAACCTCCGCGCCCTGGCACCACTCCAGCTCCCCGGAGGAGGCGCCTTCCTAACCCATGCCTGTGTGTTTCAGATGAGGCCCGCTCCAAGAAGTGTGGCGTCCTGGTGCACTGCCTAGCAGGAATCAGCCGCTCGGTGACAGTCACCGTGGCCTACCTGATGCAGAAGATGAATCTGTCGCTCAACGATGCCTACGACTTCGTCAAGAGAAAAAAGTCCAACATCTCGCCCAACTTCAACTTTATGGGGCAGCTGCTGGACTTCGAGCGGACGCTGGGGCTGAGCAGCCCGTGCGACAACCATACCCCCAGCGAGCAGCTCTACTTCTCCACGCCCACCAACCACAACCTGTTCCCGCTCAACACCCTGGAGTCCACGTGAGGCTGGGTGCAGGTGGGCGGGGCCGGCCCCTCCCGACGCCCACCTTGAGCCAGGTGGGCGGCCCACTCCTGCTACGTCCAGCCAGAACCTAGACATCGTGGGCCATGGCCTGTGCCCAGAGGCCCAGGCTGGTGGGTGGCCAAGCTTCCCTCAGTGCCCGGAGGGGGCGGACCCTGCAGCAAGGCCTCTCTCCACAGGACATCCCTGGGAGGCCCTGAGCTCTGGGACGCATGGCCTCGGGAGGCCGGTGGGGCCTCACCCTTGTCCCAGGATACTCCACCGGCAGATGGCCCGGCCAGTTTGGCTGTTTTTTTAAAGACACATCCACGGACCTGAGTTTACTTTTTACTTTTGGCAGGTAAATCCAAGCTCCCCGGAGCATGGCAAGTGTTCAAGCTCTTCTCGATTTTTCTTTTTTAACGAAAAGTGTTATTTTCAGGCTACATGCAACAGTGGATTGTATAAACCAGTATTTCATCCCTTCCCTGATCCGTTGAGAGAGAGAAGTGTTCTCAGTTTTGTTTTTCTTCCTATTTCCAAAAGCAATGATTGGTTTTTTTTGTTTTTGTTTTTAATGGAAAAAGACAAACCCCATGTTGATCTTGACCAAATGCGTTTTGCACATGTGTGAAGCCTCCCATTTCTGCAGCAGGCCCTTCTCGAAGGGGCGGCTTGCTGCTCTCTCGGCACCAGACCCCCAGTCCTGCCCACGTCTCTCGGCCCAGCCCCATGGCACTGTACTTGCAAGACGTGACTGCTGGGCTGCCGGGTGGGCTGTGTGTGGCCTGTGCGTTCTCTGCCCTCCAGCGGCCTCTGCAGCCTCCCTGAGGCAGGAGATGGGAGGCTCTGCTGCCACCCCTACCGGAGGTGGGGCTGTGGGGGGCTGCCAAGCAGTAGCATTAGCCCTCTGGGCTCAGCCCGTAGGAGGGCCTGGGCCCCGGGCCCTTTTTCTACGTACCCACTACTTCTGTCTCTCTCTTTCTCTCTCTCTCTCTCTCTCTCTCTCTCTCCCCATTTGTTTGTGACTGAGAGAGGAGGCCCAGGGGCTGGGGGAAGCTTAGGTGGTGGAGGCCCAGCCCTGTCCCTCACCCTGGCTGTTGCTTCGGTCTAGCTGCCACTCCTAGGCCCCTTGTCCCGTGGACGCTTGCCCTGCACTCATCTTGCCCATGCCTTCTACTACCAGGAAACTCGCACCCGTTTCAATCCCAGGGGGCAGGGGCGGAAGGGGCAAGGATGGACAAGTGAAAGGGGTATGGGGCTCTGTCCACCCCCTCCCAGGATCCATAGAACAAAGCCACGGATTCCGTTATCTTCCTCCAGTTTCGTTCCTTCTCCAGCCTGCGTCCCGCCAGGTGTCAGGACGGCACAGGGGCCCAGGGAGTGGGGAGTGGTCAGGCTGGGGTCCCTGAGTGAGCCAGTACCTGGTGTGTGAGCGAGGCCACGGAAGCTCTGCCCCACTGCGTCTTACCTCACGGGGCGGTTTTCAGGGATTCTTAAAGGCAGCGGATTAAAATCTTGCCACAGTCGAGAAATTGACAAAAAGCTTCCATGCTGTACATGGTTCTTTCTCTTTTTTACTTTTAGAAAGAAAAACCTGGAAAGATGCATCAGATTTGTGTAAATGAGAGTATGCCAGGAGGGTGGCCAGTTTTGCTTTATGATCTTATGAAGGAAAATTTGTGACCCAACATACGTGTATACACACACACATACATATATATATATCCCGAACCAGCAACGGGACTTTGTTTATATTGCAAATAAATATTATTTTTTCTTTAAAACAAGTTGTGGTGTCCAGTAAGGGCCTGGGGCCGGGGGTTGGTGGGGGAGCAGCATTCCAGCACCTACTTTGGGTGATCTGCTGGGCTGGGAGGGGGAGGAGTGGCCGGGCCTTGGGGGAGACAGCTGAGGTATGGCATTTCCCCAGCCTTTGGGTGCTATCGACAGAGACCACAGGGCTTTCTCCATGGGCTTCTGCTGATTGGTTGACAGGAGATGGAGGCTTGGAGAGGTTTGGGGGACTGAGGTCACACAACTGGGCCCCTGCTCACCCTGAATCCCTCAGGGCTGTCTACTCGGACATTGGGCAGATTTGCTCAGGGCTCTGGGCTCTTGATTGGGCCCTGGGGCTCTGAGCTTTCCTCTTTTTGCTCTTGTGCGTGGAACAGAGGTGTGTGTTCACCTCATCCTTCTTCTCAACTCCCACCCTCCCATAGTCCCTGGGAAGCCTGTGGAATATGAAACCTGGCTAGTGACTGGTCAGCCCTGCTCTGTTCCCCAGGAGCTGGGCAGCCTCAGGTCACTCAAACCCTTTGGCCTCTCTTCCCATCTGTGAAGTGGAATCATTCACACTCAGATACCCTGTGCTTTTTGTGCTTGGGGCACGAGGAGCATGTTTAATTGGTTTCCTGGTCTGGGCCTACAGGATGGAACTGGCCATGCCTGGCTTCTCCAGAGCAAGTGAGCGTCCACCCACCATGCAGAGCCCTTCTGGGGGCTGGAGGAAGGATGGTGGCCATGGCCTGGGGATGTGAGGCCCTCAGTGGGTGACCTAGCTCCATGTGGAATGGAACTTCGGAGGGATTTACGTTTCCTTTGCCTCTGACTGGGTTGAGTGAGCCTCAGGCAGGAACTAGGTGCTGACTCCATTTCCTCATCTCTGCCTGTCTTCTGGCTTTATCCTTTCTGCGGTGACCACCACCTGGCTGGCCGCAGGCAAGTAGGCAGGTGCAGTGGGTCAGGGCAACTCTTCCCCTTTCCAAAGACTCCCGGGCTCTACTTGTTTTTTTGTCCCTGACACCTCTGACCATGTTACATTCAACCAGAGCACAGTCATGACTTCAGGAGTATGATGAGGGGTAGAGGGCATGTTCTTCAAGCAAAGGGCCTGTGGTTCCAATCCCAGATGTGTGGCTACTAGCTTCTTGCCCCCCTCAGCTTGCTTTAGAATGGGGGAACACTGGTGCAGCCAGCAGGCCTGGGGGAGGCGGAGGGGGCTTCTCACAGCCTTGGCAAAGGGGCGGGTTCTGCTTTCGCCCTTGGGCTCCCTCAGGGCCCTGGTCCTTCTGTGCCAGGGGCAGGCAAGGGGGTGGGGGCCTGAGCAAGCAGAGACTGGGCCTTTGTTCCCTCTCGCTGCCCTTGGCCGGGGCCGGGGAAGCCCGCGGGTGCCGGGCTGGGGGCTGGGCCCTCGACAGGCCGAGTAAGCGCCTGGCAGTGCCAGTGTGCCCAAGCACAGGGTGGGGGGTGGGAGCAGTGCTGCCTCCTGAACCAGCTCCTCAAGTAGAGGCCCAGGGGGCTTTACCTCCTGTGCAACCTCAGGCCAGGTGGCCTCGCCGGCCCTCAGTGTCCTCATCTGAGGGAATTTGCACCTCAGCACCGCGCTCAGCTGCGGTTCCCTTCAGCTTGTCTCTGGTGGGGACAGAGGACCACGTCATGGCGGGGCAGACTTCGGGCTCAGCCAAACTTGCACGGCTGTCTCTCCTCCAGCTCCCAGGTGCCACCTCATGGGCCCTTGCTCTGTCTCCTGGTCTGAGCTCCTGTGATTCCACTCTGTTTCTGCTGTGCTGTTCCCCATGGCGCTGTCTGTCCCAAGCCACCTTTGGCTGAAGCCCTGGATGCCGGTGTCCCCTGAGCACCAGGAACCAGCTCTCTGAGGTTGATCTGCTTAGCTCCTGGGTGCTCAGTCCCATCTCTCCTTCTGACACCCCTTTGCCTCCCTTTGGATTCCTGTGTCTCTCTTCATCCCAACCCAGGCCCCAGGAGTGCCCCCCCTTCCATTCCCTTCCAGCCACTTCCCAGCCTTTTCATGGGAGGAAGATGTGAGCCACTCACTCACTGGCACATTCATCCCCCAGCCATTTCCTGTGCCGGCTGGGCTGCCCCAGGGGTGGGAACATGCCTGAGGGAAGTCTGGTGATGTCAGGCTGGGTGGCAGACTAATGGGGCCCTCAGCTTGTCCTCTGATAAATGAATCAGGTGCAACAGCAGGAGTGACTAAGGCTGGACATGAGAAAGAACTTGCAGAACTATGGAGCAGCCCCCCTGCAGGGCATCTGACAAGTTGACCACAAAAGAGATGAATGTTTTCCTAGGGGCATCCTGCTCTGAGCTTGGGGGAGGGGCAGGCAGCACTCAGGAGAGGGGCTGCCCCCCACCCACTAGGGCCTCTCCCCAGGGTGCAAACATCGTCATCCCTCACGAATGGGGCAGGGTGGAGGCGGGCAGCGAACCCACACTGGAGCCTGCCTCCTCCCCTAACATCGCCACTGCCCGGCACACTCAGGCCTGCCTCTGGACACCATGTCTGCATTGGGCCGTCTTCTACATCAGTCTGGATGTGGCCAGGAACACCAGCATCCACACCAAACCCTTAAGCTGGAAAGCCTGATGTGGGAACCAGGTGTCGGAACGTGCCGACCTCTGGGCACCCCAGGAGCCTGTGTTGCATGACGGATGTCTGGGTCCTGATATTTGATATATTTCCTCTGGACTCCACCTGAGCACAGCCCTCTCACCTCCCCCAGAGGTCTTCTGGGATCGGTCCCATCTAACTCCTGATACTCAGCAGACCTGAGAGCCTGGATTGTCCTGTCCCCCCAACCCCATACAGATAGGGAAAACGAGGCTCAGATGGGGTCTTAGAGTGAGTCAGGGAAGAAGCTAGGCCTCCCCGCACCGCTGCCCTGTGTCTTTTCACCCAGATCCGGCCTCCGCCATCGGGCTGAGAGCCTTCTCTATCAGGCCCCGAGAAGGGCCAGACACATACGCATGTGCACATGCGTGCACACACGGCCCCCTCGTTTCTCAGACAGGACAAGCCCAAGCAGGTCGCGTAGTGATGGAGGAACCGCCTGCCTCTGACTCCAGCCTCCTCTCATTAGGGCGCGGGCGGGGTGAGGTCATCCCTTCCCAGGCAAGGCCATGAAAGGCCATCATTAGCAGCTCTCAAGAGGTAAGATGAGGCCTCAGCCCCGTTGTCTCTGTCCGGGTCAGATTAGCCTCCACGGGAGACAAGGGACTCCAGTGCCCACCAGAACAGCTTTTGCTCAGGCAGCCAACCCCCTTCCCAGGGCCCCATCCACAGCTCCAGGGGAATAATCTGCCTTGTGGCTTCTGTGCATCTATAGGATCTTCACCGGCCCCTTCCACACCAGCGCGTCCTCGGGCCCAAGGTCCTTCCACCCCTGCTGCTTGCAAAGGAGGAGCTGCAGCCCTTTCTCTAGGGTTGGATGGGCCAGGGAGGAACCAGGTGTGGTCCAGAGAACAAGGGAGCTCCTAAAGAGCTTTAAGCCTAGGGCTGACAGGGTCTGGTTGTCACTAGAAAGATCCCCTAGCTACTCAGTGGAGAACAGTCTGAAGGGCAACGTGCAGGACAGGGGATGGTGGGGAGGCTGAGCTCGTCACTCAGGGTAGGGGAGGCTGGACCGCTACGGACCAGAAGAGGATGAGCCACACCTGCAGGACCAGCAGTGTGGAGGCTACTCATGGGAGGCAGGACCCATTGTGTGGACAGAAGTCCCCAGCTTGTCTGATTCCGTGTCTATGGCCTGAAAGGCAGCCGCCATGCCTCATCGAAGGAGGAGTCTTAGCCAGGACATGTGTGGGTCCGTGTTGGAACCCTGGCCACTGGAGTCTGCATTCCCACTCACCTGCCCCCACCCCTCAATGTGTATCCACACATTGAACACCCAGAGAGAGGCAGGAGTCACCAGGGTCCTCCCTCCTACTGGAGATATTCCTGGTGGCAGCACAGCCCTCTCAGACTCTTGGTTTCCTCTTCCTCAGGCACCTGGCTGGCTCAATTGATGGAGTGCAACTCTTGATCGCGGGGTTGTGGGTTTGAGCCCCATGTTGAGTGTAGAGAGTACTTAAAAATCTTGTGAGGTGGCGGGGGAAGAGAGCTATGGGTCTAAGAGTAAAAAGCAGGGGACGCCTGGGGGGCTCAGCGGTTGAGCATCTGCCTTCGGCTCAGAGTGTGATCCTGGAGTCCCCGGATCGAGTCCCACATTGGGCTCCCTGCGAGGAGCCTGCTTCTCCCTCTGTCTATCTCCCTGCCTCTCTCTCTGTGTCTCTCATGAATAAATAAAATCTTAAAAAAAAAAAAAAAAGTAGAAAGCAGGATGAAGGGCCTTGGGAATGTGAATCATGATGCCAATTTAACTGTGACCACCCCACCAAGGGCCATCTCCCAGAGGCAGCTATTGCTGATGGCTGGGTGACCTCGGCCGGCCTCCCCCATACCCAGTTCAAGTACCCTGTGTTCACAGGCAAAAAAATGAGAATAAGGACTCTGATGGCCCTCGTTCTTGGGACATAGGGATTTTGGCCCAGACCTTCACTTCCATCCCAAGGGCCGGATAGCCTGGTATCAGGAGTAGCCTAGGAGCCAGTAACCAGCCTGAAAGGAGAAGGCTGGAGTTCAGGGCTGGAGGGCCTTGGCAGGGTACCTGACTGGGGAGGGGTGAGCCAGGCTGCCCCCCCCTTGCTCAAGTAGACTCCTTTGCTGCAGCCCCTTGAGGACACTTGCTTCTCCCATCTACCTGCCTAGGGGACTCTCCCACAGTTTCTCCCGGTCATGGGGGTCTGAGAAATTTATAGTCTGCTCCCAGGTAAGCCCTGGCCCCTGCTCCAAGCTCTATGGCCCATCCCTCCGTGCTCCCAGCCTGCCCAAGGCTGGTTCGATCAGACAATTCTAGGTGTCTTCCTGGGATTGTCAGAAAGGGCGTTGAGTTCAATCTCTCACGCTATTCCTTTGCTCAGCCTGTTATCCTACCCTGCTTGTCCAAAGCCCCTCCTGTCCAGCACCTCTAATTCCTAAGTCTTGCCCGTCCTCAGCACCTCATGTGGGCGAGCCCGCCTTTGATCCCCCATTCACACATGCCTGACACCTGGGCTGGCTGAAGCTACTTCCCTTCTCTCCTCCACAGAGCATAGCCTGGGGGGCTTAGGATGGTGCTCCAGGTTGGGGCACAACAGGAACAAAGGCCTGGCTCGCGCTTTCCCTCAGAACCCTGGAGCCAGGCCTCTGCAGCCCTCTCCCCTGGCCCTGGGAAAGAGAGAGGCTGGACACCACTGCCCCTCCCTGGTCACTGGGCACTCAGGTTGTCTCTGGTCTTCATTGTCCCATCAGGCCCTCTGGACCAGGACTCTGGGTGTCGTGTTTTCTGCATTTTGGGCTCTTTCTCTGGGCCTCGTGCCCAGAAGTGGCATTTCCGGGGCAAACACCTGTGCTCCATTTTCCCAATTGGTTTCTGAAAGAAAGGCAGGATCATTTATCTTTTATGCTTGGCTATTATTGTAGCTGATTTGGAGAAGCCGTGTGTCGGTCGGTGGTGCCAGGCATCCAGCAGGGGCTCAGCAAAGCACTGGGGGCTGAACCATTCCTCAGCTGGAGCCCCTGCCTGGGGCAACCCCTCCAGCTGTCCCCCACGGCCGCCCTGCCTTGGAGTTGCGCTAAGTATCTGGTCCTCTGGCAGGAAGAACTGTAATAACAGCACATGTATGTGGCCCTTGCTGTGGGCCACGGTACCCTGCCAGCTTTACATGATAAACTCAATGGATCCTCCCAGCAGCCCTCAGAGAGAGGTGCTGGATTATCCCCGATGCACAGAGGAAGAAGCCAAGACAGAGCAGTGAAGCCTGAAAGGTGCCGTGCTGGGGTTGGGGTGCAGGTCTGGCTGGATTGAGACGCCCTCCTCTCAACTAACTCAGCCTGAGAGGTAAAGGGTAGCTTTGAGCCTTTGGCCCCGCCAATCTGGATACCACTTGGTCTCCTACCTATGCCAACCCCAGGAAAGTAGCATCTCAGAGGAGGGAGTCTATAGGCCCCTTTCTGAAGGGACTGGGATGCATCTGTGGGTTCCCCAGGACTGGGCAGGAGAGGTAGAGAAGGAGAGCTGACAATAGGTCAGGAGGCTTGGGGAGGAGTGTGGAGTCAGGGCTGTCCTGGAGTGTGCAGGCTGGAGGGGCAGAAAGACCAGGGACACCAATTCTAACAGGTAAGTTCATCTGGGAGGCTTCCCAGAGACGGGACGGCTTGTGGTGGAGAACCTCCTGCTGTTCCTGCCTCTGGGCCTTTGCACATGCTATTTCCTCCTTCTGGACTACTCTGCATCATCCACGCCCCCTTCAGTTGGCTACCTCTCTCTATTCTTTCCCTGAGCCAAGCTCAGATGCCTCCTCCTTTAGAAAGCCTCCCTGACCTCTTCCCCGAGCTGGTGTTCTGGTGCCTCCTCTGGCTCCCATGGCCTTCTGTGTAGCCCCATTCCCTGGGCCCTGTTGGCCAGGGTGCTGGGTCCAGCTGAGTGTCATCAGCCCCCTGGCCATTGTCCGGGGCACTTCCAGAACCTTGCCTGGGTCTGGATGTCAGGCCTGTGTGACCTGTGGCTATAGATGTGTACCTGGAGGACACAGCTCACTGTGGAGCCTCATGCGTCCAGGCGTTGCCAATTCTGCACCTGCTTAGGCCTTTGGTGGTGCCCAGGAGGCAGAACTGGGTGTCTCCGCACCCCTGGCTGGGTCTCCTGCCCCTGCAGCCCCTGTTCTTATTGCCTCCGTGCCCACCCGGATCGCCTGCCTTCCCGTTTAGTTCCAGCCAGCCTGAGAAGGGTCTGGCAACTCCTGTTTATAAATATCTGCCACTGCCACAGCTAAGTGGAGGGGTCTGGAGGCCACGCTAATTGATTAATTAAACCCTCTCGGTTAATTAGCTCCATCCCTCCAGGGAAAAAAGTCTAGAGCTGGAGCCAGAGCCTCGCCTGGACTGAGGGAGGGTTTAATTAGCCTGGGTCAGGCTGAGCCTGATGCCAGCTGCTGGGGGCAGTGGCGAGTCGGGGAGCAGAATAGTTCTAAGCCTTGGAGCCAGCTGGGCCACCTGGGGTGAGGAGAAGGGGCTCCAGTTCCGGCCTGGACCAACCCCTCCTGACCACCTCTGCCTAGCCCTCCTGGCTCTCCACCTGAACCCCAGAGGCTGGAGGCAGCTGGACCTGAGGAGCAGCAGAGGAGGGGGGATCCCTCAAGGGGGCAGGACCAGGGGAAACAAGGAATGAAGCCTGGATCTGGAGAGAGAAAATAGCCTTTGCTGTGGTCAGTGCTCCCATGCAGTGGCTGAGGAACACTCCAAACTGTAGATGGGGCCTCTCGCCCCTGATTGCTACTGCACAGAGAAGGCCTTGAATGCCAGCATCAGAGCTTGAACTTTCTCTGCGTGTGGGGGTCATGACAGTTGGAAGCCAAGGAGGGATCTAATCAGGTTTGGGTTTGAGAAAGACCTCAGGGTCAGCTGCTGAGGGGAGAACAGATTGGAGGGGCGGGAGAAGAGTACCAGCAAGGAGGGGACTTCAAGGGTCCAGAGGCAACGGAAGTCCATCAGCCAACCAGCTAGTGCCGTATGGCCCAGGGCTACCCACTTCCCTTCTCTGGGCCTCTTGCCCCTCATCTTGAAGGTTGGGGGAAAGGGTTCCCTAGACCACAGCCTCAGGATGTGAATGTCACTGGCAAGTTTCTTGCCCCAGGACAAAGCACCTTCTTTACCCCCCTCCCCAAGCCCACGGCATCCTGCCTCACAGGTTCGCACTCATGCTGCAGGGCAGAGCCTAGCCCCCAGCACTGGGGCCGCATCCCAACACGATCTGCAGTACCAGCCCAGCTGGAGAGCTCAGCGGAGGGAGGGGACAGGACACTGTGGTCGGCGACACCTGTGCTCTGGCCGGCCCTGCGGGGTGGTGGCCATGGGTAGGAGTCTGAGAGCCCAGGCCACTCTGACTGCCACAGGCAGCAGGCAGGGCTGCAGCCTTGGCACGAAGCCTGCTCTGGGTCGGTCCTCCAGCTCCCTGAGTGGCTGCCCAAGTGGGAACAATGACCCTTTCACGTCACGCCTCCTCCAGTCACAGCAACTTTGGCGCCGCAGGACAAAGGGGCCATTTCATCATTGTTGGGCTGGATCAACAGCCCGCCAGCCTGAGCCCTGCTGCCCCCGCCCAGGCCTAGGCCACGCGGGGAGGCCGACTACCAGCCTGGCCAGAGCCCCACACCTTCGCTCCATCTGGCCCAGTCGCGCGTGTCCCAGACACCCTCCTTGCCTTCCTTACCTTGCCCTGTCGGCTCCGCACCCGACCGTGCTCCTGGCTCCCTCCCTCCCGAAGCCTCGGTCCCCCCATCTGCCGGAAGGGGGCTGGGTGTCGGCGACCCTGTGGGCTAAGACTTCCCTGCTGCGGCCCTGCTCCAGCCAGTGCTGGGGAAACAGGTCTCTCCACATCAGTCCTCGCCAGGCCCCTGCCCGGCCTCCGCTCCCGGTGACCCTCCACGGTGTGAGCTAGCTCCAGGCCACCTTTGCTTGTCCTTGAGCTAGTCTCAGCCCCTCAAGAGCACCTAGTTGTAAGAGGCCCACAGGACTAGGGCTCCCTCTTGGCACACACAGCCTCACTTCCCGCCTCCCTTTGTTAGGGGTTGGGGTTGGAGCCCTGAGCCCCAGGCTTCCTTCTTTTTCCATTTGGCCAGGGTTTGCCAGGCTTCTCCAGCGGGAGAGAGATGCGACCATGGGGAAGAGGTCCCAGACCAGGGCACTAGACAGAAACTGCCTCTTCTATCCACTGTAGTCAGAGCTGGGTCATAGAAAAGCCTGAGAATCCACACATCAGGGGCCCAAGGCACCCTCAGAAGCAGAGGCCATGGGCTGAGGAGTGGCCTCGTGGCAGGTGCCCACAGCCTGAGCCTGCAGGCAGCATGGTATGGATAAATCACCACCCCGTGGAGGACAGGAAGGCTCATCAGTCTGGGTCCCAGCCACGGGAGTGGTGCCAAGGGCTGGGGGATCACCACTGGGCACATCTACTCGACATAAACTGTAGGAGCAGCCAGTTCCTGAGAGGATCCTGCACTATGGGCCTGGGTTGCCCCTTCTGCTCAAGGAGGCCCTGGACTCTACCCCGGTGGGCTCTTTCCCTGGTCCTGAGGATGAGCCAGACTAGGAGGGTGGGCTCCAGATATTGGGGCAGGGGAAAGCCAGGGGTAATGGGTTCCACAGTTTTCCCACTTTACAGATGAGAACCCCAAGGCTCAAAGGGTTGTAGTGACAAGTCTAAGCCACACAGCAGGTGAGCAACAGAGCAGAGACTCAGCAACCAGGTAGGAGGGACCTGGAGTCAGGGGCTGGTGGCCACTGGGGCCTGGTCTTGGGTGGCCTGTTTGGGTGCTGGCCGGTAGGCTGGCTGCTGGGGGCAGACACGATGTGCATGGCTGTAGGGGATGTGCCGGGCGAGGGCCACTCCCTGGCTCCTACAGCCGCCGTCCTCCCAACCCTGCCCAGCCAGGCCCGGCGGCACTGTGCGCACATTGCCCATTTGCCCTGCCTCACTTCCTCTGACTAAGATGACAGAATCACGCCTTCAGGGGACTGGAGCCTGGCACCCGTCGGCAGGAAATGCCCGGCCCAGCCCTCCCTGGAGCCGGCCTGCCCTGACACCCCTTCTTCTGGGCTCCCAGGAGCATGTGGTGGGGGTGGGGCTGCTGCCCTGGCTAGAGGGTGCTGGGTTCAGCCTGGGCCACATCGGGCAGCCAGGGGTGGAGGTGGGTGCTCTCCCACCCAGGCCAGGCCAAGCTACCTTCATCTTACTGACCTCCAGCCTCAGAATCTCTAGTGCCTGAGGCCTCCTGCAGCCTCAAGCCCAGCGCCCGGGGAGGAGGTAAGGGCTGAGCCCCTGCTCTAACTCCAGGTGCAAAAGGCCAAGACCTGGACTCGGAGCACACTTTGACGGCCTTTAATTCCAAGGCAGACCCTTCAGGGAATAGACAGCTTGAGGCTGCCTCGAGGTACCTGGGGACAGAAGTGGGGACCTGACCTGCTGACCCTGAGGATTGCCCCCAGCAGCATCCCCAGACAACCTGCTGCATTTGCCATCAGGGTGAGGTGGGGGTCAGGGGAATGGGGCTTCAGGTAATTTTTGCATCCAGGCAGGGTCACCACTCCAACACAGCCCCCAATGTCCAGGCTCTGCCCAGGTCCTAGGTCCCAGCAGTGGCCAGCTCACCCCCAAGCTGGGCCTGTACTAAGCAGAGTAGGCTACTGAGGTCTGAGGGAGAGGCACAGAGGGGCCCAAGCGCTCCTTAGCAGGGAGGCCGTGGCTTTGGAGTCTGGCTCTAGCTCTGCCTCTGAAGGGCCACAAGCCTGCAGCCATGTCTCCCCACTCCCTGGACCTCGGTCTGCCCAAATGCACCCTGGCTGGACTTGTTGAGGATCTCCTCCCAGCTCAGACACTCTGAGTTCTTGGGTAACACCTGCTAGGCCAAACCCACCAGCATCTGTTAGCCAACAGGCCCCCAGGTGGCCTCCCCATCTATCTCAAGGACTCCAGGATGGAACTCGACTCTGTCCTCAGTCTCTGTTCCCCCACGAAGTGTTCCTCTGAGGAGGTCACACAGGGCTCTCCTGGCAGCTTCCGTCAGCCCAAGACGTGGGGGAGCCTCTCTCTGTGTAGGTGTGCACCCCACTGCACCCTGGGCACATGAGTGGCTTCAAGCTGTGTGATCTGAGGACCACCCTGCCCTCTCTGGGCCTCAGCTGCCGCCTCTATTCAGGGAGTCCCTGAGCTTCTCAGGGGCTATGGTCAGGATCTCTGATCAACAAAAGCTCTGGGGGGTGCGCTGGGGGGCTCAGTCAGTTACGCATCTGCATTTGGCTCAGGCCATGATCCCAGGGTCCTGGGATCAAGCCCCGAGTTGGGCTCCCTGCTCCACGGGGAGCCTGCTTCTCCGTCTCCCACTGCTGCTCCTCCTGCTTGTGCTCTCTTGGTTCTCTCTCTGTGTCAGATATATAAATAAAATCTTAAAAAAAAAAAAAAAAAGCTCTGGAAACAGCCTAGCCGAGAGGGTATGGTATACGGGCTGCCGTGTCTCGGGGGGTGGAGGGGTGGTGAGCTGCGTGGCACAGCTGCATCTGGCTTTGTATTCAGACTGGCTTGTTGTCTCGCCTTCAGAAGGGGTCAGCTGTGTGAACCCTCCCTCCTGCCAGCCTCACTGAAACAGAGATAATAAAGATACCTGGCTCATCAGGTGTGGCAGTGACTGGTCTGAGCCACAGGCCCAGGGAGCATAGGTACAGCTGTCACTGGGTCAAGGTGTAGGAGCTTCCAGACACCCTTCAGTGGCCCCGGAGCCCTGGGCTGGGATGGATCCCCCCACCCACCCCGCCCTGAACACACCCTCAGGCACTGTCCAAACAGCCGCACTCTGGACGACTGAGGGGGTAGAAATGCTGCCTTGAAGGTAGGGGACACAGTCTGGTGACCCTGCAGGTAAGTGGGAAGAACTGGGCACTGTGGCCGGTCTCAGAGGCTCCAGGGCAGGGGTGGGGGCAGGGGTCAAGCCCTCGGGGAGGGTGGTCTGGGGTGTCTCTCCTCTGACAGTAGGACTCTGAATGCTCCAGTTGGTCAGAGCCTGGACTCTGGGTTGGGGGTAGTCCTGGGGCCTCAGCTGATGCCAGTGGACTCAGCCACGCTCTCCCTCCCAGGAGCATTCTGCTCCCTGGGTGTCTGGGGCCAGCAGTGACCCTTGCTCAGAGCTGGAGACTTCACATGAGGTCTCCAGACTCTTCCACCAGGTCCCGGTTTTACTGTATGGGTGGAAACTGAGGAGACGGGCCAGCCACCCAAACCCCAGCCCTTGTCTGGGCAGGAAAGAGGGAATGGGGGTGCTTCATCTTGGGGTCAGGCCCAGGTCCAGAGAGACTTAGAGACACAGGGAGCCCGAGGCATAGTGGTGCTGAATCTCCCTTCTGTCCCCCAGCCAGTTGCCTCCTGCTCCAGCTGGCATTGCCTCTTCCAGGAAGCTGCCCTGGCCTCAGACCGAGTTAAATGTCTTCACCAGTTACCAGTGCTGGGAGGGCTTGTCTCTGCAGGGTCCCCGTGAGACTAGGAGGGCAAGGTGGGCTTGAACATGTGGTGTCCTCATGGGGGGACAGCACTGGGTAAGGATGCAGGTGAACTGCTAGCGCAGGGTGGGGCGTTCAGGTGACTTTACCCCAGGCCACAGGCAAAACTGAGCTGCAAGTGGGGCTGGGGCAGCTCCTCCCCTTCGTACCTGCCCCCAGCCCACCAGGGGCAGGGAACCTGGAGATACTTTTTGGAAGCCATCCGGCAACTTGAGTCCAAAGGCCTAAAAATATACGTACCCTTTAACCCAGCAGTCCTATTCCCAGGAATATGCCCCCAAAAAATCACCGCTTGATGGAAAGTAGAAGCAGTTAGCCTCTAACTTGCTCTGTGGTCTAAGAGAGTTACTCTTTGGACCTCAGTTCCCCGCGTATGACGAAGCCCTTGTCAGGTCTAAGGTCCCCCTTCGGCAGACGTGGCTAATGGATCACAGACTCCTTCAGGGCCCTGACCTTCTGTGTCTTCTGATGGGCTCTGGATGCCCTGGACCATCGAAGCAGAATCTGCCCCTTTAGTCACAGGACATCCTTCCAGTGCCCCCCATGGGGTCTAGAGGCCTCTGGGGGAGCTCAGCAGACCCGGCCATCTCTGGGCTAGCGGTCGGTGAGGCACGGCACTTCGGTAAGCCGTGGGAAGAAAACTGTCCTTCCCCTCTCATGACAGGGGTGGGGGTGGGGGTGTCAGGGCACCATGTCTAGGAGCAGGACCTGGGTCTGGTGACCCTTGAAGCCACCCACCTTTGGTTCCCATCAGCTCCAGAAGCTGATGTCCAGAGTCCCCTGAGTGGATCGTTGCCTTCCCAGGAAGCAGTGCTCTAGTCATGTCACCAACTCCCCACTGCTTGGTCCTATAGGCTGCAGTGGGGGTGGGCTCTGCTCTCCACAGAGCTGTTTTGCCACTCTCTGCTTAATTCTGAGAGCTTCTGGGAAGATGTGAGGTGGCTGTCCTTCTCTGGGAGAGGCTGGTGGGTGCTTTGACAGCACACCCCACAGGGACCCATTTCACCGTTATAGGGACCTGCCCTCATGTCCCCCTCTTTGGCCATTCCCCAGCCTCAACATGGTATTAGCTCACTGCTTGCCCTACCTATCCTGGGTCCTGAGAAGGTTAGGGCTGGACGGGCCCTCAGGAGGTCATTTGTCCTGCCCTTGCCTCCAGGCCCTGTTGCCTGCAAACCCTTTGTGTTCCCAACAGGAGGTGAGTGGAGCTTCTGGCTTGTGTGAGCTGTGTGGGTCCGTGAAACAGAGATAGAATCTGCTGGACGAGGAGGATGACCCAGCAATTAGGTGATTAATCCAGAGGCACTGTAGGCTACACTAGAAAGTTTAAGCCATGACACCTGCCCCCAGATCTCACAGGCCAACTGAGGCAGGGAAGAGGAAATTACATGGATTCACCTTCCTGTGTGCCAGGCTCTGTTCCAAGCACACATCACCTCATTTCACCCTCAAGGGGAGGGGATTATTTCCCCCATCTTTTGAGCAACACGAGGCACTGAGCCACGAAATGAGCCAGTGATCCCGCAGGCAGTGGGGAGAGAGCCTGGGAGGCACGAAAGCAAGCATAAAGGCCGGGTGAGGGTCCCTTAGTCACCTGCGGCATCCACACTACTGACAGGAGCTACCGCAGCTGCTGGGGGCCTGTCTGCTCTGGCCTCTCTCAGCCACACAGCCTGGGCCCTGGCTTCACCCCTGCAGCCTCTGCTGCAGCCTCTAGATGTGCCTGGAATCCCAAAGTGGAGCTGCAGAGTCCACTTGCCCAGCGCCTCTGCGGCTCCAGGCCAGGTCGGGTGCGCCTCCTGGCACAGCGTGAGCTGCTGCGGCATCTGCCCCAGGCCTCAGGGATCCCTATGTGGAGAGAAGGGGAGTGAATTTGGCAGCAGCCTCCCACTGCTCCCCACCTGGGAGAAGGGTGTGGGGGCAAAGGGACTCCTGCAAAGCCCTCTCTGGAGGGCCGCCCACAGCCACGCCGATGCACTTTGAGTCCCATGGGTTCAGATATTTTGAGATGCAGCATTAAAAATGCTGTGCAGAATAGGCCGCCCTGGCTGAGGACCACGGAGGCCCTCCCTGTGTGTTGTGGGTTGAGCAGGGGACGGTAATGGAGCTGCGGCTGCGGGCTATAGCCGTGTGACCTTGGGCCTGTTGCTAACCCTGCCACGCCCCAGATCCCTCATGGGAAAATAGAGAACGTCAGACCCATACCTCTGAGGTTTCCATGGGCCATGCAGGGCCTGCTCTGATCATGAGAACCCTCTCCTTTAGTGTGGCTTTGCTCTCTAACAGGCCCTGCACCAAGCATTATGTATGCTTGATCTCACTTTTAGCATCACAAAAATCCCATGGGATGGGTATCATTCTCTCCATCTTACAGATGAAGAAACTGAGGCTCAGCAAGGCTGAGACATAGCCTATTGTCAGGGACTGATGGGAGTGAGGATGTGAGGGGGCAGCCTGTTATAGCCACAGGCTGAGGGTAGGAATGGAGTAGGGGTAGGGGCACGTGGCCTGCCCAGGCTACAGGAACAGAAGGAGGCAGCGCAAGAAAGGGCCTGCATTAGACCGGCTTGTTGAGAGTCCAGGGTGGGACTAGTCCCAGATAACCTCCTACACAGCTGGGGAGGGAGGTGGTGCAGGCAGGAGCTAAAGTCTGGGGTCTAGTCTTAGGGGATGTCCTCTCCGAGCCCCCAGGCCCTGCTGTCAGGAGACCCTCATCCCCACTGCTCATTAGCGCAGCTCAGCCTGGCCAGGCAGAGACAGGCATGACCACAGCTCGGAGCAAGCAAGCAGACCCCAGGAGGCTACACTGAGGCTGCCCCTGGGGCACCACTGCGGCCCCTGCCTCACCCCCTGAATGTCAGCCCAGGAGGATTGATAGCTCTGCAGTCTGCACATGGGAGCTGGCCAAGCTTCCAGGGAAGTCATGGAACGAGAAGGGACCCCTTGCCCCACCCCCTAGCGAGGGGAGAAACAGCCAACACTGGGGACCTGGGCGACTGCCATGAACAGGCACCAACTCCAGCCTGGAGACACCAAGCTAAGGGCCAGCCTTGCCTTCTCTTCCCCAAATCCTGCCAAGTGAGTGTTCTGAGTTAGTTCAGAGCAGGCCCAGGGCAGCCACCTGCCTCCAGCCCTTCTGCTCTTCTCATAGTGGCATCCTCTCTGGTCCCTTGGCCAGTCACAGTCTGGAGCCCCACCAGGCTTGGCACCAGGCCCCCAAGAGTCCCCTGTACACCTGCTGGTGGAACTGGGGGCATGGGAAAAGGCGAAGAGACCTGCTGAAGCTCTCGGTGAGGGGGGAGCTTCTAGGAGGAGAACCTGGAAGGAATAGGAGGTGACAAGCTTCCATTAGAGAAAGGGAACAGGAGAGCAACACACCTGAGAAAGGCACAGAAGGGACATGCCTGGGGGGGTGGGCCTCAGGCCACAGGGACCATGGCTAGGAGAGTGAGGTGGCTGGACTCGTAGTCAGTCCTCAGTAGGCTCCATGGCAGGCAACTTTTTGAAGTGCTCTGAGAGGGGTGGGGTGGGTGGACATGCAGGCTGGACCGTGGGGGCCTCCTCTGGCCAGCACAAGGCTCAGATAGCCCCAATCCTGGGCTGTTGTCGGGCGACCCCTTGCTCCACTCAGACCGCAGGTTACATGAGAGAGGTAAATGGTTCAAACCCTGAGATCAGCGTGCTCTGGCTGGGTGGGCCTTGGCAAGCCGGTTTCCATCTCCATCAGCAGAGGAGAGCAGCAAGAGTTAAGGAGTTGGGGATGGGGAGGGAAAGGGTGTGGCTCTGGATCAGCCTGTGGTTGTTAATCATTGTCCCCCTGGCTCCTGGTGGGCATTTCTAGGACCTCTGCCTTTTCCTGAGTCCATCATCACCTTGCTCCATTTAACAGATAGGGAAACTGAGCCTGGCCTGGAAGCATAGCTTGAGGGAGGCTATAGTCACCACAGGTCAGCCTGACCCCAGATGGATGGCCGGAGGCTGTGCGGGACTCCAGGATGGGAGGTAGAACTGTATGTGCCTCAGGCAGCGTGATGTGTCACCTGTGTGGCTGGTGCCACTGAGGAGAACTCAGAATCTCTCAGAGGAGAGAGGGTGGTGGGCGCAGGCAAGAGAGAAGCAGAGGAGTGTGGGGCGGGAAGCTGCTGAAGGGGGCAAAGCCACAGCCAGACCTCCACTGTCTGGGCCAGCCGTCCAGCCCCAGCCAGGACTCTGCACCCTGGACCTGGGCCTGGACCTGGAGCCAGTAAGGGTGGGAGGCAGGGCACAGGTGGAGGTGGGGAGAGGGAGAGAGGGCACGCAAGAGTGCTCTGGTAGGTCCCTTGGGAGCGGTCCCTGTATGCACAGGCTTGCCAAGGTGCCAGGAGGTACGGGCCTTGGGCTCCGTCTCGGTGCCCCCGGCATGCACGCAGGAAGGTGCCCCAGTGCCAACCAGGGTCTTTTTTTTGTTGTTGTTAAGATTTTATTTATTCATGAGAGACACACAGAGAGAGGCAGGACACAGGCAGAGGGAGAAGCAGGCTCCCCAAAAGGAGCCCAATGCAGGACTCGATCCTAGGACCGGGATCTCACCCTGAGCCAAAGGCAGGCGCTCAGCCTCAGCCGCTGAGCCACCCAGGCATCTGCAACCTGGGTCTTAAAACACATCGATCCACCAGTGGAATCCGTCTGTGCCAGTGGCAACTACCTCCCTCCGACCACAGGCTTGGACTGCTTTCTGCCCCAGCTTCCGCATCCGCCTCATTGAGGTCCTGCCCTGTGCGGGAGCCCGATTGGTGGACATTTCAGGCTCCCGGTGACTGCCCCCTCCCACCCTCATTAAGGATTCCACTGTCACGGAGCCCCTCCGTGCTGCTGATGCAACGTGCTGATGAGCAGCGGGACTCTCCCTGGCAGTGTCAGGGCCTCCTTGAGTGTGTACACACATGCCTTTAGGAGTACTGATGCTCCGGGACTCCGGGCCAGGATTTTAACCCCTCTAGGCCTTGGCTCTTCATCTGTAAAATAGGGATGAGTAATTGTGCGATGAAATGGGGGAGAAGCAGGGAAGCTCAGCTCAGCGGAGACGGGAGCACATCAAGAGCTCAGCAGTGCTACTTCCAGATTGTTTTTTCTTATCGTCAATATTATTGTCACAGGCCTGGCCTGTCCTCTGAAGGGCTGGACTGGCTCAGTGTGGGGTTGGCCAACCCTTGCCCCTCCCCCTACGCACAACCACCAGGGCTACTTCCAAAGGTGGGATTTTTTTCTGGAGAAGGCCTCCCAGGGCCGGTCTCCGCTGGTTCAGGGGGCAGCCTGGTGCTTAACTCCTGAGGATTAGAGGCCTGTATCTCCCCTTGGGTTGATGTGAGCTGACCCAATCAGTGTCACACCTGAAGTTCCAATACCCCCCCTACCCCGGTATGGGGGACCCCTGGAGGGCTGGGGAGTGAAACTGGCACTGCTGTGCTTGTCTGTCATCCTCCCTCCCCAACACGGTCCCCTGTGGGCTCCTTTGTGTACAACTGTCAGGTTCACAGGCTACCTCCCCAGCCCCCAGGACCCTTCCCCCGCACTATATGTGGCCCAGGTTAATGGGTACCCAGAACCCCCCTACCCTGAAAGGTGGTCATGGACCATAGGGCACCAGTCTTCTCAAAAGCCACCCCACCCCCACCCCAGGGCCTGCCAGATGAATTCCAAGTCTCCCTAGCATGCCCCTCTTAAACCCTTCATGTAGAAAATACTTTCCAGAAAAGCGTCTGTAGTTCTGGATCACATCACTGTCCTGGACACTGGGGCTAAGAGAGGAGAGCCAGGGGTCATCCCCAAACCAGACCCAGTCCATCCAACACCCTGGGAACACCAGCCCTTAGAGCCCCTGCTGGTGAGGGCTACAGGGCTACAGGAGTGTCCACATGGGACATGATGATGAGTCCAACCCCCAGCCCAGGAGAAGGGTCTTTTCCTCCTTCTTCCTCCTCTTTCTCCTCCTCCTCACCTCTGCAATCTAAGGCCTGGGCTCATCTTGGTTCCCAAGGGTGACCCCATCTTTTCTGATCCAGCAGGTGATAGGCAGGCATGTCCAAGATGGGGAGATATCAAGACCAGTGTGTACAGCCCCCCAACTGGGGCTGACCAGCTCCAGGAGTCCACAAAGGGGGAAAACATCATTATCTATGCTCCCATGGCAGTTTATTTTAGACTTATTGATTTCAGAAATATTTACTGAGGCCTTACCGCGTGCCACTGTAGGCAAATGGGGTGAGCAAAGCAGCCTTGGAAAATCCTGACAATTTTGGGGGTGTCAGATTTAGATTTAGATCAAATTGAGGTGGGCAGAGGGACCCCAGACCTGTCCTCTACCCGGTGGGTTTGTTCTAGCCTCTGGCATGCGCCCAAGGCCCCTCCGGGCCAACAGTGCTGAGAGATGGCCAGCTTAGACCCTGGATGCAGCTCTGAGAACCCCACATCTAAACCCTAGTTGAGCCACTTCCCAGTGGTTCAGCCTCTGGTCGGCAACCTCACTCTCTGGTCATTGCCTCCATCTGGAAAAGGCAGACAAGGCGATGCCTGGGCCTCAGGGGAGAGGGGACAGGACAGAGGCCGCACACGAATGCACCTGGGACACTCTAAGTGCTGACAAACACAGTGCTGTGTGGATTTCCCCTCCCACCCCGTGCAGGAGGACTGAGGGCAGCGTCGGGACCAGAGCAGCCCAAAGCCCATGCCCCTGGGCCTCAGTTTCTCCATCTATAAATTAGGTGAGGCTTAATCACAGGGGCCCTGACGTGGTTCAGAGTGTGAAGAGGAGACGTACTCCAGGCCTGACTGAAGCGCGCACTCCCTGTTCTTGGAGGACAGCAGGTTTTTCCATGAGGCAAGACAGTCAGATGTCCGAGGTCAGCAGGTTTAGGGGCAGGTGTCTGAGTAGGGTCTGGGGCAGAGTCTGGGTGGCCTGAGGCTGGGGACAGAAGCCCTCCCGTGCCCTCTGAGTGACCGCAGGTTATCTCCTCCAGACAGCTCCTTCCGCCAACTCTGCCCTCTGGCTACTGCTTATCTCCCTGATAAATGGCCCCACTGTCCTGACAGAGGAAGGAGGAAGAGCGGTCTGTGTCCTTCAGAGCCCTCCCTGCCTGGGCAGGGCACAGCTGGGTGAGGACTGGAGCCTTAGCACGTCAGCGGCTGAAGATTCCAGGCCCCTGACCCAAGAGTCTTGCCAGGTTGGGATGGGGGCTCTGGGCTCATTTCCAGTCATCTTCCTGGTTAAGGCTCTTGGGGCCTCTGGTCTGAAGCAGAAGACAAGGCCCTGTCTTGGGGAGTGTGAGGAGAAAGCAAGGCCTCGTTCTTCCAGAGCCCCCTCTGTCCCCTGTGTGTCCCCTACCCGGACACACACACACAGCAGGATTCACTGAACCATGACCCGGCAGGGCAGCAGGGAGGAGCTGCTTTGAGCCGTGACCCGTACGTGACCCATCTGTGGCCCTTGGCAGAAGCTGATGGTGGGGGGCAGGGAGCTAGAGGAGGGGAATGCTGGATCCCACATACAGGACTTGGGGTGGCATCCTGTGGAAGGGGAAGGTGGTGAGCCACCTCTGGGGGGTCCACTGGCCCATCCTAGCTCTAACTGTTGCTTGAACACAGACCCCGGGGTGTGAGGGCAACTGACCCAGGCCCCCAACCACAGGACTGGAGTCTCCAGGGTCCCAGGCTGGCCTGGGTCTTCTGGGGCCCCGCAGGACAGGGTGAGTCTGTGCCTCTTTGCAGACAGCGGCTATGCCCAGAGGTGACACATCCTGTAGGAGGAAATGTCTTCCCTTCCCTCATCTGAAGGCCAAAGGGGAGGTCCATCGGCTCTGCTTTTTCTCCCGGCTTTAGACTGATGCAAAGGCAGGTCTGTCTGTCCACCGCCAAATCCTCAGTGCTCAGCCAACCCTTGGCACGTAGTGGGTGCTGAAGAAATATCTGTTGATGAATGAATCTTGGCTCCATGTAATTCTTTGATACCCTAGGTTCTTGCATCTAGATATAATGTTTCATTGAAAAAACATTCTGTACGTATTGGGTGCTGAGGTAGCTTCCAACAAGCAGCCAGCATCATTGCTGCTGCTGTTAACTTCAAGGTGGCCTGGAAGCCGCCCTGGCCTGGGACGCTGGGGCGGGCTAAGGGTTGGTTACATTTTAGGAGCCGGTGTAACCATCTTTGCAACCTCTAGCACACGCACTTTCAATCTTACTGGCCCCGTGTGCCTAAACTTACATTTCTATGAATAGAAACACTGGCTTTGACATTCATTTACTCATCACCCGACATATATTGATTAAGCAGGGTCTGGGCTCATCTGGGGATGAGGCAATGGGATACAGCAGTGATCAAGAGAAACCGGCCCCTCCGGCTCTCCGTGGTGGGGGCAGATGCCAATGGAATAAGCACACGATTAAAGATCTGATTGAAGTGCTCCAAGGGCAGTGCAGGGGGCTGCCGGGACAGGCACCAGGGGGCCGTCACGGTCTGGAAGCTGGGAAAGCTGCCCAGCAAGAGGGCTGGGAAGCTGACTCTGGAAAGTGAGTAGGAGTTAGCAAGTGAAAGGGAGAGGACATTTTTCAGGCGGACAGAACAACCTAGGCCAAGGCCAGAGGGCCAGAGAGGCCGTTAAAACCTGAGAGTGTTCAGTACTTCGAGTGGGGTTGAGCTCCAGGAGAGGCTGGAGGGTGGAGAGAGCAGAGAACATGCGGGGCCTCGGCGGCTGGGCTCCTGGGAGCCATGGTAGCTCAAGCACAGGGAGCAGGAGGCCAGAGGCGACTTAGAGGGCCCTCTCTCTGCCGGGGGGAGCTGGATTATGTAGGATTTTGCTTCTAAAAGTCTGGAGCTGATTTTGCTGGCATGGCGGGGGATGTGGGCCTTTGATTGTGGTCTGCTGTCTCCCCCAAGCCTGTCCAGACCATGGGCTTCTGGGGGGAGGGCTCAGGTTTGTGATCACTGCGTTTCTGAGGGCCCAGCAGCCATCGCGGGCCGAGGGAGGAGCGCACTGATCTGGTGCCCTGGCCGGCTGCTCCTCCACGCCCGTGGAACGGTCTGTCAGGGCCTTCCTCTCCCCACTGGCCCCTGTGCTTAGCCAGGCCGGGTGGGACACGCAGCATGTGCTGGACAACAGGCGAGGCATCCAGGAAGCAGACCACGTGCCTCTCTTCAGGTTCCCGTGCGGCCGCAGCGAGGGAGTCTCTGGGCCGGCAGCCCTGCCAGCCGTCAGGCCCAGAGTTGCAGGTACCACCCACTCGGGACAGAGCAGAGGCAGTGACATGCAGCGTGCAGAAGCCTATGGAGTCCACCCGGGCCCCAGCCTCACCTCGGGCGGAGGTGAAGATGAGAGGGCGACGGCTGGCCAGAGGTTAGGACGCAGAGAACCTGGAGCGTGAGCTGGAGGATACTCGGGAGGAGCTGCTAAAGAGCTGCAGCGGGCCGAATTCACCACGGGCAGCCGGCAAGCAGTGAGCTCTCCGTCCCAGGAGGTGTGCAAACAAGACCAGCAGCTGGAAGAACTCCCAGGTCCTCTCCATCTCTCCCTCCGTGAGAAACCCCCACCATGTCTCCTCTGCTCCACTGAGCCCTGGAAGCCACCCCACCTTCTCCTGCTCCTGGGGGACAAGAACCGAGGGGGGTGGCTGTGTGCCCTGGTCCTGCCTCGCTCCCTCCCCGCCTCACTTGCCTCTTCTGTGACACAAAAGTGGGCGAGTTCAGGGAATGTTCCTTTCACTCTGCACTCAGCACCATGCAATACTTGAATTTATTTTCAGCATCTACAATAATTTTCTCCTAAAACAAAAACACAAAAAATCCCAAACCAATTAGCAAAAACATAGAAAGTAACCCTAATTTCAGGACACAAAGAAATCCAGTCATGTTCCATGTTTTCCTTGCAGCAAACTGGATTATTTCTTCAAAGGCCTGAGGCCATCTGGAAGGGGTCTGAGGGAGACTCGTGTGGGAGGTCCCAGGGATGCCCCCCGCAGCCCCCTTCTACCTCCCAGGAGCCCTTGGGCTGGGGCTGTAGGTCCAGCTCTGTTTCTGCACACACACCCGCATCCTCCTCCACTCCCCTGCCCCCAGACTTCCTCCTCCTGATGAAAGCCACTTGCCCAACATGCCTGACAAGACCCTGGAGTCAAAAGAGACCAGTGCCTCCACTCGCTTCTTGAGACCCACCCCCTCACTCTGCTCTGGGCCTTTGCACTTATGTGATGTTCTTCTTCCTGGAACTGTCTCCCCATCTTTTCCCCTGGCTAAGGAGAGAATCAGCTTATGTACATACCCCCTTCCTCTAGGAAGCTCTCTCTTACCCCATCAGGGGTTCCCACAGCCATTGTGCTCCCCTGGCCACAAGCCTGCTCATTCTGTCCTATACCTGCCTGGTCACATGTCTGTCAGCTCCGTGCCAGCCAGTGTCGCAGGGCCTGGCACAATGCCTGGCAGAGGGAATGTCTCCAGAAAGTGTCAAATGAATGAGTAACCCCTAAAAGGTGCTCAGAACCCTGAACTGGCCTTGACCAAATGTCCTGGTTCCAAGCTCATTGTCAAATCTTAGGCTTGTCCTGAGCCTGGATGTTAGTCTGGGGCCTGGAACCTGGGGGATCCCGGCACCCTGGGGTGGGAGAGTGTATGTGCCCAGAATCGTTTCCGAATGTGGTCCTGTTATTTGTGGACGGACCAACTGAGAGTCCTCGGTGAACAGGAAGTGGGAAGGAGAGCTGGGCCTCTGTTCTCCCACCCAATCCTCAATTTGGAGGATATGCAGCCTGTAATTTGGAAGGCTAATTTGGTCTGGGGTTAGGAGGGAGCTCTCTGTGTGCTGGATGATGCCATCCTCTCCCAGGGGAGGAAGTGTCCTCTCGCTAGAGACCTGGGGCCTCTGCTCTCAGGCACAGGCCAACTGCTATAGTGTAGCCCCCCTGAGGCCCCTAGAGAATTGGGTAGCCAGCCCTCAGCCAGGGGAGAGGCAGAGAGAGAACTGGGTCCCACCTTCTTGGCCACTGACTGCTCAGACATGGTTTAGCTTGGGTCAGTGGGTCCCAGATAGCAAAAAGAGCTAGCAGAGAGTCCCCAGGAACCAGAGCCACATGGTAAACAGTGCCCCAGGGGCACCCAGCAGGTCATGCCCCTTCAGCTGCTCAGGAGAAACATGGGGGATGGGCACCATAATGACCTGGCTCAGAAGGCACACTCCCCAGCACCCCTTCCCCACCTGCCGCTCCCTGAGCCCAGCCACGGAGCTACTTAAGGTCCCTCTAGGCATGATGAGCCATAGAGCCATTTCCAGCCTCTGAACATCTTTCATCTCCTCTCCTGTAAAGCCCTCTATGACCACCAAACTGGATCCGGAGCCACTTCTGGGCTCCCACAGCCCTGTGCTTCCCACTTGGAGGCCTTCTGCCCTACAGGTGCCTGGCTCCCTCCCACATTGGGATATGGGTACCATGAGAGTACGCCTGGTCACGGTCACCTCAGTGGCCCGGGGCCCTGCCCAGGGTCTGACTTGGCATAGTTGGTGTGACAGGACAGGCAGAGAAGCTGTTCCACTCCCAGGTGTGTAGCCTCAGGCCTCAGTTTGCTTGTCTGTAGGCCAGGCACAAGCGGTATTTCAGCATTTGGTGAGCAAGTGAATGAATGAATGAATGAATGAATTGGAACTTGGACTAGATGGTTTCTAAACCCAGGGCAGCTCAACTTCTCTACAGTGTCTCCCTCCTCACCTGAGCTCCAGGGTCACTAACCACGTCCGTGTGAGCAGGGACTGGCAGTGGCCTTGGGATGAGTAGCCCCGGGGTGGGCAGGCCACCCAGGGAGCTGAGGGGAGCTGAGAAGCTGGGACCTTCTTAAGGCGATGGTGACAAGTCTAGGGGAGAGCAGAAAGACTTTGCAGTGACAGGTGAATGTGCCTTATGCCTGAGGACCCCAGCATGCCCGCACCCCATCCCCAGCTCACCCACACCCCTGCGACTTCTCCCCAAACTTCTGCTTGGCTCTAACAGTCTGTCACTGGGACTGGTGATTCACACGCGCCGCTCTTCTTTCCTTTTCCCAACTAATTATAGCTCCTGCGTGTTTCTCCCCCTGGAAAATGTCTTCTTAAAAAAGTATATCCCCAAGCCGGCAGTAATTAATTTGGTGAGTACCACGGTGTGCAATTCAGATTGACTCTGAGGACAGGAAGGTCCCAGGTGTGGGGGGATGTCTTCTGTCCCCCAGAGGAAGGGATGGGCGTGGGACTTGGGACGGACATGGGACACTTCAAGCAGCAGAGGTTCAGCCCATCCCCCACTCCACCCATCATGGCTCTGGGGGCCGTGGGGAATTAGAGTCACAGTAACAGTATGGGGACTCCATTGAGTACTACTATGTACTGGGCACAGTGCCAAGTACCTGCCAAGTACGCTGACATTTCATCATGTGGCACCTGCTACTTGGCCCTGGAAGAGAGGAAACTGAAGCTCAGAGCTCACCCAGGGTCACACAACCATAAGTGGTGCAGGGAAGTCGGGACCCTGGGCACAGATCATGGCCAGTGGCCTGAGCACAGGGAGGCCCTCCAAGGGACAGGCAAGCACGTGGCCCTTGGGCCTGCCTTTCCCTCCCGCCTTCTGGGAATCACAGCCACTCCCCTGGAACTGGACCAGAGCTGAGACCACAAGTGTTGTCTGAACTCTTCCTGGGGCCGAGAAAATGGACGTCGGAGCAGATGTCTCAGCAGGCATCCCGGCCAGGTGAAGAGAGAAGATACTACCAGGACAGGGTCCCAGAGCAACAGTGACAGGAAGGCTGAGCTATCTGAGACTGGATGGGAGAGAGCCAGATGAGGAGAGAGGGCCGGAGACGGACACTGAGATGGAACCACGTCTGAGTCAGCAAAGGACAAAGAGATATGCAGACAGGAGGGACAGAGACACAGGGGAGGAGACTGAGCAAAGACGGGGCAGTCAGAGCCCAGGCCCAGCAACGGGGACAGCTGAGATGAGAGCAGAGCCCCCGAGCTGGGGTGGCAGAGGGGCTGGTTTGGTCAGCGAACCGGAGGCCTGGCTGGGGTCTAGGGGAGAGCCAGGAGGGAGGTAGCATTGAGAGGACAATGGATGAGGAGAATGGAGGCCCAAAGCCTTCATAAGTTCAGGCTCTGTTGGCAGGGGCTGCAAGGAAACAGGGCTGGCGGGGCACGGACCCTCCAGGCCGGGTGTGGGAGTCGTCTCGGTTAATCCAGGAAGACTGCCTGGGGAGGCAGTTCCAGAGGAGTGAGCACGTGGGCATTAGGAGAGCTGAGGGAGCAGTGGGGCCTATTCTGGAAGAGGCTCACTCCCGAACCAGTTCTCTAAGCCTGGCCTGACACCCAAGGCAGAGACCCAGACCCTCCCTCGGGACAGGAAAATCCAGGGAGGGCTAATCCACCTCCTTTCTTTCATGGATGGTGAAGGGAAGCCCCGGGGCTATCAGCCAGAGGGCCCCTGCCTCGTCCTGCACAGCCATGCCCTTCAGCTGCTTAGGAGAAATGCAGAGCCATCCACCTGCTGGCTGAGTGGAGACCGGGGGGAGACAGGTCCAGAGCTTGCCTCCACCCTGAGCCCAGATGGCAGGCAGCCTTCCCTGCTGGGAGACTGAGACAATCCCCCCTGTGCCCCAATCCCCACCAGCAGCCGCTAGGAAATATATCCCCTCTACCAGCCCACAAGACTAAAGTAAAGGTCTCTCCTCCTCCTCAGATTTCTCAGGCAAGGCCAGGTCTCTCTCAGCCTATGACAGGACCGTACTTCCTTTCCCAGCCCCTCAGGATGGGGCCTGCCTCTCCTCCAGGCCCAGATCTCCTCCTCAAACCCTCCAGGGGAGGGCAGGACCCCTCCCCCACCCCTGGCCCCGCTCCATGTTGGCAGCCCAGGAGGTGTGGACAGCCTCCATAACCACAGGCAGACTGCCCTTGGCTCTAGCCATCACCTCCCCCAACTCTTCTGGACACCTGACACAGCCACAGCCAGCCTGGGGTCAGGGCCCAGTGCCCAGGACCTGTGAGCCAGGCAGCTGTCGGGATTTCCGGCAGGGGGCCTCTGGGGCTGACGCCTCTCAGCCACTTTCTCATCTGGACTCTCCCAGCCAAGTCTGTACTTTGCTGGGGTCTGCGTCTAGATCCTGGAGCATCTGTCACGGGCAAGGAAGGGGACACAGCAGGGAGCAGGTGGCCTTGGATGGCCTTGAGCCCAGAGAACCAGCACAGGACCCTAGGATGTGCCCTTGAGCCCCTGGAATGAGGAAGAAGTGACTGTTGATCCCTGGGAGGGGTTTCACCAGTGCAGGAGAAAGGCACCTGTGTGGGCTCCTTGTGCTTGGTCTAGCCACCCCAGTGGGCCTAGAACTCTGTGGTAACTAGGGTGTTTTGAAGGAAGCAGCTGTTTCATGGATCCCCAAGACAAACCAGAAACCCTCCTTTTATAATGATGTAAGAGGAGGCAACACAGGTAGAGTTTGAAGGCTAACAAACAAGGTCTTTCCAGCTCAGGCTCTGGGGAAATGACCAAGCCTCGGTTTCTTCATCTGAAAAATGGGGCTGCTAGTAATTCCCTCCTCGGAGAATGCTGTGAATAATTGAGACTTCACACATGAAGCTGAAACATGAATGGCTATGCTTTAGGGTAGGCTCCAGACTTCCCCTTAGAGCCCCCATTTGCCTCCAGGCCCCTCCTGGCAGGAGCAGACAGGCAGTCCTCAGCCCCACTGCAGCCTGGGGCAGACCAAGGTGAGGTTTGAGGGGAAGGAGGAGGCCTTGGTGGGGACAAGGAGCTAGTGGAGCTAGCTAGAGGTCCCCTCCGGGGTGGGACTGCTGGCGAGCCCCCGCTCTAGGTCTCTGAGCCATGGGGACTGGCCTGGCCAAGCACTTTCTCCCTCCAAGCTGGAATCCTCAGGCCACCCCCAGAGCTGTCACCCTCTGCACCCTCACCCTGACTCCACCCCCTTTCCAGGCCAGCCTGGCCTTTGGCCTCATCCCCTCTGAAAGAAGAGAGGGAGAAGGCCTGGCTCACCCCCATCTCAGACTGTTTTTAGCCCCCGAGGAACTCGGCGTCCTCCCAACAAGGGTGCGTGGGTCGTAGCTGGGTATTAATAGCTCGCTGGAGGAGGTGACCGGGACTTTCACAGCCAAACCCTGGAGGCCTCGCATCCTGGGTGGGCAGGGCAGCCCTCGAGTTGTCCACACGTCCTTTGTGGGCTCTCCACTGCTCCTGTCTCCCAGAGCTTCTCTCACCTCCCTCTGCACCCCTCTCCCACATGCACATCCCCGCCTGCCTGCGTTGAATCTCCCCGTGGTGCCCTGGGGAGAAGGAGGCCTCTGGGGTCAGGGCCCCAGTGCAGGGTGAACGGCCTGAGACTGGTCCGTGCCCAGGCCCCGTGGGAGACGAGAACAGAGAGGCCTCTGATAAGGCTTCCTCCTTGGCACCCTTCTCTGCCCGCTGGCCTCTCATTCCTGCTTGCCTGCTCCACCCCCAGATTCCCCACTGGCCGTTGTATGGGCTTGTCCCCAAATACCTGTCCTGCTCGGCCCAGAGCAGGGAAGAGGCGGGAAGACCCAGCTGGCAGGATGGAGGCCTGGAAAACTGCGCCTGGACGCGCTGCTGGCCCGCGAGGCCTGGCTGGGCTGCGAGGCCGCCTCTAGGGGCAGCTTGGGAAGCCGCAGGGCCGGGGCAGTGACTGTGAGGGACCCCTCGCCGCGGAGGCGGGGAAGGAACGTAAGTCCACAGCATGCCTGTCACGTGGCTGCCTCGACCGTGAGTCCTCCCCAGCAGCTCCCCGACGCCCCACCGGGGCCACAGTCGTGAGGGTAGAGATAGGGGCTCCCGCCCGACAGGGCATGTGCACAGGGAGGTGCCTGCCACGTTCGGATGATCGGACCGTGTGAGCGTCAGAGATGAACAGCCGAGGTTCCCATCCCCGGGGCAGGGACGGCCCTGCTCTAGTGGCTCTGCAAGCCAGATCTGCTCCCAGTCCTGTTCATAGTCTCGTTCAGTCCCTGGAAGCCAACCCCGCCCCCGACAAACCCCGTCTTGCTTATCACAGGCATCCCTCTGTCACGGGTCCTGTCCGACTCATTTCCAGGAAATAGGAAGGCTTCTGGGTCTTTGGGGACCTCCTCCTCAGTCAGCTGTGGCCCTTAGCACCAGGCTGATCCTGACCTCTGACCTCCGACCTTACATCAGCTTGAGTCCTGACCCTGATCTCAGACGGAGCATGGCTCTCCATCTTCATCAAGTTCTGAGCAATGGCTGCTGCCCTCTGACCCCTGACTCCAAGCTAAGTCTGGAGCTTTGACGGTTGGAGGAGAATGAGGTCCAACCCTTTGATCTCTGACCTCAGCTCCAGTTTGTCTGAACCTTTAGATCTAGGTTGAATCTGGGCCACCAGCCCCTGACTCCCACCCCAGGCTGAGCCCCAGGCCAGCCCCTACCCCCAGACCTGGCAGGGATTGGCCCCCACTTCCCTTCCTAGGCTTCCGTCCTGGGCTCACCTCGGCCCCCGGCTTGGTCTCTCGGCGTGGAGGAGGCCCTGCATGCTCCCTAAACTCACTCAGCCACCCCCACCCTGAGTTTTGAAGCAAGCTGACATAAGGAGCACATCACACCAGGCGATTTATGACTTGGATGAGCAGAGGCTGGAAACATATGCTATTTCGGGGCTGGATCCTGTTGGTTTGGACTGCAAGGAAAGCAGAGCCCACAGCAGAGGGAAGGGAAGCATCCAGCACATGGACCCTCACGCACACAGACACCATGTGCTGGGGTACAGAGGCTCTGGGCAACCTGGGGCTGGGAGACCTTGCTCCCCCAGGGCAGAGAGGCAGGCATGCTTGACCGGGAGGAAACAAATTATGATAAATGTGACACCCCCACCGACTCCTACACCTAGTTTTCTTTCCAGCTGTGGAACCCACATCTTCGGTAGCTCACAATAGAAACTGGGTCTGAGTCCTGGCTCTCCTTCCCACAAGTCGTGAGACCTGGGATGTGCTGCTCAGCCTCCGATAGTCTCAGCATCCTCATCTGTAAAATGGGAACGTGATGCTACCTTCTTCACAGGCTTTTATGAAGACAGAATGCCACTGTGGAGGCAGAGTCCCTGGTGTGCCTGGCATGTGGCAAGGGCTCACAAAGGAGCAGCTACTTTGATCCATCAGGGATCAAAGCCCAGCTGCTCCAGTTGGAGAATGGGTAGCATCTCTCTTCTGCTCCCACCTAAGGGCTCCTGGGGGACACAGTTTGGAAACCCTTGACCTAGATTCTAGGCTGGCAGTAGGACCAAAAGTAGCATTAGCTGATGATTACAGGAGCCGGGGAACAGCATGGAATTTGTCAGCATGGAATTAGGTCACAGAATTCTTAAAACAGAGGAGCCACAGAAGCCAAAAAAACTCAACATCTGAAGGCATAGTGCTCTCCTAGTTCAAGAACGGAGTGCACCAACCAGGAAAGGATGGCTTCCTGCCTTGGATGGCAGTTTGGGGCACTGGCACACGCCTGTCAGCTTATCCCTGGGTGTCCTGCAGCCTCCAGGGGCTGGGAGGGCCCTTCAGTTCCACCAGGATCTTCAAAGCCCCTCATTTCCTGGGGATTTGGGGGATTTCCTTCTTCCCCACCTCTATCGGCTCGGGTGCCTGGGAAGGTCCAGCCACTCTCAGGCCTCTTTCCTCCACCTGATTGCCTCTATGGACCCTTCCCAGGACTGCCTGCCTAGCTACTGAGTCCCTTGGGGTGAATCCCAGGGGGCCACCCCTGCTGCCCCCGGGAACCCTGCAGAGTGGGCTCTGGACACATGAGTGACCTCCAGCCCAACCCTCTCTGGGCTCCCTTTCCTCACGAGTGAAGTGAGGGGACTCTATGGAAGAAGGTAGGTACTGGGACGCCTGGGTGGTTCAGCGGTTGAGCACTTGCCTTTGGCTCAGGGCATGATCCTGGAGTCCCAAGATCGAGTCCCACATGGGGTTCCTTGTGGGGAGCCTGCTTCTCCCTCTGCCTGTGTCTCTGCCTCTCTGTGTGTTTCATGAATAAACAAATAAAATCTTTAAAAAAAGAAGAAGGTGGGTGCCCATGTGCCGGGCACCTGCTGTGCACCAGGTGTTTTATGTTCCTCGTCGCTGATTTGGGAAATAGAGTCAGAGGCGGAGTGACACTCCCAAGGCCACATTGCTGGGAAGTGGCAGGGGACGGTTCGACCTAAAGCTGCTGCCCTGCGAGGAGAGACAAAAATGATGTCCCAGGTGTGGGACATGCTATGGCTACCTTGCAACGGGCCACAGCGGAGATCTACGGCCAGCTCGCCCTCACCCGGATCTCCAGGGGTGGCCCAGCCTCTGCCACGGCTGGCTGAGCCCCGCCCCCAGTGCCATTCCACATGACCTTTCCAGGTGGCTAATGAGGGTCCAGGCACCACTCAGTAATTGGCCTCATTAGGCGGCTGGGGCTGCCCAGGGGATGGGGTGGCGGATGCTGGGCCCTGTGGGGACAGGCCAGACAGCCTCCCGTTAATTACCTGAAAAATCAGACAATTAGGCCTCCTGCCACCCGCCTGCCCACGTCCTGCTGGCCCCTAATTACCGACGGCTGCTGAGCAGGCCGGGAGTGACCTGGATTTGGACCAAGGAGCAGCCATTGCCATGGCCCCCCTCCCCCATCCTGTATCCATCACGGGCTGTGGACATGGGAGTGGGGCAGGGGGTGGGGAGGCAGGGGAGTCGTCTGTCAGGGATCCTCTGGTAGCCCCCTTCCCCAGCCCTGGACCCTTCCCGCTCATAGTGTCTCCCAACAAGGGCAGTCCTAGAAGGAAAAAGGTGGATGCCTATGCAGCCCTTGAGGCCTCAGGGAAGATGGGTGGGCTGCTAGAACAGGACAAAGGCTCAGAAAGGGGGGCCAAGAGGTGTGGGGGGTAAAGTGACTGACTGCCCTTTTCTGCCTGGCTCCTCCAGGGAAAAATATACTGGACTATGTTCAGGATTAGTAATGGCCAAGAAGACAAAGCTGAGAGCTCTCCTGGGAGCCCTGGCCCAGGACAGGGGGTGCTGGAGGCCCAAACTGCCCTCAAGGAGTCTCCCTTCACTCAGGGGGAGATGGACCTGGACAAGCAAAAGCAGGGTGCAGCCTGTGGTGCTGGGGGAAGTGTGGAGAAAGGGGCCTGGCTTGGCTGGGGTAGTCCTGGAAAACTTCCCAGAGGCAGTGAGTGACCTTTTAGGCCGAGCCAGGTGAAGGGTGCACTATTCCAGGCAGAGGGAATGAGTGGAGGCGGGGGGAGTCTGGGGTGGATCTCCCCCCACAGAGAGCCCTGGTCTACACCAATTAGAGACACCAGCCCAGCCCCAGGGGTGTGCTAAGCAGGAGAGCCAGAGGGACAGAGTGGGGTTGGCTGAGGCAGACGCACTGTCCCTCCACCTGAGCATGCTGGGAGCCACCGCCATCGCAGACAGGTCCCGAAGGAGGAAGCCTGATCCGGGCATGTGGGCTGCTCCCCTCACTGCTCCTTTGAAGATGTTCCCAGTAGCACTAAAGCAGCTTTGCAGGCAGTAAGTACCTGGGCTGCCTCCCTGCCTTATTTCCTCACCTGGTTTCTGTGCTGGGATTGAAAGTCTCCTCCCTTGTTTTCCTGAGGCCTTGGAGCCCCAAAGCTGCCAACTGTACAGAGAAACAGTTTCAGCTCAGAGAAGCCAAGAGGCTAAGCTGAGATCACCCAGCCAGGTGGCTGGAGTGGGCCTCAGAGGTGTCCACCCTGGTCTTCCAGTAGAGATCTGGGCCCAGCCGAGGACAGAGCTACAGCACCAGGGGAGGAGAGAGGCAGGAAGGAGACAGGAACCACATGGAGAGCCTGGGCCCTGCACCGGGGAGCAAGCTTCCCTGGTAGCCAAAAGTTATGCCCAACCCATCTCCCATCCTAGCTCCACCTCCAGGCTTCTCTCTCCCCAAAAAACTGTCCCTGAGAAGAAACAGGGGGAGGGTAGTGAGACCAGAATCCTCAAGAGACCCTGACCTTGTACGTTTCCTGGAAATGGGACAGCCAAGGGGCCTGCCTCCTGCGGCAGTTATGAGATGGACTGGGGTCCGTGGGGACACCCTCGGAAAGGCCTAAAGGCCGTCAGGAGAGGTTCAGAGCATCCAAGTATTCCTCTGTAGGCAGGAGATCATCCAGAAGTTCTTGCTGCTACTGCTTTTGTAAGGTACAGACTCACCGGGTGTTCTTAAGTGACTCCCTTACTTGTTAGCTATGTGAGCTTCACCCCCTAGACCCTGAATTTCCTCATCTATGAAATGGGGTATGCAGAGAGCCTCCCTTGCAAGTTGCCACGGGAATAAAATGAGACAAAATGTGAGTCACTGGAGGGTAAGCTTGTGCGTACCTGCTCTCAGATCCTTCTGTCTCCCCATCTGCGAAATGAGCCCCACAGCCCAGAAAGTCAGAGGCAATCCTGATTCCCCACGTTCTGTCTTTCTGTCCTCGGGCGTCATTGAAATGGGCCAGAGGTTCCAGATTCTGGGCTTCTGAATGGCCCCTCTCAGGCAGCATGATATCCAGGAATGCAGCGGAGAGGCTCCGTGAGACCTGGGGCCTCAAGGATCTTTGGTTCATGCAGAGCCTGCTTGTGGTAGTAATGAGGGGAACAGAGTGGATTGCAGTAGGGAAGCTAATGGAGTGGTTGTGTGTGTGTGTGTGTGTGTGTGTGTGTGTGTGTGTGTGTGTGTATGAGAGAGAGAGAGAAAGAGAGAGAGAGGAGTGACTCGAGGTGGGAGGTCAGTGACAGCTGGAAAGGAGGAGACATGGAGGGAGCCCTTGCAGAAGGCAAAAGGCAAAACAGGCTTTGGACGAGCAGAGGGACAGAGGAAGAACATTCTTGGAAGAGTGAACAAGTGTCAGGGTGGAGGAGCAGAATATTATTTCTTCTTCTTCTTCTTCTTCTTCTTCTTCTTCTTCTTCTTCTTCTTCTTCTTCTTCTTCTTCTTCTTCTTCTTCTTCTTCTTCTTCTTCTTCTTCTTCTCCTCCTCCTTCTCCTCCTCCTCCTCCTCCTTCTCCTCCTTCTCCTCCTCCTCCTCCTTCTTCTTCTTCTTCTTCTCCTCCTTCTCCTCCTCCTCTTCCTCCTCCTCCTCCTTCTTCAATATTTTATTTTTAGGTATTCTCTACACCCAACATGGGGCTCAAACTCACAAACCCGAGATCCAAGAGTTGCACATTCCACCAACTGAGCCAGTCAGGCGCCCCGGCAGCAGAATATTTCATATAATCACAACAGCAGCACAGATGGTGTGGTATGCGCTGGGTGCTTTACATACACGTGCTGAGTCCTCCCAAGAGCTGATGTGATCATCCCACTTTATAGATGCAGTAACTGAGGCTTGGCCAGCCAGTCACGTCCCCAAGGCCCCACGTGAGGAAGCAGCAGAACCGGGCATTGAAGGAGCCGCGTATTCATCCAGCAGGTGCTGGGCTGTGTGCCGGGGCCGAGGACACAGCATCAAGATGGCCCTCAGGAAGTCATCTATGACCAGCTCATAGGTCTGGTCATAGGTGAGGCCCTGCCCTGGGGACTCCAGGTATGAGCTTAACCTGGACTTGCCGCCTTCATGTCAGCGATGAAGCCAGGTCTCCTGGCTCCTTGAGCTGAACTCCTTCGCTGGTCCCCTTCTGAGTCTTAAGAGAAACAATCTTTCAAGCTGGGGAAGTGGGGTGGACTCACTCTGTAGAGGACACCTAGAGCCAAGCGTGGGTAGAGTCCCACTGGTGGTCCCTTCTGGTCACATGCCCTAGACTGTCCTCTTCTGAGCCTCAGGTTCCCCATCTGTCCCATGAGGCTGAGATAGGAGCCATCGAGGAGGCTCCTGGAAAGCTCTGTTAGCTTCCTAGACTGTGAGACTCAATGTGGTTGGGGATCAGAAGCTGTAGCACAGTCTGAAAGCAAAGCGACTGAAGCCTCTTGCTCTCCATCCCTTTCCACGGGTCTGGGCTTGCTGACAATCGCTGGTGTGACTGTCCTGTGCTCCACAATACGAATTGCCATGGCTACCTAGGCATTTCCTGCTAAACACCTCAATTTGCTGTGTGGCAACTGCTGTAGGGATGTGGGGCCTCCAGGATTCTGCCAACTGTTCCCCAGAGTCAGAGCATCATGACACACACAGAGGCACGCACACAGATATGCACCCATTCCTGTAGACTCACGGTTGTCTTACTGTGCTTCCTGTCCTGTTCCGGCTACCAAGAGCCATCAAGCCATGAGTCCCCCCATAATCCTTCCCAAATGCCTTGTGTTCTACCACAACTGAGGGTCATGCTGGATTGTCCCCGTGTCTGTCTCCCTTAGTGGACAGGGAGCTCCTGGGAGGTGCCAACTGTTCTCTTTCATGATTTGGCCACTGCCACAAAGGAGACACTCCTCTACCATGAATATTTGTTAAAGGAATGGGTAGCTGGTTGGATGGAAAGACAGATGGATAAATGGGAGGATAGATGGTTGCCCGATGGATTGGATCATTGGATGATGTGTTAGTTTCCTCTGGCTGCTCTAAGAAATCACCAAAAACTTAGCGGCAGAAATCAAGACAAAGCTATTCTCTTACAGTTCTGGAGGTTAGAAATCTGAAATGGCTCTCATCAGGCTAAGATCAAGACACTGACAGGGCTGCGTTCTTTCTGAACGTTCATGCCACTTTTTTGCTTTTCCAGCTTCTAGAGGCTGTTTACACTCCTTGTCTTGTGACTCCATTCCTTTATCTTTAGAGCCAGCAATGTTGGGATGAGTTTTTCTCATGCTGCCATTGTGTTCTCTCTTCTGATTCCCTTTTCCACTCTCAAGGACCCTTGTAATTTCATTGGGTCCACCCAGATAATCTAGGATAATCTCCCTATTTTAAGGTCAGCTGATTAACCACCTTAATTCCACCCATAATCTTAACTCCCCATTTGCCATGTTAAGTAACAAATCTACAGGGTCTGAAGATAAGAATGTAGGCATCTTTTGAGGGCCATTATCCTGCCTATCATAGACGGATAGATGGTTGGTTAGATGGTTATATAGATGTATGATTGGATGGATGGATGGATGGACAAACAGATGGCAGAGTGAGCCCCCCAAATAGAGATGAAAAGCTTGAGACAGAGTAGACATGTTAATCTCCCATCTTCTGCATCCTCTGCTTCTATTAATGTAGTGCAAGAGCCCTGGGCCAAGGGAGAGAGATCTTTACCAGGCTCTGCACTCCTCTCTATTGCATTTTATCTTCCCACTGGCTCTGGTCATCCCAGAGGTCGAGTATCCTGCCCCACCTACCAGTCTGGTGTTCCAAGCCAAATATGACCCTTGCCTGTCAATGAGTGAGAGAATGACCCTGTGAGACATTCTATCAGGATTGGAGGGTGGAGAGAAGATAGGGGTACAGGAGTTGGGACTCCTTCTGGATGAATGTGATGTGAGAAGAGGCAGAGAGGGGAGGTCAGCCTCATGAGCTCACCCACTTTGGGATTTTTTTATTTTGAAGGAGAGATCAATTAAATTTGTGTTTATTCCTTATCTATTTGTTTAAATACAATAATTGTTTAGTGTAAAAGAATATCTGGAAGTGACAGAGCATAATAATATAACTGACACTGGTGACCTACCACACAATACAAGCACAGGAATGAAATTTGCCTTGTAAGAACATACGCTCCCCGAAGCCTGGGATTACTATCTGTCCTGCTCTGGTCACATCCCCTCCAACATCAATTGTGCCTGGTACCCTCTGGGCTCTTAAGAGATATTCATTGGTGGTGCCACACCTGCCCAACTCCTACCTACCCCAGGGTATCAAGAATCTTACCTCCCGGACCCTGACACAGGCCCCACCTGCTCTGAGGGTAGTCCCTCTCAGCCCTGCACGAAGGGGGTGACAGGGAGCCCAATGCTGCCTCTCCAGACTGATTGAAGAGGTGGAATGAGGGAGGCCTCGGCAGGGCAGTCCGGGAGTCAAGTGCTTAATTTTGCATTTGCACCCAGGTTTCAAATGAGGCTCAGTGTCTCATGGCAAGGAAGGGAGAAATAGGGGGACAGGAGCCCAGATCCACCCCCCTGTCTACACTGGAATGGGTGGAAGGGGCTTTTGCCCCGAAAGTATGTTGGGGTGAGATCTCCTCCAAAACAGACTCTGTGCTGGAAGAAGCCCTGCCACCACCTCAGCCAGGTTGGTCCCCCTCCAGGATGCAAGTCCAGGGGCCAGGCCAGCCCTGAGCTCTGTAAGCACTGAACTGCACTCCGGGAGCAGGCCTCGAGGAGGAAGGCGAGAAAGGGCCATGTCCCCTGCGACATCCTGCACCCCTTCCCCCCCACGGGCACTGCCTTCCTCCATCCCCTCTCAGGGAACCCCCTCTCTAGGCAGCCGCCACACTCCCACCCTCGGAGCCCCCAGGCCCCTCCTCCCTAGGGTGGGAGCATAGCAATTCAAGTTATTTTTAGCCACGGAGGGAGCTGAGGATACGCAAGTCAAGGGGAAGCCGCCCCCACACTCCAGGAGCTGCTTGTGGAAAATGCTTAAAACCAGAGCTGCCAGGCCCAGGCCAGGAGGGCAGCCAGGCAGGGTTGGCCCATCCCGGACGCTCCCAGAGCTGCGGCCTGGTGGCTAGGAGTGGCGGGGTCTCCACATGTCCCTCATCGCGGCCACCGCTCAGCAGCTGCTCCTCAGCACGCTGTCCCCTGGCCCTGGCCCTGCCATCCCCGCCTGCAGGGAGGAGGACATCCCAGGGCCTCCACACTCTCCCATCTCCCTCTGGACTGGGCAGCCTGGCAGCAGGCAGCTTCCCTGTTTCCAGGGAAGTTTCTGGGAGTGGGGAAAGACCCCCGTATTGCCCACCTGGCCTTCTGGTTACTTCAAGTCTGGTCCCTGGAGAGCCACCTAGTGAGACGGAGACCATGGCCCAGGCCCTGTTAAGTGCTTGGCAGGAATGGGTCCCTGAGGCCCCACCACAACCTGCCAAGTAGGTAGTGTCCTCATTCTCCTCTTATAGGAGGGGCTGGTGAGCCACAGGGGGTCCAGTAATTGCTCAAGCTCACCCAGCCACTGAGCGTCAGGCAGGATCTGGGATCTGGGTGGTACTGTCCAACCTTCACCAGTGGCTGGGCTGGGGTGGAATGTGATGGCCAGCTGATGAATAAGCTGGCGCCGACACAGACGGGAAGGACTCACCAATGTTGTCCTGGGGGGATGAGACAGGCCCCCCACTCTGCTACTTGCCGTGGATCCAGAGCACACTCTACCACAGGGTCAGCCCTCAGGTGAGGCATCGCCCTCCTTTCCCTAAGCTGTCACCAGTGTGAGTCTCAGGCGGGGTCCAAGCCCAGAAGAGCTTCCCGAAGTGGCTTTGACTGAGGAGATGCTGGTGACCCCGGGCAAGTCACTTCACCTTTCTCATCCCCATGTGCAACAGTAGAAGCGGCTCTGAGGGCACGGTGGGGACCAGTGAGGACCAGGGATAAGCGATGCAAGGCTCCTGGCTCCAGGCCCTACCAGGGCACCTTTCCCTGCTGGAGCCCTGGACTTGGGGCTGTGCGCTGGGAAGGTAGGGATACCCATTGTGGGCCAGCCCTCGGGGCTTTGGGGTACAGCTCAGGGAGGCCTCGATCAGCTGGGGTCGGGTGCCAGAGAGCCCCTTGCGCCCCCTCCAGCCTCTGGCTGATCTCCCTGCCTTCAAGCCCAACAGCGTGCCTCCACTGCCAAGAAGACTTCCAGGTCCCTCCTCCAACCCCCAGAGGCTCCTGGCCTAGATGGACCCCTCTCTGCTCCACATCTTGGTGTGCTATGCCTACAGCTTCCTCTCCTCCCAGCCCTCCAGGCTCTGGGCACAGTAGATGCTCCTGGTGGTCATGACCATAGCTCTGGCCCAGCAGAGATAAGGGGTTTCAAGCTCAGGCCTCCCAGGGTCCATCCACAGATCTCCTGCCTCTTCGCTGCATGGCAAGAATCTCCCCCAGCTTGAGCGGCTGAACTTATTTTACATGGAGTAAGGGTAGAAGGGGGGTGAGGGGCAGCCCCTGGAAAGCTGGGCGATTTACCTAGTGATGCAGCTTGGAAATGGCAGTGCCTGGGCCAAAGCTCATTGCCTATTCTTGCTCAGGGGGCACTTGATGGGACCTTTAGGGTCCCCAGCCCTCCTGTGTGTGCCCCTCTTCAGATCCCCAGCTCTTTCTGGTGTCCCTTATGAGTCCCTAAACAAGGCTGGCTTCCTCCCTCATTCCATCCATGCTGGAGCCCTGGAGGGGATTTTACTGAAGCACTCAATGGGGAGCAGACACCGGCAAGCCAAGAGCCTTCCTTAGACGTCCCCTCTCCCCCATGGGGTACACCCTTCCTGTGGCCCTCAGGGCCCATCTGCCCTTCAGCCCCACAGGAAGATGCTGCCCTCACCCTCACCCTCTCTTTACCCTGGGCATCCCAACTGGACAAGGTAAGAGGAGGTAGCCAGTCTGCTGTTGCCATGGCAATGACCCTGGGGAGGGGGGCTCCCTGGGTTGCTGGGGAGGGAGAGGAAAGGGTCCCTCCCAGCCCTCAGCTTCATTCTTCCTTTTCAGGCCCTCTTTGTTAAAAAGGAGTCGCCTTGACGGTTTTGTGTTTTCCATCTCAGAGGCAGGGCGGAAGGCAGGGAGCCACTCAAGGGTGCAGTCTTGCCCTGTCCTGCCCCCTCACATGTGCCTACTCCCCCACCCCACCTCCGTGATTCAGTTCTCTGAGCCGCTGAACTTCTCCTGAATTCACATCCTGCCAGTCCCTGCATGCCTCTGCCTCCTCCCAGGGTCACTGCACCCACCACCACACCCCCCCATTCTAGGCCTGTTCTGGGTGAGTGGGTCTGAGCAGAGGCAGGGGCTAGACCACAGAGGCCAAGGGCTTCTCCCAGGCCACCGGGGGGTCAGTGTCACCGGGCTCCCTCTGTGGCCTCACTGGGCATACATCATCCCATGCTCCTCCAGGCCCCGGGGGGCATCTACACTACAGCAGCTCTCCATTTGACTTGGGACTTCTAGCAAGTCACGCCCAAGGACTCTTGTCTCTCCATCTGTGAAATACAGTAACGAGAACCCCATCAGGCCCCGAGGCTGCTGTAAGGTCTCTCGAATGCACAGCCAGGCTCTGGGGGGCTTCCCTCCTGCTCAGCCCTGGGTGCTGGCTCCCTCACAGCTATGGATGAAGAGAATGAGGCTCAGAGATGTGAAGTCACTGCTGGTGGGTGGCAGTCAGACTTGAACCCAAGCCCACCTGCGGCCAAAACCATGGCCTCCAGTCACTCTGAGGTGGCCCAGCAGGGGTGGTACCCACAGACTTCTCCTTTTTCTGTCCTGAACTCTCTGGGGAAAACACCTCACCCCTACCCCCCATCACCACCAGGCATTTGGAGCAGAGCGGGAGGGGGGAACCCACCCTACCCCAGAGCACCTGTCAGGAATGGGCAGACAGAGGCTTAATCCGCAGGTAGGGGCGGGGTGGAGAAGCAGGTGTGCAGGGGTGGGGGGGTGGGGGAGTTGAGAAGAGAGAGAGGTTGGGGAGGCTCAGAGGGTTCCCAGGAGAGGGGAGCTCCAGCCTGCGGGCTGTCGCACCATGCCATCCTCGGGCCTGTGCTGCCCCCGTGTGGACAACAGGCTCACATTCCCGGCTGGGGATACCGCATCCCTCCTGGACCGGAGGCTCCCCATCCCCCCCCCCCCCCCCCCCCCCCCCCCGCCCCGCCCAGGGGGAACATTGGTGGCCTGGAGCTGCTGGAGGCATCCCAGGTGACCTGAGGGATGGGTTACCCCTCCAAGCCTCCACCTGAACTGTCTTCTCTTCCTGCCAGGTCCTGAGCCCCAACCTGGAGTCACACGCTGCCCGCCTTTCCTTCTCTAGGAATCTGAATCCCAGACTCCCAGAGGTAAGTGAACTTCAGGGTTATAGTCTCCATCCTTCTATCCCATACTTCATTCTCTGTCCCCAGTAATTTTTTAAAAAGATTTATTTATTCATGAGAGACACACACACACACAGAGAGGCAGAGACACAGGCAGGGGGAAGAAGCAGGCTCCATGCAGGGAGCCCGATGCGGGACTTGATCCCAGGATCCCAGGATTATGCCCTGAGCCCAAGGCAGACGCTCAACCACTGAACCACCCAGGCATCCCATCCTCAGTAATTAAACCGCTGCTTGCACACTTCTCGTATCAGGGAACTCACTGCTCTGTGGTTTGGAGGAAATTCTGATTGTGGAAGTGATCCTCATCCACAGAGCTGATACTTGCCTCCCCCAGTCACAGCTCTGCTTTCTGGGGCCACACAGTGCCAGGTGGCCTCTCACTTGGGAATTTCTAAGCGGATCCAAAGTCCAACCCAGTGCTTAGGGGGCTCCTCTACTCTGTCCCCCAGTCCTCTACAGAGATAACATCCTGGTTCTGCTAATCCACTCATAGTTCTCTTATTTGGGGTCCCTGGCTCTTTGGAGCTACAGGACTAGGGGGACCCAAGACCCCTGAGAACTGTAACTTGCCCCAATTGTGACCTTCCCTTGGATCTTGTCCTCATTTTTTTTTATTTTTTATTTTTATTTTTATTTTTATGATAGTCACACAGAGAGAGAGAGGCAGAGACACAGGCAGAGGGAGAAGCAGGCTCCATGCACTGGGAGCCCGACATGGGATTCGATTCCAGGTCTCCAGGATCACGACCTGGGCCAAAGGCAGGCACCAAACCGCTGCGCCACCCAGGGATCCCCTTGTCCTCATATTTGGCATTAACTTGCCACTGACATTCATGCCCCTCCAGAGGCCTAGTGGGGAAAAAGCGTGGATGGGACTGACGATGATTGAGCACCTAATGTGTACTCAGTCAGGGGTCCAGTGCTTTGCTCAAATTATCCAGTGTCACCCTGTGGGGCAAGTTTTGTGTTTGTCCCCAGGTTAGACTCAGACTGAGGCCGAGAGAGCAGAGATCTGAGCTGGTAGAAGAGGAGGCTCTTCTTCCCATGAAATCCCTGCAGGCTGACTGGCTTCCTGTCTCCTGACTCTGCCACCTGCCTGCACTTGTGAAATGTGTACACTTAATTCCTCAGACATTTATCAGGTCCTGACATGCACCTGGGACTGTGCTAGGCACAGCAGAAATAACCCCAGATGTCTCCAACGCTGTTACGTTGCTGAGTGGGCCCCACTGGATCCTAGCTGGGCTGTGGATGGGGCTGTGGCTCTGGACGAGGCCTGGGCAAGACAATGCCACTGCAGGTCACATGGCTCAGGTGTGTCACATCACACCTGAGTATAAGGCTTGACTCATCACCAGGGCCTTGCCTCTCTGTCTTGTGCCCAAGGCACTAGCAGGGGGCCTGGCAGAGAGACACCGTGCTGAGTCCAGCTAGTGGCTCTGCCCAAGGCTATGCCACAGAGGATGGCAAGTAGGCCTGGGCCCCTACATGGACCTGAGATGAGCAAGAGCTTCTCACTCACAGAGGGTGGAAGTGTGTGGAACCTGGAGGAAGGGTTAAGTTTTTCACCTTTTTTGTGTCAGACTCCTTTGACATCTGGTAATGTTTACTGACCTCTTTCAGAAAAATTTGTGTGTGTGTGTGTGTGGAGGGGTGTTTATCTCAGTATTCTCTACACCCAACATGAGGCTGGGTGCCCCCAGAGTAATGTTTTTAAATATGTAGCCCGATGCGGGACTCGATCCCAGGACTCCAGGATCACACCCTGGGCCAAAGGCAGGAGCTAAACCGCTGAGCCACCCAGGGATCCCAGTAGCTCCAATGTTAATGCGTGGCCATCACCTGTTTCTGACTAAGCCTCCCCGTCAGACTATGGCTCTCTACTCACTGCTTGCTCTGCCTCTGTCATAACAGCCTGGCAAAGCTGAGTTCGAGCAGGTGTCACTGCTCACTTTTGAGGAGCTCACTGTGGGAGATGCCGCTCGGCTGGAAGGCCACGCGGTGGGGCAGCCTGGTTCCTCTAAAGTCTTTCCAGCCCCCTCTGCTGGCCCCTACCATGCCTGCTCCTCTTTCTTAAGGGTGCAACCTTCTCTCTGTCCCATCCTCTGGGCTCAGCTCTCCTACTCCCTGGGCTCAGCCCTTGACTCTCTGACTGACCCCTACTTCCCATAGTCCCCACTTCTGCCCACCAGCTCCCCCCTCACCTGTTCTCAGCAGCCCTCGGGACTGCTCCTCCAGACACCTTCCCTCTGGCCTCAACCGCTTGTTGGCATTAGTTCACTCTGTCAGCGACTGAGCCTGCTCTTCATTCTCCTGACTCACACCTGCCAGATTTCTCTCTCCCTTCTCAGGAATGCTTTGGTACGGAGTCACTGACATGTCCTGCCTCCATATCCTCTTTTCCCCCCTTTGCTCCCCTATTACCTGCAATATACTCCTGTCATTTCATGAATCCACTTTGCCAAAGAATGTCCACTTAGCAGGTGTTTACTAAGTTTCTGTTCTACAGCAGGTTCTATGTCAAGCAATGGAAAAGTAAAGGTGACCAAACGAGTCCTGAACTCAAGGTGCTTGTGCCGATGGATACATACACAAGTAAATAAAGAACATAACTAGAGCCTGGAAAGTTCTATGAAGAAAGCAAAGAGAACGAGAGGACACCAAGTAACTGGGGAGATAGAGTGGAGTGTTTTCAGACAGGAAATTCTAGGAAGGGCTCTCCAAGAAAGCACGCCACCCAAAGAGCAGGGAGAAGGTCGTCCAGGCAGGGGGGAGAGCAAGTGCAAAGCCCTGAAGTCAGAACAAGCATTCAGGCTTCACAGGAAAGAAAAAAGCCCACAGGTCAGGGGTAGGGAGGTAAAGAGTTTATTTCAAATGCGAGGTGAGGCCTTTGAAGACTTTCAATGACAAGATCTGCTTTGTGTCTAACAACGCCCTCAGCCCCCACCGCTGTGTGGAGGGAGACTGAACTGGGGGGGGGGGGGGAGTCCTCGGGAGGCAATGCCTAACTCATTTTAGAAGCCCAATAGGCGTCTCACATTTGCTGCATCTAAACGGAGACATCTGGATCATTGACCTCCTCCAAACAAAGCAATGAAAGCCGGGTTCCTCCCAACGGTTGTCCCCATTTCTGTGAGCAGAACCAGCATTCACCCAGACGTTCAAGCCAAAAACCTGGGAGCCACCCTGGCCTCCTTCCTCTCCCTCATCTTCTGCATCCCAAGTGCGTGTATTTATCCGCTCTTCTCCGTGCCCGCTACCCGGGTTCGTCGCCAGGTGCCCCCACTCTCCCAGGACGCTCACAGCGTCCCCGCCTCACCGCTGCCCCCTACAGTCCATTCTCTGCCCACTGGTACCTTTATTTGTTTTTATTTTTAAAAGATTATACTGATGAATTCATGAGAGACACAGAGACACAGGCAGAGACACGGGCAGGGGGAGAAGCGGGATCCCTGCGGGGCGCCCGATGAGGGACTCGATCCCAGAACCCCGGGATCACGACCTGCGCCAAAGGCAGATGCTCAACGGCTGACCCTCCCGGGGGCCCGCCAGGTATCTTTTTAAAGAACAGCAGTCTGCCACTCCCTGCCTAGCACGCATGCCTCAAGGGCTCCCTCCGCCTTCGGGACCTTTCATGAGAACCGGGTCCCAAGAACCTGGGCCAGTCGGAACAAACGAGGGTAAAACCGGAAGAAAGCCGGGCCGGGCTCATAGCACCGCCTTCGCGTCTGCGTTGTACCCGTCCGACTTGGGAACCTTTCTTCCCGGCGCTGGGGGAAGCTTTTCCAGAAGTACCTTCCGGCCTCGACGACCCTATTTCCCGTGCTGCACGGCGGCCTTCCTCTCTCTTTTTCTCTTCCGGTCCGAGGCGCTCGGGGAGCCGCGGGCTTTGGTGAGGCTCGGCCGCGCGGTATCCGGAGCCATCCGCGGCTCCCCACGGGCGGCTAGACGCAAAGTCGGGGGGGACGGGGAGACCGGCTGCGTGGCTGTGGGGCTGAGGGCGCGGGGAGTGCTTGTGGGTTCTCTCGGGGAGTGGATGGGAGAGGGAGCGCTCGGACTTGGGGTAGAGCGCAGGCTCGTGAGGGAGGGTTGGTTTCAGCGCGCAGTTACCCGAGTCCCGGAAGCGGGGCCCGGCGTCGGGTGGTGCTGTGTGGAGGCCGCTGGAGGCCGCAGATGCGAGGCGCCCGTGATGCAGCTGCATTCTGGCGTCTGGCCTGACGTCCACTGTCTGTTCCCCCAGGTGCAGACATGGCCAAGTCCAAGAACCACACCACGCACAACCAGTGTAAGTCCCCCCGCCCCACCTCCCTCTCACTTCAGACCCTGGCAAGGATTAGGGATACTGGGGCAGGGCAAGGGGACACTGGGCCTGGGGCTGGTTTTGTTTTCCGCCACTCTTAACTTTGGGTTACAGTTTAAGAAGCCAGGGGGTCTTCCTGAGGTACCCACAGTGCTTTGCATTCCGTCATGAGGGCCATTCTGGATCTCGAGAAGACCTGCTCTGAGAAGGAATGGTTTTCCCCAGGGGGCTGGCCAGCTGTGATGTTGTGTGGTCCTAGCAGAGCACATCTCTGTTGGTCTAATTCCTCTGCTTCCCCACAGCACGAAAATGGCACAGAAACGGCATCAAGAAACCCCGGTCACAAAGATACGAATCTCTTAAGGGGGTGAGTTGAGAAAGCGGGTCCGGTGGCGCAGCCAGGGCCTCGCTCGTATCTTTTCCCGGTTGCAGCATCTTGCCTGAGCAGCAGCCGTTAATGACTGTCCCTCCTGGTACCTGGACTGCCAGAGCCTTAACACTAAACCTTTACTTGGCTTTGCCCAGCCTGAGTTGTAACTCCGTCGTCAGGTGTAACCTGCCTCCTCAGGGTGGCTTGACGGTCCCTGTTGCTTATCCAGAGCACTTCAAGGGAAGAAAGGACCTTATCTTTGTGTCCTCGGTAACTTGTGAGAGCCTTCCATTCTATCAGCTGGTGACCTCGATCTGACCCCGTGCTGGGCTTGGGGGGCAGCTGTCCTTGCTGTGCCAAGGAGTTCTAAGGATTGGCTGAGAAGGCTTGAGGCTGGAGGGTCTGAGCAAGAGGATGGGGTCCTGTCCCTCTCCTGTGGCCTTGGTCTTTTGGTCTGTGGCATGAACCATTCTATCTCTGAACCTCAGTTTCCCCATCCTGGTGTCTTCTTCAGCCTCATCTGCTGTGTGTCTATTGTACCGGGCATGGTGCTTAACCGACTTCATCCTTTAAAGAGGTGGGGATAGCCTTGGGAGGGGTTGAGAAAAGACAATCCTGCAAGCCTGGCAGAGGGGGCAACTTTCATTTGTTCTTTTCCTTCTTGCATTTGAGCGCTGTTGGGCTCTGGGCATGTAGCCCTGAAGATACAGTCTGTGTATGTTGCATTAGCAGGGTGGAGTGTTGGCTTTGGGGTTGTGGTACATGTTTCTCTGCAGGTAGTTTGTAAGGGGTGTGTATTTCAGCGTTTTAAGTTTGACTCAATGCTGTCCATGCCCCCAGGAGGCCTTGGGTGGAGCCCAGGAGTCTCCTGGGCACAGCTGTGGCGAGGGTCACCAGCGGTGATTTGGGGCCCCACATGCTGCACTTAGAGCCTGTACCTTTCCTTGCCTTCCAGGTAGACCCCAAGTTCCTGAGGAACATGCGCTTTGCCAAGAAGCACAACAAGAAGGGCCTGAAGAAGATGCAGGCCAACAATGCCAAGGCCATGGCTGCGCGTGCTGAGGCTATCAAGGCTCTTGTCAAGCCCAAGGAGGTTAAGCCCAAGATCCCAAAGGGCGGCAGCCGCAAGCTCAATCGACTTGCCTACATCGCTCACCCCAAGCTCGGGAAACGTGCTCGTGCCCGCATTGCCAAAGGTCTCAGGCTCTGCCGGCCAAAGGCCAAGGCCAAGGCTCAAACCAAGGCCCAGGCTGCAGCTGCGACCCCGGCTCCGGCTCCGGCTCCGGCTCCGGCTCCTGCTCCTGCTCCTGCTCCTGCTCCTGCTTCTACTCCTGCAGCGCAGGCTCCCAAAGGTGCCCAGGCCCCCACAAAGGCCCCAGTGTAGAGGCTTCTGCCTGCCAGTGTGAGGACGGAAGGACTGGTATGACCCCTGGGCTTCTGTCTGCATGGGCCCGGTGTCCTCCTGTGCTATTTGTACAAATAAACCTGCGGCAGGATCTGTCAGTTGGCCTGTGTCTATGATCCAGGGACTGGGGTGTGGGTGGGAGTTGGGAAATGGAGCCTTGGAGCAACAAGGGGACCTGGTAAAAATCATGGTGGAGGGCCTTAGGAGGCTGGGGCACATAGCCTGCTGGAATAGGCAGTCTGGTGAGGAAAGGGAAATCCCAAGTATCCTGATAACGTCTTGGAGTTTACCTCCTTTTTTTTTTTTTTTTTTTTTTTTTATGATAGGCACATAGAGAGAGAGAGAGGCAGAGACACAGGCAGAGGGAGAAGCAGGCTCCATGCACCGGGAGCCCGACGTGGGATTCGATCCCGGGTCTCCAGGATCGCGCCCTGGGCCAAAGGCAGGCGCCAAACCGCTGCGCCACCCAGGGATCCCTGGAGTTTACCTCTTATCTTTATCTCTTGGGATAAAGAGAAGGACCCTGCTGAATTTTTCAGTTTGGCCTATTGGGGTCCAGACTTAGGCTGTTGCTAGTGTACATAGCCAGCTTCCACTACTCTGGATTGTGGGGGCAGTGTGCATGATGCTGGGCAGTGCTGGCACTGCCTTACTAGCACTACTGGACTTGACCCTGCTGTGCCCCTGGGATCAGCTGCTTCATCTGCAAAGTCTTAGTCCTTAGAGCAGCCAGTGAAGCAAGTGGTATAAGTGGTCCTGGGTATTTGTGGAGGCTTCCTATAGAAGGTACCAAGTGTATCACTTCCTGGTCATGCAGTCCTCAAGACTAGTCTTTGAGTATGGTGGTCTTGTGGACCAACCCTGGGCACTTGGGAGGCTCCAAAAGGGTTGCATTTCTGGGGCACTAGGCAGCTCACTCAGTTGGTTAGGCATCAGACTGGATTTCAGGCTCTGGTCATGATCTCAGTCATGGGATCAAGCCCTGAGCTGTCCTTCTGCTTCTCCCTCTTCCTCTGCCCCTCCCCACCCCTTGCTCACACACTCAAAATCTTAAAAAAAAAAAAGTTGGATTTCCTTATATGGAGACAACATATATAACCCATGATACATGGTCCTTTCTTTGAAGTAGTTATTCTCTTTGTAAACTTGTTTGAAATCAGGAGCTCTGGGATTGGACCCAGGCAGCCCATGTGGGACCCCAGAAAGTTTACCCAACCAGGGCTGTGCTGCTAGCTCAGGACTGGCGTCCTGGCATGCTCTGGGTGGCCAACTGCCCATCACCAGGGGGTGTCAGGTAGGTGGGGGTCTCAAAAGGGACCAGGAGCAAGTTTTATGTCTCAAAGGTAACTTAGCTCAGCCTGAGGTTACCAGGTCAGGGGGGCTTCCAGTAAGGCCTGTGCTCTAGTCCTCAGGAAGGCATGAAGACTCCTTTCCCCTGTCAACCTGCTGTAGTCAAGGGGGAGGCCAAGCCCCACATTGGGGGCTTCAACTAGGCTTACTTATGGTCACAGCCAGCTTGCTATCAGCTGCCAGTTTCCACATGGAGCCTCCCTTGTGTAGAAAAGGAATCCCTAGTTCTGGAGTTTCAGATATTAACTCCCATTACCTACTCGCTATGTAGTCTCGGGCAAGCTCTTCTAGCAGAGCTTCTGAAGGGGCCCAGCGACCCTGCATCCAGGGGCTGCTGGGAGGGTTCAAAGCAGATGAAGCTGGCCAAAGTCCTGGCTCCCCGTCAGAACTGCATGAGCAGGGGTTATTACTATCGGGACTAAGCCTGTAGGCCATGGAACCAGGCTGTGGACCTCCCTCTGGCCACAACTAGAACTTCAAAAGCCAGCCCTCCCCACCTCTCCCCATGCTCATGGAGGTCAGGGCAGGGAGACGAGCAGGGAGACCTACAGGACTAGATCAGACGAGCTAGAGGAGCAGGTTCAGCCATCAGGGCCACAGTGATTCCAGGTACTACTGCCTGGACCCCCACCTAGCTGTGCTGACAGACCGAAGCCTCACTCACGGGCCACTCAGCACATGGGTTCCCCTGCCCGGAATGCAGGAGTTCTATGATGAACTGATGTGGTCTACCAAAGCTCCTGCCCCTCTGTGACTCCTGCTCCCAACACCAGAGCAGGGGCTGCACCCCCTTCCTGTCATCCTGAGGATCTGACAAATGCTAGCAGTCATGGCTTGCCAGCTATCTCACCACCTGCCCCACATCTGGCAGGGCCCAGCTGGCTTCCAGCTCTAGTCCTGTCTCAGGATCCTGAGTGTGTTCCCAGAAAGCCAGAAGTGTTTCCCTGAGATCTTTGCCTTGGTTTCCTCCTCAGTGAGAATGGTGTCCTCGAGCTTATAAGTCAGATAGAGGTGTAGTGACCACTGGACAGGAAATATGGCCCCTTGATGCTAGACACAGACATGGCTGGGTAGTACTGGACGAGTGTGCTGTGTCAAGGGGCACAGAGAAGCATGGGGGTGGTAGGGAGGTATCTAGAGCCAGGCTCAGTTTTCTCATCTGTGAAATGGGGATGGTAATAGCATGTCCCCAGAGAAACGAGAATCCCTGCTCCATGAACGTCCTTGCTCATAGCACTTCGGAATTGGCCCCTGTCCACACAGACTTTATTGTTGGGGTGGGGGGAGGGAAGGGTCCTTGACCCTGATCAGGAGGATGATCCCAGTCTAGAAGTTGGGAAGCCCGGCACTCAGCCATCACTGGGCAGGGCAGGCACGCTAGCCAGAGCGGGCAGCAGCCGTGTGTATATATCAACCCCACGGAGAAACACGGCCTCATGCAACCGCTCATCGTGGTCGTGCAGCAGCACAGGTGTGAGGTTCATGGGCGAGAAGCCCAGAGCTGGGACCCCTACCTGCAGGGGGCAAGGAGAAGCCATTAGGAGGAAGGCCAGCATCCAGAACCACCCCACTGCCCACCCACTGCAAGTGGCTCACCGCACGGAGATAGCGGCTATCGGTGGCAGCAGGGAAAATCTCTGGCTCCAGGGTGAGGATTCCTACAGAGGGAAGAGCCTGGTGAATGAGGAGGCTGACGGGAGAGAGCAAGGGAAGGACTGGAGGGGCAGAGGCAGGTGGAAGGGAGGTAGGAGGAGAGAGGAAAGGGGAAGAGAAAGGCTGGCCAGTGTGCTCACATGTCCTTGCAGGCCCCGCTAAATGCTGCCCACCAGGGGTCTGAGTCATCAGTAGATGTCACTCGGGACTCTGTCCACTTCTGGAAGGAGAAGGATTGCAGGATCAAGACAGGGCCCGGACATCTTGCCCTATTCTTCACTGCTTCTCTCTCTGCCTCTCTCTCTCTCTTTGTGTCTCCCATGAATAAATAAATAAATAATCTTTAAAAAAATAAATAAAAGTAGTATTATATAAATGTTTAATTCAGGTCCATGCCTCTCTTCATGCTATAAAGACTATGAGACCATGAACTGGGTCTACTTTCACTCCTACGGTATCCCTAGCACTCAACAGTGGCCTCTACAACTAAGGCTTGTTGGTGAATAAAATGTCTCTCCTGCCTAAAGAAATGCCCAGACGTATGCAGGCACACCAGGCCTGCATCCCCACTGTGACACCCACTCAACAAGCCCCGTTTCCCCTGCCTCCAGAGCTCTTGACCCAGAGTCCCAGCTGATACCTGAGCAAAGTCGAAGGTGACCCCATCACCAGCTGCCTGGCACCAGCCCTGCAGCTGCTCCTCGAAAGCCTATGAGAAGGGAGATAAGCTGACCTCTCAGGCTCTCCCTGAGCCTCCAGCAGAGGATTGAGGACCCGGCTCCCTCCTCCAAACCCAGGTAGAGTTGGCACCTTCAGCTCCACATCTGGTGCCACACGGAAGTCGAAGCTGGCGCTCATAGTAGCAGGTACCACATTATAGGCCACGCCGCCCTCTAGCTTGGTCAGATTCACCGAGGTCACAGCCCCTGCCTTCAGGTGGGGGTTTGACTGCAGCCTGCAGTGGGGGGCAGGAAAACAACGATAGAGAGCCCCCCTTCTCTCTGGCACAGCCGCCCAGACCCCCAGCCTCTTCCCCAGGCTGCCTCACCTCTGCCTCTCCTTCTCCCGGAAAGTCAGGATTGAGCTCACAACCTTGTGCTAGGAGAGTGTGAGGTCAGATGTGAGAGTGGCCCCAGGACAGAGCCTTGGGAATTCCCAAACTCCCTCCCTGTGTGCCACGCACCAGCTTCTCTGCCGCCGTGTCCTCGATGAAGCGTGAGCCGTGGCCTGGGTTCCCTGTGCTCGTGATCCGCACCCCTGGGAGATGAGGGAGAAGAGGGTGTCTTCAGCAAGGGAGAGGCTGGAGAAGTGATCAGCCTTGGAGTGGGCCCGGGTCTTCCCCTCATTCCAAGCTCCTCTGGCAGGACTGTTCGCTTCAGAACAGTGTAGAGCTGACTCCCCTGCCGCCCACACCCCCCGCCACCACCCTGGGGGCTACCCTCAGAAACTCAGGAGGAAGCCCAAGTAGGAAGGGGCTGGGAGGGAGAGACTCTGGGTTCCAGGCCTCCTCAGGCTCCAACTTGCTGCAGGACTCTAGGCAGGCCCCTGCCCCTTCTGGCCTAGTGCCCCACCTCACAGAGATGCCCTCCTTCCAAGCCCATACTCACACCAGGGGCTTCGCTCACTGTAAAAGACAGTGAAGGCGTCGGTGGGGTTGGCCAGGCCTGGGGAGGGAAAGGGGATTCAGGGGGTGGACTGGTCCAGCCACCGGCAGCCTCCACATCCCCCCTACTGGCTGCTCAGGGGCCTGCCACCCTGCTCACCTTCATCCAGGGCGAAGCCGGCCTTCAGGGCCCGGAACTCAGGTCGCTGCACGAACAGCTCCATGCCTTTGTGACCCCCAACCTCCTCATCTGCGAAAGCAGCAGGGACCTGGGATGAAGGAGCTGCCTCTGCCAACACATCCTCCTGTTCCCTAAAAGCGTCCCTCCCCAAGCCACTCCTACCTGGCACAAAGGTCATATGGATGGTTCTGGGGAAATGGCGACCCTCAGCCTTCAGCCTCCTCACAGCCTCCAGGTACCTGAGGGGCAATGCCAGGGTTTAAGCCAGGCGCCAGGGGAGCCTCCGGATGCCTGCAGGTAGGCTGGAGCCTGCAGTTGGCAGGGGACCATGGGAAGGCCCTGTCCTTCAGTCTCCCTATCCATGTAAGGGTGACAATTCCTGTCCAAGAGAAGGGGTAAATTCCTCGGCCTCAAGGTTCTCAATCACACCCTAGGCCCCGGGTCATTTTGATAGGCCAGTAGGGACACTGTGGGGGACAGGAAATGGGAGGACACTCACTGGATGCTGACACACTTCATGTCCTGGGCACCCCTGGCATAGATGTAGCCTTCAGCATCCTTGAAGGCCTCAAAGGGGTCATGGCTCCAGTGTTCCTGGGGCAGAGATGAGAGGAGGGACCCAAGTCCCACATTTAGTCATTAATCTACTCTGTTCAACTGTGGTCCTGCCCTAGAAGCCAACCCTACGGCTGAGGTGACGAGTGGGATTGGTGAAAGGGACAGAAGAGGGCTGCAGAGGGCAGTTGATTGCCATTCTTCATCTCTACTCCCACCTCCTCCCCTACCCTGGGCACAGAATGGCCCACTGGACAAAATGATGTCCTATGAGGTTGGGAGTCAGTTTTGGGACCAGCTCCTTAGGCTCCCTGGGGACCAGTGGGGGGTCTGCATCATCTTTGTGTACCCCAAGGCCTGCACCGCTCCCCGCGCCCCCACACACCTTGAAGACAGGCACCACATCCGTGTGAGAGTTTAGTATGAGGGAGGAGAGTCTGGGGTTGGTGCCTGGCCACGTCAGAATGGTCACCACATAGCCAGGTGCCACCTGGAGAGGACCAGAAGGTAAGGAGGTGCCCCAGGGGCACCTCCCAACCCCATGCAGGGCCCCAGGCTCACCTCTACTTTCTGACAGCCCAGGCCCAGCTGATGGGCTCTCTCCTCAAGGAAGGCCACAGCAGCCCCTGGGGACACATAGAGTCTTGGGCCTACTTCTGCCTCTACCCACACCTCCCACCAGCCCAGGGAGAGCTGGGGGGCATATCCAGAGAGAGGAGCCGACCCTTACACAGGCCACTGCCTCCTCAGTGCAATTCCACATCCCTTGGGGACACCCGCATTTCTGTCTCCAGCGAAGATTATCTTTGGCCAGTCAGTGACCCTTTGTGGAAGGTCAGGTGGGAAGTCCAGAGTTAGAAATTGCTCTCTTCCTCAGGGATGGGCAGAGGCATGACCTTCCGCCAGTGTCTCCCAGCTGGTAAGTACAGGGCGAGGGTCTGGACCCATGTCCATAATTCCCAGCCACCAAGCTTGATTCCCCAAGGGCTGTGGTCTCTGTCCTGCCACCGTTGCTTCTGGAGCCTCTTCCCTTGTGGCTGTCCCATCTCCCTCCCCCACCTCAGACCCCGGCAGTGAGGTGAAGTTGTTTCTTCCCTAGCGCCAGGAGTAACTTTTGGTACAACAGCCCGGAGGGGCTGCTGAGCAGTCTGCAGACCTGGGGACCCGCTAGAGGCGTGGAGACGCCACTTGGGGCAGCAGAGTGGGGCTCAGCGGGGTGACAAGTGGTGGGCGTCGGTGTAGAGCAGGCCCCGCCCCGGATCCCACCGCAGGCCCCGAAACCACCGCGTTCTCACCGTAGTCGGGCTCCGGCTGGACGGTGCGGATCCGCAGGTACCGGCGGAAGAGCGTCACGGACGGGTGCTCGCCCTCGAGACCCTCGCTGGCCATGGCGCCGCGCTTGGTGAGCTAGGGGCAAGTCGAGTGGCTACCTACCCCTCCCAGCCGCTGGGGCCCAGGGGACCCCTAGATCTGCACCCAGCCCTTCCCCGGGGCGGTTCCCCGCACGTGAGAGCCCCCCTTCTGTTTCAGGAGCTGTGCCGGTCGCTTTCAACACATTCCCGTATTGAATGCACCAAAGAGCTCCAGGAAGTTCGTGCCTCTGAATGCCCACTTTACAGGGTGGAAAGCTGAGGCTGAGAGGTTCAGAGACGGCCACAGAGTAGCCGAGGCCAGGTCTGAATCCAGACGTGGACTTTCCCTGCCCTCCTCAAAACACTTCTCCCAATGGCCCAGATCTTATGCCACGTAACCCCTGACCCCCCTGCCCTTCTCTGGGGTCCCACCTCGCTCTTCGCTGGTCTCTGGCCCGCGCTCGCCTCTCAGCGCCTGCCCCGGACTGTGGCCAGGGCTCAGGGTCCTGCGAGGTCGAGGGCTCAGAATCGCCCCGGTCCGCCCACCACGTGGCTGCACCGGATCGCGGGGCGGGGCCGAAGACTGAGCGTAAGGGCCGCCCAAGTCTCTGTGGCAGAGTCGGCGACCGCGTCTCAGCCCGCCCCTGGCTCCAGCCTCGTCTCGGATTACGCGATCCCTCTCGGGGACAGCCGCCGCCGCCGCCGCCACCTGCTCCGCCCCGCGGGCCCCGCCCCGCCCCGCCCGCCCCGCCCCGCCGGCCTAGGCCGCGAGCTCCGGGTGGTCCCGCCCCCGGAGGGCTCTATCTCTGCAGCCTCCAGACTGAGCAGGAAGGGAGGAGGGCAGACCTAGACACAGGGCAGACCTGTGCCCCCGCAGGCGCCCCTCCCCCCTGGGGTACAGCGCTACAAAGTCCTGCCAGAGCTGGCCCCTCCCTGCAACCCCAGCCCCTCCCTCTAGTCTCTGACTTTTCCCCTTTCCTTGTCTCAGCATCTCAGGGAGATCCTCCCTAACTGCCTCACCCCCTGGCTGGAGAGGTTATTGGTCAATATCTGTCCCCTCAGACTGTAAGTTCCAGGAGGCTGGTCCATGTACCCGCAGGAATCTGTCACTAGCAGGGCACAGAGCAGACGCTGGACAATGTGCCACTAGTGAAGGATAAATGGACAGAGGGGCACATGTGTGACTGCATGTGAGATGGCGCGAATGTGCCTCTGTGTGAGCTAATTCAACAATGTGCATGACTGTGAGTGTGACAATACGAGTGTGAGATGCTGGTTGGGTGTGACAGAGAATGTCATGGTGACAGGATGTAACCGTGAGGCTGTATGATTGTGTGAGAGGTGGAGAAACAGCACAAAAGCATACATGTGGCATATTCTTGGCTGACCCTGTGCCAGGCTCCCTGGCTCTACTACAGCCACCGGACAGGAAGGATAAAGAGGCACAGGTGTCGCACTGGCCACCCACAGGCTGCTCACAGTTGTAGCTGCCCACTTGTGTGCCTGGTTGCCCTTTGTATTCTGGGCCAGTTCTGCCCCCTGCTACAGGGACTAAGTCTGCTTATGGATGACAGAGTTGAAAACTTCAACCTCTGTACCCAGAGGAGGCAGGCTGGGAGGGCAGGGTGGGGGATCCATCCCAACCCTCCTGGTGTTTAAGTCTAATCTGCTTGCTGACCCACACATACCTAGGGGGCAATCAGGCTTGGTAATTCACCAGCAATGCTATGTTCACTGTTAAACCACATTCCTCACTTCCATCCCTGCACATCCTGCTCCCTTTGGCCATAGGTCCTGCGTTCCTGATTCACTCGCTCAATTGCCAGACCATGAATTTCCCACCAATCCCAGTGGTCACACAGCAGTAGTAACACTTGCTTGCCCTGACCCCCTCCAGCCCTGTGTGGCCAAATGCTCCATTTAAGCAGACTGAGTCAAACCTAAAACCAAATTTTGAGCCAGGTATTACCATCATGCTCATTTTACAGGTGAGGAAATGAAGTCAAGAGTGGTGAGGGCAGCCAGCTAGGAAGTAGCCCATGTTCTTAGCCTTCCCAGGCTGCAGAAGCCTCCTTCCAGCTCCCAGCCCCAAAGCAGCCCCAGGCTTGCCTCTCACTCCCACCCTACCTGCTGTAATGCCAGGAAATAGGACCTGTCACTCACCAAGCATGACAAAAATGTGTTTTTTTATTGTGTCTGTGAGATGAAATGAGAGGTCCTGGCTGGCCATTGCCCCCTGGCTTCTACTCTCCAATCCCAGGGGCTGCCTCCCTGGTGGAGCACTGGTCCAGATTCTCCAAGCTCAGGCCAGGTCTGGGGCCTAGTCAGTGGGTGAACTCAAGGCAGGTGGTCAAGGAAGGCAAGAAGGACAAGGTGGAAGTCTTGAGGCTTGTGGAGGTAGCAGGCATGGCCTGCATCACGAAGCTTCACCACAGAGTGGTTGGGCAGGTGCCGGAGCTGCCGCAGTGACTCCCGAGCCAGGATACGGTCCAGCTCCCCATACAAGATGAGAGTTGGGGTCTGCAGGGCAAGGTAAGGGGCTGTGATCTGGGGAGCTTGATGGGGACTGACCCTCTAGCCACCTCCTTAGGAAATCTTTCCCAAACACCCCATCTCTTTCTATCCATATGAGGCCATGCCTCCTCCAAGTGAGACATGAGTCCTTTCCCGCCCCGTGACTTGAGACAGGAATAGGAAGCTGGACCTTTGGAAACCCTCCTTCCAGTACCTTCACAGCCCAGAATTGTTCCTGGGTGTAGTTCTGGGTGGAGGCGGGTGCGATGGGCACAAATCCACGCAGCTGGTGGTGGCCTTGGATCAAGAAGGGCAGGGCGTAACGGCCACTCAGAGAGGGGCTCACCAGAACGGCATTGTGCACCTCCAGGTCTCGCAGCACCCGCTCCAGCAGCTCTGCTCGCCCTGCCTCTGTGTTTGCCTCCTTGGAAGGTGCAGAGTTCCCAAAACCTGGGAACAGCAGGAGGCAGTAGCTGAGGGAGGTTGGAAAGGAACTAGGACTTCCTGCCCACCGCAATGGGGGAAAAGCAGAGGCACACGGCAGTGCTACTCCCAACTTCCCAGAAGCCATTTTTTGTAATGTGATAGGTCTGCTAGAAAAGCATCTTTCATCCATTATATTGGCAAAACTAAGAAGATTGACAATGTGCAGTGCTGGGAAAGATGTGGGGAAATGGGCACTTTCGTACATGACTGATGGGAGGCACAAATCCATATAGCAGTTTTGGAGGGTAAGGTAATATTTGTCAAAAATTTTTAAATGTGTGTCATTTGACCCATCAATTATCCTTGGTAGCTACCCTACAGAAATTATTGCCTACATGCTCAAAGAAACATGTCCAAAGTTGCTTCAGTTTCAAGCATTTCCACTGATGCTGAAAACTCTAAATCAGCCTATATATCTACCTATAGAGAAATGGCAGATAAAACCTGTCCATCCTTCCAATGGCACCCAGTACAGACACGGAGGTTCATAGTGACTGGCCTGCTCTATGAGATGTAATTTAAGGGGAGAAAACCAAGCTGCAGATAGATTTGCTAAGCAGACAGGACACTAGTCATGTTTCTAACCTCACCACACAATCTTGGGTATTGTCTTTCTACATATGGAAATGCCTGAAGGGGATTGGGCAACACTTAGGAGAGAAATGTGGCATGGGCCTCCAAGGGCCTCACTTTTGTTCGATTTTTAAAGACAAGAATGATAACATAAATCAATTGCATGGCTAAAAGACCAAAAAGCTACTTAGTTTGTCATAATAAGTACACGGAGATCTCTCCATGCAAGCACTTGTGAAGTGAATCATGTTTCTACTAGCTCTGTGGCATGCAACACTCCACATTCTAGTTTTCAAGGTAGAAAATAAAGACACAGACCTTTTAGTATAACCATCTTGTGTTGTGACCTGCCCCAGACATTGGGGTCCAAATGCACCCACCCCACCATACCTTAAGGCTTTTCTACCCCTCCAATTCCTCCCTCTGGGAAACTGTCCCTTGTACCTGCTAGATATTGCCTCCCTAAACCCCGGAGTGGGGGCTCTCACCTGGGAGGTCAAGGGCCACGGCCCGGTAGCCCCTCTGCGCCAGCAGCTGCAGTGTGCCCAGCTGCTCCCATGTGTGGGAGTTAAAGGCCTTTCCATGGAGGAGCACCACTTCCACCCTGTGGGCACACAGGGGAGTGTGTGTCCTGAGGGTCTCAGAGTGGCCCACCATTCGTTCTTTCTAGGCTTGTCCCACCACCACCCCAGGCCCTGAGAGCCCTGAATTGAGCTGGGGTCCCATGCAGGGACTTCCCTGTGGACCTAGTTTGTCCTTTACACCCTGGGATCAGCACCCACCTGCGTGCCCGGTGGAGCGGGAGCACCTCGCGGTAAAAGATGGGGGAGTTGCCAGGGGTGAGACCAGCCAGGATTGTGACATTGGGGCCTCCCCAGAGCCAGGAGGTCTGCTCAGGGGGGCCTGGCAGCCCCACATACAGGAGCAGCATGAGCAGCAGGCCCAGGCCCAGCAGGGCTACCTGGAACCGGCTCATGGAGGTCTGTACCACAGTCTGGAGGAGAGGAGAGGAAGAAGATGCTGGGGCTGTGGCCCCATCAGGTCCCCTGGACCCCATCCCCAAATCCCACCCAGAAGCCCCCAGCAGAGGAAGAGCTTAGCCCTTGCCCTTTCATCCTGCTCTGGGCAGGGGTCTGAAGGTTCATATCCAACTTCTCCACATGCTGGGGCAAGGGCTCCGATACCCTACAGCCTGAGAAGGAGCATCTGAGATGTCCCTGGATACACAGCATGCTCCATGACCACCATCCTCATTGTGCCAGCTAAAACCACTTCCGTTCATCAAGTGCTTATGACAGCCAGATTCTGTGCTTGGCCCTTCACATACCAGGGCTCACGAATCCAGGCAAGAACACCGGGGAGCAGATATAATTAGAGTTCTCTTGCAAATGAGGAAACAAAGGCTCAGAGATGTAAATTCTCTTGCTCAAAATGCAGAGTAGCAAGTGGCAGAACTGGGATCCAAACCCAGGGCTGGGCTGCTAACGACCAGGCTACACTCAGTTTGCCAAGGAAGAGATCACAGGGCCGAAAGGTGAGGGATGAACTGGAGCCTTGCTGGTGAGGATAGAGTACTGAGAGTCATCACAAGTGAAAGGCTACGTATAAGGCCCCATCCCACTGACAGCAAGCCCCATCCCACTGATGAAAATATTTAATGCTCTACTTCAGCTGATATTAAGTGGGAGGAGGGCTCATGGAGAATACCTGGGATGGAGAAATGCTGAGGCATAAGGGGACTACAGCCAGGGAGGAGCATGGTACACCTAGAAATGGAGGTTAGAGAGATGAATGCTCCCTCCCAACCCTACCCCAGTTTCATGACCTGCTTCACAGACTCCTGCAGTCTGGGTCCTTTGACTATCCAGAGGACAGACATCAGGACCCAGGACCCAGACAGAACGGCTAGCCCTGGCTTTGAGGCTCTGCTTTGCCACTTCCTGGCTGTGTGTCTTTAGTTTGTCAGTAAAATGAGAGGAAGAATAATCCTGCATCAGCCCTCTCCAGTTTCCCATATTTCAGTAATATAGTGGACTTGACCCAGGGCTGTCCTGTCATCATTTCTTGGGCCTAGGATGAGTACACCTGCCTTATTCCCAGTTTCCAGTAAACACATCTTTATTGAGTGCCAAATGGGTGCTGGCCCAGCTAGAAACCAATATGGTGCCACCCTCCTTTCCTGGGAGCTTTGGGGATGTTTCTCAAGCCCTCACCCCTAGGCTCCCAGTCCCGTGGGGGAGGGGGCAGTGGCAGCCCCTCTGGTGCTGATGGAGAGCCAGGAGCTGAGGGGAGGAACAGGCCACTCTTTTCTTCCTTTTGACCAGGAACAGCAAACTCCCACTCCACTTGAGCCTAGGTTCCCACTAGTGGGAGAATTGGAGCAGACCTCTTCTTGTGGGAAGCCTGCTGTAAGGGAGAGGCGGGACCTTGACTGTTGCCTTAGCAACCTAGGCAGATCATGGTAGTGGGCAGCTAGCCGGCAACCCAGCATATGCTACAGATATGGATGGCTTCAGATACCAGATGTGGTATAAGCTGTACCCAACTTAGGTCCTTAGCATACATGTATACAATGACACACAGGTGTACACACATGCACACAAACATCCAGTCTTGCTCCCACAATGCTTTTCTTTTGCACAAGCTATTCCTGGCATGGCACATACAGGCAGCCCTGCTTGGCCCATGAGCAATCGATCCCTTGAAATACATACCCTCAAAATCAGGCACATGGTCAGCCATTGGGAAGGCAGATGGACAGACAGACACACATGCTTTCAAAATCATGCACACCCTCAAATTCATCATAGTCATATACACCATCCTAAAACTACACATGCATACAAGAAACACACATGTGCAAGCAAACAGACGCTCATAGCCTCAGAAATACACAGGTAGATACACACCCTCAAAATCACATGTACACAGAAATGCACACAGCAGACATACACAGACGCAAGCATACAGACAGACCGACACCCCCCCCCCCAAAGGTTGGCACGTAGAAACAGACACCACATGGACACACACGCACATTCAGACCCCCGAGAACGCACTCAGACAAACGCCAGCGCTCACACACGACACACGGACACAGGCACACTCCCTGCCCCAGCGCCTGCCACTCCCGCAGGACTCTGCCCCAGGGCTCCCGGGGGCAGGGGGCGGAGCCAGGATGGTCCGCTCCCGGGCACCCCGCTGTCTTCACTCCCCGGGGACACTCACCGGGCCGACCGGGATGACCGGGCCGGACACCCCAGGGCGAGCCCCGCCCACGCGGAACCAGCAGCCAAACAACGCCGCGACCATTGCGCCGCCTCCTCGGCTCTGCAGGCTGCTGTGCGGACCAGGCGGTGGAGAGCGCGGCCAGAGAGGCGCGCTTGCGCAGTGCGCAGTCGCAGGCCCCGCGCCTCCTAACCCCACCGAGGGGGGACTCCAGGCGGCGCCCGAAAGCAAGTAGGCCAGGCCCACTGTCCAGACTTCCCGGATTGTTCTCAGCCCCAGGGCCAGGGGAGAGCCACCGGCTTCTTCCCAGCAGACCATCACTACCGTGGGTCAGTCCCTCGTCTATACAGCGGAGTTATGGATAAGGACCCTCGGTCAAGCCTTAGCACTGTGTCTGGAGAGGAGGCCTCGCTGTTTAATGTCAGATGTCATTGTTACTTGGCAGCTCCAGGTCTCAGCCCAACCCCGACAAATACACAGGCGCTCGTAGTGTCACAGGCTAGGGTGGCCTGCGCCTCCTTCACTGCTCTTTATGGCACCTATCCTGGTGGCGGCCAGGGCGGGTACCGGGAGGCAGCGCGGGGCACATAGGACTGCGTTATGGACCCCGTGCCAAAGAGGCAACATCACACCCGTCCTACAGGCCGGGAAATAGGCTCGGAGACGCCGTGAAAACGATCGAGGCCACCTGGCTGGACCTTGAGTGCACTCAAAGCTGTCGGGCTTCCTGCTGCCAGCGCACGGCTCAGGGCCTGGGCAGTCAAGGCCAGGGATGAGCAGGGTGGGGAGGACGAGGACGGAGCAGCAGGGATGAGACCCCAAGAACCCTTCTCCTCCAGCCGCCTCATGTGCCTCCGGGGCACGCTGCTGGCGGCCAAACGCAAGGCGGGTGCTTGGAGCACCTGGCGCCCAAGGGCTCGGGGACAACGAGGCCGCTGGGACGAGAAAGATCTAGCGGCACCGACCGGCCCTGCCACGGCTTGTGGCCGCAAGAGGGCGCCGCGCGGCACGGCCCGGTCCCCGCCCTCCGCCGGGCCGCTGCCCCGCTCCCTGCCCCGGGCCCCAGTCGCCGCCAGAACTCGCCTGCCTCTAATCCGCGCGAGCCTACGCAGCTCCCCAGGTACCAGCCCTGCGCCCCGACCCCCTCTTCTCCTGTCCAGTGAGAGCCCACCCCCATCTGCCCCCAGTTCTTCCCGTTCCGATCTCGGCTCCCGGGTCCCCTCTCGGGCCTGCCCCACCGTTTCCGCGTGCGCCTTACCGGGCCCAGCGAGCCAGGACCGAAGTCCGCGGAGCGCACCGAGCGAGCCGCCGCGGCGCGGATGGCCGGTGGCCGAGCTCCTGACCTCGGCGTCAGAGCGCTGGGCCCGGCGGGCGGCGCGCCGGACTCCCCGCATTCCTCGCGGGCCGGAACTCCAAAGACTTCCCCAGCTCTGCGTTCCGGCTTCCGCCTCCGGAAAATGGGTTTTTAACTCCAACCGCGACCGGCTCCGGCCTGTGGTGCCAACCTACAAACTGTGAACAGTGCCTGGGAGAGGAAGAGGTGGAAGCAAAACATCTACTTGCTGTTGATTGAGCACTTACTATGCTCACTGTGCGCTAGGAGCGGCGTCCAGCGTTTTCCGGGCTTGAGCTCGTTTAATTTAATCTCACCGACCGCCTCTAAGCTGAGTGCTATTGTATTATCCCCATTTGTAGAAAAGGATAATAACAATGAGGACAATAATCGTAAGGGGAGCTCTTGGTATTGAGTTCCAAGGGTAGGCACCCTCATTTATCAATTCTTTTTTTTTTTTTTTTTCCAACTCTTTAATTCTTGAGGTAGGCTTTATTGCCCCTTATTCCAGAAGAGGAAACTGAAGCTCAATGCCACACAGTTGACTGGCAGAGGCATAAATAACACCCCTGTCTTCCCCACCCCACAGCATGTGGAGAGTTCTGGTAGCCCCCTGTAGGCCTCCTTGCTGCTCCCATAGGGACCCCTGCCCCTTCTGTTGCTCTCTTTGCTCCATGAGCAGGGTGTTCTGTGGCTCCTCATCAGTCTGGCCTTGAACCACAGGTGCTTCACCAGGACAGCGGCAGGGATGGCGGGTGTGGAGCAGCAGGAGGGCACCATCCAGGTACAGGGCCAGAGCCTCTTCTTCCGAGAGGGTCGCCCAGGCGGCGGGCAGGCTGCCAGCTTCTCAGTTCTGCTGTTGCATGGCATCCGCTTCTCCTCCGAGACCTGGCAGAAACTGGGCACGCTGCACAAGCTGGCTCAGGCTGGCTACCGGGCTGTGGCCATTGACCTGCCAGGTACTTCCGGGGCAGGTTTCTGGACAGGGGTTGTGGGGGCCTCACTGGGGAAACTGTGCACCAGGACACTGGAAGGACCTAGCCAGGCTAGGCCCTGAGCTTGACAGGGTGCAGTGTACTTAGCCAGCCAGGGCCTTCCAGTTTTCTCTGGTCTCCATTGGGATGTGGTCTGGACACTCTCCAGCTGCTTCTAACCAGGTTGCCCAGGGCAGTGTCTCAGGGTCTCTGAGCCTGTTTCCTCATCTGTAATGGGAGATACAGATTTTGGATGGGTGGCTCTAGTGAGAATGGACTGAGATTACGTGAATATGTGACCAATACCCAACACCTAATAATCAGTACTCAGCCAATTGGAATTAAAATCTTTTGACAGAGCCATAAGTATAGGCTCTGTTGGAAGCCCTAAGGAGTGAGACTGAGTCTCCTGACACATTTAGGGGTGAGGAGACTTTCCTAAGGTCACATAGACAGTTGGGTGGAAAACTGAAACCTGGCCCCAGCTGTGTTGGACTTCAGAGCCTGATCCTTTCCAGGACACTCTACTGCTGGGAGAGATGGGCATAGACAAGGGAAATGCCTCGTGCTTGCCACAGATATGACAGATCTAGGCTGCCGTAGCAATAAACTTGGGCACACTGTGTGCTGCAGGAACCTGGCACAGAGAGATTGACTTAGGAGGGTTTCCTGAAGGAAGGGACTGTCTCTTCCATTTTCCTACTCAATGCCCTTATCTTTCTCACACCTGAATCCCTGCAGGTCTGGGGCGCTCCAAGGAAGCAGTGGCCCCTGCCCCTATCGGGGAATTGGTCCCCAGCAGCTTCCTGGCAGCTGTGGTGGATGCCCTGGACCTGGGCTCTCCAGTTGTGATCAGCCCATCGTTGAGTGGCATGTACTCCCTGCCCTTCCTCACGGCCCCTGGCTCCCAGCTCCGGGGCTATGTGCCAGTGGCCCCCATCTGCACTGACAAAATCAATGCTGCGGATTATGCCAGTGTGAAGGTATCCCTGTGTGGGAGGCTGAGATGCCCCTACCACGAGCAAGAAAGGGTCCATCCGGGGGGCCTCTTGTCACTTGGGGCAGGGTAACCAAGGTGTAGCTTCTGGGGGGAGCTAAACTACCAAACTCTGCCCTTTATCTTTATTTAGCAGATTACTGTGCCTTGGCCTGTGCTAAACTGTGTACTGGGGCAGCAAAAATTCATGCCTCTGTCCCCCAGGAGCTGGGGCCTCTCCTACTCCCCACTGGACCAGCTTGTCTCTCCCTCTCATTTGGGGTGACCCCAGGAAGAGACTGAAGTGGTGGTGGGCCTACAGCTGACCTCTAGGAGGCTGGGCTGGTGTGGCCGATCCCTGCTTACTGTTTCCCTTTCCTTTCTCTAGACCTCAACTCTTATAGTATATGGAGACCAAGACCCCATGGGTCTGACCAGCTTTGAACACCTGAAGCAGCTGCCCAACCACCGGGTGTTGGTCATGGAGGGGGCAGGGCACCCCTGTTACCTTGACAAACCTGAGGAGTGGCACACGGGGCTGCTGGATTTCCTGCAGGGGCTAGCATGAGACCCAGCCCTGCTGTCGCGCTGTGGGGGGTGGCTGCTGGCCTGCCTTGGACTCTCTCTGTTGCCTCCCTCCTCCATGGGTTCCTATTCATCATATACACACAACAGGTGTGTCTCTGTCTATCTGGATTCTTGTCTCTAGGGTCTGCCTTTTCCTCTTTCTCTTGCAGTGACAGACTAAGGAGGTGAAATCAAGAGGAAAAACCTCAGGAATCAAGAGACGTAATCTGGTGGAGGGTAATCTGTTAGATGGACTTCTCCTATAGGCTTTCCTGTTCACTCACACCCCTTCCTCTGCCCTGTGCAGCCTCCCCATCCTGCCTCTAACCTCTTCCTTCCGTTGCCCTACAGGGCATTCACATCTCCTACTCTTGCCTCTTAGACCACAGATACTTCCATGCCCACATCCATGCTTATGCATTTAGAGCCATCCATGTTCCCAAATATGACCCTTCACTTGGGAGCAACCACCTACGGACAGGCAACTTGACAGACATGCACAGTCACCAGCAGGTTTGCAGTGCGTGCACTCACACACATGCATTCTTGTGGTTCATTTGCATGGGCACATGCACCCTCCCAACCATGCAGAACCCTACCGTCCAGGAAGGTGGGGACCCTATGGGAGCCAGCCCTAAACTCCATTCACAGGTTGCAGCTGGCCCCAGACTAGAATTGTCTCCCAGAAGGTGAGGGCCATCCCTTGGAACCTCTGATCTCCTTGCTTTTCCCCCTCTTTCCGGGTGCTCCCTGGGTTATTAGGCCTGGATCTGCTCAGCCAAGCTTGTTTCCTGCTCTGAGGTTTGGGGGCTGGGGAAACGGAGAGCGGAGAGTGGAGGTCGGTGAAATAAAGTGATGCAATTAGACCCCGCAGGCTCTTGCTGTCTCCGGAGCGCCGCCCCTCCCCCGCCCCTGGGGACCGCCACTGTGGGCCCCTCCCCCACTCTGGCGGGACCAGATGGTCCCCCTGCCCTTTGTCCACCCGGCCAGATGGAGGGGAAGGGAGATTGGATTCCCCTCCCCACCCACACACACCCAGGTGCCAAGAGACTCAGCTGTGGGGGGAGGTGGAGGTCAGTGGGACCAGGCTGAGCCGATTATGGAGAAGAGGGGGAGATAGGTCTGCCCCCCAGGAGGTGCGGTGGGGGAAGAAGAGGGCTTGGGGACCGTCCAACTTCTCCCATTCCCTAGCAGAGTGCACGACCGCGCCGCGGCCCTTGCGACCCCAGCCCCCACAAGGCATCCTGGGGGTAGCTTTGGGGGAATGGCGGGGCGGGGTGCACGGGGTCACACCGCTCTCAGGCCCCTCCTCCAGCCGGTCCGGTCACCTGTCCGGGACGGACAAGGGCCGGGCCTTGAGGAAGCGGTTGGGTGGCCGAGGGGCGCGGGGCTTGGTGGGCGAGAGCCCCGCGCGGGGCCGGGCGGCGCAGAAGCGAGGAGAGCCGGGAGCCGGGAGCCGGAGCCCGGAGCGCGGGGCCTGGCGGCGGGCCCGGGGCCGGGATGGGGGAGCGGGGGGTCGGCGGAGCGCCCGGCGGGCGGCCCTGCGGGGCCGGGGCGGGGGCGGGGGCGGGGGGCGCGGCCGCGCGGGCGCTCGCGGCGGGAGCCCCCGCCCCCCAGCTCCCGGCGCCGGGACGCGCTGCCGGGGAGGGTCGCCCCAGCCCTCCCGGAAGCGGCCGCCGCTCGGGGCGCACCGCGGCGCGCGGGGCGGGGCGGGGCGGGCGGCTGCGGCACTGGGGCGGCTGGGGCGGGCCCGCCGCGCTGTAATCGGATCCGGGGAGGGGGCGGGGAGGGGCCGGGCCGGGCGGGCCGGGGGTGGGGGGGGCGCGGAGCCGGGCTCCGGGCCGGCCGGGCTCCGCGCCTGTCAAACCCCTCATTGTTCGCAGCTGATGTCACTCGCAGTTGTGAGCGGCCGCCTCTCCCGGGGACAATGTGGGACTGAGCGGCCCAGCCGCCGCGCCGCCGCCGCCGCCGCCGCCGCCGCAGGACAGCCCCAGCGAGGTAGGGCGCGGGCCGGGCGGGGCACCGCGGGCCGCGAAGTTTGGGGGTTCAGCCGGGGGGGCGGGGAGCCCGCGCCGGAGTCTCCAGGCCGGGGTCCCGGTTTGGGAGACCGGGAGACCGCGAGGAACACGCTTCCCTGTCCCACTCGGGCCCAGGCCTGCACAGGTGGGGGGCGCTGCTCTGCCAGAGGAGCCCCCGGCGTCAGGGAGGGCCGTCCTGGACGAGACCCCAGATTTGAGGCCCACATCCCACCTGCTGTTTCTGTCCTTCGGACCTGCTCTTCCCTGGACCTCCTGCCTTGGGTTCTGGTTCTGCTCCATCTCTGTCCCCATCTGCCATCCCCCTGCAGTTCCTGGCTCACCACACACCCCTTCCCATTCTCTGCAGTCCTTGCCTGGGGGGGTGGGGGCGTGGGGGCAGACAGATCTCCAGACCAGGGGTGTGTGGAGGTGACAGTTGGGGGCTCAGAGTGGTCCCTCATGCTCTGTGGCTCTTCAGCCCCTCAGCTCTGACCTAGCTTCTAGCCAGTCCCCCTGGGGGGGCTGGGGGTGTCTCTGGGTACTCACTTCAGCCTGGTCCTCATGCCTGCCTGGTCAGGAGAGGGAGGTGCCCACCCCCTCACCCCCCTATCCCAGCCCGCCATCTTGGGACCTGTGGCACCCAGTGCTCCGCCCGGCTCCAGCACCCTGGGGAGTGGTCTTCAAGGGGATGCTCCCAGGGCCAGTTGCATTCCCTCCTCCCAGAATGTGGGCTCTTGGTCCCCACCAAGCCCACACTGTTTACCTTCATGCTGGACCAACAGGGCATGTGTCCCTAGGGGCCCTCCTTCTCCTACAAAGAGCTCTTAGACCCCAGGGACTCTTCAGGAGCTTAAACCTTAGTTCCAGCCTTCACTCTTTCCTGAGGTTACCCTCACTGCTTCAGAGCCAGCACCTGGGGCCTTATCTTTTCCCCATCTGAAGGTCCCCTAGTCTCTCTGAGCTCTGGAACCCCCTCAATCTCCAAAGCACCCCCATCCCAGCCCCCACCCCCCAGGCTTCATCAGCATGCAGGCTCAGGCTGCCCAAACACAAGGGGATTGTTCTTCTTGCATGCTCAGGGTGGGGGGCTGGGAGCAGGCGGCCCACACACCCTGGCAGGCCCAGGCCACAGGGAGGCTGGCTTTGCCCCGCCCTGTGTCCCCAGACAGGCTGTGTCCACCCTCCCTACTCTCATCCCTGCCCCCCCTCCAGCCTCCATCACCACTGCCCAGTAGCATTGACCTCTTGAGGAAAGAGCCCTGGGCCGCACAGGTGAACCCCTGGTTCTCCTAGCTCTGCCAGTTGCTTTTCATGTAGCCTTATAAACAAGCTCCTCCCTCTTTGGGCCTCGGGTTCTGACTTTGTGAAACCTATACCACTCCCCAGCTCTTCTTCCAGCCTCCCTTCCACAGGGAGAAACCCATTCTGGGCCTCTAGTGGTCTCAAAGCTCAGCGCAAATCCCCCACCCCAGTGATATGCCTGGGGAGCCCCTAGACCCAAAGAAACAGCAAGAACAGGGGTTGAAGGTGCTGAGGAGTGGAAACTGGGATTTCTGTCCTGGCAGGCCCTGGCTTTCCCCCGTGTCTGGTCTCTCGTGCCCTCGATCTCACCCCATCCTCATTGCTTCTCTGGGACCCTCAGCCCCATCTCCAGTCCCTAATGCCTCCAGGCCCTTCTCCCTATGCACTGAGCCTAGTCCTGGCTCCTGCCCTCCTGGAGGAACTCCTGTCCTCCTGGATAGCAGAAAGATAGGCTTGAAAATGCCCGTGACGGTTCCTTTGAGCTTAGTTGGGGCACAGAGGCCTGAGTGATTATATCTGATTTGGAAGCTTGGGGAGGACTTCACAGAGGAGGTGGCATTTGAGAAGGATTTTGACAGAGAGTGAGGAGGATGGGCATTTGAAGCTGGGATCAGCCCGAACAAAAGCCCAGAGTCCTGGAGGTACTAGGCGTGTTTTGCAGCCTGATGTGTAGGGGGGCAGGGGGTGGAGATGAGACAAGAGAAGCAGGCAGAGGCCAGGCCTGTCTGTGGTGATCAAGTTTTATTCCTTGGGTACTGGGGAGCCAAAGATGGCTGTTGAGCAGCAGAACGATCCAGTCCCCAGCCTGGAAAATGAAAGCTAGAGTCTTTTCTTAATTTGGGTGAGGCAGTGAGGGGATGGGTACCAGTGGGTGGGGTTGTACCAAGAAGTTGTATCCTTTCTCTTGGAGCCCAGTCTAGGCCTGGGTCTGCCTCAGTTTCTCTTGGCTGTGAGGACTCTTGAGGGGTTGCTTCATGATGCTCTAAGGAGGCTGTACCATTTCTGGGACCAGCCAACTTGTCAGAGCTTACCTTTGCTGCTTAGCATCGAGTCTACAGGACAGCCTTGTGTCAGGAAACTCATGGACCCCACGCTGTTCCCCTGAAGGCCTCCCCTCCCCCGACTCTCCCAAGGGGTGGTATGAATGGCCATCCTGGGAGGCTGTAAGGCTGAGAGGCTGGGTGCATGGGTCGGAGGATACTAGGGCATTTCTTGCGGAGACCCGGGTAATCAGGAAGGAGGAGCCTACCCAGAGAAGGGAACAGGCAAGGGAGTCAGGATCCCTCAGTATGATCTCCCCAAGCCCAGTGTCCACCTCCTGCCACGCCCTGCTCCTTCTGATGTCCTGAGCCATTCCCCAGCATCACTGGGTGTGGCCAGCATGGCTGCTTTTGGATTAGGAGTAGGAGGCTGCTAGGTTGGAGCCTGGTGGTGCTGAGGGGAATGTCAGGGGATGTGAGGTGGGGGATGAACTTGGAGACTGCCCCCCCACCTTCTCCCTAGCTCAGGTGGGTCTATAAGCCCTGGTTGGTCCAGACACTGGCTAGCAGAGCCAAGGGAATCCCCCAAGGGGCGGGCCAGTCCACTTGAGTTGCCTGGCCCCAGGAGCCCTCCCCTCCCCCGGATTGTTCTTGCTCCAGAACAAAGCCAGGGTGGACACTTGATCCCTGCGTGTGGGGGGGAGCTGGCTAAGCCCCCGGCCCTTTGATTGGGCAGCTGTCATGAGAGAGAGACAGCTGGGGGGGAGGGGCAGGAAGGGGCAGCCGCCATCGCTTACACAGCTGTCACCCCCCCCCCCCCCGCCCCCTCCAGCCTGAGTGGCAGGAAGCCAGGGACAGAAGGAGTGGGCACTGGATCTGGGGAGGGGGCCTGGGGAGCAGGAGGGAACACCCGAGGTCAGAGGCAGAGGCCTAGTCTGAGCTTGGTATGTTATGCCAGGGAGCCCTGCTGACCAGAGGGGGCTGGGCACCCCCAGAGGTGAGCTGGAGGTCAGTGTGGCATGACGTTTGGCTGCCATGTGGGTGGCCCAGCAGGGACCTAGGGCCCACCAGCAAATAATTCCCTTAGAACCCTGGTGAGGGTAGAAGGGGAGCCAATAAGTAATAGGGTCACTTATTCTTAGGACCCCCTAGGAGGATAATTTGGGAAACCTGTGTCTGGAACTCCTGTTCTCTCCTAAAAACAGGAAAGATCTTGAGGGTGTCTCAGAACAGGAAGGACACAGAGAGACCAGCACCAGAATCCCCCCCAGTTCCACACATACACACATAGCACAGGCGGGTAAACTGAGGTCCAGGTTAGGTGAAGGCCTGGCCAAGGTTACCCATGGAATTTGGGACAGTGGGTTCTCCTGCAGACTCAGGTATCTTTTTCAGGGCGGGAACTCTAGTTCTGACCACATTCTAGCCCCTTTGCCCTTTTTTCCCCGAGCCTTATGACCCCAAAGGTGATGTGGCAATGGTATGTCAGGTCTCCCACTGGTTATCACTCCACAGGAGTCCCTGAGTCTCAGAATATTCTGGAGTCTCAGGACTGTGGCTTTCGACAAGTTGTCAGTCCTTTCCAAAACATGACCTGCGTGTACTAGCCAGGCAGGGGTTTCAGGAACTACTAAAGCCAGTTCCCCACCTTTGAAGAACCTCCCTGGTCTGACAGACCCAGATGGGACAGCCAGAAAGGGAAGGCAGATGGGGCCTATGATAGACAGCCCCACGCTAGCAGGCAGGACCATGCTGTCACCACTCCCCACCTCTCTATGACCTTGGGCGGGTGATAGACCCTCTGTTGGCATCAGATTCTCTTCTGTTTGGTGAATTCATCTGTTCAGCTAGCCATTACGTTCAGAGCACCTTCTCCAGCCTGGCTCTGGCCTGAGCTCTGGGGACACCAGGAGAAGGTGGCAGCCTTGGCTCCTGCTCTAAGGGGCTCCTGGCCTGGGCTGCCCAGGGAGAGACAAGTGCTTCGCTGGAGGAAGTGCACGCAGCTGGGGGAATGTCAGCAAGGACAGCCAGCATGAGGCTGGCCAGGATGCTCATCTCGTACAGTCCCTGTACCCACTGTTGACCTCTGACATCTAGAGAGCCTATGGGCAGAAGTCAAGCAGAGGGAGGGGCAGCTGCTGGGAAGACAAGTGATTGAGTTCTTGAGGAGACAGTGTTGTTACCCGATGGTTCAGATGAAGGAAGAGGCTTCATGCCATAAGTGGTTTGCTCGGGCTTCCTGAGAAAGCTAGGCTGGGAGCTCTCCAGTTCCTACTCCATGCCCAAGCTCTGCTAGCAAGGGGGTTCCAAAGAGGGGATTGGAGAGTGCTCCACGCCCTTGACCTTCATGTCAGGATAGGGCAGGGGGCTGAGGAAGAAGGTGCCCAGTGGTCACCAGAGTGCTCTAGGCAGACGCATGCATCCTTGGCTCCCACACCCTCCTGGGCAGGAGGAATTTGCAGGGTTGGGGCTTGATTTTGGTTTCTCTTCAGCACCAGTTGGTCTCATTCTGTTTTCCTGCTTGGGTTCAGCTCCCCATCACAGCTGAGACTTGGTGGGAGAGGGCCACTGGAGGAGAGGGATTTCCAAGCAGGATTAAGGTTCAGGATTAGGTTGGGGCATGAAAAGGGGTCGGGTAGGGAGGGCTGGCGGCTGGGCTAATCCCAAAGGCTAATCTCTGGCTCCTCCTTCCTCTGTCAGTTAACGGCCTTGACATTTCCCAGCCCCCAAATCCCTTTTTTACCCATCACCCAGTCCCTGGGGGAAGCATTCTCTCCATTTTATAGGTGAAGCTGTGGAGCCCAGGAGCCCAGTGACTTGTTTCTGGTACAGAGACAGTGTTGCAGGCTGGGAATGTGGCCGCTTCTTACCTCCACAGCACGCAGGAGAGCAGCCCTGTGCAGACTGCTGGGCTCCTGGCATCACCCCTTCACCCCACGAGCTGAAGGAACCCTGCTCTCAGAGCTGCCTGCAGAGAACCTCCGCCTTAGTGACCTCTGGAGGTGGGGCTTCCAGCTCCCGTGCCCCCCTCCCCACAGCCTTTGCCACGCAGGGGGAGGCGGGGGCAAGAGGACCCTCCTAGAACCTTGTTATTTTCACTTCTTCCCTCCTTTCAAGGCCTCCTTGTGGCTCCCTGTGGCTGCTCCAGCCTCTGTTCCAGCTGCAACTCCATGCTCTAGTCAGCAGGGCAGGGGTGGGGGGGTGGAGAGGGGCCCCTGGACACAAGTGCTTCTTATTTGAAGTAACATTTCAATCTTAACCATACTTTCAAGGCGCAATCCACAGGGGTCCCCTCTTCCAAGGGGTCACAGAGGAGGCGCCCCCTCTCTGGATTCTCATAGGCTTCTGGTTAATTCTTTCTTCCACTGTTCCACTATCAGGAAAGGGGAAGATACCCATGGAGACTGGCTGGCTACCACATATGTGCTTAGCTCATCTTAATTCTCCTAACTCTTTGGGGGTAGGACTTGGTAGTCTCTGCTTACATATGGGGAGGCTGAGGCTCAGATGGGTTAAATGAGCTGTCTGGGGTTACACAGCAAGTGAGTTGCACGCAAGGGTAGTGGTCAGTGTGACATTTGAAATGCAGTCTAGCGACACCTAGGTAGCTCAGTGGTTGAGCGTCTGCCTTTGGCTCAGGTCGTGATCCTGGGATCGAGTCCTGCATCAGGCTCCCTGTGGGGCACCTGCTTCTCCCTCTGCCTGTATCTCTGCTTCTCTCTTTGTGTCTCTCATGCATAAATAAATACAATTTTAAAAATCTGGAGGTCTACTCTGTCTCTCATCCGTGGGAATTTGGTTAGTCTGAGGTCTGAGGTCCCCATGTAAGGGCAGGGGCCCCAAAAGAAACCCAAGCTCCCCTCTAATCCTTCTTCCACTCCCCCCATCAGAGCCGCCAGGCACCGTGGACACACTCCTAGGCTGCTGTGGCCCCAGCCCCGCCTGACAGGATGAGCGGCTCAGATGCGGGGCTGGAGGAGGAGCCAGAGCTCAGCATCACCCTCACACTGCGGATGCTGATGCATGGGAAGGTGAGTGGATGAGGGGCAGGGTAAGGCGTGGCCAGCCAGGACTTGTAGCTCCTGTGTCCTGTCTCTGGTAGAGCCCCTGTCCTGCTGGGGGACAGGCCTGGGGCATTGGTCCCCCCTGACTCTATTCTTATCTTGTTTGCAGGAGGTTGGCAGCATAATTGGGAAGGTAGGTGCCCAGTTCTGTTCTTTATGGACCTCAACCCGAGGCCTCAGGCCAGGTAAGGGGCCACAGGCTAAGAGCCAGTTCATATTTTTTTCTCCCACAGAAAGGAGAGACTGTAAAGCGAATCCGGGAGCAGGTGAGGATGGAGTGTGGGAATGCTGCCTAGGGTTTGGAGGTTTGGAGGGGAGGGGAGATCCCTGGCCCACATTTTCCCTGAACCCCACCATCTGGGATGACCAGTGAGTGCCCTTGGAAGGTAGCTGTTTCCAGCCTTGGCTGGGGCCAAGTGAGTGGGCAGGCAGACCGGTTCCTGGCAAGGAAGTGGAGAAGGAGCTCCGCTGCCCGGCCTTGTCTGTACCCGCAGAGCAGTGCCCGGATCACCATCTCTGAGGGCTCCTGCCCCGAGCGCATCACCACCATCACTGGATCTACCGCCGCTGTCTTCCATGCGGTCTCCATGATCGCCTTCAAGCTGGATGAGGTCCGAGGCTGGCTGGGCTGGGAGGCCAGGGGTGGTGCCCCAGGGCAGGGTGGGGGGAATAGGGCTCCAAACCCACACGATGGCAGTAGGTGGCAGGGAAGGCCAGGCCCAGGGCAGGGTTCTTTCATGAGTGAGGACTCGGGGAGGGCTGCCCTCCTTCAGACCTCAGTAGGAAGATGCTCCAGGGGTGGGGGGGGCAGCAGGGGCATGCACAGCCAAACCACAGTCTTCCTGCCCAGGACCTTTGTGCCGCTCCTGCAAATGGTGGAAATGTCTCCAGGCCTCCGGTGACCCTGCGCCTTGTCATCCCTGCAAGCCAGTGCGGCTCACTGATTGGGAAGGCTGGCACCAAGATCAAGGAGATTCGAGAGGTGAGGAGAAGGGGATTACCACCCTCAGGGAGTCCTACCCTTCACTTTGGAGAGGGAACCTGGGCTTATTGTTTCCTGTCCCCTGGGGAGCTCTGAGCCTGGGCAGCCCTAGTCTGGATTATGAGTCGCTCCTGTTCTCTGCTTGTAGACCACAGGTGCCCAGGTACAGGTGGCAGGAGACCTGCTCCCCAACTCTACAGAGCGTGCTGTCACTGTGTCTGGGGTGCCTGATGCCATCATCCTGTGTGTGCGCCAGATTTGTGCTGTTATTCTGGAGGTGCTGCCCTGGTGCAGGGACGGGGGGACAGGGGATGGGCCCTGCGCCTGCTTTGTTAGGCCCCCAAATCCCGTGCGTGTGGCACAAGGTGGAGGCAGGGCAGGGCTGCATGGATGGACTGGGAGCTCCAGGATATCGGGATGCGTTTACCTGGGGGTCATAGGGAGGGACCGGAGAACATAGGGACCCTTGGGGAGGTCAGAAGGGCCTAAAGGGGCCTGACAGAGCGTCTTCCCATTGGTGCCTTCTAGTCCCCACCCAAAGGAGCTACTATCCCATATCATCCGAGCCTCTCCTTAGGTACCGTCCTTCTCTCTGCCAACCAGGTGAGATGGAACAGTAGGAGGGGTGGGAAGCATTACTGGGGAAGGGGGAATGAGGTGGGGGAGGGATGGAAGGAGGACTTGGAGCTTGGCAGAGGAGAGGAGTGACTGGCCACAGTAACCCCAGTTCACCTGTTTTGTCCCCACAGGGCTTTTCCGTCCAGGGTCAGTATGGGGCTGTGACCCCAGCTGAGGTGAGTGACCATAGCCCCAGGGTCCCCTCCCAGAACCAGGCCTCCTCTGACTTCTGACCCCTCTTCTTTGGCACAGGTCACTAAACTCCAGCAGCTTTCTGGCCACGCAGTCCCCTTTGCCTCACCCAGCATGGTGCCAGGTGAGCAGCCCTGCAGAGGGAGGCAGGGGCGACACCCCTGGGGCCAGGCGGACCCCCTCCTCCTCCCTGCAGAATGTACATGGGGAGGCAGGAAAGGCCTAGAACCATGTCCAATCCCCCTTCTCCTCCTTCCCAGGACTGGATCCTGGCGCACAGACCAGCTCACAGGAGTTCTTGGTTCCCAACGACGTGAGCAGGGGATGGAGTGGTTTGAGGGGGTTGCACAGGGGTCCTGGGGTTTAGGCCTGGCCCAGGGTTGAATTCCACTCTCCCCACAGCTGATTGGCTGTGTGATCGGGCGCCAGGGCAGCAAGATCAGTGAGATCCGCCAGATGTCAGGGGCACATATCAAGATCGGGAACCAAGCGGAGGGTGCGGGCGAGAGGCACGTGACCATCACTGGTTCCCCTGTCTCCATCGCCCTGGCCCAGTACCTCATCACTGCCTGGTGAGTTTGAGGCGGGGGTGGCCCAGGTCACGGGGCTCACATGCCTGTGAAAGGTACACTTGGGGTGGGGAGAGCTGATCTCCCTTCCCTGTCTGTCTGGGTGCGTCCCCTGCCTCCCCAAACCCTGCCTTACCCACTCCATGTTACCCCCTCCTCCCCTCCACATCTATCCCTCATGTCCTCCTGTCCCTTTGCCCATCCCTGTCTCTTTCTTGTGGGTTTTGGCCTCCCCGTGTCTTCCCTCACCACATACCATACCTGTTATCCTGCCTTCTCTTCTGCTGTTCCCAGCCTCCCCGCAACATCCACCCCATGTCATTATTTTTGATTCCTCTCTGTCTTTCATCTAATCTCCCCCCACCCCCATGTTTTCCCTCACTGCCCCTCTCTTACCCCCGCTGTCCCCTTCATCTCCCCCCATATCCCTCTCTCCAGTCTAGAAACGGCCAAGTCTACCTCTGGGGGGACGCCCGGCTCGGCCCCCACAGACCTGCCTGCCCCCTTCTCGCCGCCCCTGACGGCCCTGCCCACAGCTCCCCCAGGCCTGCTGGGCACACCCTATGCCATCTCCCTCTCCAACTTCATCGGCCTCAAGCCTGTGCCCTTCTTGGCTCTACCACCTGCCTCCCCAGGGCCGCCGCCGGGCTTGGCGGCCTACACTGCCAAGATGGCAGCAGCCAATGGGAGCAAGAAAGCTGAGCGGCAGAAATTCTCCCCCTACTGAGGCCGGCTGAGGCACAGGCGCAGGGGCAGGCAGGACCACCGGTAGGGGGCTGCCTCTGCACCCTACCTGCCCAAGGAGACTCCACCCTGGGGTCCCAAATGCCACTAATGCCCAGACGCATGGATGCACCCCCCACCCAGCCCAGGTCTGTGGGAGTTCCTCCTCTCAGAGTGGGAGCAGTTTCTGGCCCAGGGCCCGGGAGCCGCAGCAGCCCCAGGGTAGGGGGCTCCACCCCCTCTAGCTCTATGCTTGGATGCAGGGAGCATCCTTAGTGCCCCCACTTCCGAGGGTCACTCATGCACTCCCCATCCCTTAGGGCTTCCCAGCCTACTGGCCCCCCCCGTGGGGATCAGGGAGGAGGGCTGGGGGGTGGCTGGGGGCCGTGCTTCTCTCCCCACCTCCCTGCAGATTCCTGCTGCTTCCACCGATACCCTTTTGACTGGAATGGACCTGCTGGGCTTGGCAGAGGGCAACCCAAAGAAGGGACCCTGCTGGGCAGCTGGGGGAGTGGCATGGAGGCAGGGGCCGAATTCTCAGCAGCAGACACTCTGTACAGTTTTTTCAATCCCTGTTTTTGAATAAATATTCTCAGAGACCAGGAAGCTGTGAAACATTGTGGGTGTTGGCAAAACCTCCAGAGAATGAGTGTGGCCAAGGCCCCAGAGGACCCTATCTGTGAATCCGCCTGTCCCCATTGGGTCTTGGCCCCTTCCACATGCCAGTTCTGGGGCTTCAGGGCCCTTTGGGTTCATGATGTCCAGCCTCCTGCCCCTGGCACCACACTGATGAAGTTGCTTTCTGGGCATTTTAGAAGCTGATAGAGGAGTTCCAGTAGCTTTGTCCAGCCTCTTCTTGGTGCAGTTGTCAGGAAAGTCCTTCTGAGTGTCTCTCCACTGGTTCCTCCTGCTGTGGCTGTTACCTAGACCTTGCCCTGCTTGGTCCATCCCTTTGGCTGTAAGCTCATAGGGCCCTCGTCTTGGTGACCCTGCACACCTCCTCTCTTTCTTTTGGCCTGGGGACTATCCATGAGTGTTCAAACCACCTAAGCTGAAGGAGCCCTCAGAGATGGTTCAGGATACAGATGGGAAAACGGGCCTAGGGAAGAGTAGGTCTGTATTCAAGACTATGAAGAATAGGGCCCAGAACCCAGGATTCCTAGCTCCCAGAAGCCTCTTGATCTCACTAGGCCGCAGGACCCCTTTCTCCCCGTCCCAGAGCCAGAAATCCAGGCAGGGCACCTGCCCGGAACTGTGCAGGAGGCTGATGGGCTCCTTCTGATAGCACCATCTTTTCTCCAGTCTCAGTTCAGCATGGGAGACCGATGTCCTCTCAGGTGGCCCGTGACATACTCAGGTTCTCCCCTCCTGGCAAATCTGGGGCTTGTTCTGGTGCCTCAGAAGACGGTAGAGCAGGGCTCTCTGAAAGCCCCTGGAGGTGCTGCAGAAGTGCTGGCAGATGCCAGGCCCGCGGAGTGCAGGCCCTCGGGGACTGGGGCAGTGCCCGGCGGGCCAGGCGGCCCAGTGCCCGGCGCACGGGGCGCTGCAGCAGGCCATACAGGAAGGGGTGCGCCGCGAAGGCCGAGTAGGCCACCCAGGTGACCGGCGCCTCGGCCACTGCAGCCTGCGCAGCGGGCACCAGGCACGCACAGCAGTAAGGTAGCCAGCAAGCTGCAAACTGGCCCACGGCCAGCGCTGGGGCCAGGGCTGCTTTGCCCCCAGGCAGGCGAGGCCGGAGGGGCGGCAGGATGGAGAGGCGGCTATCCAGAGAGTCGGAGCGCGGCCGCGGGGAGCCCCGCGCGGGCCTGGGGGGCCGCAGGGCTGCGCGGCGCGCCACGAGGAAGATGCCGCTGTAGGCGCCGAGCAGCAGGAGGGCGGGCAGCGCGAAGGCCAGCAGCGCCCAGAGCGGCCGGAAGGGCCCGAGGCCGCCGGCCAGGACCGAGCAGCGCGCCGGGGCGGGGGGCGGCGCGGGCGGCGGCCCGAGCAGAGAGAGCGCGCCCAGCAGCCCCGCGGCGGCCCAGACGGCCGCGAGCACCAGGCCGGGCGGAGGCCGCGCGCCCGGCCGCAGCGGGTGCACGATGAGGCGGTAGCGCGCCAGGCCGAGCGCGGCCACCCCGAGCGTGCAGGCGGGCAGCAGCGCCGCCGACAGGAAGCGCGAGGCGCGGCACGGTGCGGGGCCCAGGCGCAGGCGGCCCAGGCCCGGCGGGGGCGCGGCCACCAGGCCGAGCGGCATGATGGAGGCGGCCGCCAGCAGGTCCACGACGCACAGGTGCACCAGGTACAGCGCGTCCCGCAGTCCCGGCGTGCGCAGCACCACCACCAGCAGCGCGCCGTTGCCCAGCAGGGCCGCTGCCTCCACGACGGCCGCCAGGACCAAGCCCACCGAGCCCACGACTTCCGAGGTGGTCAGCCCTGTGGAGTTGGCCATTCGAGCGCTCAGGCTTCACCTTGTGCGGCACTGCAGAGAGCGAAACGGAGCATCTCCCCTCCCCCCTTCCCATCACCTGTCCCTGGCTCCTGCGGCCCCTCGCCTCGGAGGCTGCCCGCGCGCTGGCTCCGTCGCCCAGGCTGCCATCCTCTCAGGGCCTTGGCCGGCCTTATGCGGAGGTGCAAGGCTGGGACTTCAGCTCTCTCCTCTGCCCGGGACAACTCGGCCTCTGCTGGAGATGGTACTGGCTGACACTCTGATGTTGCCCTTTAGAGACACACAGAGCTGGCAAGGGAGGAGCAGGGCCTGGCACCGGCCCCCTGGGTCCTAGCAGCTGCCAGCTGCCGACTGGAAGTGCTGGGGGTGCCTCTGGAGAAGGGCCCAGAGCACAGGCTGGACTCTAGATTGAGGATATCAGAATGTGGGCTTTGGAGTCAGCCCAGCCTTGCTGGAGTGGGAGTAGGAAGTAGCCCCCTACATGCTCTCTCCTCTCATCTCCATCAATGGGGGCAAGCAGATCAGCCTTTGTCCTGAGGGGAAACTGAGGTACCAGTAAGGCAAGAGCTGGAGCAGAGAGGGCTCTAGGAGGGCTAGTTCTCTCAGAGAGGCTGGGAAAGGTGAGGGAAAAAAAACCATAGGCCTTGGCACATAGTACGCTCTCAACAGGGATTAGCGTAGCACAGAATAGGTGCTTCATGATAGCGTATAGAATTAATGAGAGGAGGCCTTGGGGGAACTGCTGTTTTTGCTTGTTTTATTTTTTAAAAGATTTTATTGATTTGTTTGCAAGAGAGCATGCGCGGGCAAGAGCACCAGAGGGGTAGGGGCAGAGAGAGAAGGAGAAGCAGACTCCACAATGAGCAAGGAACCTGGGGCTTCATCCCGGGGATTATGACCTGAGCTGAAGGCAGATCCTTAACTGACTGAGTCACCCAGGTGCCCCACTGTTTTTGTTTCAATTGAAGTACAATTCTCTTTTTTTGGGACACCTGGGTGGCTCAGGGGTTGAGCGTCTGCCTTTGGCTCAGGGCATGATTCTGGAGTCCCAGGATCGAGTCCCACGTCAGGCTCCCTGCATGGAGCCTGTTTCTCCCTCTGCCTATGTCTCTGCCTCTCTCTTTCTGTGTCTCTCATGAATAAATAAATAAATCTTTAAAAAAAAGAATAAAATTGACATATAGTATTATAGATAACTTTAGGTGTACAACATAATGATTTGATAATTCTATACAATATAAAATGCTCACCACACTAAGTGTAGTTACCATCTCAACTGCTGGGTTTTTTTTTTTTTAATGTCTTGCTGAGTGCTTTTTATCTATCTATCTATCATCTATTCTTTTATTTATTTTTTTTAAATTTTTATTTATTTATGATAGTCACACAGAGAGAGGGGAAGAGACACAGGCAGAGGGAGAAGCAGGCTCCATGCACCGGGAGCCCGACGTGGGATTCGATCCAGGGTCTCCAGGATCACGCCCTGGGCCAAAGGCAGGCGCCAAACCGCTGCGCCACCCAGGGATCCCTATCTATTCTTTTAAAGTGGGCTCTATACCCAGCATGGGACTTGAACTCACAACCCTAAGGATGAGATGCCCTACCTACTGAACCAGCCAGGTTCCCCCAAACTGCTGCTTTTTGTTTGGTTTCGTTTTTACTGTTAGCAAACAAGTCCCCTTCTGCTAGGAGCACCCTGAGTTTCCTTTAGGAAACCACCCTTTCCCAACTCTCAGGGCTTATGGTTTGGATGAGAAAAATCCCCACCCTCCGTTTTCCTGGTAAGGCACAAAATCCAGTCCTGGTCAGTCAGTGTATGGCATCCTCCACATCCAAGGTGGTTGGCTCAGAGAAAGTCATATGACTCCAATGGGGCATATGCCCTTAAGTAAAGTCACCCAGTCCCCTGTCAAACCCCTTCTATATCCTGATGGCTTGACTTGTATCTGAAGCTCCTTCCTCTCCTTTGCCTCTCCAACATCTCCCCTAGTACTTTGGCTATTGGGCATCTTAAATGTCCTATGTCCAAAGCAGAACCATGATTCTAGAGCCTTCTCCAATGTGCTCCTCTCAGAGCCTTCTGCAGCTCAATAAACTCCATTTTGGAAGTCATTACTGATGCCTACCTTCCCCCAGGCCCCACATCTCACCCATTAATATCTGTGGACCCAGCCACCACCACCTCACACCTGAACCACTTCAGCATCCTCCTAACTGGTCTCCTGGCCTCTGCTCCTGCACCTTGTGCTGGTCATTTGCCAGATCCAGTCCCCAGTCTTCCCCAGTGCTCCACCTCCCAGGGAACTGTACTTCCCAGACTCATTTTCCAGCTGTTTTTTGGGTATATTCGGCTAATAACAGCAGCAGAAGACTGGAAGGTGGAGGAGGGAAGAAGCCAAGCTATTTTCCATCTCACACTCAGCCTGGGTCTCTGGGTCACCTCCTCAGGGGACAGCCTCTCTCTCCTAGAGCAGCCCCCTTTGTGGTTGAGTGCCTGCAGGGAGACCTTGGCCTCTGAGCAGTGGAATACCATTTCATTCCATTATCCCTCCAGCCTAAGAGTGGTAGCAACTTTCTACTGTTGCTGATCCTTGGATGGCCTCCCTATCCCCTTTGGTAGTTCAGTTCCTTGTCTCTATCATATTCTTCCTTGTCTGGAATCCCTAGGGTGATTTCAGCTGTGCTGACTGGATTTTTAAGAATTTATTTAAATTCAATTAATTAACATATAGTGCATTATTAGTTTCAGAGGTAGAGTTCAGTGATTCATCACTTGAATATAACACCCAGTGCTCATTACATCTTGTGCCCTCCTTAGTGCCCATCATCGAGTTACCCCCCCTACCTCCTGCTGATTGGATCTTGATTGTCACAGCCTCCAGTCCACTCTATACAACGACTGAAGTGGATCCTTCTAAAATTCGATCATGTCATGACCCTGCTGTAATCCCTTTAAGAGCTTCCCACGATCAGGTTAGACTCTCACCTCCTTGGTGCCCAGGTGGCCTTATCTCCACCTCTCTGAGGTCACACTCTTTGCTAACCATACCTTCCAGCCATAGCAGTCATCTTGCTGGTCCTGCACTATGTCAAACCAGTTTCCATTTCAGGATCTTCATATGTGCTGTTGTCTCTGACAGAACACACTTCTTTCAGCTCTGTCCAGAACTTGGTCCCTCCCTCACCTAATTCAAGGCGCTATTTGAGAGATGCCTTTGGTGACCATCTTTCCAAAAATCCCCCCACCTTCCCATCACTAATTCTTTACCCTGCCTTATTTTTTTTCTTGACACTTTTCCTACTTGAGAAATTTCATATCTCTGCACATGCTTGTTTAGAGTCTGTTGTATTAGCCTATAAGCTCTAGGGGAGCAGGGATTCTGTCTTTGTCTGTGCCCGTAGAACCCACCCCAGGCACATGATCAGCACTGTACAGAGCTAGATGATAGAGCCACCAGGGCCTGAGCCTCCAAATTTGACTCATTTCCTGCTGGAATTTGAGGGGCCTGGTCCAATTCTCTGTTATTCAGATGAGAAAACTGGTGCCCAGAGAGGTGAGGAATGTGTCCCAGATCACACAGCTGAGTTGTACCTGGAACCCAGGTCACTGGCTTCCTGGGCTCTTTCTACACAGGTACCACTTCCTGTGCTTGGCCACAACTTAAACGTGGGCCTTTGCCTCTAGGAGGTAAAGCTGGATTATTGAGGTTTTGGTTCGGAATAAGAGGAAGTCCAATGCCTTCCTTTTTCCTCTTCTCCCTGCCCAGCTGGGCCTACGGGCTTGGGGCAGTGCCTAAACCACCTGGGTCTGAGAGGGGTCAGCAGGGGTCAAGTGCGAATGGCAAATGAGAAAAGTAGACTGGGTAGATGATAGGGAGGGATGGAGGTGATAGTGGGTTGGAGAGGGCATGCTCGCTCCAAAGTAGTCCAACTAAATTAAAAATGGAGGGATAATCATAAATAAATAAAAATTTAAAAATTAAAAAAAAAAAATGGGAACCCTGGGTGGCGCAGTGGTTTAGCGCCTGCCTTTGGCCCAGGGCACGATCCTGGAGACCCGGGATCGAATCCCACGTCGGGCTCCCAGTGCATGGAGCCCGCTTCTCCCTCTGCCTATGTCTCTGCCTCTCTCTCTCTCTCTGTGTGTGACTATCATAAATAAATAAAAATTTAAAAAAATTAAAAAAAATTTAAAAATGGAGGGATAATGAAACACTCTGTATTTATGTTTCTGTGGGTTTTTTTGGTTGTTGTTTTCTTTTCTTTTCTTTTAATTTGCACAAAGAAATGCAGGCAGGATAAACCAGAAACTACAGCAAGTGGGTGGGAATGGAGTAAAAGGCTAGAGAAGAATGTTCTTCTGAGCACACATTTTCGTCCAAAGGATTAGACTTTTTGAAACTATGTTAATGTTCTATGTATTGAAAAAATCAATCAATGAAGATAAGGAAAAACACCTAAAAGTTATGAACAGAAACAAATGAACCTACCTATACTTCAAATGTATAACAACAATACTGGAGAGAAATAAACAGCTCATCTAAGTAATATTTGAACCTGTGCTCAAACTGCTACTTTGACCACTGACCCTTAGCCTAAAAGTTAAATCTTGAAGAAGATTCAGTACATCTTTTTTTTTTTTTTTTTTTTAAATTTTTTTAATTTTATTTATGATAGTCACAGAGAGAGAGAGAGAGAGAGGCAGAGACACAGGCAGAGGGAGAAGCAGGCTCCATGCACCGGGAGCCTGACGTGGGATTCGATCCCGGGTCTCCAGGATCGCGCCCTGGGCCAAAGGCAGGCGCCAAACCGCTGCGCCACCCAGGGATCCCAAGATTCAGTACATCTTGAGCTCAACTTACAAAGTTTGTTTTTCACAATGGTTTGAGTGTAGCAATTCTAAAACTCCTTTTTGTATGGGATTAGGCAATAAGTAAATTTATTAAGGTTGATGGAAACCAAGATTATTACTGTTAGAGAAAGGAGGCATTTTATTTTTATTTTTATTTTTTGAAAATATTTTATTTATTTATTCATGAGAGACACACACACAGAGAGGCAGTTAGACATAGAGGGAGAAGCAGGCTCCCCGCAGGGAGCCCAATGCAGGACTCAATCCCAGGACCCTGGGATCATGCTCTAAGCCGAAGGCAGAAGCTCAACCACTGAGTCACCCAGGCATCCCAGAAAGGAGGCATTTTAAATATACATTTGGGGACGAATGGAAGAACCCTGTGGTGTTGGATTGGAATTGGAGAAATAGATATGGGTAGATGTATTCACATATACGTATTTCCTGGCTATTTTTACTATGAGGATTTAAAAGCAATGACACCCCAGAACCAAGAAGCATACCTACTACCCAAATCTTGGATGTTTCATACCATTTCCTGCTCTAGAGAACCAGAGCTCCTTGAAGAAATGGCTGGTTTGCGTGAGATGAGCCTGGAACATCTTGAGATGCCAGAAAGTAAGGAAGTGCTCAAAAAATGATGTAGATCTGGAAGTCAGCTTGAAAGACTTTTTGCTGGCAAAATCTGGGACATTTTGAAGATCAACATTACAGTAATGGATTAGAACCCATTGCATAAGAATCCACAAGTCCATAAGGATAATAAAGAAAGACAGTAATTAATAAATGCAAGAGAAAATGATGGAATTAGGTAACTGTTGTTTGCAACTATCTTAGCAAAAATTGATCTAAGTCGTCGATTTCGGGTAAAAATCTTCAATGCATATTAAAGCTAGTGGTGAAAGTCCAGGATGGATATGAAAATATTTTCCCATGGAAATACCTCAAAATATTTTCCCATTTATTACTGATTAATTATACCTCACAATATTTTCCCATGGATTACTGATTAATTACAAACAGGAGAAATGGTGACTTCCCAATGGAGACACCTGGTGGACACCCTCTTAAGAGATCAAAATTAACGTCACCTGTGGCTATAATGCACTGAGAACACACCATGTAGGTCACATTCCTGCCCCAACTGCAATGCCTGAAGCTGATCATAACAAAACATTAGACAAATCCAAATCTCGAGATATTCTGTAAAACAACTGGCCTGTCTCCTTCATCATCAAGAATGTCAAAGTTATGAAGGGAGAAGAAGGGCTGAGGAATGGTTTCAGGCTGAAGGAGACACATGAGGCATGACAACTAAATGTAATGTGTGATCCTGGACCAGTCCCAGACCTGCTCTCTAGCACCTGCACCCCCATTTGGGGACAGAGTTACCTGAGGGGGGGGACTGGTGTTCCCATCATGATTGTAGAGCAGTACCCCTTGGGTAAATGCTGAACTTATTAATAATATTCACATATGATACACGTGGATGTTTGGGCCGAGACATGAGGAATGCTTGATTTGCCCAGTTGTGTCTGGGCTAAAATGCAGAATCACCACGTGGGTCCCCAAATGCCCAACAGTTCTGAATTGGTGAGAGTCTCCTTTGAAAGCTCAAGGATCAGGAGGCCCGTTGTTGCAGACACAGATGTAGATCGGTGTGTGTGTGTGTGTCCCACATCAACCTTGTGAGTGCTCACTCCCTAGTGTGGGGTTAGGGCTGCTGTGTGGTGTGGTGGGTTTCCGACAAGAGGGAAGGAGAGCCAGGCCTTGTGCAGCTGCAGCACAGACAAGCAGAGACCAGGGAGTGAGCAGATACAATATTTAATAAACTTGGTATATATGCTTTGAAGTTCAGCCTACCTTGGTGCTCACACCTCTCGGACAGACAGTCTGGGGCAGGGCGGACAGCCTGGGTGGATGTGGGATTCCATCCATTCTCAGCCTGTGCTCCTCTAACTTGAATGGGCTGCTGTATCTGTGCCCCAGTAACAATGGCAGTCCATCACACCCAACACCTTAGGAGGCGAGACTCTGGAGCCATAGCCATGCCACGGCTAGCAAGGATTGGAGCGAGGGGGGGAATCACTGTCTGGGACATAAGAGGGAGATTTGGGGGCACCAGAGATGGGCAGGAAGGATGACAGTCTGGCCACCAGTAGGCCCCAGGCAAGGGGCAGGGGTAGGCAGACGGTTCAGAGGTGAACCTCCAGCAGGTAGCGCAGGTGACACTGGCTCTCCTGGTAGATGAGATACTCGCTCTGGAAGAATCTGGAGCTGCTGAACTCTGCACAGGGCACAGGCTGGCCCTGGGGCACCACCACTCGCTGGCCGTCCAGCTCTAGCTCGGTGTCCTGGGATGGATCTACAGGTATAGCAAGGGCCACAGGTGACTCAAGGGTCACTGATCCTCAGCTTCACCAATAAGTTCTGCCCCCTATGCTCCCCACTCTGCCACAGGGAACCCCTGCTCCTTCCCACCTTGCAGTCTCCAAACCACTGCGCAGGCTGGGCCTTCTGCTTGGAATATCCTCTTAATTCCTCTGCCTGGGAAATGCCTACTTACTTTTTTTTTTAAAAGATTTTATTTATTTGTTCATGAGAGACACACAGAGAGAGGGGCAGAGACACAGGCAGAGGGAGAAACAGGCTCCATGCAGGGAGCCCGATATGGGACTCGATCCTGGGACTCCAGGATCAGGCTCTGAGCTGAAGGCAGGTGCTAAACCGCTGAGCCACCCAGGCGTCCCTGCCTACTTACCTTTTGATGCTCAGTCATTGACACCTTTTCTTTGAAGCCCTCCTGGATGCTCAGGAGTGATGTATTGAATCAGCAAAGGTTTGTGAATGACATAGTAGGGAAGCCTCGTTCTTCTCGTTCCCCACCACTGCCCCTCCCCTGCCCACCTCCTCCCTGAAAGTTTCCCGGTCCCCTAGCTCAGCCCCAGGCCTTTATCCTCAGGCATGTCCAGCTTTTCAGGACCCACCAGGCTCTGTGGAGCCTCGGGCAATGACGCTGTCGAAGCCAGGGGGTGGCTGCTTCAAGCTGGGGTCGTCGATGGTGATGTGGTGCTCTCTGCCCAGTGCCACCTCACCCAGGAACATGTAGCCAATTTGGTGGGCTCCGCAGGATATGCCAGTAACTGGGGGACACAGAGAAGCTCAACATGGGCAGCTTGGCCCTCCTATCTGACTTCCTGTCCCCCACTCTGCTGCACTATTATCTCCTCTGGCTTTGTTGACTCAGCCCAGAAAAGTGCCCACTCTTCCTGCATCCTTAAAAACACCCCCTTGTCCTGGCTGTGCTCCCTCCCACCCGCTCCCCCATTCCTTGGATCCCTGAGAGCAGGCCTCTGCAGCCCCTGCCCCTCACGCCAAGGTCAGTTATGAGTCCCAGTGGCTAAATCCAGGGTAGATGCCTTCTCTCTCTGGCCAGCTCTGCTGATTTCGCCACTGGTATCCTCTGCCCCTTACCTGGGGACCCCCTTGCACTGGCTCTCCCAAGGCCACCCTCTACTCCTTCCTAGGCTCCTCTGTTCTGGTGGACTCCTTGCCCTGGGCAACCTCAGATATCCTAGAACATCATCACCTCCATCCAGCCTGGCTCTCCTGGCTCAGTGGGAGGTAGGAGTCTCCAATGATGCGCTGGCTGAGAATCCAGTCTGGGGAGGTGGTCTTAGTGAGGACACCTCTGGACAGAAACTTGGGGATGATGAGAGATACCTCCGGCCCTGTCACACAAGCTTCCCATCTCACTTCTCATGCATTCCTCTCACGGATACTCTCTTCCCCCACCTCCACTGCCTGGGCTGGATGCCTATCACATCTGGCCTGGGTGAGAGCATGGCTTCCGTGCACCTCTGGCCCAGTGGCCCTCCCCATGGCTACAGCCACTGAGATGCTCTATATACAAGTCTGGTTAGGGTCCCCATCACTCCCTGGATAAACTCCAGCCCCCTGCCTACACCAGGCATTTGCTTGGATCTTTATCATCAGGCTGTGCTCAGAGGTCCTGACCTGCTGCAGCCTTCCAGGGTTTGTGCTTCTGGCTTCTTCACCTCCAAGCGTCCTCTTTCACTACCTTCCCCCGCCCCCACCTGTGGCTGGCTCACTCATCCTGAGGGTGATCTGCATCACCTTCTCTGGGAAGGGAAGCTGCCTGCCACTTCTAACCTATCCCTGGCCACTGCCCTCACTTTGAGTTCCCCCAGTCCCCGGGGAGCCCCACTGAGCACTCTAGTCAGTAGCCATTCAAAGATTCCTCTCCCAGATCCACCACAAGCTGGGAAAGCACTAGGGCTAGTCCCCCTGGGGGTTGGCCCCGAGAGATACCTCACCATAGCCAGCCGACTTGCTGTTCTCTGAGGCAAAGTAGATGCCCTTGCCAACGCGGCCGCCAGAATGTGGCATGATGCGGAGCCCACTGGCAAGGATGGCGGCCACCACCGCCACGTTGGTGCCATGCCACAGTAGCTTTCGATTACTCAGCTTGGAGTGGGCCTGGAACCTATCTCCCTTCAGGGGAAGGAGGTGGAAACAGGGAGCATCACATTATCCAAGCTCAGGTGCTTCTCCCCACTGTTCAGAGGGCATGAGCGAAGCAAAAGGCCCCTGTGGCCAGTGACATATACTCATGCACACATACGCAAGGCCTGGGTCTGGCGGAAGCTGATGAGTTGCTACACCGACTTGTTAATGGGCACATAAGCTAGGGACAGGTAGTGAGGGAAATGGGTTGGGGGGGATACTTTCCCTTACCTCCCCTTCTCGGTTCACTTTCCAAATGTGTTGAAGAGCAGGGCACCGGTAGGTGCCACCAGTCTTTTCTAAATAGGTATGTATCACCTGCAGGAAAAGCAGAAGCTAGTTGCCAAGGGTGAGAGATGTGTGGACAAACCCCCACTGGTGCTTCCAGTCCCAGAGCTCTCCTCAGGCCCTACAGACACAGGGAGAGAAGGCCAAGGGCAAGCGGCTCTTCTGCACACCAGGAGGGCAGATGGGCAGAGGGACAGTGCCTACTGTTGTCCTGGCTCCTCTGTGGGACATGGCCCACCTTGTACTCGGGTTCCTCTGGGTCCAGCAGCTGGAGCTGGCACTTAAGGAGCTGGTAGTCTCGGTCCAGGGGGTGTGGCACCTCCTCCACCTTTTCCTCTTCAGGGGATGCCTGCAGGGTCTGGGCCAGCTCGATGTCTGCCAGCACCTACAGTGATGGACGCTGACAGCTTGTCTGCCTAATTCAATCCCAGCCTCCTCCCTCCCACACGACCTGGGGCCCCAGCCACCTGACCTGTGCACTCCCACCACATCTATCCGGCTGGTCCTCCCCTCCCCTGTCCTTCCAGCTACCCATTCAGTCCGCCTATCTGGGCCTCCTTGGCCATCTGTCCCCCATCTCCCTTGCCCAGTCTGTCTGTCTGCCCTGCTGCCTGCCTGCTTGCCAAACCTCACCAGCAGCATGTCCTTTTTGGCCTGCAGAAGCTCAGGGGAGTTGATGGGCGGGGGCCGGTTGCGGCTGAAGTTGTGGGGAATGACAGTGTAGAAGTGGGAGGACAGCTCCTCCAGGTTGGGGCCACCATCCGTGGGGGCTTTCAGGGCCAGCTCCAGAGCCTCCAAAGCCTCGAAGCCCCGTGCAATCTGCTGCTTGCTCAACTTCCCTAGGGGCATCTTCTTTACATCTAATGGGTGGAGAGAGTGGGGGAGACTCAGCCCTGTAGTCCTGCCACCCCCGTGGCCCCTGCCTCCTGACTGGCCCCTCTCTCCTCACCCAGGTTCATGAGGGTCATGGCATTCTTGAACATGTCCTTGCTGAAGATGTTGGTGATGAGCTTCTGTGTGGGTGCGTCCAGGGAGCAGGGCCGTACCCGCTGAACTATGTTCCTCACTGAGCCTCCATCCACCTAGAGGTAGAGGGCGTGGATGGGCAGGAGCAGCTGGGCACAGCCAAAGCAGAACCTGGCATTAGAGACTGGCCACATTGAGGCCAGAGAGGGGAGGTGTATGCCCGAGGTCACACAGCCGGGCAGTGGCAGAAGCCAACTGGCTGGGTCTCTCCTTCCAGTCCCCTCCCTCATACTGGGGCCCACCAACACACTTCCTGGCCATTTCACCTTCACCACGGCCTCCTGGGCCTCATCTTCTCCTTGTACTTCGATGAGTGTGTACTTGCCCGGGTGGGCCACAAAGTGGTCCCGCTCCACCCATCTGTTCTTGGTCTTGTCCTGAAATTTCTTCTCAAAGTCCTTCTTTGCATCCTCCAGCAACACAAAGTAGCTGAGCTTCGACTGGCCCACCTCTCCCTGCAACCAACAGCCTCAGGCAGCAGGGCAGGCAGGGGGTGCGGGTGCCTGCCACAGTTGCCCACTGTGAAACATCTGGTTGGCCTCAGCTGTGCCAGGCCCTGTGCCAGGAGCCCCTGGGCATTCAGAGGTGGAGAGAGGGTGCAGGCAGTTGCCGAGTGAGCTGTGGGGACCCTGGTGAGCAGGGGTGGGGAAGGTGGGTCCAGGATGGCAAGGTGGCACTCACCACGCGGCCCCAGCGGTTCCAGCAGGCGAAGCGGTCCCCCTCTTCCAGCAGCTGGATGATGTAGAACTTGTTGTTGTTTCTTCCAATGTTGGTCTGATTCAGGGTGCAGGCGTAGTCTTCATGCACCTAGGGCCGGAGGGGGGTGGTGCTCTGGGGAGGGCAGGCCAGCCTGGACGGCCCTCAGATGGAACAGGTGGGAGAGCAGGCCGTAGGGAGGGCAGGCCACACAGTGACAGGGGTTTGAGGGGAACAGCAGTCAGGATGCACTGGGACATCCAGGGGAGGCTCTATCAGGAAAGGCTTGAGGTCATGGTTCTGCCCTGGGGGCCACAATCTGAGGGAACATGACTAAACTCAGTTGGGGGAAGTTCTGGGAGGATGTGGCTGTACCCTGTGTCAGGGAATCAGAGGGAGACACTGCTTCTGCCCTGGAGGTCTGACAGGACACCACTCTGCCATGCAAAAGGGATCTCAGTGGTACATGGCCCTCTGGGGCTGCTTTAGGGGTTACAGGTGAGCCCTGGGGAGACTAAGGAGGTTGAAATCCTGTCTTAAGTATGGCAGGTGGAGGCCTGAGAAGCTTGGAGGCTTACCCTAGGGTCTGAGGAGCAGACATGACTTGCCTGGATCTGATGGGCTATAACCCTACATGACCGTTGGGGTCTCAGGGAAACATAGCTTCTTGGGAGCCTGAGCTACCTGGCCAGAGCCGAGGCCCAGTGAGGAGGGGGACTGGTCTGAGTGTATTTGTACCTAGGCTCCAAGTCTGGAAGGGGACGACAGATTACCTGGGTCTGAGGGTTGTGGCTGAGCGGGCATGCTGGGTCCACTCGGACTACGTGCTTCTCTGTGGGTGCAGCTCTGAGGGCCTCGGCAGTGGAGCGGAAGCTGTCCTCCTCCTCTGCACCCTGCCGCCCCTTCTTTTTTTCAGGGCCCTCCTGTTGCACCTGGGGCTTGCGCTTTGGAGCCATGGCTCTTCTGGGGCACAAAGAGGGCCCTCAGGCCTTCATGGCCTCTGCATCCCACCTGGCTGGCACAGCACCAACGTGCCCCACTCTGGGTTTGCTCTTTTGGTGACCCTCTCCCCATTGCCTCCCCCCTGACTCCATCTCTCCATTCTCTAAGCCAGACCAAAACCAGCTCTCTGTACCAGTCCCCTTTCCCTTTTCCCATTCGCATGGGCCAGGCCAGGACCCTGTCCAGTCTGCCCCAGAGCCTCGGAAGAATGGTTCCCTATTCTCTTTAGCAATCCAGTGTCCTGATGAGGGAGGAAAAGTGAGGAGAATCTCTTCTTGCTTCTGGTCTCCTCCTCCCTCCAGAGCACTCCCTGGGTATTGCCCGCTCCGCCCCTGTCTCAGCTGACTCAGATGGACGTGGCATGGCTGCTGGGCTGAGTCACCCCAACTATGGAGGAGAGTGGGCAGCAGCTCCCAAGGGCCACACTCCCGAGGCCAGATCTGTCCCTCTAGAACTTGGGACCCTGCGGCCCAGAAATCCTTCCCAAGGGGTTTAAAAGTTCTGGGGTGCCAGTCAGGGTCTGAGACCAGTGGGCCAGCACCAGCACCACCCTGTCCTGCCCTGCCCTGCCCTGCCCTGCCCTGCCCTGCAGGGGGCTGTGGGCAGGGCCATAGGGCACTCACCTAAAAGAAGGAGGGACCTGGGAGAGATGGCAGCCACGGATCTAGTATCAGGACCCCCAGCAGTTCCGGTTCTAGGGCCTTCTCCAGCAACCCTCTGTAACCTTAGGCGTGACTTGGGGCAGTGATCTCCCTACAATCGCCAGGGGTGGGGCAGGGGCAGCGCAGGGGTGGGGGTGTGGTTTTCCAGCTATCTGGCCACCAGTCAAGTGAGTCAGAGGCTGGACTAGCGGAGCCCAGCAGCCTGTCCCACGGACCGCTGGACACTCGACCGGGAGAGCCAGCGCAGCCCAGGAGGCTGACGCGTCCCTCGCGCCGCTTGAGTGGCCCGAGGCACGCAATACGTGTCCGCCGGCTGCCCCGTGACCTTGGGCCCAGGTGCGGGCATCGCCTCCCTCTCCTCCGGGCTGCCTACGTTTCCTCGCCGTTACCTAGTGCCAGGCTGGTTCACCCTAGCTCCCGCCCCCGACGGGGAGGAGCCCCGCTGCGAGACTCGGGGCGCTGCATCTCTGACGCCCCCCAGCGTCCAAGGGCCGCAAACACAGAGAAGGCGCTTCTGGTCCGGCCCGCCCCTTGGTCGCCAGCCCGCAGCAGGGCGCAGGCGCCGCAGCTTTGGGCCGGAAGCGCCCGAGGAGGCTTGGAGCCCGGAGGAAGCCTTGGAGGCGGGGCCACAAGCGCTTATCCTATGGGCGCCTGGGGGCGGGACAGAGCGTACAGAGGCAGCCAATGGGGCCGTGGGAGGCGGGACCCGCGGGGCACTGGGAGCCTATCCGGGCGCGGAGTCCTGCCAGACCTCCGGGGCTAGCAGCCACGTGAGTTCTCCGTGGCGGCCGCTGCGCTCGCGGTGGGCAGCATGTCGGCGGCGGCGGCGGCTCGGAAGCGGGGAAGGCCGGCCTCGGGGGCCGCGGCCGGTGCGGGGGCCGGCAAGCGGCGGCGAAAGGTGAGCCTGAAGCTTCTGCGGGCCACAGTCAGCCCCGCCGCCGGGACCAGCGTCGTCCGCCCCGGGACACCCGGGCCCCGGGCGCCTCCGCGGCCCTTTTTTCGGGACCCTAGCTGGAGTCGGCTTCGTTCCTCTCTCCGGGGGCCAGGTCCTGAAAGACCTTGCACTGGAGCCGGCGGGGGCGGGGGCGGGGGCGGGGAGGCCACTGCCTTTCCTAGTCCGGCGGCTCTCGAGAGATCGGAAGGCGCGCTTGGTCAGTGCCCGGTGGTTGGGACCCCGGACTAACGAAAGGATCATTTAATTCTCAGGCCGACTCTGCCGGGGACCGGGGCAAGTCCAAGGGAGGCGGCAAGATGAATGAGGAGATTTCCAGCGACTCTGAGAGTGAGAGGTGAGCTCTCTCCCACCTGGAGGAAGGGAACACTGAGGCTCATAGTGTATGGAAGACTCAGGGAGTCGGGGCAGAGCTGGGCCTTTTCGGCTCCTAGGTCTTGGCTCTTCCCTCCAGTTCTGAGCCTGATAGTAGGACTCGTCTTAAGGAGATTGAGAAGTTTCCTCTCCTTTCCCGGCAGGGTCTCTGTGTGGGGAGAACCCCCAGTCCCAATGGGAGACCAGTGAGACCTCCCTGGTTCACGGCAGGGACAGGTGCACAAGCTGGACGGGCTGGTATGGGGAGAGGCATGCAAGAAATGCTTGCTAGTTCTTCCATCTGTTTTCCCACAATGTCAAATTGCTGTTCTCAACATATGCCAGGCACTGGCTTTACTGTTGACAATGCAGAGGTAAGCAGGCAGGTGAAGACAAAATGGGTTGTAATGAAGTGGGTATTCTTCAGCTCTGTGTTCTGGAGACAGGGAATGGGACATTTAAATAGGGCCTGGGGAGATAAGGAGGAATCTGTCAGATAAGGAAGGGCAGGGAGGACATTCAGGGAGCAGAGAAAAGTCTAGGGCTTTACATGTGCCCAAGTGGGAGATGGACAGGTTGGAAAGGCAGGTGTTGGCCGCATCCAGGTTGTGGAGGGCTTTGAATACCTCCATTCTGCAGGTGACAGGGGTGAGACATGTTGCAGGGTTTCAGAGGAAGTTAACAAGGTACCACGCCTGAGCCTGTGGAATGGAGGCCATCATACCAGGGAATCCTGGGGCCTTCCTTAGAGTTGACTTTAGAAATTCAGCTTCTAGGGACACCTGGGTGGCTCAGCGGTTTAGCGCCGCCTTCAGCCCAGGGAATTAAAAAAAAAGTTCCATAGTTTTCCTGATCCTGGAGTCCTGGGATCGAGTCTCACATCTGGCTCCCTGCATGGAGCCTGCTTCTCCCTCTGCCTGTGTCTCTGCCCGTCTCTCTGTGTCTCTCATGAATAAATAAAAAAAATCTTAAAAAAAAAAAGAAAAAGAAATTCAGCTTCTAACATTGAGCACAAGTTGGCCTTAACATGGTCACAGGAAGACTTCACATACTTACTTTTAAGATCACTGTGGGTAGCAGTGTGCCTGGCCCTGTGCCGAACACTTTTAAATGTTTAAAAAATGTGTTGTGGGGCAGCCCCAGTGGCACAGCGGTTTAGTGCCACCTGCGTCCCAGGGCGAGATCCTGGAGACCTGGGGTCGAGTCCCACGTCAGGCTTCCTGCATGGAGCCCGCTTCTCCCTCTGCCTGTGTCTCTGCCTCTTTCTCTCTGTGCCTCTATGAATAAATAAATAAAAAAAAATCTTAAAAAAAATGTGTTGTGAATGTATGAGATACAGAAGAATCAATGAAATGTATTTGGACCATAGGGGGCAATGGTGAGATGATGAACCTCCGTGCACCCACCACTTAGGAATTTAGAGGCCCCAACTCTGCATTCCTGACTTAATTGTTTCTTTGGTTTTCTCCTTCCTTCCTTCCTTCCTTCCTTCCTTCCTTCCTTCCTTCCTTCCTTCCTTCCTTCCTTCCTTCCTTCCCTCCCTCCCTCCCTCCCTTCTTCCTCTTCCTCCTTCTTTTTCTTTTCATTTTCTTAACCAGGTATAATTTACATACAGTAATATTCACTTTCTTTAGTGTACAGTATGTGAGTTTTGACAAACACATATAGTGGTGTAACTACCACCACTCTGAAGGTGTGGAAGGGTTTCATCATGCGCTAGAACCCCTCCTGCCACACACAACACTCCCACCCCCCCTCCTTTGGAGTCCATGCCCCCCTCCCTCTAGCCCCTGCTGACTACTGTCGCTAGAGTTTTGCGTTTTCCAGGATGTCATATGATTATATGCTTCTTTTCCTTTTTTTAAAGATATTATTTATTTATTCATGAGAGAGAAAGAGAGAGAGAGGCAGAGACATAGGGAGAGGGAGAAGCAGGCTCCATGCAGGGAACCTGATGTGGGACTCGATCCCGGGACTCCAGGATCACACCCTGGGCCAAAGGCAGGTGTTAAACCACTGAACCACCCAAGCGTCCCTTCCTTTGCTTTTCTTTATAGAGTTCTATCTCCTACATGTGAACCCCTATACGATAGATTGATTAGTTTGGGTGAATTGAGCAGAAGTTTTAACCATAGATATATACAGGAAGGGCAGAACCAAGCCTGTTGGCTGAAGGCTTGCTGGGCACTGGGTACTAGATGGTCTCTGGGGCCTGGTTCAGCCTTGGCTTCCTTGGCAGTTTCCAAGGTCCCTTCTGGGGACATTGTGGACAAAGTCATAAATGAATCTTGGGGAAGCAGTTGGGCCATTTGACAGATACTAGGTATCTTCAGGCACAAGATCGGGGGATGGTTCCTGTGGCCTGCCTGTAGCTCCCAGGAGCAAGTCTGCGTAGGATGTGTCTTGAGTGAGGTGAGTGCTCTAGCCAGTGCGAATATGAGACATGTAATGGAAAGCTTCACAAGGTCAGGCCAAGACCAGTTATGTTTCACCTGGAATCCTGTCCTCAGGGTAGATGCAGTGAGAGTGAGGTAGGCACGTCCCCAGTGTGTCTGCCTCTTGCTTGGGTCCTTTTTTTTTTTTTAAAGATTTTATTTATTCATGAGAGACACAGAGAGAGAGACAGAGAGAGACAGAGACACAGGCAGAGGGAGAAGCAGGCTCCATGCAGGGAGCTTGACGTGGGACTCAATCCCGGGTCTCCAGGATCATGCCCTGGGCTGAAGGTGGCGCTAAACCGCTGAGCCACCGGGGCTGCCCCTGCTTAGGTCCTTTTATCGGATCTGGGCTGGCCATAGCTCCCCTGTCTGGGGATGCATGGTCTGGGATCTGCCTTTTCTGCTTCCCGTATTGGAGCTCCTGTTCCTTGTCTCCCATGCCTTTGTCATTCCCAGCTGACTGTCTTGTGTTGGGGCACGTCCCTCATCCTGTTGTGAGGCTTAGAGAAGGCCAGTCCTGTGGCAGCTTGTACATCTAACAGTGTCTTCACTGGTCATCGAGGGTTTAACTGGTGTGGCCTTCCAGGGGTTCACACCTTGTGTAAACAGCTCAGTATTTTGTGTATGTGGCTCCTTTGTTGACCACTGTTGCTATTGATTCCAGACCCTTCGTATGTGACCTTTCTTCAACAGCTTGTAGAACCTGCTCTTTCCCTCTAGAGTTAAGAGATTTCACAGTGATCTCTTTGGATTTTGGGTCTCTTTTCACCCTCATGTGAGGACTGGGTGGTTCCTTTCAGTTTGACAAGTTCAGTCTTTGGGTTTTCTGCATATGTAATCGTTGGCTATGAGACGGAGGGGGGTGGTTGAGTGCCAGGGGAAGCAGTGAGGAGGTATGGTCTTAGTGGCTGGAAGAGTGGGGTGAGCCCTCTGAGAGCTATTCCCTTCCTTCCCGCAGCCTGGCTCCTAGGAAGACTGAGGAGGAAGAGGAAGAGGAGCTGGAGGAGACAGCCCAGGAGAAGAAGCTTCGCTTGGCCAAGCTCTACCTGGAGCAGCTCAGGCAGCAAGGTGAGCCCATGCACTGGCAGGCAGGGGCAGGGCCTGTGTCCAAGACCACCTGCTGTGCCCCAGCCGCCTGACGGGTGGCTGAGCAGGTACCTGGTGGATTGCCAGAGCTGCTGGTGTGGGATTTCCTGAAGGAGGGTGGCTGGGAGACTAATGGGCCTCCTGGGGTGGGTCTGACCTTCAGGGGGCTTTAGCCTAATCTCTAAGTAATGGCAGGGGTTAGGCAGGAGGAGATCTCTCCTTTGCCCAAGGCAGCCTGAACTTCCCTTGGGACACAACCCGAGTGTTTGGAGCCCAAGACCAAGGCAGTGGGGTGGGGTGGGAATGGGAAGGGAAAAGTGGAGTCTAGGCCTACATTGACTTGGTCTGGTCTGTCCTTGCATAGAGGAGGAGAAGGCCGAGGCCCGGGCATTTGAGGAGGACCAGGTGGCAGGGCGCCTGAAGGAGGATGTGGTGAGTTGTGGAGGGAAGGCGGTGGGAGAGAAGGGTTGGGCTGGTCCTGCTCTTGGGAGCTCATCCCTCTCCTCTCTGTGCAGCTGGAGCAGAGGGGCAGGCTGCAGAAGTCGGTGGCAAAGGAGGTAAGCGGGCAGGGGACTTTGATGTAAGATTGAAGTGAATCATGGGTCCCACATGGGTAGGTGAGTGAATGGCCTAACTGGGGACTCAGGCTGTGGGGTTTTTGCTCTGGAACTTGGGGGGCACTTAGGCAGACAGAGTCAGGTAAGGGTCTGATGCTTGCAGCCCTGGTCAGGGTGGTGGGAAAGGATGGTGTGTGTGTGTGTGTGTGTGTGTGTGTGTACACGCGTGTGTGCACGTGTGGTGTGTGTGCGAGTGAGTGAGCATCTAGGGGCCTTCTTGTCCTCTGTGGCAGTGACCTCACTCTGCTTGCCCAGATTCAGGGCCCAGCCCCGGCTGACATCCGTGTCTTACGGGGGCACCAGCTCTCCATCACGTGTGTGGTCATCACCCCCGATGACTCTGCCATCTTCTCTGCTGCCAAAGACTGCACCATTATCAAGTGTGAGTGAGCCTGGCTTGGGGGTGCAGACCCGGGGATCTTTTGGGAGGGCTGATCTGTGGAGGAGGGAGTAATCAGGGCAGACTGAGGCCTGGTGGGGGAAGCTTCTGGACATAAGTTTATTCCTAAGGAGGTGTTCTCTGGGTGCCAGTGAAAGCTTCTGCCTAAGAGTGGGGCTTGAGCTCCCCGTCGCTGTCATTGGAGGCGATTGAACAGAGGCAGGATACTGATGAATGGGGATTGGTGCTGTAGGTGGGCAGTTGGAGGACACTTGAGGCTCTGTGCTGTCCTGGGATTGCATCCCGGTCTTCCTGGGTACCCCCCTTCGACAGCTGAGTACTGTTTTCATCCACCCTTAGGAGAAACTGGAAGAACTCGTACCCTTGGTCCTAAGGCACTTTCCTATCCTCTCTGGGGCTTCGTGGCTGCCCTTGGGGGGTTACTGTCACTGGGTGACAGATGAGGAACCTGGGGATTATACAGGGGCTCACGGCAGCCGAGCTGAGTTCTGCTCTGAAGGCACCACTTTCTCCACAGCCCCGTGCTGCCCCTGAGGGGGTTGCCAGCCAGTCCTACCCTCTGTCCCAGTAACTTTCTCTTTCCTGTTGTCAGGGAGCGTGGAGACTGGACGGAAGCTTCACGTGATCCCACGGGCCAAGAAGGGTGTTGAGGGGCAACCCCCCAGCCACAGCAGCCATATTCTCTGCATGGCCATCTCCTCTGACGGCAAGTACCTCGTAAGGCAGTGCTGGCCCCGGGGGGTGGGCGAGAGTCGGGGGCACACATTGGGTGCCTGTGGCCATTGTCCTCATCTCCACAGGCCTCGGGTGACCGCAGCAAGCTCATTCTCATATGGGAGGCCCAGAGCTGCCAGCACCTGTACACTTTCACAGGCCATCGGGATGCCGTGTCGGTAGGAGCTGTGGGCATTTACCAAGCAACCAAGTGGGCCGGGCTGGGGCAATGGGCTGAATGAGGCAGAGGGTGTCCATCCTCAGGGACATAAAGGAGGTGAAGGGGAATTGCGGGGAGACTGAGCTTGCCTAGGGAGTGGGGAGGCTGCTCAGGAGTGCACCGCTGCCTCCCTGGGCTTGTGACGTGCTTTTTAGGAGGAAATCCTCCCCCGGCGAGGACTTCTGTCTCGCCTGCTGTGGTCCAGGTCCACTTTTGCTTCCTGTCCATGTATCTGTAGGGTCTGGCATTCCGCAGAGGAACCCACCAGCTCTATAGCACATCCCATGATCGCTCTGTGAAGGTGTGGAACGTGGCGGAGAACTCCTATGTGGAGACACTGTGAGTGTGCACGGGGAAAGGGTGTGCAGATGCATGTGCCAGTGCACATGGGACCCCATCCTCCCTCTGCCCCCTCTCCCCCTCCAGCTTTGGGCACCAGGATGCCGTCGCTGCGCTGGATGCCTTGAGCAGGGAGTGCTGTGTGACGGCTGGGGGCCGGGACGGGACGGTGCGTGTGTGGAAGATTCCTGAGGAGTCCCAGCTTGTCTTCTATGGCCACCAGTAAGGCTATCCACTGGGCCAGGTCAGGGGAGAGGGGCTGGGGTGGGGCTGTGCCCCTCACTGTTCCTTTTGCCAGGGGCTCCATCGACAGCATCCAGCTTATCAACGAGGAGCACATGGTATCGGGCGCAGATGATGGGTAAGAGCTGCCTTTGGGATGCCTTGCACCACTACCGCTGCTCCTGGACTTGGCTCCAGGAACCTTCCCTTGTGGCAGTGGGATTCCTTTCTGCTGAGTGGCCTTTCTGCCCTACCCCAGCCCCTTGCCAATTATGTTCTTTGTCCACAGCTCTGTGGCCTTGTGGGGTCTCTCTAAGAAGCGGCCGCTCGCCCTGCAGCGTGAGGCCCATGGGCTGCGGGGGGAGCCAGGCCTCGAGCAGCCCTTCTGGGTATCAGCAGTGGCGGCCCTGCTCAACACAGACCTTGTAGCCACAGGTGGGTGCCCTTTGAGGCAGAAAAGAGGGGGTTGCAGGGTGGGCCAGTGCGGGGGCGCTCACTATCTCCCTGACCCCTCAGGCTCCCACAACTCTTGCGTGAGGCTCTGGCAGTGTGGGGAGGGCTTCCGGCAGCTTGAACCTCTCTGCGACATTCCCCTGGTAAGTGGGGCTTGAATGCCTCGCCTATCTTTGCCACACTCCTGAGGCCCTAGAGTTCAGGGCACCTGGGATTAGCCCCTTATTTTTTTTCTTGCCAGAAGGGAGGCTCCTCAGGGCAAGGCTATGACTTGTTATTTTATAGTGCCAGTTCCTACCACAGGGCCTGATAGGAACCCTTCCTCCCTCCTCCACTCCTGTCTCCCCCCACCTCTCCTCTTAAACATTCACCTCCACCCTGTCCTGGGTACAGGGGAACAAGGCTAGGACAGCAGGGCACAGCATGTGCAAAGGCATGGGGGTGTCTGATGCTATGATGGCACCAATGGTGCCAGATTGGGCCCAGGCTAGGGGGTGTGGACACAGGGTGCCCTGAGGGAGATGGCAGGATGGTCGGTAACGTCTGGTGACAGCGCAGGGCTTGGTGATGGCCATGGGGTCTCCGGGACCTCACAGCTGGGAGCCACGCCTTAGGCCACCCCCTGAAACGTGACGTATTTGGCTTTCACTGTCTCCTTAAATCCTCACAAACTGCCTGTGAGGCCAGCGTGATGTTTCCCTCCATCTCACAGACGTGGAGGCTGAGGCCCTGAGGGGTCAGGGACTGATCAGGGGGCCCTGATCTGCTGGGGCAGAGCAGGGATTTAAGCTCCTAGGGCCAAGCCTGTGGCAGTGAGGCCAGGGCTGTGGTGCTAGGGAGGCGTGGCGGGGGGGGGGGGGGGGGCGGGGTAGGGGAAGGTGTGGGAGGGGTCTGTCCTCACATTTTCCCACATCTCTCCCTTTTCTCAGGTGGGTTTTATTAATAGCCTCAAGTTCTCCAGTTCGGGGGATTTCCTGGTGGCTGGGGTCGGGCAGGAGCACAGGTATGAGGCACCCTGGGAGGTGGCACTGGCTGGGCTACCAGATGGGGTGCAGGGGGCTGGGCCTGGCCTCAGCTGCTTCCCTTCTACCCCCTGCAGGCTTGGCCGCTGGTGGCGCATCAAAGAGGCTCGGAACTCCGTCTGCATCATCCCGCTCCACAGGGCCCCCAGGCCCCCTGCGGCAGGCTCCTGACTCCTCTCCCCTTTATTTAAGTCCTTTCTAGACCAGGCCCTGCCCTCTTTGTATTAAAAGCCTCCTCTTTTGGGCTTTGTCTCTTGAAGCTTCTCGACTGGGGAGGGAGGGTGATGGCAGGACTGTGGGGGGGGGGGCAGGGCTCCTACCAGCATCTCTGATGCATAAGGGCTTTCTGTCCTTTCATGGAACCTGGGGATGGAGACCTCATCCACCTCCTGGTCTCTTGAGTATCCTCTGTGACCTTGTTAGGCCAGCTCCCCACCCACTGCTCTGGGCTGCGAGGGGTCAGAAGCTGCAGACCCCTTGGCTAGGGAGCCATGGCTGTCCAGTTATGTACCAGGGCTGGCTGTCAGTCAGAATTGAAATGAAGAAAGCTAGGCCTGCATGTCAGGCTTACCTGGCCCACCCAGGCCAGTTCAGGAAGCTAGAGATGGGTGGGGTAGGGGGATACCACACTGCCTACTACCTGAGGACAAGTGTCAGAGTTGAGAATAGCTCTGCCCTTGGTCTGAATGCCAGCCAGGCTGTCACAAGAATGTTCTTTCTGCTGATTTTATCTATTGGACAATTCACTCCTGCTACTGGCGGAGCCAGGAGAGACAGACCAGAGATGTAGAAGTGCAGGAAAGTATCCTCTTAGTGGGAAGAAGGAAATGTTATGGGTTCTGCTCTAACCTTTTTTTAACCCATTGGGCTCAACCACTGAGCCTGTAGTTCCCAAGAGGCAGCATGGTCCCCTCGGGAGGAAGCCACAGGGCTTTTCTCCTGCTACCATGCTCAGGAGGCTTCCCCTCAGACAGACCTGCTCTTGCCTGCCTTCATTTCTCCTGGGGCCAGAGGGGTCAGGTTCAGATCAAAGCCCTGAAAATCCTGTTCTGAATCAGAAGATGGTGATAGAATTCGCTTCCTGTGTCTTGCCTCACATTGAGCTCAGTGATGGCATACACACACTTCCCAAAAGCCATGGCATAGCAACACCGAAGTGCACCTTAATACATGAACCCCTTTCCCATGGTACACTCCTATTGGGAGAAATCCACAGTCTTGAATCCTTGCTCCTCTATAAATAATACATCATTTTTCTTCTGGCTGCTTTTATAATTTTTTTCATCTTTGATTTTCAACAGTTTGTGATATGCCTGGGTATGGTTTTCTTGGATGTATCTTTGTTTTTTATTGTGTTAAGATGTAACAAAGTTTATCATTATCATTTTTTATGCTGATGTCATTATTATTAGAAGAGGTTATTTATTTTTAAGAGAGATTGCATATGGAGTGGGGGTGGGGTTGAAGGGGTTGTGGGTGTGGGCAGAGAGGGAGAGAATCTTAAGCAGGCTCCATGCTGGGCACGGAGGGCTTGGTGCAGAGCTGGATCCCATGACCCTGAGATCATGACCTGAGCTGAAATCAAGAGTTGGATGCTTAATGGACTGAGCCATCCAGGTGCCCCACCATTGTAACCATCTTTAAGCTTACAATTCGGTGACATGAGATACGTTGGCATTGTTAGTGCAGCTGTCACCACTGTGCATTCCTCTAATGCTTGCAAATTGAAACTCTATACCTGTGAAACAATAACTCCCACAACCCCTGGCAACATTTTACTTTCCATGATTTCAACTACTCCAAGTACCTCATATAAGTGGCATCATTCAGTATTTGCCTTTTTTTTTTTTAAGATTTTTTTTATTTACTCATGAGATACACACACACACACACACACAGAGGCAGAGACACAGGCAGAGGGAGAAGCAGGCTCCATGCAGGGAGCCTGATGGGACTCGATCCCGGGTCTCTAGGATCATGCCCTTGGCTGAAGGCGGCGCTAAACTGCTAAGCCACCCGGGCTGCCCAATATTTGCCTTTTTGTGACTGGCTTATTTCACTTACCATAATGTCCTCAGGGTGCATTCATATTGTAGCAAGTGCAATATTCTCTTTCTCTTTAAGACTGAATAATATGCCATTGTGTGTATATACCACATTTTGTTTATGCCTCTGCCAGTGGACACTTGGGTTTCTTCCATGTTTTAGCTATTGTAAGTAATGCTGCTACAAACTTGGCTGTACAAATCTTTCTTCGAGATGGCTTTCATTTCTTTTGGGTGTATGCCTACAAGTGAAATTGCTGAGACATATGGTAAATTCTATTGCCAATTTTTTGAGGAATCTCCATACGGTTTTCTGCAGTGGCTGCACCATTTTACATTCTCACCAACAGTGTACAAGGGTTCATATTTCTCCACATCCTTGCCAACACTTGTTTTCTGTTTTTTTGTTTTTTGTTTTTTTTTTCTGTTTTGTTTTTGATACAGCCATCCTGAGTGTGAGATGGTGTCACAGTGTAGGTTTGTTTTTTGTTTTTTTTTCATTAGCACAAACAGTGGGGAGGGGCAGAGGGGGAAGCAGACTCCCTGCTGAGCAGGGAGCCCAATGCGGGGACGCCATCCCAGGACGCTGATATGACTAAAGCCGAAAGCAGAAGCTTAACCTACTGAGCCACCCAGGCACCCCAACATTGCAGTTTTGATATGCATTTCCCTAACGATGTCAAGTATCTTCATGCACTTCTTGGGCATTCAGATATTTTCTTTGGATAAATGCCTATTCAAGTCCTTTGCTCATTTGCTTTTTTTTTTTTTTTTTTGGTCATTGAGTATATCATTTATGGTGTTTGCTGAGATTCTTGAATCTGTAAATTTATGCCTTTCAGAAATTTGGGAAGTTCTTAGCCTTTCTTCAAAAGTTTTTTCTACATCAATTTCTTCTTTCTGGGACTAATAAGTATTAGACCTAATATTGTCACACAGGTTGCTGAGGCTCTTTTAATTTTTTTCTCAGTATTTTTTTTCTCTCTGTTTGGATTCTCATTTCTATTCCTCTGTATTCAAGCTTACTGACTGATTTCTCTGTCCTGTGCATTCTGCTGATGAGCCTATCAGGGAGTTCTTTATTTTTTAATTGCATTTTATAGTTCTAGAATTTCTACATGGTTCCTCTTTTTAAAGTTTATTTTTAAGTCATCTCTACACCCATTGTGGGGCTTGAGCTGATGACCCCAAGATCGAGAGTTGTATGCCCTACCAACTGAGCCAGCCAGGCACCCCACTTTTTTTTTTAATAATAAATTTTTTATTGGTGTTCAATTTGCCAACATACAGAATAACACCCAATGCTCATCCCGTCAAGTGCCCCCCTCAGCGCCCGCACCCATTCACCCCCACCCCCCGCCCTCCTCCCCTTCCACCACCCCTAGTTCGTTTCCCAGAGTTAGGAGTCTTTATGTTCTGTCTCCCTTTCTGATATTTCCTACCCATTTCTTCTCCCTTCCCTTCTATTCCCTTTCACTATTATTTATATTCCCCAAATGAATGAGAACATATAATGTTTGTCCTTCTCCGATTGACTTATTTCACTCAGCATAATACCCTCCAGGTCCATCCACGTTGAAGCAAATGGTGGGTATTTGTCATTTCTAATGGCTGAGTAATATCCCATTGTATACATAAACCACATCTTCTTTATCCATTCATCTTTTGATGGACACCGAGGCTCCTTCCACAGTTTGGCTATTGTTGACATTCCTGCTATAAACATCGGGGTGCAGGTGTCCCGGCGTTTCATTGCATCTGTATCTTTGGGGTAAATCCCCAGCAGTGCAATTGCTGGGTCGTAGGGCAGGTCTATTTTTAACTCTTTGAGGAACCTCCACACAGTTTTCCAGAGTGGCTGCACCAGTTCACATTCCCACCAACAGTGCAAGAGGGTTCCCTTTTCTCCACATCCTCTCCAACATTTGTGGTTTCCTGCCTTGTTAATTTTCCCCATTCTCACTGGTGTGAGGTGGTATCTCATTGTGGTTTTGATTTGTATTTCCCTGATGGCCAGTGATGCAGAGCATTTTCTCATGTGCGTGTTGGCCATGTCTGTGTCTTCCTCTGTGAAATTTCTGTTCATGTCTTTTGCCCATTTCATGATTGGATTGTTTGTTTCTCTGGTGTTGAGTTTAATAAGTTCTTTATAGATCTTGGAAACTAGCCCTTTATCTGATACGTCATTTGCAAATGTCTTCTCTCATTCTGTAGGTTGTCTTTTAGTTTTGTTGACTGTATCCTTTGCTGTGCAAAAGCTTCTTATCTTGATGAAGTCCCAATAGTTCATTTTTGCTTTTGTTTCTTCTGCCTTTGTGGATGTATCTTGCAAGAAGTTACTGTGGCTGAGTTCAAAAAGAGTGTTGCCTGTGTTCTCCTCTAGGATTTTGATGGAATCTTATCTCACATTTAGATCTTTCATCCATTTTGAGTTTATCTTTGTGTATGGTGAAAGAGAGTGGTCTAGTTTCATTCTTCTGCATGTGGATGTCTAATTTTCCCAGCACCATTTATTGAAGAGACTGTCTTTCTTCCAGTGGATAGTCTTTCCTCTATCGAATATTAGTTGACCATAAAGTTGAGGGTCCACTTCTGGGTTCTCTATTCTGTTCCATTGATCTATGTGTCTGTTTTTGTGCCAGTACCACACTGTCTTGATGACCATAGCTTTGTAGTACAACCTGAAATCTGGCATTGTGATGCCCCCAGCTATGGTTTTCTTTTTTAAAATTCCCCTGAAAAAAAAAAATAAAATAAAATAAAATAAAATTCCCCTGGTTATTCGGGGTCTTTTCTGATTCCACACAAATCTTAAAATAATTTGTTCTAACTCTCTGAAGAAAGTCCATGGTATTTTGATAGGGATTGCATTAAACGTGTAAATTGCCCTGGGTAACATTGACATTTTCACAATATTAATTCTGCCAATCCATGAGCATGGAATATTTTTCCATCTCTTTGTGTCTTCCTCAATTTCTTTCAGAAGTGTTCTATAGTTTTTAGGGTATAGATCCTTTACCTATTTGGTTAGGTTTATTCCTAGGTATCTTATGCTTTTGGGTGCAATTGTAAATGGGATTGACTCCTTAATTTCTCTTTCTTCAGTCTCATTGTTAGTGCATAGAAATCAGGCACCCCACTTTTGTTTTCATTTTTGTCTCTTCTGAGAACTATGTTTCCATTCATTTAGAAAGGGTTCACTTTTGCTATCATGGAAGATGTGTATAATAACTTTAAACATTGTTGTCTGACACTTCTAATATTAAACGATCGTCTTTTTCCTTAAGAATTAATCAGATTTTCCTGGCTCTTCATATGTTGAGTAAGTAATTCTGGACTGTATCCTGGATGTTTCCTCTAACCAAGGAGGTGATTTTTCACAAGCTCAAAGGGCCACCACTGTGGCAGTGCAGCTCTGTGACTTTACCATGGGATGAGTCATGAGAACAAACAAACAGGAAAATGGGGGAGGAGGAGGAAAAAAATGTCCATAATCTTTGCTTGAGGAGGTGACTTTTTCTGATGCTCTGGTAAGAAAGAGGGGCTTCCTCTCAGATTATTTGCCATCCACACAAGTGTAGTTCTGCATTTTGGGCTGTCTTCAATTATGACATGGAAACCAGAACTGATTGTTCTTCAAGATTTTCTTCCCTAATCCACCTGCTATTGTCCACTTTCCAGGGTCCAGTTGCTTTCTGCACTCTTATGCAGAGTTTTCAGTTGTCATTACTGGGAGAGATTAACTGTAGTACTCTTGTTCCATCTTACTGGCACTGGGGTCCGTGGTATTTTAAGGAATTTTAAAAGATGGTCTTTTCTAGACATCCAGATGGCCAACAGACACATGAAAAGATGCTTAACATCACTTGTCAGCAGGGAAACACAAATCAAAACTACAATGAGATATCACCTTGCCCCTGTCAGAATGGCCAGAGTCAAAACTACAAGAAACAAGTGTTGGTAAGGATGTGGAGAAAAAGGAAGCCTCATGCACTGCTGGTGGGAATGCAAACTGGTGCAGCCACTTTGGGAAACAGTATGGAGGTTCCTCAAAATTTTAAAAAGAGAACCACTTTATGATCACACTACTGGGTATTTACCCAAAGAATACAAAAACACTAGAGGTAAAGGATCTGTATTCTGAAACTATAGAACACTTACAAAGAAATTGAGGAAGGGGCAGCCCCCGTGGTGCAGCGGTTTGGCGCCGCCTGCAGCCTGGGGTGTGATCCTGGAGACCCGGTATCGAGTCCCACATCGGGCTACCTGCATGGAGCCTGCTTCTCCCTCTGCCTATGTCTTGCCCCTCTCTCTCTGTCTCTATGAATAAATAAAATCTTAAAAAAAAAGATAAAATTAAAAAAAAAAGAAATTGAGGAAGACACACAAAAAAAGGGAAAACATTTCATGCTCATGGATTGGAAAAACAAATATTGTTAAAATGTCTATGCTACCCAAAGTAATCTATATATTTAATGCAATTCCTATTGAAATACCATCAACATTTTTCACAGAGCTAGAACAAATAATCCTAAAATTTGTATGGAACCAGAAAAGACCCCAATTAGCCAAAGTAATGTTGAAAAGAAAACCAGTGATACCTGGGTGGCTCAGTATTGAATGTCTGCTTTTGGCTCAGGGTGTGGTCCTGGAATTCTGGGATTAATTCCTACATTGGGCTCCCTGCAGAGAGCCTGCTTCTCCCTCTGCCTATGTCTCTGCCTATCTCTGTGTGTCTCTCATGAATAAATAAATAAAATCTTAAAAAAAGAAAAGAAAAGAAAACCAAAGCTGGAGGCATCATAATTCCTGACTTCAAGTTGTATTACAAAGCTGTAATCATCAAGACAGCATGGTAGTGGCACAAAAATAGACACATAGATCAATGGAATAGAATAGAGAACCCAGAAATGGACCCTCAACACTAGAGTCAACTAATCTTTGACAAAGCAGGAAAGAATACCCAATGGAAAAAAAAGTCTCTTCAACAAATGGTGTTGGGAAAATTGGACAGCCACATGCAGAGGAATGAAACTGGACCACGTTCTTACACCATATACAAAAATAAACTCAAAATGAATGAAAGACCTAAATGTGAGACAGGAATCCATCCAAATCCTAGAGGAGAACACAGGCAGCAACCTCTTGGACCTCAGCCCCAGCACCTTCTTGCTAGACATGTCTCCAAAGGCAAGGGAAACAAAAGCAAGGATGAACTATTGGGACTTCCTTGAAATAAAAACCTTTTGCACAGCAAAGGAAACAGTCAACAAAACTAAAGGGCAACCGATGGAATGGGAGAAGATATTTGCAAATGACATAGCAAATAAAGGGCTTAGTAGCCAAAGTCTAGAAAGAACTTATCAAACTCAATACCCAAAAAACAACCCTGTGAAGAAATGGGCAGAAGATATGAACAGACATTTCTCCAAAGAAGACATAACAAACACACGGGCAACAGACACATGAAAAAATGCTCAACATCACTCGGCATCAGGGAAATACAAATCAAAACCACAATGAGATACCACCTCGCACCAGTCAGAATGGCTAAAAATAACAATTCAGGAAGCAACATATGTTGACGAGCAAGGGGGCCTCTCTTACACTGTTGATGGGAATGCAAGCTGGTGCAGCCACTCTGGAAAACAGTACGGAGGTTCCGCTCCCTTCAAGGAGCCTGCTTCTCCCTCTGCCTATGTCTCTGCCTCTCTCTGTGTGTCTCTCATGAATAAATAAATAAAATCTTAAAAAAAAAAAAAAAAAAAAGTAAAAAAGAGAACTACCCTATGACCCAGCAATTGCACTGCTAGGTATTTACCCAAAGGATACAAACCTAGTGATTGAACGGGCACATGCACCCCAATGTTTATAGCAGCAATGTCCACAATAGCCAAAATATGGAAAGAGCTCAGATGTCCATCGACAGATGAATGGTTAAAGAAGATGTGGTATAGGGGCATCTGGGTGGCTCTGTTGGTTAAGCATCTGCCTTTGGTTCATGTCATGATCCCGGGATCCTGAGGTTGAGCCTGGTATTGGGCTCTCTGCTCAGCAGGGAGTCTGCTTCTCCCTCTGCCCCACCCTCTGCTTGTGCTCTTGCTCTCTCTCTCTCAAAAAAAATGAAATTTTAAAAAAGAGAAGATGTGGTGTGTATACACAATGGACTATGACTCAACCATCAAAAAGAATGAAATCTTGTCATTTGCAACAATAGGGATGGAACTAGAGGGTATTATGCTAAGTGAAATAAGTCAGAGAAAGACAAATACCGTACGATTTTACTCATACATGGAATTTAAGAAACAAAACAGATGAACATAGATGAAGGGAAGGGAAAAATAAAATAAGATGAGAACAGAGAGTGAGGCAAACCATAAGAGTTGATGAACTCTAGGAAACAAACAGGGTTGTTGGAGGGGAGGTAGGTGGAAGGATGAGGTAACTGGTTGTTGAGCATTAAGGAGGGCACTTGATATAATGAGCATTGGGTGTTATGTGCACCTGATGAATCATGAAATTCTACCTCTGAAACTAATAATACACTGTATGTTAACTAAATTGAATTCATATAAAGAATTTCAAAAAAGGGATATAAACACATGTATTTTAAAGGATATATGCACCCTTATATCACAGCATTATTTACAATAGCCATATTATAGAAGCAGCCCAAGTGTTCATCAGTAGATGAATGAATAAAGAATATGTGGGAATTCTGGTGGCCTAGTCAGTTAAGTGTGTGACTCTTGGTTTCAGCCTAGGTTGGTATCAGGGTCTTGTGATTAAGTCCTGCATCAGGTGCCATGCTCAGCATGAAATCTGCTTGAGATTCTCTCTCCCTTTCCCTCTGCCCCTCTCAGTCATACTCTCTCTCTCTCTCTCTCTTAAATAAATAAATAAATAAATAAATAAATAAATAAATAAATAAATAATTTTAGAAATGTGGTATGTATATACATGAGGGAATATTATTCAGCCACAAAAAGCATGAAAGCTTGCCATTACAAAACATGATGGATCTAGGGAATATAATGCTACGTGATACATCAGAGGAAAGACAAATACCACATGATTTCACTCACATCTGGATTATTAGAAACAAAATGAACAAAGAGAAAAGATAGAAAGAGAGAAAAACTAAGAAGCAGACTCTTAACTATGTTGAGAACAAACTGATGGTTACCAGAGGAAAAGTGGCTGAGGGAGGAGTGAAATATATAACCAGGAATAAGGAGTGCACTTGTTGTAATGAGCACTGAGCAATGTATAAAATTGTTGAATGACTATATTGTAAACCAGAAGCTAATATAACACTGTATGTTAACTATACTGGAATTAAAATTTTAAACTTAAAAAAAAGATGGTCTTTTCTATTTGCCCAACATTTACTACTTTTGGACCATCATTTCTACCTGCTGATGTGGGCTTCCATTTAGGATCTTCCTTTAACATTTCTTGTAGTGTGAATCTGCTAGCAATTTTGTTTTCTGACTTCTATTTTTCTGAAAATGGCTTTAATTTCATAAAAAAATCAAGGTATAATTTGTGTATAGTGAAATCAAGAAATGTTTAATATTCAGTTAAATGGATCTTCACAAATGCATATATCTCATAAATCTATACCTCATCAAGGTATAGGACATTTCTATCACCCCAGAAAGTTCCTTTGTTCCTTTTTCTAATCCATCCCAATTCCCAGAGCAACCACAGTTCTGATTTCTATCACATATGTTAGTTTTGTGTGTTAGTTTTGTATGTTGTCAAACTTTATATATGGAATTATACAATATGCTCTGTTTTTTGTTTGATTTTCCCCCCTCAACATGATGTTTGTAAGATCTGTCAATATCATTGCTTGTATCATTAGTTCTTTGCTTTTTATGGTTTAATAACATTTTATGAGTATATCCATAATATTTATCCATTCTCCTATTTATAGACATTTGACTTGTCTCCAGTATTTAGTTGTTATAAATTTAATGCTTTCAGCATTCCGGTACAAGTTTTTTGTGAACATACATTTTCATTTCTCTTGAGTAAATGCCCCCTAGTGGAATTGCTGAGTCACAGAATAGATTTATGCTTAATTTTATCAGGAGCAGCCAAACTAATTTCCAAATTGGTTGTTCCATTTTGCCAATATTTGGTTCTCAGTTTCTAAAAATAAAAAAAAAAAATTAGCCATTTTAATGGATAAATAGTGGTATCTCATTGTGGTTTTAGTTTTGCCTTTCCCTAATCAGTAATGATGTTGAGAAACTGTTCACGTGTGGGTGGGTGGGTGGGTTACAGAGGGTGGGAGTGGGACAGAGAGAGAGGGAGAGAGAATCTTAAGCAAGCTCCATGCCTAAGTTTGGAGCCTGATGTGGGGCTTGATCTTATGACCCTGAGATCATAACCTGAGCTGAGTTGGATGTTTAACTGACTGAGCTACTGAGATGCCCCTGAAGATTTTACGTTTTGGGTAGCTCAGTGGTTGAGCATATGCCTTTGGCTCGGGGCATGGTCCTGTAGTCCCAGGATCGAGTCCCACATCAGTCTCCCTGCATGGAGCCTGCTTCTCCTTCCTCTGCCTATGTCTTTGCCTCTCTTTGTGTCTCTCGTGAATAAATAAAACCTTTAAAAAAAAGACTTTACAGAGAGAGCACACACAAGCAGGGGCATAGGAGAGGAAGAAGCAGTTTCCCTGCCAAGCAGGCCTGATGTGGGTCTGATCATGACCCTGAGCTGAAGGCAGATGCTTAACTGACTGAGCCACCCAGGCGCCCCATAAAGATTTAATTTTTAAGTAATCTCTACATCCAACATGGGGCTCAAACTCACAACCCCAAGATCAAGAGTCACATGCTCTACTGAGCCAGCCAAGTGTCCCTGTATATCTTCTTTTATGAAGTATTGATTTAAGTCTTTGGACATTTTATTGGGTTTCTTATCTTTATTCTCAAGTTGCAGAAGTTCTAGCCAGGATATGACATCTTTGTATATGTATAATGTATACATATGTATATGTATATATGTATATGTATAATGTATATATACACAATATATACATTCTCTCTCTCTCAAATGTTCTTTTCCTCAGCCTGTGACCTTAAAAAAATTTTTTTTGACCTTTTAAAAATTTGAGGTATAATTGACATACAGGATTATATTAGTTTCAGATGTACAGCATGATTTGATATTTGTATATATTGCAAAATCCTTACCACAATAAGTCCAGTTAACATCTATCACTACACAGTTCCAGAGGGGTTTTTTTCTTGTTAAGATAACTTTTTTTGGGAAAGTTTTTATTTATTCATTTGAGAGAGAGAGAGAGAGAGAACAAGTAGGGGGAGAGGCAGAGGCAGAGGGACAAGCAGACATCTTGCTGAGGATGGAGTGCAGATGTGAGGCTCAATCCCAAGTACCTGAGATCATGACCTGAGCTGGCCAAACGCTTGACTGACTGGGCCACCCAGTCAGTTTTAAGAGAATTTTTAAGATTTACTCTCTTAGCAACTTTCAAACTCACCATATAGTCTTGTTGACTTTGGTCACCATGCTGAAAAATATGGAACATTTCAGATATTTGTGTGTCATGGTTGCATAGGGGCCATGCTAATCTTCTCTGTATCATTCCAGTTTTAATATATGTGCTGCTGGAGTGAGCTCCCCAGCTGACTTTTAAAAATGCTGTCTTTTGGTGAAAAGACAGTTTTAATTTGGATGAAGTCATTCTATCTTTTATACTTAGTGTTTTCTCTGTCATGTCTAAGAAATCTTTGTCAACTCCAAGGTCACAAAATAATTCTCATGGGTTTTCTTCTACAAGCTTTACAGTTTTAGCTTTAGTTTTGTTTAGGCCTATGACCCATCCTGTCTCATGTGTGTTGTGTGTGTTGTCTATAATTTTAGATAAGGGTCAAGATTCCTTTCCCCCCCCCATTGAAGACGCATTTCCTTTCTGCACTAAATTTTCTGGATTAAAAAAAAATCAATACATTGTGTAAACGTGCGTCTATTTCTGACTTCTTTATTCTGTTTCATTGATCTGTTTGTATCATCTTACACTAAAACCACATTGTCTTGATTATTGTAACTTTATAGTCTTTCAAGACAGTTAAGTCTTGAAATCAGATAATGTAAGTCTCTGGTTCCATTTGTATGGAATCTCTTTTTCCATCCCTTCACTTTTATCTTATATGGTATGTATCCTTTTTTTTTTTTTTTTAAAGATTTTATTTATTCATGAGAGACACAGAGAGAAGGCAGAGACATAGGCAGAGGGAGAAGCAGGCTCCTCACAGGGAGCCTGATGTGGGACTTGATCCCAGGACCCCAGGATCATGCCCCGGGCCAAAGGCAGACGCTCAACTGCTGAGCCACCCAGGCATCCCTTATATGGTATCCTTAAAGTTGAAGTGAGTCTCTGTAAAGCAGTCTCTGTAAATACTTGGGTCATTTTTGTTTTGTCCATTTAGTCACTCTGTCTTTTGATTGGAGAATTTAACCCACTTACATTTATTTATTTATTTTTTAAGATTTTATTTATTTATTCACAGAGTCACAGAGAGAGAGAGAGAGGCAGAGACACAGGCAGAAGGAGAAGCAGGCACCATGCAGAGAGCCCGACGTGGGACTCGATCCAGGGTCTCCAGGATCACGCCCTGGGCTGCAGGCAGCTCTAAACCGCTGCGCCACTGGGGCTGCCCCCAACTTACATTTAAAGTACTTACTGATAGGTAAGGATTTACTGGTGCCATCTTTTTTAAAACTTTAAATTAGGGGCAGCCCCGGTGGCTCAGCGGTTTAGCGCCTGCCTTCCGCCCAGGGCGTGATCCTGGAGACCCGGGATTAAGTTAAACTTAAATCAATTCTCAAGTTTACTAACTGGGAATATGGGACTCCCTGGTGGCTCAGTGGTTAAGCGTCTGCCTTTGGTTCAGGGCATGGTTCTGGAGTCCCTGGATCGAGTCCCGCATTGGGCTCCCTGCATGGAGCCTGCTTCTCTCTCTGCCTGTGTCTCTGCCTCTCTGTGTGTGTCTTGTCTCTCTCATGAATAAATAAATAACATCTTTAAGAAAATATATTAAGTCTACCAACTGGGAATATTACCAATGACTGGTTGTTTTTACACACCTTTACATCAATGGGCCAGCATTTCTGGTGTCTTGCTTTGGTATTCAGAGCTTTGGCCATTTCCAGCAGAAAAGAATGCACAACACGTTTGTCTTTTCCTTGGAGGGAGCTCAACTACTGGTGGCTCAACTATCTTGTGCCTGAGTCATAGCTGCCTTTATGACATCATAGGTCTTCCCTTCCACTCTATCTACCCATCCATGGCTAGAGGAACACAGACCTGAGGGGATTTGAACCATCTACACCCCAATCCATGTGGGACCAATGGTGAGTAAAAGAGACAGACAATCCAGGCTTTTTAGGGATGTCCCCATAGATCTCTCAGGATGAAGGAATTCTCTGGCATGTGAATACTCTGGGAAGTCCCAGAAGCTGGGGATGTGTGGGATACTAAATGAAGAGGGAAGGAGGGTAACTTTACTCTTGCCTTTTCCCTAACTGCTGATTTCAGGAGAAGGACCAGCCTGAAAATATTGGTGAACTCCCTGAAGATGAGCCTCAGCAGGAAGAGGAACCAACCGATTTAGCCTCAGAACCACTGGCCTCAGAGAATAAGGTGGAGGTAGGAAGAACCCTGATTTGGATTTCTCTGGACCTTGTGTCTTAGTCCTTGTGGCTACTGTTTTTTGTTTTTTTGTTTTGTTTTGTTTTTTTTTTTTTTTTTTGCATGATCTAGAGCTAAGAACAGGAATAAACTCATTCTTGTTTGTTCTCTTTCCCCATTTCTTTTTCAGGCTGATGATATAAATACAGAGGAGACAAAGAAAGTGGAGGATGCTAATAAGGAAGTTAAAAAAGTATGAGCCCCCTCCCTCAAGACCACACAGGGCTGGGGCTGGGAATCTAGGGGCTGTGTTTGTGGAATGGAATGGGCAATGTATGGGAGGCTGGGCTTAATCAATTTTGTGTGTGTGTGTGTGTGTGTATTTGAGCTTGTGCAAGTATGTTTGCTCATTAATTAAGACAAAGTGTGAAAGTCAAGAAAAATAAGGATGGGGAAGAGATAAAAGGTAGAACTTTATGGGGGGGGAACAATACTGTAACATGGAAGAGGAAGAGAGCAGGTTGTGACTTGGATCTGGAGTCAAGGATGAAAGGACAGGATTAGAAAATGATGTTACTTCTCTAGCAAGTGGGTGGGATTGAAGGGAAGGATCCTAGGTCCTGATCAGTTGGACACATTCAGGTGGAACATGTAATTCTTTGCTCCATAGATTATGGTTTTCTTGCCCTAGGTTGGCCAAGTTGATCCAATATAAAACTGGGTAGACAGGACAGATGTACTCCCATTTTATAGATGGGGACTTTGAGATTCAGAGGTCAACATGTTGGGTCCATGTCCATTAACCAGAGAGTGGTAGAGACAAGACACCTACTTGATCTTCTGGTTCCATCCAGTGCCTTGTCCAGTGCTCCTGAGCTTCAGAAGAAGGGCTGATTGTTGATAGGGAATCAGGGTCCCTTTCTGGCATGCCCTAGGACTCATGTGGGTGGAGAACATTCTCTGAATGTCCCCTCTTTCTTCTTGCAAGATCCCAGGAGACCAAAATGAGCCCTCTACCAGTGATCCGGAAGTCATAAAGATCCAGGCCTGGTGGCGGGGTACCTTGGTGCGCCGGACACTGCTGCATGCAGTAATCAGAGTGATGGTCATTCAGCGCTGGTGGAAGCAAATCCTGACAAAGCTGATGGAGAGGAGGCGGCGTGCAGCATTGGAAACCTTTACACGGAAGGAGTGGGCAGCAGTCAAGCTGCAGTCCTGGGTCCGCATGTGGCGCATTCATAGGCGCTATTGCCGTTTGCTCAATGCTGCCCGCATTATCCAGGCTTACTGGAGGTGCCACTCTTGTGCTTCCCGGGGTTTCATCAAGGGACACTACAGAGTCACTGCCAACCAGCTGCATCTCGAGCTAGAGATCTTGATGGGCTCAGGGCCTTGCATTGTGTCAGAGTGTATTCCCCTCCCAATAAAGCAGTGAAGTGGTCTTCCCCCTGCCTCTCTGTTTCACAAGTTCCAGGAGGTCAGGGCAAGTGATGGCAGATACTTAGCATTTCATATGCTAACACTGAGGAATGGGTAGGGGTTGTCCGAGGCCCCAAGTTTATTTGAGGGGAAGGATTCTGAAGCTTTGCCCAGACTCAGCAGAGACTGATTAATTAGCAAGGTCTGCCATAAGTAGAAAAGTTGGTGGAACAGATCTGCCATGTTGGCTAATGAAGGGAGCATCCTTCATGTAAATGGTGCCCCTCCCCAAGGTTGCATATAATAGAGGTCTGGAGGGAAGTGGTTAGTGACAGTAATGGCAGCACGTTTGTCAAGAATTCAGCCACCCAGTTGTAGTTGCTCAGGGCTTGTTCTCTTACCCCCATGATTGAGAAGAACCTATCCACCCCAAGCTCTGTGATTGTGGCTCGCATCAGTTCATGAACTGGCCCCATATACAGAGGGCAAGGAGAGATGGAAGGAGGAGGCCGGCCATTCCAGATTGGCAGGTGACAGTTTTAATAAGCGAGTGAACTTACGTATGAAGCTTGTCTTGGGTGGCTGCCAGGTGAGGAGATTTCACCTGCCTGCCAGAACCTTTTTATTTTTTAAAGATTTTATTTATTCATGAGAGACAAAGAGGCAGAGATGTAGCCGAAGGGAGAAGCAGATTCCCTGCAGGGAGCCTGATGTGGGACTCGATCCCGGTACCCCCAGGATCACGCCCTGAGCTGAAGGCAGACGCTCAACCACTGTGCCACCCAGCCAGGTGTTCCCACTCCCTTTTTATTTATTTATTTATTTATTTATTTATTTATTTATTTATTTATTTTTTATTTTTTTTTAAATTTTTATTTATTTATGATAGTCACACACATAGAGAGAGAGAGAGAGAGAGAGGCAGAGACATAGGCAGAGGGAGAAGCAGGCTCCATGCACCGGGAGCCTGATGTGGGATTCGATCCCGGGTCTCCAGGATCGCGCCCTGGGCCAAAGGCAGGCGCCAAACCGCTGCGCCACCCAGGGATCCCCCCCACTCCCTTTTTAAAAAAGATTTATTTATTTTAGAGAGAGAGAGAGAGAGAGAGTGGAGGAGGGGCAGAGGGAGAGAGTCTTCAAGCAGACTCCTTGCTGGGTGTGGAGCCCAACTCAGGGCTCTATCCCATGACCCATGAGATCATGATCTGACCTGAAACCAAGAGTTGGCTGCTTAACCTACTGAGCCACCCAGGAGCCCCTTTCCTGCCAGAATCTTAAAATTTATATAGAGGCCTTAATAAGCTTCAGTCACATATACTGTCCACATGTTCTCAAAACCACAATACTCTCTCAAGGCTGTATCCTTGAAAATGGCTCTCACTGTGGAATGGTGGGTGGCATTCATATTCCAAGGAGGAGGGAGGAGGTGAGGAACTTTCAGTTGCCTGGGTCCAGCTTGCAAGTGGATGGGTAATCATGTCCTCTCAATGGCCTCCTTCAGAGCTCCCTGCCACACTGGGAACTGAATCCTCATACATGGCCTCCAAGTCAGAATCTGAGACCCAAACTGGACATTGTTAGAGTGCATAGCCCCAGTCCTCATTCCTAATTCAGATGCTGTCCCTCAACCTCCAGCCCCAAATGGAGACTAGGATTCAATCCCTTCAAATCTGGTGGGTGTGGGAGGTTCCACAGGGGTAGAGATGGGAAACAAGGCACTCTACTGCTAGCCAAACCCTTTAGTGAGTGTCAAGTCCTAGCATCTTACAGATCCAGAATTGAGAAGGATTGACCATGTGTCCCTCACCCGGTCTCCAGGTCCAGTCTAAGCAGAGGTTGGTCCTGCTGGAACTGACAGTCACTTCCTATGAAAAGATGCCACCTGGGGTGGGATTGGGGCCTAGGTTAAGAGATTAAGAGATCAAGGTTAGGCTGTCCCTCTGCCCATCAGGGCACTGCTATCCTGTGGTTTTCTGTAGACAGAGTCCTGGGGTCTTGGGTTATTCTCCATCCAGACTGCAAGCTCAGAAGCCCTATGTCTGGTCCTGCTCCTTCTACTCTGCCCTGACAAATTAGTTCTTCAGCTTACAGAGGTTCAGAGATGCTGCCTGGCAGTCTTATGTTCCAGCTCTCTGGCTTGCACTGGAGCATGAATCTGTATTTCCTGCTCTGTCCTTCCATATCCTGCTCCTGTGTCTCACACAGGTCCTGGTCTGTCACTCTTTGAAAGATTTGTCTCCTTTTTCCTTGCCTACCTTTCTGTTTTATGTTCAGTGTCTCAGAGTAAAAAGCAAGGACTTTGGAGCCAAACAGCCTAGATCGGATCCCTTGCTCCATCACTCATTGCTGTGTAGCTATGGACATGTCATTTTACCTCTCTGAGTCCCAGTTTTCTCGGCTGTAAAGTGGGGCTGATTCTCATCTTTTAGTGCAAGTGTTAAGTGCCATGAAAATTCAGCTTCAGCAACCAAACAAGGAAAGTGGTCACACTCACCTTAAAAACTGGCAGCCAAATGACCTATCAGATAAAGGGCTAGTATCCAAGATCTATAAAGAACTTATTAAACTCAACAGCAAAGAAACAAACAATCCAATCGTGAAATGGGCAAAAGACATGAACAAATTTTACAGAAGAAGACACAGACATGGCCAACATGCACATGAGAAAATGCTCCGCATCACTGACCATCAGGGAAATACAAATCAAAACCACAATGAGACACCACCTCACCCAGTGAGAATGGGGAAAATTAACAAGACAGGAAACCACAAATGTTGGAGAGGATGTGGAGAAAGGGGAACCCTCTTGCACTGTGGGTGGGAATGTGAACTGGTGCAGCCACTCTGGAAAACTGCGTGGAGGTTCCTCAAAGAGTTAAAAATAGACCTGCCCTACGACCCAGCAATTGCACTGCTGGGGATTTACCCCAAAGATACAGATGCAGTGAAACGCCGGGACACCTGCACCCCGATGTTTATAGCAGCAATGTCCACAATAGCCAAACTCTGGAAGGAGCCTCAGTGTCCATCAAAAGATGAATGGATAGAGAAGATGTGGTTTATGTATACAATGGAATATTACTCAGCCATTAGAAACAACAAATACCCACCATTTGCTTCGATGTGGATGGACCTGGAGTGTATTGTGCTGAGTGAAGTAAGTCAATCAGAAAAGGACAAACTTTATATGGTCTCATTCATTTGGGGAATATAAAAATTAGTGAAGGGGAATAAAGGGGAAAGGAGAGAAAATGAGTGGGAAATATCAGAGAGGGAGACAGAACGTGAGAGACTCCTAACTCTGGGAAACGAGCAAGGGGCAGTGGAAAGGGGAGGTGGGCGGGGGATGGGGGTGACTGGGTGATGGGCGCTGAGGAGGGCACTTGGAGGGATGAGCACTCAGTGTTATGCTATATGTTGGCAAATTGAACTGCAATAAAAAAAATAGTGAAAGAAAAACTGGCACCAGGGAAAAACAGCAAATTTGGGGAGCAGTGGAGTGGCCCAGCAGAGCATAGGAAGGTGTGTTCATCATTATTGGGGCCCTGCTGGTCCTAGGCCTCTCAGTGGACAGAGATAGGGAATATATGTTTGTGCATACACATAGCACACATTGCTATCATATATATTGCAATGTCTGAGTTGACGCTGATATCTCTAATCCAAATCTAAAATCAAAGAGTTCATTCTAGTTTTTTCCTTTCTTTATTTGTATCTTCTGTTTCCAAGATTAAGACACTTGGCTTCCATTTTACTTAATAAATTTTCTTTATTTTTATTTATTTTTTTTAAATTTTTTTTATTTATTTATGATAGTCACAGAGAGAGAGAGGCAGAGACATAGGGAGAGGGAGAAGCAGGCTCCATGCACCCGGAGCCCGACCTGGGATTCGATCCCGGGTCTCCAGGATCGCGCCCTGGGCCAAAGGCAGGCGCTAAACCGCTGCGCCACCCAGGGATCCCAATAAATTTTCTTTAAAAATTTTTATATGAATTCAATTTAGTTAACATACAGTGTATTATTAGTTTCAGAGGTAGAATTTCATGATTCATCAGGTGCACATAACACCCAATGCTCATTATATCAAGTGCCCTCCTTAATGCTCAACAACCAGTTACCTCATCCTTCCACCTACCTCCCCTCCAACAACCCTGTTTGTTTCCTAGAGTTCATCAACTCTTATGGTTTGCCTCACTCTCTGTTCTCATCTTATTTTATTTTTCCCTTCCCTTCATCTATGTTCATCTGTTTTGTTTCTTAAATTCCATGTATGAGTAAAATCGTACGGTATTTGTCTTTCTCTGACTTATTTCACTTAGCATAATACCCTCTAGTTCCATCCCTATTGTTGCAAATGACAAGATTTCATTCTTTTTGATGGTTGAGTCATAGTCCATTGTGTATACACACCACATCTTCTCTTTTTTAAAATTTCATTTTTTTTGAGAGAGAGAGAGCAAGAGCACAAGCAGAGGGTGGGGCAGAGGGAGAAGCAGACTCCCTGCTGAGCAGAGAGCCCAATACCAGGCTCAACCTCAGGATCCCGGGATCATGACATGAACCAAAGGCAGATGCTTAACCAACAGAGCCACCCAGATGCCCCTATACCATATCTTCTTTAACCATTCATCTGTCGATGGACATCTGAGCTCTTTCCATATTTTGGCTATTGTGGACATTGCTGCTATAAACATTGGGGTGCATGTGCCCGTTCGATCACTAGGTTTGTATCCTTTGGGTAAATACCTAGCAGTGCAATTGCTGGGTCATAGGGTAGTTCTCTTTTTTACTTTTTTTTTTTTTTTTTTTAAGATTTTATTTATTTATTCATGAGAGACACACAGAGAGAGGCAGAGACATAGGCAGAGGGAGAAGCAGGCTCCTTGAAGGGAGCGGAACCTCCGTACTGTTTTCCAGAGTGGCTGCACCAGCTTGCATTCCCATCAACAGTGTAAGAGAGGCCCCCTTGCTCGTCAACATATGTTGCTTCCTGAATTGTTATTTTTAGCCATTCTGACTGGTGCGAGGTGGTATCTCATTGTGGTTTTGATTTGTATTTCCCTGATGCCGAGTGATGTTGAGCATTTTTTCATGTGTCTGTTGCCCGTGTGTTTGTTATGTCTTCTTTGGAGAAATGTCTGTTCATATCTTCTGCCCATTTCTTCACAGGGTTGTTTTTTGGGTATTGAGTTTGATAAGTTCTTTCTAGACTTTGGCTACTAAGCCCTTTATTTGCTATGTCATTTGCAAATATCTTCTCCCATTCCATCGGTTGCCCTTTAGTTTTGTTGACTGTTTCCTTTGCTGTGCAAAAGGTTTTTATTTCAAGGAAGTCCCAATAGTTCATCCTTGCTTTTGTTTCCCTTGCCTTTGGAGACATGTCTAGCAAGAAGGTGCTGGGGCTGAGGTCCAAGAGGTTGCTGCCTGTGTTCTCCTCTAGGATTTGGATGGATTCCTGTCTCACATTTAGGTCTTTCATTCATTTTGAGTTTATTTTTGTATATGGTGTAAGAACGTGGTCCAGTTTCATTCCTCTGCATGTGGCTGTCCAATTTTCCCAACACCATTTGTTGAAGAGACTTTTTTTTCCATTGGGTATTCTTTCCTGCTTTGTCAAAGATTAGTTGACTCTAGTGTTGAGGGTCCATTTCTGGGTTTTCTATTCTATTCCATTGATCTATGTGTCTGTTTTTGTGCCACTACCATACTTAATAAATTTTCTTATCTGATCTCCTCTGTATGTAACTAATCTTCCATGGCTGCTGCTGGCTATGTGACATTGTCTTCACTCTGCTTGATCTCTGACACCCTGCTGGGCCATTATCCTCTTTATGTATCACTCATTGGTTGCTGTCCTGTGTGAATGCCCTTCTCACTAAATGGGACACTCTCTTTATGTCTTCAGATATTCTCCTTGCTGTGCTAGAGTTTCTGGCTTCCTATACCACTAGGCATGCCCTCTTCACCTGGCCCATAGTATGATACCTACTGTTGCCATATCCTTGAGCCCCTGTGTCCAGACCCCTTTCACCTTGCCTGGGATCCAAACTGGGAAGCCTTCTTCTGCCAATACCTTCTTCACTCTCTTGGGATCCATGCCCTGTTCTGTGTCAAAATATCTCTTGCCCTGGTATACCTATGTTGCATTGCCCAGCCTAATGACTTTCAGACTAAATTATTCAGGAAGGAAAGGGAATAAAGTGAAGGCAAGGAAGAGAGGAAACTAAAATTTCCATTTAAAAATAGAGATAAACCATCTGCAGAAGAAAACTGTCAGTCACTTACTAAAATCTGCTTCAACATTTTTACCTCAAACCTCAAGGAAACATAACCATAAAGAAAACTGAAAAAAATGTCCATGAAAAAATAGATGAAAATATTCCACACAGGCTCAAGTCTCCTTCTCTTGGTACAAACTCATAAGAATAACAGAAAAAGAATATATTTATTTAAAATATTTCTAATAGGGGATCCCTGGGTGGCGCAGCAGTTTGGCGCCTGCCTTTGGCCCAGGGCGTGATCCTGGAGACCTGGGATCGAATCCCACATCGGGCTCCTGGTGCATGGAGCCTGCTTCTCCCTCTGCCTGTGTCTCTGCCTCTCTCTCTCTCTCTGTGACTATCATAAAAAAAAAATTAAAATATTTCTAATAGTACCTAAAAATTTAGGAAGGGAACTTCAATGGACAGAAATTATGTGGACTCCTTAAAGGACAGAAGGTAGATGTGAAAACACTGAAAGAAAATATTTCAAAGCTCTAGAAAAAGATCTCCTATAAAAGAAGAGAATGGTCATGCAGTCTTGCCAAGCTTGGAAGCAGCTGGTTCAGGAGGCAGCAGAGGTTGTTGGCTACCATAGGGGCTAATTGGATATAACCATAGGAGGAGTAGCCAACTCTAGTTGAGCTATGTGGTTGGCAAGAGAGGGCCTATCTCCAGGGAGGAGCTGTGATTGGTCTTGGGAGCCGTGGAAGGGCCTGATGCCAGGTGACACCCTTGCACAGCAGGACTCCTGCCCAGGAGACCACCCACCATAAGAGCCTATCCTGTACCTCTCTTGCAATCTGTGGACACGGAAATCAATCAACAGACAAAAATCGCAAAACAAAGATGAATATCCAACCAAGAGGAAACCAACTGCATGAAAAAGCATCCCTAAATTCAACAGCAAGGAACACAATGGCCAAGGGAAAGACTTAGAGAAGTGAAATTAATATTCTCAGTGGATGGGAGGAGACATATTAGCCATAAAAGTACAAACCATTATTAAAAAGAGCTATTTATGGATCTTAGAAAGGAACAGTGTTAAAATTCGAATTTGATAGATGGGATGAATAGCAGAATGGACATAACCAAAGTTAATGAGTGGAAACTTTGACAAAAGAGCTCCTCTTGAAATGCAGCAGAAAAGGGAAAGATGCAGAAAACTGAAAAGGTTAAAGAAAGGTAAGTTTAAAAATGGAACACCCATCCATAAGTTCTAGTCATGGTTGAATTAGTGTTTCTGAGAAAGGAAGCACAGAGATGAAGAATAGAAACATTCAAGGCATTAATGAATTTCCCAGAAGTCATTAAAGAGGCTCAATTGCCCTAAAAAAGGTGAAGGAAAACAGATGGTGCTTCAAACAGGTCGCAGCAAAACCTCATAACTGATGAATATAAATATATGTAAACATTTGAAGAGGGAAAAAAAATCCACAAACTACCCACCCAGGGGTAAGTTTCAGACTGACATCTCTCAGCACATACCCTGGGTATGAGGAGAAAGTGGAGTGACATCCTCAGTGTTCTGAAAGAAAAGAAATGTAATAAGCATTGAATGATATACCACCTACAACAACATTTAAGTTGTTTGCCAGTGTTTTTTAAGTGTTTGCCACATAAGGGCAAAGTGAAAGACATTTTTATTAGTTCGAAGTTTACATAAGGGGTGCTTGGGTGGCTCAATCGGTTAAGGGTCTGACTCTTGATCTCAGCTCAGGTGTTAGTCTCAGGGCCATACGTTCAAGCTTTCTATTGGGCTCCATGCTGGATGTAGAGTCGACTTAAAAAAAAGTTTACATCAAAAGTCTCTGAAAGTATTTCCGGGAAATGAATTTCATGACAAAGAAAAGTGAATCCAGGAGAGTGATGTAAGAAGTAGTGATGAGTATAGACATCAGTAAGACTTATTGTGACAAGCAAGATTTGTCTTGCTTGTCCAAAAAATTGTGTACTTTATCAGATGATACCAACATGAGAGGATGCTGGAGGCAGGGATGAAGTAAAGAAAATTGGGTTGAATTTCTTGTCTGCTTTGGGGTAGAAGTGATAGGTACTGATTTGCTTGAAAGAGTTATCTTTTAAAATTTTTTAAAGCTTTTATTTTTATTTATTTGAGAGACAGAATAAGAGATGTAACAGAGGGAGAGGGAGCAGCAGACTCCCCACTGAGCAGAGAGCCCAACATGGGGCTCCATCCCAGTACCCTGAGATTATGACCTGAGCCAAAGGCATATGCTTAACCAACTGAGTCACCCAGGTGCTGCACCATGTAAAATTTAAAGTGAAAGTGTTAAAATGAATTTAAGTACTAGAAGAAAAGAAATAAGGTGTACAACTTCTATATAAATTAGAACTTATGTTCAGCAAAAACGAATCTAAAATATGATGAGATAAACAAACCACTGGTTTGTTTTTACATCACATAAATCTAAGCATGGACAGTCCAGGCTTGGTACATGGAACTAAGCTACTATGTTCTCATCTGCTCCCCCTCACTATCTTAGGGATGTGAGCCTTGTCCTCATGCCCTCAAAGTGGTTATCAAAGTGCTGGCTATCATGTCTACTTTTAAAGGAAGAAGAGAGTGAAGGTAAAATGACTAAAAGGACCCATTTGCATTTTTAAAGAGCCTTCCAGAAAAAAACACTCAGTGACATCTCATTGGCCAGTGAGTATCATATGACCACTCTAGCTGCAAGGGAGCTTGAGAAATGTCATTTACTTAAGTGAGCATGTTGCAAACCCCAATGAAATCACAGTTCTTTTGGTGAGGAAGAAGTGGGATATGGATATGGGTAAGCAACTCACAGTCTCTGCCACAATTCCTAAAACAATAGAAGAGAAAAAGCTCACCAACCTCAAAATTCACTGAAAACTCAATCTGACAAAAAATAGGAAATGGAAAGCAGACCATAAGAAAAAATGATAGATTTAAAGCACAATATAAGATGGCAGTAAGTCCATACATATTAGGAATCAATAAATGTGAATTAGTAATATTCACCTATAAGAAAAAATGCTCTCCTGGGGGACCTGGGTGGCACAGTCAGTTAAGTGTCTGACTTGGTTTCAGCTCAGGTGGTGATCTCAGGGTTATAGAATCCACCCCTGCATCGGACTCTGTTCTCAGTGGGGAGTGCTTGAGACTCTCCCTCTCCCTCACCCTCTGCCCCCTTCTCTCTAAAATAAATAAATAATTCTTTTAAAAAATATTTTATTTATTTATTTATTCATGAGAGACACAGAGAGAGGCAGAGACATAGGCAGAGGGAGAAGCAGGCTCCCCTCAAGGAGCCCGATGTGGGACTTGACCCTAGACCCCAGGATCATGCCCTGAGCTGAAGGCTCAACCGCTGAGCCACCCAGGAGTCCTTAAATAAATAATTCTTTAAAAATTTTTTAAATTTTAAAATATTCTCCTACTGAGCTAAACGGATCTTGCTTTTGGTAGACATGAAGATGAATTACATAGACTCCCCCTCAAGGGAGAACCTGTTGCCTCCACTCCTGGGAGTCTGAGAGCAGCTGTCAGCCCCTTCAGGGACTGCTCCACCTGCAAAAGGCCTACCTTGCCCAAAATCAAGCCCTTCAGATACCACCCATAATGACTGATCCAAGTCCTTGCATAAAGACCTGGCCATTTGGCTCTGTCAATGTGGGGCAATTTTGCTGGGCCATTTCAGCAACTGAACTTCTGTGGTGCCTGCTGAGGTTGCTGGCTGAATTGCTGGATTTTCTCCCTCTACCCAATCCTGCTTCCTACTGTTTTTTCCCACAAGTGTTGATCCCAAAGGCATTCCGTAATGAACATCCCAAACATTACACTCCATCTCCTTTCCTGGAGAACCCAAACTACAACAGTTAATGCCAGAGGTTGCCTGAGAAAGTAGACAATAAAATGGAGTTCTGAAGAGATCTTTCACTTTATCATCACCCAGCTAGCAATGGGGACCTCATATAATAGTGGTAAGTGCAGCACAGATTGCCCCTGGTACAGGCTGGCAGTTTAAATGGTAACCCTTTCAAGGGTGAATGGGATCACATATAGGAGGCACTAGCTGGTGTGACACAGCAGGAATTTGGAAAGTATGGAGGAATTGGAGCAGCTGGCTGGCTTAGTCAGTTAAGCACGTGGCTCTTGATCTTGGTATTGTGAGTTTGAGCCCTGCAATGGGTGTAGAGATTTCTCAAAAAATAAAATCTATTTAAAAAGCATTAAAAAAAGAAACAAAACTATTGGAGGAATTAACTATAAAAGATTGGATGGCTATTTCTAGGTTCTATGAAGCTCTAGAAAAAGATAACCAAAGGCTGAGAACAAGTAACTGGCAATTAAAAGGGTAAATGTGAAAGCCAGAGGGCCTTCTTGATGGCATATAAAGAAACTCTCATCTGTACTGGAATCTGAGGGCCAGGCCCAGGACTTAATCATTGGACTTCCAACCTCTTAAAAAGGTTAAACTCTCCATCAAGGCAGGGTGCTCTGCCAATATCAGGGCAGGAGAAAGAATGAAACTCTGACACATGATAGGGTCATTTGGGTTGATGGCCCCCTAAATCTTGAATTCTCAAATTCCCCCAAACCCTGTGAGTCTGAAGACATGTGACACTCCTCTCTAACCTCATGGATAGCAATGATGACAGACAAGGGGAAACTGAAAGAGCAAATTACATAGGCAAGTATCCTCAACTCTTGAGTAACCACCATCATTGTGCCATGATCCCCTCTCATCTCATACTTGTGTGGGCTTATAGGGAACCCCTTGAGACCAGCTAACATAAGAGGAAAATGCCTGAGGCTGATTTACAGCTTGCTAAATTTGGTATGTGTATGTCATCCTAAAATAGCGGCTGAGCTATGGGCTCATTCAAGGGTAGCCTTGAAAGACTGAGTGGTGAGAGAAAGTCCCTCTCGATGGGCAGAGTTTCAGGTTGTACACCATTTTGTGTGGCAAGACAAGTGGCATGAGATAGAATATATACGGACTTTTCAGCAGTGGTGAATGGCTTACTGATCAGTTTCCTGGCTACATAAAGACTGAAACATTGGAGACAAGGAGGTCTGGGCTAGAAGCAGATAGCTGGACATATGGGAGTGTGAACATAGTTAAAATCTTTGTATGGTACTAAGGAACATCTATCATAGAAAAGGCACTAAACAGTGAAGAAAACAAAAATGACTGGGCTGATTGATGTCAGCCAGCTTCTGTCACTCATTCCAGTACTGGAACAATGGATTCTGATCATGGAGGCAGAGACAGAGGCAATATATGGACCCAACAGCATAGGCCCCAAGTTAGCGAGGCTTATGCAGCTACTACTCCTGCTGTGTTCAAGCCATGGAGCTGCAGTGTGCTTGGTAAGTCAGAATACTCAGCTTCTGTTTCTGATAAAAACTCACAGACTGATGATATTTAAGTCAACAATGGCAAGTGAAGCTTACCGTTGACATTACTGCTTCAGTAACACAATAGATTAAAATACTTTCCAGAAAATATCTATTGATGAATAATATAATGAGTAACCAAAGGCTGTAAGCACTTTATATTTTATAAACCTTGTAAACTGGGGTGTCTGGGTAGCTCAGTCACTAAAGTAAAAGTCACTGACCTTTGGCTCAGGTCATGATCCTGAAGTCCTGGGATTGAGCCCTGCATCGGGCTCCTGAGCAGGGAGCCTGCTTCTCCCTTTCCCTCTATCTGCCACTCCCCCTGCTTGTGTTCTCTCTGTCAAATAAATAAATAAAATAAAATAAAAACCAAAACCAAAACTTTGTAAAATTGTCCAACAAAGCCTTTTTTTTCTTTCTTCAAATGTATTTTCACCATGACAATTTTATCACATCCTAACAGATTCCACTTCAGGTGGTATTAAATTAGTGTCTTCTCAATCTCTTCAACAAATATTCTCATCTGTATGTGTTTCATGCAGATTATTCATAAAGCTGAATTCTCCAGGCCCTTTCAAACTTGGCATGCACCCCTTCAATGAACAACAGCTGAGCTGTTGGTAATATCTGTTAACTCATCAAGAGCCAAGAAAAAACCACTTGATACCATTTGCCTTATATATATATTTTTAAAGATTTTATTATTCATGAGAGAGAGAGAGAGAGAAGGAGAGAGACAGGCAGGCAGACCCCATGCAGGGAGCCCGATGTGTGACTCATCCCAGGACTCCAGGATCGTGCCCTGGGCCGAATGCAGGTGCTCAATAGCCGAGCCACCTGGGCGTCCCATTGTTTGCCTTGTTTTAAATTGACTATTGGTTCTGTTCCTAGTGTCTTCAACTCTTAGAGCAGCTATTCCCATTGAAAGGCTAGTAGTGTTAAGTTTATTTTTGTCATATTTCTTTTCCAGCTGCTGCAATTAAACATGATCTAATTAGCTCATCACTAGTAAACACCTTTTCTTTCTTGGCTAACAAATGAGCAATCTGCAAACTAACTTTGATTGCAGCCTCATTTTCATTTTTAATTTTTGTAAAGAAATTCTGTTGTGATGAGATACTTCATTTAAAATTTCTAAACTTTATGATCATCACTTTCATGTGAGTTAAGAGTACTGTAGATTGCTTAGTCTGGTAATACAGATATACAGTATTCCTTTAACACAGCTATAACATCGTTGCATAATGAACACAGTTCTTTGCTATTGTCCTAAAAATGTGACATTTAAAGTCTACTTTCCCCCTCCTTTCTTGTTTGACATGACAGATATGTATGTATTAGTGATAAAAAAAATAAGTCACAGCACAGCAATACATGCGGCACTCAAAACACTGCTTAGTTATAACAGCACCACTGCAATTTGTTGTGTGTTAAGCAGCAGTGGTAAGTGATGGGAAGACCACATACTGTCCCTGTCAAAAATACTCAAATCTGTCATTGCACAAATGTGGCTATAGACAACATTTAAACAAATAAATGTGGTTGTGATCCAATATAATTTTATTTTTGGACACTGAAATTTGAGTTCCTATAATTTTCATGTGTCATGAGATTTTTTTTTTTGTTTTTTCAACCACTAAAAAAATGTAAAAACCATTTTTTGCAGGATTTACAAAAGCCGGCAGTGGGCTGGATTTGACCTGCTGGCCGTAGTTTGCTAATCCAAGCCCTAAATCAATGTCCATTACATAGTTCTGGGTCCTTAATAGGTAGAATGAATGTGTCTCAGAATGAACATGGCAGTGGTAATGCGTTTGTGAGTATCTCTTCCAGTTATACATGTGGGAATTTGGGCTTTGTGTCCTTGTAGCTTCCATCTGACTGGAAGTTCTAGTTTCTAGGGAGAAAGGCAATCAGTCATCAAGGGTAATAGTAAGAGTCCCATTAAACTTAAAGCTATGGCTGAGTCTCAGTCACTACAGAATCCTTTGCCAAGAGACAACCAGGTAATAAAAGGAGTCACCATACTGGCAGGGTAATTAACCCTGGTCATCAGGAGAAGGCAACAGGGCTGCTGCCACACTATGTAGACAGGGAAAACTATGAATACTGCTTGAGTGATTCACTGGAAGGTCTGTTGGTGCTTTGGTGCCCAGGTATAATAGTAGATGAACACAAGCATGGTGAGAAGTATGATAACTAGAGAATCAGATACTTTAGGGATGAAGGGCTGGATAACTGCTCCCCCTCATCAAACCGCCTAGACCAGCAGAAATGCTGTTCAAAGGTAAGGGGAATCTAGAAATGGTGGTAGGGGGTGGGGGAAAGGAGCGTATATCTTATCTACATCCTCCCAGAGCCCCACACTGCCTCCCCATCCATACTCTATACATTGCAAATGTATGCTTCAGTGACCCTTGGGGCTGTGACCCCGAGAGGGAACCAGATCCTCACAATGATCATGTGGATCTTCAGAGGCCAGGAGCAGGCAGGAGTGGGGCCCTCCTAGTGTAGTGGTCGTCCCTCACCCATCTCCTGTCTGTGACTTGAGCTCTCAGGGGAAGAGGAAGGCAGGAGAGTACTTGAGGCCACTTGAGCCTGAGATAAAGACCTTGGCTGGTCCTGGAGCCTTCTTCAATTTTCTGATCTGTACAGCTCCTGTTTTCCCAAGGGCCTGATAACTAGATGACCTAGAGTTAGGCCAGACATAGGAAGTTTAGCCATAATGAGGGAGTTTATTCTGTTCTCTCAATTCTGTTCTCTTCATCAGAGATGATTATTGCTAATTTTAATGTATAGCTCCCTAATCCTCACTCCCTTTAAAAATAATGCTTTTACAATACATGTGTATAAATATATACTTACATTGAGTTCATCTTGATTTGATGATTGCTAATCTTATACACCTCTCTATATCAGTACATAGCACACTCATTCTGTTATTTGGAATATCACTGTTTAAATGAACTGCAATCCATTTAACAAATACCAGCCAGGCTTTAAGGAGTATCATTATACAATTTTTAAAAGATTTTTATTTTTATTTATTCATGAGAATACACAGAGAGGAGAGAGAGAGAGAGAGAGAGAGGCAGAGACACAGGCAGAGGGAGAAGCAGGCTCCATACAGGGAGCCTGACGTGGGACTCGATCCTGGGACTCCAGGATCACGCCCTGGGCTGTAGGCGGCGCTAAACCGTTGAGCCACCGGGGCTGCCCTACACTTTTTTTTTTTAATTTAATTTTTTATTTTTTTATTGGAGTTCAATTTGCCAACATATAGCATATCACCCAGTGCTCATCCCGTTAAGTGTCCCCCTCAGTGCCCATCACCCAGTCACCTCAACCACCAGCCCACCTCCCTTTCCACTACCCCTTGTTCATTTCCCAGAGTTAGGAGTCTCTTATGTTCTGTCTCCTTCATTGATATTTCCCACTCAACTCATTTTCTCTCCTTTCCCCTTTATTCCCTTTCACTACTTTTTATATTCCCCAGATAAATGAGACCATATAATGTTTGTCCTTTTCTGATTGACTTACTTCACTCAGCATAATACCCTCCAGTTCCATCCACATTGAAGCAAATGGTGGGTATTTGTCGTTTCTAATGGCTGAGTAATATCCCATTGTATACATAAACCACATCTTCTTTATCCATTCATCTTTCGATGGGCACCGAGGCTCCTTCCACAGTTTGGCTATTGTGGACATTGCTGCTATAAACATCGGGGTGCAGGTGTTCCAGCGTTTCACTGCATTATACACTTTTGTCAGTGGGTTAGTATTTGGGGTGTTTTTCTTTGTAGCCAGAGCTCTGGACTTTCTGGTAGGAAAGAAAGGGCAGGTCTTCTAGGTTTCTCTTAGAAAGGGGCTCAATTGTTGGAAGCCATCCTTGTGCCTGAGTCATAGGAGCCCTTATGACATCATAGCTATCACCTTTCCTCCACTTTTGCTGCCAGTGTATGGCTGGAGGACAGACCTGAGAGTGATGGGACCATCTTGCCCCTAACCATGGGTAATTTAGTGAAGTGCAGACCTGAGGGGGATTTGACCACTCAGCCCAAGTCACAGGCATTTAATGTTTTATAATAGATAGTCAGATCCACCAAAACTTACTGAGAGGGCAGTAAATTTCCCATAGATACCTCAGGATGGGATTTCCCCTCTTTTCATGTCTGAGGTCCTGGGAAAGACCAGGAAGCTGTGTGGTTGACTTGGCACCTAGTGATAAAGAGAGCGCCCTTACTTTCTCCAATGTTTTTCTCTCTAATCTCTGATTACAGGATAGCAAATTTTCCAAGTTATAGTCAGAGATGATGAAGTCACATTGATAGAACAGAGCTTGAAGGAGCAAAGGGGAGAAGAGGAAGCAACTCTGTCCCTGACAATCCCACCCACACCCACTGCCCCTACCCTCCTCATTCCTCCATGGTAGATGGTTCCAGGCTCTATTGTGTTGGGGAGAGCCTTGACTTGTGACATCTCTGACCCTTGGGTCTAGAAGAGTACCCCAAAAGTTTGTGAACATGTAACTTATTGTTTAAAGAGAGATGGTTCAGTGAGTGAAAGGGACACTTATCAACATTACCCCAGGACAACAGGCATAAACCTGAAGTGTACCAGGCAAAGTGAGATGAATAGTCACCATACACAGAGCTAGAATGAATATGGATTGACTCTTCCTGAGGATGAAATGTGGGTCTTGCTAAGATGTGTGGATTGTGCCAAGAAGGTGGGCAAAGAGTATGAAATAAGACCACACGGTTGGGGGCTGTGTTTGGGGGATGGAAAAGGTAGAGGTCTAGGAAGATTGGGTATACACGTGTGTGTATGTGTATCTCTGTACAATGTATGTGTTAACTTATGTTTAAGCTCTTAATAAAGTGTATGAGGTGGAAAAATCTTTTCATACTTTGGTGAGGCAGAGGGGAGACAGTAGATTGTGGGTATAACTTGAAGTCAGAGGTGAGAGGGCAGGGGGATAAAAGATGCCACTTCTCCATCTGAGAGTCTGAGGGAAGAGACATGGATCTTAGGTAGATAGTCAGGTCTAGGTGAAACCTGTATCTCTTTTACTTCTAGATCATGGTGTTTTTGCTCTAGACTGGCCAACCATATCCATGCAAAACTGGATGACATTGCAAGCGCAGGTGGAGACCCTGAGACTCAGTGGGCAAGATGCTGTGTCCATGTCCATTAATCAGAGAATGGCAGATGCAGGACCCCTGCTTGGTCCCCTGGGTCCAGCTGTTGCCCACAATAGCTCTGCTGAATGTCAGAGAAGGGGAAGATTGTTGACAGAGATCAGGGCTTCTTCTTGGCACACCACAGGGCTGAAATTCATGAGTTTCCTAAGTGTCCCATTTTCTCTTGCAAGGCCCCCAAATAAAGAACACCAGGAAAGAGGAAGCTGCCATGTTCATCCAGGCCTGGTGGCGGGGCACCCTGGTGCGCCGGACACTGTTGCATGCGGCACTCAGAGCATGTATCATTCAGCGCTGGTGGAAGCAGATCCTGATGAAGCTGGTGGAGAAGAGGAAGCGACTGGCCCTAGATTTCTATGTGCACCAAGAATGGGCAGTGGTCAAGCTGCAATCCTGGGTCCGTATGTGGCCCATACGTGTTCGTTACTGCCGTTTGCTCCACTCTGTCCGCATCATCCAAATCTATTGGCGCTGGCACAACTGCCGTACCCGTGGTTTTATTCAGGGCGATTACATCCTCAAAGAAAGTCAACTGAATCTTCAACTTGAAATCTCTTTAGGCACACAGGCTTGTAGAGTGCAACAGTGCATACCCCTTCCAATAAAGGAGTGATCAGGTCTGCTATATCTGTGTCCCTACCTCTCTGTCAGTTCAAAGAGGTCATTGAACTAATGATGGCATCTCATAAATCAGTTCTGAGGAAGTGGTAGGGTTTGTCTGGGGTCCAGCGTGGAGATAGATTCTGAGTCCAGTGCTGGTTGAATAGGACCTTTGAAAAGATTGATTAGCAATGTCTGCTATGGGTAGGATAGTTGGGACTTCAGGGCCACCAAGTTGACCAACACCAGAGACTTCTTTACAGTGAGGTCCATGTAAGTTGTCCCCTCTGTAGTTATGCAGCATGGAGGGCCGTATAATCTTTTGCTCTTCCTCCCTCAATTCTTTAAAAACTACCATTTAAAAAATTGTAGTAAAATACACATAGCATGAAGTTAGTCATTTTAATAATGTTTAAGTAAACAGCTCAATGGCATTAAGTATATTTGCGTTGCTGTGCAACTATCACCACCATCTGTCTCCAGAACTCTATTCATCGTGTAAAATTAAAACTCTGTACCCATTAAACAATTATTCTCCCTTTCCCCTAGTCCCAGGCAATCACCATTTTGCTTTCTGTTTCCATGAATTTGATCACTATAAAAACCTAATTTGAGTGGAATGACAGTATTTTTATTATTATTGGTGGTGGTGGTGGTGGTGATAGACATTTCTCATTTAGCATGTCTACAAGGTTCACTCATGTTGTAGCATATGTTAGAATTTCCTTCTTTTCTAAGGCTGAATAATGTTCCGTTGTATGTATATGCCACATTTTTAAAATCCATTCATCCATGGATGGATACTTTGGCTGCTTCCACCTTTTGGCTATTACTAATAATTCTGCTGTAAAAATGGGTGTACAAAGGTTCCCTTGAGATTCTACTTTTGATTCCTGGGGATATATACCCAAAATTGGAGGGGCTGGATCATACAGTAATTTGATTTTACATTTCTGAGAAGTTGTTATGCTGTTTTCCATAGCATCTATAAAATTTTACATTCCCATTAGCAGTGCACAAGAGTTCTAATTTCCCCACATCCTTGCCAACATCCTTGCTAATCTTTCTCTTTTTTGATAGTAGCCATTTTATGTGTGTATGGTGGTAGCTTATTGTAGTTTTAATTTGTATTTCCCTCATGATTAGTGATGTTGAGTACCTTTTCATATGTTTATTGGTTACTTGTATATCTTCTTTGAAGAAATACTTATTAAATCCTTTGCTCATTTTTAAAATTAGTTTTTGTTGTTGAGTTATAGGTGTTCTTTGTATATTCTGGATTATTTTATATTCTGGACTTTAATACCTGATCAGATATATAATTTGCAAAGATTTGACCCTATTTTTAAATTGGTTTTTCTCTCTGTTGTTTTTGTTTTTGATGCACGGAAGTTTTTAATTCTGGTATAATCCAATTTATATTTTTCTTTTGTGGTCTGTGCTTTTGGTGTCATGAAGCTGGAAATCATTCTCAAATCCAGTGCCATGGAGGTTTCCCTCTAAGAGTTTTTCTTCTAAGAAAAGAAGAGGTCTTCTTCTTAGAAGAGGTTTTCTTCTAAGAGTTTTAAAATTTTAGCTCTTAAGTTTAGGTCTTTGATCCATTCTTAGTCAATTTTTAAAAGATTTTATTTGAGAGAGAGAGAGCATGAGCAAGGGGAGAGGCAGACGGAGAGGGAAAGGCAGAGTTCCCTGCTGAGCAGGGAGCCCAACAACGACGTGGGGCTTGATCTCAGGACCTGGGATCATGACCTGAGCCGAAGGCAGATGCTTAATTGACTGAGCCACCCAGGCAGCCCTTCAGCCAATTTTTTAATATGGTGTAAGATAAGCTACTATCTTCTGGACACTTTTGTATGTGGATATCCAGTTTTCCCAGTACCATTAGTTGAGAGATTGTCCTTTCCCTATTGAATGATCTTGGCAACTTGTTGAAGATCATTGACCATATATATGAAGGTGAATTTCTGGGCTCTCTATTCTATTCCATTGATTTATATGTCTGTCTTTATGCTGGTACTGTACTGTTTTGTTACTAGCTTTGTAATAAGATTTGAAATCAAGAAGTGGGATAACTCCAAATTTGTTCTTTTTCAATGTTGTTTTGGCTATTCAGGGTCCCTTGAAGTTCCATATGAATTTTAAGATGGATTTTTCTCTTTCTGCAACAAATTACATTTGGATATTAATAGGGATTGTGCTGAATCTGTAGATTCCTTTGGGTAATATTGATATCTTAACAATATTGCCTTCAAACTACGTGCATAGAATGTAATTCAGTTTGTGTTTTTATTTCTTTCAGTAATGCTTTATAGTTTTCAAAGTACAAGTCTTTTACCTTGGTTAAGTTTATTCCTAAGTATTTTCTTCTTTTTGATGTTACTTTGAGTGAAATTCTTTTCTTTTTTTTCTCCCAAATTTTTATTTAAATTCTAGTTAGTTAATATATAGTGTAATGTTGGTTGCAGGAATAGAATTTAGTGATTTATCACTGACATATAACACCCAGTGCTCATCATAACAAATGCTCTCAAAATTGTTTCCTTAATTTCTTTTTTGTCTTTTTAATTATTAGTGTATAGAAGTACAACTAGTTTTTATGTGTTGGCTTTGTATCCTGCTACTTTGATGAATTCATTTATTAGTTCTAACAGGTTTCTGGTTTTGTTTTTGGTATGGAATTTTTAGGGTTTTCTTTTTTTTAATTTTTTTAAAAATTTTTATTTATTTATGATAGTCACAGAAAGAGAGAGGCAGAGACACAAGCAGAGGGAGAAGCAGGCTCCATGCACCGGGAGCCCGACGTGGGATTCAATCCCGGGTCTCCAGGATCCGCTCTGGGCCAAAGGCAGGCGCCAAACCGCTGCGCCACACAGGGATCCCCAGGGTTTTCTTCATATAAAATCCTCTTATCTGGAAACAGGTAATTTTTCTTCTTCCTTTCCAACTAAGATGACTCTTATTTCTTTTTTCTTTTTCTTTTTCTTCTTCTTTTTTTTTTTTTTTTGGTCTAACTGCTCTAGCCAGGACATTGAATACTATGCTGGATAGAAATGGTGAAAATGAGTATCCTTGTCTTATTCCTGGGAAAGCTTTCAGTCTTCCCCATTAAGTATGATATTACCTCTGGACTTTTCATATGTGGGCTTTATGTTGAGGTGATTTCTTTCTATCCCTCATTTGTTGAGTATTTGTATCATGAAAAAGGGGTTGATTTTGTCAAATGTTTTTTCTGTATCAACTGAGATGCTCATGTGGTTTTCTCTTCCTTCATTCTGTTCATGTGGTATATTACATTCCTTGATTTTTGTGTGTTGTACAATCTTTGTATTCTAGGAATATTTTCAACTTGGTCTTGATGTATAATCCTTTTTGTGTGCTGTAGAATTCTGTTTGCTAGTATTTTGTTGAGGATTTTTGCATCTATATTCATTAAGGATATTGGTCTGAAGTTTCATTTTCTTGCAGTTTCTTTGTCTAGCTTTGATATCAGGGCAATGCTGGACCTATAACATGAGTCAGAAAGTATACCCTTCTTTTCAATTTTTTTGGAAGAGTTTGAGAAGGATTACTGTTAGTTCTTCAAGTGTTTGGTAGAATTTAGCAATGAAAACATTAGGTCTAGGGCTTTTCTTTGTTAGGAGGTTTTTGATTACTGATTCGATCAGTATCTACTCAGATTTTCTATTTCTTTATGATTTAATCTTGCTTTTGTGTTTTCAAGAATTTTTCCATTTCATCTAGATTATACAATTCATTGACATACAATTATTATTATTATTTTTTAAAGATTTTATTTATTTATTCATAGACACACAGAGAGAGGCAGACACAGGAAGAGGGAGAAGCAGGGAGCCCAATGTGGGTCTCCAGGATCACACCCCAGGCTGCAGGTGGCGCCAAACTGCTGCGCCACCGGGGCTGCCCCGACACACTATTATTCACAGCACTCTTATAATCCTTTTATTTCTGTAGAGTTGGTAATAATGTTTCCACTTTCATTTCTGATTTTAGTAAATTGAGTATTGTCTTCTTTTCTTAGTCGAAGTTTTGTCAATCTTTTGAAACAACTTTTGGTTTCATTGATTTTTCTTTAATATTTTTCTTTTTTTTCTTTTTTCTTTCTTTCTTCTTTAATGCTTTTCTATTCTCTATTTAATCTCTGCTCTAACTTTATTATTCTGTTTGCTTTTGATTTTCTTTGTTCTTTTTTTAGTTTCTTAAGTTGTAAAGTTAAGTCATTGATTTGAGATCATTCTTCTTTTTTAATGTGGGCAATTACAAATACAAATTTCCCTCTTAGAAGTGTTTTCACTGCATCCTATGTTTTGGTGGGTTGGATTTTCTAATTTACCTTGTAATTTCTTCCTTAACTCACGGTTGTTTAAGGATGTATTAATTTTTGAATTTTACAGTTTTTCTAATATTATTGACTTCTAAATTTATCCTGTTGTGGCCAAAGAGGATACTTGGTATGATATCCTTTTAAATCTATTGTGACTAAATTAGTGGCTTAAGATATGGTCTAATCTGGAGAATGTCCCATGTGCACTTGAGAAGAACTTGTATGCTATTTGTGTCTGCACAGAGAGTTCTGCATATGTTTGTTAGATCTAGTTAGTTTATTTATTTATTTTTTAATTTTTATTTATTTATGATAGTCACACACAGAGAGTCTCAGAGACATAGGCAGAGGGAGAAGCAGGCTCCATGCACCGGGAGCCCGACATGGGATTCGATTCCGGGTCTCCAGGATCGCGCCCTGGGCCAAAGGCAGGCGCCAAACCGCTGCGCCACCCAGGGATCCCTGTAGTGAACCTTTTAAAACACAATGTTCATTTACATTTCTTATAACCGTTTTGATTTAAAATCTATTTTGTCTAATGTTAGTATAGGTGTCCCTATCCTCTTTTGGTTACTATTTGCATGGAATATCTTCTTCCATCCTTTCACTTTCAATCTATTTGTGTCTTTTGATCTAAAGTGAATGAATCTCTTGTAAACAGCATATAGTTGGGTCATATTTTTTTATGTGTTTTATTGAGATATAATTGACATACAATGAGTCATATTTTTAAAAATCTGTTCTGCCAAACACTGTCTTTTGATTGGCGAGTTTAATTCATGAAAATCATTACAGATAAACAAGGAACTTACTTCTGCCATTTTTCTATTTGTTTTTTATGTCTTAAAGCTTCTTTGTCCTTCATTCCCTTCATTACTGCCTTCTTTTGCATTTAATTTTTTTGTAGTGAGGCTTTTACTTTTCTTTCTTGTTTCCTTCATGTATATTCTAGAGTGATTTTATTTGTGGTTACCATGGGGATTACATTTAACATCCTGAAGTTGTAATACTCTACTTCGAGTTTGTATCAGATAAAATTTAGGAACACACAAAATTTGTTCCTATATAGCTCTATCCTTCCCCTTTCAATTACTGATGTCACAAATTACACCTTTATGCATTGTGTGTCTAAAATTCTAGACTAATAATTTTTAATGCATTAGTTTCTTAAATCATGTAGAAAACAAAAAGGTAGAGTTATAAACCAAAGTTATAATAACTTTAAAAAATTAAAATAGTTATTAATTTATTTTAAAAATTTCGGAAAAAAATTTTGGTATAGTTAATAAACAATGTTATACTAGTTTCAGGTACACAATATAGTGATTCAACAATACATTACCTAATGTTTATCATGGTAAAGATACTCTTAAATCTCTCCACCTATTTCATCCATTCCCCACCACCTTCCCTTTCCCCTCTGGTAACCATCAGTTTATTCTCTATATTTAAGAGTCTGTTTTTTGGTTTGTCTCTTTTTCTCTTTGTTCATTTGTTTTGTTTTTGAAAGTCCACCTGAGTAAAATTATATGGTATTTGTCTTTCTCTGACATTTAGCTTAGCATTATACTTTCTAGATCCATTCATGTTGTTTCAAATGGCAAGATTTCAAGCTTTTTATGGCTAAATACTATTCCACTGTGTGTATGTACATCATATCATTTTTATCCATTTTTTGTTGGACACTTGGGCTGCTTCCATAATATGGCTATTGTAAATATGCAACAAACATAGGGGTTCATATATCCTTTAGAATCAGTGGGTTTTTTTATTCTCCCCTCCCCCACTGTTTTTGTATTATTTAGGTGAATACTCAGTAGTGCAATTTCTGGATCATAAGATAGTCCTATTTTTCAAATTTTGAGGAACCTCCATAGTTTTCCACAGTGGCTACATCAGTTTGCATCCCCACCAACAGTACATGAGGGTTCCTCTTTCTCCACATCCTTGCCAACACTTTTTGTATCTTGTGTTTTTGATTTTAGGTATTCTGACAGAGGTGCGGTGATATCTCACTGTGGTTTTGATTTGCATTTCTCTGATGATGAGTGATGTTGAACATCTTTTCATGTGTCTGTTGGCCATCTGTATGTCTTCTGTCCATTTTTAAAAATTTTATTTATTTATTCATGAGAGACACAGAGAGAGGTAGAGACATAGGCAGAGGGGGAAGCTCATCGGGCTCGGAGCCCGATGCAGGACTCAATCCCCAGGCCAGGATCACACCCTGAGCTGAAGGCAGATGCTCAACCATTGAGCCACCCAGGCATCCCACTTCTATCCATTTTTAAATTGGATTATTTGGTTTTTGGGTGTTGAGAAAAATAATAATTTGAATTATTTAAAATAATTATTTAAAATAATAGCTTTAAAATTGTCAATGTATTTTCCTTTGTCAGAAATCTTTATTTCTTTATGTGGCTGAGTTACATAATGTACTTTCATTTCTTTCAGTGTGTGTTTATATATATATTTTAAAATTTTTTGTCTTTTTTTTTCCTTTTGGTCCTTTCATTTCAACTTGCCCTTTACCATTATCAAGTGCAAGTCTAGTGGTAACAGACTCCCTCAGCATTTTTAAAATCTAAAAATGTCTTAATTTCTCCTTTTAAAAATTTTTTCTCCTTTATTTTTGAAGGACAGTTTAATTGGATATTGGATTCTTGGTTGACAATAATATATCAAACAACCACCTTTGGCCTTCAAGGTTTCCAATGAGAGATCTGCTGATGACTTATAGGCAATCTCTTATATGTAATGGGTTGTTTCTCTCTTAACGATTTCAAGATTCTCTCTTGGTCTTTGTCTTTTGGAAGTTTGATTATAGTGTGCATGTCTTGGGTTCACTGAGCTTGTTGGGTGTTTATATTCATGCATTTCATCAAATTTGGGAAGTTTTTAGCCATTCTTTCTTCAATAATCTCTCTATACTTTTCTCTTTTTCTCTTCCTTCTGGGACTTCCACAGTGCATGTGTTGGACAGCTTGGTGGTTTTCCACAGGTCTTTAGGCTGCGTTAACTTTTATTCAATATTTCTTTCAGCTTTTCAGACTCAATAATTTCAATTTTCCTATCTTCAAGTTACCTAGTTCTTTTGCCTACTCAGATCTGCTTTAATCCCTCTGAGGAAATTTTCATTTTGGTTATTGTATTTTTCAATCCCAGAATTGCTTTTAAAAATGTTTTGTATCTTTAATATTTCCATTTTGTTCTTACATCATTTTCTTGACTTTTTCCATATCTTCTTTTTAGCTCTCTGAGTGCCTTTTAGACAGTTGTTTTAAAGTCTATTTCTAGCAAAGCTTCCATCTTGCCTTTCTCAGAGGGTTTGTTGATTCGATTTTTCCTAGAGCCTAATGCAGGGTTTGAACTCATGACCCTGAGATCAAAACCTGAGCTAAGATCAAAAGTCAGACTCTGACTGACCCACACAGGCACCCTTAATTTTTTTCCCTTTGAATAGGCCATAGTTTCATGTTTTTTGTATGCCTTGTAAATTTTGTTGTTGTTGAATACTAGACATTTGAATCTTAAAGTGTGGTAATTCTAGTGGGTCAGATTTTCACTTTTTCTCTGATTTTGCTAGGTTTGTTGTTGTTGCTGTTGGTTTGTTATAGAATGTCTCTGTGCTTGGGATTAATCTAAAGTGTACACTTTAGATCTTCTCTGGTCTTTTCTGAGCCCACACCTTTCCCTGACATACATGATGACTTCTTAAATTCCCTTGTACATGTGTTCTAGTCCTTAAATGTCTGGTTTTGAAATACAGAAAAAGAGAAAAGTGAAGGGTAAGAAAAGGTAAATTCTGTAAATTCCCTGGAAATCATTTCAGCTGGAGGGGGAGGGTATTGCAACAATTGTGGTAGGGATTGCAACCGTGGCTGCTTGCCTCTGTTTCTGCACTTCTGTGATCACAAGCATCAATAAACAATCTGAACATAGATACCTGATAGAAGACAGAATCTTTATTGCTCATCTTGGCTCTTGAAAGCTGAGTACAAATTTTTATGGAACTCATGCATGGTTGCCTACCATGGTGCTTGGGATTAGAGGGGGTCAGAGTTGGGTAATCAGTACTATGCTAAGAGCTGAAACTGACCAAAATTAACTACAATTTACCATCCAAGTTTCTGGAAGTTATAATACTTCAAATAGAGTCCAGAGCTCCAAAAACAGCTATATTAGATTCTAGTGCAGTAGTTGTCTAGATAAGGGAGATAGATTCCTGGTCCTTCCTTTCTGCCATGTTTTCTCTAGATTTAACCTCATATAAAGGCTTTTGTGTAAACATAAATTTCCATTTTTTTTTCTGGGAATAATACCCAAGAGCTCTATTTCTGAATTGTATGAGAATTGCATGTTTAATTATTTAGGAAACTTCAAAATTGTTTCCCAGAGTTACTATACCATCTAACATTCACTCCAACAATGTATGAAAGATACAGTTTCTCCATCTTTTCACCAGCATTTGGTTTTGTCACTATTTTTTGTTTTAGAGGTTCTGATAGGTATGTAGTGACACTTCACTGTGGTTTTAATTTGCATTTAAAAAGTGGTTAATTAAGTTGAATATCTTTCAAGTGCTTATTTGCCATCTATATACACCCCAGTGAAATATCTGTTAATGTCTTCTGTTCATTTTCTTTCTTTTTTACTTTTTTGCTTTGGGAGTTTAAAAAAATGCATATTTTAGCACAATGACATCAGCAAAATGGTGGAAAAGGAAGTTCCCTGCTCATATTGCCCCTCAGAAGCAATAACTTGGCAGCCACTCATGGACAAAAGTATTTTATGGGAATTCTGGAATCCAGATAAGAGACCGTGAAACTCCAGTGTATTCAAGACGTAGGAGGTCCATTTTGAGAATGTTGGCCCATGCCCTGTGGGTAACTCACCAAACATGGTCCTGTCAACAGACCTGGAAATAGCTCTGTGCCCCCCGTTTGGCCTTGATCTTATAACCAGCATTATATATCAAGGAACCCGGGAGAAGTCATGTGTGCCTATGTCTCAGACAATAGGCCCCAGACCTTGGCCCTAGTTGTGGACATGGAAGTGGCCTGTGAACCAGTTCTAGCCCTTCTCAGCCACAGCTTGGGAGCCCCTGGAGGCAAGCCTGTCAAACTTGGTCTGATGCAGATTATGAAATGGCCCTCAACTCAAACTCCTCCTGACAGCAGTCTGCAAGCAATCCTGACAGCCCAGTGGTCCAATGGGAAACAGGCCCCTCTGCACCCCTGGACATTATGAAATGGCCCTGTAGTTTGGCTCCGGTTCCTCCCAGCTTCAATCTAGATTTAGGAAGTCTTGCCAGCCTGGGGACCCACTGCAAGAAATGCCCATCAGTTCCCTTGGAAGTGGGACAGTCACTTTTGGCATGACAGCAGATTCATGAAACAGCTCTGTGACTTCGTTCCAGCCCATCCTAGTCACAATCCATGAGCAGTCCTGCCCACCAGAGACCACCTAGAAGACAGGCCCATCTGTGCCTCCAGGTCATTTGGAGTTAGCCAGTTAGAGAAACAAAAAAGAAAAAAGGAATGAAAAGAATGAAGAATCCCTACATGAAAAATGGAATTACACTAACTAAACAAATATACACATCATAAAATTCCAGAAGAAGAAAGGGTAAGGGGCAGGAAGCTTATTTAAAGAAATAATAGCTGAAAACACCTTATATTTTGGGAGAGATATGGACATCGAGGTAACTGAAGCTTCAAAGACCCCAAGCAAGATCAACCCAAAGAAGACTAAGATACATTATAATCAAATTGTTAAAAGTCAAAGACAAAGAGAAAAATTTGAAAGCAGGAGAAGAAAAGCAACTTGGCATATAGAAGGGCAGTGCCCCCCCCCCCCCCCCCCCCCGCCACACACACACACAGGCTATCAGTGGATATCTCAGCAGAAACCTTGCAGGTCAGAAAGGAATGAGACGATATAGTCAAAAATGCTGAAAGAAAAAAATGCCAACCAAGAATACTATACCTAGCAACAATGTCCTTCATCTTGAAGGAAAGATCAAGAACAGACAAAGAAAAGCAGAAGGACTTCACCACCACTAGACTTGTCTTACAAGAAATGCTAAAGAGAGTCTTCAAGTTGAAATGAAAGAATGCTAAGAAACAGCATGAAAACATGGGGCACCCACGTGTCACAATTGATTAAGAGTCCAAGTCTTGGGGCAGCCCCGGTGGCTCAGCGGTTTAGTGCTGCCTACAGCCCAGGGTGTGATCCTGCAGACCTGGGATCGAGTCCCACATCTCCTCTGCCTGTGTCTCTGCCTCTCTCTCTCTCTCTCCTCTCTGTGTATTCTCATGAATAAATAAATAAAACCTTTAAGGGGACGCCTGGGTGGCTTAGTGGTTTGGTGCTTGCCTTTGGTCCAGGGCATGATCCTGGAGTCCCCGGATTGAGTCCCTCGTCGGGCTCCTGGCATGGAGCCTGCTTCTCCCTCTGCCTGTGTCTTTGCCTCTCTCTGTGTATCTCTCATGAATGAATAAATAAAATATTAAAAAAAAGAGTCCAAGTCTTGATTTCAGCTCAGGTAATGATCTCAGGAGCCTGTGTTAGGCTCCATGTAGGGCATAGAGCCTACTTAAGATTCTCTCTTTTCCTCTCTGTCTGGCCCTCCTTTCCCCCAAAGAAACAACATGAAAACATATGAAATTATACAACTCATTGTTAAATATATAGTCGAATTCAGAATGCTTTAATATTGTAGTGGTGGTACGTAAATCACTTTTAACTCTAGTATAGAAGTTAAAAGATGGTTGCCAGAGGGGAAGGTGTGAAGGTCAGAGGGATGGGCAAAATGAATGGAGGGGAGTGGGAGATACAGGCTTCCCATTATGGAGTGATTAAGTCATGAGAATAAAAGGTACAAGATAGAGACTATAGTCAATGGTGTTTTTTTTTTTTTTAAGATTTTATTTATTTATTCATGAGAGACACAGAGAGAGGCAGAGACATAGTCAGAGGGAGAAGCAGGCTCCATGCAGGGACCCCGATGTGGGACTCAATCCCAGGACTCCAGGATCACACCCTGGGCTGAAGGTAGGCGCTAAACCCCTGAGCCACCCAGGGATCCCCAGTCAGTGGTGTTGTAATAGTGTTATATGGTGACAAATGGTAGCTACACTTGTGGTGAGCAGTGAGCATAGCACAATGTGAGAGTTGTTGAATAACTGTTGTACACCTGAAACTAATGTAACATTATGTGTCAACTATATTCAATTCTTTTTTAAAAACAAGAGACTGGAAAAAAAACAATAGTAATAAAATATAGCTACAATAATTTGTTAATGGATGCACAATAGAAAAAATGTAGAGTGATAAAAAATGTGGGGAAAAAAGTATAAGCATAGAGTTTTTGTATGTAATTGAAAGTAAGTTGTCAATGTCTTAAAATAGATTGCTATAACTATTAGATATTTTATGTAAGCCTCATGGTAACCACACACACAAAAATCCTCTAGTGGATACACAAAAAATAAAGAGAAATTAAAGTATATCATTACAAAAAATAAATTATAAAGGCAGCAAGAAAGGATTAAAAGAACCAGGAACTACAAAATAATCAGAAAACAATTAACATAATGTCAATAAATCCTTTATTAACAATTACTTTAAATGCAAATAGACTCAATTTACCATTCAAAAGGCACGCAGAAAGGATTTTTAAAAAGCAAGATCAACAATATGCTGCCTATAAAAGACTCACTTAGCTTAAAGAATGCACATGGGCTGAAGGTGAAGAGATGTAAAAAGATTCCATGAAAATGATAACCCACAGAAATTGAACAGGGCAAGCTAATCTTTTATTAGAGAAAATACTTTTATTCAAAATCAGTTACAAGTGGGATGCCCGGGTGGCTCAGTTGATTAGGTGTCTGACTCTTGATCTCAGTTCAGGTCTTGATATCAGGGTAGTGAGTTTAAGCCCTGCATTGGGGCTCCATGTCCCGCTGGGCTCCACATCCAGTGTGGAGACTACTTTAAAAAAATCAGTCACAAGATGAAGAAGGTCACTATATAGTGACAAAGGAGTTAATTCATCAAGAGGATATAACAATTGTAAATAGATATTTGCCAGAGCACCTAAATCTTTAGAGCAAATCTTAATAGAAGTGAAGGGAGAATCAAATAGCAATACAATAAAAGCAACAGACTTCAAACCCCACTTTCAACAATAGATAGATCATCTAGACAGAAGATCAATAAAGAAATAATGGACTTGAATAATAATATAGACTAAATGGACTTAGCAGATATATCCACAACATTCCATCCAATAGCACCAGAATAACATTCTTCTCAAGCACACATGGGACATTCTCCAGGATAGATCATATGTTAGGTCTCAAAAAAGTATTGGAAAATTTAAGAAGACTGAAATCATATCAAATGTCTTTTCTGACCACAATGGTATGAAACTAGAAATCAATAATAAGAAGAAGAAATTGAGGGATGCCTGAGTGGCTCAGTGGTTGAGTGTCTGCTTTTGGCTCAGGGTGTGATCTTGGGGTCCTGGGATTGAGTCCCACATTGGGCTCTCTGCGAGGAGCCTTCTTCTCCCTCTATGTCTCTGCCTCTCTCTGTGTGTTTTTCATGAATAAGTAAATAAAATATTTTTTTAAAAGAAGAAGAAATTGAAAAAGTTACAAATATTGGAAATTAAACAATATATTCCATGGGTCAATCGATGGGTCAAAGAAATAAAAATGGAAATAAGTATCTTGAGACAAATAAAAATGAAAATACAACATATCAAAATTTATGGGATGCAGCAAAAGCTGTTCTAAGAGGGAAGTTTGTAGTGAAAATGTCTACATTAATACAAAAAGAAAGATCTCAAATAAACAACCTAACTTTATACCTTAAGGAACTAGAAAAAAAAAAGTTCAAAATGAGAAAAAAATATTAGAGTAGAAATAAATGAAACAGACAATAATATGATAATTAAAAAAAATCAATTAACCTAAGAGCTACTTTTTAAAAGATAAACAATTTTGACATACCTTTCACTAGACTAACCAAGAAAAAAAAAGAGAGGATTAAAATAAATAAAATTATAAAAGTGTATATTACAACTCTTACCACAGAAAATCAGAGAATCATAAGAGATTATTATGAGCAGCTATACACAGACTAATTAGATAACCTAGAAGAAACGGGCAAATTCCTAGAAACATACAAGATGCTCAACCCACTAAGCCACCCAAGGGCCCCAAACTCCTGTTTTATATTAGTTCCCAGGGTCATCACCTGTTCTTCACCATGCCCAATTGCACTTACCACTAAGGCCAGCCTACTGTCCTTCACCTGGGGCAGCACTGCACTGTTTCCGGTAGAGTCAGGCAAATGTTGGCATTTTTCTCTAGGTGCTTGTCAAAGATACATTGTCTGAGGTATCCTGGCCAACCCCTGACCCCAGGTTGATAGAAAACAGTCTCAGGTCTCTTCTCATGTGCAGAGGTGCTTAGAGTCTTCAGGATGATGCAACCCACCTATTTTCAGATTCCCCAGGTGAGAAGAAAGGGATGGAGCTGGGAATGGGAACTGAGACTTCTGGCTCTGTCATATATCAGGATAGACTAGGACCTTAGTTTCTATTTTGACAATTGAGTAAATAGCATATGGTCATAGTCCAGAACGGGGTCCATGGTCTCAAGGGGAAAACCTCACTGAAGTTCTTTCCCAGGGAGAAGAGGAGGCAGCATGGCCTAGAACCAAACATTTCCATTAGCTGGGGGAGAATATGAGACATAACAAACCAGGTTAGCTCTTTACTGGGGATAGGAGACACAGAGCCCTTTTTTGCCAGCCCTTATGGGTTGATGATCTCAATGTGGAACTGGAGGTGAGTGGCTGTGACTACACAGTGTCCCCGGAGGAGAGCACAGGTATAGCAGTTGTGGCATTGCCAGTGGCATTGGATGACATCGATGGCGTTGAGCACCTGACAGTATCGCCAGTGGATACGCCACATACGGACCAAAGACTGGATCTTGACCACTGCCCTCTCTGTATTTGCGTAGGTAACCAAGGCTGCCTTTCGCTTCTTCTGCAGCAGGCTCTCCAAGGTCAGCCTCCACCAGCGCTGAATGATCCAGGCACTGAGAGCTGCGTGCAGCAGTGTCCTGCGTACGAGGGTGCCACGCCACCAGGCCTGAATCTCTGTGGCTGCTTTTGTTTTTTTCTTTAAACTTTTTTTCTAGATGGAGATAAGAGAGACCACTCAGGGAACTTCCTGCCATCAATTTCCAAGATCTTCCTGGAAGGGGCCCAGATTCTCTTAATTGTTATCACTTCTTTGGAGAATTCAGGGGAGTTAGGACACTGTCTAAGAGCCAGAAGACCTGATCAGTGAGGCCTCCTCTATCACTATGGGCACATCACTCTGCCTTCAGAGTCATAGCACCCTCCTGACTATATCACAGGTATATGGATCAAGAGAAAAACCATTAGTAGCTAGAAGGGTATATTAGGAATGTGAAGGATTGTGTTAGTCATGCTCTACCTCTTCAGTGCTTATTGGGTTTGGCAGATTTGGCCTTATAATGCCTTTGCTTGGTATTCTCTGCTAATGTAGTCCCAAACCATCATTGGTTGATTTCTCTTGGCCACAACAGTGTACTTCAGTACTGTGATGGGTTTTCAGCACCCTCATCCCATTTTCTACTCAAGCCCATATTTTGAACATTGTACTCTCTAATTCAGAGTCCTCACAACCTCACCTCCCAGCCCCATTTGTTTCTTGATGGCTTTCATTCTCTCCATTCACTCTTCATGTCACAATCAGATGGAGAACCAGAGAGCTCATGCTGAGCAGGGAGTGGAGGAAAAATGAGCCAATATTGAGTTGACTCTTGATTATTTTAACTCTGAATCTATAAAAAGAACAATTCCACACTTTCACGACACAGAAACAAATGTTCTGGATATCTCTTAACTACAAGGAGATTTTACCCACCTTGAGTTTCTGCTTCCGCCTCTTTTTAAGTTCAGTTATTTCTTCAACATCTTCAATTACAATTACAATTAAATTGCCCTCAGTCTGTCATCAGAATTAAATGGGAAATGAATGGATGAGTTAAGACTGCTTTTTTCTCTCTATGGCCCAGTCTCAGATACACCCTGCTTCAGTATCCCTTCTTTTACTAAGACCTGTGAAGTCCCAGGTGATTCCCACCCACTCCTATCTTGCCTAATAAATCTGGCCATGTCTCTTACACAAAATCGGATCCCCATGGCTTGTCTCTAGATGGTTCATTAGCCTTGATTTCTCTACTTACCAAAGTCTGGCATGAGTAAAATGAGGGGGACAGCTATGAGTTCACAACTGCATTGTGACATAAGGATTAGGATATCTACCACAGAGTTAAGTCTTCCTCAGAAAAAAGCTCCCTGGGAACTTGTACTGCCTGTCTACTTCCCTCCTGCCAGAGTGGTACCAGAGTTCAGAGTGGAAAGATAGGGCACTTGGGTGCCATTTCATACCAGGGCTCTCCTCCAGGAGGGCCCATCCACAACCCTCTTCATTATCAGTCACACAGGAGAGCAGGAGGGACCATGGCAGTGTATCTCCATACAACTCCCTACTGTCTTCTCAGATAGCATCTCCTGTCTTCCCCTAAGATTTCAGAACCTCAATACACCATAGGAAACTAGAAGGAGAGAGAAAAGATGAATCTAGAAAGTTGTAAAATAATGATAAAAATTTAAATTAGGGCAGCCCGGGTGGCTCAGCGGTTTAGCGCCACCTTCAGCCTGGGGCATGATCCTGGAGACCCAGGATCGAGTCCCACGTCGGGCTCCCGGCATGGAGCCTGCTTCTCCCTCTGCCTGTGTCTCTGCCTCTCTCTCTCTTTCTCTGTCTATCACGAACAAATAAATAAAATATTTAAAAAAATAAAAAAAATCTAAAAAAAGTTTAAATTAAATGGAAAACAAAAATGGGTGGTGTAAAGTAAATTTAAAAGGTAGTATTTTTTAAAAGACCAGTATTAAAGATAAACATTCCATGCGCCTTGGTGATGGAGAGAGAGAACAAAAATGCAATGAGAAAGACAAAATAATCACAAAGAGAAATAAATATGAGAATATCATGGTAACAAATTTGAAAACTAAGAGGAAATGATTTCTTAACAAAATCTAAATTACCAAAATTAATTGAAGAAACTATGTAAAACTTGATAAATTGAGAAGGCTCTTAAAGATCCACCATAAATAAGGTAAGACAACAAGACCAGGTAGATTCATATCTAAACTTTAAAAAATTTACAAATTCAGATATCTCCTATGTGACAAACTATTCAAACTTATTATTAAAGATAGAGGTTTCCATCAAGCATTTCATAGTGTCAGTGTCAATTCCCTGAAAAGTCCTGCTAGGATTTTTGCTGTAAGTGCATTGATTTGGGGGGAGAAAGGCTATCTTCTGAGACTGAGTTCCTTCTAAGACCATGGACTATTCCTCTCTTTGCTTAAGAATTCTTTTATGTCTTAAAAAATAATTCTTTTATGTCTTTCTATAGTGTTTTAAAATTTTTCTCTATAATAGTCTTTTTAAAAACCATTTTAGTTTTGAGTAATCTTGACATCCAACTTGAGGCTCAAACTCACAATCTCAAGATGGAGAGTCACATACTCCACTGACTGAGACAGCCAGACACCCCTGTCAAGGTCTTTTTTTTGAGATATAATACATTCTATAAAGCTCACTATTTAAAACTGTATAATCTAGTAGTTTTTAGTCTATTTACTAAGTTGTGCAACTATCACCACTATCTTATTTGAAAATATTTTCATAAGCCCCCAAATAAGCCTCATACCTATTAGCAGTCAATATCCATTCTTCCCTACCCCAATCTCTGAAAACCATGGGTCTACTTTATGTCCTTTTAGATTTGCCTATTTTGGATATTTCATATGATTTACATCATACTATAAATGGCTTTCTTGGCTGGCTTCTTTTGCTCAGTACGTGTTTTCAAGGTCCATTCATGTTGTAGCATGTCAGTATATCATTCCTTTTTATGGCCAGATAATACTCCATTGCATGTATATACTACATTTTTCAATCCATTCATCAATTAATGGACATTTGAGTTATTTCTACTTTTTGACTATTATGAATAATATAGTTGTAAATATGTACAAGTTTTTGCATGGGCATACGTTTTCAATTCTCAGATATATACTCAGGGTGGAATTGCTAGGTCATATGGTAAGGTTTTTTTCCCATAAAAACAAAACAAAACATATACATTTCTCCCACTTACCTGTTGCAACTATCAATATGTTCTCTGTATCTAAGAGCTTGTCTTTTGTTGTTTTTACTTTATTTTTTTTGATTCTATATAAGAGAAATCATATGGCATTTATCTTTCTTTGTCTGAATTATTTCACTTAGTATAATGCCCATGACATTCATCTATAGTGTCACAAATAACATGATTTCATTATTTTTTTAAAAAAGATTTTATTTATTTATTCACAAGAGACACAGAGAGGTAGAGACACAAGGAGAGGGAGAAGCAGGCTTCCCTGAGGAGCCCAATGAGGGACTCAATCCTGGAACTCCAGGATCATGACCTGAGCCAAAGGTAGATGCTCAACAACTGAGCCACCCAGGTGCCCCTGATTTCATTATTTTTTATTATTTTTTATGGCTGAATAACATTCCATGTATGTATGTACACACATACTACAATTTCTTTATCCATTCATCCATTGTTGGACACTTAGGTTGTTTCCGTATCTTGGCTATTGCTGCAATGATTAGGGCGATGCATATACCTTTTCAAATTGTGGTTTTTTCTTCAGATAAATAGCCAGAAGTGGAATTGCTAGATTGTATGATAGCTCTATTTTTAATTTTTTAAGAAAACTCCATACTGTTTTCTATAGTAGCAACACCAATTTACATTCTACCAACAGTGCACAAGGGTTCCCTTTTTCTCCACATCCTCACCAACTTGTTATTTCTTGTCTTTTTTTTTTTTAAAGTGATAGCCACTCTAACAGGTGTGCAGTTATATATCATTGTGGGTTTTTTTCCTAAAGATTTTATTTATTCCAGAGAGCGAGTGAGTGAGCGAGAAGGGGGAGGAGCAGAGAGAGAGGAAAAGCAGACTCCCCTTGAGCATGGATCCCTGTACATGCCTCAATCCCAGGACCCTGAGATCATGACCTGAGCCAAAACCAAGAGTCTGATGCTTAACTGACTGAGCTACCCAGGCGCCCCTCTCATTGTGGTTTTGATTTGCATTTCTTTTTTTTTTTTTGATTTGCATTTCTCTAATGACCAATGATGTTGAACATCTTTTCATGTACCTGTTGGCTATCTGTATGTGTTCTTTGGGAAAATGTCTGTTAGATTTTCTGCTCGTTTTTAAGTTGGATTGTCAGATTTTTTTTTCTATTAAGTTGTATGTGTTCTTTATATATTTTGGGTATTAAACCCGTGTCGGATATATGATTTGCAATTATTTTCTACCATTAAGTAGATTGCCTTTTCATTTTGTTGATGGCTTCCTCTGCTGTCCAGAAGACTTGTAGTTTTATGTAATCTCATTCGTTTACTTTTGCTTTTTTTGCTTTTACTTTCTAATGTCAGATTTAAAAAAAATCACAAAGATCTATGTAAACTAGTTTACCACTTGTTTTCTTCTAGAAGTTTTATGATTTCAGGTTTTACATTCAAGTCTTTAATTCAATTTGAGTTAATTTGTGTGCATGGTATATAGATGGTGGGCCAATGTCATTCTTTTGCATGTGGCTAATTTTCTCAACACAATTTATTGAAGAGACTGTCCTTTCCACATTGTATATCCTTGACTCTTTTGTTGTAAATTAATTGACCACATGTATATGAGTTTATTTATGAGATTTTTATTCTGGTACTTTGACCTATGTGTATCTTTTTATGCCAATATCATATAGTTTTAATTACTATTGATTTGTAATATAGTTTGAAATCAGGGAATGTGATGCTGGCAGCTTTGTTCTTCTTTCTCAGAACTGCTTTGGCTTTTCAGGGTCTTTTGTGATTCTATACAAATTTTATGATGGTCATTTTCTATTTCTGTGAAAAATACCATTGGAGTTTTGATAAGGATTGCATTGAAATCTGTATATTGTTTTGGGTAGTATGGATATCTTAATGTTAATTCCTCCAATCCATGAGCATGAAATATATTTCCAGTTATTTGTGTCTTCTTCAACTTCTTTCATTAATGTGTAGTTTTTGAGTTTTACAGGTCTTTCACCTTCTTGGCTAAATTTATTCCTCGGTATTTTATTTTTTGATGCAATTATAAATGAGATTGTTTTCTTAATTTCTCTGATAGTTCATTTATAAGTATAAAGAAATACAAGAGATTTTTGTGTATTTCTTTTGTATCCTGTAACTTTACTGAATTTGTTTATTCTAACAGTTTTTTGATGGAATCTTTAAGGTTTCCTAAAATCATGCTATTTGCAAATAGTGATAGTTTCACTTCTTCCTTTCCAATTGGGATGTCCTTTACTTTTTTCTTGTATAATTGCTCTGGCGAGGGTTTCCAATATTATGATGAATAGAAGTGGCAAGATTGGACATCTTTCTTTTGTTCCTGACCTTAGGGGAAAATTTTTAGCTTTTCACTATTAAATATGATGCTAGCTAGCTATGTCTTTGGCATATATGGCCTTTATTATGTTGCAGTACATTTCCCCTATAACCACCTTGTGGAGAGTTTTTATCATAAATGAATGTTGAATTTTGTCAATTTTTTCCCTGCATCTGTTGAGATGATTACATGATTTTATCCTTCATTTTGTTAATGTGGTGTATCACATTGGCTGATTTGTGGATATTAAACCACCCCGATGTTTATAGCAGCAATGTCCACAATAGCCAAACTGTGGAAGGAGCCTCGGTGTCCATTGAAAGATGAATGGATAAAAAAGATGTGGTTTATGTATACAATGGAATATTACTCAGCCATTAGAAACAACAAATACCCACCATTTGCTTCGAGGTGGATGGAACTGGAGGGTATTATGCTGAGTGAAATAAGTCAATCGGAGAAGGACAAACATTATATGGTCTCATTCATTTGGGGAATATAAATAATAGTGAAAGGGAATAAGGGGAAAGGAGAAAAATTAAGTGGGAAATATCAGAAAGGGAGACAGAACATGGAAGACTCCTATCTCTGGGAAACAAACTAGAGGTGGTGGAAGGGGAGAAGGGTGGGGGGTTGGGGTGACTGGGTGGCAGGCACTGAGGTGGGCACTTGACGGGATGAGCACTGGGTGTTATTCTGTATGTTGGCAAATTGAGCACCAATAAAAAATAAATTTATTATTAAAAAAAAAGAAATCATCCTGTGTCTCTGGAATAAATCCCACTTGACCATGGATTAATGTCTTATTGAATTCAGTTTGCTAATATATTGTTGATGACCTCTGCATTTACATTTATTAGGGATACTGGCCAGTAATTTTCTTTTCTTATGGTATCCTTGTCTGGCTTTGTAAAATGAGTTGGAAAGAGTTCCTTCCTCTTTTATTTTTTGGAAGAGTTTGAGAAGGGTTGTATTAATCCTTCTTTGAATGTTTGGTAGAATTCACCAGTAAAGCTGTCTTCTGGTCCTGAACTTTTGTTTATTGAGAGGTTTTTGTTTTGTTTTGAAGATTTATTTATTTATTTGAGAGATATAGACTGTGAAAGCAGGGGGATGGACAGAGGGAGAGTGTGGAGCCTGACATGGAGCTCAATCTCCCTATCAGGGGATCATCACCTGAGCCAAAACCAAGAGTCAGTTGCTCAACTGAGAACCTCCCAGGTGCCCCACTAGGTTTTTGATTACTAATTCAATCTCTGCTAATAATCAGTCAGATTTTCTATTTCATCATGATTCAACTTGGGAGGTTGTATGTTTCCAGGAACTTATCAATTTCTTCTAGATTGTATAATTGTTCAAAGTAGACTTTTATGATCCTTTGTATTTCTGTGGTATCAATTGTAACAATTTTTTTCATTTCTGATTTTGAGTCTTTCTTGCGTTTTTTGTTCGGTGAGTCCAGGTAAGCCTTTTAGATTTTATCTTTTTTAAAATTTTTATTTATTTATGATAGTCACACACACAGAAAGAGAGAGAGAGGCAGAGACACAGGCAGAGGGAGAAGCAGGCTCCATGCACCAGGAGCCTGACGTGGGATTCGATCCCGGGTCTCCAGGATCGTGCCCTGGGCCAAAGGCAGGCGCCAAACCGCTGCACCACCCAGGGATCCCCTAGATTTTATCTTTTTAAAGAACCAGGCTTTATTGGTATTTTTTAATGTCTTTTTAGTCTCTATTTCATTCTTTCTGCTCTGATATTGATTTCCTTCCTTCTGCTAATTTTGGGTTTATTTTTTTTTTCTTTCTCTTGTTCCTTGAGGTGCAAAGTTAAACTCCTTACTTCATACTTTTCTTGTTTCTTAAGGTACACATTTACTACTATGAACTTTTTTCTTAGAACTACTTTTGCTACATCCCATAAACTTTAGTATGTTGTATTTAATTTTTCTAGTTGTCTCAAGGAATTTTTAAATTTCTCTTTTGATGTCTTCTTTGGCCCATTGGTTATACAGTAGCATGTGGTTCAATATCCACATATTTGTGAATTTTCCAGTTTTCTTCATGTAATTAGTTTCTAATATAGTCAGGAAAGATGCTTTATATGATTTCAATCCTCTTAAATTTATTAAGACTTAAAAAAATTTATTAAGACTTGTTTGTGTAGATACACAGGACCTAGAAGTCAAACTATAAACTGCTTGTTATTATGGATGACTTTGTTCTTTGCTTCTTGGGTTTTTCAGTTTCCTTTTATGCACATATTAACTTTAAAAAATAAATTTTTAAAAAACCTAAAAAAAAAGACTTGTTTGTATCATAACATATGACCTATCTTGGAAAATATTCCATGTGCACTTGAAAAGAACATTTAGCTTTCTGCCCCTGGAAGCCGCCGAGTAAGCATCGTTAGTCTCCCCTCCCACTGCTGTCATGTCTATGTCAGAGTCTCCTAAAGAGCGTGAGCAGCTGCGGAAGGTCTTCATTGGAGGTTTGAGCTTTGAAACAACTGATGAGTGTCTGAGGAGCCATTTTGAGCAATGGGGAACACTTATGGACTGTGTGGTAATGAGAGATCCAAACACCAAGCACTCTAGAGGCTTTGGGTTTGTCACGTATGCCCCTCTGGAGGAGGTGGATGCAGCCATGTGTGGCAAGGCCACACAAGGTGGATGGAAGAGTTGTTGAACCAAAGAGGGCTGTCTCAAGAGAAGATTCACAAAGACCTGGTGCCCACTTAACTGTGAAAAAGCTTTTTGTTTGTGGCATTAAAGAAGACACTGAAGAACATCATCTAAGAGATTATTTTGAACAGTATGGGAAAATTGAAGTGATTGAGATCATGACTGACTGAGACAGTGGCAAAAAGAGAGGTTTTGCTTTTGTGACATTTGATGACCATGACTCTGTGGACAAGATTGTCATTCAAAAATACCATACTGTGAATGGCCACAACTGTGAAGTAAGGAAAGCTCTATTGAAGCAAGAGATGGCTAGTGCTTCATCCAGCCAAAGAGGCCAAAGTGGCTCTGGAAACTTTGATGGTGGTCATGGAGGTGGTTTTTGGTGGGAATGACAACTTTGGTCGTGGAGGGAACTTAAGTGGTCGAGATGGTTTTGGTGGCAGTCGAGGTGGTGGTGGATACGGTGGCAGTGGGGATGGCTATAAAGGATTTGGTAATGATGGAAGCAACTTTGGAGGTGGTGGAAGCTATAACGATTTTGGCAATTATAAAAATCAATCTTCAAATTTTGGACCCATGAAAGGAGGAAATTTTGGAGGCAGAAGCTCTGGCCCCTATGGTGGTGGAGGCCAATACTTTGCCAAACCACGAAACCAAGGTGGTTATGGTGGTTCCGGCAGCAGCAGCAACAGCTATGGCAGTGGTAGAAGGTTTTAATTACTGCCAGGAAACAAAGCTTAGCAGGAGAGGAGAGCCAGAGAAGTGACAGGGAAGCTACAGGTTACAACAGACTTGTGAACTCAGCCAAGCACAGTGGTGGCAGGGACTAGCTGCTACAAAGAAGACATGTTTTAGACAATACTCATGTGTATGGGCAAAAAACTTGAGGACTGTATTTGTGACTAATTGTAAAACAGGTTATCTTAGTTTCTGTTCTGTGGAAAGTATAAAGCATTCCAACAAAGGGTTTTTTTTTTTTTTAAAGATTTATTTATTTATTTATCAGAGAGAGAGAGAGAGAGAGAGAGAGAGGCAGAGACACAGGAGGAGGGAGAAGCAGGCTCCATGCCTGGAGCCCGACACAGGACTCAATCCCGGGACTCCAGGATCGCGCCCTGGGCCAAAGGAAGGCGCTAAACCGCTGAGCCACCCAGGGATTCCCCCCAACAAAGGGTTTTAATGTAGATTTTTTTTGCACCCATGCTGTTGATTGCTAAATGTAATAGTCTGATCATGACAATGAATAAATGCATCTTTTAAAAAAAAGAACATGTATTCTGTTGCTTTTGGCTGGCATGTTCTGTATGTTTGTTAATTCTATTTGGTCTAACGTGTCATTTAAAGCCAATGTTTAAAAAAAATAAAGCCAATGTTTTCTTATTGATTTTCTGGTTGAATTATCTATCCATTGATGTAAATGGTGGTGTTAAAGTCCCCTGCTAGTATTGTAATGCTGTCTATTTTTCCTTTAGGTCTGTTAATATTTGCTTTATGCATTTAGGTACCCCTATATTGGGTGCATAAATATTTATAAATGTTATATCCTCTTGTTGGATTGATTTTTTTATCATTATGTAACACTTTTCTTTGTCCCTTATTACAGTTTTTACTTTAAAGTCTATTTCATCTGATGTAAATGGATTTAATGAGAAGATGTTGATAGTTACTCCAGCTATCTTTTGGTTACCTTTTGCACAGAATATCTCTTTCCATCTCTTCACTTCCATTCTGTGGGTGTCTCTACATCTAAGCATATAGATGGGTCTTCTTTTTTTTTTTAATCCATTCAGCCACTCTGTGTCCTTTAATTGCAGAATTTAGTCCATTTACATTTAAAGGAATTATTGAAAGGTATGTGCTCATTGCTTTTCTGTTAATTGTTTTCTGGCTGTTTTTGTAGCTCCTCTCTGTTCCTTTCTTCTTTTCTTGCTCTTTTCCTTTGTGGCTTGAAGACTTTCTTTAGTGGTATGTTTATATTACTTATTCTTTATCTTTTGGATATTTACCATAGGTTTTTGTGGTTACCATGAGGCATATATATAATAGCTCATGTCTATAATATCCTACTTTAAGTTGACAATAACAAGTTTGATCCCATTCTAAAGCTCACCTTTTTTACTCTTCCCAGCATGTTTTATGTTTTTGATGTCATATTTTACACTTTTTAATCTTACATTTTACATCTTTTTGTCTGTGTAGCCCTTAACTAATTATTGTAATCATAGTTATTTTTTACTACTTTTGTCTTTTAACCTTCATACTAGCTTCATTTTATTTTATTATTTTTTATTTAAGTATAGTTGACACACAATGTTAGTTTCAGGTATACAACACAGTGATTCAACAACTCTATACATTATGCTATGCTCACCACTAGCAGCTCACCAGTGTAATTACCATCTGTCATCATGCAATGCTATTACAATACCATTGACTATATTCCCTATGCTGTACCTCTTATTTCTGTGATTTACTCATTCTGTAACTGGAAACCTACGTTTCCCACTCCCTTCATTGATTTCATGTATACCACATCCCTTTCCCCTTTAGCAACCATCAATTTATTCTTTGTATTTATAGGTCTGATTCTTCTTTTTGCTTGTTTCTTTATTTTTGTGTTTTGTTTTTTATTTTTTAATTTTAATTTCATTATTATTTTTATTTAATTCATACATCTTTTATTCTTCTTTTGGCAAACATCAGATAATATGAGCAAAACTATATTGCTCACTATAGTTACATACATTCTTTTTTGCTTTATATGTTTGTAAACATATGTTAAGTGGATAAAATTCTTGGCTAAGGACATACTCCAAAACTCTGACATATACTTTTCTGAGTTAGGAGAAAAGAAAGCTTATGAAACTTCAATTAGACCATAATCACACAGCAAACTAAATTAGTATATGCTGTTTTTAAATTAACACCTGCCATTTTTAAAAGACTTCAGTTTTTGGTTACAGCTAAAATGATTTTTATCTGAAGTTTTATGAAAGAACAGAAGCTGACCACACAAATCTTACTCATAAGCATACTGGCCGTTTCAGAATAAAAAATAATAAAAATAAACCTATAATCAAGGAAATTCCACATATAAGTAAAATAATATAGAATTTGTCCTTCTCTGCCTGACTTATTTCACTTTAGAATAATATCCTCTAGGAACGTACATGTTGTTGCAAAGGCAAGGTATCATTCCTTTTTATGGCTGAGTAGTATTCCATATTGTGTATGTGTATCACATAATTTTTTATCAATTCATCTATCGATGGACACTTGACCTGCTATCAGATCTTGGCTATTGTAAATAATGCTACAATAAACATAAAAGTGCATTGTCTCTTTTAATTAGTGTTTTTCTTTTCCTTTGGTAAATATCTAGTAGTGGAATTACTGGATCATATGATATTTCTGTTTATTTGTTGGGTAACCTCCGTGTTGTTTTCCACAAATGCTGTACTAAATTTACATACATTCTTTTTTGCTTTATATGTTTGTAAACATATGTTAAGTGGATAAAATTCTTGGCTAAGGACATACTCCAAAACTCTGACATATACATTCCAAACCAGTGCATGAGGGTTCCTTTTTCTCTCTGCATCCTTGCTAACACTTGTTATTTCTCATCTTTTAGACTCTAGCCATTCTGACAAGTGATATCAAATCATAGTTTTGACATACAAGGTTTGTAAGCAATTAATTCATTACTTTTACTATATATTTAGCCTTCCAGGGAAATTTACTCTTTAATATATATTCTTATTACTAATTAGTGCTCCAAATTTATTATACTTATAGGTCTAAAAGAGGAAGTCACCACATGTCACACAGGGCCACAGTGAAACAGGTTTTGGTCAAGTGGCAGAATGCAGGAGTAAGAAAAGAGCTTTTCCCATGGTCTTTGTTGGAATGGGAACGGCAAGGCAGGATGGGGTAAACAGTTTAGGATTGGCTGGTGTGAGAATTTCTGTGGCCTTTAAACTATATAGAAGCCTAGTACCTAGCTTAGGATGGTTAAGGCAGAGGACTATGGCTTCCTGGGGTACAGGACAAACAGAGGTATGGCCTTGCGTTGGTTAGTCTACAGATGAAAGGCATGCTCTGGGATGAGTCCTTGCTATCTCTAAGAACTGGCTGGCCCAGGAAGGGCAGTCTCTCCCAATCCAGAAAGGGATATTTTTAAAGACGACACAATGGCATAATACACAGACCCTAAAAAAATATATATAATAACATATTGGAAAGGGAGAGAGAGGGAGAAGCAGAGAGAACCTACCAATGTAGGTTCTGGGAACAGCATTGAACCCAGAGTCCTTGCTCTCCTGGAGCTCACCCTCTAGTGGGGGCAACAGAAAATAGAAAATGAGGTAAGAGAAGCTTGAGAAGCTTGATGGAGACTTTGAAGACAGGAAAGCAGAGTCAGGTACTGGAACATACAGTAGGAGGTGGGGAAGCCATTTCCATGAGGTGGTCAAAGAAGGTCTCCCCGAGGAGAGAGCATGGAGCAGAGACACACGTGAGTGGAGGGGGAGCTCCATCTGGAAAGGCTACCTAAGGGGAGGAGACAGTGAGTACAAAGTGCCGAGTTGGGAATGTGTGGGGGAGATTTGAAGAGCAGGGTGTCCAGGAGGGACATGGAGAGGGTGACATGGCCAGGGCCAGACCATGCAGGCTTAGGAGTCCACAGGAGGGCTTTTGGAATTATTCTAAATTTAGTGAGAAGACACTGAAGAATTAAGAGCATCAGGTGACACAACCTCCATGTTGCAGAACTACGGGGGCACCATTTCCAGGGACCACATTGTGAAAGAGTCTCCCTGGAGTTGGCGGAGTTGGCCTCCCTGCAACCCCAACTCTCCTACCCATGGCAGTCATTGCTAATCAATTACAGGCTCTGCTCATCCAGCCCGGGGTGCTCAGAATCCTTCTCCAGAAGGGACCCCACACAACCCCTGCCACTTCCTCAGAGCTGACTGTTCCATGCCCAGTATCTGCCATCATTTTCCCTGCCCCTTTGCTGACACTAGTACCTCCTGAAGCTCGACCGACAGAGATCAGGTGACACAGAGTTGGAGCAGACCTGATCAGTTCTTTATTGGGAAGGGGATGCAGTCTGTAATCCGACATATCTGTGACCCCAGAGAGATCTCAAGTTCAAGTCCCAGATGGGTTGCCGTGAGGTCATAGCTGCCATGGAAAAAGCCACGGGTGTGGCAATTATGCCAGCGCCAATACACCTGGATGATACGGACCGCGTGGAGCAAATGGCAGTAACGAAGGCGAATGTGCCACATACGGACCAAGGACTGCAGCTTGACCACTGCCCATTCTTGCTGTGAATAAAACTCTAGGGCTGCTCGTTTTCTCTTCTCCAGCAGCTTTGCCAGCATCACCTTCCACCAGTGCTGAATCATACACGCTCTGAGTGCTGCGTGCAGTAATGTCCTGCGCACCAGAGTGCCCCGCCACCAGGCCTGGATCTTTATGGCTTTCTGCTCTCGGTCAGGGAGCTTCTTTTTCTTTCGGGAGAGAGGTTACAAAGATAAAGAAATGATTCTCACGGAACGTTCCCCACCCACCTCAGCTCCAGGGCAGGCCAAGAAGAGCTTCCTCAGAAGGTCAGGAGCACTGGGCAGGGAGCCAGTAGACCAGATAGGTGTCCTACCCCTGCCCCTCTCTGCTTAATGGACCTGGTCGCATCACATTGTCCCCTGCATCTCAGGGTCCTCATCTATAAAATGGAGCATTCTGGCACTAGCTATCACACCATTACATGGACCTGGGTGGCCTGTCTGGAACAAGCTCACCATGTACCATGTTCCACCTGGGCCTGGCCACCTACCTGGGCTTGCATATTCCTTCCCTTCCACCCCTCCTGGAGGCTGGAGAAGTGGCATCCTTTGTTTGCCTTTCCTGCTTGACTCCCGCTCAACCCCACAACCTGCTGTGTCCTTCCGTCAAGTCACAGTATTAGAAGTTTCCCTGCTCCACGCAGTATGGAGTCCTCATTTACTTCTCATTTTCACTTCTTTTGATTCTCACATCTTAAACTTCAGTTAGCATGCATATGCACACATGCACTCACACACACACACACGCACACGCGCGCGCGCGCGCGCGCGCACACACACACACACACACACACACACACAGTTCTATACTCAGTTTTCCCTGTCCATGGCAATGCCTTCCCCAAACACAGCCTCACCACTCCACTCCCTAGCTCAGCATGGTCTGATTCCCACTTGCCAGGGGTTCCCCTCCCTACAACCAACTCTGTGCCTCAATCACCTACCTTTCTCTGACCAAGAAGGAACTAGGAGGAGAGGAGAACCAAGGATGAGTTGGATCCCTATTCATTCCAGCCAGTCTGGATAGGGCATTCATCTTGTTTGGCCTGGGACATTCTCGGTTTATGCTTATTGCTCCTGAGGAATCATTCATAGCACTAATTTTGCTCACAAATGGAACCTGGTTCAGATGCCAGATTCCAGGATCATGCCATGTTATGGGGCCCAGAGTCAGAGATGTTGTGAATAAGAGTCCCCCTCAACCTGAGGGCCTCCATTAACCTACCTTAGTTAGAGGGGGTGGAGTTGGAAGTAGAGGCTCTTCTTTCTTCGTCTCTTTCTCTTTCTTTGTCTTTTTTTCTGTCTTTTCTTTCTTTTTGTCTTTGTCTTTCTCTTTCTTTTTTTCTTTTTCTTTGTCTTTGTGTTTCCCTTTCTTCTCTTCCTCTTTCAGTGCTGTGGTTTCATCAGGATCCTTCTTAATGATTTCATCCTTGTGTAATCAGAGTTTAGAAAGGAAAGATATCAGTAAATGATTTCTGTACAACTGTGTGCCAAATCCACCACATGCTCCTGCCTTGCCCAAAGACCCTAGATATAGTACTCACATCATCAGTTAACTGTGAAATCCATGTTCCTCTGCCTGCAATTTTGGGTGGCTCTCTTACACATCACTGAGTGCCCATGACTTGGATGTAGATGGTTCAAATCCCCACAGATCTGCAAACCCCTAAGTTACCCATAGTTAAGAGCTTAATTGTCCTATCACTTTGGATCTGTACTCTTCTTTGAGATCCATACAATTTGTTGCACATGTACCAGTAGTTTGTTCCTTTGTATTGCTGAGTAGTAGATGTACTACAGTTGATTAACCAGTCATCCATTTGGGTTATGTTCACCCTTTTTTTGTGATTATCATACTATGAAATTTTTAAAAAAGATTTTATTTATTTATGTGAGACAGAGAGAGGAAGGCAGAGACAGAGGGAGAAGCAGGTTCCTCATGAAGCAGGGAGACCAATACAGGACTCGATCTCAGGATCCTGGGATCATGACCTGAGCCGAAGGTAGACGCTTAACCAAATGAGCCACCTAGGCACCCCCTACTATGAAATTTTTGTAGAAGTTTTTATATTTTCAGTTTTGTTGGATACATACCTAAGAGTGGAATGCTGGGTCTTATGGTAATTCTATATTTAACTCTTGAGAGACCAACAAACTGTTTCCACATCAGCTATTCCATTTTACATTTCCGAGTGCAATGTCTGTAAGATCCAGTTTCTCCAACCCTACTATCTTCTATATTGCAGAAATTATCATATTGCAGAGATACAGATGACTGCATTTGCTGATGGACTGATGTGAATAGGGATGGATAGAGATAACTGAAAGGGAGGATTCATAAAGGAATTTGAATCAAATAGATTTGGTGAATGGTAAAGGCACAAGGAGAAGAAATTTTTGGATAGAATCATGAAGTCGAGGGGTGCCTGTGTGGCTCAGTTGGTTGAGCATCTGCCTTTGGCTCAGGTTATGATCTCGGGGTCCTGGGATTGAGCCATACATTGGGCTCCCTGCTTGGCAGGGAGTCCACTTCTCCCTTTCCCTCTGACCCTCCTCCCTGCTTGTGCTCTCTGTCTTAAATAAACAAATAAAATCTAAAAAAAAAAAGAATCATGAAGTTGGGGAGTGGGAATCCTGTTTCTGCCATGTTCTGTTTGAAAAAAACTATTAGAGATCAAAGCAAGATGTTAAGTAGGAAGCTATACCTTGGATATGGAACTCAAAGAAGGTATCAGGCATAGTGATGTACCTTTGAGTGTCATCAGGATATAACAGATGCTTAAGACCATGTGACTGGATGATGTTATCTGGGGATACACATTAAGAGGAAATAAAAGAAGTTTTAAGACTGAGCATCTCATAGGTCAGAGGCTCATCAATGAAGCTATTGCTAAGATTAAGAAAAAGCAATCAATACTCTTGACCAGTGTAGTTTCTGTGCAGGTAGGGGGAAGGGTAGCAAAACTGGAGTGACTTTAGGAGATGCTGTATGTGGATGGAAATGATACGGTGAAAAGGTAGAAACTGATTTAGAGAAAAAAATGAAATCACAGTATGACATCATTGCCTGGCAAGAGGTGAGAGTGGGCAAAAGAATTGGTCTATAATGGACTGGAGATTTAAAAAAAAAAAGGTACTTCCTTACAGGCAGCTTGAAAAGCAATAATCTCTGATGCAATTATAGGACTGGGTGATTCAGGTAGGATGGAAGTGAAAATCACTGGAGGTGAGAGGCAGGGGGCTTTGGAGTGTCATCCAGACAACGTTGAAGGTACTAACCATGATATCACACTTAGGGTGGCAGTGATAGCAGTGAGAGCCCTATTTGTGTTTTGGCACCCTGGAGAAGCTGGTCCTAAGGATGGAGGCCGAGCCGAGTTTCCTTAAGATCATAATGTATGCTATTTCCCAAAGAAAACAGTATCCAAATTAGCACAAAACTTGCAAAACCTCGTGCCCAGTCACCACTAAGGCCAGCGTCCCGAGCATTCTCTGGGCTGTACTCCTCCCAAGAGAGCCAACCAAATGTCTTACTTCAAAATAGAGAGCCAGTGAGTGCAAGCCCCAGCTGGCCCGCAACAGCAGGCTGTCAGAGCATGGATTCAGAGGCAACTCTCATAAGTGGAGGTCCCCAGAGTTTTTGGGAATATAAAGCCGCCCTCCTTACCACCCAGACAATTGGAAGTTCAGGAGACAAGAATGGTGCCAGGGCAGTGGAATGGGAGACTTGGCTCTGGATGTGTGAGGACAACCTCAAGTGGCAGTTTCTGATTTGGATAGTCAGGGGCGTATGGCCACTGTCAGTCCAAAACAGGGGTCATACGCACTAAGGAATGGGAGTGAGGGTGGGATATCTGTCTTTCCCTACATAGAAGAGGGACGGCAGGTTCTTGGGGTCTTTGTGGTATGGGAGTCACTGAGACACACAAAACCTGGTCAGACATTTATTGGGGCAGTGGAGCCAGTTCTCCACCCTATAGTACTTAGACTGATAGGATTTCAATGTGGAACTCGGGTAGGTTGGGAACGACTTCGTATTGTTCCTGTAGACTATCACTGGTGCGGAAGGTCTGGAAGGCGAAGCAGCCTTCTGGGGCCTGGAGGATGCAGAGAGTGTTGCACATGCGGCAGTAACGTCGATGGCACTGCCACATGCGAACCCAGGACTGGAGCTTGACTGCCGCCTCCTCTTGGATTACATAGATCTTCAACAGGTCCTGCCGCCACTTCAGAACCCGCCTCCACAGGACTGTTCTCCACCAGATCTGAATCATCCAGGCCCTGAGGGCAGCCACCAGCAGGGTGCGACGCACCAGCGTGCCGCGCCACCAGGCCTGGATCTTCCCAGCCGCCTTGGCTCTTGCTCTGCGGCGTTTTTCATGAAGCCGCTAACCAAGCAAAGCAGAGGACACCATGTGAATTTGTCACAGACAATCACAGTCTGGTGCCTGCCACGAAGGAGCTCTGATCTTCTCTCTTAACAACCAGCCTTTCCCCCTGGTGGTTCTGAGGACCCAGGAGTCCAGGGTGGGGTTTTGCCTCTACTATCTTGTCTGTGGCCACAGACACATGGGCTCATCCTCTGAGTCCTGGGTCCTCATCTACAAAATGGGGAAATCCTTGCCCTCTGGTCTTCACAAGTTCGTGGAAATCAATGGAAACACCTTCTGATCCAGAAGACTTGGCGTGGGCGTGAGGAGCCAAAGGGTGCTCCGAGGATGAACCTCTGCAATTATGGCCTGTGTCTCAGCACACATCCCAGCCTGTGATGTTGCCTCCTGATGCTTCACAGCGTGCCATGACCCCTTGAGGCCTTGCCCTTACCTCATTTCTTTTGATTTCCACCACTACCTCTCAGCTACCCCCCATATCCTGCTTATCCTGGGCCACTCCTTCTCCAGCTCTGAGGTGCCCACTGCTATGCCCCAACTTCCAGGGACCTGTTCACATCCCAATTCCTCACCTCTCTGCTGTCTCTCCATACTTAACACAGCTCACTCAGAGGAGGGAGGGGATTTATGGGGACAGGAGAGCAACACTGAGTTGACTCCTCAGCTGTGGGACCAGAGATGGATCCTTCCAAGGACTTTGTGGTGGACAATCAGTGATCTCTGGTTGTCTCGTGCTCCTGGGCCCCACCTACCTTCAGTTTCTCTTTCTCTTGTGCATCCTTATCTGGACCAGACTTCTGCAGTCAGAATAGAGGGAGAAAGCATGAGTGAGGGCCAGCTTCTGTGCCAAGTCCTCACAGCCCTACCTCCCCATTCTTTCCGACTCCTTTGAAGTCATCTGGTGCTTCCTTCTGCCCTGGGCCAGCTCCCCACCCCCAGGGAAAGGGTGTCTGTCTTACACAGCATTTACTGCCCATTGTTTGGGGCAGTGTTTCTGGTGTTCACACCCCCTCTGGTTGCTGCTCCATTGGCCCTGGCAGAGGCAGGAAGGGTAGGAGAGGAGGAGTTAGCCATGATGTCACAAGGGCAACTATGACCCAAGGGCCCGGTAGCCTTCTACAGGCTCAAAGTTGTTGGATACTGAGGAAACATCTGCCCACTTCCCTCTTTCCAAGGGTGGACAAATGGCCTTGGTGAAACCACAGCCCTTGTGAATCTGTCCTGTTCCAAGGATGATCTCTACTCAGCCCACCCACAGGACCCTCCCGTTGTCAGCCCCTGAGGAGGACAGCTTACACAGCACAGAGGAAGGCGTACGGGCTCATTCTGCTCCCTGTATCCTGCCTTCTCTGCCACCATACCCTTCCTCAGTGTGTGGGGAAGTCTTTTTAATGACCATCGCTGGGAGTATGGAGGGTGAGCCAAGGAAGGGTCAGGATGGAGGTACCTCAGTCAATTTCTACTTCCTCCAGCTGCTGTAACCTCCTGTCCTCCTGGAGCTGTTTGGTCCCTAGCAGACCAATAGATGTTTCTTAAAACAAAACAAGCCCTTCCAATTCTGTGTCTGAAACTTAGCAGGCTGGAGGAATTTTCCAAACATGAGTCATGATGTAAGAGAGTGTCCCCCAATATAGTCTCCTCTGGTGGTAGCAATGGTCCTATTTTAAAGGGTCACTTAGTTATTCAGGCTTGCTTCCAAGACCAGCTGCCTCTGGCTGTCCCCACTCCCATCTCTCAGCCATGTTCACTTCTCTTAACCGACCCTAGATAGCACTCCCTCCAGACCTCAGTAACATGCTGACATGGTCTCTGTCATTTCAAGGTATCAGCTCCCCACCAAAAAAGATAGGATGTGGCTTTCTGCTCCATCCCAGACAACCCCACTCTTTCTCCCTGCGTCATCTCAGTTAGGTCACTTGCAGTTTAGGTCCCCCCTCACAGTATTTATATTATTGTGACTCTGTGAGTTCCACTGACCACTGTGCTACAGAGCACAACTCTGCTTCCCTATCCTTTCCTGCACAACTTCACAAAACGCTTTTTATCATGAAAACGTTTCAATATATACAAGATTTAACAACAGATCATGAACTCCCCGTGTACTCATGACCCAGCATAACCTGTTCTCCTCTCTGCTCCGCTGCTGAGTCACTCCAGCGGTTCTCTACAGCAGACAGTCCTGTGAGAGGAGCATCTTCCTGCATCTCTGTACAGCCACGGAAGGCTTTCTCCTGGGGACACACACTAGTGTGACTTGCTGAGTCGTGGGACAGGTGGCTCCTCCACGCTACTATGTGCTGACAGATTCCTCTCCACAGTGGCAGTACCAGTCCAACCTCTGTCAATCACCTCCTAATTTCTGCCAAACTGAAGGAGGTGAACTGATGTCACCTTGTTGTTTTAATTTACATTTCTCTGACTAGGTATTCGTGCAGAGCATGAGCTTCGGGGTGGGTAACTTGGCTCCAATCTGGACACAGACGTTTTCTGGCTGTGTGAACTGGAGCAACTCTTTCAGTGGTGTCTGTTTCCTCCTGGGCAAAGTGGAGAGAACGATACAGTGCCTCCTTTAAAGAAATGTTGTGGAAATCCACACAGGTAGCATCTTAGGAATGACACTTGGCCCTAGTACGGCCGTGTCTTTCAGCTCTCAGGGTTATCTCATCTTGGCCTTCTGACACCTCTGTGTAGTTGCCTGATCTAGTCCTTGGCCTTTTTTCCCACTGGAATCCCATCATCCTCTTGTATAACTTCTGTGGACAACCCTTTGCTGGATGGAAATGTTGCAAATATCTTCTCCCACACGATCATCTCCCTGGTGACTTTTTTCACATTCCCATCAACACCTGTCTTATTAATTTTCACCATTCTCACCAGTGTGAAGTGGTATCTCATTGTGGTTATTTATTTATTTATTTATTAACAATAAATTTATTTTTTATTGGTGTTCAATTTGCCAACATACAGAATAACACCCAGTGCTCATCCAGTCAAGTGCCCCCCTCAGTGCCCGCCACCCAGTCACCTCCACCCCCCGCCCTTCTGCCCTTCCACCACCCCTAGTTCATTTTGGTTTTGATTTGTATTTCCCTGATGCCAAGTGATACGGAGCATTTTTTCATGGCCATATGTATCATACATATGTTGGCCATATGTATGTCTTCTTTGGTGAAATTTCTGTTCATGTCTTTTGCCCATTTCATGATTGGATTGTCTAGAAGAATGGAACTAGACCATTCTCTTACACCATACACAAAGATAAACTCAAAATGGATGAAAGATCTACAGGTGAAACAAGAATCAATCTATGAAGGCAAGGGAAACAAAAGCAAAAATGAACTATTGGGACTTAATCAAGATAAAAAGCTTCTACACAGCAAAAGAAACAGTCAACAAAATTAAAAGACAACCTATAGAATGGGAGAAGATATTTGCAAATGACATATCAGATAAAGGGTTAGTAGCCAAGATCAATAAAGAACTTATTAAACTCAACACCCAAAAAACAAACAACCCAGTCAAGAAATGGGCAGAAGACATGATATGGTCTCTTTCATTTCAAGGCATCATCTCCCCACCAAAAAAGACATACAAACACATGGCCAACAGACACATGAAAACAGGTTCAACATCACTTGGCATCAAGGAAATACAAATCAAAACCACAATAATATAGTACCTTGCACCAGTCAGAATGGCTAAAATTAACAATTCAGGAAGCAACATATGTTGATGAGCAAGGGGGACACTCTTATACTGTTGATGGGAATGCAAGCTGGTGCAGCCACTCTGGAAAGCAGTATGGAGGTTCCTCAAAAAGTTAAAGAGAGAACCACCCTATGACCCAGCAATTGCACTACTGGATATTTACCCCAAAGATACGGGATGCAGTGAAACGCCAGGACACCTGCACCCCAGTGTTTATAGCAGCAATGTCCACAATAGCCAAACTTCAGAAGGAATCTCGGTGTCCATTGAAAGATGAATGGACAAAGAAGATGTGGTCTATATATACAATGGAATATTACTCAGCCATTAGAAACAACGAATACCCACCATTTGCTTTGACGTGGATGGAACTGGAGGGTATTATGCTGAGTGAAGTAAGTCAATCAGAGAAGGACAATCATTATATGGTTTCACTCATATGGGGAATATAAGAGATAGTGAAAGGGATTATAGGGGAAAGGAAAGAAAATGAGTGGGAAAAATTAGGGTGACAAAAAACATGAGAGACTCCTAACTCTGGGAAATGAACAAAGGGTAGTGGAAGGGGAGGCAGGTGGGGGCATGGGGTGACTGAGTGATGGGCACTAAGGGGGGCACTTGATGGGATGAGCGCTGGGTGTTATATGTTGGCAAATCGAACTCCAATATATATATATTGTGTGTGTGTGTGTGTGTGTATATGTGTGTGTGTGTGTATAAAAACACCCAAGAAACAATCAAATAAAAATCTTTAAAAAATAAAAAATAACTTCTACCTTTCAATTTTCTCAATTTAATACTTATAGAAATCCTACTAGTCAAATCATAGATTGATCTTCTGATTTTCCAATATTTTCTATACAATTTTATTTTATTAAAAAGATTTTATTTATTTGAGCAAAAGCAAGCACATGAGTGGGGGAGGAGCAGAGAGACAGATACAAGCAGACTCTGTGCTTAGCACAGAGCCTGATGTGGGACTCGATCTCACAAACTTGAGATTATGACCTGAGCTGAAATCAAGAGTTAGACACTTAATCAACTGAGCTACCAAGGCTCCCCTACACTATTTTCTAACTGTCTTTTTATTATACTTTTTGGGAAGATTTTCTCCATTTTTAAGAGTCTTAACTTTAAAGAGCTCTTTCTTGTCCTGGGACTATTCTCCTTTTATAGCACACTATTCTTGTTTCATTGATTCATCATCTCTTGTTAGGAATATTAGTTATGATTGTTAGTTTGGTTTTAAACCTTTTTCTTTTGTTGCCAATATTGTCTCTATTTCTTTTAAGACCCCTTTTATTCTGTTTTTCTTTTTATCTCAGTCTCTCATGTTAATGATGCTTGGTTGTCTATTCATGTGTATGAACATGGCACTAGAATGCCAAAGGGAAGCTCAGCACGCAGGGTGGGGCTTATTAACTGGTGTCCCTCAGTATAGGTTAATAAGGCAGAGTTGGATTTTGTCTCAATGGGGGACCCTAAATATAGGCATTTATTTGTTTTATTCTTTGGAGCTTATGGTAGATTGCTTTAGTGGACCTGTATTCATACTTTTTCCTATGGAACTTTGTACTTTCTTCCCATAAGGAGATATCATGTGCCTTGAGTTTGGCAGTGCAATATGCTTTGGTCAGGAGAATAAGGTGGAATGATGACATGCAAATTTGGGCTTGGCTTTGAAAGTCTTTGCCAATTTATGTTTGTTCTTTTACACTTCTGCCATTGCCAACAAGGAAGTGCTCAGGTAGCCACCTGGTATGAGGAGAAGGATGAGAAACATGTGGAACAGACTTCCCTAACCAAGTGATCCTACCTAAATACAGCCTAGGTCAACATTCTTACTCTTGCATGCCATTGAGGCTTATGGCAGTCTGTTATGCAGCATTTGTGTAGCAATAATTAACTGATGCCCCAGAAAGGAATCCCAGAACCTCAAGCCAAAGAGTAGAATAAAACTTGACTGCAAGCCTTCAGGAAGGTGAGTTGGCACAGAGGGCTGGAGGCTTCACTTTCAATTAATCCCTCCATTTTGGTACGGTGCTTCACCTTTGCCTTCAGCCATGACTGAAATCTCTGCATCTAGATGCTCTCTGGTTCAAGTATGCAGAACTATTGTCCAACCGTACACATGAAGGAGGAAAATGGGGTGAAAGGGAAATACAACAAATCATTATTTAAATTTTTATTCCTCATTTTAGATTCTTAGTAGTTTGTGTCTCAATTGTTATTATTACAGTCTTGTGGTATATTTTAATGTAACTAATTGTACTACCTTATAGTCTCTTTTTTCAAAGTTGCCTTGACTAATTTTGGACACTTATTCAATGTGATTTTTTTTGTATTGGTTTGTCAAGTTCTTAAAGACAAAATTTTTATTTTTATTTTTTTATTATTAAAAAAATTTTTTTAATTTATTTATGATAGGCACGCAGAGAGAGAGAGAGAGAGAGGCAGAGACACAGGCAGAGGGAGAAGCAGGCTCCATGCACCGGGAGCCCGACGTGGGATTCGATCCCGGGTCTCCAGGATCGCGCCCTGGGCCAAAGGCAGGCGCCAAACCGCTGCACCACCCAGGGATCCCAAAGACAAAATTTTTATAGGAATTGAGTTTAACTTATAGACAAACCTGTAGATAATAGATGACTTTACAATGGTAAGTCATTCTATCAATAACTATATGGTATATTTCTCCTTCTATTCAGTTTTCCTTTATATCCTTTGAGCTGTGGACAAAAGTGCCATGTGTAACTTCAAGGATATGCCCTAAAAGAGAAGGAGTATGCTTTGCTCCTCCTCTTTCCATCTTGCTGGATGGATTGCGGATGGGAATGTTGAAATTGAAGTAGCTGGGGTGCCTGGATGTCTCAGGTGGTTAGGCTCTTGGTCTCAGCTCAGGTCTTGATCTCAGGGTCATGAGTTCAAGTCTCACATTGGGCTCCACCAACATGGAGCCTACTTAAAAAAAACAAAACAACAAGAAAAAGAAATTGAAGAATCCATTTACAATCATGAAGTGACCTTGGGCTTAGAAGCCATATGTAGCAGAGTAACAAGTTAGAAGGGCCAGGATTCCTTCCCCTGTGAAGTTCCATCCTGGGAGTAGACACCTATTTCTGAACTTTTTTGGGAAAGAGAAATTAACCTCCAATTTATTTGAACCTCTGTTACTTCGGTTGTGCTGACATTCACAGTGACCACATAGTTATGCTCTACCCCAGTGGTTCTCAAAATGGGGTTCCTTAGAACAGGAACAGTAGCCACAGCATCACCTGGAAACTTATTAGAAATACCCATTCTTGGGACCCTCTACTGAATCAGAAGTGCTGGATGGGGGCCCAGCAGTCTGCTTTAATGAGCCCTCCACATGATTGTGATGTATGCTAAAGTTTGAAAAGCTTTGTTCTATTTCTTTCCTAGGTCCAACACATCCAGTAAGATGTCCATGGGATGACTGCCTACTTTCTTTGGGAGGCAGAACTCAGAAGTTATCCTGGAAGTAAAGGCTACAACACATAGACTTTGTGTAAGTTGAGTAGAAGGCAAGAGATGGATGACAATTTTATTTATTCCAATTGAATTATTCCAATTGAATATTCAATTTTGTAGCAATTGAAACAATTGCTACAATTGTTTCATGAATGGCTGATGGTTGCCCATGGCTCCCTCCTGCTGACTTGTTAAACTAGGCCAATTAAAAAACTTCATATTTGGCTCATAGGTGACCAATCCAGGATTAGATTCATTTCAGGCCATTCTGATTCTAGATAATTAGAAGATTTACCTATTAATCTACGGCAATTTCCCCTTTCACCACACTACACAGCATTACAAGAATATTCTGGTCCTCTGGGCACATTAAGTGAGAGATAATTCCACACTTACTGTCAATAATTCCCTAGGCACACCTTATGCCAAGTTTCTAATTCAAAAACTAATTTTTGAAAACTACTTTCTAAAAACCAGCTCACATCAAATTCAATTTCTTTTAAGTGTTTATTAATCTATTGAGATCTTCTATTCTTTTGCTCTCTGTCTCAGCAAACTGACTTAAGTGAAAATGAGGGTTTATTGGCTCACAAAATAAATTCCCATAATATAGGCAATGGTAGCCTCAGGCATGGCTGGATCCAGAGAGAGGCTCAAAGGAATCCTCAAGATTTAGTCTCTCTCCTGGCACCTGTTAAATATACTTTCCTCTGTGTCAGCTCCATTCTTAGCTATTTCCATGTGGTGCCCACAGCAGCTCTGGTTTCATAGTCTTTATAACTGGCCATCCTAGTGTTCCAAAACAGTACCAGAATGAAGACTCATTGCCCTGGCTTGTGTCATGTGCTCATCCCTGAACCATGTGTATAAAGTATTCTGATATTCCTCTAAGTGTTTGCACATCCTAGGCTGAGCCTGGATTGGGTCAATGCCTTGATCATCCAGCGGCAACCATTGTGCCTCCCTTTCATCTTTGTGAAGCTCTCAGGAATAAGGAGTAAGCAGGGCTTAGAAGAGCAGAACTGTATCTGAGGATTGGCAGGTGAAATATTTATGATCTCTACCAGAAATGTACAGATCCAGAAAATCCAGTGAATTGAAAAAACATAGATAAAGAGACATGACATTATCAAATATATAGAGAAGGAGGATAAGACTGAGGGGGAAAGATACTGAGGAACATAAACAGATAATTATAGTAAAAGACAAAATTATGGAGGATAGGCAGAAAGACACAGAGAGATGAAAACCAATAAAGCGGGATCTGTAGATTAAATGGAGAGACAAGAATAGATTCTCCTTCTACCACCCAGCACACACACACACACGTGCACGCGCACGCACACGCACACACAGAAACATTGCCAGAGAGAAATAATAATTCAAAGAGCCCAAGAATAAGGGTGCCTAGGTGGCTCAATTGGTAAGTGTCTGCCTTCAGCTCAGGTCATGATCTCAAACCCTGCATTGGGCTCCCGGCTCAGGGCGAAGTCTGCTTCTCCCTCTCCCTCTGCTCCTCTCCTTGCATGTGTTCTCTCTATCACATAAATAAAGTCTTAAAAAAAAACAAAGAGCCCAAGAATAACACATCTATTGGGTATGTATGATCTAGGATGGTTGCCTGAGAGATTCATTCAGGGATGGTGGGACAGGTGTTTCTAGAAAGTAGGATGTGAACCATGGTGAAGCCACAAATCCAAGGCCTGGTAGGATCATGTACTCATTCATTATACATCTGCTGGAACCACAAAAAGACAGCCACAACCTAATGAAAAGTTCAAAAACTAGAACAGACTCCCCCAATGGTGTGCAAATGACCAAAAAGGATTGAAGATGCCCAACATTGTTTATCATGAAGGAAATGCAAATCATACTGCAGTGAGGTACCACTTCCCACACACTGAGTTGACTAGAATTTGAAAAAAAGAAAATAACAAGTGTCATCAAGATTGTAGAAAAATTGGATCCCTGTACATTGTTGGTGAGAATGTAAAATGGTGTAGATGCTAAATATTCATAGTGGCATCATTCACAGTATCCAAAAGGTAATCCAAATGTCTATCAAAAAATGAATGGATAAACAAGAGCCGGTTTAGCCATACAATGACCAATCAGCTATAAAAAGTAATGAAAAATACAGGACACCTGGGTGGCTCAGTCCGTTAAGTGTCCAACTCTTGATTTTGGCTCAGGTCATGATCTCAGGGTCACGAGATTGAGCCCCATGTTGGGCTTCACATTCATCGGGCAGTCTGCTTGAGATTCTCTCCCTCTGCTCTGCCCCATGCCCCCGCAATTCTCCCTCTAAAATAATAAGTCTTTAAGAAGTAATGAACTGCTGATGCAAGCTACAGTGTGGATGAACCTCAAAAACATATTAAAACCAGATACAAAAGATTTTATTTCATTTATATGAAAAGTCCACAATAGGTAAATATTTTGGAAATGGGCTGAAGATTGGTGGTAGACATTGACTGGAGGATGGGGTACTGGCAAGTGATGGCTTCATGGGCACAGGGTTTTCATTTAGGACTATGAAAATGTTTTAGAACTCAATACAGATGATAGTGGTTGTTTGTGACAGCACTAAATGCCACTGAACTGTTAGTCTTACATTGATGGTTAATATTGTGGTTTATCTAAAAATGGTTATATGAATTTTACTTAAATTAGATCCATGTTTTATGCTATTCTATATGATGGTCTGTCAGATGTGGTCGCAAAAAGAATTGAAGCACAAGAAAACAAAATTTATTATACTCCAAGGTCTGAAAAAAGGGGAGGTCACTACATGTCACCCAGGGTCAAGGGGCAGCATCAGGTTTGTTCAGGAGGCAGAAGACAGGACTAAGAAAACAGTTTTCCCCTGACCATTGTTGGAGTGGGAAAGGGAAGGCAGGGTAGGGTAAACAGTTTGGGATTGGATGGTTTGAGTATCTCTGTGACCTCTAAGCTGTTGGGGAGCCCTCAGATGCCTAGTACCTGACTTGGATGATTAAAGCAGAAGACTATGGCTTTCTGGGGTACAGGATAAACAGAGGTATGGCCTTGCATTGGTTAGTCTACAGATGAAAGGCATGCTCTGGGATGGGTCCTTGCTATCTCTAAGAACTGGCTGGCCCCAGGAAGGGCAGTCTCTCCCAATCCAGAAAGGGATATTTTTAAAGACGACATAATGGCATAATACACAGACCCTAAAAAATATATATACAATAACATTTGGAAAGGGAGAGAGAGGGAGAAGCAGAGAGAACCTACCAATGTAGGTTCTGGGAACAGCATTGAACCCAGAGTCCTTGCTCTCCTGGAGCTCACCCTCTAGTGGGGGCAACAGAAAATAGAAAATGAGGTAAGAGAAGCTTGAGAAGCTTGATGGAGACTTTGAAGACAGGAAAGCAGAGTCAGGTACTGGAACATACAGTAGGAGGTGGGGAAGCCATTTCCATGAGGTGGTCAAAGAAGGTCTCCCCGAGGAGAGAGCATGGAGCAGAGACACACGTGAGTGGAGGGGGAGCTCCATCTGGAAAGGCTACCTAAGGGGAGGAGACAGTGAGTACAAAGTGCCGAGTTGGGAATGTGTGGGGGAGATTTGAAGAGCAGGGTGTCCAGGAGGGACATGGAGAGGGTGACATGGCCAGGGCCAGACCATGCAGGCTTAGGAGTTCACAGGAGGGCTTTTGGAATTATTCTAAATTTAGTGAGAAGACACTGAAGAATTAAGAGCATCAGGTGACACGACCTCCATGTTGCAGAACTACGGGGGCACCATTTCCAGGGACCACATTGTGAAAGAGTCTCCCTGGAGTTGGCGGAGTTGGCCTCCCTGCAACCCCAACTCTCCTACCCATGGCAGTCATTGCTAATCAATTACAGGCTCTGCTCATCCAGCCCGGGGTGCTCAGAATCCTTCTCCAGAAGGGACCCCACACAACCCCTGCCACTTCCTCAGAGCTGACTGTTCCATGCCCAGTATCTGCCATCATTTTCCCTGCCCCTTTGCTGACACTAGTACCTCCTGAAGCTCGACCGACAGAGATCAGGTGACACAGAGTTGGAGCAGACCTGATCAGTTCTTTATTGGGAAGGGGATGCAGTCTGTAATCCGACATATCTGTGACCCCAGAAAGATCTCAAGTTCAAGTCCCAGATGGGTTGCCGTGAGGTCATAGCTGCCATGGAAAAAGCCACGGGTGTGGCAATTATGCCAGCGCCAATACACCTGGATGATGCGGACCGCGTGGAGCAACCGGCAGTATCGCTGGCGAGTGAGCCACATGCGGACCAAGGACTGCAGCTTGACCACTGCCCATTCTTGCCGCGAGAAGGACTCTAGGGCTGCTCGTTTTCTCTTCTCCAGCAGCTTTGCCAGCATCACCTTCCACCAGTGCTGAATCATACACGCTCTGAGTGCTGCGTGCAGTAATGTCCTGCGCACCAGAGTGCCCCGCCACCAGGCCTGGATCTTTATGGCTTTCCGCTCTCGGTCAGGGAGCTTCTTTTTCTTTCGGGAGAGAGGTTACAAAGATAAAGAAATGATTCTCACGGAACGTTCCCCACCCACCTCAGCTCCAGGGCAGGCCAAGAAGAGCTTCCTCAGAAGGTCAGGAGCACTGGGCAGGGAGCCAGTAGACCAGATAGGTGTCCTACCCCTGCCCCTCTCTGCTTAATGGACCTGGTCACATCACATTGTCCCCTGCATCTCAGGGTCCTCATCTATAAAATGGAGCATTCTGGCACTAGCTATCACACCATTACATGGACCTGGGTGGCCTGTCTGGAACAAGCTCACCATGTACCATGTTCCACCTGGGCCTGGCCACCTACCTGGGCTTGCATATTCCTTCCCTTCCACCCCTCCTGGAGGCTGGAGAAGTGGCATCCTTTGTTTGCCTTTCCTGCTTGACTCCCGCTCAACCCCACAACCTGCTGTGTCCTTCCGTCAAGTCACAGTATTAGAAGTTTCCCTGCTCCACGCAGTATGGAGTCCTCATTTACTTCTCATTTTCACTTCTTTTGATTCTCACATCTTAAACTTCAGTTAGCATGCATATGCACACATGCACTCACACACACACACACACACACACACACACACACACACACACAGTTCTATACTCGGTTTTCCCTGTCCATGGCAATGCCTTCCCCAAACACAGCCTCACCACTCCACTCCCTAGCTCAGCATGGTCTGATTCCCACTTGCCAGGGGTTCCCCTCTCTACAACCAAGTCTCTGTGCCTCAGTCACCCACCTTTCTCTGACCAAGAAGGAACTAGGAGGAGAGGAGAACCAAGGATGAGTTGGATCCCTATTCATTCCAGCCAGTCTGGATAGGGCATTCATCTTGTTTGGCCTGGGACATTCTCGGTTTATGCTTATTGCTCCTGAGGAATCATTTATAGCACTAATTTTGCTCACAAATGGAACCTGGTTCAGATGCCAGATTCCAGGATCATGCCATGCTATGGGGCCCAGAGTCAGAGATGTTGTGAATAAGAGTCCCCCTCAACGTGAGGGCCTCCATTAACCTACCCTAGGCGGAGGGGGTGGAGTTGGAGTTGGAGGTGTGGATGGAGGCTCTGTTTTCTTTTTCTTTTTCTTCTCTTTCTCTTTCAGCAATGTGGTTTCATCAATCTCTTCTATTACGATTTCACAAAACTGGCCATCCTTCTGTAATCAGAGTTTAGAGGGGAAAGGAATCGGTAGGCGTTCTTTATACAGCTGAGTGCCAAGTCCACCACAAACTCCACTTCCTGCCTGGCCCTGAATCCCTAGATGTAGAACCCATATCCTGAGTTAACTTTGTAAATCCACCTTCCCCTGCCTGCAACTGTGGGTGGCTCTCTTACACAACACCGAATGCCCATGACTTGGATATAGGTGGTTCAAATCCCCTCAGGTCTGTAATTCCCCAAATTCCCCATGGTTAGGAGCTCAATGGTTCCATTGCTCCCAGGTCTGTACTCTCCCAGCTGTGGGCTGGCAGGAAGAGGGGAGGAGGAGACAGGGCTATGATGTCATAAGGGCACCTGTGACTCAGGCACCAGGATGCTTCCAGACAGTTGAGTTCTTTTTGATGAAATGCAGAAGTCCTTGTCCACCCTTTCCTACGGTAAATGCTCACAATTTGGCTTAAAAGGTAGTATGCTGAAAATACTGCCCATGGACACAAAAGTGTATAGAAACAGTCCTTTCAGGCTGGTTGATGAAAACATAAATTTGAGTCAATTTAAACATTTATTGATAGAAATTCAATTAGATGCATTTCTTTTCAAATAATGGAAACAAATGATTAGAAAGAATGAGTTTGCAACAAAATCTTAAATAAGGTCTTCACTAAAGATTTATGAATGCCTAGGAAGCACAGGAAGAGATCCCCAACATCATCAGTCATGAGGGAAAGGAAAATCAGAACCACAATACGATACCCCCAGACACCTTAGAGAATGGCTGACAAAAAATACCGACAACACCAAATATTGGCAAAGACATACAACAGCTAGATCTCTTCTAACACTGCTGGTGGGAAAGTAAGAAACAAACACTTTGGAAAGTGGTTTGGCAGTTCCTAATGAAGTTCAGCATATATTCACCCTATAACTCAGCAGTTCTACGCCTAGATATTTACTTTTTTTTAAATTTTTATTTATTTATGATAGTCACAGAGAGAGAGAGAGAGGCAGAGACACAGGCAGAGGGAGAAGCAGGCTCCATGCACCGGGAGCCCGACGTGGGATTCGATCCCGGGTCTCCAGGATCGCGCCCTGAGCCAAAGGCAGGCGCTAAACCGCTGCGCCACCCAGGGATCCCTAGATATTTACATAAGAGAAATGAAAACACATGTCGGCAAAAAAGTTGTGCATGTTGGGACGCCTGGGTGGCTCAGCGGTTGAGTGTCTGCCTTCAGCTTAGAGCGTGATCCCAGGTCCTGGGATCAAGTCCTGCATCAGGCTCCCTGCATGGAGCCTAGTGCTTCTCCCTCTGCCTGTGTCTCTGCCTCTCTCTCTCCGTGTCTCTCATGAATAAATAAATTAAATCTTTTTTTTTAAAGTTGTGCATGCATGTTCATAGCAACTTCATTCAAAGAGGTCAACATTGGAAATAAATCAAATGTTTACCAACAGGTGATTAGGCAAAGAAATTGTGGTATATTCATTGAATGAGCTAATACACAGTAATAAAAATGGACAAATGACTGACACCCACAATAACATAGGTGAACCTCAAAAACATGCTAAATGAAAGCAGCCACACATCAAAGAGCATTATAGGATGATTCCACTTATATAAAGTTAGAAAACAGGCAAAACAAAACTATAGGTAAAATAGTTCATAAATGGGATAAGGTCTGAGAGGTACTGCCAACTAACAGCACAAAGAGAAATTTGCTATATCTTATTTTGAGTGGTGGTTACCAGGGAATACAGAATTACAAAAACTCATTAAATGTCATTAATAAGCACTTGAGGAAGCCACAAAGAAGGGATATATCGAGACAAGGAGGCTATTTAAGGTTGGAGGGTGTTAGTGGTAAGTTAACAGGGTGAGTGGGTGGGGGAGATAGGAGTTGGCTGGAAGATGGGGGACAAGGTGGTTGGGACACATGAAACAGAGAAGGCATGGAAGCATCTAGAGACATTGATGTTGGACAATCCCCAAAAGCCAGGCCTGCATCTCTGGATTTCTTTCTTTAGATCATAGCCCAGAATTTTTTTTTTTTTTTACTATATTGTTACTTTTTATTTTATTCAAGCAGAAATTTAAAAAATATTTTGATCAGCTTTTCCAGTTAATATCAGCAAAAGGATTAATCCTAATTACTTAGCACCCTATTTTCCCAAATGGAAGTCTCTCCCAGATTATATGTGGTTTTTTAATTTATTTTTATTATTTTTATTTTTTTAATTTATTTTTTATTGGTGTTCAATTTACTAACATACAGAATAACCCCCAGTGCCCGTCACCCAATCACTCCCACCTCCTGCCCTCCTCCCCTTCTACCACCCCTAGTTCGTTTCCCAGAGTTAGCAGTCTTTACGTTCTGTCTCCCTTTCTGATATTTCCCACACATTTCTTCTCCCTTCCCTTCTATTCCCTTTCACTATTATTTATATTCCCCAAATGAATGAGAACATACACTGTTTGTCCTTCTCCGACTGACTTACTTCACTCAGCATAATACCCTCCAGTTCCATCCACGTTGAAGCAAATGGAATATGTGGTTTTTTTAAAAGCTGAAGTCCAGTTGACACACACGGTTACACTCTTTTCAGGTGTACAACATAGTGATTTGACAAGCTTAACCCCTGCTACATTTTTATACAACACTTTGTTTTCAACTTTTCATCACATTTTGTTAAAAAAAAAATACAGGCGTCTCCTCCCAGCATTCTCATATTTATTCAAACTCAAAAATCAAAATGTGATTCTTGTACCACTATGGTAAACAAAGCACATACAATCATGGGCTGACCACAGGTAACGGCCAAGAGCAAACTCCCAGGAAACCCTCTAGAACAACAGTCACCTGTAAAGAATTCTGAAGGCCAAGAGCTTCTAACGAAGGAACGTGTTAAGGCCACACTTCCTTTCCCAGACCAGAGGCAGACCTGGGTGCAGACAGCCCCAAAACCCGGCTCTAGGCCACTCTCAGCTCAGTCCGTGGTGCAATCTCTGGATCGCAACGTCTTGTGGTTTCACACCATCCTCCCACCAGACAGTGCTGGGAAGCTTGGGTTCTGTGTGTGCGCTCTGGGAAAGGTGCCGGCACCACAGGCTCCCGAGGTAGCGCATCAGCGCAGGAGGGGAAAGCCACAGGACCGTGGGTGGGAGAGAGACAGAACCAGCTCGCAGAGAATACACTTGGGGTAACATGATTTTTCTCTTTTTTAAAACAGTGTTAAATTCAGACACACACAGGAACACAGAAACAGTAATCCATTATGTTTTATTATTAATACATCTTGGGTTCTTACTCTGCCCTTTTACCAAGGGTATTGATGTTTTGGAAAAAATCTAAACAACCGACCTATCAATCAACATAATTCTGCAGAATCTTTCCGAAATCATCCAGAGAAGAATCTGAAACGGTGTTTACTGGTCCCAGTGTACGGAGTCTCTGTGCCTTCCCAGAATTCTAGAAATATCCAGTGCAGCCATATCCTGAGGGGATCAATGCAAAATGTTCAGCAGGTTTCCCCACATATCTCAGACAGCTTTCACCATTTATGTGAAATAACCCCCTTCACCTTACAGAAGAGATCTGCTTCAGATTCAGTACCTAGAGATGGAAAGTCCAGGGTGTGGGGCAAAGGCACCGGACATTCAGTGAGCCCCAGGGAGAGCAGCCTCTGGAGAGAGAAGCTCCGAGGCAGGGCTGCTGGGCTGGGCTTTAGCAGCCCCATTACCCGTCCTTGGAGGGCCAGGGTCAATGCTATCCTGGTCCCACTGGGGCTAGGAGTAGATGCATGAAAAAGAATCTCGTGGTGATCTTTCCTCTTTAGAATAGCATCTGGGCCATCACCACGGCTGAGGACCTCCCCATCCCCTCCTTGGTCAGCTCAAAGCACCTGTGGGTGACCTGCTGCTATCAGCATCAGCAACCTGTGGAGGTATATGCTCCTGGCCTGATCCTCCTGGAAGAATCTTTCCACATCTTTGTATGTTTTTGTGTATTTGTGCTTAACAAGGAGCTCACACCACCGATGGTGAATGGCTGCATCCTGCTGGGGGAGGTGGTCTGTCGTCTTGAGGCTTTGCAGAGTTCAGGAGTGCAGAGTCTTCTGCTGCAGGAGATGCTCCAGAAGCAAGACAAGCTGCTCTGGGGGGAGCTTTTCAAACACATCCTCGGTCTCCCTTTGTTTCTGTTTTCAGGGTCTCCGGTCACTCCTATTCATTTCTCGACTTCAGTGCTCATTTGCCATGTGAGCCTACACTCTGAAATGGCTCACACCCCCAACCCCTGCCCCCATCAAGGTGAGGGGGGAGCAGGCTCAGACAGCAGGAGAGTAGGGGGTGCATGGGGCCCCCAACACCTAAGGTGCAGTGCAGGAGGCCGGTGGCAAGGGTGACAAGATATAAGTGTCTTTTGATCCAGCAAGAAAGTCTGTTTTTTAATAGATGAATACTGCAAATTCACATTTATCATGATTTCTAATATGCCTGGATTTACTGTGATATTGTTTTATAGCTTCCATGCCTGGTTTTCCCAGGAAGTGGCCAGCAGAAGGGATGAATGCTTTGTCTCTCAGCCCCTGGGGAGGGAGGCAGCAGGCACAGCTGCTGCTCCTCAGCTCCTGCCCTGGCCTTCCCAGCTGCCTCTGGCTATAGCTAGACTCTCTGTTGTTCTACCCTGAATGAAAGAGATGCCTGGGCAGGGGATCTGGGCTGAAGAATAAAGCCCAAGTCCTATTCTCCCTGGGGACAGGCATTAGAGCAGGTTCCTAGTCCCTATTCGCATCTCAGTGAGTCTGAACCCTAGAGTCTATTTTAGAGAGGAGATGTGCCATATCTGTCATCAGAAGCAGGGCCCTCAGGTGGCCTGGACCCAGGCCCACTCTTCTTTTTTTTTTTTAATTTTTTAATTAATTAATTATTTTCAGGCCCCCTCTTCTATGTAACAGATTTCTGTAAGTGGCCATCAGGTTGACTGAGCCTGAGGATCAGCTAGGGTTTCCTACGTCATGGCATTCTCCATTCAAGCCCTATCTGGCTTTGCAGGCCACACAGATTATAACAGGAATTATACCAGGAGGGACCTGGTAACATTGTCTGGGGTCCTGAATCTAGCTGCAGCTACAGGTACATTTGCCCCTTGAAAAATGGGCCTCCAAAAGATAACCATGTCAATTCCCTGGAACCTGGGAACATTATTAACTCATACAATAAAAGATAGGATTAAATGAAGGGTCTTGCAAGGAGTAGCTTATCCCGGATTATCTGGGTAAAACCTAAATGCAATCACACACAAGGCCTTATCAGAGAGAGGCTGAGGAAGTTTTGAAAGAGACACAGAAGGAAAAGCAATGTAAAGCTGCAGGCAGAGATCACAGCAGAAGCCGGAAGAGGCGAGGAAGGAATTCTCTAGAGCTTCTCGGGGGCGTATGCCTCTCCTGATACCTTGATTTCAGACCCCAGCCTACAGAATTGCAAGAGAACAAATTTCTATTGTTTTAAGCGCCCACGTTTGTGGTGATGTGTGCTAGCAGCCAAATAAACTAACACACCCCCTAACTTTTAAGTAGAGCAGTAAAGTCTCTTTTTTGCTTAAATCAAGTCAGTTTTCTGGCATCTGCAACCGAAAGAGTCCTAATTCAGACAGGAGGTGAGGAGAAGAGAGAGAGGCAAAAGAATAGAGTGTTATGGGAGCAGAATGGAGGAGAGACGAGGGAAAGCTGAAGAAAGGGGCTGATGAGCTCTGTCAACGCGGCGACAGGGACACTGTCGCGGGAGGGAAAAGACAGGTGACAGCAGTGTGGCAATGTGGATTTTATCGAGGCCACCATGGTGGAAATACTCATTGATGGGACTGCTATGAGGATCAATTACAACATAGGAAACATCCATGCTATATCTCCAACTGTGTGTGTATATGTGTGTGTGAGAGAGACAGACACTGATCAGAGAGATGAAGCTAATCTGAGATATAACCCCAGAAGTGCCAACCTAAGCCTGCCCAAAAACCTAAATGATGTAGCACCAGCTTTGTAAGAGAAGAGGCGGCAAACAGTGATAAGACAAATTCCAATAACTTATAGAGCAAAACTAGGACTTGTTTGTTTTATGCAAAGACAAAAAGTCCTGGCAACATAATAAGAGGACTCAAGCTAATATGAAGCTGGGGGCAGGGGCTAGAAAAAGAATTTGCCCAAGGAAGGAGAAGGAAAAAGGATGGGAAGTGGTCCCTTCTCAAATCCATGAAATTGCCAAATGTGCAGAGATCCTTTATTGGTACATGCAAAGGCAGGTTCAGCCTGGGGGATGCCCAGCCATGAAGGGGGGATGTCCAGCTACTGGCAGCACGTGCAGCCATAGGGAGATGTTTACACATTGGGAGAACATCTCGCTATGGTGGGGATGTCTAGCCCTGGGTGGGAACATTCAGCCATAATGAGGATGTCCAGTCCTGGGTGGGGTGTCCAGGAACAGAAAAGAGGTCCTGCCGTGGGGCTGATGCTCAGCTGTGATTAGAGATGTTCAACCATGAATAAAGACGCATCTCAGAAGCTCAGCTGAGCCAGAGAGAGTTGAGAGCTGACAGGTATCAGAGTAGATGTCCTGGCTGTGACCTTGAGGTCCTCAGGGGAAGAAGACGGGAGAGTACTTGAGGCCATTTGAGCCTGAGCCAGGTGCCCTGGCTGGTCCTTGAGGCTTCATGGGTTTTCTGGCCTGTGTGGCTTCTGCTCCCCCAGAAGGCTAATAGCTGGCTACCTGGCAGATGGGCCAGACACAGGGGATTCCGCCACAGTGAGGGAGTTTACTGTCACACCAATTCCACTTTCCTCATCAAAGATGACTGCTAAATTTTTATATTTTTATTTCTCTAATCCTCTCCTTTTGAAAATAATGCTTTTATAACACATACATAGGATATGTACCTAGATAGGGACCATATCATGCAATTCAATTTGTTTTACTTACACCTTCCATGTCAGTCCACAGAGAACAAACTCATTCTTTGTGGTTTTGTTAAGCGCTTCTTAATGGGATTTGATGAGTTTTCACAATTCTGTATTCCCTGGTAGCCACCAACTCAAAATAAGCATTTTTGACATTCTGTCTCTGTGCTGTTTGCAGGCAATACCACTTCCACCCCCACCCAGATGTAAACTCTGTTCTGAATTATTTTACCTATAGTTCATTTGGCCTGTTTTCTACCTTTCTATAAATGGAATCATCCTGTAAGTATGATTTCATGTCTGGCTTCTTTCGTTTAGCATAACATTTTTGAGATTCACTTATGCTATTGTGGGTGTCAGTAATTTACATTAAATTTTCTATGTCCTATGCATTTGACTCCCTTAGGTACCTCATGTATGTGGAATCATACAGTATTTTTCTTTCTGCGACTGGCTTTTTTTTTTAGATTAATTTATTTATTCATGAGAGATACACAGAGAGAGAGGCAGAGACACAGGCAGAGGGAGAAGCAGGTTCCCCTCAGGGAGCCCAATGCGGGACTCGATCCCGGATCCTGGGATCATGCCCTGAGTCGAAGGCAGACGCTTAACCGCTGAGCCACCCAGGCATCCTTGTGACTGGCTTAATTCACTCAGCATAATTTTCTCAAGCCTTATCCATGCTGTAGCGTGTGCCAGAATTTCTTTCCTTTCAAAGGCTGAATAATGTTCCAGTGCGTGTATATATACCACATTCTGTTTATTCATACATCCAGCAATGGCTGCTTGGGGAGCTTCCACATTTTAGCTCTTGTGAACAATGCTGCTATGAACATGGGTGTACGAACATTGAGACCTGTTTTCAATTCTTTTGGGTACACATCCAGAAGTGGGATTGCTGATCATATGGTAGTTCCATTTTTCATTTTTGAGGGTCCACCACACTGTTTTCCTCAGTGGCTGCACCATTCTACATTCCCATCAACAATTCATGAGGGTTCCAATTTCTCCACCTTCTCACCAACATTTGTTATTTGCTATTTTAAAAAATAGTATCCATCCTAACGAGTTATGGTGTGTCTCACTGTAGTTCTGATTTGTTTTTCCCCCATGATCAGTGATGTTGAGCATCTTTACATGGACTTATTGGCCATCTGTATGTCTTCTTTGGAGAAATGCTTGTTCAGATCCTTCACTCTTATTGATTTGATTGATTGATTGATTGATTTGACAGAGAATGAGAGAAAGCATAAAACAGGCAGAGCTTCAGGTAGAGGGAGAGGAAGAAGCAGACCCTTTGCTGAGCAGAAAGCCCGACAAGGGGCTCTATCCCAGGAGCCTGAGATCATGACCTGAGCCAAAGGCAGATATTTAAATGATTGAGCCATCCAGGTGCCCCTCTTCACTCATTTTTAAACTGGATTGTTTCTTGTTGAATTTTAGGAGTTCTCTACATATTCTAGATATTAATCTCTTACCAGATACATGCTTTAAATATTTTCTCCCATTCTGTGGGGTCCTTTTTACTCTGACAATAGTGTCTTTTGATGCACAAAATTGTAGTCCAATTGGTTACTTTTTCTTTTGTTTCCTGTGCCTTTGGTGCCATATCCAAGAAACCACTATCAAGTCCAATGTGCAGCTTTTGACCTATGTTTTCTTCTGAAAGAAAGGTCTTGCATTGAGGTGTTTGATCCACTTTGAATTAAGTTTTTTATATGGTATTAGATAAGGGTCCAATTTCCTTCTTTTGCATATAGAGATCTAGTCTTTCCAGCACCATTTTTTGAAAGCACTGCCCTTTCCCTATTGAGTGGTCTTGGCATCCTTGTCAAAAATCACTTGCCCATATATGTGAGGACCATATATGTGGGGTCTCTGTTCTATTCCATTGGTCTGTCTTTATGCCAGTACCAAGGTGCTCTAATTACTGTAACTTTGTAGTAACTTAAAAAAAATGTAGTAACTTTTGAAATCAGAAATCAAGGACCTGTGAGTCCTTCAGCTTTGTTCTTTTTCAGGACTGTCCTGGCTATTCAGAGTTCTTTGAGATTCCATATGTATTTTATTTTATATTTTTATTTATTTATTTTTTCAAACAAAAAGTCTCCCATATTTATCGCCAAACCAACCTACCAGTGCAGAAGCATAGTAAGAGAAAAATCATGTCCCCAGTAAAACACATGTATTGTTCAGGTAGTAGTGATGTTTACACGGGACCTTCATTCAGCATGAATATATGTGTGCCATCTCATGTGTGCTCCCTTATAGACCTAGCTTGGTTCTTCTCCAGTGCTTCCTCTTGGAGTTGTACCTGACTTTACTATCCAAATGTTTGTCCAACTTTTCATTCAAATCCACTGGGGGAATGGGATGATTCTGCTTTTGTTTCTTGGCCAAGAATTGCCTGATCCTGAAAGTCTTGTGAGAAGACATGATGAGGAACAGTCAACTGCACCATGATGGTGGAGAAAAGGAGAGAAGATTCTATATGGATTTTAGAATGGATCTTTTCTATTTTTTCTGTGAAAAAAATTTTAGGAATTTTTTAAAAAGATTTTTAAAAATTATTTTGAGAGAGAAAGAAAGAGAGAGAGCATGAACAACGGGGATTGGCAGGCAGTAGGAGAAGGAGAAGCAGATTTCTGGCTGAGCAGGGAGCCTGATGCAGGGCTCAATCCCAGGACCCTAGGATCATAACCTGAGCCAAAGGCAAACGCTTAACCTACTGAGCTGCTGAGGCCTCCTTGTTTTTGGAATTTTGATAGATATTGCATTGAATCTGTAGATTACCTTGGATGGTACTGACAACTTTACAGTATTAAGTATTTTAGTCCATGAATGTGGCATGTGTTTCCATCTATTTTTGTCTTCTATAATTATTTTTCACAATGTCTTATAGTTTTCATTGAACAGTTGTCTTTCATTTTCTTGGTTATATTTGTTCCTGTTTTATTCTTTTTTATGCTGTTGCAAATGAATTTTTTAAATAATTTCCTTTTCAGAATATTCATTATTAGTGTATAGGAATACAATAAATTTTTATCATTGGCTTTGCATCCTGTGGCTTTGCATCCTGCTACTTTGCTGAAATCTGTTGATTAGTTACAACAGTTATTTAGTGGAATCTTTAAGGTTTTCTGTATATAAGATCCTATCATCTGTGAACAGAGATAATTTTGTTTTCCTTTACAATAAATTTCCTTTATTTCTCTTTCTTTTCTTTTTCTTAAATTTCTCCTTCTTGCCTAATTTCTCTAGCCAACACTATGTTGAAATAGAAGTGGTGAAAACAGACATCCCATCTTGTTCCTGACCTTAGAGGAAAAACTTTTAGTCTTTTACCATTGAGTATGATGTTCTCTGTGGGTTTTTCACATATGGCTTTTATTATGTTGACTTAGTTTCTTTCAATTCTTAGTTTATTGAATGTTTTTTTACCATGAAAAGGTATTGAATTTTGTTAAATGCTTTCTCTGCATCAATTGAAATGATCATGTGGGTATTTTCTTCATTCTGTTAATATTGTGTGTTACATTGATGAGTTCTGTGTACTGAACTATCCTTGCGTTTCAGGAATAAATCCCACTTGGTCATGTGTATAATCCTTTAAATATACTGCTGAATTCAGTTTGCTAGTATTTTTTTTTTAGGGCTTTTGCATCAATGTTCATAATGGATATTGGTCTGAAGTTTTCTTTTCTTTCTAGTCATCCCTGCACATGCTTTTCATGGTCTGATCCTTTGTCTTTGGGTACTTGATGATGTCCTTCTGTGGTACTTGACAATGTCCCTCTCAGCTAAATCTTGGTGCCACTCAGCAAATATCTCTCCAGCTCTCCTCAGTACTTCATAGACAAACACAGTGTTCCTTTTTACTTTTTAGATACTGTACATGAAGAACACAAAATAACCAAGTGGGTATTGTGGTAAAGTTTATAAAATGCTTGGTCCTTATTATACCTGAGATGGTGCGGGAAACTAAGTACCCATAGGTTTGTTTTGGTATCTCAGGGCTGATGCCTCCATTTTCTTCTGTAGGAAGCTAGACACTTCAAGATTTGCTGTGCCAGCCAGTGTCAGGACAAATTCCACCAGGACTTCCTTCCTGGAAGACCAGCTTCTCCTGGATTTTACCTACCCATCTCTATGGCTGCCATGACACTGGGTCTTGGCTGTGGTGACATGGTCACGAGGGGATTTTACTTTGTTTCCCTTCATGGCTTCCCTTGGGACAAGTACAAGGAAGAAGATATTCTAGAGAATCAAGTAAGGAAATGGTACAAGGGGCACCTGGGCGGCTCAGATGGTTAAGTGGCTGCCTTTGGCTTGGGTCACGATCTTGTGGTCCTGGGAGGGAGCCCCACATCACACTGGGCTCCCTGATCAGCAAGGACTCCTCTTCTCCTTCTCCCTCTGCCCTTTCCCCTGCTTGTGTGCTCTCTCTCTCTCAAATAAATAAATAAAATCTTTAAAAAAACAAAAGAAATGGTCATAAAATGGAGCATCTTGAAGATGTGAAGGGAATTCAAGATAGCTCTGGGGCTCTCAGAACATTGGTGGCATTCACTGTGGGCTATACTCTCCAGTTTGGTAACTTTTTATGTTCTAATTTTTCTTGCTACTACCATTTATTCATGATCTTTATTTTCTTTGTTTTCTCTGCCTTGTAACATTGATTACTGCAGAATTTGGCCTTGGCCATGACCACTCATTACCATCACACTTTCCAACTCTCTCTACTTTTTACGATTCAAACTTCAGGACAGAAGAATGTTTTCTTTTTTATTTTTAAAGATTTAAAAAGTTTTTTTTTTAATTTATTTTTTATTGGTGTTCAATTTACTAACATACAGAATAACCCCCAGTGCCCGTCACCCATTCACTCCCACCCCCCGCCCTTCTCCCCTTCCACCACCCCTAGTTCGTTTCCCAGAGTTAGCAGTCTTTACGTTCTGTCTCCCTTTCTGATATTTCCCACACATTTCTTCTCCCTTCCCTTATATTCCCTTTCACTATTATTTACATTCCCCAAATGAATGAGAACATATAATGTTTGTCCTTCACCGACTGACTTACTTCACTCAGCATAATACCCTCCAGTTCCATCCACGTTGAAGCAAATGGTGGGTATTTGTCATTTCTAATAGCTGAGTAATATTCCATTGTATACATAAACCACATCTTCTTTATCCATTCATCTTTCGTTGGACACTGAGGCTCCTTCCACAGTTTGGCTATCGTGGCCATTGCTGCTATAGACATCGGGGTGCAGGTGTCCTAAAGATTTAAAAAGTTTTAAGTGATCTCTACACCCAATGTGGAGCTCAAACTCACAACCCCAAGATCAGGAGCCACATATTCCACCAGCTGAGCCAGCTAGGAGGCCCCAAATTTTTTTTAAAGATTTTATTTACTTATTTGAGAGAGAGAGAGAGAGAGAATGAGCAGGGAGAGGGACAGAGGAAGAGGGAGAAGCAGACTCTGCCCTAGGAGGGAGCCTAGTGTGGGACTCGACCCCAGGACCTTGAGATCATGATCTTGAGTTGAAGGCAGTCACTTAACTGACTGAACCACCCAGTGCCCTGATCCCAGGAATGTTTTCCATTCTTTGTGTGCTTGGAAACAAAGATCCACATATATCCATTAGATATTTCAAATATTTTATTATCTTTTTTTGGTTTTCTTAATTCCATGAATCTCTGAGATAGGTTTAAGTGTAGAATTTGCTACTTGTCTCTGTAATTCTATCATTTATTTACTTCTATGTTTTGAAGTTATGTTGTTGAATACATACAAATTCCCAGTTATTATGGCTTCTTGTAATAACATTCCTTTCATTGGTTTAAAACAGAAGCTGCAAAGTTTTTCTGTAAAGAGCCAGATAGTAAATATTTTGGGTTCTGCCAGCTATCCAATCTCTGTAGCAACTATTCAACCCTGCCATTGTAGCTCCAAAGCAGCCACACACAATATGTAAATAAATGAGAGCTACTGTGTTCTAATAAAACATTTTTTATAAAAACAATCAGTGGGTTGGATTGGCCAGTGGGCCACTGTTTGCTGATCCCAAGTATAAAACACAATATTATTCTGTTTAATTTTTAAATTCCATTTTATGTCCTATTTATTCTATTCTATGTTACAATAGCTTTCTTTTGTTGAGAATTTGCCTGATAAATTTTCAATCTATCCTTTTGTTTTCAAACTTCTGTGTTACTTTGTTTTAGCTGTCTCTTATAAACATTGTGCGGATGCATTTCATGTATTTAATTCCAACTATGAATCTGCTTTTTAATTGTTGAGCTAATGCATTATTACACTTATGGTGGTTGCTGATATATTAAAACTTCTTTCTGTACCTCAGTCAGAAAGTTCAGATCTGTCCTACCCCTGGCATCAATCTGTTAGCCATCAAACTCAAGACACAATGGACTTTAACCAAGCCCTAGGTTTACTTAACTCTGTAGAAAACACAGGCCAGGAAATCAGCTCACATGGCAATGTGGACCTCCTCAGGAGTCCAGCAGCTACCCATGCCTATAGGTGCTGGGTCTTCTCCACCTGCCACCCACAAGCAGCACCTCGGCACAGAGTGGTACTCTGTCTCTTAGCTTTCTACTGGTCTTTTATATCATTCCAGTCCGACAGGCACCAGGTCAGCATCTTAACTTACAGCATTTCCAGTCCACAGGTTTTAGAATAATGAAGACAGCTAACGCACCCCTGCTGCATAGCTATCTGTCAAGCATACATGACAAGGGAAAAGGCCTTGAGGCCATGGCCTGACTGGTCCCGTATTGGTAAGGATATAGAGCACCACTTTAGATCTGACAGGTTATTACTCAGGTAGATAGTGAAAGCAAGATTAGCCAAAGTGCCAGGTCCCTGTGGTTCTTGTCCCACACAACAGCTGGGCAGACATGAAATCAAAGGGCCAGATGATGGCAGAGCACGTTGTTGCTAAAGAGCCTGATCTAGGCTGCAGCCGAGCAGTTTCATATTCTGCAGCTTTATTTCAGGGGCTGGGGGACGGGGCAAAGAGCCCCACTCCTCATCAGAACCCAGGGGAAGAGAGGAACTGTCTCAGGATAGCCTCCCAGGGAAGATAGCAGCTCCTCACAAGCCTCCTGTTCTAGGAGAATCCTAAGGTTTCGGGCCAAGACTCAGATCCACTGTGGTTCAGACTTTGCTTTTGCAACCTATGTGGATATGTGCAAGCTGCCATGGCAAGATCTTTCCTCTACTACAGCTCCATCTCCTGGCTTTCATGTATCCACTAAGATCTCTCAGGGGTCCAGGCCACTCCATCAGATACCCACATTAGTTGTGCAGATTGAGGCCTGAGCTTCATTTGTCCCAAGGCAGCATTGGATGAGTGATCATAACGTGACTCCTGGTCAGGTGATCAGGCCCACTGAGAGTACTGGCTGCAGCCAGGCTCCCCATCTGGAGCCAAGCCAGCTGTGTATGTCATTCATCCAGATGCAACAGAGGTGTTGACAACAGCATGCACCCGACCTCACGGAGCCAGCAGAGAGTACAGAACAATGCCATTGTCTATCACCAATACCACTAGAAAGGTTAGCAAGATTAGCAGCCTGTGAAAGGTATAAAAGAGTCCAAGAAAAACAGGATGATACTTCAGGGAATCATATCAGTGAACAGAGAGTCAATCTTTTTGTGTTATCTCAGACGAAGGATGTTCCTTTCTGGAATCAGCAGATGCTGGCAGATTTTGAGAGTTTTCATTTCAAGGTTCTATTGGTCAGCGAAGGTGGTGGTGGCAGCCTGGGTTATGTTGTCAGATGCTCTGCAGATAAGAGCTGAGAGTAATGGTCCCTTCACCCTTGACCCCTGGGGTCTAAGGTGTTCTCTTTTGTGTGTGTGTCGGGGAGGGGGGTGATGGACAGAGGGAAAGGGAGAGAGGGAATCTTAAGCAGACTCCATGGCCAGTGTGAAGCGTGATGTGAGGCTCGATCTCATGACGCTGAGATCATGACCTAAGCCGAAATCAAGAGTTGGATGCTTAACTGACTGAGGCATCCAGGTGTCCCTAAGGTATTCTCTTCTTAATTCAACTTGGTTTAGCAAGAATCTGGTTCTGCGGTCTTCCTTATGTACCATGTGCCAGCCTAGCATGCCTCCCGTCTCCTGCCATGTGGGCCACATCATCACCACTTTAGGAGTTGTCGCTTTATAGTTGTGATCAGACTCTTTCAAGGAGATGGTCTCTGACAGGGCATTCTAAAAGTCACCTTTGGAAGCAGAGAAGTCTGTGGGAAAAGCCTGGCTCTGCCTTTGCCCTTGACTCACAAAGTCCTTCCTCATTGCTGGAAAAATCTCAACCAACCTCTCTAGGTATTTCACATCTCTGCAGCACGTCTCCTAAATCTATCTTTCTGACCTCATCCTCCTATCTCTCCCCCTGTCTTACTCTGCTTTTGCCACACCGGCATCTATGGTATCCCTCAAACATGCCAGCACATTCCTGCTTCAGGGTCTTGACACTTCTCCACCGCCCCCAGATGCCTGCAGAGCTTTCTCTCTGCTTCCTTCACCTCGAAGTGACTTCACCTGCTCTCGCCTGCTCTCCGATCACTCATATAAAAGTGAGATTTCCTTTCCATCTACATGTTTTGCTTCCCCTGCCTGACTTTTCTCCATAACAAACATTACTATCCGAACACTCTACATACCTGTTCCATAAGCACAGAAATCGCGCCTGCTTTTTTCACTGTTGGATCCCCCGCCTCTACAACACGGTGGTAGAGAGCGGATGCTCAGTAAATAAGTGGTGAGTGAACATATTCAATCCAAACCAGTTAAATAAATCCCACTGCACACAGGCCACTCAGTCTTGGGTCACAGCCTTTCCTTGGCCACAGGGCCTAGTCATGGGTTCCAAGCAACACTAAGCAAAAAACATTTATTCAAAGATTCATTCATTCATCCATGCAACAATCACTGAACCCCTTCTCTGTGCCAGGTACTATCATAGGTATTTGTTAATGCAAAGAGTAAGAAAGGGAAAGTCCCTACCTGCATAGACGTCACATTCCAATGAAGAAAACAAACAAATGTGCTTTCCGTAAATTGGGACAGTTGGCCATTTGTGACTGTTGTGCATTGACAAATGGGTTATGGATCACACTGTCTAGTTTTGGTAATGCCAATGCTCACCAGCAAGGGCAATCTGTTAGAAAGATTCCTGCAAAACCCTAGGCAGAAATGTTACTAACTCACCAGCACAAGCCACAGAAAGAAATACTGGGGCTGAAATTTTTCTAGCCTCTAGAGGGCGCTCCTCATCAGCTAAAATAAGAAGCCATGGTGACCACTTTTTGACAACATATTTTAAAACATTTCCTTTAAAAATAAATAAATAAATAAATAAAAAATAAAAAATAAACATTTCCTTTACCTGATTTTGTTGCCAAAAAGTTCACTTATAAAAACCCTTATAGCTGAACACGTAAAAATTTGAAAATATGATTTCCTCATCTACTTATCACTTACTTATCTCCTACCTCCAACCTCCTTAAATTGTATTAGTTGTTAGTGTTCTGGACAAAAGAATTAACTAACAAACTGTTAAAAGTATGAAATGCAGGGAGAAGATGATGATCATTATTGTAAGAGATTTCAACATCAGTAGCCAAAACGAAGGACATAGAGGGACTGGATAAATCATAATCAACAAACAAAAGTCATGAGACACATACAGAACTTTATGTTTTTCAAATAATCATTTATTGCATACATCCACAAAATATTTACAAAGGACAGGCATACACTTGGCCAGCAAGAAAAGTTTAATTTATAAGTATAATCAGTGATCATGTCTAGTTATATCAGAAACAAATTAGTTAAAAATGTTTTAAAGTCTCATCTCATCTTGGAAATTGAGAAAAATCTTTGATGGAAGGCAAAACCAGAATAAAATCTCAAACTGCCAAAAGAATGAAAAGAAAAAGAAGACTACTTTTTCCTTTTTTCTGAAAAGAGACTACTTCTTAACAAAGCCTGGGCTTGGAGGGACAGTCAGCCTCAAATGCCTTCCATTATCAGGAAGAAAGACCAAACATGTAGAAATCCAGTACTCATTCCTCAAATGAATATAAAAACAAAAACAGTAGAAGAATCCAAAAGAAATGAGGACAAAAGAGATAATAATAATAATAATAATAATAATAATAATAATAATAAAAAAAGTTCAAATTCCTGAAACAGAAACCCTTTCCCCCTCAAAAAAAAAAAAATCACAGGAAAGATAAATAAGCCTTAAAGCTGTTATTTGAAAAAGACTAATAAACTAGCTAGACTTCCATTAGCTGGATTTTTTTTAAAGAGAGAGGATAAAATTACACAAGATAGGAAATAAGAGCTGAGGACACGACTACAGATGTGGGGAAAATTAAAATTATTTGGTGAGAATATCCTGTGCAATTTTATCGCTAACCAAATTTGAAAATATTGAGGAAATGGATGATTTCCTAGCAAAATATAAATGATCAAAATCAATCCAAGAAGAGTTGAAAACTTGAATAGATCAATTACGACAGAGGATTATATTTATTGTGTATTAAACACTGCCTGGGAACCAGATGGTTTCATGGCTGAGTCTTATTTAACATTTACAGAGGAGACAATTCCAAATCTATTTAAACCATTCCACATAATAGAAAAAAAAAAAAAAAAGAGGGAAAACTCTCCAATTCATTTCATGAAGCCAACTTAACATTAACACTAAACCTGATAAAGATAGGCCCCAAAAAGAAAGCTAGATAGACCAGGGGTTGGCAAACTTTTCCTGTAAAAGCCAAACAGTCTATATTTAAGGTTTGTGGGCCATACGGTGTCTGTTGCAACTACTCAATTCTGTGCTGGAGCACAAAGGTAGGCACAGACATTATGTAAATAGATGAGTGTGATAGTGTTCCAATAAATCTTTATTATGGACACTGAAATTTGAATTTGATATAACTTTCAATTGTCACAAAATATTATTCTTTTTTTGTTTTTGTTTTTTCCCTCAACCATTTAAAAATGTGAAGACCATTCTTAGGTTGTGGGTTGTACCAAAATGGGCATAGGGCTGGACATGGACTGGTGGGGTGGGGGGGGGCAGGGAGAGAGTAGGGGCATAGTAGTTTGCTGACCAATGTAATAGCACAATATCACTAATCAATATAGATGTAAACATGTGAGATAAGACATTACCAAATAGAATCCAGCAATATGTCAAAAGAATAATACAGTAAGATTAAACAGCTTATTCCAGGAATGGCTTGATAACAGGAAGAATTAGTATATGTCCTTAATGGACAATTTAAAGGAAAAATGAACAGCCTCTTGATCAAATCAATATATGCTAAAGGGATGCTTATAAAGTTCAGCAGCTGATCTTAATAACATTCAGGATAAAACTGTAATAGGAAGAAAGTACTTTAAATTGATGAAAACTCGTTTTATTTTGTTTGAGGCAAATGGCATTCTAAATGGTGGGGGGAAAGAAAACTATTACCAATAAAATCAGGAACCTGACAGGGATGCCTTCTATCATTCCTATTATACATAGGAATGTATACACATAGTGTTTTGGTCCCAGCAAATGCAATAGGATGGGAAACTCAGAATAAATTTTGAAAAGGAGTGGCACCTGGGCGGCTCAGTCAGTTAAGCATCTGCCTTCGGCTTGGGGTGTGATCTCAGGGTCCTGGGATTGAGCCCCATATCAGGCTCCCTGCCCTGTGGGGAGCCTGCTTCTCCCTCTCCCTCTGCCTGCTGCTCCCCCTGCTTGTGCTCTCTGTCAAATAAATGGATAAAAAAATCTTCTAAATTTTTTTTGAAAAGAAGATAAAAATTATTTCTTTTTGCTGCTGATATGATCATATACCTAGGAATTCCAAGAGAATCTAATGAGAAAAAAACAGTCAATGAGAAATAATAGAAAATTTGGTAGGGGACCTGATATAAAATAAATATATAGAAATCATTGGTGTTTCTCTGTATTAAAAGTAACCAAATGGGGGATCCCTGGGTGGCGCAGCGGTTTGGCGCCTGCCTTTGGCCCAGGGCGCGATCCTGGAGACCCGGGATCGAATCCCACATCGGGCTTCCGGTGCATGGAGCCTGCTTCTTCCTCTGCCTGTATCTCTGCCTCTCTCTCTCTCTCTGTGACTATCATTAAAAAAAAAAAAAAAATTAAAAAAAAAATCTTTAAAAGTAACCAAATGGAAATTGGGTTGGATAAAACATTCCATCCACAATAACAACAACAAACTATTAAATATTTAAGAATAAATTAAAGTGTAAGGACAAAAATAAATAAGATAGGACAAAGCAATATAGAAACAAAGTTTTTATCTACTATTGAAACTACATTGTATTAATTTGACTAGATTGTGGTATTTTAAGATGCTAATTGTAATCCTCAGAGTGACACCAACAAAAAAAGATACATAGTAAAGGAAACAAGAAAGGAATCAAGATGGTAAGCTAGAAAATCTAGCATAAAAGAAGGCAGTAAGGGAGAAATTGAAGAAAAAAAAAACAAGGATATGACATATAGAAAACAAACAGCAAAATGGCAGAAGGAAGTTCTTTCTTATCAATGATTACATTAAACAGATTAAAGTCTTCAATCAAAAAGCAGAGGATGGCAGAATAGACTTAAAAATAAAATAAAACAAAACAGGTTGCCTGGGTGGCTCAGTTGGTTAAGTGTCCAACTCTTGATTTCAGCAAAGGTCATGATCTTAGGGTTGTGAGAACGAGCTGCATGTGGGAATGGAGCCTGCATGATTTTCTCCCTCTCCCTCTCTCTCCCACCCTCTCTAAAATTAAAAACAAACAAACAAAAACAACAACACATGGTCCAACTATATTCTGTCTACAAGACACTCTCTTTGCATCCATGAGCACAAACTAGTTGAAAGTGGAAAGACGGAAAAAGATATCCCAGGCAAACCATACCAAAAGAGATCTGGGTAGATATACTAACATCAAACACAATAGACTTTATGACAAAAATTGTACAAGAGACAAAAAATACATTACACAGAGATAAAAGGTCAACCTATCAAGAATATGTAATAATTATAAATACACATGCACATGCCAAGAGCTCCAAAATATAGGAAGCACAACCTGACAGAAATCATGGAAGAAATAGAAATTTCAACAATAATAGTTAGAAACTAATCAATAGATCAATTAGACAAAAGATGGACAAAGAAATAGAAGGTGTGGACATTACTATACAGCAATCAGACCTGACAGATCTCTATAGAACACCCCACCCAACAACAGCAGAATACCCATTCTCCTCGAGGGCATGTTAAACATTCTTCAGGACAGACCATATGTTAGGCCACAAAACAAGTCTCAATAAGTTGAAAAAAAGATTCAAATCATACCAAGTATCTTCTCTGATCAGAATAGAGTGATAATAGAAATATTTATGGATAGCATAATATTAATAAAAATTAATCATTAATAATAGAAGTAAATCTGGAAAACTCACCACTTTGTGAAAATCAAAAATACATTTTTAGGGACACCTGGGTGTCTCAGTCAGTTAAGTGTCTGACTCTTGATTTTGGCTCAGGTCATGATCTCAGGGTCATGAGATCGAGTACTGCAATAGGCTCAGTGCTCAGCTCGGAATCTGCCTGAAGTTCTCTTTCTCTCTCCCTCTGCCCCTCCTCCAGCTTGCACATGTACACATGCTCTCTCTCTTTTTCTTAAATAAATAAATAAATAAAATAAAAAAAAAAACCAAAACCACACTTTTAAGCAACTAATGTGTCAAAATGAAGTCACAAGAAAAGCTCGAAAATACTCTTAATCTTACTTTCAAAAGATTGAAAACAAAAACACAATATCCCAAAATGGATGGGATACAGTAAGAGCAGTACTCAGAGGGAAATGTATAGCTGTAAATGCCTCCATTAAAAAAGAAGAAATATCTCAGGGAGCCTGCTGGCTCAGTTGGAAGAGCTTGTGACTCTTGAACTTGGGGTCCTGAGTTCAAGCCCTATGTTCAGTGCAGAGATTACTTACATAAGTAAACTCTTAAAAAAAATCTCAAATTAATAAACTTCCACTTCAAAAAATAGAAAAAAGTAAATTAAATGCAAAGGAAGCAGAAGGACAGAAATAATAAATATTAGAGCTGAAATGAACAGAATAGAAAATAGAAAAACAACAGGGCACTTGCGTGGCTTAGCTGGTTAAGTATCTGACTCTTAGTTTAAGCTTGGGTCGTGATCTCAAGGTTATGAGATCCAACCCTACGTTGGGCTCCAAGTTCAGCATGGAGTCTGCTTGGGATTCTCTCTCCTTAAGAGCCTCTTCCCTTCCTGTTCATGGTCTCTCACTTTCACTCAAATAAATAAATCTTAAAAAGAAAAGAAAAATAACAGATCAATAAAACCAAAAGCTGATTCTCTAAAAAAAAGACCAAGAGAACTGACAAGCCTTTTGCTAGACTGAACAAGTGAAAAAGATAAAAGACTTGAGTTATAAAAATCAGGAATGAAAGTGAGGACCTTACAAAATAACAAAGATCATAAGAGAACCTTAAAAACAATTGTATGCCAGCAAATTAGATAACCCGGGTGAAATAGGGAATCTTTAGACACACACAAAGAATCAAAACTGATTGAAGAAGAAATAGAAAACCCGAATAGGCCTATAACAAGGAAACAGATTGAAGCAGTCATCTTCCACTAAAGAAAAGCCCAGGACCAGGTGACTTCATCAGTGAATTTTATCAAACATTATAGAAGAACTGAGACCATTCATTCTAACATGCTTCCCAAAAGCAGAATAGAAGAGAATGCTTCCTAATTCATTCTTTGAGGCCAATATTGCCATGACACCAATGTCAGACAAAGATACCATAAGGAAAAAAAAAAAACAAACCTTAAAGACCAATACCAATTATGAGTACAAATGCAAAACTTCAACAAAATACTAGAAAATAAAATCCAAGATACACTGTGACCTAATGGGATTTATCCCAGGAATGCAAGCAAGGCAGTGCAACATAAAAAAATCTACATTAAAAGAATAAAGGGAGGAAAAATCACATGATCATCTTTTTTTTTTTTTTTTTTTTTTTTTTTTTTTTTGCAAAAAGCTTTATTGTCTCCATTTGGTCCACGGATTGGGAAAGGGCTCCAGGATGGTTAAAAAGCTGCCTAGTGGCTGCAAGGAAAGGTTCAGGCACAAGCCCTGGCACAGGGGAGGGCATGGGGGTGCCAGAGGAGCCCCTCAAAGGCTGCTAGTCTCCAGAGGCTCCTAATGGTGCTTGAGAGTTGAGCCTTTTGAAAAATAGTCGCCCAGCCCAGCGTGGGGGCGTGGCCAGCCTGCGGAAGTTAGTCAGGTGGTTGCCCATCTGCTTGATGAATTTCACCTCCTCATCTAGGAAGTGGTTCTCCAGGAATCACACAGATGGGGATCTGCGCGGGCAGAACCCAGGGCATGCAGATCCAGAAAGGTCTGGTTCAGGCTCTTCTCCAGAAGCAGGGTGGCTTCCATGGCGTCCAGGGTTTTCCCCCACTCACCTTGGGACGGCTTCTGCACGTCCTGGAAGAGGGTGCGGTGGCGCGCTGCGCTGGTTTTGCATCTTCAAGAAACGCTCAGCGCCCTCGTGCTTCTCCTCAGCCAACTTGTGGAAGAAGTGGGCCACACCCTCCAGAGCCACATCGTCATGGTCGAAATAGAAGCCCAGAGAGAGGTAGGTGTAGGAGGCCGGCAGATGCATGTTGACCAGGCGGTTAATGGCAGTCTCCACCTCGGTAGAATAATTCTGACGAATCTGGGAGTTCATGGTAGATCTCTGGGACAAGGAATTATTCAAACTTGAGTGTTCACTCTTGGTGGCAGAAGATGGCTCCAAAGGTTACGACTGTTAAAAAGGTTGGAGTGTGGTCGTTGGCTGGTAGAAGGGGCATCCCTGGGCCTGTTCCGTCCAAACACTGTTGAAGCAAGAGATAGATCCTCAGGACCCCAGAATGCACTGCCAATCATCTCAATTGATACAGAAAAAGAATCTGATAAAATCTAATAGCCTTTCATGATAAAAAAAAAATTCAGTAACCTAGGAATAGAAGGAAGTTTCTCAACTTGATAAAGGGCAGCTATGAAAAACCCACAACTGACATACTTAATGGTGAAAGACTGAAAGTTTTTCCTCTAAGATGAGGAACAGACAAAGATATCTGCTTTCATCACTGCTATTCAACCTTGTACTGGAAGTATTAACCAAGGCAATTAAGCAAGAAAGAGAACTAGAATGTATCCAAACTGGAAAAGTAGAAGTAAAACTATCTCTACTTGCAGATGACATGATCTTACATAGATAAAATCCTAAAGAATCCACCAAAAAATTATTACAGCTAATAAATTAATTAAGCAAAGTTGCAATCTATAAAATAAAATGCACAAAAATCATTTGTATTTCTATATGCTACCAATGGAAAATTCAGGAATGAAATTAAGGAAACAATTATATTTATAGTAGCATCAAAAAGAATAAAAATACTTAGGAATAAATTTAACCAAGCAAGTGCAGGACTTGTACACTTCAACTTAAACTATAAAATATTGTTTAGTTCCTTGAAATTAAAGGAGACCTAAATACATGGGAAGATATCATGTGTTCATGAGTCAGAAGACTTACTATTCCCCAAACTGATTATAGAGTCAGTACAACACAGTCTTTCATACCTGCTGCTTTTTTTTTTTTTTACAGAAATGGAAAGCTAATTTTCAAGTAATAAGGAATTACAAAGGTCTCAGAATAACCAAAATAATCTTGAAAAAGATAAAGTTGGAGGACAAAAATGTCTTAATTTGAAAACTTACTGCAAAGCTATGGTAATCAAGATGGTGTGGTATTGGCATAAGGACAGGCATGTATCAATGGATTAGAATCGAAAGACCTGAAATAAACCTATAGATCTATGTTCAACTGATTCAACAAGGCTACCAAGACTCAAGGGAAAGTATAATCTCTTCAACAAATGGTGCCAGGACAACAGGGTAACCCCCAGCAAAAAAAGCATGGAGTTGGACTCTTATCTCACAGCATATACAGATATTAACTCATAACTAACTGAAGTCCTAAAAGTAAGAAATAAAACTATAGAACTCTTAGAAGAAAATACAGGAGTAATACTTCATGACCTTGGATTTGGCAGTGGATTCTTAGCTATGACACCAAAGCACAAGCAACAGAAAAAAAATAGATAAATTGGATGTCACCAAAATTAGGAACTGCTGCACATCAAAAGACATTATGACGAAAGTGAAAAGACAACCTACAAAATGGGAAAATTATTTTCAAATCATATATCTGATAAGGACCAAGTGTCTAGAATATATAAAGAGCTCTTACAACTCAACAACAAAGAGACAAGCCATTTTAAAAGTGGCCAATGCACTTGAATAGGCATTTCTCCAAAGAAAACTATATAAATGCTCAAAGGCACATGAAAAGATGTTCAACATCATGTTGCATCATTTATCTCAGGAAAATGCAAATCATAACCCCAATGAGATGCCATAATTTTTAAAAGTGGGAAATAACAAGTGTTGGCAAGCACGCAGAGACTGGAAGGAATGTAAAACAGTCTGGCTGCCGTGGAAAACAGTTTGGTGGTTCCTCAAAAAGTTAAACATAGAATTTCTACACGACCCAGCAATGCCACTCATGGGTTTATAACTAAAAGAAACGAGAACAGGTGTTCAAACCAATACTTGTACGATGCTCAGAGCAGTACTATTCAGAACCACCAAAGAGTGAAAACTACTCAGATACCTGCCAATTTATGAATGGATACATAGAATGTGGTCCCTCCAGTCCCACATGGAAGTACTGACACATGGATGGACCTTGAGAACATGCTAAGTTAGAGAAGCCAGTTGTAAGAGGCATGTAGTCTCTGATTCCATTGATATGAAACATCTGGAATAGACAAATCCATAGAAACTAAAAACAGATCTGTAGTTGCTAGGGCTGGGGTGACAGAGGTGATGGGAAGTGACTGGGTAATGGGTACATAGTTTCTTTCTAGGGGGGCAAATTAGAATTTAAAAAAGTTGAAGATAGAAACCGGAAGCAGATAATGGTGATGGTTTTACAACATGTAAAAGCATGAATATAAAAGAGACTAGCAGGTTTTTCCAGGGACTTCTAAGGAAACAAAGCCAGAATATTCTGGCAACAACCCAACCAGGCCAGAGTTGGGATAGGGGAGAGATCCACAAGGAAGAGTGGGATCTGCATCTTGACTGTGGCAATCTGGCCCAGATGGACTGAGCCTCAGAGCACTGGCCACACCTCCAGCCTGTGGATCCCTTCTGCACAGTCCAGCAGATTAGGCTGCAAGTGGATGGATGCCCCATGCCAGGACCAACAGCTTAGCGCAGAGATGAAGGCCTTGGAGAGGCTGATACCAGCGCTCTGCTCACCCAGCCTGACAGCCATTAAGTGAGGCCATAGGGCCTGATGCTGAGGGCTTTTTAACATGATGCAAAGGTCGTTGTGTCGTCGACAACGGGGCCAGAACTTGTGAGATGCCCCAATGGCCAGTGCCACAGCCATGAAAACCATGAGAATATATAAAAACAGGAGTCACAGACAGTGCAGAGCCCAACAGGCAGTGGGCACCCAGCAAACCCTCAGGTAGAACAATGAAAGCACACACACTCTAAAGCCAGAGCCAGAATGGCCTTCCAAGTCCCCAAGGACTCCCAGCATCTCTGCATCACCTGCGTCTGCACTTCCGGTCCTATCTCTGAATCCTAGAAACACAGCTTTCTGTAGGCTCCCAGGAGACCTGGCTACACTAGTGCATTCTTACACACGGCAGGGCAGACCTGGGTTTTGTGGCCTGAAGCTTACATAATTTGGAAGGCCGACTCGAAGGAATAGAATACAAAATTGCAGGCTTAAAATTAGGCAAGTGAATATATAGGACAAATAAAGAAATCACAACAAATTGTAAATTTTCAGAAGTTGCCAAATACCAAAGCATAACATAATGTTTATATGAGCTCACTGCCCCACCTCTGTCATGTTTTCCAACATTTTTTTTTTTTGCGGCATAACCTTTGATTACTTCTTCATGTGATGATCCTTGCAGTATCATTTTTGATAAAAAAAATTTGTTTATTATGGATGCTCTGGATGCATAAAATGTGATTTTTCATGTCGACTTACACACTGTGCATAGTTGCCCCCCACTAGCTGCTGCCCTGAAACCAGAGATTGTGATCAATTCTCCTTCAAAAAATTCACCCCAAAATAAGAAAAAAGGATGGTATGTTTATAATTGTCTCACTGTATTATCGAATATATTCTTGACAAGACAGAACTTCAGTTTTCCCCAGGCGTCAGTGAGAAGAGAATCATCCGTTTATGGTTTTATGTGTCTGATAACAGGAAGAACTCTTTACAGACCAGCTTTTGTCTCCGTACTTTTCAAACCCCCCTCTTCCTCCCCCGCCCACCTACTTCTGGTGCCAGGCGCTGTAGGACATGTTCATATCACCAAAGCAGCTGGTGTCCTCGCATCTTCACACCATGACACAGGAACTGGGAGGAGCATTCCCGGAAGCCATCTCTAGTGGGATGGCCAGCGAGGATGGATCTATTCCCAGGGGTGACTGTGAACCACAGAAATCTGCCTCATTTAACCCAAACTAAGTATGCATCTCCTAACTCTGCTGCTCCTTAGTGATAGCCCAGAAGAGGCTGTGGCCTGTTCCACACCACCCTTTAGATGGGCAACAGAGAGTCAGAGACAGGGAGACAGAGGCCTTCTATTGCAGCTAAAAGATCTTGCTTCCACAAATCTTACATGAAATCATACTAGCCCATGAACGCAGTGCCTGGGGGCCCTCCCATGGCTCTGACACAGAAACTTCTGGAAATCCAAACTGGCTATTGGTATCCCTAAAGGAGAGCCCCTCAGTTGAAGGAAAGTTGTGTGAATCTCTCTTTGCTGCCACCAGCAGGAGCAGAAAGAAGTGACTAGAAGATGTAGAAAGAGCAAGACTTAAGATGCTAGTTAGGTCTGAGAAATATGCTGCAAGCAAGAGATGATGGCAGGCCCCCCAAAAGGACAGGAATCAACAAGTGAGGGGACTGGCCAATCTGTAAGGAGATACGAGCAAGAGAAGAGAGGAGAGAGATGTGGGAAAAATGCGTATGATGGGACCTGCTGAGGGGGAGACTTGTGTGCAGATGGGCGGAGTCTCATGGGGGGTGACTAACAGTTGAGGGCGGGGCTCCAGACTCAGGTGGCCTGATGGAGGAGTGGACTCTGAAGACCAGGGCCATGGACACACAAAATGTGAGTAAGGCCCCCACGGGAGGGGTCTGCCCGGCGGATACTGAGCAGTGACGACAGAGGAGCGGGAGACTGGAAATAAGATGGATGGGCCTGGAAATGAGAGGGCAGGGCCACTTGTCCCAGGCTCCCTTTCTTCCCAGCCCCACAGACAGGGACAGCAAGGAGAGGGTACCCCACTGAGCATCTCCGTGTTCTTCCCTCCCCTGATCAGTTAGAGAAGGCAGCCATAAAGATTCAGTCTTGGTGGCGTGGCAACACGGTGCGCCGGACGTTACTGCACGCAGCTCTCAGGGCCTGGGTCATCCAGTGCTGGTGGAGGTCGATGCAGGCCAAGATGCTGGAGCAGAGACGGCGCCTGGCACTAAGACTCTACACCTGCCAGGAGTGGGCAGTGGTGAAGGTGCAGGCACAGGTTCGAATGTGGCAGGCCCGCAGACGGTTCCTCCAGGCACGCCAAGCGGCCTGCATCATCCAGTCTCACTGGCGCTGGCATACCAGCCAGACCCGGGGCCTGATCCGGGGCCGCTATGAGGTCAAAGCCAGCCGGCTGGAGCTTGACATCGAAATCCTCTTGACCTAGGGCGCTAGCAGAGCCAAGGAGACTGGATCTCTCTTCCAATAAAAACACTTACTGACCACAGTCTTGCCCTTTGGAAATTAGACCCATAAAAGAGGGATCAAAAAAAAAAAAAAAAAAAGAGGGATCAGTCCCTCGGTAATGGTCTAGAGCCCATCCCAGGGCACGCCACCCTAGGCCGTTGCACCTACTGCAAACCTGAGCCATCCTGCCCCCAAAAGAGACTCCAGGGCCCAGGATAGGCTCTGACACCTCAGCCAGCCTGGTCCCAGCTCTCTCCACAAGCAAGGTTAGGTACTGGGCTTTATTTTTCTGTACCCCTCCTCAGGCTTCTCCATTTAAGGTAGGACACCAGAGAGTCAGGCTGAAGCTAGAGCCAGCTGGGAAGGCCAGGATTCCACCGCCCCGTGCTGGGCAGGACCCTCAGGGCCAGTGCAGCACTTGGCAGGGAGCCAGGAGGACAGGGCACCCCACTGAGCAACAGTAGGCCAGGCACTGTGCCTCACTTGGGGGATAGTCAGCCAGAGCCAGCCCCTGGGGGAAGGCCAGGGCAGGAGCTGAGGAGCAGCAGCTGTGCCTGCTGCTTTAGCCCTAGGGGCTGAGACAAGGCTTCCCTCCTCTCTGCTGGCTACTTCCTGGGAGAATCAGGCTCAGTGGGGGAGGGGACAGAAAGCCCAGAGAGGTGGGGCTGAGGAAACAAGTGGAGGGAGCCTAGGGGTGGGCAAGGGGAAGGGCTGTCCTTATGCCACGGAAGTCTTTGGTTTGGGGATACAACCTCTAAATCTTACTGCATCCTTAGAAGCAGCTGTTCTGGCATCCTCTCAAGACTGGGACCTGTATTTGCCCCAATCCCCCTACAGACTGCCATACCCTCTGCAAGGCTGGCCTCAAAGAGGGCCGATGGGCCCTTGCTGGCGGAGTCTCCTGTTAACTCAGCATCTGGGCTCAGCCTTCTGTGTACCAGTCTCTCACAGCCTCTGCTTTGGTGCTCAAGGTCCCTCAGATGTTTGTCTCCCAACCTGCCTCCCAGAAGCCTGAGGCACATGACCTTCCTTAGGGGTCTGCGATAGGTGGCCTTGCCAGAGGGGTGGGAGGACCAGTTGGAGAGAGGTACAGAAGTCAGAGGTCCTCATGGGCCTTGCAGCTATGTAAGGCTTTTCTTTCCCTCAGCAGTGTGTGTTGTGTGTGGCTCAGGGAAAGGTGTCTCCAGAACAGCTGTGGCAGGCATGGAGAACCAGAGATTAGTCTGACACCCATCACCTTCAGTAGCTGAAGGTGGCAATGATGCACCCAGGTACCTTGCTCTTCCAAAGGAGCCCCTTCAGGAGCTTTGGACACAGCTCTCGCCTGCCTGCCTTGCAAGAGTGAGTGGTAGACTAGTTAGGTCTACATGCTGAACATGATGGAATCCTGCATGAACATCCCTGCAGGTGCCACCCCTGGAATCCTCTGAGACACAAAACATACCAATGCCTGGGCCCACCCAGAGATTCTGCTTTAACTGGTCTGGGGAGAGGCCTGGACATTGGAATTCAATGTGCAGCCATGATTTGGAAACTAGAGTTAGGTAATAAAGTGGCCACTGGGTTCATGTGATCCCACCTGGGGATATTGATGCAGAATCCCAAACTGCTTGCCAGGCTCAAGATAATTAAGGCTTTCCACTCTGTGATGAGCTAAAAATGCAAAGTTAAAACAGGGATTCAGAGGGAGAGCCACTTTGGTGAAAAACTTTTGAAAGCAGGAAAACACAGGTAGCTGGGGGTTGGGACAGGGAGAGGCTTTTGCGGTAAAACAGGTACGGCCTCTTGTCCCTGGTGACAGGACCCCAGGAATATGGCACTATTCCTGTGTGAGCAATGGAGACTTAGGGGCCAGCCCAAGAAGGCTCATCCAAGGTCTTGGGTTCCCCTCTGATGGCCAGGGGATCTTGTGACCTGGATGTGGTCTGGACCTGTGGGTGTTGGGCCCCAGACAGAGGAAGTGAAGGAGACATAGGATGGGAGTCCACAGAGAGGATCCCCTTTAGCAGTCAGATCTGTAGCTAGAGTTGGCCTGGATAGGTGGAGCCACCTATACGTCCTCAGCAGAGGTGAGGCTGCAGGTGGGGCTTTCAGAGGCAGACCCCTCAGACCCTCACAAACCCTCCCTTCTCTTCCTCACTGTCATTGAGAATTGAGCTACAGAAGTAACTCTCCCTGAGAATACACTGAAACAGTAGAAGTGAGGATGGTGAGAGGTAGGGGAGGTGCAGGGAGGGAGGATGCTTGCAGTCTTGGGGCAGGAGTGGGCATGAGGGCACTCTGGGGCACTCTGTATCCCCATCCTTGATCCTCCTCCAGGAGACATTGTGTCCCCAAGAGATATGTGACCTAGGCCTGATCAACAAATATATATATATATATATATATATTTAAATATGATAGTCACAGAGAGAGAGAGAGAGAGAGGCAGAGACACAGGCAGAGGGAGAAACAGGCTCCATGCACCGGGAGCCCGATGTGGGATTCGATCCCGGGTCTCCAGGATCGCGCCCTGGGCCAAAGGCAGGTGCTAAACCGCTGCGCCACCCAGGGATCCCCAACAAAGAAATATATTGACCCTCAGACTGGCCCAGCATACTGGGCCCCTAAGAAGATAGTTGAGCAAGTGCCCACTTGCTCCCTCTTAAGCCCACCCCACCCTCTTAAGCTCCTCACTTGATACATCTCCAACCTCAGTTCTGATCCCACTATTCAGGGTTTCCATCCTACCTTGTCTTTTGCTTCTCTCTGTCCCACATGGCAAGCCCAAAATGAGATGGCACTGCGCAATTTGAAGCTCTACAGTAACACTACAGCAATCAAGACAGTGTGGTATTGTTGAAAGAACAGACAAATAGATCAATGGAACAGAAGAGAGAGACCAGAAATAGACCCACACAAATATAATCAACTGAACTTAGAAAAAGGAGCAAAGTCAAACTTATGGAGAAAGTTTTTTTCAATGAATGATATTGAAAAAACTGGATATCCACATGCAAAAAACAAGTGAAGCTAGATACAGACCTTACACCCTTCATAAAAATTAACTCAAACTATATCACAGAAGTATAATACTCTTAAAGCCATGAAAGAAATAACTGACAAGTTGGACTTCATTAAAATAAAAACTTCTGTTCTGCAAAAGACACAGTTGAGAGAATGAGAACACAAGCCACACAAACTGGAAGAAAGTATTTGCAGACACATCTGATAAAGATTTGTTATCTAAAAATACAAAGGACCCTGACAGCTCAACAATAAGAAAATGAACAACTCATTAAAAAATTAAGAAAAGACCTGCTGAGCAGATATTTCACCTGAAAAGATGTACAGATGGCAAATTAGCTTATGAAAAGATGTGCACCATCATATGTTATTAGAGAATTGAAAATTAAAAATGAAATAACCGTATATATCTATTAAGAAACACTGACAATGGGCAGCCCAGGTGGCTCAGAGGTTTAGCACTGCCTTCAACCCAGGGTGTGAGCCTGGAAACCTGGGATCGAGTCCCACGTTGGGCTCCCTGCATGGAGCCTGCTTCTCCCTCTGCCTGTATCTCTGCCCCTCTCTCTCTCTCTCTGTGTGTCTCTCATGAATAAATAACATCTTTAAAAAACAAAACCCAAACCAAAACAAAAAAGAAACACTGACAGCACCAAATGCTGAGATGTGGAGCAACAGGAATGCTCATTCAGTGCTGGTGGGAATGCAAAATGGCAGAGCCACTTTGGAAAACAGTTTGGCAGTTTAATACAAAACTAAACTAGGCTCCCCATATGATCCAGCAATTGAGCTTCTTCCAATTTACTCAAGTGAGTTGGAAAACATGTCTACACAAATCCTGCATATAAATGTTTACAGCAGTTGTATTCATAATTGCCAAAAATTGAAAGCAACCAAGAAGTCCTTCCAATGGGTAAACTGGTAAACTTATTGCAGTACATCCACACCACAATGGAATATTTAGTGACAAAAAGAAATGACCTCTCAAGCCATGAAAAAGACATGGAGGAAACCTAAATGCATACTGTGAAGTTAAAGTGGTCTGGAAAGGCTACCGATTACATGATTCCAACTATATGACGCTCTGGAAAAGGCAAACTATATAGAGAGTAAATGGTTGGCAGGTGTTTGGTGGGAGGAATGAGGGATGAATAGGCGAAAAACAGAATTTTATGGTATTTAAACTATTCTGTATGATATTATAAATGAAGATACACGAAATTATGTATTTGACAAAAATCATAGAACTACATACACAAAGTGACCTCTAATGTAAATTATGGACCTTAGTTAATAATAATATATATCAGTTTGCCATTTGTAATAAATGTACCATATTAATGCGAGATGTTAACAATAAGTTGAACTGTATGCAGCAGGATGGGGAACAGGGAGCCCATGGGCACTCTATTTTCTGCTCAATTTTCCCATATACCTAAAACTGCTCTAAAATGAAAGTCTATTAATAAAAAATAAAAGGCAAAATGATTAGAACAAAAGTACTAAATGCTGTCTGCATTTTTAAACAGCCTGATTATGTACATAGAAAAGTCATAAAGAATCTACCCCCCCCCAAAAAAAAGAATCTACCCCCCAAACTACTTGAATATATGAGTTTAGAACAGTCATGGGATACAGTGTCAATATGCAAAAATAAATTGTCCAAAGAAGATATACTTTCATGGCCAACAGGCACATGAAAAGATGTGCAACATCACTAGTTATTAGGGAAATGCAAATCAAAATGACATATCACTTCATTACCATTAAGATGATTTTCATTAAAAAAACGAACAACAAAAAAACAAAATAACAAATGTTGGCAAGGATGTGGAGAAATTGGAACACTTGTACATTGCTAGTGGGAATGCAAAATGGTACAGCTGTTGTAGAAAAATGGTATGACAATTCTCAAAATATTAAAAATAGAATTACCATCTGACCCAACAAGTCCAATTCTGGATATATACCCGAAAGAAGTGAAAGAAGAAATTCAACAGATACTTGGCACACATGGTCATAGCAACATATCCACAAGAACCAAAAGTGTCCATTGATAGATAAATGCATAATCAAAATGTAGCACATATAGAATGTTATTCCACCTTCAAAAAGAAGGACATTCTGACATATTTTACAATACGAATGACCCTGAGGACATAAGGCCAAATGAAATAAGTCAGCCACAAAAGAACAAACACTATGATTCTTCTTATATGAAACTTCTAGAGTAGTCAAATTCATAGAGACAGAAAGTAGAATGGTGTTTGCCAGGGGTAAGGGGAGGAGGGAATAGGAAGTTAGTGTTTACTGAGTACAGAGTCAGATGGAGAAGATGGTGGTGATGGTTATGTAACAATGTAATGTATTTAATGCCATAGAAATGTACTCTTAAAAACAGTTAAGATGGCAAATTTTATGTCATGTATATTTTACCACAGTAAAAAAGTAAGTTGTATCTTTTTTTTAAGATTTTATTTATTTATTCATGAGAGACACACACAGAGAGAGAGGCACAGACACAGGCAGAGGGTGAAGCAGGCTCCATGCAAGGAGCCCGACATGGGACTCGATCCCGGGTCTCCAGGATCACACCCTGGGCTGAAGGCGGAGCCAAACCGCTGAGCCACCTGGGCTGCCCAAGTAAGTTGTATCTAACAACAAACTGCAAACTGAAATTAAATAAGCATTTCCAATAATATCCAAAAAATCAAATGCAGGGGCACCTGGATGTCTCAGTTGGTTAAGCATCTGACTTCGGCTCAGATCATGATCTCAGAGTCCAGAGACTGGGCCAGTTATCAGGCTCCATGCTCAACAGAGTCTGCTTGTCTCTGTCCCTCTCCCTCTGCCCTTCCCCCCCCCCACTTGTTCTCTTTCTCTCTCTCTCTTTCAAATAAATAAATAAAATCTTACAAAAAATAAAATGCCTGGGGTGCCTGGGTGGCTCAGTGGTTGAGCATTTATCTTCAGCTCAAGGCATGATCCTGGAGTCCTGGGATGGAGTCCCACATGGAGCTCCCAGAGGGGAGCCTGCTTTTCCCTCTGCCTATATCTCTGCCTCTCTCTCTCTGAGTCTCTCATGAATAAATAAAATCTTTAAAAAAAAATCAAACAACATAAATAGAAGACTCCTACACTGAAAAGTACACATTGCTGAGAGAAATTAAAGAAGACTGAAATAAATGAAAAGATATGCCATATTCATGAACTTAATGACAATATTGTTAAGATTATAGTTTCCCACAAATTGATCTATATATTCAATGCAATTCCAAATAAAATTCCATATTGTTTTTGTAAAACTCAAAAAGCTTATTCTAAAACCTATGTTGAAATGCAAAGGACCTAGTACAGCCAAGACAATCTTAAAAAATATAAAATAAAACTGAAGGACTTACCTGACCTGACCTCAAGATTTACTATAAAGCTACAGTAATTAAGACAGTGTGGTGTTTAGTAAGGTAAAAAATAGAAATCAATGAGACAAAATTGAATCCAAGAATAGTCCCGCCTATTTATGGTCAACTAATTTTGTAATTAGTTGACCAATTATAGTGGCACCCTGTGAATGCCAATATAATTCAGTGAGGAAAGTAGAGTTTTTTCAACAAACAGTGCTGGAACAACTGAATATCTATAAGGATTAAAGCTAATATTGATTCCTATCTCATATCACATGCAAAACTTAATTCAACAAAGATCTAAGTCCCAAATGTATGAGCTAAAAGTGTAGTTTCTAGAAAAAAAAGCAGGAGTGGAGCAATATCAGTGAAAATGATAAAGCAGGTAGCTCCAGGAGCCCATTTCTCCACAGAAACATAAAAAAATCAAACAAAAACTATTACAACCAACTTTATCAGCACTCTGGAAAAATAGTCAAAAGTTTACAGCAACCAAATGAATGCTGAGTATAGGAAAAAGGCAATTAATTAACTTTTTTTAAAAGTATGTTCCATGCCATGGAGCCCAACACAAGGCTTGAACTCATAACCCTGAGATCAGGAACTGAGCTGAGATCAAGTGTCAGATCCTTAACCGACAGAGCCTCCCAAGCACCCCAAAGAAAAATACAGTTTAAAACCAGTAGGAAGATTTTGTGGAATTTTTACTTGCCATTGTTCTATTCCCCTGTCTTCAGAATGAGGGCTGTCTTGAAGATGGCAGTCCACATCCTCAGTGTGAGACATGGTTACTGATTCCAGAGCAGAGCAGACCATATTCCCATAGAATTGTGTTTGCTGGTCTAATATGTCCAGGTATTATGAAGATGAATGCAATGCAATTGCTTTTGGTTTGCCTATTTCAGAGCTCATTTGGGGTGGAAAAGCAGTAAGCATTCCTGTAACAATGTAAGGCAAATGAACAACTTCAGCTGCTTGGGGGGAAAGATTATAGTTTAGGCATACAGGAGAGTGCTAAAAGCCTCACAGGAAAATCAGGGGATAGTTTATTTCAGAGATTAGGACATTCAAAGTGCTTGTGTATACTGGGAGATTTAAAAAGCTGTGTTCTTGACCAGGGCAAGACATATGCTCAGAAAATACCTGCAAAGACCTGAAGCTTTCATGTCTCTCTGATCTCTAAGCTAAGTGCAAGCTGGAAGTGAAGGCTAAGACAGAGTTCTAAATGGCATGGCTAAGTGTTGGAGGAGTGTCCGGTGCAGAAAGATTTGCAAAAAAACAGGAGAGTTCTTTTTCCTATCTTTGTTTCTTCTCTCTCCTGGCATTCAAGAAATTTTCTAATAGATCACTAGCTGAACATAGTTAAAGGAAGACAGACTTTAGAGACCATATATTAAAAAGAACACAGACCCAAAATAATAATTTAGAAAAGTCACTAACCAAACAACTATAGCCCACTATAAGCCACAAAAAGACAACTTGGAGAGAGAGAAGATTCTGATTTCCAGAGTTACCACATTATAATCAAAATGTCTAGTTTTCAATGAAAAAGTTATAAAACATGCACAGAAACAGGAAAGTATGACCCATTCACAGGAAAAATGAATAGAAATTGTCCCTGAGGAAGCACAGACATTGAACCTCCCAGACAAAGACTCTAAATCAACTATCTTAAATATTCTCAAAGAGCTATAGGACACCATGGACAAAGAGATAACAGAAACTAGGACAACAATGTGTGAACAAATAGGGAATATTGACAAAGAAACAGAAATTATAAAAAGGAACCCAACAGAAATTCTGGAGTTGAAATATACAGTAACAAAAATGAAAACTACAAGAGGGTTTCAACAGCAGATTTCAGCAGGCAGAAGAAAGAATCAGTGAACTTGAAGATAGGCCAGTCAAAATTATCCAATCTGAAGAGAAGTAAAAAGAGAATGGAGAAAAATGAATAGAGCTTAAGAGAATGAGCCATCATCAAAAGTACTAAAACATTCGTAATGGGAATCCCAGATTAAGAGGAGAGAGAAAAGGGGGGCAGACAGAATATGAAGACACAATGGCTGAAAACTTCCCAAATTTAATAAAATACAATAATCTAAATATCCTAGTTCAATGGTACTCCAAGAAGAATAAACATAAAGAAACCCACACTGAGACACTTTATAATTAAATTGTCTAAGGCCAAAGAAAAAAGAGGATCTTAAAATTAGCAAAAGAAAAATTCATCTTGCATAAGAGCATAAAATAAAATTAATAAAATTGTAGATTTCTCATCAGAAACCAGGGAGACCAGGGACACCTGGGTGGCTCAGTGGTTGAGCATTGGCCTTCAGCTCAGGGCATGATCCCAGGTCCAGGGATTGAGTCCTGCACTGGACTTCCTGCAGGGAGCCTGCTTCTCCCTCTGCTTATGTCTCTGCCTCTTTTTCTGTGTCTCTCATTAATAAATAAATAAATAAATAAATAAATAAATAAATAAATAAAATTGTAAAAATAAGAAAAGAAAGAAAGAAACAAACAAACCAGGGAGACTAGAAGGAGTGGGATGATAGTTTTAAAGGGCTAAAAGAAAAATCTGTCAACCAAAAATTCCATATTTAGGAATGAAGGAGAAATTAAGACATTCCCAGAAAGCTGAAAGTGTGCGTCACAAATAGACTCTCCTATAAGAAATCTAAAGGTTGTATTTCAGATTGAAATGAAAGGACACTAGACAGTATCTTAAAACCATACCAAGATATAAAGAACTCCAGTAAAAGTAACTACACACTTAAAAATAAAAGCTAGTATTATTGTGTGGGCCTTTTTAAAAATTTGTAGCTCTTCTTTTTATTTCCTATATTATTTAAAAGACAAACGTATGAAAGATAATACATTTATGTAAATGAACACAATGCATAAAGATAAAATTTGTGGCAATAACAACTTTGGGGGAATGGAGCTTTCTGGACATAATATTTGTATGTTACTAAAGCTAAGTTGCTATCAATTCAAGTTAAATTGCTATAGGGGCACCTGGGTGGCTCAGTGGTTGGGTGCCTGCCTTTGGCTCAGGTCATGATCCTGGGATCCAGGATCAAGTCTCTCATTAGGTTCCCTGCGAGGAGCCTCTCCTTCTGCCTGTGTCTCTGCCTTTCTCTCTCTCAGTCTGTGTCTCTCATGAATGAATGAATGAATCAATCAATCAATAAATCTTTTTAAAAAACAAAGTAGATTGTTATAAATTTAGGATGTTAATAGCCATTTCTTCATAACCATTAAGAAAATATCTTTTTAAGGGATCCCTGGGTGGCGCAGCGGTTTGGCGCCTGCCTTTGGCCCAGGGCGCGATCCCGGAGACCCGGGATCGAATCCCACATCAGGCTCCCGGTGCATGGAGCCTGCTTCTCCCTCTGCCTGTGTCTCTGCCTCTCTCTCTCTCTCTCTCTCTCTCTCTCTGTGACTATCATAAATAAATAAATAAAAATTTAAAAAATATATTTTTTTAAGAAAACACCAAAAAATGGGGCACCTGGGTGGCTCGGTTGGTTAAATGTCTGCCTTTGGCTCAGGTCATGATCCCAGGGTCCTAGCATCGAGCCCCAGGTCGTGAGGCTCCCTGCTCAGCAGGGAGTCTGCTTTTTCCTCTCTCTTGCCCCTTCACTTCTTGTGCTTATGTTCTCTCTCTCAAATAAATAAAATATTTTTAAAAATACATAAAAACAAAGGAGAAGGAAATCAAAATAGTACATACACAAAAATCAATTAAATACAAAAGAAAACAATGGAAGAAATGAGAGTAAGAAGAGTATAAGAGATGCAGAAAACGCATAACAAGGAAATGTAAATTATTCCTCATCAGTAAATGTAAATGGATTAAATTCTACAATTATAAGGCAGATATTGGAAGAATGGATTTCAAAAAACATGATCCATCTATATGCTATCTATAAGAGACTCACTTTAGATTTGAAGACAGAAGAATTGAAAGTAAAAGAATGGAAAGATCAATTCCATCCAGATAGTAATGAAAAAGCTCCAATGGTCACACTATTACTGTTATAAAATGTCTATATTAAAAAGAAATATCTCAAATTAAACAACCTAACTTTAAAAAATAAATAAATAACCTAATTTTACATCTTGTAGGACAAGAAACAGAAAAAACAAAAGGACAAAAAACAGAAAAAACTTAGGCAGTCCTGGTGGCGCAGTGGTTTAGCGCCGCCTGCAGCCCAGGGTGTGATCCTGGAGACACGGCATTGAGTCCCATGTAAGGCTCCCTGCATGGAGCCTGCTTCTCCCTCTGCCTGTGTCTCTGCCTCTCTCTTTATTTATTTATTCATGAGAGACCTCTCATGAATAAATAAATAAAATCTTAAAAAAAAAAAGAAAAAGAAAAAACTAAACCCAAAGATAGCAGAAGGAAGAAAATAATAAAGATAAGAGTGGAGATAAATGAAACAGAATAGGAAAATAATAGAATCAATAAAACAAAAAGTGGTTCTTTGAGAAGATTAAAATTGACAAACTATTAGCTAGACTTATCAAGAGAAAAAAAAATATATATATAACTAAAATTTTAAAAAAGAAAATGAGTCCATTACTACTGACTCTAAAGATAAAGAATTATACCCCAGTGGTGGGCTTGCTGTCACAGACCCATAGCAGTCCCACCCACCAGTGGACCTGGCCGGAGCTCTGCTCACACCCCTGATAGTGGACCCACACACACCAACACAATAAAGTAGTAGATGTTAATACCCCATTCTCAGTAATAGATAAATCATCCAGACAGAAAATCAATAAAGAAAGAGCAGAACTGAACAACGCTACAGACCAAATGGATATAATAGGCATATGCAAAACATTCCCTTCAATGGCAGCAGCATATTCATTCTCCTAAAATGCACACTGAATATTCTCCAGGATAGATCATATGCTAGGTCACAAAACAAATCTTAATGAACTGAAGAAGACTGAACTCATTCCAAGTATCTTTTCCAATCACAGTGCAATGAAAATAGAAATCAACAACAGAAAGAAAAGGGGAAAATTCACCAACACATGGAAATTAAACAATGAACTCTTAACCATTGGACCAAAAAAGAAATTAAAAAAGAAGTTAGAAAATATATTAAGAGACAAACAAAAGTGAAAAACATCACATACCGTATATTTTATGAGATGTAGCAAAAGCAGTTATAAGAAGAAAAGTTATAGCAATAATGTCTACCTAAAATAGAGGATCTCAAACAACCCAACTTTATAACCCAAGGAACTAGAAAAAGAATAAACTAAACCCATAATTAGTAGAAGGAAGAAAATATGTTAAAGTAGAAATAAATGAAACAGAGAATAGAAAAACAATGTAAAAATTGATGAAACTAAATCTTGTTTTTTTTTAAGATAAACAAAATCAACAAATCCTTAGCTAGAATAATTAAGAAAAAAATTAATTCAAATAAATAAAATTATGGGTAAAAGAGGATACTTTACAAATGGTGCTATAGAAATGGAATCATAAAGGACTATTATGAAAATTTACATGCTAACAAATTGGACAACACACAAGAAATGAAAAAATTCTAGAAACATAAAATCTATCAAGACTGAACCAAAAAATGGCCTGTACAAACAGGGTGGCTAAAGCAGCAATCAAAAACACTCCAAAAATAAAAGTCCAGAACCAGATAGCTTCATGGGTGGAGTCTACCAACATTTAAATAAAAATTAATAACAATCCTAAACTCTCACAAATTTGTTTCATGAGGCCAACATTACCCTGATACAAAGGTCAAAAACACAAGGAAAAAAACATTCAGGCCAGTATTCTTGATGAATATAAAAAAACTCCTCAGGGCACCTGGGTGGCTCAGCTGGTTAAGTATCTGCTTTTGGCTCAGGTCATGATAAATCCAAAAGGAAAAAATAAAATTATCTGTTTACAGATGACATGATCATATACATTAAAAACTCAAAAGACTCCATGTGCACACACACACACATACACATACGACCTTGTAGAACTAATAAACTCTTTCAGTAAAGTCGCAGTATACAAAATCAACAAACAAAAATCAGTTGCATTTCTAAATAAACTTTCAAAAGGGGGGGGCACCTGGGTGGCTTAGTGGGTTGAGCATCCAACTCTTGATTTCAGCTCAGGTCATGACCTCAGGATTGTGGGATCAAGCTCCACATTGGGCTCTGTGCTCAGCAGGGAGTCTGCATGAGATTTTCTCTCTCCTCCATCTGCCCCTCCCCTGGTCATGCTCTCTCTCTCTCGCGTAAATAAATAAATCTTTTTTAAAAATCAGGCCAGTATTTTTTACACTAATAATATTATACACTAACAATGATCTATCTGAAAAGGAAATTAGGAGAACAATCCCATTTATAACAACATCAAAAAGAAAAAACTATCTTGTCATAAACTTAACCAAAGAGGTGAAAGACATGTACACTTAAAACTATAAAACATTGATGAGATAAATTAAACACATAAATTAACAGAAGAATATCCCATGTTAATGGATTAGAAGAATTAATATTGTCAAAATGTCCTTATGACCCAAAGCGATCTACAGATTCAACTTAATCCTTAGCAAAACACTAATGGCTTTTTTTTTTTTTTTTTACAGAAATAGCAAAAACAATCCTAAAATTCATTTGGAGCCACAAAAGATCCCAAATAGCCAAAGCAATTTTGAGCAAGAAGGACAAAGCTGGAGCTATCATACTCTCTGATTACAGACTATATTACAAAGCTGCAGTAATCAAAACACAATTGTACTGACATAATAACAGACATTTAAGTCAACAGAACTGAATAGGAATCTCAGAAATAAACCCACACCTATATGATCAACTGGTTTTTGACAAGGGTGCCAAGAATACACAATGCAGAAAAGACTGTCTTTTCAATAAGTGGTGATGGGAAAACTAGATATCCACACAGAATGGTATGAGACCTTTATCTCATACCATATATAAAAATTACCTCAAAATGGATTAAAGACTAAAATGTAAAAGCTGATACAATAAAACTTTTAGATGAAGACACAGCAACAAATAAGTACAAAAACAAAGGACTTTTTTTTTTAACAAAGGACTTTAATAGACATTTCAACAGAGAAGACATACAAATGGCCAATAGGTAGATGAAAATGTGTTCAACATCACTCATCATCAGGGAAATGCAAATCAAAACCACAATGAGATATCATCTCACACCTGTCAGAATGGCTAGATTAAAAATAAGAAATAAGTGCTGGCAAGGAAGGGGAGAAGGAACCTTCACACATTGTTGGTGGGAATGTAAATTTGTATAGACACTGTGGAAAACAGTATGCGGGTTCCTAAAAAAAATTAAAAATAGAATTACCATATGATACAGTAATTCCCTACTAAGTATTTACCCAAATATGAAAACACTAATCCAAAAAAATATACGCACTTGTATGTTTGTTGTAGCATTATTTATAATAGCCAGAATACAGAAGCAACTCTAGTGTTCATCAATAGATAAATGGATAAAGAAGATGTGTATATCTGCACAATGGAATATTGCTCAACCATGAAAAAAAGAATGAGATATTGCCATTTGCAACATCATGATTGGACTTAAGGGATGTTATACTAAGTGAAACGAGTCAGTCAGAGAAAGACAAGTACCATAGGATTTCACTCATGTGTGGAATTTAAGAAACAAAGAAAAAAAAAACAAAGAAAAAAAGAGACAGACAAACTACAAACCTGACTTTTAAATAGAGAGAACAAACTGGTGGTTGTCAGAGGGAAAATGGGAGGTGGTGGTGGGTGAAATAGATAAAAGAGATTAAGAGTACACTTATCATGATGAGCACGGAGTATTGTATAGAATTGCTGAATCATTGTTGGGGGGTTAGAAAAGATAGAATTGTTGAATCTTTATATTGGACACCTGAAAGTAATATAACACTATGTTATTTATACTTCGATTAAGGAAAAGAAAGAAAATGTGATCTACATCATATCACACACTCACACTGGAATATTATTAGCATAAAAAGGAAGGAAATCCTGTCACTTGCAACAATATGAATAAACCTGGAGGGCATTATGCTAAGAGAAATAAGCCAGATCCAGTAGGACAAACACTACATGATCCCACTTTTATGAGAAATCTAAAATAGTCAAACTGAAAGAGAATAGAATAATGATTACCAGGGCTGGGAGGAGAAGGAAACAGAAAGGTGTCAGCCAAAGGGTACAGAGTTTCAGTTATGCAAATGAGTAAATTCCAGAGATGTACAGTACAACATAGAGCCTATAATTAGCAATACTGTATTTTATACTTAAAAATTAGCTAAGAAGAGATTTTTTTTTGTCAAGTACTCTTACCACAAAAGAAAAAAAATTAATTTAATAAAGAAATAAAGAAAATGGAAGGAAGATTTTGGAGCTGATGGATAAGTTTATGGTCTTGATTTTGGTGATGATCTCATGGGTATATGCTTATCTCAAAATTAATCATATTGTATACATTAAATATGTACAGCTTTCTATACATCAATCATGCCTCAATAAGGTGGCTTTAAAAAGAATTATAAGAGAATACTATGAACTATATTTCAACCAATTGGATAACACAGATAAAATGGACCAATTCATAGAAGTACACAAATTATCAAAATTGATCCAAGAAAAAATAGAAAATCTGAATAGATTGATAAAAGATTAAATCAGTAATCAAAAATCTCCCAACAATAAAGTTCAGGATCAGATGGCTTTACTGGTGAATTCTACTACACATTTAAAGAATTAACACTGGGATCCCTGGGTGGCTCGGCAGTTTAGTGCCTGACTTCGGCCCAGGGCAGGATCCTGGAGACCCGAGATTGAGTCCCACATCAGGTTCCCTGCATGGAGCCTGCTTCTCCCTCTGCTTGTGTCTCTGCCTCTCTCTCTGTGTCTCTCATGAATAAATAAAAATATTTTTTTTAAAAGAATTAACACCAACCTTTCTCAAACTCTTCCAGAAAATAGAAGAGGAGAGAACACCACCTGACTCATTCTATGAGGCCAGTATTATCCTTATACCAAAGCCAGGCAAGTATCACAAGAGAAGAAAACTACAGTTCAATATCCCTTATGAATATAGATGCAAAAATCCTCAACAAAATACTAGTAAAGCAGATCCAAAAGCATGTTAAAAAAGATTGTACACAATGACCAAGTGCGCCCCAGAATTTAAGGGTAGTTCAACATACAAAAACTATTCCGTGTGGGCAGCCCCAGTGGCTCAGCGGTTTAGCGCCGCTTTCAGCCCAGGGCGTGATCCTGGAGACCCAGGATCGAGTCCCACGTCGGGCTCCCTGCATGGAGCCTGGTTCTCCCTCTGCCTGTGTCTCTGCCTCTCTCTCTCTCCGTGTCTCTCATGAACAAATAAATAAAATCTTTAAAAAAAAATTATTCCATGTAATACAACACATGAATAGAACAAAGGGGGAAAATCGTATGATCATCTCCATTGATGCAGTGAAAGCTTTTGATCAAATCCAATATCCTTTCAAGATAAAAATATCCAGAAAACAAGGAATGTAAGATCCTCAACATGATAAAGGACAATTAGGAAAAACCTCCTGCTAACATCCTACCCAGCGGTAAAAGACTGACACCTTTGTCCCTAAGATTAGAAACAAGACAAGGATGCCCATTTTTCACCAATGCTCAATACTGCACTAGAAGTTCTAACCAGAGCAATTAGGCAAGAAAAAAAAAAAAGAAATAAAAGCATCCAAATCGGAAAGTAAAGAGTAAAGCTGTCTCTGTTCACAGGTGACATAATCCTACAAAAGTACATCCCAAAGACTTTTTTAAAAAACTGCTAGAGACAAGAGATGAATTTGCCCAAGTGGCAGTTACAAGACCAACACACAAGAGTCAGTTTTTATTATACACCAGCAATGAACAATCTCAAAATGAAATTAAGAAAACAATTCCACAATTCACAATAGTATCAAAAAGAATAATATATCTAAGACAAAAATCTACCCAGGGAGGTGAAAGACTCATATATGGAAACTACAAAAAAAAAAAAAAAAAAACTGCTGAAAGAAATTACAGAAGGACCTGAATAAGTAGAAAAACATCCTATGTTCACACATTGGGAGACTTAATAATTTTGTTATGATGTCCATAATTCCCAAAGTGGTCTACAAATCCAACGCAATTTCTATGAAAATCCCAGTGGTCTTATCTACAGAAACAAAAAACAGATCTTCAAATTTGTATGGAATTGCAATAAATCCTGAATAGCCAAAACAATCTTGAGGGGGGATAAAAAGAACAAAATTGGAGACTCACATTTCCCAATTTCAAAACTCACTACAAAACTATAGTAATAAAATCAGTGTAGTACCAGCATACAGATAGATGTAGTGCTGGGATAACTGATATCCATTGGCAAAAAATGAAGTTGGGCTCCTACCACTGTATATAAAAATTAATTCAAAATGGATCAATAACCTAAATATAAGAGTGAATGCCATAAAACTCTTAGAAAAGGACAGAGGTAAACCTTCATGACCTTGGATTTGGCAATAGATTTTTAGATTACACCAAAAGTATGAGCAACAAAAGAGAAAATAAATTACTTCATCAAAATTGAAAGCTTTAGTGCGGGATCCCTGGGTGGCGCAGCGGTTTGGCGCCTGCCTTTGGCCCAGGGCGTGATCCCGGAGACCCGGGATCGAATCCCACATCGGGCTCCCGGTGCATGGAGCCTGCTTCTCCCTCTGCCTGTGTCTCTGCCTCCCTCTCTCTCTCTGTAACTATCATAAATAAATAAAAATTTAAAAAAAAGAAAGCTTTAGTGCATCAGAGAACATTATCAAGAAAGCAAAAAGACAACCTGCAGAATAGGAGAAAATATTTACAAACCTTACAACTGATAGTGGTCTAGTATCAAACCATCAGCTAAGTGAAAGAGGCCGGATGCACAGGATCACATACGCATGATTCTATTTATATCAATGTCCAGAATAGGAAAATCAATAGAGAGAGAAAGTAGATTGATTGGTGGTTTTGCCACAGACTCTGAAGAGGGAAGAATGGGGAGTAACTGCTTAATGGGTTCAGGGTTTTATTTGGGATTTGGAACTAGAGAGAGGTGTTGATTATGTAACATTATGAACGTACTAAATGCCACTGAATTGCTAATTTTAAAATAGTTTTATGTTATGTTAATTTCACCTCTTTAAAAAAATACAGACAAAAAAAACACAGGAGAAAATGTTCAAACTTGGGGCAAAGACTTCTTGGACAGGTCATAAAGGTACTGATCATATTCCAGGGGAAAGTGGGCAGGGGAAGAGACAACATGGGTGAAGGGGAGTGGGAGATACAGGCTTCCAGTTGTGGAATGCATGTCACGGAATAAACGGCACAGCGTAGGGAATATAGTCAATGGTACTATAACAGGGTTGCATATGATATGGAAGGTATAATTGAGGTGAGCATAGCATAACATATAGAGAGGTTGAGTCACTATGTTGTACACTTGAAACTAATGTAACATTCTGTATCAACTATACTAAAAAATTTTAAGGCACTATAAGAAATTGACAAATTGTATTTCAGCAAAATTTCTTTGCTCATTAATGGAATAAGATAATTAAAAGCAAAGCTACAGAATAGAGAAAAGATTCTCAATGCATTTATCCAAAAAAGAACTCATCCAGGATATATAAAGAATTCCTAAAAAAAACAACATTAAAAAATAAATCACCCAATAAAAATGGACAAAAGATTTGAAGAAGTACTTCAAAAAAGAAGAACCAGAATAGCCTAAAAGAACACGAGAAAATGCGCAGTATAGTTAATAACCAGAGAAACACAAATATAAAGCACAATAAATGCCACTACATACCCACTACAGTTAAAAGGATTTTTTGTTTACAGTAAAGTGGCAAAGAGCACCTGGAATTCTCATATATTGCTTTAAAATGGCACAATCACTTGAGAAAAAAAAACATTTGGAAATTTCTAATAAAGATTAAAAAACACTAACTCTATGACTCAGCCTTTCTACTCTTAGGCATTTACTAGAGAAAACTGAAAACCTGTGTCCGCAAAAGGGTTGCTCAGAAGTGTTCATAGTAGATGTATTTATAACAGCTTTAAAAATTGGAAATGATCTAATATATATCAATAGGAAAGCAGATAACAGAATTACAATATATTTGTACACTGGAATACTACTCAGTGATAGAAAAGATTCAAGTATTTGATTCTTACAGCAACATGGATAAATCATATAAACAGATCCAGGGGGACACCTGGGTGGCTCAGTGGTTGAGCGTCTGCCTTTGGCTCAGGTCGTGATCCCAGGGTCCTGGAATCGAGTCCCCTAGGCCCTCCGTGGGGAGACTGCTTCTCCCTCTGTCTATGTCTCTGCCTCTCTGTGTCTCTCATGAATAAATACATAAAATCTAAAACAATCCCAAAAAACAAATCCAGAGAAAAAAGTCAGACACAAAAGAGTACATACAGTATGACTTCATTGAGTATGATTCCAGTGATATAAAACTCGAGAAGAGGCGAAACTAGATAGAAGTGGTGAACAGGGATCCCTGGGTGGCGCAGTGGTTTAGCACTTGCCTTTGGCCCAGGGCGCGATCCTGGAGACCCGGGATCGAGTCCCACGTCGGGCTCCCGGTGCATGGAGCCTGCTTCTCCCTCTGCCTGTGTCTCTGCCTCTCTCTCTCTCTCTCTGTGTGACTATCATAAATAAATTAAAAAAAAAAAGAGAAGTGGTGATCAGAATCAAACAATGGGTCTCTCTGTGAGGAGGTGGTAGTTATTGGAAAGGGGCCCGAGGAGGTGGGGGTAGTGCTTTCAGGAGTAACGAGAAAGTTCTACTTCTAGATTTGGGTGATGTTTACATGAGTGTACACATTTGAAAAAAGTCACAGAATTGTGCCCTTAAAATCTGTGCATATTATAGTGTATAGAATACTGCTTAGTATTTGTTTTAAAATTAGACAAGCATCAAACTTCCCTACAGCAACACTCAAGGCTAGAAGACAACAGAGAAATGTCCACCAAGTTCTGAGGGAGAGTGTGGGCCACAAGGAAGGTGGTCAAAGGTACAAGCTTTCAGTTACAAGGTAAGTGAGAGCTAGGGATAGCTGGCCATGCAGGGTGACTGTAGTTACACTGCGGTACGGCATAGAGGGAAGCTGTTGAGAGTCTATCCCAAGAGATCTTATCACAAGGAAAACAGGTGTTTATAAGGAAAAAAATATTCTTTTCCTGGCTTTTTGTTTTTGTTTTGTTTTGTTTTAAGTGGGCTCCATGCCCAGTGCAGAACCCAACACAGGGTTCAATCTCAGACCTGAGCTGAGATCAGGAGTGCCATGCTTAACCAACCAACTGCACCACCCAGGTACCTGCGTTTTCTTTTCACTTTATCTCCATGAGGTAATGGATGCTAACTAACCTCACTGCCAGAATCGTCGTGTAATACAGGTAAGTCAGGCCACCCATTGTGCATCTTAGACTTATACAGCGATGTGCGTCCATATCAATAAAACTGGGAGTGGGAGGAGATATATATTTAAAAATCACAAATTAAAAAAAGAGAAGGCTGTCAGGTGGAAATTGGTGGTAGACAGGGAGGGCAGGAGAGAGGGGAGGAAGAAGCAGGCTGATCCAGATTGGTAGGTGGCGGGCTTAATAAGCAAGTGGACTTACTTCCAGGCTCGTCCAGGCTTGTCTGGGACCCTGCAGAACTGGGATCTCAGGCCTTAGCTGTCCAGTCACGAACCCCATTCAGGAGTTCTCAGCATCACATTGCTGTCTCAAGGGTTGCTCCTCCATGGTGCAATGGTGGGCAGTGGTGGGATGGTGGGCGGCGGTGGGTTGGCAGGCTGCGTGCACTTTCCACAGCCGGGGCAGGACATGGAGCCTCTGAGCACAGAGCTACATGCTCCCTGCCACCTTCTGCAACAGAACCTTGGTGGTTATTCCTGGATGCGATCCTGGAACAGGTAAAGGGTATCAGTGGAAGACCAGGAAACTTGAATAAACTATGGATTTTTCATTAATAAGAAGGTATCAATATTTGCCCAGTCATTGGAACAAATGTACTGCTTGTCACTAATTTACTAATGTAAAATAAAAACAGAGGAATCTGGGCGTGGGGCATGTACATGGAACTATCTGGATTATATTCAAAGTCTTCTTATAAATCAAAAACCGTTTTAAAATGTAAAGTACATCAAAATGAAATAATATAAAATTTAAAATTTTTTTATTTTTATTTTTTTAAGATTTTATTTATTTATTCATGAGATACAGAGAGAGAGAGAGAGAGAGAGAAAGAGAGAGAGAGAGAGAGAGAGGCAGACACAGGCAGAGGGAGAAGTAGGCTCCATGCAGGGAGCCTGACATGAGACTTGTTCTCATGTCTCCAGGATCACGTCCTGGGCCGTAGGCAGGTGCTCAACCACTGAGCTACCCAGGGATCCCCTAAAATTTTTTTTTAAAAAGAGCGTGGACCCCAATATACTAAAACTAGCCCATTTTTATTCAAATAAAAAAGTCAAAGGGAAAATACCCCCATCATTAATCTGGGGTGATAGTTAAAAGGTGTGCTCACTTTGTGAAAAAATTCATTAAGATTTAGCTCTGTGAATTATATGTATTTTTCAATAACTTTTGTTTCATATCTGTATAATGAGTATATTAATAGAATGTACTTAACATTGGATTAACTAAACAATATAAGTACAATATGTACAACAACATATAGCTCTACAGTATGAGTGTCCAGAACACAGTAAATGCTCAATAAATGTTGTATATTATTTTAACTAAAAGGATAAGAATACATCCCCAAATTTTACATTTAAAAATTCTGAAAGGGGAAAAAAAATTCTGAAAGGGATGGGAGGAAAAAAATGGGAGTCTATGTGAAAAATAATGGCCAGAGATTGATAATTCTAAAAGGTAGCTACTGTGTTCATGGAGGCATTCTACTTTTTTGCACGTAAATAAAATTTTTATAACAAAAAGGGGAAGTAATCATTAGAGATGAGGGGAACTTTTTACTAAGAAGAGTTACATTAAAATTTGGTAAAAATAAGCTAATAAGACAAAATCTTCATAATAACATTCATGGAGCATGGGGGGGGAGGGCTTTGTCAAATATAAAGGAACTCAGAATATGGGGTGCACGAGTCTTCCATGAAAAAGAAAAATAAAATAATAAAATTTCAACAGTTAAAAGTAAGTCAAAAGTTGGAACTCAGGCTGAAGTAAGGACAGGCAGTGACCCGTGGATACATTGGATGAAGACTGAATGCAGAATGACTAAGCAAACTCCTTTTACCAAACAGAATTTGGACATCATCAAACTGGACAGTGTAAAACTACTAGCTAATGCTGATGTTGTCAATTCAACACAGCATCAGTCCGTCCATACAGTCTAGAGTGAAAATGTGGCCACTAAAATCATCACGGCGTTGGAGGGCCAATGGAGTGAGTTTCAGATGTTGCAACCAAGAGGCTGCCCCAGCACCCAGTTTATTCTGCCTGGAGAAGGGATGCAGTCCAGGGAGCTCAGCCTCCCAGGGCCCTCAGACTCCCAGACACTGCCTCTCCTGCCACCACACCTGAGCAATGGGAACCGATGTGGGTGCAGAGATGTGAGGGCCAGGCATGCTGTGACCGAACCACAAGTGCCACATTAGCAACCTGGCCCCTGTGGACACCTGGCTCAATGCCACAGTGAGACATGGCAGTTTAGACCACAGTCCCCCCTGGACATGCGCAGGGAGCATCTGGAAGGGCCTGCCCTCCTTTCCTTCCTGGGGCAGGGTCAACCAACCGACCGCGGGCTGGAACTCTCCGATTCCCTGAGACGAAGAGAATGTTTACCTCTAAATGTCACTCTCTCTCTTCAACTCCCAGGCATCTTTCAGGGGGAAAATATCTTGTGTGGTGAAGAAATGTCTGCGAGGTTCAAGAATTCCTTCAGTGTTACTTCAGATGCGTTTTCTTCAATTAGAATCAAGTAAAATTAAATCTTCACTTAAAAAAATAGACATATGGCATGATCCCATTTTTATGAAAGTATTTCTATCCCTCCTCCTATCTGTAAAAATGCATGGAAATATGTCTAGGATGCTGTACCAGAAATGTTAATGATGGTTATATTTGAATGATGCAACTGGAGCTAATACTTTTTTTTTTTTTTTTTTACTTTTCTGCAATGCTTAAACTGTCTATAAGGAGCATATATTTTTCCAACAAAAGAATAAAATGCTTTTTTCTTAAACAAACAAAACAACCAACCTCACATCTTGGCAAGAGCCCTCGGGGTTCAAAGCCTCCATTTTACTTTCTTCCCTCTCTGGCTGCCCCCACTCATGTTCTCCTCCATTTCTCCCCCTCCCTTTGCCACCTACCCAGCCTTCTAGCCCCCTTTGGCCCCCCACATTTTCTCTTCCCCTGCTTTCCCCAGATCTAGCCCATCTTCTCCAGGACTGGGAACACCCCATCTTTAGTGCCTAGTGGTCTGCTGGCCCTTGGGAGCAGGAGTGCTGAGCTCCTTTCCTTCTCTGCAGGAGGTTGGGGTGGGGACCTTTTCAGGAGGCTTTGAGACCCTTAGGGACCTCTCCATATCCCTCTTCCTCTCATGACCCCCAACACCAGGGAAGGAGGCGAGAGTAGCCTGGGTGAAGTGGGAGGAGTAGAGAGAGAACTCTGGCAGGAATGTAGCTCCCCACAAGACCCAGGGATGTAGAAGAGCTTTCATCTTTTCCCAAGCTCCATGTCATCCCCTCACCTCTACTTTTTTGTCCCCAACACTCAACAGATTTCAATATCCTATCTCAAGGGTCTCCTCTGGAAAGGGTTCACTCTCCTCTACCCTGTGCCTGGGGGAACAGCGAATAGAGTGGCTTCACCCAAGCCACCCAGACTCCTGGTTGAGAGAGAGAGCCAGGTCCCACCCAGACAGGCTGCTTTAGCTTTCCCAGGACCAGCACAAGGGATAGGTGAAAAGGTGGCAGAGGGCAGGGAGGGGCTGTGAGCAAAGCAATGGGAGAGACAACAGTGCCCCACAGTAAACTCGGCTGTCGAAGCAAAGCAGACTGCTGGTTACGCTCCAGGACAGTCAATTCACCACGATGGGTAGCTCCTTCTGGGTAGAGAGAACCCCAAAGGTTTGGCATATCTGCTGTCAGTCCCCAAAAAGGGCCAGACTCTCCTTGGAGGACTCTAAATATCACATAAGCAAGGCCAACCCAGCAGGGACCCCTGAGCCCCCACCCAGTTCCAGGCAGAGATGTCAGGACTTTGTAGGATGTGGATGTGGTACTGAGGAGGAGAGCAGAGACATAAACCCAGGTGGTCAGGACTGGGAGGAGGACTAGGGGTGGGGCAGCTGGAAGGGCCTGGCCTGAGCAACATGTGGTAAGGACTGAGAGTTAAGGAACGAAAGCCTGGAGGTTCTCAGCCCACAGCACTGTAGACATGGGCTGGGCAAGACAGGAGTGGTGGTGGAAGGAAAGGAATGTCCTCAGAGGACTGGCCCTTAGAAGCTTTTTACCCACCTCTTGCCCCCAGGTGATGGGTGACAGGGATAGGAGAGTCTTCACTGAATATCCCTTGTACCTCTTTAGCCATGAACCATGTTAATTACTACCTTAAAAAATTATAATTATTACATTTTAAGGCAAAGAGCTGACACCATGGAAGGAGGGTTAGTTTCCCGGTGCAAAAGCATCAGAGCTCACTCTGGCCTGTCCAGGGGCTGGGAATATGGGCAAATGTTTCCTGGGTCCAATTTGGCAGGAAGACCCAGAAAAGGCCACATTGGAAGCAGAGACCAGCACCACAGGTACCATGGGACACTGCCCCGGTGCTTAGCCACTGAGGGCTACATGCAGGCCCAGGGCATTCAAGACCAGAAATCTGGAAAAGAGACACTCCGGTAGGCTCACCAAAATTAGCTAATGAAAATACAGGATGCCACACCCCTACACTTCAGGTATCTGCTGGAGAGGAAAAGCCATTCCTACAATTTTTTTTTTCAGTTTTCTGTTTATGTTTTTAAAATTGTTAACCCAAATTTCTACAACCTTGCTGGCCTGTAAATGCAAATGAGTTAACTTCAAAATAGCCAATGTCCTTGGCCTGCCAATCTCCTGAGCTAGGACCTTGTCCCTCTGTGATACTCCCACCAGAAGTTGCCAGGTTCTGCTCCCCTTTGGGCTGTGTGCCCACTGCCACCTCCGCCACAGGAGGGCAGTGGTTGGTTGAGCACTGTGGCTGAGGCTGTGCCACTGCACCCTCTCCTGGTGAGCCCCGGACGGCAAGTGGGGGGGGGCACCCAAGAGTTCTTGGCTCCGCCCCCCTGCTCCTGGGTGAGAGCTCCTCCAAGACTGGAGAAAGGTCCCTTCTCCCACCTCTCACAAAGTCCAACAGCAGATGGCCTCTCCAGCTGCCCAGCCTCTGTTCTTCCTGCTTCATCGCTTCCCTCCTCATGAGCTCTTTCTGGCTTTGTACAAGCTGCATGAACAGGCAATGTCCAGCTCTGTGTCTGCTCTTGGCTCCCTCCACACCAACACTCAGCCTGGCTCTGTGCTAACCAGTAGCTCCTCCAAGGGGCAGGTTGGCCAGCTGTGGAAAAGCCCACAGCTACCTGTCACAGTCAGTGGCCCTTCCTGCCCCATTGCCCACACCATCCACATCTTCCCCTGGACTGTCACATGAGCCTGTGTCCATTGAAGCCTCCTGCCCTCATCCCACTAGTTCCTTGGCTGCTCTGCAGTGGCTCCTTCTCAGAGAGGATGGCTTTTTCATTTTCTATCTCTCCATAAAGCAGGGCTGGGTCTGTCTTGCTGGCCACCAGGTTCTAGCATCTGGCACAGAGCAGGCACAGAGCAGAGTCAACAAATACTATTGAAAGGAAGATTAGGAGGCTCTGAAGGGCATGAGGAGTTTCCCTGGGTCAAAGGCAATGAGTGATTTTTTTTTTTAAATAAAGACACTTTATTTACAGATAATACAAAATAAACCACAGGACAAACTACTATGCAAGGAAGGGATGGCCCCCACAAAACCCCCCTCCCCATCCCAGAAGAACTTATGTAAAAAATTAAAAAGGCCCTAGAAGGAAGGAGAGGTGGGGCTGGAAGCACCTTTGCTGATTGGGGATTGGGGCCCACAGTCCTCAGCCATCCTGTTCCAGGGCAGAGTAGACCCTGGCTTGCTTCCTTCGGAGTCCTGGGCCTAGCAAGGAGGGGACACGCTGCAAGGACAGTTGGTGGCTGTTGCAGAGGCTGCTGGGCCAAGGACCCTGACTTCTGACTCTGAAGGGTTGGAGTAAGTGGGTTTTGGGGATGGGCATGGGAGTGGCATTATTGCAGTGCTCCAGCTGACTTCTTCCTGGCCCTGTATGCGGGTCTGCACCAGGTTCCAGGGAGCAGCTGTGTCAGGGAGGAAAGCAGGGTCCTCAAAGTGACGATGTTGTTGAATCTACCACCTCACGGCCGTTGCAAACGGTGGGGACAAACTGGGAGCCAGATCCTAGGAAAGGAAGCCAGAGATTGGGGCCAACTCTGAGGTCCTTCACAGAGAGGGGGCAGCAGAGGAGGCAGGCTCCTTCCCCCTTCATTCCTCCCTCTCCTGTCCAGCCTCATCTGAGGGGCCCTCCACCTCCAGTCAAGGAATCCCAGCAACCCAAGGAGTATCCCCCATGCTGAGGAGCTGAGGCAGAGAGAAGACTGCTTAGGATGAGTTGCTGACCTTGGCCGAGGCTGGAGCTGGCCCTGGTGGCGGCGCTGCTGAAGCGGCTGGTGGGCGCACGGTGGCTGACCACATTCTTCTGTGGCTGGAAAAGGATGATGTGCAACTTGGGTGCAAAGAGACAGCCGAGCACCACAGAGCCACTGAGGCTGACTGATACGCACATGGTGGTGGTCTGTACCTGGGATGGGTGAAGTCAAGGATGAGTCTGGCCCCAGCATCCCTGCCCAGGCTATGGGGGTAGGGAGTAGGGAAATGGTAAGCATCCAACACCGGGCCTTGGTCCATTTGCTAAGCCCCAAAGGATTTCTAGGAAGGTGGGCACAGTCCCAGCATCAGCCTGTGGACCACCTTCCCAGGGAGATCAAAATTCCAGCTGAGGGCGTGAACATGCAGGGGTGCAGGGGTGTATGTGTGCATTGGAGTACACGTGCTGGTGTGTGTATGAGTGTGTATCTGCATGCATATGTGTGCAGGTATGTGTGTGTGCATGAGTGTGTGCCTATGTGCACGTGTGCATGTGTGAGTACTATGTGTGTCCAGGTTAGTCCTTAATCACCTATGATTGGCATGCAAATGCAAATCATATGCAAATGCAGGCTGAGTCAGAGCAGATTCCCTCCCCAGCCCTGGCCTCCACCAACCAGGCAGGTGGCCCAGCAGGTGCAACAGCAGCCAAGCCCAGCCGCCCTGGCCCCCAGCACTGCCCACCATACCTCTGTCCTGGGGGAAAGGGCCTTTCCAGGGGCTCTTGTCTCGATTTTCCTGCTCCTTTAATTGTTAAGATTGTCAGTTCAGACCCTGCTCTACACTCCCAAGCTGAGTGACCTTAGGCAAGGGATTGAACCTCCCTGAGTCTCCGTTTCTTCGTCTGTAAAATGGGGAGAGCCACGGAGTTTACTCCAGAGTCGTGAGGACTCACCAAGATGATCCTTTTATTGTTCAGAGCTCAGCTCATTGTCACCTCCTCAAAGAAGCCTTCCCTGACCACCCCATCAGAAGCAGCCATTGTCCCCTTGAAGCTAAGGAGACCTACTGAGACACTCAGTGCCAGCTGGAACTTTGCTTGGAAGCCACCAACTGGGGTGCCATTTCCACCTGCTTTATCCTTCCTCAACCCTGTATCTCAGATCTCAAGTTGCTCTGTGCTTCACCTTCTCTGCCTTCCCTGCTTTCTTCTCTCAACCCCAGAGCTGCACACTGCACAGTTCTGAGAGGCATCAGAATTGTGCCCTTTGGGGCCATATGGCCTGATAGCCTTGCCATTCCCATTCCTGCTTTCCACTCTCACCTCCGCCTACCTTCCACCATCTGTGCCTCCTCTCCTTGAGGGAGGTCAGTGCACACCTTCTGCTCCAGTCAGCCTCTGTATTGACTACCCTCCCCTATCTTCTCCACCCAACTTATCCAAATCTGCCTGTCTTGCAGAATGCAGTTCAAGGACTCCTCTTCCAAGAAGCCCTCCATGATTCCCTCTAAACAGACACACATCATACCACACCACACCACACCTCCCTCTTCTGTGCTCTTTCTAGGACCTTTGGTCAACCTAACCAAATCAGCAACATTTCCTGACTCAATTCTTTAGTTGATCCCCTGATCACCCACCCACTAAACCAGGTGTCCCCTTCTGCAGCTAACCCCTCAGTGGAGCAGGGCAGTTCATTTGGACATATTTCAGCTCATGCATCTCCTCAAGCTTAGAGCATGACATCCAAGTCCTAAAATCTCAGCTGTAACTCCTCCACCTCCTTGGTCATTGCCTTAGGCCCCACTCAACCCTCCTGCCCACCCCCCCCACTGGGGTCCAGTCCCACCTGGGTCACCACAAGCTGTGTGCCCATGGGTGAGCATTCAGCCTATTGGAACCTCTGAGTTATCAGAAGAGTAAACAAGATACTGGGAAACAGAAGGTCCAGTGTCCACTCCCACCCCCAGCTGCCACTCTGCAGCAGGTAGCTCACCCGGTAGTCACTGGAGGTGACATAGAAGATGGGCAGGAAGGCCAGCCAGATGATGCAAGTGGTGTACATGGTAAAGCCTATGAATTTGGCCTCATTGAAGTTCTCAGGGCACTTGCGGGTCTTGAAGGCATAGAGTGTGCAGAGTGCGATGAGGAGCACGTTGTAGGCCAGTGAACCCAGCATGCTTGCATCTCGATGGTTGCAGCGCAATGTTACCACCTCCCGCCGCTCTGGGGCTGTCTCCTTGCCCGTGCCTGGTGCTTCCACCACCAGCCAGGCAGCTACAATGAGCAGCTGGCCCGAGATAAGTGCCAGGCAGATGGCCACCTGCGAGGCAGGACTGATGAAGCGTGGTCGCTGGGCTCCCTCCCGGGCCCCACCAAAGATGCGTGCAATGCGGTTGGTCTTGGTGAGCAGAGCTGAGTAGCAGACAGAGAAGGCGGTGCCCAGACCAAGGCGCCGTAAGGTACACACCACCGTGGATGGCTTGGCAATGAAGATGAAGGTCATGCAGTAGCAGAGGAAGACACCGCCCAACAGGATGTAGCAGAGCTCCCGTCCAGAGGCCTTGACCACTGGTGTGGCATTGTGCCGCACAAAGACACCCAGCACAAAGAGGGTCGCCAGGGCACCTAGACAGGCGATGGTGACAGGTCCCACAGCCCAGGCATCACCCCAGCGGATGTACTCCTGGGGCAGCTCAAAGCAGCCGGTCAGGCTGGCATTGGGCCAGTAACCCAGGCCACAGTCAGCACAAGTGAATTCGTCCAGCCGGTACTCGTAGGGCTGGCAGGGGATGCAGAGCCAGCAGCAGACCTCCCCTGGCTGCACGCTCTTCACTTCATTCTGGAGACAGGGCTCACTGCAGCGAGAGGCGGGCAGGGAGCTGGCCGAGGGCGAGGCCCATGGGATGAGGCTGGTATCCAGGGTTAGGCCTTCTGCCCAGTAGCCTACCTTCTGGTAGCGATAGCGCCCACTCCCTGCCCGCAAATAGGTGAAGATGTTGTAGCGACCAATGCCATCACCAAAGCGGTCAAAGCGGACCTCACTGTGCGTGTCAGCCGGGCGGAAGGGGGCTGGAGTTGGGGAGGGAAGAGAGGGTTGGATTGGTGGGTAATCTTGATGTGACCTCCACCCTCACCCTACATGGAACCCAAACCACAGAGCTGAGGCCACTCCTTGCTCTTCCAAGCCTCACCCCAACACTAAAGTTAGCCTTCCTCCCCGCCATTTTTCTAAGTGAGAGGCTACAACAAATCTCAACTCTAAACTCCGAATAGAACCTGAACCTCAAAGCCTAGGCACCTCCACAGACCAACTGCCCTCACCAATCCCCAACCATGACTCTCCAAAACCTAGCCTTATACCTACTCTCCCATATCTTCCAACCTAGATCCCAACCTTATCATAAGACACACCACAGCCCTCTCCCCAGACTTAACATGGACTTCCTCCCAGCTAAATTCAGCCTCATGTCCAGTCCTGGTCCCACTTAATCCACTTAATGACAATCCAGACCCTCCAGTCCTACTACTAACCCCAATGCTAGCCAAACCCCAACCTCAGTGGTCATCTATAACCACTGATGGTCACCAGGATGTACTCATCAGGCAGCTCACAAGACACTTCAACTCCTCATCTCCCCTGGCCTGGGAACCTCACATCTCCCAGCCAGGCTCAGGAGGAAGCAGGATCCCTGTCATCCCAGGTGCCACTGAGAAGTTGGAGTTCATGCTAGCATATGATGTGCTTAAGGCCCCACCATGAATGGTGCAGCCTGGAGTCCCTTGAAGGTCCCCCACAGCCTGAGGCATCAATTGTTCTTAAAACCAGGAAGTTTATTAAAATAAATTTGGGTATGAGGGCGCCACTTAACTGGCTCAGTCAGTTAAGTGTCTGACTCTTGATTTGGGCTCAGGTCATGATCTCAGGTGGTGAGACCCAGTCCCACATCAGGCTCTGAGCTCAGCAGGAAGACTGCTTCTCTCCCTCTCCCTTTTCCCCCTGCTCCCACTCATGCGAGTTTGCTCTCTCTAAAATAAATAAATCTTTTTTTAAAAAGGCCTATGGGGCACCTAGATGGCTCATTCAGTTGAGCGTCTGCCTTCAGCTCAGGGCTTAGGTTGTGATCCCAGGGTCCTGGAATCAGACCCTCCTGTCTGGCTCCCTGCTCGGGAGGGAGTTTTCTTCTCCCTCTGCCCTTCCCCCCACTTGTGCTCTCTCTCTCTCTCTCTCAAATAAACAAAATCTTAAAAATAAATAGATAAATAAATACCTATAAAAATAGATTTTGGTATGAAGAGACTGGCCACCTTGAATGAAAAAAAAATCAAGTCTAGGAATAAATTTTCTCAGAAAACGGAGTATTTCTTGCTCACTTTTAACCCATCCTTACTCTGACTCTCACTAATGTTTTCCTGCCTGAGAATGGGCTTGAGTACCGCCAGTTCCCACTCCCTGCAGGATAAAGAGTCAGGAGGGAGAGAATTCAAGGCCCAAACAAGAAACTAGAGACCCTCCAAGTGCAGTACCATGCCAGAAAGTGGAACCTCAGTCCTGGCTCCAGTTGGAGAGCCCTGGCTAGCCATCCTTGTCCTGGCTCTGCCAGCACCCTGGGTGACTCCCTTGCTTGCTGTAGGCCATGTTCCCTTAGCCAGGTAATGGAACCTGAGGACCCACTCCCTCCTATCCTCCAAAGGCCAACAGCTGGTGGCTACTGGCTAGCCTCATTACCATCAAATTTGACGTTGAGTACGAAGTCCTTGTAGAGCCGGCGTCCGTTGACAGGCCGCATTGCATCACAGAGTTGGGTGGTGTTGGGGCAGAGGGCTCGGTGCATGTTGTGCAGCGCATGGGCCATGGCATACACTGCATTAACGACAAACATGATCTTGGACTCTTGCTCAAAAGGCACGGCCTGTAGTGAGTGGGCTGCGCAATCTCGCCGCCGGAAGCTACAGTGGAACCTCTGCTCCCAGAACTCACGGAACCAGGGGTTCCGGCTGTTGTTCCAGGGGTCCAGGCTCCGGAAGTAGGAGGCAAAGTCACTGATGGGATAGGAGGCCAGCTCAATAGTGATGGCACCCTCAGCAGCCCTCTCACTGCCTGCCACCACACTCTCCAGGGCCCCCCAGCCATCGCTGGCCACCCAGGTGAAGCTGGCATTGAGGCGCTGGGTAGCCGCGAGGAGCTCGCGGGCATCCTCAGAACGGGTGAACAGGACAGCCACACGGGCACTGGGCTTCTGCAGCAGGGCTCGCACCACACCCTCAAAAGCTGCGCGGCTCATGGCACGGCCCACTTTCTCCGAGGTGGCCACACAGATGTTGCGGGCACGGGCCTCTAGCTCAAAGGCTTCGATGCCTGTCTCGCCATAGTCACCCTCAGATGCCACAGTGGACACATAGGTCCAGTTGAAGAAGCGGAGAATCTCAGCCATGGCTTTGGCTTGGAAGAAGTCGGGGGGCACTGTGCGGGCAAAGTAGTCATAGCGGGACTTGTCACTCAGCTTGGCGCTGGTGGAGGCATAGCTAATCTGTGGGATCTGAAATAGCCGCAGGAGGTTGGCCACCTGGGAGAGGGGTAGAGCAGGCAAAGATCAGAGATCAGGTCAAACTCAAAAGACAGATGTGTTCTTCACAGCTACTCAACCTTGGGATCAAATGTCTGTGTGGTCAGCCTTGAGGTCTCCCTCACCCCAAAGACCTATATCCTGTCTTGATGTGTCTTCCCTCTAAGGGCACGGAGTTTTCCTTCCCAAAGGCTGGGAGAGAGAAGACCTAGGGCTGAGGCACCAGGCTCCTGAACCACACTAGAACCCTGCTTTCATCTCCCTTCAGATGCATAGCAGTAGCAAAAGTAGGGAGGCAAGGGAAGGCCCAAATCCTGAAAGGGGAAGAGGTTGGCACTTGGCTGCACAGGGCAGCAGAGGGCACTAGCTGGCATTTGGGCTGCTCAGGGTTCTTAGGTTTTCTATGTATTTGGAGCAGATATCCCTTTGCCAGAGTCTATCCCGATGGAATGATAGAGAAAGAAGAAAAAAGCTTCCCCAGGAAAGAAGACCAGATCTGAAAGCCTATGGCCTTGAGAACCCAAGAATTGGTCTCTACTGGATGGCTGAGCTTGAAATAAACAAGGCTTCCTGCTTACCACTGACTGCCTGGGACCAGCCCCCAAGAGTGGGGTCCAGACAAGGACCTGGTGAGATGGGTAGGTAAGAGCAGGACAAAATCCAGTTCCCACAGGAGGGAGTTAGGTCTGTCTTTGCACGCAGGCTCTTACTGTGAATCTCAATGCCTCTCTTGTACTTTCTGCATGTGTCCCTGGGCAAGTTAGCAAAACTCTCTGAGCCTCAGTTTCTCATTCCTGCCTGACAAGGCTGCTGAGCAGATAAAAATGAGAATGTATGTGAGGCCACAGTGACTGGCATATGGAAGACGAGAGGGATTTGGGCAGGAATGGGGAAGAATGATTAACAGGCAGGTGTAACCTAAGGATGAAGGGCTGGGTCTTGTTTTGACTCAGACAAGGAAAAAGTAGACCGATGTTAAAGTGTGGGTCCTGCTATAGGAGGCAGCAGCTTGGGGTGGGAGGAAGGTGACTGGGTCCTGGAGATGAATGCATGGAGCCCTGAAGAGAATTATGGAGAGGGTGGATGCTAGGAAGGCACCTCAGAGGCCCCTGAAGACATCAGCCAGTGGGAGGTGGCACATGTAGGTGGCTGCTACCGGCCACCTCCAGTAGGTGGGACTAGCAGAACCGGTAATTCACTCCCTGCAGTAGGGGGATGAGCAGGCCTCCCTGATCCTAGGCCAGAAGCTGCCTCCATAGTGCAGACTCCTGCTTCATTTCTCCTGAATAAGAATTCCACGTCAGGGGTCCTGGCCTGCCTCTAATTCCAGTGTTCTCAGCCAGACTCCTAAAAGAAGCTTAAGCCCCAGCCAAGGCCCTCCTTGCAAATCCCGACCCTGATCCCAGTTCTGACCTCATCTGGCAGCCTGTTCTGGGGACCAGGCAGGCAAGGGTCCAGGTAAGAGGTGGGACCCAGTCTGGGAGGGGGAAGATCCCACTTGGGCTAAAGCAGCGAGGTGTGCTCAGGGATATCAGCTGGGCCAGTACAATCTGCTTACCTCTTGTGAGAAAGCAGGAGGATGGAGGACCTTGTTTCCACCCCTTCAAATCCTGTCTGTACCCCTTGAAGACCCTAGGGGACTCTCCCCCTGCTAGACACATTCTGCTTTTCCTTCTCCAGGGTCTCCACCCCTGTTTCTCTTCTCTGGGGTTCTCCTGGCTTCTGTCTTCCACCCCTTTCAAGCCCATGGAGAGATAATCTGACAGAGCTGGAGGCCCTTAGCTGAGGGCCCTGGGGGATTGTTTTCACGTGCCCAGCACCTGCCTCTCTTCAAGCCTCAGTTTCTCCATCTATAAAATGGGGTATTAATAACAGCAGCTAATATTGATTACGCCTGATACATGTTTTGCATGTATTATCTCATTAGATTTCCACCACAACTCTAAGAGTGGCAAATGTTAGTATTGTCCTATTATTCTATAAGGAGGAAACAGAGGCATAGAAGAGAGAAATAGTGCCCAGAGTCACATAGTACTGGGAGAGCCAGGGTTCAAACCTGGAGTTCTGACTCAAGAGGCCTGGCTACTAAGCTTCTCATGGCTGTTTAACCTCAGGGGTGTGTGTGTGTGTGTGTTTGTGTGATGGAAGCGGGATCTTTTCCTTACACAATCTCTAAAAATCAACCCCCACTATATGACAGAGGCATTTTCTTAGTATCACACAAAAAGCTACTTATAGGAAGCTCCTAGTCCCTTTTCCAATGTGTGGCATCACGGAGCCCCTGTTCAGAGGGAATTCTGGGCTCCCACCTCCAGACTCCCTACCCAGCCCCCAGTTGGATAGCCCCTACATACCTGGATGGAGACATCGCTGTAGGAGCCGCCAATGACACCAGTGATGGCAGTGGGAGCATCACCGTGGGTGGCATACGAGCCATCGGGGCAGATGTGGCGTGAGCCATCGGCACCACGGCTAAGCGAGGCACGCACGAAGTCGAGTGCCTGCTCCAGGGCATGTGTGTCCTTGGAGCAGCTGTCGAGAATATGCGCGCCCAGGCGCACGCCTGGCAGCAGGTGTGGGTCACGGTTGATGCGGTCCAGTGCAAAAAGCATGGCCTCCAGGCGCTGGATGCCACGATGCTCATTGACAGGCCCACACTCCTCTGCTGGGCCACCCTTCTGGTGTACTGGAAACAGCCCACCCAGGACCAGGTCCCCCTCCAGGGTCAGCACCTTCTTGGCAGGGCCCTCAGCCACAGCACCCCATAGCAGCAGCAGTGCCAGGAGCCCAAGCAGTGATCCCATAGTCCCAAAGGGGATGGATGGGTCCAGCAGACCTGGGCCTCCGGGGGATGAGGATAGAAGCAGCAAAGGCAAAGAAAGGAGGAAGCAGGAACCAGGAAAGGACAGGCAGGAAGAGAATTTAGAAGGGACCCAGCTCCTGCAGAGAAAGAGACAGACAGACAAACAGGGAGAAGTGGAACCCAAGAGTGGCCAACCCTTCTAACTCTGCCTTCCCCAATTCCCTTCCCTAGGGACTTTTCTAGGGAGTCAGGGAGAGACAATATCACAAACTAGGCTGAAAAGCTCCTGGGACACCCTTTGGCCTGTTTCTCAACCTTGCCCTGATCTGGGTCTGTAGATGGGCTCCATGCCCATTCCATACTCAGCAGAGAAGGAGGGAGGCAGAGAGTAGAGGCCCAGACAAGTCAGAAGACCTGAGCCAACACTAATCCTGTTGTGAATCAAAGAGTGTCCAAGACCTTGTACAAAGCTTCTAGGACCCCAAAGTCAATACTGCAGCAGTGGCCAGGTTAGAGTATAAACTTGGGGCTCTAGTCCCTATGCTGAGACTTGTGTTTCCAGAGATGGGCCATTGTGGCTGAAACCCACCAGGAAAGAGGGAAGGAAAAAGGTTTCCAAAGGGTAGTTTCCAACTCCTACAGAGACTGGAGCCCAGGTGAGCACCCAAGGGTCCTAGCCCCTAGTTCTTAAAAATCCATCCCCAGAGCCCCCTGACTGAGGAAGTAATAGAATCTCTAGGCCCTGGGAGTTTGACAGCAAGGTGGAGAGGCTGGCCCCAGGGAGGGTCACTGAAGTGGCCTTAAGTGGTCTTAAGTCAACAGGGAAAGTAGATGTGAGCATATGTGTGTCCAGAGTCAGGGGCAATTCATCTGGTCAGAATCTCAAAACACTGCTCAAGATGAGACTTTTGGACACCTTAGCTCTGCATTAGAATGCTGTTCGAGACTTTATGCCTCTGTTTTTTCTTCAGCTCAGATCCAAGTAGAGACAGTCATCATCTCTCATCTCCCTATCGTCATCCTCTCCCCATCCTGTCCACCTTGTCCCTGGCCCTCAGAGACCCCTCCTTCCCTCTTCCACTCTGCAGTTCATTGTTTGTACCCCAGCTACCCTCCTGGATGCCCACCCCACACAGGCTCTCACAATCACGCAGGCTTGGGAAGGCTGGGAGAGGGAAACTGAGGCTGAAGAAGGCCAGCCACTAGTTCAAGGACCCCAGGTCCTGACCACAGAAACTGGTATTCTTCACTTTGTCCCTCAGCTCCCCAGGGTTAATCTCTCCCTGGTGCCAGGGCAGGGAGACTGGGATCCTGTGGGTACCCAGAAAGAAGCAGTTCAACCAGGCAACCAGGAGAGAGAGAGGCAAGCATGAAGACCAGGACAGATAGGGAAGGGACCCAGATGGGGGCTGAGGCCCAAACTAGTCAAGACCACAAGCCTCTCACAGGGGCAGCCAGGACCAAAATCCAGACAGGGACAATACCCTGGAGGGAGACAGAACCCCAGAGGTAGACAGCCAGGGGGCCTGTGCCACGAAATCCGGGCAGGGAGTGATTGAGCCCGAGAGGCTAACACAAAGACAGAGGCACAGACAGACAGACCAGAGGATAGAAGGAGAGGAGGAATGAAGGAGCGTGATGCAGGGCGTGCGTTCTCTGGGGAAGAAAGGCGGGATGCCTGGGGCTGTCTTCCCGCTTCCTGGAGCTCCTGGCAAGCACTGTCTGGGCGCCCTGGCCCGTCCCGGCCCGGGCGCCCCAGAACTCGAGGGCCCACGGGTCTCCAGGACATGGGGTCAGGATCGATAAGGTTGGCGGTGGCCGCGGCACCACGGGCTTACCCTACCTGGCGCGCCCGACTCCGGCGCGGAGAGAAACGGAGAGGAGCCGGGGGCGCAGGGTTCCAGCTCTCGCTCAGTGGCTTGCTCCCTCGCTCAGCAGCTCTGCGCTCTCCGCCCGCCAGCTCGCCCGGCCGCTTTCAATCGCGGCCCGCCCCGCCCCTGGCCCCGGCCCGCCCCCAGCCCCTCCTCCGTTCCTCCCCACTCCGGATCTCCCGCTCCCAACCCGGCCTCCGCCTCCCTCCAGACTCCAGCACAGCTCCTTGCCCGGCGCCTCCGGCTTCTGTTCTTCGCGGGGCTTCTGTCCCGGAGCTGTCCACCGCGTGGTGCTGAATCCTCGGGCGCTCCTGCTCTGCGCAGGAGCAGGTGTCTATCAGGCCCCCTCCACCCCGTGGTCACACTGCAGCCCACAGAGCAGCGGGTACGGGACACAGGGACGGGAAGGTCACTGAGTCCAAAGAGGTATACACAGTGTCATGGGTCCCATCTTTGAGAGCGGAGGGGCTAGCCTTAGGGTTGCAAAGTGCCATTGGGAGATATGTAGAAGGACACCTGGGAGATAGGTAGAGAGCTTAGCCTGCTGCAACAAGTCTGTCCCTGTCCTCACATCCATTCTCTCCAACCACAGACTGCAGCTCAGTCCACAAGCCAGGCTTGGGGTAGGGGCATATGCCTTTGGCCCGATGTGAGAGCTGGGGCTTGAGTCACTAGGAGGAAGACATGGGGGAGGGGTCAGAGGAGGATGGGGTTTCCTCTTCCTGCAGATGACCTTTAAAGCTGCTACCCACCACCACCCCCATACCTAGCCCTGACCTCCTGCCCCACCAACCTCCACTAATCCCCACACTCATGTACAAAGGGTATTTATGGCAAAAAGATATCAACCTGGGGTGCGTGGGGGGGTGCTGCAGGGCCAGGGACTAGGGTCAACCCTAAGGAACATGCTGGGGCTGGCAGGGGCATCTTGGGGAGGAAGGGAATAGGGAAGAGGCTCCTGAAACTGGCTGCTGTGTAGGAGGGAATGGGAGCTGGAGCCCAATCAGAGGGAGGACAGCTCTGAGAAGATGCTCTTGACTCTTCTTCCCTCCTGCAGCAGAATGGAGGACGCCCCTGGGTAGAAGGTGGTGGAAAAACTGCAGCAACCAATTGTGCTGAGGGTTTGGGGAGGGGGCCTGCACTCAAGTTTAGCCTCAGAGCCTGCATGCACACCAGGTGCTAAGGCAAAGAACATCCCTACATATGCTCCCCTGGTGCTGCCCTTCCTTCCACAGGTGTCAGTAGAGGCAAAGCTAGCTTAGACACATGCTAATGAGCACATGCCAAGCCCAGGTCCCTCTGGCACATACATCTACATGTGCGTGTGGCAGTTAGGGGGCAGGAGTGTCACCAAGGAAGGACAGGCTTTTTCCCTGGACGCAAAACCCTGATGCCCCACTATGCTGGGAAAAGCTCAGCTGTAAAACAGACAAACACATCAAACCCAAACAAACCCAAACTCCACTATTAATGGGAGGTGAGGTGACAGCAGGATGAGGGTTCAGAGTTGTCAGACAAGGCTGGAGAGACAGATACACTGTCTTCCAGCTCTGGCTGCTCTCATCATCTCTGGCTGGTTCAAAGCAACTGCTGCCTGGGGGAGGTGAGTGATGAGCTGAGCCATTGGAGCAGTGGGGTTGATAGCAGCAGGGTGCTGAGGTGAGAGGAGCTGCACAGCAATCCCAGCCCACTCACTAAGATAGCCTCACAAAAGACCTAGGGCTTTAAATACAGCATCAGTCCCAGAGGCCCATTACACGGCCCGCAGCAAGCAGGCTACACAGTGCTGCTGCAGCACATGGACAGGCAGTTATGCACCCGGCTACGCAGCCACCACTCCCAGCTGTGCCCACAAAGACATATACCCAGTCTTAGTCTTATAGAGCTGTACATATGGACACGACCACAGAGAAGTACACACAACCACACACACAGCTTTACATGTAGACACATAACTGTATTCATGGACATACATGTGGACATGTCTACACATATACAGATAAACTCATAGACATAGCTGTACTGACCTATAGCTTTACACATGAACACACAGTACAGCTGTACACAGACACAGAACTACACATGGAGAGCTGTATATGGACAAAGCCCCCAAAATGATGCTTCTAGCTGGTCAGTCTCACACCCCTATTAGTACCTCCACACATAGTTAAGACACATAAAGGAGAGCATCATGTGAATATAATAACCACATAGCCATCCACACAAACACAGCCATACCCAGCCACAATCACATCCTAATGCCTGCTTGAGTACAGCTTCACGCAGGGCTACCACAAGCAGACCCATCCACGGTTACACACACAGAACCAAAGATGTGTGTATGTATGTGCTTCTGCAGGTACATAGTCACTGACAGGCACAGCAGGGATATCCTCACCTGCTGAGCAGATACCAGCATGAGCACAGGTACACTCGAGCCACAGACACAAAGGCATCCCTTGGAAGTAGAGGCTGTGAGTTCCCCACTCCTGAGCCCTGAAGGATACCCTATGCTTGGCTCTCACACTCCTTGACCTGCTCTGCCTGTTTCCCGGCAACCTGGGGGAGCCTCTGGGACAGATTCAATGGAGGAGCAGCTGTCAACTGGGGCCACAAAGCAGGGAGTAGAGAGCCTTCAATATTCCTTTCCTCCTCTCACCCTATAGTACCTTGCCACATTTCCTCCTCTCCTCAGCCTGGGGGTACTCCTGCCCACTCCCAGCCTGTCTGCACAGGGCTCCTCAAGGTGAAACACACACACACAAAAGCACAGCCCAAATCCAGATGAAACAGGAAAATCATTTGCTTTATTCTGGGTCCTGGAAGCTCCAATGTGAATCTGAAAAAACATGTCAGAGGGGCGGTAGCCCCGGGGTCTGGGTGCAGAATATAGTCCCTGGCTTCTTTGGCCCTGGAAGCCGAGAGGGTGGTGAGAAGGCTTGGCTAGAGCCCGGGGCAGTGGAAGTCAGGTCCCCCTGAAACCCCTGGCCCCAGCTTGGGCCTGAGAGGTGAAGAAGAAGAGGGCTGGAGAGTCTGCTCAGTTCCTCAGCAAATGCACCCCAGAAGGGTACAGGCCTAGGGTTACTCCTCACCCTTTTCAGGAGTACTAGGTTCCCGGGGCCATTTGGTAGCCCCCAGGGGCTCAACCTCAGGGCTCAGCCTTGGCTCCCCCAGGGGTCCCTCGCCTTCCAGGTCCAACTCTTCAAAGGATGAGCCACTGGCGCCTGACTCGCTATAGCTGTGCTCACTACGGGTATCACCGTCGTCCCAGCCACGGCTGCTCACTCCAGGGGACAGTGTGGCAGCTGAAGTCTCCCGGCTGCCAGGACCCACCTCCAGGCTTACAGAACTTGTGTCACTCGTCGTGTCAGCTCCTGTGCCAGGAAGAGGGAGCACACATTAGCTAGGACAGGGAGAGGACAGACGCCCTGCCATTTGCTTAGGAACCGGCATGCACAGTGTGCTCATGAATAATAAAGTAGGCCCTAGCTCAGGAGGCTCATTCCAGCTGCCCTCTGCCCTCACCAGAGCTGCACTGACAGGGCAACGGGAGGGAGGGAGAGGGAGAGAAAGAGAGAGAGCACAGGCAGGCAGCCTGCTATGCACTCCTCTCCCTTCCCCTGAATTAGCCTTACAACTCCCTGTGCTCTCACAAAGCCTGCTGTCCCCCTCCCCCCAACAGTCCATTAAGGACCACTCAGCCCTGAGGTGAGGATCTGAGGATAGAACAAAGAGACTCAAGCTAATGTCCCCTTCTCCACATCCCATTTCAGGCTTGGAGAGAGGTTTGTCCAAGGCCAGCTATAGATAGTACCCATAAGGCATGAGGACAGGAGAATGGACCAGGAGGCCTACTCTCTTGTCCCCTCCCCCATGCAGGGCTCCCCAAGGAGCAGCTATATCTAGGAAGGCAGCTGGCCTCAGCCTCTTGCCCCGGTTAAGTCCTGATGTGAGAGGGCAGCAAGGGTATGGAGAAGTGGGATAGAGAAGTCCTGAGAAACCAGTTCCAAGGAAGGAGTGTACTAGGATAAAGCTTTTTAAAGGCTTTCTTCCCCTATGCCTGGGTCACCCCAGAGGAACCCTTAATTATCCCCAACCATTACTGGTGGTTCATGCACCACAAAGCAGCAGAAGGGGACCATGAGAGCACTATTCTGGCAGCTGGAGAACCTTGAGACAGGGCTGAGGGTCCAGATCCCTCCCAGTCTGTTCCTCCCACCCCTAACACGTCCTCCAGGCAAGGAGACACTTCATCTGCCCTGTTCAGGAGCAACCCCTTAATCCCTTAATTTATCTCCCCATATCAGAGGCACTGACAACAGTTGGTGAGGGGCAAGGAGGAACAAAGAGCCCAGGCCCACTGTGTAGGAATCTAGATTGAAAGAAGGCTGATATGCCTCCCTTCTGTGTTATCCGGAGAGAGGCAGCTGTCAAACATCACAGAGGTGAGGGGTGGGCCAACTTCCCCAGATCTTGTCTCCATGGTGATGGAGCCCAGAGCCAGGAGCAGCTGGGGACTGTCTGTTTGGCATTTGGACTTGGCCTGCAACTTTCACTGAGCCTCAGATGGGGACTAAAGTAAGGGTGGGGGGATTTGAGGCCTGCTCCTCCTGTTCCCTTGGCTCCAAGAAGATGCCCCTTGGGCCTATTGGCAGAGGTGAGGTGGGCTCTGGAAGTGCCAGGCTACTGGCCTAGGGCCCTCTTCTTGCTGGGGCCCCAGTCATGGCATCCAGAATACAGGCAGCCAAAAGTGAGCCTGGGCTATATCTTCAGTTATGAGTGGTTGCCTTCTAACTCTGGGGCAGGACTCCAGCTCTTTATTCCCTCTTTAAATGACAATCAGTGCCCCGAGTGCTACAGGCCTGAAAGGAGCAAATGAAATGGGGCTCCCAGGCCCCATTAAACTGTCATGTTCCACCAGCCCACCTATCCAATGGCTCTCTTGGGACCCAGGATGGGAACCTGCCTGCTTGCCAGGAGGCTGACTCCTCCCTCTCCCAGCTTCTAGGATAGGAATGATCAGAAGAAGGAGTCCAGGGATGCCCCTTCAGGCTAGGGCCCAGTATGCTAAGATGAGGACAAGCCCTGGAGACATGTGGACACTTCTGGCAAATAACTCCAAGGCAAGAAAAGTGGCATCCCTCCAGCCCCACCATGGTCTGCACCAGAGGAAGTTCCAAAGTCTTGGGCCTGTGTCCCAGGGCAGAAAAGGCCAGGCAAAGAAGGGAAGCACCTATGTCTCCAGGGCAGCTAGGGCAGGGAATGAAGCTGCCATCTTCACCCCAGTCCCTCCCTCCTCCACTGCCCACAGCCAGTGCAAGGAGATCAAATATTCATTGCCTCTTTGGAGCTAAATAATACATCAATGTAATAACAGGCATAAGGCAGCTAATCACCCCCTTTCACCTCCTAGCCCAAGTGGGGGCCCCAGTGGGGAGGCAGGCAGGGGCAGGCCAAGCCTTGGGCAGCCAGGCCCCCAGCATACATTGCTGTGCAAATGGCATGCACCTGGCAGGCACATACTCAGAGTCTGCCCTGAGTGTCAGGGCAGACCCTGTCAGAGGTAGGCAGACCCCTCGGCACTCCCACCAAGGAGTGGGCGGGCAGGCTAGTGCGGAAGACAGGCCAAGGCGCTGGGGGCGTGGGAGCCACACTGTAGCCAGCTGTAGCCGGTGCCAAGCAGTCCTTCAACACCCCTGGCAGGCAGTGTTTGGGAGAGAAGCTGGGTGGGTGGGCCAAGCACGGGGATGTAGGCAGCAGAAGGAGGTTGAAGGAAGGTCAAGACATCCCCCTTCTTGCCCTGGGGACTGCCTGGGCCTGCTGACCTTGTGCCATGTCTTGTGCTCACAGTAGGGGCACTGGAGAATGTCTGCCGGGCACTACCAGGCGGGTGGGAGCAGTGCCCCACGGAGGTAATTAAACAGCAGATGAAGTTAACTGTGTTGGACATGGCCTCTAGGGAGTGAAGACTGCCTGCCTCTCAATACCCCCACCCGCCGCCACAACATACGCCTCTCTAGGGTGACCTTGGCTATTGAAGATTGGCTGGACAGAGGAAGTCTCCTAAAGAAGGAGGGATACCTGCTCTCCTCCCCACTGTCCATTGGGGGGAGTGTACCACTCCCACAGGTCATGGACCTCCACAGTTCAAGGCTCCAGCAGCATGGACTAGGGCCCCCCTGCTCCTGGGGAAAGCCTAGGGTCACAAGAGATGATGGCAGGGAGGTGGGTTGAGAACAGACAAATTACCAGCTGGCCTAGACATGGAGTATGAAGGCTGGCTCTGGTGGAAGGGGCAGGGCACTTATCTCCTGGCCCCCCTCGGCAGGCTTTCTGATTGTTCTTCAGCAGGGAGAAAGTAGCTGCCTCTGGGTGGGGCTCCGTATTGGAAACACCCTATTCTCCTCTTTACCTTCCAGATCAGTGCCAATCTCATTTCCTGATGAGCTCCACCCAAGTGATGCCTTTCCTGAACAGCCTCATTCTCCTCCCATGAGCATCCAGCTGTCTGTGATCTCTGTATCCAGGGTACTCCCCGTTGCATCTGGAGGGAATTCGGGCAGGGTCTTTGTATCTGTACTGCCAGGGCTAACACACATGAATCCAAATCCAGATGGATCCACATATCTAGAAATATGCAATTCTGCATATGGGTCCTGGGGTAGGCAGGTCTCCTTCCACCACTGCCAAGTTTAGTCTGGAACACTCACAGTGCCAGTCCAGGCAGGAAAAAGTCTCCTCAACCATGCCCCACAAGTCCAGGGATAGGCTTCACACAGGGCCCCACCCTCCATACCTGTGCCATCCATCTGGGTGTCACTGGCCTCTGCAGGCCCCCGGCTTTTCCGCTCTGTCTCCTTCACCTCAGGCACATAGAAGTCTCCCTGCCGTGCCAGTGGACACATGAAATAGATCTGGTCTTGCTGGTAGATCTCCAGCCGAGGGTGGGCACACAGCTTCCGCTCCTTGTCAGAAAGTGGCAGAAGGTGGAATGAGCCCTACAGGGCTTCTGACCCACTTGTCTCTGAGAGGCCCTAGGAACTATCTATTGTTCACTTCCTCCCAGAGGGCTGGCTCTGCCTTTTGCCTCAATCTCCCCCAAGTACCAAACCCCTGCTGAGGGAGGGACACCAGGACAGGGCCCTAGACTCCAGGAGGCAGTGATCTAAAGGACCAGGGGGTCCTTGGGACAATATGCTGGGACAGGTGCTAGAAGAATCCAGGGGCCTGGCACCCTAAGCCAACCTACTTGTATGTCTGCAACCAAAAAGCTGTTCCAGAAAGCACTAGCCTCAAGCTATGATGCTTAGCATCCCAGACTACCCCAGGGACAGGGACCCCATGAACTCTGGCCCCAGGCACCCAAGCCAAGCCACGTTCTAACTTCCCATCCCAGGATCTCCTGACCCTGACCTCTTTCCCACCCTGGACAATGCTGACTGACCCAGAGCTCTCAGAAAAGGCCAGGGTCCCTGACCCTTAGGCTTTCAGCTCCTGCTCTTGTAAGCATGTTACCAACAAACCCTGGACAGGGGCTCCAGGCCAGCAGAACCCCTCTTCCACTCCCATTCCCTACTGGTTTGGGTCTATGCCAACCTCTGGGATTATCAGATGTGGTTGGTTCCCACCCCTTCTAGCACCTGTCCAGAGTTCCAGCCAAGGGCAAAGAGGCAGACCCTACACCTAGAGGCATAGACAGGACAAGTAGAACTACCACTGAACATTATCCTGACTCCCCAGTATGCCAAAGTAGCAGCTTATAGGGCCCCAAGCTCTGAGACAAGCACATTACTTCCCTCTGCCCAGATGCAGAGCCCAAAGCTCCCCTCCCCCAGTGTGTATGGAATGGAGCTCAGAGCTGCACTGAGGCAGGCAGGGATGATCAGAACAGAGGTCAAGAGCGCACTGCTCCCCAGCCTGTCCCCCTTTCCTGCCATGGAGTGCAATTACCCACTGAGATGACTGTGAGGCCCCGGCCCTGTCACTGCTCACCCGCCAACCTTCACAACACGACTATTTATAGCACCCGCCTGGCTCTCACCACGAGCTCTGAAATGAGCCTTCCACTTAGCGGTAATGAAAGACTTATTGCCTGGTAGGGAGAAGCCACTCTAGGGCTCCACTTGTCCGCCTGCCTGGCCAATATTAGGGTTGAGGAACCCCTTCCAACTAAAGTAGTGAAGAGGGTTAAAAAAAATGAACCCCCCCCTGCCTCCAGGGAAAGAGAAGAAAAAAGGTGGGCCCATATGATTTATCAGCCAGGATGTCCAGCAGCCAGTGGGGGGGCAGGGTATGCCTAGGAGCCCACAGGGGAGATGGATGGTCTGGCCAAAGTCTAGCTACAGCTCAGCTAGCCTGACAACATGGGTAACCCAAGCACGGTCCTGCACATTAAGTCTCCATGCGCTCAAACACAGAGAGGAACACCCCAGCCCTGACACCGCAGGGTCAGTGAAGAAGTCATTACTTTTAATAGTTTTGAGTCCAGTATTTTATTGCCAACCTGACTGCTCTTTGTGCCACCTCATGATTCCATGGGTCCAGCTCCTCCCATCTCTGCACACACTGATGGCTGCCTCTTCTTCTTCCAACTGCCCACATACTTACCCAGCCCTGGTCCTCAGAAGGCTGAACAAGGAAGCCATGGAAGCAGGAGCTACCAGGCTCTGGGGCTACCCTACTGCCAGCACTTGGGAATGAGCATCTGCCAAACCTGAGCCCCATGCAGTGAACTGAGAAATGTCGCCAAGCCCAGGGTCAGAGGACTCCCTAAAGAAGGTCTAGGTCCTTCCCTGATAGCTAGAGGGAAGAAAAAGGCCACTGAGTGCAATCAGGGCATTCAAAAGGTCCAGAGGAAATCTGCTAAGTGGTCATCAACCTGGTAGCCCATCCCTCAAGGGCTGTAGACATTTGGCTTTGAAGGATGCTCCCAGGAACCACAACCTGTGACTACCAAGAAATTCCAGGGACAATGGAACCCCACCTCAACCCTTGTCAACATTCAAGCCAGGCAGTAACAGGGATGATAAGAGGGAGTAGTCCTCTTTATCACTCTCCCTTCTAGGCTGGGCATCAGGGTGGGCAGTACCAGGCAGCCACCATTACCACCTGCTCTGCCAGCCCCCTCATTGGCAGGCGGGAGGCAGCTCTGCGGCTGCTCTGCGCATCTGCCTCCTCCGGAGAGCCCGGCTCTGAAGTTGCCTGGCTGTGGACAGCCCCGTTGCCATGGAAACTGCATCCTCCATCCTTGCCGTCGCCTTCATCTCAAAGCCATCGGGGAGAACAGAGGAACAGGGGAGACAGAGGAGAGAGAGAAAACTGGTCTGGCTACACAGCCCTTCCTTCCCTGCCTAGCTCTTCCTTCTTATAGCATCCCACACAGGGACTGCCAGCCGCCCAAGCCTGCCCTCAGGCCCCTGGAGGGGCAGCCTCCCACCCAAGCCCAGCCTGGTCCTACCCCTACCACCTGGGGGCCCCTGGAACTAATTAAAAATCTCATTGACGGCTTAGCCTCAAATCATTTTAACACATGCCAGGTCCTGCCAAAATTCAGACTCAGGAGAGGAGCAGGAAGAAGGCAAAGGTGCAAACTTCCAACTCAGGCCCATAGGCAAGAGAGGGAGTTTTTAGTTGTCTCCATGGCATCTCCTCAAGACTCACTCTGCGTTCTGCCCCCAGAGCAATAATAAGCCCAATCAGGACTGGGGCAGGGGAGGAGGGACAGAACTAGCCATAAGCCCTGTCTCTAAGTGATCAGCAGAGGACAAGCCCTTTCCTTCCAAGCCAGGTACAGACTCTGAGGGAAGAGAGGGTAACCGTGGGCCAGCTCGCAGGTCCTCACTGCACAGCAGGAGCTGTGGCCTGGGCCACATGTCAATGAGCTGATAAATATTGGAAAATCATTGGAGGAAGGCAAGACCAGCTGCTTCTCCCTCAGCTAGCCCCAGGGAGCCCTTGGAGAACAGACTGCCAAGGGCCAAGGACACCAAGTCAATGGCACACTGGGCTAGGACTGCTAAGGAAAGGGGCCTGGATGGGCCTGATGTCCTTCCAGCCCTGGGAACACCCCTTCCCAAAGCCCAGACAGCCAGAGGCCCCAGGAAGCATCACCAGGACAGGGGAGCCTGCTCTGGCCACTGAAGCTACTGGCCATCTGATGAAGCCACAACCCAGAGCAACTCAATCCTACGCAGAATCAAGGGGACCACAAGGTTCTCTCCAAGGAAGGAGAGATGCAGACATCCACAATCCTCCTCACCTAATAGGAAGAAGTTGCCATGTTAAGGTGCCATCAGGAACTGCTATAAACTGGATTCAGGAATTCTAATCTCTCAGACATATATCTCCAAGGCTTGCTTTCCACAGCAGAAATAAGAGAGGGACTCGGAATACTATTCACAATGCAGGGACTTCCAGATGGCCTCAGTCACCAGCACTTCCCCCAATACCACTGCTGCACCGACATGGGCTCACCCCCTGCCAGGGGTGCTGGCAGACAAGGGAAGGGGCGGTGTACATAGGCTGCCATGGTGCCACTGCCTCAGCTACCTTGGGAACACACCCCACATTCTCTTATCACTCTAGGATGAGCTCATTCCTGAGTAGTGGGCATGGATTTAGCCCATGCAGCTCAGGGCTCCCACAGAGACTTAGATGGCAAGGTTGCCCCACAGCACCCACACTGCTTCCCCTGTGAGTTTATATTGCATCAGAAGAAGGGAGGAGGGGGGAGAGAGAAGACCTGAACTCCTATTTGGGCACCAAACAACCCATGCCTTTGGCTAGGGGTGGGGAGGAGGTGTGGGGCAGAAAAGGTCAGGTCCAGGTGGAGACTGAGGGTGGATCCTACTCCCAGGCTGCCCAGAGGCTGGGTTTGCTCAGAGCTGGGTGGTCTCAAATCCCCAAAAGGATGAGGCAATGGGTACAGGCCAAGGATTGGGTCACACATCTCCCACCTCTACTTGAGCCCCAGAAAAAGTTCTGCTCTGTTGTTTCTACCCAATCACAACCCCCTAACCTCCTACCTCACTGGCATGAGGGACCCTGGGCCTTCCTGCTTACCCTGAGCTGCCCAGTCCTTCCTTACATCCCTCCACTCCAGGCTGGACAGCTGGGCAGCTACACAGGCAGCAAACAGCTGTTGCATCCCACCCGAGGTGGTGGCGTCTCCTCACTGGGTGAAGTGAGGCATGTTCATTTTTAATTACAGAGACACCAACATGTACCCGCCTGCACACAGCACTCCCTGCAAGTGGGGGCTCAGACCCTGGAGGCCCCTTAGGCAACTGGTCTGCATCGCACGTGCAAAGTGATGGGGGAGGCACAGCAGGCGCTGTTGCAGCTAGAATGTGGCACATTGTTATTATTCTGCCCAAGAGCTTCCGTCAACTTCCCTCTCCCTGGCTGCCCCTCATCCTCACTGGGCCTCCCAAGAGCCTCTGGCCCAGAACCTAAACCTTCTGTGGGGCAGGAGGTGACAGCAGGAGATAGCTCTGCAGGCCTTGCAGAGCCAGCAGGGAGAGCCTGCAGAAGGGTTGGTGAGCATCCTCCCCCTTGTAGCAGGAGGGCCCAAAGCTATGAAAATGAAAGGCCAAGGAGACAAGGAGAGAGATGGGGCTTCCATGGAGGGAAGTGAGGAAGCAGAAGTGGCAGAGAGAGCTCAGGCAGGATCCCGGAGCCTGGCCATTGACAAATAGGTAGTTTCTCTCTGTGTCTCAATATCCTCAACTGTAAAATAAAGAGACTGAAACAGATGATCCTAAGAAAAGTGAGAACTGGAAAAGGTGAATAAAAACACCATCACTGAAAGATAATTATATACTTGAAAAACCCAAAAGGAATCAATGGGAGAAATTACCACAAATGTTAAGATTGCAAAATTAACAAAAAAGCACAGCCCAGTTTTCTGTGTGCCAGTCAGCCAGTTAGAAAATAAAATGAAGCAACAGATGAAGGCCCTCTTGGGGTTAGGTCTATCTGGGAGCCCCTCAAATGGCAGAGGAAGGGATGGCAGAGGAGCCAGGCCTGGGTGGGAGGCTGGGGAAGACTGCAGAAAGGGGAAGGTGTGAGGAAGAGCGGGGTGCGGAAGCAGGGTGCTGTGCCTGGCACCCCAGCCTGCTGTGCCTGCTGGTGCCACTGCCTCAAGACTTTTCATTTTCACCTCAGAGCTGACAGCTTGCCATGTAATTTACACCTCTGCTCATATTCCTGTGCACCCAGGCTCTGGCTTCCTGGGCAGCTTGAGAGGGGGCCTCAGCAGCCATCAGAGCAGGGTGGGCTGGGGCACTAAGGAGCAGGGGAGGGTGATTCCTTCTAAGTAGGCACAGGGGACCCCTGCTCTGAAGCACCCTAGTATGTATCTGGACCAGGAAGCCTAGCCTTTCCCTCGCTAGGGCCCACAGAGCCAATTTCCAACACCAGCTCAGTCCTACTCTGGCCGCCTTGGGCTCTCGTGGAACAGGACCAGGAGAGGGGAGTCTGAGGGTACTCAGGGAGACTATGGCTTGGGGGCTCAGCCCTGGGATCCTCCACTCTCCTTTCCAAATCTGGGAGGGAAGTCACCGACTCCAGATGCTGTTGCTACCACCACAGGCTCACCCCTTTCCAAGATCCAGCCATTCTCTGCAGCATCTGTGCAGTCAAGGACCTTGAGCCCCATCCAGTTCACAGGCTGATGAAAATGCTACTGATTGATGATCCAGCAGCAGGAAGGCTGCTCAGTGCAGATGGAACCATGAAGGCTAGCACCTGGGAGCCAGAAGCATCAGGAAATGCCAGAGGGGAAGGACAGGTGGGCAGGTAAGGATGAAGAGGAGAGGGGGAAGGAGAGGAGGTAGGTGAGGAGAAGGCAGCCCTGAATTTCTCATCTCCAACTGGTATCTCTGACTTCTGTCTTCCATCTACCCCCAGGAAAGCCCTTCTCCCTAGAGCCTTAGGTTTCCAATCTATATAACCAGGCAGCTAATCTCCCCTTATACGAAGGCTCTGTTAAGGGACAAAGTGTTTCTGCTCGGGAGGGCAAGCCTCCTCAAAATCTCTCCCCCTTCTCCTCCCTCGTTGCTGGAATCCCAAGCTTTCTGGAGAAGAGCAATAGAATTCTTCCTTGGTAAATCCCATCTGCCTGGGGAATAAGGCTCCCTCTGAATTAGTGACAGCCCAACCCCACAGAACCATCCAGACAAGCCTCAGCCCCCAGGGTCCTGCAGGGCTGCCAAGCTACCACATTTGAGCTGGTATTTCAAGAGTGGTGGCTCCCACACCCGCCCCAGCAAAGGCTGGCTTTGTGCTTTCAGTTCTGAGGTAGGGGAGTGGGGAGAGGTGTAGCCAGAGAGACTGAGGAACAGGTTCCAGGGCCTAGGCCAGCAGTGAGGAGACCTGGCCTCCTATGGGCAGCTCCCTAAGTGGAGAAGGGAACCCAAGCCCTGGTAAGGGAAGGGGGGAGGGGGCTTCTCTTGGCTTGAGGGTATCTGGGAGTAGAGTCATTCAGAGCTCAGTTCTGTGGCCTCCACCTCTCCCTCCTCAACTCCCTGTGCTGAAGTCCTATTCCAAAGCCCAGCCTAGACTAGAAGCAGTCATTTATCTACTCAGACACCATCAACGGTTCCCTAGAGCTTCATCTCCTGGGTCCAAACGCTTGCTCCTCCCTTGCACTCTAGCCACAATGTACATAAAAACCATGCCCAAATCAGTAACTCTGCCTGACCTGCCCTTTCACCTAAAGAATGCTACCCTTCCTTCAAGGCTGAGGACAAATGCCACCACTTTCCAAAGGTTGCTTTGCCTTCCCTGGTGAATCCATCCTTCCTCTCCCTATCCCACTCTCCCTGGGCATGGCTAAATCCTGTATCTGGGAGAAATGGGGGAGAAAAGAATTCTGGGGGCCCATCACTCAGCCCCAGGTCTTGGTGCTGCTGAGAGTGCTCTTCTCCCTGAGTTGAGACAGCCAATTAGCATTCGGCAGCACTGGCAAGTGAGCTGGCCCTGGAACACCAGTAAGGGAAGCCTGGGAATGGAGCCGTCTCTACCTCACTGAGGGTGAAGACATGAAGCTCAATAAGGCACCTGCAGCAGCTGCATCCTGTGCCCAAAGTGACTGCCAACGTCTCCCATAATGGGCACCTGCTGGGCAAATGGGCAGCCAGGTTCTCCCTGCCCTTTTCTTTTGGCTCCTCAAGCTAACTCCCAAACCAGCAGTTTCAGCCCTGACTCTGCCCGCCGGGCCTACAGACAAGGGCCAATTAGATGTTGACCCAATGTGCTGCCATCCCAGGCCCACCATGGGGACCATCTCAAGTGTATCCCAAGTTCATGACAGGTCTTGGGCCCAGCACTACTCATGGATGGGGCAAAGTGGCAGAAAGCACATAGCCATCAGAATGATCCTCAGCCCAGGGCACCCAGTCTGGACTCAGCCACTGCTTCATCCATTGACCCTGCGTAACCTCCCCTCCTCAGCCCTCAAGTCTCCCCATTTGTAAAATGATGGGAATGTTGGCTTTGATTATGACCCTATGATTGCCTCCTAGTTGCTTCCCCCATCCCCTAAATAATACCATATAAAAGGCTCAGTAAATAACTGCTGAGTAAGCAACTGAGCGGAAGGGCTGCCAGGTGGCCTCCCTCATGAAAAATAAAGTTCCAGACCCTTCCATGTTGTTCAGCACAGGTGATAGGCACATAAAGAGAGAGGACCCCAAATTTCATACCCCACTGGGGCATCCTCACCTAGGTTCCCACTGCCAGGGCTATGTTGCTTCCCACTGGTGTTCTAGCCCCAGAATGGACTCAAATTCCCCACTTCCCTGCACTGACTCCCTCAAAGTTCCCCAGGTAGGTAAAGGGGAAACACAAAGATTCTGAGCCACTGGACAGGACCCTAGGCTCTGACCATGCTGCCTCTCAAGAAGAAGCAACAGACTCCCACAGCTCAATAGGCTGACTCACTCCCACAGGCACCTTGCTGAGGCCACTACTCCTTAGGGCCAGCTGGCTGCCCTAGGACAACACCATCTGATCCACCACTCAAGAGTTCAGTCACTACCACCCCAGGGAGAACTGCAGGGCTCCCCTCAGGTCCAACTCCCAGTCAGTCATGCTCCCCAGAAACAACTGCCTCTTTTGGCAGCCCTGTCCCTGCCTGCACACAGGACAAGCCCTGGTGTCTCCCAGATCCATTCACACTGCAGCTGCCACAGTGTCCTCAGGATCTGCAATGGACAAGCAGTAGGCCAGGGGTGAAGCAGGATATTGCCAAGCTGTGTACCTCTCTGAGGACTGAAGTTTCAAACCACTTAAATCTCAGATGCCCTCCTCCAAAGAAAAGATCACGAGGTCATCTGGTTCATTAAAACCCAGAGGCAGAGCTACTCCAGTTGAAGCAAGTAAGGGTCCAAGTGCAACCCCCAAACCTGGCAGCCAAGCCATGGGGACACCTCAGCATAGTCATAGGCTCCTGCCCCAGAGAGGTCTGAAAACTATGGTCTGAGGTTCCTGCCCACTTTAAAACCCCTAGTAAGACAACCCTGTCAACCCAGCTGTCCCAGAACTTTACCACCAAGACACCTCCCAACCAACCAGCTCACTATATCCACCCTACCCACCCTATCCCCCAATTTCTCCACAATTCTATGGAGAAAGAGCCAATGTCTGACTCCCAAGGCCTGCCTGCACTTCCCAGCCAACCAGCTTCCACATGGACAATGCCCTGTGTCTTCCTAAACTCAGGAGAAGATAGCCAAACATCACAAGGACCCTCTCCCTGAAAACTCCTGGAAGGCAGGGACCCTGGGAAAGGGATTTATGAAGATTAAGGATTCCGTTGAGAGGAAGTCAGGCACAAGGGAGAATTGGCTAAGCAGTCTAACACTCTCAGTGACCTCTCTGCCAACTGCTGAGTTCAGGGGCCTCTCACACACAAGGCATCCCCAGTCCTCTCACTTGGTCCTGGTCTGTCCAGGTGCCCAAGCCTTCCCTGGATACTCATTAAGACTGGTTTTATCCTGTGGTGAATTCTGGGGCCCTTGCTTTTTGCTCTGGATAGACACCTGGGTCCCAAATCAACTGTGGCCCTACAATTTGATGGAAGTTCAGCACCCTCCTGCAGCTGCCAGAAGACTCCCTCATTCCTGAAGCTCAGGGGGTGATCTCTTTCTGTCCAAGTAGGCCATCTCCTTGGACTCTGGTGGAGCAGCCTAACAAAGCTGGGGCACCTTCCACATAAAATGATAGTCACATGGTACCCAGGCATCCCCTCGCACAGATGCTGCCCAGATTGCTCTGCCTGGGGCCCCCCAGTGGTTTATGTGAAGAAAGGCAGAGTTTTAGCCCTTACAGCTCAATTTGCCAGGCTACCAAGCTGAAGAGGGCTGGCCAGAGAGTCAGGGGCTTTCACATAGATCACAAAGCTGGAATCTATACATTCCACAGAAACCTGACAAATGACTCTCTTTGGGTTCCTCACAGTGACCCCTAGGACGTTTCTGTCTCATCAGGTCAATCCTACCCCAGTCTCAGGCACATCTGCAACTGCCAGGACAGCAGCTGCTCTCTACCTCCCTCACCCAAAGTTCTGAGACCACTCACCCCTGTCGCCTGTCCCAGCCTGCCAAGTCCTCCCTCCCATCCTTCTGGCAGCAGGGTTACTGGCCTCCCTTACCCCTCACGCCTCCTGAAACAGAAAGCCAATGGTTGCTGTCATTCTATTTGAAACACCTCCCCAGCAGACCTAGCCTCAGATCCAGAGAGAAAGCAGAGAGGTGGAGAAAAAGAAGGGTGCACATATGCGTACACACACACACACACACACACACACACACACACACACACAGGCAGCCAGCTGTCAGAGCTGGGAGAGCCCACAGTCTCATTATCAGCCTCCTTTCTCTGGTCCCAGGCCAGTGGGGAAGAGGGCAGCTGTGGGAGGGAGCTTTCTATTCTTTTCTCTCTGTTTCCCAGGCTAAGAGAGGCCCAGGGCCACTCCTCTATCCACTGCAGGCTGAGCCCCTTCCTCGTTCACATGGTACGCCCCCCAGAATGTAAGATCAGGCTAAACACAGGGGCAGAGGTGACCTCTGCCTCCAGAAACCATCAGAGCACCTTGGGCCATGTCTCCACTGTGGGAAGGCTGGCATCTCTCTCACTCTCCCAGCTGGTGGCCAAGCCACAGCAGCATGCCTCACAGACATCCCTGGAGAAGCCCCTTGCTCTCTCTTGTATCTTTGGCTTCCTTATCCAAGGCAGGAAAGAGAATGGTGGCCCCCTGCTCCAGGCCCCACCCCAGGAGAATCAAGCCCAGAACACAGCTGACAGGCTCCCACGGGAGGAGGAGGAAGGAGGAAGGGCTTTCATCAAAGAGGTGACGTCAAAACCAGGCAACTTGTGAAGCTGTCAGGGGCCGGGAAATTTGGACAAAGGTGTCTAAAAATAAACCCCTGAAGCCAGGAAAAGGCTTTGGTGGCTGAGTTGCTCGCCACCACACCACATGCTACACGTCCTGTTCTGAGGTCTGGAACCCAGAAAGTCTCTTCCCGGGGTGCACCTCCAATCCTGAGGTTGAGGATGGCATCTACAGGACTAGAGACACTGCCCAGCAGCCTTCTTCGGTGAAATGGTTGAGGCCCCCTCAAGATGCATACTAAGCAGGCCTCAGGCACCAATGTCTGCCTTCCTGCCCTCATCACCAACCAGCTACCCCACCTCCTGCCTCACTCTGCCCAGAGTCTCCAGTCCAACTCACCCCCAGGCAAGCAGCTCCTCCTCAGCACACTTCTGGCTGCCACTGGCCAGCTCACAAAGAACTCCACCTCTATTCTCCCCTGCCCCTGCCCTACCACAGCAATAGCCGTCCTGTTTCTTCTCTTCCTGTCCTTGACCAAGAAGGCCACAGCTGGTGACCTATTTAGACTCCTTTCATCTCCTTAACCAACACCTGTCTCAGCTCCTATTTCCATCACCAAGGCCTTGTCCCTTCCTCTAGGCTGCTCTGGAAAACACCCATCAGGTTCCTTCAAATCCATCAAATTCAAATTCCTGCTTTCTTCCCCCGAACCTTGACCCCAGCCACACTAGCCATGCCCTCTGCACAGCCTCTGCCTAGGAGCTGCCTCCAGGGCATACACTTTCCACAAGCTCAGGTCCCTTAAGATAACCACCAGCCCAATCTTCTCTGAGGTCTAGATCACACATAGCACTGGGGATTCCACACCTCTACCTGAATGTTTCTCAGGCAGCTCCCCACTACACAGCCTACTGAGCTGGTTGCCTCCCAAACCAGATCCTCCCTCGGATCTCCGTATTTCAGTGAAAAGCACCACTACACACCTGTCCACCTGCCCAGGCTGAAAGGAACTGGAGCCTGCTGTGACTCTGCCCTCCCAGCTCCTCCACAACATCCAATCCATACACAAGTCCATTAGTTCTGGGACACCTCAATAGCTTAGTGGTTGAACATCTGCCTTTGGCTCAGGGCATGATCCCGTGGTCCCAGGATCAAGTCCCACATTGGGCTCCCCATGGGGAGCATGTTTCTCTCTGTGTCTCTCACTAATAAATAAATAATACCTTAAAAAAAATCTCAACAAGTCCATCAGTTCTATCTCCAAAATAGATTGTAAATTTCCACCTTTTCTGCACCTCTACAGCCACTGCCCCAGTCCAAGACAACCATTCACATAGAAATCCTGCCTCCTTAAAAAAAAAAAAAAAAAGAAAAGAAAAGAAAAAAAGAGAAAAAGGAAATCCTGCCTCCTAAGCACCTCTGCTGGCCCCTGCGATCTGGATCTAGTCCCACCTTGCCCAGGATGAGAGAGCCTGTCTTGTACATGTATGACTAAGACGGTCAGATCATGTGTTACTTTCCTGGATGGAACACTACAGTGACTTCCCAGTATCTTTAGGTCACCCCATGACCTAGGGTCCCACTCTGCTCCCACTCTGCTCTGCTTGGAATCTTCTTATCCCCTTCTCCAAGGTTACCTTGGAGAGGTTACCTCCTCCAAGAGGCTGTACCTGACCACTCTATCCAAGTTAGTCCCCGCACTTCCTCACCATTCTTTTCTAGCACATATCCCATTTTTGTCTGACATTTATTTTTTAAGATTTTAAGTTATCAAAAAAAAAAAAAAAGATTTTAAGTTATCTCTACACTCAACGTGGGGCTTGAACTCACACCCTCAAGATCAAGAGTTACATACTCCACTGACTGAGCCAGCCAGGTCCCCTATCTGACATTTATTACCTGTCTCTACCACTTGCTGTAAATGCCTATTTCATATACCAACGCTTCACATTGTATCCAGCACAGTACATAGACATTCAATAAATTCAAGTTGAATGGATGACTTTCAAGCCCAACTGAGTCATTCCCTAGTACTCAACTTTACAAAATGTTCTAGAGGACGAAGGATGTGCAACAGGGAAAGTTTAAAAAAATCTGTGGAAACAGAGATGCACAATCAGATCTCCTGGTGGTTGGCTCTTTTCCTTCCTCCAAGTAACCCAGTCTGCAAGCACTGCCAATGACCAGGTCAGGAACTAAAGGAGACAGGCTGCTGCTGCTGCCCCAGTCCTGTGCTCAGGGAGGAAGTGCATAAGCTCATGCAGGAGCCAGGCCTGGGGCAACACATGAACACCTGGGGACTGCCAGCCCCTGGAAGCCTCAGGGCTCTTGCTCTGTGGGCCCCCAGCAGGAAAAGGTCAGGGTGGACCTCTCCATCCATCTGAGCCTGGAGTGGGGAGCTGAGAACTAAAAATGTCTCTGGTCCAAGCAAGAGTTGAATTGATCAGGCTAGGTTTCTGAATAAGCTCCCTACGCTCCTAGTAGATGCTTTGGCATCCATAAGGTCTCGGGCATTTGGGATGGATGCAACAACCTCTACCCATCTTCCTAGCTCCACAGGCTGCTCTATGAGGGCCCCAGGGTGCTGCCCTCACAAAAACAGCTTTTCATCCCAGCCTGGACAGTCCTCTCTGGCTCCTACCCAAAGGACTAGCTGTCCCCCAACATACACATACACTAGACCTGTCTCTCACCTTGATGTAGGCATCCAGGGCAGGGTGGACACGGCGGGTAGCCAGCCAGATGGACAGGGTAGAGGTGTAGGGGAAGGTGGTTGTCACCACATGGCTGGGTGCTGGGAAGGAGAACACCTTGAAGCCAAATTTCTGGTAGAACTGAATGAGCTCAGGGGAGGGTGACTCCTCACCCTCACTCAGAATGCTGCCCACTGCACAGCGGCACTTCTCAGGGGGTACCTGGGGAGGAAGAAGAGGTGTGTCAGGGTTGAACAAAGGAATGAGGCTCTCAGAACTCTTGCCACCTAGGTTCTGTGCCAGCTTAGGCCTGGAAGAAGCAGGAGTTCCAAAAGGTCACAGCCCCAGATACCACAATGGAGAAGAGTATTTTCCTTTTGAAACTTACATGACCCCAGTCTATGGCATCCTGCTATAGGACTCATCCATCCTTTCATTTATGCCTCCAACAAATATGCTATGCCCTGTGCTGTGGAAGGGGTACAGGAAACACTGGTCAGGAAGCAGGACCACACTGAACTCTGGGTTGCTGATGAAACAACCATCTTTGGGGAAGATCCTCATCCCCAAACCCTCAGGCTGGGCCAGCTACCATCACCAAAGCCTCCAGACCTTCTCTGTAACCTGTGCCCCATCCCAGGCCCTGTCACACTTGCCAAGTACCTTCTTGTCTCAGCTATAGATTGCTGGTTTCCCTCCAAGTGTCTCTGGGCCCCCAGTACCTGTACATCACTGCACTCTGCTCCCCTCCCTAGCTGCCCTCCCTCCCCTGTATCCCATAAACCTAAGGCAGGTCGGCTCAATATTAGTCTCCAACACTTACTAAGCCTGACCCCAGACTTGCAAGGTCCAGCACTCACCTCTTCTCCTGGCATCGAGGAGCCCCAATTTGTCTCACTTCCTGCAACTGAATATATACCAGTCCCTGATACCCCCAGGGGTATCTGATCCTAAATCTAAGACACTTTTCACGGACCTTGTTCTGTTAATCTTGGATTTCCCTCAACCTGAAGGTCCCTCTCTCCCACTACCTGGGTCCCACTGGCCCTTAAATTCAAACTTCCGCTACCTTCAATTGCTTCTCTTGGCTTACCTTCACAGCACCTGAAGTTATTTTTACCTGTTCTTCCTTCTGCTCTCCCTTTCTAAGCCCTGCCAACAATCCCCTAGGGGTTTCTCAGCCTAGTCCAGCCCTGTCCTTGGAATCTCACTTTGCCTGGGACTAATGCACCCACTCCAGGTTCTCACTTCCATGCAGTCCCTGGGGGTCACTCCCAGCTCTCTGCAGCTAGGGGCCCCTTGCTGCCCCTTAGAATCCTATGTCATTAAGCCTAGTTCAGGACTTTTCTGGCAGGCAATATGGTGCAGTGGTCAGGACCACAACTTCTGGAGAGAAGCAGGACTGGGTATGAATCTTGAGTCGTGTAACTTTGCATAAGTCTCTTGGTTTCTTGGAGTGAAAGTTCCTTACAGGATTGATGTATTGAATGAGATACTTCATATTAGGGTTCAGCCGGGTACAGCACTCAGAAACTGCTATAAAGGTCATTGGTTATCAGCAGCTATGACACAGGCCAAAGAAGTGACCCTTGGCCTGCAATTCACCAATTCACCATTCACCAAACTTCTGAACACGTAGTTCCTCCCTGCCCATTCTTTAGGTTCGAGCACCCTCCAGGGGAGTCTTTCAGGGTAGCTTGGTGTCACACACCAGCACCCCCTCCAAACACACAACATTTTGCTGTGAACTCCTGCTTCCATCAACTCTACCTGGTAGCAGTCACTTTGGCTGGCCTGACACTCCTCCCACCCTACCCAGGCAGAGGCACAGGAGACAAGTGCAGTACCACTTCCCGACTATAGATGGTGCAACTGCTCCATTCACATCCCAGGCTTGAGGCAGGAGGCTCTGGCAAGGCCTCCCGCTGACAGACTTAGGGACAGTGCCCACTGCAATGCCAATCACTATGATCCTGAGCCCAGGAACTTATAGATGTACAAAAGAAATATTCAATACAGTTTAGATGAAGAAATGGGTTAGAAGGTCACCTGACTGATCATCTCTGGCCTACCTGGGTTTGGGTCCCGGGGTCTTTTGTGTGATCACTTCAGCAGCCTTTATGGAGCTCCCAAGTTCAATATCCTCCTTGATCCCCCAAAAGCACAACACCCCAGAAAGCACCACAACACCCGTGACCACCCTGCTCAAAACTTTTCAATGGCTCCCAATTCTGCTCTAGGTTGAAACTCTTGAGCCCAGCATGCAATGTTGTCTTAAGTTATCCATGCAACACTGCCTGGATTTGTCCACACACTCCCCTAGCACTCCTTTTTTGCATTCCTAGGCCCCAGAAGGGGCCAGAACCCAGGTGAGCAGGTGTCCACTGAGCATCTGAATGGCAGAGGGAGGGGCAAATCCAGGCTTTGGGCCAGCCCGCCTTGCCAGCCTCCTCTCCCACCACAACCCCGCACACACCCACACAGAACTATTTGCAGCTCCCCAAACATGCCACGTCCTCCCATGCTTCCTGCCTTTGCATAAGCTACTTTCTCTGCTTGGAATGTCCTTCTTCACCTTACTCCAGGGTCCCTTCTGCCTGGGAAATTCCTGCCCATCCTTCAAGATTTAGCTCAACCAACCTCCTCAAAGCCTTCTGATGCTCCCTGCCTAGAGCCCTTCCTCTGTAATCTCAAATAACCAACTGAAGGAGCAGGCCTTGTGCTGCACAGTAACTGATGGTCTCTCCATCTCTCCCCACCACTCCAGGCTTCTAGGCAGAAAGGCCCAGGATCCTGGGTACACATTAAGTTCTTGGGGTATGCTCAGCAACAACACATGCACACACAGGCCCTGCACATTAGCAAAATTCTTCTCCCTCTACCTCGAAAGAGGAACTCCCACTACAGGGAAGGGAAGAAGCTAATAAAGAGACAGGACTCAGGATGCCTGGATGACTCAGTGGCTGAGCACCTGCCTTCCACTCACGGTGTGATCCCGGGGTCTGGGATTGAGTCCCACATCAGGCTCCTCATAGGGAGCCTGCTTCTCCTTCTGCCTATGTCTTTGCCTCTCTCTGTGTGTCTCTCATGAATAAACAAATAAAATCTTTAAAAAAGAGAGAGAGAAAGAGACAGGACTCCTGAGATCTGGGAGGTGTGTTAGCCACAGGTATTCTCTTTCTGCCTGAGCAATCCCTCAATTCCACAAGTGAGGATACTTCCTGCCCTGTTCTGCCCTGGCCAGTGACTAAAGGGCATCCTAGGAAGTTACTCAGCAAACCCATCACCAGCTAAGCAGCCCTGTACTGAGCTGGAACCAGAAGGAAGCTGAACCAGGCACATCTCCAGCAAAGAGATGGAACAGGCCCTAAGACCAGCTGGGGAGTGGCAAGGCTGATCAGGGGAAGGCTTCCCTGGACTCCCTGGAGAGCCCATGCCCACCACCAGGAGAATGGCCCGCTAAGGTTGTCAAGGGCATGGAAGATAGAAGAGTGTCCTGATAGCTAGAAATTCCACACACCTTGGTTCAATGCAATGCCTCGATTTGGGCCTGACCCTAGGAGGTCAGCCTGAGCCTTTCAGTTCCAACTGCTTACTCCCTTTCTTCCCTGAATCAGTCATTTCTTTAGGTACCTGAGCCCAGAACAAGAGCTGTGAGAACTCTTGGCATATGAGAAGAGGGCAGTCTGCTTGGAATCTAAAGCTTCTGGGTACAAGCTGGCCCCAATGCTCCTTCCAAAGAGGTCTTGCAGTACCAGGTTGCCCTTGTCGGTGAGGCCATCATGAAAAGAAGTCCCTGCCTGGCCAAGACTTCATGGAGTCTAGAAAATGGACAAGACTGTTATCTTCCAGGATCAAGGAAGAAAAAATGGTGTAAGCTGGCCCAAACCAAACCCAGATATTGAGTTCAATAGAAATGGCCAGCCCTAGATCCATAACCTGCAACATCTGATGAGGACAGATGCAATGCCTGCTGATCCCAGGCCCAGAAGGCTGCCATGACTCCTCCCTGGCCAGCATACCCAGCCCTGTGTAAGGTGACAAGTAGGGACAGTACCCTTCACTGGCACTGGTACCCCTGAGGAGAAACAGAGCAGCCACAGCTGTTCATAATTGGAGGGTAAACAATGGGTTCATTTAACCTTCAGGGTGCTGCAGGTCAACACATCAAGCCCCACAGGTCCAACTTCCCCAAGCAGGTGGTATCCAAAGGCAAAAGCTGGGCTGGTACTAGGTCAGGATATGGGTGACACAAACAGCAGGGCCAGAGGACAGGACCTATATTTCAGGCTGGAGGGGAGGGGAGTCGGCAGGACACCAACCTCCAAAGAGGGGTCTAGGGGCTTTCTGGGAACTCTCACCTAGAGGTCTTTCAGGGCCTTCTTTTCACCCCCAAGCATAATCCTAACAACAGCTGATATCTGACAAGGTGCTGTCTGCCCCAGTTGTTGCCTTCCACCCATCAGCTCATGCAATCCAAACAACACTGTGCAATAGGTACCATTATCAACTCTGTTTCTGAGACCCAGACAGCAAAACTATTCAGCAAGGCCCATACAGCAAGGCATTGTTGGAGTTAGGATTCAAACCCAGTAAGACTGGCTCCAGAGCAGTGCCACAGGACCCAAAGCCACCTGGGAGCCCTAAGAAATAGGTCCTGGCTAGGAACAGCCTGTATAACAGAGTCTCCCTATGCTGCACCTCCTCTCATGGCCCAGGCAACCTGCAAGAGCCTAGGCCAGAGGTAGGCAAGCATGATTCCCAAAATTACAAAGTCCTAATGGCATGAGGCCCAGGGGAGGGGACTGCTAAGTATCTACTGGGGGCCAGGTACTGAGCCTCATCCTTATTTAGTCCCCAGAAAAACAAAACTCGAGGTAGGGATTCTCAGAAAGAACAAGTGACTTCCTCAGAATCACATTCTAGTAAGCGGTGGGGCCTTGATTCAAACTCAGAAAGAGTCCAAAGACCTCTTCTCCCACACCTTCCTCCCTACCAAAGGCAGCTCTACTAAGAGAGATCTGTGTCTTTCTAGTGCTGCCCCACACAGTTAACCCACTGCAGAGCAAAAGCCTGGACTCCATCCAGAAGAAAAATCATCACACTGGGGTAGGGAGGGAATGGCCTGGGCCCTTGGAAACAGCAGTTAGCCCACATTCCCACTGTCCTTGTTGAGGTCAACCCTGGGAAATCCTACTCTCTCATTACTTCCCAGGCTCCATGTGGTCTTAGTGCCTCCAGGGATGGCAGGGGAGGCCCCATCCCCACACACACTAAAGGGGAAGGGGAACTGTGGCATAAGCCTAAATCAATACTTTTACCAGCCTTAACCCCTGCAGACTTGAAGGTCCCAGGCTGACTCTCAGTGGACTAGGAGAAAAAAGGGAGCTTCAATACAGTCTTGTTTACTAAAGGCAGAACCCAAGCACCACCAGTTCTCCAATCTGCCTGAGACCTGGGGCAAGCACCCCCTCCTAGGCTTCAGCCAGGTAAACTGAACCAGCTGCTATGCCCCATTTGCCTCAGCCAGACTCCCCATAAGGGCAGGCAGACAGGTTGCTTAAGGCAGTGTAGGTGGTAGCAGCAGAGGGTGGAGCAGGAGGTAGAGGGCCAAGATGACACACAGGACAGATCCATGGGCATGGTAATAGCCACTGAGCCAGAAGGGTCCATCCACAGGCCAGAGCTGGCTAGGATCCAGTGAGCCACTCACGATCCTCCTGGCTCTTTCGTTCCCCTCTGACAACCCCAGGTTCCCAGAGAGACCAGGCTAAAGTCACTGTCTAGACCCCCATACCCCACCTCAGAAGCAGGGATGAGGGCAGAGCAATCTTGATTCCTCTCCAGCTTTACAAGAATAGAACTGGATCTGTATGTGTATGTTCCCATGTACACTGTGGGGAGAGGGCAGGCACAGATCGGTGACTGACTCTGGAACTCATTCCTTTCCCTTGGTACTTAGAAGAGGAAATGGCCGCACTCCAAGAATGCTGGGCCCTGGAGAGGAGAGGAACACCTATGAGCCACTGCCAGGGTCTCTCCACTTCCTGTCACATTTTCCCTCATTCATCCTCCTACCTCTCCAAAGGCCCTCAGGCATGGAGAATGGAATCCTTTTCTCTTGCCCAAGAACCAGTTGCCCAGACCCTAAAACTCCCTCCATACAAAACTCTCACGACCTGGAGTTGACTGACATATATAGGCTGACCCTCCAGGACACAGAGTTAATGATATATATGCTCCAAAAGCATCTGACATGAAAGAGTCTACAGCAACTTGCCTTGGCGGTGCCCTTTCCTGTGTCACTCCTGGGCCCACAGTCAGACCAAGTGAGGCTTCGCCAGGCCTTTCTCAGAAACCCTGTCCAGCTGAATCCAGGAGCTGAGGCCTGGAAGGGGAGTGGCTAGAGAGCTGTCAGTCTGCACCTCATGGGGGAGGGCAGCATTGACCGCAGGTGGCCACCTCTCACCTGGTCACTCCCTGCCCCACTCACAGAGCCTAAAATAGCCTCATTCCTCCGCACGCACACTCACACAGGAGCAGGTTCTGGCTCCCATTGTGCTCACTGGGGAGGGAGAAGGTATGGGGATGGGCCACAGAAAAGCTCAGCCTATATCCTGCCCCTCTATGAATCAAAATATGCAGGGTCCCATGCTGGACACTGCTTAGGGAGGCAGCCTAGGAAGAAGGCTTGGGTTCTTAGCTTTCCCCTAGGCCTGGATGGGGTCTCTCAGCCAGGCTCCCCTGATACACCCACACTGAGAGGTCCTGAAGGCTGGGCCCCTTGGTCCTCACGGAGCCCAAGTGTCCAGCAGCGTGGCACAGATCAGGTGCTCAAACATGTGTTAAATAAAAACAAGAAGTATGAGCGAACTGTATGAGATCAATACCTCAACTCTTGCTCTCTGATCCTCAGTCTCCTCCTCTATAACATCAGCAGTGTGGACCAGACAGTCTGCGATAACCAAGAGCACCTAAAATGTGGGGGTCCATGGTTCCTTAAACCCTCTGTGAGAATCCCTCCTAGGTAGAGAATATACTGCCCAGCTCTCAGAGTAGATGGAGACTATACATCCCTAAGCTATTCTAGGTGTCAGGGTATGACCCAGCTCTGACTGGGGATACTGGTATCTTCTGGAGTGACCCAGGACTGAGAGGGACAGGATCAGAGGGGCCACTTTGACTTATACATTCATTCTCTGAGCCAGCCAGATGTCCACAGCCAAGCCAAGGGTCTAGGCCTTGGTCCTGAGTGCACAGGATGATGCTTCAGTGCACCTAATTAGCACGGATGTTTTATCCACCCATTTTTTGTTGTGGTTAAACAGCTATCAAGAGCCAAGTGGCAGGATGAATGCCTCACATATGTCACCTAATTTAACTCTTGCCAGACAACATACGAAGCATATATCTTAACATGGCTCTATAGATGAAGAAACAGAAACTCAGAGATATTATATGATATGCTCAAGATCACACAGCATGACAGTGATGAAACAGAATCAGAACTCAGGACTGCCAACCTTGAGGCTGTACTCTCAGGCTGTGGCCCCACCCAGACTGGCACCCAAGTCAGGCTGCACCCAACCAACCCTGGACATCCAGGCCCACCACCTCCTCAAGGACAGCTATATGGTGGGTTGCCTTGAGGCAGTGGCTGGGCCAGGAGGCCATGGGGAGAGCACACCATGCCAGGATTCTTCTATCTCACTGCTCCCATTGTGCTCACTGGGGAGGGAGAACAGCCTCCCTGGATCAGCCTCTAGCACTGACCCCAAGGTACATTGCTTCCTTGGCCCTTTCCTATTCCGGAATTAGCATTTCCAACCTAAGAGGCAATGCGCTGCTTTAGTAATAGAACATGTGGATGAGGAAAGAGGTGACTGCAAGGACTCTCCTCCTTCCCACCAAGGCCTTGCAGAGGGCTCCAACTAGGCCAGATACTGAAGGAGGGGCAAAAACTTACAGAACAGAGCCTGTAGGAGTGGGGGTCGAGCATCTGGTCGAGCTCCTGCCCCGCATCACCTAGGCTCCAGCAATCTCGACTCCCACTTACTGCCATCTCCCAACCATGTGACCTCAAATCCTCATTGTCTACTCATCCCTCAACCAGGCCATGCCACCTCTCACTTGGGGCAAGCCCTATCTCCTCAATGGCCTCCCTGTCTCGTTTCCTCCTCTCCTCCATCTGCCATCCAGTTAGCTTCCTAAATTATAGGGGGCTGTGTTGCACCTTGCCTCCCAACCTGCTGTTCCTCCCACTGCCTGGCCCAGCAAACCCTTCTACCGCTTTCTTCAGCCACCACGTGTTCACTGGCCACACTTCCCCCATTGTCTCATGTCTGCAAGCCTTTACTGTTGTACTTCCCTCAGCCAAGAGGCCCCTCGTGGCACAGCAAAGTTCGACTCGTGGGAGAAGTCCCAGGTAGAGTCTGCCTCCTCTCTGAGCCTCTCAGGCAAACTTGAGGTATCCTCCCCAGACCCAGAGCTCCAAGCTCTGTGGGCATCAAATTACAGTGCCTATTAGAGATTCATCTATAGTGCTGACTTGCCAACTGCATGAAACTTTTTGAGGGCAGGGCTAGGTTTGTTCATCTCTGGAGTGTAGGTGTCGAGCAGAACCTGGCACAGAGTCAGCACACCCTTGCTTCTTTAAGTGCCCCCGTGAGGCTTGGTAGCAGATAGCAGGTAGGCAGTAGACCCTGCTTACTTGAGCTCTTCAGGCAAGAAAACCAGAGCTGGGGATTCCCAGGGCTCTGTCTGCCAAGACTCAGAGCTGAAGGCTGAAGAACTCTTGGTAGAGCTGCCAGCCCACGAAGCTGTGGGCAGTACCATCCCATGGTATGGCAAAAGGCCACATTGGTGAGACCTGACCCAGGACAGGCTGTAAGTACAGCCAGACACCCACAGGGTGCCAGTGATGCTAGGCTCATCTCTGACCCCAGCATCCTAAACATTCTGGGCAGCTCACCTGGTTCCACCTGTCACTCCCTTCACTCCCCCTCCAAACCAGGCAGTGTAACATCCAAAGAAAGGCCGTATCACTGAGGCAGGGGCCACTAGAATGAGGTAGGATTTTAAGCTCTATGCCCAGGACTTGCTCTCTCAACAGCTTGAGGAGCTGTAGCCACAGCAGGAAAGCTGAAAGAGGGAAGGCACAGAAACAAGATACGACCCCAAAGAGCAGGTGGAATCTGAACAGCTGGTCTTAGAGTACTAGCCTCAAGTGGGGATGGAAGAGAGAGGGACAGCAAGAAGAGGCAGGAGACCAAAGCCCTGGAAGAAACTAGGGACACACAATGATGTGGCCCCTGCAGTCAGAAGTCCATGGGTAGCCATGAGCCGAGAATCAGATCTGGAGAAGTAGAAAGGATACCTGGAGTAAGACTCCAGGCTAAATCTGAAAGGAGCTTCAAGCTCACAGAGGAGGTGGTCTGTAGGACCAACTCATAGATTTTCCCACCCCTTCCTCAGAAACTACAATACCCCTGCCCCATGTCCAGCCATGGGGTGGAACCCTAGCCAGGGAACAGAAGGTTCCTTACCACGTGGGGGTTGTCGTAGTAGATGGCGATGGAGCGGAGCTTGGGGGAGACACTGCAGCTCTCGGTGAAAAGCCGCCCAGTCTCGCTGTAGGGCCCAATGTGGAACTTGTAGGCCACGGTGACATTGCGGATGGGGGGTGAGCCGGCACTCACCGTCACCCCAGCCAGCAGCCCTGAGTATCCAGCAAAGGCCAGCAGTGTCAGCAGGAGCAGCAGAGTCAGGCCCCCAATCAGGCCTAGGAGGAGCAGGTCAGACATGGCTCTGTGCCCCCAACACCGTGCCCCCAAGACAGCTGCAAAAGAGACAGGAGGGAGAGGAGGCTGGTAGCCTGCTCTGACCAATGTCCCCACCTGCCTGCCAACCACTTCTGGCCCAATCTCAGTCCTGCCTTGGGTGCTCTGACCCAGGAGGGGGAGGAGCCAGGGTGTTTACACACAGAGTGACCCAGAAGAGAGCTATAAAGGATGACTGAAGCCACAAGCCTCTTTATTTCTTAATCACAATTGTTGAGGATCTCAGAGCAGCTCTGTCTGTCAGCTGGCAGCCTTGGTCACACCTGGGGAAACTGAGTCATAGAGGAGCACAGGAGTGAGTCAGCCAGGGACATACTCCCAGCACTGACCAGCCTCCCCAAGATGGGCAAGACGTCAGCCAGGCTGCCTTTTCCCTACATTACCCCTTCCTTCCCACACACTGCCACACTGCCTGCCCAGCCTCCCCAGGCCTCATGGACCACTGCCAAGGGGAAGATGGGCAAGTGCTAGGCCCAATCATTTATCAAAAAATAGGGAAACCATAAGGAAAAAACCCCAGGGAGAAAATGACCCAGGAAGAGACTCTCACAGGAAACTCTCCTTTGCTAAAGCACATCTGTCCCTCAGAATCTTGTTATCCAGCCAATTCATCTATCCAGAACCAAGGAAAAGATGAAACCAGCCTGAGCAGCCAGAACAAAGTCCAGCACTGTGCTGCCCAGACTTGAGCCACTGGTGCTAACAAGCTTCACCCCACTTTTTCAGCCCATAGATTAGAAACAAGGGGGAGGAAGGAAAGTTTGCTAGAAATGGAAACACACCAGGGAGAACAATTACTCCCTGGCCCAAACACTTCATCCCATGGGGAAAGGGTGCTGGCATCGGGGGAGTAACAGCTGGGGCCACTTGCTGGCCTTATTCTTCCCCTCCACCAGCATCTCCAGGTGTTTTTTGTGGTTTTGATCCTGCCACCCCACCTCCTCTACTAGATAGTTCACAGCAAGGCATGAGGTGAGGTGCGGGAGTCTTTTTTTCTTTTTTGTGTTTATGTTGTTTATCTGACAATTGCCCTCTCCACTGGCCTTTCCTCATTCCTTTTTGTGTAGTACAAGACATTCATATCAAGGAAAGAAAAAAAAAAAAGCAGAGAAGCTATCCAAGAGCAGGCCCAGAACACAACAGAGGCTGGTATGTGAGCCATTTAAGGCAGACCATTCAGCCTTCCATGAAGCTTGGGGCCAGAAGTCTAAACCTCTTATACAGAGGGCTTGACCTGAATCACCCAGGGGGGAAAAGAAAATCATAGCACAGAGAAGACTGTTTAAAGAGGAAGGGAAACATATGACCCACTAGAGGAACATTCTCACCCCAAGAATTTAAAATTCAAAAGATTTGGGAGCTGTAAGACAACACTTCAGCCCTATAGAAAACTTAGTTCTGTGGAATAATTTGTTCCCTGTGGGTTCTGGGAATCAATTTTTTTTTACTGAAAAATTCTTTGGAGTCAATGTACACATAATGTTTGCCTCATAAAGAGGCAAACTAAACTCCTACATCTTTGATGTCCTAACATTGAGGTGCATCACATTAGTCTTCTTACCCATATGTGTTCCTGCCCCACAGTTGTGCTTCTTTTTGGATGCATTTTGCCTCCACTTAATTTCATTCCTGTTCTCTTTGGTGATAACGATGATGATGATAAATCTTTCACCAAGTACTTACTATATGCCAAGCACTATCTAAATGTTGAAACACAGCTACTTTATTAATCCTCAAGACAAGATAGATAGGTATGAATCAAGAGGTTAAGAGACTTGCTTAAGGTCACACAGGTACTAAATAGAGCCCCAGACTAAAATGCAGGCAATGGGAATCCAAGCAGTCTGAATCCAGATCCATTTCCACATTTCTCCTTCCCGATGACAAGGTTTCCTCAAGCATTTAATCCATGCTGGGACATGTCTGAACCCAAGGCTCTCAGCTGGGAGCTCTCACTCAGCAGCTAGGTCTCTCAGTTGCCTTGAGAGTGACCATCCCTCATTTGACCTACCCTCTTTGCTGCACACTCTCCATCCTCCTCAAAGCAACGCAGTTCCCACCTCCCTCTTCCTCTCACCTCCTGAACTACCCAGAAGGGAGGGGAAAATGGGATCCCAGAACTTAGGTCTGCACAAGACTGAGGCAGGGAAAAGTGAATTCCCCCATATTCAAGAGAAGGGCAGGAGGAGGGCTGGGGAAGCTCACCTGAAAAGACAGGCTCACTTTAGCAACTCATAGCATCCAGCGCCGCAGGGACCAGGTGCTTCAAGTGCTCCAGTGCTGGGGGCAGAGAGAAAATCACCACTGAGCTGGGCACCCCTGCCTTGACTGTTCCCTCTTCAGGGAAAGCCCACTAGGGCCTCTACAATAACTCCCTCTTCACCACAAGGTTGCACCTCTACCTCGTCCTCCTACCCCTTCCGGAAATCAGAAGCCGAACTCGGCCTCGGAAGGTCAGCTCAGGGTGGGGCCATGCTCACGCCCCCGTTCTTGGGAGTCCTCTTCCCGGAGGGTTCCGGCCACTGCACCTGGCTCTGAAACAGCCCCGGCCGCTGACACGGGGCAGGCTGTCCCCCTCTGGCTTCAGTTTCTCCTCAGGTCAGAGACCGGGGGTGGTCGCCTCAGGCGGCGAGGTTGTGGGCGGGCTGTCCCGCGCCGGCTTCCTGAGGCTGCTCCCTTGCGCCGCGGCAGCGGGCCAGGCCTTTCAACGTCGGCGCCGGCGGAGAGCAGACAGACCGCGGTTCCGAGTGGCCTGAGCGGGAAGGGGGCGCGCCGCCTCCCACTCTGGGCTTCCAGCCCTGCTCACCCGCACCTCGCGTATTTACCCAGAACCTTTCTTTTCAGCCACGACCTCACCGGGCCTCACACACCTCCCTAAGTTAAGAGACGCTAAAGTTTGTAGCCACCGCTGCGAGGCGCGGCCTCCAGGGGCAGGGGCGGAGCTAAAGTGCGGTTCTGGCCTCAGTTCCCCACCCCCACACCCCGCTCCGGCTTCACTGCCTCGGGGCGTGCCGCGCACCGGAGGCCGAGGCAGGGGCGGCCCGGGGCGGTAGACTGGCCCAAGACCTTCGAGCCCTGGGACCGGGTGGGGGCCAGCTGCGGGTGAGACGAGATGCAAAGAGCGGCCTGGGCCGCGAGGATCACGGAGGGGACGCGGGGGCCCCTGAGGTCACGCCCGGGCGGACGGAGTTCCAGGCCCTCAGCGCGCGTGGGGCCGCCCCGGCGGGGACGCCTCTCCTCTGGCTCGGCCCTCACCTCAGCGGCCGCCCGCCGCGGACGCCGATGGGCGCAGGCGGCTCCAGCCTAGGTCGCGGAGCCTGCGCGCGCCCGCCCGCCGCGCACGCTCGCTCCGCCCCCTCTCGCGGCGGGACGTGGCCGTGGCCGTGGGCGCGTGCGCGCGGGCCCCGGAGGGCGGAGGCCTGCCCCGCCCAGTCTCCATAGCAACGAGCGGCGCCCATTCCGCTCCTCCCCAGCCGTCGGGGGCGGAGCCCGCTGAGCACCTTCCCGCCTTCCACCACTTACCGGGCCTCAGTCGTGGGAGGCCGATGGCAGTCAGCGTGGTGGGTCGCAGTAGAGAGCTGGGCTGGGATCCAACAGGGAAGACCGCACCAGAGTGAAGCGTTTGAAAAGGCTTGGGAAGTTCAGCACAGCAGCATCCGCCTCTGGCATTTATTTGTATCACACTTCGTCTTGCCACTTTCTCTCACTGAAGCTTCCCGGTAGACCTGGGAACCCAGCAAGGCAAGGCTACTTGCCCCCCTTTTACAACTGAGGAAACTGACGCCCAACTTGGACTCAGGGAAGAAGCGAGCGGATCCAACCTCTGCAACAGCGCAAATGTCAGTCATGTCTCCCAACACTCCACCCCACCTCACCCCTAACCAGAGCACAGGAGTGGTCGTTCATCCATCCACCCAACACTTATTCAGTAAGCTCTCTGCCAAGATAGTTCTAGGGATTGGGGATACTGAGGGAGCAAAACCAACGCCCCGCCCCCTTGGAGCTAACCAGGAACCGCCCCCCTCCGGGCCCCTTTCTCTTGAGCCCAGGATGTGCTTGGGCGGAGGTTGGTCTGCCCTTCTAGTTAAAGGTGTTCTAGCTAACTCCCAGATCCATTGTAAGCTCCTCGAACATAGGTTGAATCTTCAGCTCATATTTCCGAGAGGACCTACAAACTACAAAGCACTCTTCTAGAGCCCCAAAGATCAAACTTTGCCCTCCTGAGAGGCCCAGTCCTGCAGTGGAGGGGCAGGGGGATGGGACAGCTATGCTAAGCTTGGCTACAAGACAGGCTGGGCCAAGAGCTAACTTGGTGCTCCTGACACGGAAGATTGCTATTGGAAGAGGAATCATCTTAAAGTGGATTCCACTGCTGCACTAGCAAAGGGCAGAGTGAGCACAGAGGCACTCATAATCCTGGCTTCCTTTCCCACCACTTCACACAGTTCCTTCCACAGGCAGGAAAGGATGACCCTCATCCACAGGGCCAAGACTGTCCTCAGCTCTCCAGACAAACACTGGCAGAAAGAGCAGCTGGCCTTTCACAGGCACTCAAGGTTGGGTTGGCAGGGTCATGGCAGTTGTTTTGCTTATGGACATCAAATACATGATCAAATCCTTTAAGTGTTCCAGGTAAGTGGGCTATACACTTAGAACCATTTCCTGTGAGATAAGGGCCAGTTCATGGTTCAGAGACAATACAGCTTCTGCCCACAATATTTGCTGGGGCGTTTTTCTTGTTCTCAGAATCTGATGAGTTTCTCCTAGGAAACCGTTGTATGGAGCTGCCTTTCCTCTTGCCCTCTCTGCTCACTTCCTTCAGGCTGGTTGGGGAATTCCAAAGGCCAACTCAGAGTTCAGGGTGTGCCTTAGGAGCTTCACCGCCTCTGTTGTGAGAGTCAGCCTGAGACTAAGGCTGCTGGCCATAAGACCCCCCTACCTCCTTTATCTCGGTCAGCTTCCCAACTGAGCAAGCCCAACCCTGGTAGGGATCTCAAGACCTCAGCTGGCCACCAGGAGGCAGCAGCCAAGACAAGCCACCAAGTGAATTGTTCCTCTTCCCTTTTGAAACAGGTGTAAGCTGACATGTTCACCTAGCCATCTGCCCTACCCACACTCCACTCCCAGTTCTCTCCCCCAATAACATATATTCTCTCATGAGCTCAGATTTAGCCTTTTTTCCCTCCTGCCTTTCTCTGTCCAAGAAATCCCCACAGAGCTTCTTTAATTCTCCTCCAGTAAACCTCCAGAGACTGTTTCCCTAGGGCTCCTCCCCTTACAGGGGCCAAACTTGGAGAGACAAAGGGTGGACTACCCCCACCTTCCCTTATCTCCTCATATTCCAAAGCCTGGCTAATTCTGTGAGGCAGTGGTTAGAATCACTAACTCAGATGACAAATGGAGAAGACATATACAGTGTAAGATGGTCTGCAGACCCTGCCACCAGCCATCTCTCACCCTCTGAAGACATGCATGCTGTACCTAATCCCCAGCCACCCACTCTGGTTAGGGCTGCGCCAACAGGACTTGCCTTGATTGAGGACCATCTATCCTCAAGCTACTCTGAGTCAGTTTCACTGTTTCCTCTATAGCCTGGAAATGTGGTTTTCTTCAGCGAGCAAAGGCAGAAAAAGCCTAGTGAACCCCACTGCAACAAAGCCTGCCAGCGGTCTGCCTTCTATTCCCACCTCCCTCTCCCAACCCACCAAACCCAAGTGGCATCTCAGTGTCCACTATACTCTGGTTATATCCCTTTCACCACCATCCAGCCAAATAGCTGTTCAGACAATTCCTTGATCAAACAACACTGCCTTCTTGAGTTTAAATTTTATTTTACAAAAAGAGAAATAAAGAAAACTGATAGGCAGTTATACTGACTTACAATTGTTCTGTTTGCTTTTTTAAAAAAGTGACATGAAACACAAGTAAAAATAAATACGTCATAGAAACAGCCAGTTGCCCAGTCTCTGGGGCAGGAGCACCTGCCCTGATGAGAGAGGAGGGAAGCCCATGATCACACCAGCAGCTGGAGCACCCAGCCACAGATGCTCCTCAAAGCCAGGTGCAGCAGGTCCCAGGCCTCAGGGGGCATCCTGAGGAAAGAAGACGGAAAACCAAAGCCAAGTGCCAGGTCCCTGGGGCCATTTCATATCCCCCTACTCTTCCCGGCAGCAGTGTGGCCTTAGTGGTTATCCATTGCGACCCCCTCAACCCACCTGGACCCTTCCCCTGACCCTTCTAGAGAGGGTACAGGAAAAAAACCAGTCTTGGGCAGGCTGAGGGGGATTTTTTTCCCCGTGAGTCCCCAGCCCACCCTGAGTAACACAACCAGATAACAGTTTACACCCATGCCCATGAGTGCACACTCTATCTCGCACGTGCACACGCACGCACCCATGTACACGCACACACACTCATGCACATACACACTTGGGCTGAGCTCTCTTCCAGAGGAGGGTCCTGGGTCAGGTCACAGTATGAGGTCCCCTCTTCAGAATATCATCCCAGTAGTGGTAACAGAGTATCTAAATCTCCCCAGCCCTCTGCACTAGACTCTGCAGCCTACCTGGCTACCGCTTCCCAATGCACTGGATTACTATAACCAACTAACTTGTGAAAGGAAAGGGGCAGACTCGGGTCCCTGAAGAGTGAAGAAGTTGGACACTGCCTGCTTGGGAAGTTCATCGTTAAGACTTGGGTATTCATAAAAGGCCTAGGGCCAAGCTAGTGGCACAGAAGAGACATGAAGGAGTCACATTGGAACACGTAGGGCAGAAGAGTCAGTAGAAGGGGACAGAGTCTGAAGGTGACTGATGGAAAGCGCAGCATTCTCAGGCCTTGAGGTGCAGATTTCCTGGGACCAAGTTAGAGGAGGGCCAGAAAGTCTTCTGTGGGTCCATTGGGGTTAAGAGCTCTTCTCTCAGAGGTTTTTTGGGGAAAGAATGACTTAGCTGAGTGCACAGGAGGCCATGGCTCAGAAGAGAAACTGGTTTCCTGAGAAATCACAGGAAACAAAGTGGGAGGAAGGGGGTCATGGCCAGGAACACTAGGAATAAGGAATGTAAACCCCCCAGACTTTCCCCAGGGGATGAGGACTCAGTTCCAGAGCAACGCTAAGCTCTAACGGACTGAGACCAAGGGCCTTGCTCTGCTGAAAGCTTTGGGAGTGACAGTCCCATCCAGACTGCTACAGTTTGGTTGAGTGTTTCAACCTATCAGCAAAACTTTACCCCAGCTATTTGCTTCATGCCCTAGAGGGGAATTTCATATTTAGTTTTGAATCACAAGTATACAGAGAAATACCACACACTAATTCCTAGGGAAGAGAGTTCCAGGGACCAGAAAGAGATAGATGCTCAAGAAGCATAACTTGAGGGGGTGAGGACTTGGCAGATATCCGATGATCTGATCCAACATGGTTCACTTACTTTCTTACTGAAATGGCTACTTTGTCTCTGGTTCAATTTTTATCCACAAAGATATTAAGAAAAGGAAATTGTGTATCATTACAAATGGTAATCCTGAATCATTAATGTAGTGTTATATACCCTAGCCTGAGGATTTAGGCTAACTAAACCAGAAGGATGGGGCTTGAATACATCCTATGGAAGACAATGGTGAGGGAAAATTCTGAGGGGCCTGACCTACTGCACCCCACCCCCACCTCCATCCCATATCACCACCCTTCCTTTACTCAGCCCTGGATGGATGGCAGGTGGAAGCCACCACCAAGTGTTTCTGATCAAAGAGGCTGTAAAACATGTAAAACATGTTCTTAGGCTCTGAGACGTTTCCTGCTTCCCTCACACACATGCTCATGTTTGGTGTGCATGCACACTTGCCTACCAGCATACATAAAGAGACAGCAGAAAAGTCAGAAAAGTGTTTTTCAGATTAAAAAACAAAAACAAAAAACCCCCAAACATGAAACTGGTAGCATTCCAATTTCCCATGATCCCACCCTATCCCCCCCTATACAATAAATGCTGCACATATCAAAGAAAGTCTTCTCTAGCCAGGTCAGCCTCCCAAAACTATTGCCTCTTCTGACCTGAAACAAGACCCAGCCCCTGGAATCGGTGGGTAGAGAAAAGGTATGTGCTGCCTCTCAGAATACCCATTCACTTCCTGGTACCTTCAGAGACCCATCCCTCCAGTGACTGGTTTCAATTCCTTGCTGATAGTTTCCAGATTCTCAGAGCCTGCTGCTATAATTTCCTAGAGGTGAACACAGACATACTCCTCCTTCCCCAACACCATACACACATACACACACACGCGCGCGCGCACACACACACACACACACACACACACACACACACACACGTCTCTGGGATCTCAGTATTCCGGGGCCTTAGAGGCATCAATTGTAGCCCAGGTTGTGAGTGTGCTCTGCAAATCAGAGATCCAGGCTAGCTCACTCCTACTGCACCAGTCTCAAACCTGAGAGCCCACTCCAACTGAGTCCCTTCAGCATCCATTCTTGGGATGCATCTGGAAGAGAAAGCACTGGTTGGAACTGCTATTTTAAAATTATTAAAATAATTTGCATAGCTAAATTGTAGATCTAAGGCTTCTATGAGTAGGAGAGTTAAGTGTCTGACAGGGTACCTATGAAAACAGAGAGTGAAAGCTCCTTAAGTTCCACTTTTGGTGCAACCAGACAGCACATAAACGCGCGCATGTGCATGCACGCACGTGCGTGCACACACACATACACACATACACACACATGCATGCAGCCCCATCAGCCATTTCCTTGTCTCTTCTCTGGGGACAATACCCCAGAATGTGCTAAAGCCCTACAACAATGGAAACAGGCTGGTCAGAAGAATTGCAGAAGCAGCTACTATTAGGGGTGACCTGGCTAAGCTGCCTCCAAAGTTGGGAAGAGGCAAGTGCAGCAGCTGCTCAGTGGGGAGTGACCCATGAATAGGTGGCAAAACTGTAAAGCCAGACAGGTTTGTTCATCATAAAGAACTGCCTAGCAAAGTCTTGGTAGCAGGGGGAAAAACAGCCAATAGGAAGACAGCCAGTGTTTATACTTAAAGACTAGATGCCCCTTTCCCCACCACTGACAAGAAAGGTAGACCCAGAATGCCTGATGCATTCTTTCAGACAAAAGCCAGACTTAAGGCTCCTATAGAGGAAGGGCTGCTCTGTGTTCCTTCAGAGGACAGAGCTAACAAACACCAGGCCCACAGTAATCATCTGATAGACTGAGGAGGCCACAGCATTTCCCAATAGGAAACCAACAGCCTATTCTCTCAACCCAGCAGTCACCAATGCATAGTTTCACTGTTCAGCACAGAGGGCCTGCCTCTAACGTCATCCGAAGAGGACATAGCTCCAAGTTGGGGGTCACTGACTTCCCAAGAGCAAACTCCATGATCCCAAGTTTCAATCTCTGTGGAATGAGTCTCACCCCCACTAACTATCCAGTCACAAGATTCTCTGATCTTCCTGAGAGGCCATTTCCCGAAAACACAGTTGTTTAGTGTAACCTTTGGTCAAGCCTAACTCTCTTTCCTTGGTCAATTCACCATCTACCTGGGATTTATTCACCAGCAGCTATGGGGTCTGGGAGATCTTAACATTTCCCTTCCTATTTCCTACCCTCCCCAAATCCAGCCCCTCCCCCCCCAAACAAGACACAAGGAAAGTCCGAATAATAAATAATTGCCCATAAAAAATAAATTAACATGGAGCTTTCTAGAGGGGAAGGAAAGGAAAAGGAAAGGCCACAAGGATAGGCAGGTGGGGGCTCAGTTCCATCCTTGTGAAGGTCTATTCTGGCCACAACTTCATGACCTCTTGCTCATATACCGCAGTATCCCCATCCCAGCCTCTGCACACAGACAATCTCACACCCTGGGAAGGGAGATCTGCTCAGAGACAACCACTGGGGAAAGATACAGAGATTGATAATGCCCCATTTTCTCTCATAATTTCCCCTAAATTCAAAATAAATGTGGCTCTGATAACCAGGGACTTGGATTAGCTGGGCCTTCTTTTCACCCAACTAGAAGGAAACTTATGGGTTCCATGGCTCTTCTCCTGGGCTCATCCCAATGTTCCTAATAATAGTTGCCATGAACCACCACACTCTTATTTCCACTTTAAAAACAATAAATTCATTTTTTAGTTTCCCCCTTAGTCTCTCCCACCCTCCCCTCCCACCTCCATCCCTGCTGTTACATACACGTATAGACATAAAAACACACATGCACGCGCACACACACACAAACACACATACCTGGTCTGCTTCTTTCCTGCCCCTAAAAGGACTCCACTTCACATGAAATCTCCATCTGCTCTCCCTGCCCACCCTCCTTCACTTACCCTTCTTCCCTCCCCTCCCCTCTCTAGGCCAAGCTAAGTCACCCAGTAAGGCAGCTCTCTTGGGAGAGAATGTTCCCAAAGACAGAAATGGGATGTGAGCTTCTATACTCAGATGGCAAGCAAGCAAGCACACAGCATAAGCAAGGCAGGCAGGAAGAGAGGCAGGCTGCCCTGCCCCTCCATTCCTGTTTTGGGTCCCTGATTTCCCACTATTGCTGCTCTGTTGGCTTTTTTTTTTTTTTTTTTTTTTTTTTTTGCCTCTTTTGTTAAACAGCAACAGAGCCCTGCCATTATGGTCAACCATCTTTCTTTGTCCTCTTCCTTTTCTCTCCTGCCAAGTGCCCAATCTCAGAAAGCCCAGATTGCTGCCTTTCAGCTTGGTGGGCAACCTGCCGGGGGCTCCAAGTGAGGTGGAGAGGGGCTCCCCAGCTATTTACCAGTGACCTCTATCACATCATCGTCCTTATCCTCATCGTCATTAGAGCTGAACCCCACCTCAGCAACCTCATGAGAGTCAAATGGAGGCACCTGGGACCGGAGGAGGCCACTAGCTGGGTAGCCTGCATGTGGGGACATGTAGCCTGGGTAGACAGACATGCCCCGTGAAAGGTTGCTGGGTAAGACAGGGGAAGGAAAAGGCGCGAACATCCTCGGCTCGGACAGGAGTGGCTGTGAGAATGGGAGTGAGTAGCTGGGTAGTATCCCTGGAACAGAGGGGTTGAGCATGAAGGTGGGGTTGCTGGCAGTGACTGAGGTAGCCGTGGAAGAGGAACTGACGGGGCCTGCTGGCACCAGAGGGTCAGTAGTCACTGGAAATACCAGGCGGGCATCTGCCAGCAAATTGGACAGCTGGTAGTAGGAGGGGGTACTGCCCATAAACAAGGAGTTCTCCCCAGCCTGGGAAGTGAAGGGAGCGGTGAGGTTATGGTTTAAGGAGACGGGTGGCATGGCAAACCCGCCAGAAACTGGATACCCGTGTTCATACGGCTGCACGGGGGCTGGCAGGTGGCCCTTCCTGGACCGCCGGCGGGCTGACTCCTGGGCAGCAGGCGGTGTGGCCAACTTTCGCTTATGGCCCCGTAAGTCCAACACTGGGTTCCTGTCACCACAGGGCTGGCCGGTCACCAAGAGGGAACTATTGAGGCAATGACCCCCATGTCGAGGCTCAGTCCCGAGAGCTGTCCCAGGAACAGCAGTGCTGTCCACAAGTTGGGCTGGGGGTCCAGGCAGGCAGGCATTGGAGCTTGGGGAACTCTGTTGGGATTCCCTGGCGGCAGCCACATCTGCATACTGCTGGAGCTCACTGATGATCTCTGGGCTGTCTGGAGAGACGGGCCGAGCCAGCCCCTCAGGGTCGGGGGCTTTGGGTGATGAGGCACTGTGTCTGCCATTGCTTGTGGAGTCGAGAGAAGGCCCCTGGGAACCTGGGGAATAAAATATAGGTCACTGAGAGAAGGAGGACATAGGAAAAATTCCATTAAAAAATAATCTTGTCCTGTGGTCCTCCAAATTCAAAGAGTATGATATCCAAACAATATCCTTCAGTCAACTTTTCCCAGTCACAAAGAAAGAAATCCTTTGATTGAGGAAACAAGTCTATGATAAGACATGTAACTTCTCCACATCCCAGTTCCCCAGTCTGTGAAACTAGATCAAGGTGAATCCTAGGAGATAATGAATATGAAATGCTAAGAAATCCTTCTTATATCTAGCTGGATTCTTTCTGAGAAGGGACAGAGACAGCCAGTGACCAGGATGGGACAGAAAAGGAAAATGAAGTTTAAAAAGTGGTCCATTCTTGTTTAAAAACAAAACCAAATCCACACTGTAAAAGACAACTGGGACAAGTGAGAATACAGCCTGGATTTTAGGTAATACTATGGAGTTGTAGGTTTTTGTTTCAGTGTGATAATGGTGTTGTGGCTAGGAGGAGAATCTCCATACTCTTAAAAGATGTGTGCTGAAGTACTTAAAGGCAAAATGACATGACATCTTCAGCTTACAAATAGTTCCAGTAATAGGAGAGAGAAACAGAAGAAAGTTTATGAGAATAACAGTCATTGGATCTAGATGTGGGGTACATGGGTGCTGTTCTTTCAACTTATCTATAGGTATAAAAATTTCCATAATAAAAGTTGGGAACAAGAGCAGTGTAGTGCTCATACTCCATGGCAGGAGGATAGATGAAAGCCACGCTATAGAGGAGAACCTGGCGAGAGCTCCTAACATTATTAATGTGCCACACACACTCTCTTTTGACGTAATCCCACTGGTAATCCCACTTCTAGGAATTTATCTTTTAGACATATCCACATGATTATGACCTGTTGCTGTTAAGGGGGGGGGGGGCAGAGTGGGGCGGATAAAACAATCTAAATGTTCAAGGACAGGGAACTCGGTAATGCACTGTGTTATACCCATCTAATAGTGTCCTGTGCAAACCATCAATGAGGCACATCTAAAGAAATGATAAGGAACAAGCACTGAGATACACTAGTGAGTGAAAAAAATAAAAATAAACAGTATGGTATTGTCAGTTAGCATTTATTTTAAAAACATGGAGATGGGTGTCTGAGTGGCTCAGTTGGTTGAGCTTCTGACACTTGGTTTTGGCTTGGGTCAGGACCTCAAGGGTCATGGGATCAGGCCCCATGTTGGGCTCTTCACTCACCCCAGAGTCTACTTGTGAGTCTCTCTCCTCTCCATCTGCCCTTCCCCACCCCCACTCTCTCTCTCAAGTAAATATATAAATCTTTAAAGAAAATGGAGAAAAGAAAAAAAAAATGGAGAAAAGTTATGTATATATATTTAACACAGAGACTGACACACATACATAGAAGTGCACATACATTCCTGTATATGTATAATAGATCTCTGAAAAAAGCAAATGAGAAAAGCACCTCCAGAAAGGAGCAATAGATGGTTGGGGGCTTGTAGGGAGAAGAACTTACTTTTCACTTTACCTCTCTTACACCTTTTGTTGAATTGTGAACCATGTATACATTATTCAAAAAATAAACTAATTACATACCAAACAAAAACAAACAAAAAAATGCCATGTAGATCTATAGAAAGTAGAAGCCACTATACCTGAGGCAGCCATCCGACCATCTTCTGGGACCTTCGGTTTGCCAGTTGCCCGGACAGCAAAGATCCGCCCATCACTGGTGCGGATGTATGTCCCTAAGAAACAGGAGGAAAACTGCTAGGAGCAGACATGCAATCAGCCAACTTTGGGAAACTCTAGGCCTAGACACCATGGGTTGGGAAACAGCTATAAAATTAGGTCTCATACCCTCTCTCAAGGTCCCTAAGATAACAAGTGGAGCACTGAGCTATGGGCCTGAAATTATTCATTCATTCCACACAGCACGACTACCATGTTTGAGGTATTGTTCTAGACACTGAAGAGCACAAGACAGAAAAGGGCCCTGTCTCATGGGGCTCAGCCTCTAGAGGAGGAGAAAGACAAAGATGCCAGAAAATATCGGGAAAGGTTAACGCAACGGAGGAAATAAACAGGGTGCTGGGAGAAAGAGTAAGATGGCTGCCTTGGTTCTGGCCAAAGGACTCTGGCAAGGGTCGTCTTCTTGATCTGTGAGGAAGGAGCCTCATTGCCTCAACACTCTCTTCTCCCTTGGAATAATTCAAGACCAGCATTCTATTCCCATAGGACACTAACCTACCTTCTGTCTTTTGATCAATCTCCTGGAAGGTCAGAGGTCAGCAAACATTTTCTTAAAGGGCCAGTTAGTAAATATTTTTGCCTTTGTGGGCCATGAGGTTGCAACCACTCAACTCTGCTACCATAGCATGAAAACAGTTGGAGGTGGCTGTTCTCCAAAGATCTATCTTTATGGACTCTGAAATGTGAATTTCATATAATTTTCAGGTTCCACAAAATATTTGATTTTTTTCAACCAATTGAAAATGTATAACCCATGCTTAGCTCACAGGTACAGAAACAGGAGGCAGGCAGGATTTGGCCCATGGGCCATAGTTTGCTGACCTATGCTCTAGGCTAAGACAAGCCTAGTAAAGGGGCTGGGTATAATCTTCTCTTTATGTCATGTGCTTCATGGCATCTTTTTCCTGAGCCTAAAGGTACTTTGACCCAACAAGGCAAGGTCAAAATCTCCTTGATAAACAAAGAACCCCAAGGAGCCTCATACAGTAAAGGATGATATGAACAATAGGCTCAGATTGCATCCTGACAATGTCCAGTCCAAACTTCTAATTCCAGCAATCTCATCTCCCTCTGTAAGGAGGCCAGAAGCAGTGGACTTTTAAAATTACCACACTCAAGGGGTGTCTGAGTGGCACAGTTGGTTAAGCATCCAATCTTGGTTTTGGCTTAGGTCATGATCTCGGGATTGTGGAATCAAGCCCTGCACTGGGCTTCACATTCAGCACAGAGTCTGCCAAGGACTCTTTCCCCCTCTCCCTCTGTTCCTCCCCATCCCTCTCTAAAATAAATAAATAAATCTTAAATTGCCACACTCAAAATATCTGTCATGCAACCCACATATACTAATTCATCTACTCAATGCATTTCCTAGTTGGAGACCTCAACTCTACTCTGAGCAAGTGGGTAAGGGGACACAATAACATATATGTTCACTTATAATCCATTCCACAGCTCTTTCTCTCCACTTTTGGAATCCCTGTGTGTAGTTTAAATGCCAAGTATTAAGCTTTCGATGGCCAAGGCATCCATCTTGATTGAATAAACAAATTGCACCTGTATGACACAGCTTCTAACTAAAGAACTAGATAAGGAAATAGGCTGTCCTCACCAAGTTCCCCTTGCAGAGAGCCCAGAGTAACCCAGAAAGCTTAACCTTGAATGGACCCTGCTTTTCCCTTCCCATGCCCTAATTTCTGCTCTTATGTTTTAAATTCATCAACAAAAGTAAACTCCAAGACACTAACCATCCCAACACCTGGACTCTAGTAAAGACGCAAGTCTCCTTTCTCTCTCTCTCTCTACCTATGACCTCACTGTGTGGCCCTGGAATGCTGTATGCCCTCCAGGATCTGTGAGTAATAAACCTTGTTTTTTCAAAGTTCACTGGTGGTTGTTGCTAAGGTACATCTTGCAATCATAGTAAGAACCACAAGTGCCAATTCAGCCATGACACTGGCTCTGGTAAATGTCTGTGGGGGCTTGCCACAATTAGTATACCAACAGGCGAGTCATGAGGTGCTTTTAGCTAAGAATATCATTATCAATAGGCTGAGACTGACACAAAACACAGTTGTCTATCCAAACCCATCGCAACATTCTCCAAAAAAACAATGGCGAAATGCACGGGCCCTAAGTCTCTTTTTTTAAGCCACTAACAAGTCTCTTTTGGGCCTGCTCCAACTCTGCTAAGCTCTTAAAATTGTCTTTTTCTCATGCTTCTTCCACATGTGACACTCTTATAGGATAATCCCTAACCTCCCTCTAACTCAAGCCATATATATTTCTTCTGCTTCCTAGCTCCACACTCTGAACCAAAGGTAAAGGATGGGCATCTTGCTCAGGCTCTCACCTTTTGTCCCACGGATGATGTGGATGCTCTCACCAGCATTAATTCTTGCCTGCACATCTGTGGAGCTGTTGAGTCCAGGAATAACAATATCTAGTGAAGAGAAAGACCTCATATTTAGATTACTTGATTGAGAGGGCAAGAAGATGCTAAGTCTCCATCCTCCCCTGTTCCTTAGTAGCTTCCCTAAAACCTCTCAGTGGAGTGGAGGTCTGAACCAAGGAGGATGAAGCAAGCAGGACTTCTTCTCACAGTTGTCTAACAGAGAATACTAGGAAAATGAGAAACTTTTTAGAAACCCAATCATCTTTCTGATCAATTTCCTTTGATTTAATTAAAAATTCATAGAGTTTTAGTTTGGAAAAGGTTCTAGATCAGATGGTTTGTTTGTTTTCCTCCTCCCTAAGCTATCTGCATCCATCTGCTCCACATCTCTTTAGACTCCAAAAGTGGCCTCATCTTCTTCCTTGCTGGTATTACTTCACACCTAACTAAAAAATAAAAAGTATGTTCAAGAATCGGCAGAGAAGTAGGATCACAAGGGGTTCCCTTTTTATTTTTACCCATTTCACAAATATTTTACAATAGACATGCATTATTTTCATACTCAGAAAAATCAAGATATTTTTATTAAAATTTATATGCCATAAATATTTCTAGATAATAAGATGAAACACAGCTCCAAGAAATGCTTTCCTTCCCAATTACCCTGAATCACAGAACCAATCGCAGGGACAGACTGATTGCCAGCCTCCTACCACAGGCCCACCATGCTCAACCCATATCACTCACAAAGAAAGAAGCAAGTGGCATTCACGTATTCTAATTAAGTAGGGAGTTTGATGTTGTCCTTTATACACAGCTAACCCTACAGTTAGACAGGACTCAATACATTCATACCTCTCTCAGACTAACCCTGTGTCCCAGTGATATTTCCACAACCTCTGAAGTGCTCAGAGTCTATCCCACATATCACATTTTAAAAAACCCTGTTCTGTTAAAATTCTTAAGATACTCCATCAGAATGCAAATTCCTCAAGATCAGGGACTATCTTCTCTATTTTTACCCACAGTGCCAATGCAGTAAGGCCTAGAATACAAACGGTGTTTAATAAATACTTCCTGAACAAACAAAAAGGGACAGGCAGCCCCAGAAGAGGACCTAGGAATTCCCAACCTGTTGTGGTGACCACCTTCTGCACAAGGACCCCAGCGCGCTGCAGGTAGTTGATCGGGAAGTTCATAGCTGGATTTGTGCTAGAGGCAGAGCTTACACTGCCTCCCAGTGGGACATGCCGGGGCATCATGGGGATGGGGGTGGACTGCACAGGGCGAACACTGGCCACAGGCTTCTCATCACTCTTCAGTGTTGGCTGCCTATGAGAGAAGGACAAGCAAACTAATAAAGTTCAGCAGAACAGCCCTTACTTACCTTTCTGCAAAGGCTGCAGAGCTTCTCTAGATTCCCCCATTCTACAGCCTTACTTGCTGCTCAGAAGGATCAGAAGAATCTGCAGAGTAGGAGTAATTCAAAAGGAGACTAGAGGGGATCCCTGGGTGGCGCAGCGGTTTAGCGCCTGCCTTTGGCCCAGGGCGCGATCCTGGAGACCCGGGATCGAATCCCACGTCAGGCTCCCGGTGCATAGAGCCTGCTTCTCCCTCTGCCTGTGTCTCTGCCTCTCTCTCTCTCTCTCTCTGTGACTATTATAAATAAATTTAAAAAAATTAAAAAAACAAAAAAAAAACAAAAAAAAAACAAAACAAAAGGAGACTAGAGGTAGGACCAAGACCGAGTGCAAGTGAGGGATAAAGCCTCTCAGAGTCTAAGAAGAATCAGATGTTGGTGAATAATACCTTTATGGAGATGCAAGGTGACACCTGCTCCTCTAGAATTTGGACTGTCTACATACTTTAGGAATTAGTCCTTGGAGGGAAGTTAGGGAGAGGTAAAGATGCAATAAGGGAGAAAAAACTCTTAAGAACACAGTGCATTGCCAAGTTGAAGACAAATGGGTGAAACTTTCCCACTCACCCAAGGAAAAAGGGCCATGTGATGTCACACATTCAGGTTCTCTTGAGAGAGCATCTATCCAACTTCAACCATCTTTACTCTCTGGAATCTCAAGTTTCTTTTTTTTTCTTTTCTTTTTTTTTTTTTTTAAGATTTTATTTATTTATTTATTCATGAGAGACACAGAGAGAGGCAGAGACATAGGCAGAGGGAGAATCAGGCCCCTCGCAGGGAGCCCAATGTGGAGACTCATTCCAGGACCCCAGGATTATGACCTGAGCTGACAGCAGACACTCAACAGCTGAGCCACCCAGGCATCCCTGGAATATCAAGTTTCAATAAGTAATGCAGACATCTCTCTCTCCTCCACATTACCTTTCATTGGGCTCCTCCGGGGACCAGTGTCCAAAGTGGCCCTCTTAAGTCATCACCACCACAAAAGCAGCAGCAGCAGCCAAAAAGCTGTTCACAGAATCCAGGCTTCTAAATGGCACATGGCCATGGCCATCCTGAGCACTAGCTATGCATGTCTTAAGCCAGCATGCCAAAAATGCTATCCCATGGCGCTCCTCATTCTTTACCTTTTCAACTGGATTTGGTACCCTGAGAAAGCTATTCCTGATTCAAGATTTTTGAAATTAAGACCCTGTCTATAAGCATTCTGAAGTTTGTGCCTTTGGTCTTTAGTTTTGGGGGAGAACCTCCCTGGACTGGTATATTCTTCCTTACCTGACTGAAGAACATTGCTCTGAGGTTGCGATAGGCACCTTTGGGCAGCCCTCTGGGCCCTGTGGACTCCCACATTTCAAGATAGGCCAAACAGCACAGCTAACTCACCATTTCTGGGTCCCATTTCCTTAGTCTGCCCAGGGTGGCTTTGCAGGAGCTACAGGGCTCTCGTCAGAGGTCAGTGGGACTCTTCCCAGGATCCAAAGTCAGATCAGAGTAAAAGTCAGGGTAACAGGAACCTATTGTAAGCCCCCTACTCTGGAGGAGCTAAAGCGAGGAAACTGGGCCTGAAACGCTCTTCACGTACACCCAGACAGGAGGAGCAATCAGCAGGATCATAGTATGGCTTATCAAGTGCTATGAGAGGCTAGTGCCTCCCATAGGGCCAGAGCTGGGCCAAAAAAGAAGCTGACATTACCTCAGAGCCCAACCAATTTGTCACATCTTCCCCCCCCCCCCCCCCCCCCCCCCCCCCAAAAAATGGCTTTTCTTCCACTAGCTTTAGGTTTGGGCATTCCTGTTGTTACATGGGAAAGCCCAGAAAAGAGAACAAAAGGGGTGGAGGACAAAAAAGGAGAACATTCCCAGGCAACACAATCCTGGAAAATGACACAGAAATAAAGTCTGAAGGCTATGAAAGAGAATAATGTTTTTCTTCAAAGCATCTTGTACCAAAAAGCAGCAAATTTACTCACCAAATATAAGAGTCTTTCATAAAATTTACACGGTTTCAGTTCTTTTACAATCTCATTTGTCATTTTTTAACACGTAATTTTCATAAGAAAAAAGTTTTAAATCGCTACCCTCAAATAAAAGAATCTTTAATTCAAGATAATAAAAAAGTCTTTTAGGGGATCCCTGGGTGGCGCAGCGGTTTGGTGCCTGCCTTTGGCCCAGAGCGCGATCCTGGAGACCCGGGATCGAATCCCACATTGGGCTCCCGGTGCATGCAGCCTGCTTCTCCCTCTGTCTCTGCCTCTCTCTCTTTCTCTCTCTCTCTCTATCAGAAATAAAAATTAAAAATAAAATAAAAAAGTCTTTTAACAAACCACTCAAAAATTAAAAAAATTAAAATAAACAAACCATTCAATCAGGTGGCTGATTCTGGTAAGGCCTATGAGGCACTTTGTCTTGAAATGAAAAAAAAAAAGGACATAGATTAACAGTTTTGTAATGTCTTAGAAAGAGCAGAGCTCTCTCTTCACTCAGCAATTGGCTTCCATCACGTTAATACTCTGAACAGTTCTAGAAGTTGTTTCAAGAAAAGTATTTTTTTCTCAGGATCATGGCACAACCACAGAATAAAATCTCATTAAGAGCAGGAAAATTCCTTGACTATAATCTAAGACCCACAAAAGACCTGGCCTTCACCCTTGAACTTCACTGCTTAAGCAAGATCTAGGACCAAGGCACTATGGATATGAAGGCAGCTATGTGGAAGGGTTAGGCCTCTGTGTCTTAGGAAGCTGCACTTCTCCAGGAGTCCAGAAGGACTCTCCTGAGTCATAAGGCCAGTGGCTCACTCTTCCAGCCAGAGCCATTTAAAACACCAGGGCTGCTGAACTGCTTTGGCACCTCATCCAAGAGCAGAACCTGTCAGTTCACAAAAGGCAACGAGCATGTTGTAGGCTCTCCCTTTGTTTAAAAACAAACCAATCAAAACGTTTGGGCTGACCCAGCAGCATATCTTCCTCCTCTTTCAGTGACTCACCAGTTTCTCTGACTGAAAGCAGGGATGCTGGTTAGGCTCTGGTCACTGGCGGGGTAATATTGCGCATATGATGGGCGGGTGTAGGGGACGGATGTGCGCTTATCTTCTTCATAGCTTTTCTTTGCTGCTTTTTTCTCAGCCTTGGTCAGCTTGTGATCCTTTCGGTTAAGGAGCAATGACTCATGCTCAAAAGGCTCCTGGGGACACAGGAGGATGTTGATTTAATTACCAATCTTTGCGCCAACATGACTGATATACAATGAAGTTTCCTCTGAAAACAAAATAGGGCTGGCTATCTCCAACACCTGCAAAGAACCTGCTCACAGACACCCAGGCAGGTTTACCGTCTTTTTGACAAGAGTAGAATTCACGACTCTAACCCGGCCCCACCTTTACAAAACCCAAGTCTACTTTCTATATCAAAAGGATGTTGAAGTTCAGAGAATTAAGACTACATTTCTAGAATTTCCTCCCTTCTTTCTGCTAGGAAAAACTCACACTGGCCAAATTATTCCACATAGCTGAGCTGAGCACTCCCAGGACAAGACTGGGGTAGGAACAGGTGGCTGGGGGACTGCATGGGGCAAGGAGAAGAATCAGCTGAGTTCAAGTCCTCTGCATGGAACAAAACTTTAGTTTTGCCAGATAAGCCTCCCTCAGGGAGACTACTGTACCAGGAACTGCATGCAAGCCAGGTTCTGACCTTGGTGATGAGGTGAGGGTACTTCAGACAGGCAAGTTGCAGGACTGGCTCCTTGATCCCCTTTACATTCAAGGATGCTTGGGGAGCTGGCTCCTTCTCAACAAAGTGCAGTAGGTTCTCCACCTCCTTCCGGGTAAAGTTCAGCATTGGATTGAGATCATCTACCACCCGATCTAGAAGGGAGAAGACATGGAGAAAGTCAGTACATGGCAGAGAAGACTACAAAAGCATAGCTACAAAGGTTGGCAGAGAAGAGAGGTTGTTACTGGCATAATTATCACTAAAGCTAAAACTACCTCAGGCCATCCCATATTTGAAAGGTCTGAGGCTCTGGTGAAGTGGAAATATTATAAAAGAAACCTGCACACCTAGCTCAGCTCTTTTCATTATACCTGGCCTCAACAAGTTGAGTTCAAGTCCCTCTTAAAGCAATTATTTGAACTGGGATAAGATGTGAGGAACTGCTGATTTTCTGTGATTCAAACCTACATCTGTTCCCACTCAAGCCCCTTCTCTCCCACCACTCACATAATAAGGATAGTATTGAGCCTGAAGGATGCCCTACCTGACATGCCCTGCTTGGAAATCTGACGGTCATAGATCTTCTTTTCAAGGGTGAAATCAGCCACAAGGCGATAGATATGACAGGGCTTTTTCTGGCCATAACGGTATACCCGACATACTGCCTGGGCATCATGGCAAGGGTTCCAGGAAGCATCAAACACCACCACTCGGTTGGCACCGATCAGATTTACACCCAAGCACCCGGCCCTTTAAAACAGAAGCCAACAATCACAGAACTTTTAGTTTAAAAACAGTTTTAAAATTGGTTTTACTCTGTGATTCCTGCCCCAGTATTACCTCCTTTGTCCTAAGCACAACATACTGGAAGATTCTACTGTTCTGCTGATGAACAGTACATTCCTCAAGCACTGAAAAATATGCCCTGATAATCCAAAACAGAAGTGCCTACCAGCTCAGAAAGAAAACCCACTCACTCGGGAATCCCTGGGTGGCTCAGTGGTTTAGCACCTGCCTTTGGCCCGGAGCGTGATCCTGGAGTCCCGGGATCGAGTCCCACATCAGGCTCCCTGCAAGGAGCCTGCTTCTCCCTCTGCCTGTGTCTCTGCCTCTCTTTCTCTGTGTTTTTTCATGAATAAATAAATAAAAATCTTAAAAAAAAAAAAAAAGAAAGAAAAAGAAAACCCACTCTCTACTCCTCTGTACTGGGAAAGGCTCCTGCATCCCGGCTCCAGAGCAATGTCACTCAAAGGGAGACATCTGTATCCAGATGTTTCTGGTGTGTTTAGTCTACCAGATAGGAAAATGACTATTTCATACCCATCAAGGGCATTGTAGTGGCAGAACAGAGCATAGCTTTCAAGCTGCTTGGCATGAGACAAATAATGCCACCAGCCTTTAATAGTTACATTACACTTTCTACTTTTTAAAGCACTTTGATGTTAATCCCATCATCTAAGAGAATATTTCTGAGAGTAGAGCTAATTATGCCCATTGTTAATGAAGTTCTCAAAGAACTTCATGACACTATCATGATCACCCTCCTGATACAACTTCCTTTTGGGATCCCCTGTGTGACCTCAAAAACAAGTCACACACCTGAGCAGATCTCTTCTCACAGAACTTGGATGAGCCTTTGGGTATCTGCCTATGTGACCAACTGCCCTGAACACAGCCCTCTGACCTCACCTCTCAGGATCCACTCACCTTGTGGACAGAAGGAATAGCCAGGTGGTGAGGTTGCTGGGATCATTGAACTGATTAATGAGCCGCTCCCTCTCAAAGGCAGGGGTGCTACCATCTAGCCCTAGGACAGAAGGAAAATCATAAGAAATGGACACATGAGGGCAGAGGTACACAGCAAAATCACTGGGAAAACGTGTTTTAAAAACAAAAACCAAATATACTACAATACTCAGATTCCACTCGCTTGGACATTTCATGGGTTTATGGTGAGACCCAGACATCTATGATTTAAAAATACCCCATGTGCAACAAGGATTATAAACCATGTTTCTCCCTTTAGTATTTTAGGTCAATTCCAAAGTTCCTAGACTTCAGAGTGCATAAGAATTATCCTAAATAGGGCAGCCTGGGTGGCTCAGCGGTTTAGCGCCGCCTTTGGCCCAGGTTGTGGTCCTGGAGACCCGGGATAGAATCACAAGTCAGGCACCCTGCATGGAGCCTGCTTCTCCCTCTGCCTGTGTCTCTACCTCTCTCTCTTTCTCTGTGTCTCTCATGAATAAATAAATGAAAATTTTAAAAATGCTTAAAAAAAAAAGAATTATCCTAAATAGGGAAGCTTGGTAAACATTGGCTCAGGGTGACCTCTCTGCTTCAGTCCTGTAAATCTTGGTGAGTGCAGAAGGACCAAGAGTTCTATTTTGATATGGATTATATCCCTCCATCAGGAATTTGTTAACAAACTCCTATGATTAAGGACTTGCTCTAAGGAGACATTAAAAGGAACAGATCTGGAACAGTGGAATGGGGTATATGGCTGAAAAGAGGGAAGCTCAAAGGAAGGAGAAAAAAGTAATCTTCAGTTTAGAGGAAGCATGAATAAGAGAAGAGGGGGCTTTGTCACCCCAGGGAAAAAAGAGAAAAGGGCGAAGCTAAAGAGATGAAACACCACATGGAGAACTGGATTGCTACTGCTATAGGAAGCCTTAAAGTGCCTGTATTAGAGGCTCAATCAGCACCCAATCGGAGTTCTCACAATTTCCAAGCACAGCTCAGCACTGACTCACACTTGGCAAGCCTGCAGTCAACAAAAGGCTGTGGGCTAGGTCCTGTGCTAGAGGTCTTCCTACAACCCCCTGCACCTCCATTCTCTAAATACTTCCTTTAGGCCAGTGCTTCTACAACAAGGGTGATTTCCTTGCCCTCCCCCTCTAGAGGAGACATTTGGTAATGTGTGAAGACATTTTTGGTTGTTAAAACTAGGTGGATATTAATACCATCTAATACCAGGATCCCTGGGTGGCGCAGTGGTTTAGCGCCTGCCTTTGGCCCAGGGCGCGATCCTGGAGACCTGGGATCGAATCCCACGTCGGGCTCCCGGTGCATGGAGCCTGCTTCTCCCTCTGCCTATGTCTCTGCCTCTCTTTCTCTCTCTCTCTCTCTCTCTCTCTATCTCTCTCTCTCTCTCTGTGACTATCATAAATAAATAATTAATAAATAAATAAATAAATAAATAAATAAATAAATAAATAATGAAAAAAAATACCATCTAATACCAGGGACGCTGTTAAACATCCTACGATGCACAGGACCACCCGCCTAAAAAGAACTATTTGGCCCAAAGTCAATATGCAGACAGTAAGTACCTGAGGTTAATATCTCTCAACTTTTGCTTTTCATTACCACCCTCTTAAGGAGCCTTTTTATACATTTTTTTTTACCAATCAACATGCCCTTCATGAAATTTTAAGTATCACAGATAAACTGCCTATGTTTATTTATTACATGCCCATTTGTGCCCTATACTTTTGAAAAGTTAAAAAAAAATTTGTCCCCTCAAGAACTAATTTTTACCCCTTTAGGGACACGATCTCCCCTATAGAGAATGCATGATCTGGGCTTATTTACCTTCACTCTGCTTCTTCTTCCTAGAATGACCTTTGGGCCACACTAACTCTATATATTTAAGTTCTGCCCATATTTGCAAGTCTACTGCAAGTTCCACCTCCTCTTCAAGGAAGCTTTCTCCAACCATCCTCCCCGCAATGATTCTGTTTTCCTTAGAAACTGTTAGGGTGCTTGACCAGTACTACTCTGCATTTGTCTTAGAGTTGTCAAATGAAGACAAGGCTTATGCTTTCTACTTCTTTCTCTGCTCTCCCCCTATCTCACCCAAGCTCCTCAGCCTCCAGAATAATCCCTCACACACAGCAGCTTGTTCTCAGTGTCTCTCTGCTCCTTGGCTACTCCAGATACTCCTATGCAATTGATGGAGAATGGAGTAGAAGACAAAAAGGCAGAGAAGGAAAGGGAATCCTTAAGCAGAACCTGCCAAGACTCTAGAAACAAAGCAGCAATGAACTCACGGAAGTAGCTGACGTTTCGAACCCACTTCTGTACTCCTTGCCCATCAGCACCAGGTAGACAGGGCACTTCTCGTTTCCCTAGGAACTCCTCGATGAGAGCCAAGGTGGAAAGGCTCTGGCTGGAAGGGACAACATTTGGTTCAGAAGGCTCCCAGACCCAAGGGAATCTTGTTCCCCAATGGGCTCATAATCATGTGCAGCCTTCTGACAGTAGGAGCTACTAGAACCTGGCCCCTTGAGGGATAACCCCACAAAGAACCCCCAAGGGTATTCTCCCTAGCTCATAATGGGAGCAAAGTCATCCACACATTTATTATCACCACTTCACTACATATGTTACCCTATTACTTCCTCAGTTGAAAAATTCTGGGGTTTAGCTCAAGGCATAGTAACAAATAGCATCATTAAAAACCAACATTGCATGAATATACATTAGATGTAATTATAGGCCACAATCAATATTATCTGTCTCACTAAGGAGACAGAATTATTTGGCTGCTTTCAAAAGTTATACAGAGAGAGAGGCAGTCTTGTATATGTTAAGTGATAACATAAAACCAGTGGAACACTAGACTGTCCCCTAGTTAGAATCACTGCTGTCCTCTCAAAGTGTGTCACACATGGAAATCCTTACTCTGGGAGGCTCCCATTAGCTCTTGTTGGAGCATTATTTAGTCAGAACAACAACAAAAATCAATCAACTCTATGTCTATTTCCCTGAGGAGTCAGGCCTTGATGGACATCAAAGTTCTGGCCAGACTGAGAATGTGACTCTGGAACAAACTGTATTATTTATTTGGCCTTATAAACAAAGTATATGTAAGTTCCACACCCAACACTGGGCTTGAACTCATGAGCCTGAAAGCAAGAACTGCATGTTCTACCAACTGAGCCAGTCAGGTGCCCCCCCACAAAATCTATTTAGTTAAAAAAAAATAAACGTTGGGTAAGGACTGAAGCAGATTAGACCACAAGTCAGCAAATGTTCTCTGTAAAGGGCCAGATAGTAAATATTTTTAGGATTTGCAGACTATACACAGTCTGTCAAATATTCTTCTTTTAAAAACACTTAAAAATGTTTTTTAACATTTTTAAGTGTTTTTAAGAAAACATTTAAGTTTTCTTCTTTTTAAAAACACTTAAAAAATGTAAAAGCTAGGGGTGCCTGGGTGGCTCAGTTGGTTGAACGTTCGACTCTTGATTTCAACTCAGGTCATCATCTCAGGGTCGTGAGATCCAGTCCTATGTTGAGTCTGCTTGTCTCTCCCTCCTCCTCTGGATCCCCCCACTCAGCTTGCTTATAAGCACTATCTATCTATCTATCTATCTATCTATCTATCTATCTATTAATCAATCTTTTAAAAACAAATGTAAAAACTAGCTCTATCAATCAATCTTTTAAAAATAAATGTAAAAACTAGCTCTCAGGCAGGCCATAGGCCAGATCTGACCTGGGCCATAATTTAAAGAATTAGACTATGACCTCCGATGTCAGCCTAGTGTTTTATTTTTTATTTTTTTATTTTTTTCAGCCCAGGGTTTTAAATTGTTCTCTGCAGAGAAACCACATTGGGTAAAATAAGAAAACTCCAAGAAAGAGATGAAATGTAAGAAGGTCCTCACAAAAAGCACTGGGCTGAAGAGGCATGAAGGAAAAAAAGTGGGGGAGCTGTGGTGACCCAAGATGGTCTCACTCTGCAGGGGCTGTGTCACTCTTCTACAGAGACACAGTGTCATAGGGGAATTTCTCTTTCTACCTGAACACAAGAATCTTGTCCCCAAGCTTCACACTTTCCTCAATCAGGTGGAAAAGCAGTACCATCTTAGGAGAGTTCTCTAAGACCCCAGTCTGGTAATTAGTCAAAAGGTCCTTAGCCTGTAAGACAAAAATGAGGCAGCTTAGAGCAGGTCCATGACAGAACACTAGAAATAAAATTCACCTTTCCCAAGCAGAGGCTCATGGGCAACCTTTATAGTTCCCTGCAGAGACCTTGGTAGTATAGTACACTGTGCAGCCCCCACCATTTCCCCACATAGAATTTGTACCATCCCTTCTCAGCAGTGGTTTATGGGCACAGAAGGATCTGCTTGACTCACCCATTCATATGTAACAATGTTGTTGCCTCTCTCCTGGAAAGGGTTGAAACCAACCCCCTGTAGGAACTTGCTGTTGGTTGCCTCTCCCATCGAGGAGGCCAAGGTGCTGTCTTCCCCCTTGCCTTTTGTTCCCTGGGATGGGCAGCGGGCACTAGTCCCCGCTGAGCCAAGCTCTTCCACATCTAGGTCCTGCTCATTGGCCAGACTCTCCTTCTGAAGGGCTTCATATAGCACATCCGGGTGATTCCAGATCTGAGGTTCAAGTTAAAGGAGAAATGGCACAGGGCAGAGAACAATCTAAGGGTATCCAGGAAGCCTGGAAACATGCACTTGCTCAAACACACACCTCCCATAGCATAGTGTCACACCAAAAATCAAAGTATCTCCAACCCCCTCATATCCAAAGAGCCTACACATTCATTTTAACTAACCAGCTGTGACCATTGTAATGTGAGTGAAAGAGTTCATACCAGTGGGCATGCCCATGTTTGGTACATAATCAGAAAGGCTATGTCAAAGCCTTGCATTCTTATTTAAATAAGAATAATAATGTTCCTGATTTGCTGTGTGGCTATAGCCAACGACTACATGAAACTATGAAATAAGACTAATCTCTCCCTATGGACAAATGTATCTGACTTACAGATGACCAACCAGAAGTCATTTCAAGGACTACTCCTGGCAGGAGTTGAGAATTCGTGGGGTACAGGGGGCTGGGGGAATGGGCGGGTGGGGGGACAGGAAGGGCATGTTGGCTCAAACACTATGTCTGCTCTAGCTTTCTGGCTCTGGTCTAGGACTGTGGCTACAAAACAAACAAACAAACAAACAAACAAACAAACAAACAAACAATTTGAAATCCCATCTGTCCCCTGACATACACCTTCAGCTGACTTATTAAAGCAATGGTCAATTGGGAATAATAACCAACAAGTCAGCTGAGAGCTGTCAAAGAAACAAGCCCCTCATTAGGCAACAGGGAGCACATACTAAAGATAAGTCAGGGTTTATCCACCTGTTCATGAAGCTTGGTGCTGAAGATACCTGGGCCCTGCTCTCCCCAAAACCATCTCAAGCATTACGAGGATGAATGATATCTCAATCTCATTAAACACAGAATCAAACAGAAGGTACCCCAATAACTTGTCTAAGCTATATATTTCTTGAATCTTGATTACATTAACAATCATAAACTGCCCCACAATGTTCTTCCATTACCCCATTTTTCCAAGGGAAAAAATTGGTGAGAAAGGAAGTGGTTTCTCAAATTTTGTACAAATTGTACAAATGAATTGCACAACCTCAAGAAACACCATTTATATCCTCGGCTATGAGTGGCACCCCCAGGAATTGTGCAGCACACATTGGCACACCTCTCTTTGGGCTCCCCTGTTCCCTGATGCAGCCAACCGGGGAAGTAGCCCCTCTCATTTTATTCTTCCTTTATCAAGGACTCCCAGTAGGAAGAACTCCCTTGGGACTGTGTGCATCCTTCATCTGTGTGTCAGTATTCCCTGAGGCCTCAACACACCTTGCAGCACACGCAGAAAGCCTTGAGGGGGTTCAGCCCCAGCCAGCCACTGCTACCACAGTCTCGGAAGCGGTCCATAAACTGTGTGTACAAATCTCGCTGGATCTTCGAGAGCCGCACCAGGATTACATTTTCTTCCTTGGCAGGGAGATGAATCTTCAGCACAGTGTGGCCTCTCCTACAAAGGTAGAGATCAGAATTGTCAAGCCTGTGTGGCCAGGAGAGGTCAGTGCAGGAAAACAAGAGAACCTTGCATTTCTGCCATACCTCCTCTTGATCTCACCGTTCACAGCAGCCTTGCAATAATGAGAACTGGTTTAGCGACCATCAGAAGAATCACATTTTAAGACTAAGAATTAAAGCAAAGAGGATAGGGTGGCAGAGACTGGGAACTTCAGGTTGGTACCTGGATCCAGGGCTATTTCTTTGAGCTTTCTGCACACATGCCATCTTAACAAGCAAAAATAAGGGGATTGCTTTAGACTATCCTAACTACATCTACCAAGATGCTGAAATGGGTGAGGCCATGCCCCTGAGAACCAGCACTTGTATGCTTTTGCCAAGTCAGCAGAAGGCTAGCTCTCTTTTGCTTTTCAGTAAGTAAGGCAGGTATCCCTGGAAACTTCAAAGATTAACTTCTGAGGGAAGCACTTCTAAGCCAAACTTTCAGAGGACTGAAACAGTGGCTATCCATCATCTGTGTGCTATTCACGAAAAGCTACTCACTAAAAAGAAAGTTTTACTATCACCCACTAGGAATGGACCCTCCTGCTGTAACAGCTCCCCTTTGGGACAGCTTTGCATGCCCATTACACCAAGGTCTCCCTGAGGGTTCAAAACACAGGGCCCTAAGGATGGCTCACCTTTGCACAAAGCCTTCTAGGAGGCTGTGCAAGACGTGGCTCCGGTAACGCATTAGGCGAACATCCTGAGGCGTGCTGTCAATACACTGTCCATTCAGAATGGGGCGTTCAAACATGTTGCTGAACTCCTGCCGGGTGCCAAGGAAGTCTGGGCGCACAAAGTCCACCATGCACCAGTACTCAATGAGGTTGTTCTGCAGGGGGTACCCGGTCAGCACCACCCGACGGCGAGAGCGAATGTTCTTCAGGGCCTGCGAGGTGCTGGCCTGGCAGTTTTTGATGCGGTGTCCCTCGTCACAAATCACCACATCAGGGCCAGGGCGGCATAAGGCCTTCTCAAACTCTAGGGAGGGAAGAGGATCCGGAGTCAGAGGGTGAGAGGGCCTGCTCTTAGTCAACAATATGAGAAGTAGGGGTGCACCCTGGAGGAGACAGAAGAAATGAAGGAAGCAGGAAAGCAAGAGTCAGCCCCCATTAGTGAAAGGGAGCCAGCCATCCAGGCTCCTGTGCATTTGGTGTGACATGTTAACCTGGACTATTGACTCTTGCAGTAAGTATCTTTTCCTTTCCTTATTTTTTTTTCTTTTAGGCTAAAAGTAAAACACCTTGCATTCCTAGGGCTTATACCAACTGGTGGCAGAGAGTGTGACTTTACAAAGTACCAGACTAGGATTAAAAACGAGTCTGGGTGAGACTGATGGGAATCATCCAGACATTGAGGTGGCTCTCACCCTTGTCAGCGTCTTGGCACCATCTATGGACTGGCTGGTGGGGAGCTAGCTAAAGGACAAAGTCTTCCTGGAGTTACCTGCCAGAATTTGCCATTGCTAAATGGCAAATTCATCCCAGCACTACCAAAGAAGCAAACCTAGAACATAATCTACAGATGAAGAGACCCCTATAAAATTAAACAGCTTCTGAACTTAAAACAAACTTTTTTCCCCAAATGGGCAAAAAACCCTTAGAAGAGGAAACAGAACTAGAACTATGAGAGGAATGGCTTTCAGTAAAAAAACTGGGTTAATTCTTTTATAAATTCATAATATTATCACTGCTCTGTATGCCAGTGATATAAATCTTTTATAAATATTTTCTTTTTTTTTTTTTTAAAGATTTATTTATTTATTCATTCAGAGAGAGCGAGAGAGAGGCAGAGACACAGGCAGAGGGAGAAGCAGGCTCCATGCAGGAAGCCCGATGTGGGACTCGATCCCGGGTCTCCAGGATCACACCCCGGGCTGCAGGCGGCGCTAAACCGCTGCGCCACTGGGGCTGCCTATAAATATTTTCTTATTGCTATTCCAGAACACCTCTAGGACGAAGTGAGGTGAACGGTCACTCTCCCAACTGCTCTGTGAGAGAAACAGGGCCAGATGGGCAGAGGAGTCTCCCTGAGACAGCCTGTATGTGGCCCACCCAGAATTCCATAGCAGGCAAGGAGAGCAGTACCTTCTCAAAGCCACTGGAGGTCATTCCACCTATCTTAGGGGTCAGGATTTCTGGTTCATGACAATACAACTCACATCAATAATCTCCATATCTGACTTGGTGCTACTGCAGACACTATTTCTTTTTTCCTGAAATACCACCCCCAAGAGTATCCAGGGATAGGCTGCCTACCTCTCCGAAACTCCTGCTGTCGATCTTCCTCATCTAGATCAATGATGACCGGGTGAGAACGTTTCTTGGTTTTCTTCGATCTACCTGTGGCAAAGGATTTCTTCAGGGTGAGGAGTCTGTACATTTCGTAACCCATCAGCAGCACCCCACCCTCTGACACCCAATCAGCCATCACTTTAGCACGAGCTGCCATTGTCCTGCAAGAGTGAACAGAGAAAAAATTACTGCTTCCACTGGTCCCTAGGAAGAATTGCTCACAATCAGAGCTATGATGATGGACATTCAGTGGCAGCATCACAGTGGCCGGCCAGCTGCCCCTGGACTTTCCCAGCATCTCAGAGATGTTCATCACACTGAGGACGGACTGGTTGGCTGATGACAGTTAAATAGTAGAAAAACAGAAATACAATGGCACAAGGCAAACAAAAGTGACAACTCCTGGGACACCTGGGTGGCTCGGTCAGTTAAGTGTCTGACCCTTGATTTTGGCTCAGGTCACAGTGTTGTGCTCAATCCACACCCAGCACAGAGCCTGCTTAAGATTTCTCTCTCTCCCTCTCCCTCAGCCCCACCTCTTTGTCTCTTAAAGAAAAAGTGACAACTCCCTTAGATATACATGCATGGCTATAATTCTACATTTGAGAGAAAGAATTTCAAGTTATTCCCATAATAAATACAAGGTAAAAGCAAGGACAATATTCCACATTTTACCTGTCCAGGCCCTAGTGAGTAAAGAACCAAGGATAAGCAGTAAATGAGAAAAAGTAGCAAAGCCCAGATGACACTCAGCACAGTTCCTCTACTCCTAAACAACTGAGCCCTGACTGTAATTCATTAACTGCATGTGGACTAACAGTCCTGAAATCTAAGAAAAAAGAGCAGGTGATCAAACCATTTAGGGGGCCACTCACAGTTTTCCCATTTTGATGTATGTGACCAAACATCACAAAAGGCAGCCTCTGCAGAAAACAAAGTCTATCTTCTCAATTATCCATGCCAGTAAGGGGAAAGGATAGCATGGATAGCTAGCTTGAACCAAGAAACAGTTTTAGAGTTTTGGAAATCAAGTTGAATTTATGGAATGGAAATATAAATAATTTTATTTAAATCTAAAACAAAAGCTTGTACTTTTCAAAGCTGGAAGTTGTACCATTAAAGGTCAACTATAGATAAGTGCTGAAAAGAGACTGCTGATTATGCTTCTAAGAAAGAGAAATGTAAAAGGTGAAAAGTTAGAAGGTGGACAGTTTTATTTCATCATGTTGAATTCTATTACTATCCACATGGGAAAATAAGACGATGTATGCATATTTTTCAGAATATAAAAGCATCTTTAAGCAGAATGTAAGAAATTTCCCAGGCTACCCAACTCTGACTTTACTGAAAAGCTAGGTAGGGAAAAAAAATGAGTAAGGGGGGAGGCGGGGCAGGACACATTGAGAAACCAAAAGAATCTAGGAAGGCAGGATTCAAATGCAAATAGACTCCCTTAATATCCAGACCCAGGGAAGAAGTTTAAAAGGAAAGGGCAAAGCGGAAGGTAGGCCACCTACTTGTGCTCATCATTCAAGATGTGAACTTTAAAGAAACGAGGCTGGACTTCTTCAGGCTTGTTGTCAGCTGGAAGGGCTTCAGGAGCTGGAAGCCACATGTTGAACTCTGCCAGCCAATTCTGAAGAGTATTAACCTGTCAGATAGCCAAGTCCAGAAAGATGGTTTTAAGAAATAAGCTCAAAACAAAAACAAAACAACAAACAAACAAACGAGCAAAAAGAAACAAGCTCAAAGCTGGGCTCATTGAGCTTTTCAGTACCCAGCAAGGCATTAACTCAGACCTCCTCTGGGGCTGACTAAACAATGCCTTCCCCAACTCTTACCGGCACAATGGCAAGGACAGTTTTGGCTGGCGTGTGGCGGAAGAGGACGTCAATGAAGGAGATCACTTGCAAAGTTTTCCCCAGACCCATGCTGTGGGCCAGAATACAGCCAAAACCACTACTGGTCTTAAACCTCTCAAGAGATTCAACCAGGTTATCATACAGGAACCGGATCCCACCAATCTAACAAAGGACAAACACAGACAATAGTTAAAGGAGCTGGCAAAGACCAGGGCTCTAGTTTTATTCATTTTGGAATTAGTCAGAATTAAGTAAATGAGCAGGCACCACAGCAGACAGTTGGTATGGACAGCTACAGAAGTTACCTGTACCCTGACTAGTCTATAGGCTGGTGACAATTTTCTTGGAGAAAACACAGAAAATCATTCACCTGGTAAAATGGCCCATATAAGGCGAAAATCTGCAGTACCAAATTCTTGACAGGGCCTCTCACTCAGCCCTTGGTTCTTACCTTAAGAGAGTAACTACTAATGGAGTAACTACTCCATTAGGAGTAGTTCTTATTAAGGGTTGTTATGTTAAGTCATCTCTATCTTCATGGAACTTCCACTCATTGGTCTGGGTTCAGGGCTCTGGGTCAATACAAACTACTCTGCCCCCTCCTATCAGAAAGTCCCTCAGACTCCTGACTCTTGGATCTCTTCTGGAACGACTTCCAGAATCAAAGCAATTTCCTAATCAAAGCACTGCCCTCTAGATAGCATCTTAATCAGTCTTGCAGATCTCACAGAAGGAAGCTCAAGATCATCAAACCAAGAGATCCAGCACCTCCTACACAATAGGGCATCTAAGGCTTGCCCTTCCCATTCATCAGAAATCCTGAAGCATCAACTGTTAGGAGGAAGGATCAGGCCTTTCCAATAGCTGCTTGAGGTACCAAACAAGTATTTCATAGACTGTGGTGCTAAAAACTACCAGCAGGTGATGCCCTCAGCAAGGAAGCTGAAAGGAAACAGAGGAGAGTCCAGATCTGCTGTACCTGATGAGGTTTCACTGCCCTTGCCAACTGCGGGGCCAGGAAGACATTCTCCTCCTCTGGAGGGTGGTTCAGGTTGACGAGGACCCGCCCCAGAGCATCACGCTGGTTTAAGATGTCATTCACATGGGTGCCACCCTTCTCCTCTTCCTCATCCTCCTCACTGACAGACTCACTGCTGTCTACAATGTGCAGAGTGTCCTCCTCTCCAGAGCTCAGTTCAATCACCTCTGAGACAGCCAACAAAACAAAAACAAAAACCCAGGGAGCAGAGATAATTTATTGCCCATCATTAAAGCATTATAGCATGGAAATAAAGTTAGAATTTGTCATCACTTGTAAAATTTTAAGTTTTATTATTTCTCTCTTCCAACTTCAAATTAAGATAAGATAAGGGAAAACTCTACATTTACAAGGAGACTCAGGGACATTTGTTATGGTCAGACCCCAAACCAAATGGAGAAGGACTAATTTTTATTCAGAGGTACAGCCAATTACTCGGGGTGAACATTGAGTAAGGAGAAAGTAGAGGTACCTCTGGCTCAACCTTACCATCTCTACTGCTTTTTTCATCCTCACTGCCACTGCTGCTGTCCAAACAAATGACTTCCTGGGCCAGCACCCGAGGAGGCAGCTGGGGACCATCGCTTGCTCTTAAGACAATTTCCTCTAGGGAAGGAAAGATGGAAAGGAATGTGACAACCACATTTAGCTCAAACCCATCTCCCCAAATGATTCATCAGTTTCTTTCTTTGTTGCTTTCAAGGGGACTGAGGAGAGAATTAGAGGGGGGTGTCTCAATCCCCTTCTGTCCCCCTAACTTCCCTTGTCTTTACTAGTTCTCACCTCTGAGTGTCCACCTGACCACTAGAAGAGATCCTAATCCCTTGGCAGGTTATGATCCAAAATTATGGGAGAAAAAAAAATCTAAATAATAGGTCAATCTGAGGAGTATATTTTTTTAAAAAAACCACTTATTATCATTATTACTTTATTTTGTTTTTTTTTTTTAAAGTAAAGTCTATGCCCAATGTGGGGCTTGAACTCACAACCCTGAGATCAGGAGTCACATGTTTTACCCACTAAGCCAGCCGGGGGGCCCCTGAGGGGTACATTTTTATTCACTTAACTTTTTAGATGTTTCTGATCATTTGCTCCTAGAAAACTGAATGACTGAGAGGCCATGGTCTTAATTCCCACGGTTTTATTTCAGATCTGCCCTTCACCACTGTGTGTCCAAGGCCTCTTCTCCCTACACTGCAGGGCCTCTCCCACTGCCTCCACTGCCCCTGGCTTACCGGGAAGGAACTCCAGGGGAACTGTAGGAATGGGAGCTGCATAATCCTTCCTCTGCTGCTCCAGGCGTTTCCTTCTTTCCAACTCTTCCTGTTGTGCTGCTTTGGTAACCGGCTCCAATTGATCCTCCCGGAGCAGCTTTCTAAATATTACAATAAGAGTGAGCATTTGGGTTGGTTTACTTGAGATTTGGGCAACATAATGTCAAACTAAAGAGCTCACTGCTGAGCTCAGAAGTCTGAGGCAAGAGAAAGAGAAGCTCCATCAGTCCCCACACATCCATGCAATAGGCAAGGTTTAAAAAAAAAAAAAAAAAGGACTTCAAGGCTCAGGTGATTCTGGGCCAACATTTTTTCCATATTATTTAACTTCCTGAGACATGCCACTGAAGTTTCATCTTTTTTTTTTTTTTTTTAAGATTTTATCTATTTATTCATGAGAGAGAGAGAGAGAGGAAGAGAGACAGGCAGAGGGAGAAGCAGAGGGAGAAGCAGGCTCCATGCAGGAAGCCTGATGTGGGACTCAATCCCAGTAATCCAGGACCACTCCCTGGGCCAAAGGCAGGCACCAAACCACTGAGCCACTCAGGGATTCCCCCCTGAAGGTTCATCTCTGCACATAACAGATCCAAGAACAAAACAGAGCAATTCGTGATTCATAAAATAGAAAAACAATATTTAAAATAGAGTTGTTATATGGGAAAGTAGGATTATAGATGATTCTGCATCTTTATTTCCTAAATTTTAAGTAATGTTTTTAAGCTATCATTATGATTTAAAAAAAAAATGAAAGTAGGAGGAGAAAAAGATCTCGGTGATCTCCTTTCAATAGCAAAAAGGGTTATGTGGCAGAAGGAAGAGCTGTGAGAGATTTGGACAGTTAAGGAAGCTCACATCTGCCACTCACTTAGGTCAAGGAAAAAGCCCTACTTTGGACCAGACAATTCCTACCAAACGAAGGTGAGCTCTAAGAAAATGAGGATTCAACTTATCTCCTCCTGTTTTTGTTGTTTTGTTTTGTTTTTATTAAGATTTTATGTATTTATTCATGAGAGACACTGAGAGAGGTAGAGACAGGCAGAGGGAGAAGCAGGCTCCATGCAGAGAGCCCAATGAGGGACTCAATCCTGGAACTCTAAGATCATGCCCTGAGCCAAAGGCAGATGCTCAACCACTGAGCCACCTAGGCATCCCTATCTCCTCCTGTTTTGAAACATAAGGGAAAAATAAAGGAAAAAACAGAGTCCAACCAGAGTTCCCTATCATCTTTAGGCTGCCCCCAGAGCCTCCAGAGAGTAAGAGACTCCCCAGCACAGCTTGAGCGTCCACCACAATTGCCCATAACCTCTCACAGCATGAGGTTGTCCTGAGCTGCATCTCTCTATAAATCAGGAACACAGATTACACCTTTCTTCTTTGATAAAGGGACTCTCTTGCTCAAACCAGTCCTGCTACTGACAGCCTTCAAATGAAAGTAATGCCTCTATTCCTTCCCTTCTCCTCTTATCCTGAGCACAGCTCACCGTATGTTTCTCCTCATATGGGAGGGCTTCTGAGCTCTCTTCTTTTTGGGGTCCTCGGAGGCTAGGCTCTTGCCTTGGTGGCGCCTAAGCTGCTCTGAAGGCTCAGACTGAGATGAGGTAGTTGAAGTGCACCGTGGTGGCCGCTGCCCATCTTCGTCCAGCTGGGCACACTCAGTGCCACACATGTCTTCCAGGGATGGGTCTGAAAAGACAAAGAGAGAAAGGTGCCAGGGACTGAACTTTACAGGGAGAAAAATTGGTTTGTTTTTTTTTTTTAATTTTTATTTATTTATGATAGTCACACAGAGAGAGAGAGAGGCAGAGACACAGGCAGAGGGAGAAGCAGGCTCCATGCACCGGGAGCCTGACGTGGGATTCGATCCCGGGTCTCCAGGATCGCGCCCTGGGCCAAAGGCAGGCGCCAAACCGCTGCGCCACCCAGGGATCCCGAAAAATTGGTTTTGATGCCAGGCAAACCTGAGTTCAAATCTCAACTCAGCAACTTATTAGCTGGTAAGCTAGGGCAAATGACTTAAAGCTCTTTGAATCTCAGTGGGCTGATCTATAAAATGAGAGGAGTGATGTATACATTTCAGAGTTGTTACGAGAACTAAATAGTGTGCATGTCTAGAACCACGCTGCTCCAGAGTAGGCTCACAACAAATGATAGCCATCATGCTTGCTTTAATTTAGCACTCTGCTCAGAGTGAGGAAGCTTCATGGCCTCAGAATGCTTTGAAAGGGGCAGTAGATTCCAAATTCAGCTCACACTCATTTGTGTCTCATCTGCCAACAAGAGAAATATCCCTCCTTTCAGGGTCCTAAAGCGTTCATTCCTTCTTTTTTTTTTTTTTTTTAAGATTTTATGTATTTATTCATGAGACACACAGAGAGAAACAGAGACATAGGCAGAGGAGAAGCAGGCTCCCTGCAGGGAGCCCAATGCAGGACTTGATCCGGGGATCACCACTTGAGTCAAAGGCAGACGCTCAGCCACTGAGCCACCCAGGTGCCCCGCATTCACTCCTTCAATTCACTGGCCATTTAATGACAGCCTACAACATGCCAAACACTGTTTCAAGATGCTTCAAGGGATGTTTAGAAGACCTCTTCCTTGTAAGAAGTTTGTTTTCTAGAGATAATAAGGCAAGATGTGCTAACCACCACAGGAAGGGCAGGCCAACTGACCTAAAGAACTTCAAAATATAAGACATTACTTTTCTAGCCAGAGATAATTAGCTAAATCAAGAATAACTGCCTTAGAGTCACAAGAATATGAAAGATACTACTTTGTGGTGTGATCACACAAGAATTTTTGAGAGGTAAAATCTGAGTGAGGCCTTGTAAAGTGACAATGTCTAAAGATACTGCCTTAAGGGGGGGGGGGGGGTGGAAACGAGGAAATTCCTGGCAGAAAGAATGTCATTTGTGGCATCAAACACAAGCAAAGACTGGGGTTGGTGTAGGAGGATCCGTGTGCACATCCCTCTTCCTCAGTCTGCTGAGCAGCATTCTGTTTACTGGATGGGCAAGCCTTGATAGTCACACAGACCGTAAGCCTGTCCCCAAATCCACCAGAGCCTCCCAACTATAAGCACTACACAACTAAAAGGTCTTCCCCAAAAGTAAGAGCAATTTAAAACTAGAACACAGGGATGCCTAGGTGGCACAGCGGTTGAGGTCTGCCTTTGGCTCAGGTCGTGATTCTGGAGTCCTGGGATCAAGTTCCACATCGGGCTTCCTGCATGGAGCCTGCTTCTCCCTCTGCCTATGTCTCTGCCTCTCTCTCTCTGTGTCATTCATGAATAAATAAATAAAATCTTAAAAAAAAAAAAAAACTAGATCATAAATGCTGTAACTAAGGTGTCAATGAAACTTGGCTTTCAGGCAGGTAGGAAGGACTCAGGAAGTCTGGGGTTTTGGTGGGATTTTTTTTGTTTGCTGTAATTTATTTTTATTTTTTAAATTTTTTTAAGGATTTTATTTATTTATTCATGAGACACACAGAGAGAGAGGCAGAGACACAGAGGGAGAAGCAAGCTTCCCATTGGGAGCCAGATGTGGGACTCGATCCCAGGACCCTGGGATCATGCCCTGAGCCAAAGGCAGACACTCAAACACTGAGCCACCCAGGTGTCCCTTTTGTTTGTTTTTTAACTAAAGATTTGCTTGTTTGCTTATATATTTATTTTAAAGATTTTATTTATTCATTCATGAGAGAGAGAGAGAGAGAGAGAGAGAGAGAGAGAGAGAGAAGCAGGCTCCTCACAGGGAGCCTGATGTGGGACTCAATCCCAGGACCCAGGAATCACTACATGAGCCAAAGGCAGATGTTCAATCACTCCCACTCAGGTGACCTGATTTGTTTATTTATTTTAGAGAAAGAGAGCATGGGCAGGAGGGGCAGAGGGAAAGGGAGAGAGAACCTCAAGCAAGCTACACTGACCATGAGGCTGAAAGGGGGCTCAATCCTACAACCCCAAGGTCATGATCTGAGCCGAAGTCAAGAGTCAGACATTCAACCAACCACACCACCCAGGCACCCCATGTTTTTAACTAAACTTTAAAGTTTATTTGGATTTCACCAGTTTTCCACTAATCACTAATATCCTTTTTCTGTTATAGGATTCCATCCAGGATATCATACTGCATCTAGCTCTCATGTCGCAGTCTCTCTAAACTGTGACAGTTTATCAGGCTATTTTTGTCTTTCATGACTATGACAGTTTTTTGAAAAGTACTAATCAGGTGTTTTGTAGACTGTCCCCTAATTTGAACATCTAATATTTTCTCATGATTAAACCACAGAAGTAAAGTGTCTTTCTCATGACATCTTACCAGGATACATGATATCAATATGACTTATTACTGGTGATATTAACCTAGATCACTTGTTTAAAGTGGTGTCTGCCAAATTTCTTCACTATAAAATTACTACTTTGTCTTTTCCATATTTTTATTCATTAGAAGCAAATCACTAAGCCCAGTCCACATTCAAGGGGAAGAGAATTAAGTGCTATATCCTGAGACGGGCAAAGAATTTCTGGACATATGTTAAACCACGTGAAAATATTTGGAGTGGTAGGGAACTGTGAGGCTTTGAGAATGCAAATATCCTGTTTCTAAAAATTTACCCACCAGTTTTAACATTCATCAATGGCTCTTACCTGGAGAAATTATTACTATGGTGTTCTAATGGTGGCTATTTCCCTCTGTGTCTACATTTATTATTTGGAATCCTTCTCTTCTGTAAGGAAGATTTTGTCCCTTCTCCCTCATTTACATATTCAAAATTTTTTTTATGTCAGTATGGACTCAGATGCCAAAGGGGGGTAAATAAGAAACACTGAATACTGTAGGCTTTGGTAAAAGATACAGTGTTGCCATAGGCCTCAATGAGTGAACCAGTAAGCTGATGTCCCCACACCAAAAGAAAAACATACCATAAGTCATCATCATATGCACTTAATCACCAAAAAAACAACAAATGGACCATCTCATCAGTCAGTGGCAAGTCAAAGAATCATGAGTGTCTCAGACACTCCATCACTGCTTACCTGCTATGGTTTACTATACTTCTATTACCATTGTGAGTTCCTTATGATCTCTTTCATATTGATGCCCGGGTTCTAGAACAGCATGGAGTTGGAAACTAACGTTTCCTGAGAGATAACCGGGCACAGGGGTTCACTGTGGACACTGAAACCAGACTTCTGGGGTGTGAATGTCAGTTCTGTCCCTTATTTGTTCCTCAATTATAATAAGGGAATAACAACTGTCATGCTATTCCTCAGTCCGACGGTTGAAGAGATAGTTATGTGAGGTAGCCTAGATGAAGCTCTGGAACAATGCTCGACACGTAATAAATACCATATAAAACAGCTGCTGCTTTGTCTAGAACTACTACCATTCCAGGTACAAGGAATGGGTTTGGTTTCTTATCTCCTTTTTTTTTTAATAACTGCAAGGTGAATTTTGCTCCCTTCATTCTAAATTTGAAAACCAAAGCCCTAAAAAGTTAAAAAAGAAATAGCTGGTCTATGGGTATATCATAAACAAGAAGAAACACAGGAGCAGACAGTTAACAGAATGAGCTTCATAGGTAGTACTAGTGCTGAATCCTGGCTCTGTCACTTACTTACTAGCTCTATGTTCACAAGTTCAACTTCTCTGAGCCATAGTTCCCCATATTTGTAAAATGGGGATGTCAATAGCTCTCTTCAGGAAAATATTCTTTTTTACACCCAGGTCTGCACACTCCATGGAACTTCATACTCCCAACGACATTGAACTGTCTAGCAGCAAAGCTACAGGGCTTAGTCAGCCATGCTGAGTAGTAATATTTATTTGTGTGGAAAATTCAAACTTTAACTTTTTTATCCTAATCAAAAATCAGAAAATAAGAAAGCAAAAGGAGGAGAAATGACATAAACTGCTTTGTTCTCACAAAGTGTTTCTTACAAATACGCATTTGTGTGTATACCCCTCACACACATACCACCAGCCACATGAGACTATTGACCACATCTTTTTCTAAAACTCTCTGCATGAGACTACTGCAAACTAGCCACTGATGCCTTTTCCTGCCCCTTGCCTTTTAGTTTAGCCTAACACACTAAATGAGCATTTATATGAGCATTTGAGTACCAGCTCTGCGCCAAGGCACAATGGAATGATGCACATGGGAAAACACATGAGGTGAGCGCCTAATAGCAACAAATCTTGGGGAAAGGACACCCAATCCAGCCTTGCCTAGGGCTGGGCATGGGGGGCAGAGTGCTTCCTTGAAAGGTGAAACCTGGGTTTAATCTAATACAGTAAGTAGGCACCAACTACTACAAGGGGGAAAAAACATTCTAGGGAGATATAGGAGCATAAGCAAAAGGAATAGAGACTTTAGACAAGGTGGAATAGTTGGAAAGATACCTGCAGTTCAATACTGGCTAAAATTAATTAAGCAAAACAGCAGCAGGAGGGGCCTCCCAACCCAACAACCACTTCCCTACCTCTCCCCAGGGAATAACCCCTTATCCAAGGCAGGCTGAGGTGTAGACCCAAAAACCTTCCTGGATGCTGGCACAGACATCAACCCCTGTCCCAGGGAGGACTACTTTCAAGACCCTTTTTTCCTAGCCTTCTACATTCCACTGACAACCGTTTGGTGAGGAGAGGAAGTTAATGTAGCCAATGTAAAATTTGGGGCTGGGGGAGGGTAGTGGGTGTGGACATATGTGCACAAATGCACACAACACTCACATGTCAGTACCCAGGGTGATTTACTCTCCTGCAGCAGCAGTGGAAGCATCTTCCTTGGCCCTCATGCTGAGTGGTCACTGAAGGTTTTTAGTTAAATAACTTTTGCTTTTTGAAAAGCAAAGGGGAAATGGCGAAGGGAGGCACCAGTCAAAAAATGTTCATGAGGGGTAATGCAATACCATTAACAGGAGGGAGAAGTTAAAACATCACAGTCCCCTCTCCATTACCACAGGATCCACAGCAGGCCTTTTGTAAAAAGACATCCCAAAGACAGCAGAGTCCAGGGTGACAAAGAGCATTGGGAATGCAACAGGAGCCTTGGCTCATGCACATCTTCCACCCACTGAGAAAGTAAGGTGCTACTGCTTGTGTGCCCAGCCAGACACAAGAACTAAAAGAGAAGCTCCATAAGAGCTGCAAGTCTCACTGGCTGCCCTCTCAAGTTTACTATCCTCCCATCAAATAGTCCTCTCCTATTTCCTCCTGAAGCACTACAAGAGGAAAAGTCAGCAATTCTGTTTTCCTTAAGAAGAATTACCATTCCTTCAGGCCTCTCACCCCTCAAAAGAGCTAATATTTCCATGGCATTATCACATATTATTGTCATCTCTCTCCTAACTCACAGTTAATTTTTCCCTCCTAAAGGAGGAGGCTATTATATTCTTCCTCCCAAAGGAATAGGTGGCTGGACAGCAGAGTCCCTAAGAGGGGATCTCTCTTGCTAAATGGCTACTTCCATCAACACTACAGCTTGCCCTACACAATTACATGAGGCTGGGTTGGCACACTACAACTTGGTGTTTTGCTAGGTCCTCTGACCTGGTTCTGATAATGAAATTCGATGTTCTCCTGGCCTTAAGGCCTTTTGTTTCTATTTCACAAGCCAATTTATTGGGTAACCACTTGGAGGGAACAGGTGGAAGCAAAGTTAGAGAGTAGGCAGATAGGACAGAGTCACAGTATAGAGGATAGGCCTTGAATGTCAGATTAGAGTCTGAACTTGGTCTATTGGGCAGAGAAATTTGTTGCCAACTGCTGTATTTCCTTTTTCTGGTTTCTGTCTTGTAGAGGTCTGTTTCTGGGGGGAGGAAGACAGAATCTGATATCACAAATTCACAAACATTCCAACTTGTGCGGTCTCGCTATAATTCCTGTTTGATTCAGGGTTGAATGTGTCCAAGTACAGTAGCAATTTTAAAATGATCATAGTATATATAATTCTCACATACACATAGTAGAGACAAAGAAGAGACAAAAGTTTCCCCTTTATACTGAGGATACAGGTCCAAACCGGCTTCTTACCAACTGGTATTCTTCGAATGAATCTTCAGCTTCTGGGTTCAACAATTACTATTTATTTGTTAAAGAGTTTTAGTTTATAGATGTACTAATATTTAAAGTTTGTTGTAATGTAAGTCAATGTTTTACAAGTGCTTCATTGCTGCTTCATGATGCTTATTATGAAGTTTCTGGTTTTTACAAAACATTTTGTACCACATCTTAAACTATTCTTGATAATAAATTATTATTTCAAAAATCCTATAATTAATTTTCCCTAAATCAAAATGTAACTTTCCACTGCATGCTCTTTTGTATCTTCTGAATAACGTACCATGTGAATTTACAACCTAGTTAAAATAAATTTAACTTTCAAAAAAATAGCCCTCCCTAAAATTCTGAAATATAATCTACCAAAAGCCACTAATGAAAAAGAGAAAAGAGTCAACAAAGAGGTAATGAGACATGCGGCTTAAAAGTCAATGATTATTACCACCCAAATGCAGGATCATAGAATCAGATCTGGTTGCAAATACCCCTGAACTTTCTCCTTCACGTGAGCCAGCTGTGAGCAGCAATCACCAGAGTTATATAAACACCAATGAACACTTACATAAGCTTTCTCAGGAATGAGTTATGAACACCACCACAACAAATATGACTAGGCAAATGAGGAACGTTGAAAGAAAAATTTGTTTCACTCATTGGGGGTATGAGATATAAGCACTTCCAGGAACCTTTCTTTCTCTAGCTGTTCCACCTCTTCTTCTTCCTTCCCAATCCCATCTGTATAAACAAAGTTCAGTGAATTCCAAGTTTTACTATATGCCTCCTGATGTGATCCAATAGGATGTATACACTACAGCTATTATGTATGTGTGCCAAAACGTTACTTGAATCTCAACACACCTTGAGATCTCACTACTAGTTTGCAAAAATACAGGAAAAAAGGACCATGTTGACAGAGTGGAGTGGCCACTGGAGATGCCTGACACTCTGTTCTGAGGAGTGACCAGCTGTGTGATGGAGCAGGCCAGGGATCGCTTACACCTGAGATATACTACAGGACAGCACGTACCAGAGGTGGAAGTCCAAGTCAAACGCAGAAGGACAGCCTCACTGAGCAACCAAGAGTGTCATCTGTACCCGAAGCGATTTCAGCAGCAGCCAGTACCTGTGGTGGATTTCCAGGTGAACTGAGGCATTCTTAGCTGAGACACCAAGATGTGGTTAAAGCAGTATTAGAACATCCAGGTAGCTGACTTCCAAGCAAAAAACCAACTGACAATGTATTGATGTATTTGAATCAGTTGACAACGTAATAAAGATAATGTCCATGGTTTTTAGAAAACAAAAGAATTATATTAAATTTGTTAAGCAAGACTACAAGGATGCAATCAGCAAAATCTAGAAATGCACAAAACTACAATAACAACTGAATCCTTTTCTTCTGCAAGCAAGTTGCAAGAAAAAAAAAGAAAAAAAGAGGTAGGGAAAGTTCAGATTGAAGAGATTTAAAAGACAAATGAACTAAATGTGGAACTTGTATGGATTTTAGCAAACTGGCAGTAAAAATAATCTTTAAACGATAATCAGGGATTATCTGGGTATTTCATGTTATAAGGAATTACTGATTTAAAACATTTAGATGCGATAATGGTATTGTGTTTGTTTTTGTTTTTGCTTCTAGGAGAAGATTGAGTAAATACACTATGAAGTTTACCGATAAAGTGTTACAACATTAAGGATCTACTTCCAAATAATCCAAGGTTGGGGGGAAACAGATTAAACAAGACTAGCCTTGTATTCACAACTACTGAAGAGAATACTGAGAAATACAGGGTTCATTTACTACTGTCTCTTTTTATTTCATTTGAGATTTTCCAGAATAAAAACTTCATGGCTGTTTAATTTTAGAAATTTTAACAGAAGATAAAAAATAATAAGCACTAACCTCTAAACTATTTAGATATCAACTTTTCCACATTTGTTAATATACATTTGCATATTTTATCCTGGTAACCAATGAATACACATCATTTTGTGTTCTGCTTTGGTCACTTATTACATACATATAAGTATTTCTTTGACATAATCCACATACTCATCATTTTAATGGCAGGCTATCAGTATATCATAGAATGCTTTGTCATTCAGACTAGTTCTTAGTTTTTATTTGCGTCTACAATGGCATAAATATCTTTGTACAAATTATTTTTCCTTTTGATTTATTTATTTATGGTACAATCCACTACAGTTGGGGAAATGAGAGAAGAGCTTAAATGTTCGGATATTGGCAAACTTTTTCTATGAAAAGCCTGATAGTAAGTGCTTTAGGTTTGTGGATCATAAGGTCTCTGTTTTAACTACTCAAGTTTTCCAGAGTAGCTCAAAAGCAGTCATACTTAAACATATAAGTGAACAAACATAACTGTGTTCTAGTACAATGTTGTTCACAAAAATAGGGAAAAATAATTTTGAAAAAGAACAAAAGAGGACACACACTTCCTGATTTCAAAACTTACTATGAAGCTACAGTAATCAAAACAATGTGGAACTGGCATAAAGACAGACGTATGGATCAATGAAAGGATAGAGAGCAGAGAAATAAACCCTCAAATACATGGTCAAAGGATTTTCAACCAGAGTACCAATACCATTCATAGGAAAAGGACAGTCTCTTTAGCAAGCAGTGATGGGAAAATCAAATTTCCACAGGCAAAAGAATGAAAATGGACCCTTACCTTATACCATATACAAACATTAACTCAAAATGGTTCAAAGACCTAAATGTAAAATCTAAAACTATATAAAACTTAGAAGAAAACATAAGGGGAAAACTTCATGACACTGGGTTTGGCAATGATCTCTTAGACAGGAAACCAAAGGCACAGGTAATAAAAGAAAAAAAAGACAAACTGAACTTCATGAAAACTTAAAAACTGTGGGCATGAAAAGACACTGTCAACAGAGTGAAAAGACGACCCATGGAATGGGAGTAAACATGTGCAAACCATGTATCTGATGAGGGATCAATATCCAGAATATATTTTAAAAAACTCCTAAAATTTCAACAGCAAAAACCAAACTGACTCATAAATGGCAAAAGATATAAACAGACATTTCTCCCAAGAAGATCTATAAATGGCCAATAAGCACCTGAAAAGATGCTTAAAATCACTAATCACTAGGGAATTGTAAATCAATACTACAATAATGTATCATCTCACATGCATTTAGAATGGCTAGTACTAAAACAAAACAAAACAAAACAAAACACACAACAACCAAAGAACCAGTGTTAGCAAGGATATGGAAAAGTCGGAACCCCTGTGCACTGCTGGCAAGAATGTACAATGACACAGATGCTATGGAAAACAGTATGGCAATCCCTCAGAAAGTTAAAACATTGGATTGCCGTATGATCCAGCCATTCCACTTCTGGATGTATACTCAAACTGACAGTAGGGTCTTGACATGACATGCAGCCATGTTCATAGTATCATTTTTCATAAATAGCTAAGATGTGGAAACAACCTACGTATCCAATGATGGATGAAGGAATAAGCAAAATGTGATAGATGCATACAATGGAATATTATTCAGCTTTAAAAAGGAAGGAAATTCTGACACATGCTACAGTATGAGTGAATCTTGAGGACATTATATTAAGTGAAATAATGCAGTCATAAAAGGACAAATACTATATGATTCCATTATATGAGGTACTTAAAGTAGTTAAAATCATCAAGACCGAAAGAATAATGGTGGTTCCCAAGAGCTAGGAAGAAAAAGTAATGGAGTGATGGTTTAATGGGTATAGAGTTTCAATATGGGATGATGAAAAAGTTTTGGTTATGGATAGTGCTGATAGTTGTAGAACAATATAAATGTACTTAATACCACTAAATCCTACACTTTAAGATGGTTAACATAGGTGCCTGGGTGGCTCAGTCAGTTGTGCATCCAACTCCTGATCTTGGCTCTGGTCTTGATTTCAGAGTTATGAGTTAAAAAATAAAAAATTAAAATGGCTAAAATGGTAAGTTTTATGTTACATATATTTTAACAAACACAGTTGGTGTAGTCATTATGCTAAGTTAACGAAGTCTGACACAAAAGGCTTCATATTGTGTAATTCCACTTATAGAAATGTCCAGGACAGATAAATCTTATTAGATCGCAAGTAGGATAGTGGTTGCCAGGGACTGGGAAAGAGGGTGACTGCCTATGGATAATGGGGTTTCTTTTTGGGGTAATGAAAATGTTCTGAAATTAGATAGTGGTAATGGTTCAACAACCTTGATATACTAAAAATCACTGAATCATAAGCTTCGAAATAAGAATATATACATATTTTAAAATATTATCTTGGTGCTTCTGCATCTAACTAAAGTGGAATAGCTTGAGGCAAACCAATGCTTGTTAGAAATATGTTGTCAAATTTAAAAACAATAATAACAACAACAAAGCCTTTTGAAGGCATTGAAGAGATGCTGAAAGGACCAGAAGTAGAAAGGACAGGAGCCTGGGTGGCTCAGCAGTTGAGCATCTGCCTTTGGCTCAGGGCATGATCCCACGGTCCCGGGATCAAGTCCCGCATCGGGCTCCCTGCATGGAGCCTTCTTCTCCCTCTGCCTGTGTCTCTGCCTCTCTCTCTATCTCTCATGAATAAATAAATAAAATCTTAAAAAAAAAAAAAAAAAAAAAGGACAAGATTCCAGAGAAAGGGAAATCAAGAAGAAATGAGCCAGCATTCTACTGCCATTTATTCCCCTCTTTTGCCAAGTCTGGGTGCTGGGGCAAGCAGAGTCACCAAAATAGAGGGCTGTCAATATGAAGCAAAGAAACCAGAAGAACTTTTGACCATTTCATAGGACTAAAAAAGACAAAACTTGACAACATGAGGGGCCACAATCCTGATGAAATGGGAAAGGCAGAACTGAGCCAAAAACTAAACTCAGTTTATTTACATTCATTTACTCCACTCTAAAGCTGAATGAGATGAGAGGTTAAGAAAATACACAGAAAACCACTGAAAAGCAGAGCAGATGTTTCTGCAATCTTGAGGTGCAGAGAAGATAAGGATTAGAATTTAGGAACCACTAGAGTAGATGGTCCCAGTGAACATCTTGGCTCTCAGCTGGAACCCATGTGGGATGGCCACACTCTAGAAACAGGGGTGTGCCAGAAGTAAACAAAGGCTTCTAAACTATGATCAGCATTTAATCAGCTTTGTCCTGCTGGATTAAAGTGATCAGCCCCACTATATCTGCCTAGGAGAGGAAAAGGAAACCCTCTCTAAAGATATCATCCATAGTCTCAATAATTTTTTATAAACATGCTCAGTGTTCAATGAAATATTACCAGGTGTGCCAGAGACAAGATCAAATGATCAAAAATTAAGAGGGACAAACAGACAACAGAACAAGAATCACTGGCGATCTAGATATAAAATAATAATAAAATGTGCAAAAAAACAAAGAAAGAAATGGAGAAAAAAAATGAAAAGATGTATAATGTCAACTAGGTAACCAGAATATTTAAAAAAAAGAGAATCAAAGGAAATTCTAGAAACATATAGTAACTGGAATCTAGAAGCTCTGTGGATGACAGGTAGGATAAAGCAGAAAAAAACTAAAAACACAACAACAACAAAAAACATTCCTATGGAAATTATAAAGCAAAACTGTTGAAAACTAATAAAGAAAAACTGTACAAGCAGTCATGAGTGGGGGAGAACACATTACCCTCAAAGGAGCAACAATAAGAACAATGGATTCTTGAGACATGAAAGACACTAGAAGACAGTGGAAAATTTCTAAGTTTTGAAAGAAAATAACTGGCAATCCAGAATTTTGTACCAGCTAATATATCATTCAAAACTGAGGACAAGGGAATCCCTGGGTGGCTCAGAAGTTTAGAACCTGCCTTTGGCCCAGGGCGTGATCCTGGGGTCCCGGGATCGAGTCCCATGTCGGGCTCCCTG